>NC_051851.1:67709558-68959558 GCF_905115235.1 Hermetia illucens | reverse complement strand
ATACTAGAATCATAGAATTTTACAATAAAATACACTATTACTAAAAAAGTTGTGATAGGTCAGAGTTGTCGATTCAGTGCAAATTCTATGACTTTGTATGTCAAATTACGACATACTATACGTATATAAATACATTACGTGCTACGTATTAATGGGAAAAATGTCCACTCAATTATTTTTATATAAGAAATATACAAAACCATTCATATCTGAAGCGTCCAACTTCTGATTTCTCGACTTGTTCGATGTAATCTCAGAAAAAGTTAACCCTGAGAAGCCTTGGCTCAGACACTTTAAGGATTGAGTCGCCATGAATGTTCATACACTTAATCGTTGACGGCCCCTATTTTAAGGAGACTTTTAATTCTTCTCTGTAGTGCACGGACCAACTTTTCAAAAATAGCTAACTGTTTCATTCCCAGAACAGATGCTACTCTTCAGATGCTGCTTCACCTGTGCGTTATGGACCAACGTGACCGGAAGCGATTGCAAATTTTGTTGGCTTCGAATATGGTAGCTTCAAAATGCGTGGTGACTATTTTAATAGTACCCTTCCACCCTAGGAACTCGGAAGAGACTCGCAATCAGTGCTCTCATGGATTCAGTTTTGAAACTTTTGCATTCAAAGAAGAACAAAATGAGTTATATTCTGAAGAGAAGTACTGGCAATGTGAACTACAAATTAGTTAATAGGAGCTACCAATGAAACTAGCGGATTTGACGGAATTATGAAAAGTATAAAACGGTAGTTGGGGGTTGTTGAAACTGCGCGTTTGAGGAAGTTTGAGATTTATGGACTCCAAATTTCCAGCACCGATCAAATATAAATTTTAGAGCGTTTTTCTCATAGCTCTCTTCCGGAAAGAGGACACAGTTTTGTAAAAATTCTGTCCCAGTCGGATTTCCCACTTCCAGATGTTTCAGCTTTGCATCTGGTATTAAGTGTTCTCCCAGATGTATCGACCTACTTTGTACAAGTGCCGGACACTGTCCCAGGACGTGTATAGAGGTTTCGTCCTCCTCCTCACAAATCTTGCAGGCAATGTCCGTAGATATCCCTAGCTTCCCTAGGTGATAGTTCAGCCGACAATGACCAGTGAGAATTCCCACTATGATTCGGAGGTTCTTTTTAGTGAGGTTTAAGCAATACTTCGTACGCATGGGTTCGTATCCCCCAATAAGCACCCTGGACTGCTCTATCCCTGGTATTTTCCACTGTCACTCCAGCCTTCCGATAAAACTGACTCCGCCATGTTATACACATAACATACTGGTCGCAAACCAGGAAAAGTGAGAAGGCACAATAAAATAAAATTAACTCCTGAAATCTGGGGAAGAGATAAGTAAAGTAGAGTAAACTACTTTACTATAATTAATTCACCTGATCCCTGGTGGTAAGTCCCACGACAGGCCGGTTAAGGAAGTGCATTCAATGTCTTTTAATTTAATAAAGCTCGGTAAAATAATGCGGCGTTCATCGACATCGTAGATGCGTAAGCTAATTAGTTCACCCTAGGGGTGAGGAGCCTTTGGGAAAGGCACATCACATCGTTGCAGCAAACTCGACCGTGCCAGCATCAAAAATTACTCGACTGCCCCTGATAGTAATAGTGCTACTTTCAAACGAGTCGCTCTAGATCACCTTTCCTCTGGGACACTAGGAAAACGTCCTCTGCACAGGGGAGTATGTATAGCGCATTTTCGTAATATACACATATGCTAATCTTATTGTACATGCACATCAATGAGACTATAGAGAAGCAACTCCAGTGGCAGAAGGGCTACGGAATTTCATTGTGCACCTTTCGGGTAGGGACAAAGTAGGTAAATTGTATTGGGAGTCTGTGTCGAGATGTCGCCTAGATGGTTTTCTTGTGTGGTCCTTCATCTTATCGCAACAGGAAACGGATGCATCTGAAACATTAGTTTTGGATGCATCTACCTATTTGTTCCTCATTCTCTAAGAAAGCAAAAATTGATCAACTCCGCCGCTGTCCCTAATACATATAGTAGATTACACTGCAGGGAATAGCTAGAAATAGAACTGTCGTCCTTTTTCAAAGTAAGACCTGCAATCGTCCCACAGGTGTTCAATCTGTGTAACGACTGACGTTGAACTTTGTCTCACATGAGGCCAGCGCGACGAAGTGAAGTAAATAACTAACGTCAGAACACATATCATGGGGTTGATAAAGTAACAGCATGGCTATCGAAGTAAACAGCAGAGCAATTCTGTAGAGGTATCAATCCATCAAATTTTGAGTTGTAATCGAATGAATTATGGTCTAAGATTCGGGGTTGTCCGCGATCTTTAACGGATTGTCAAAGACTCGTCCCGAAGAGGTCAGGCAAGTAGTTCTGACTCCCTAGCTGGCATTATGTATGCGTCATATTAGCCTTGAGAACATTTCTCCTTGAAGAGCGAACCATTAATGGCCGATACATGTCGGAACACACTGGGGGTACCCAAATCCGTCGGCAACTCGATGGGGTAATGTAACCCTCGCTCTTTCAAGGTGGTAATTGTGTCGCGTATCAAAAGGCAGCACCTTCGGGACCCTGCTCGTGTAGTTTCCATTGAACCGATGTTAGTGAAGCGCGTTGCCCCGAGTAAGCGCTGATTCGTCCATGAGTTTCAGGGCAGGATTATCTAAGCGTAGCTCAGGCTTCAAGAAACAGGGGAATGGACTTTGTCCTCGAGGATATACCCATTTGCCCCCGCCTCCTTGAATACGATGCACTTCTACAGTTTCCATGGAGAAAAAAATGATGATGCGGTTCCTAATCTTCAGAACGAAACTGAAAATAGTTATCTTGCCGTAATCATGATCCGCACCCTACAAATTAACATGTGTCAGAATGCAACGGCCAACAAGCTTTCGGCTTTTCTGGGTTTGGTGTTTAAGGAAAACATTTTTCAGCATCTGTCTAACATTAAATGAGAGGATGCAGGACTTTCGGCTGTTTCGGTCTGACTCACTCTTTCAAGCTTTAGATTTCACGCGTTATCCCCAGAAGCAAGTGTTTCTATGCCTCAATTTTTCTTCAACCTTATAGGATAGTTGTAATAGTACAGTTTCCTGTCTCATCGTCGTTAGTATACCACAAGAGCTGATCATTTCTTGTATTTGCCTTCCAGAGGTCATTGGATCTACTGGCCTTTGCGGCTAAATATTGAAAGAAATTTCCGTTCGAGCTTCTGTGGGTGTCCTTCCCTACCTTTGTGGGACACGACATTCTCTCCGCTTATTTAATTGAAAAATTGAATATTATTTCTTTTTTGGCTAAAAAAAAAATAAATCTCAGCAGTCACTGAGATGAATCTTTTGATGGAGCACGGATGCAGTCGGCTAAATGCTGTGCCGCTCTGTCTTCAATGATGCATTCTCACTTCGTTGTCCGATTTCAAACGATGAAAATTGAATTCTCGCGTTTCCTTTTGTTTGATTTAGTTAGCAAATATTCTGCGACGTGAAGCACTTCGATGGAGCTTCCATATTTTCTGGCGGACTTCGCGGTCAATTTCGCCGCCTTCTTAGGTTTTTGGGGATACCTCTCCCTACTCCTCCTACTCCGCCATTCTCGACTATTCGGGATAGTCATTGACCATCGACCAATCAATTTGGTATTAACAGCTTTTTAGTGCAACATTTCAGCGATCAGTACAATATCAGATACAGATTAGCCAAAAGAGACTCCACAGTGCGATAAATGGAACAAAGCTCGCTGCTGGCAGGACCTAATCACCGAGGTGAACGGGGATCTGTGGTAAATCGGGTATAAGCTGGTCACATGAAAAATCGAAGCCCTGCGGAAATCGTGTTTCTTTAATGTCGAACAAATGGACAATATTGTATAGACATTATTCCTTACAGAATAGAGTTGGAAGAAGTAACGTCGGTTGTAATAGAATGAGAAATTAGGGTCTAAAATCATTGAGTTTTGATCGAAAGTATAAAATCCCTGAGACAAATCAATAAACTGATTTTCAGACAGGTTGAAATAACATATTCCAAAAGCCTGCATGGCTTCAACCAAATTCATTTAGGTGATTTTTAACATTACTGTACGTCCGTAGTATCAGAACGACTATACATTGTGGTAGCAGTTGGCTCCATATTTTCCATACATTGCTGATTTTCAAGTATTTTATGCTCTTGTACTTTACGAAAATGTACACGATTACGGCAAACAGGAGATGATGGAACATCAAGGATTTCCTTTTATGGGCGCTTAATAACTTCAAAAGGGTTATTGAGAACGCTCGAAATTATTTTGTTGTTTGTTTTCATTCCATGCATACGAGAGTTATTTCAGATGGAAGTGATGTAATATTTTGTACAGGATGGAGCATATGCGTATGCGTAAATATACTCATTTTCGGATAGATATACATATATTATTCCTGCACTGTGTACACACTAAGTACGTTAGCATGCAATCAGAAATTTATGTGAGATGTTCAGACAAATCGTTTATGGGGCTTTGAGCTAGCAAATAGCATTGGTAAACGAAATTGACCGCAATCAGATTTCATTGCTGACGTGTTTCTAGTATTAGTTGTTGATGCCTCCTTAATTTCATGTGGTATTGTCAAGCTGATTAGTTTGGTTTAGACATTCTCAGTTTGTATGAGGAGGAAATAAAATGGAATTGGTTTACCATCGGGCCACGGATCTATCCTTTCTGGCCTCTGATAACAAAGACATATTCATTTTTCATTCAACATCCGTAATACGTTAACGAAATTCCAAGCAGTTATGTAGTTCGAGGGGGAACTTCCATTACACATTTCACTCAACACTGAAAATCAATCCAGCCCATTTTTCCATCATAAAAGCTTATGGAACCCTTCATCAACAATACACCCGAAAACATCCATCCTGGAGAGTGGCAGTATATTTACTGTGAAAACATATTTTCTTGATGCTTTCAGCAAAACGTAAATCCAACTGTATTTAATCCCCCCCTGTGTTCCATAAGCCATGCAGATGAGCCGCATTCGTTATGAATTTCATTAAAAATTGAGTTGAAGTTTAGTTGTTAAATTAAATGTGTACGTATATACAGACTCATGCCAATTCGAACTCTAAGTAATGTGAAACTCCCGGTTTTCCCAAGGTATAGCTCATTTCCTTTAGATTCTATCTTTAATTCGAAGGTTTTCAATGCATTTTGGTACACTCAGTAATTTGAAGTAGTTGAAACAGAGGACAAGCCAACCAGGTTTCTTTAAATACCTTGTCCAGCATTTTAAACAAGTCGGAATACCGGAAGCGGCCCTTCAGGTTTAAAGATTTTTTGTCCATTTTATGTGAGAAACTTTCTACCTACATTTTTCTATTCGTAAATCGCTGAAAACCAAAGCCGAAACAAACCGAAGCTTTATTTGCATATACAAATAAATACATATATATGTTCATCTGGAGTAATTGATATTGATATATAAATGATTAAAAAACTAAAATGAAATGTTTCCCTGCCACTTCTCATTCACGTGAGCTCAATTTGTTGTGATATTGACAAATTGGTATGTTATGATGACGTCACATACGTTTTAGAAAGCTGAAATTCACATAAAATGTTTCGACTTCTATAACTTTGTTAATAATAGTTGGATTCCCTTCAAAGTTATGCCTTATGTTATCCTTTACATAAGTGCCAAATTTTGTAGTTCTAGCATGGGGTTTCCGGTTAAATTTTTAAATATGGTAACATCGGAATGAGATGTATTTTGAGGTCTAGGTTTCCTTTAGATACACCACCGTGATTTTTTTCAACTTTTTCGGTTTAATAGGTTCCGAGAACAAGACCTGTTATACTTTCTGGAAGTCATATTTTGAGTCCTCACACCCCTATGTTTCACCCGATATCAAATATGTGGCCAGATTCGAAAAGTACTAATTGAGCTCGTTCATTTAATGAAAAAAAAATGTTGCATCCTCCGTTCACATATATTGGGAGCTCCCCCTTAAACGTAACACAAAATGGCGCCACTTACCGTATGTAAAGGCAACAACAGATAACACGCTTTCACCACTTTTCGTCACAATCGGCTGCAGTGAACGCGACTTCGTGACGGGAGAGGAATCTCATTCGTTCCTTTCTGAATTAATTTGCTCAAATAATGCATTTCATAATGTAGAATTACCCTAATGTTCGCCGCAGATTGCACATTATTGAATGCATTCTGGCGTTGCTGTAATATGAACTCAACAGAGTTCAAGGCGAACGTAGCGGCATGAGGAGCGGTTCTCGGAGGGAACAGCTGGACTGGCGAATGACGAGAGCAGAGTTTTGAATGGAGGCGAGGAAGAACAGCTGGACTAGCGAGCGACAAGAACATAAGTTTGGATTGAGACGAACAAAACAGCTGGACTGGCGGGTGGAGAAGAAGGAGATCGTTCTTGCCTTGGAAGAAAGCGGAGCATCTGGCGGTAAGGAGCAGCCCCTGTCCGGACTCTGAAAGAGGATCTTTTTCCGACATCAACAGAGACAGGAGAGTAAAAAGGCGCCGATGGAGTTGTTATCCCAACGGGCGTGCCACGTAAACCTGGAAGGACTCGAAGTGATTGGTTCAACACAAATGCTGATATCGTTCGCGGTTTGACTTCTGCTATTGCGGACGATTGTCTAAAGTCTTCATTCGTGATATTTACAAATATTGTGAACTCGTGTGTGCGGCAGAAGTTCTAAAATCCAAAGGAAAGAACTATCCTCGTCGTCTCTCCGTTGTTTCAATTTTGGATATTGTCCTTGCTCGAAAATTCATTTCGGATCCATGTTAAATTGATGTGAATATCGTTGTTATTTCGGTGATCGGTTGACATTCTGCGATTACAATTATTCCCGTGATATCACAATGCAAACCAAAAGTGCCGATTTCGCAGCCCGATCTTGAGAAAATCCCAGTGCGCAGCATAGAAGCAACCGCGAACTCAAAAAAAGTCTTTTTATATTGAAAAAGAAAAAATGAAGTAGCAGATTGTAAATTTTTGAAATTCACATTGTAATGTTTGTAATGCTAACAGCATTATCATATCTACGCAACACGCCGAGCTCGGAATGATCCCATGTGAAAGTTCTAATTTTTCTTTTCCTTAAAGGTCATTTCTTTTTCTTCAATTTTTTTTATTTTTTTTTATTTCATTTGGTTTTTTTTATTAGTATATATTATTATTTTTAATTTTTCTTCTATTTTTTATATTTGTTTTCTTTTCTGTGTGCGAGTGAGCAACACACAAAGATTTTTTTTAAATAATTTTGATTGTTTGAGGACTTACTCCCTCTCTCTTCCTCCTTGATCCCGCAAAATCTTTAATAGGGACATCCTCTGAAATAATAGCCTGAGGATATCAAGGAAGGGAGGGAACTTAAAGGCCGCGCCTCAATCGTGATCTGAGGCAGAAGAAACGATGATCGGGATTGTGATCCGTCGTGGATCTTCACTCTCGATCGCGGCGCTCGGGCCCGCGCGGTCGACCCGTTTTTTTTTTTTATTTTCCAATTTTAGCTCGCGTTCTGATTTTTATTCGTTAGGCCGTTGCGTATTCCTTCGTTTACTGTCTTTTTGAAATCCGGTGCGAGCCCCCGCACCGAAAATAACACGTTAATTTTGCAATAATGATGCATGAGAGATCAAAGCGCTCGAAGGATCCCCCCCGCCACATTCCCGAGCCTTGCTAGCACGAGGCGTACAAGAACGTGTCAACCGAGCACTTTGATGGAGCTTCACTCTTTGCGGGCGGACCTTCACGGTCAATTCCGCCAACTTTTTAGATTTCAGAGATCTTCTTCCCTCTAGGTCGTTTTCGGCCTCTTAAGATGATCGTATGATACTCCTATTCCCTTAAGTTAATTTTACGGTTTAGCCGTTTCCGAATAAATCGGGTGTGGCAGACAGACAGACAGACAGACGGGAAGACATCGAATTGATTCTAACAAGGTTTTGTTTCACACAAACGTTATTATTTCGGTGATCGTCGTCAACTCAAAATTCCGTGAAATTTTATTTGGATGCAGCAAGTGACATTTTGCGCCATCATATCTCGCTCTGATAATAGGTATTAGTTTCTTCAGAATACCCCTCCTGGGTAAGATGCGCCAGATACACTCCTTGTGCACACCTTCGAAAGTTTTCTCGGAAATAATAAAGAGCGTGTGATATAAACTCCGCGCACTGTTCCAAAATGATCCGTATTATGTTGATGTTGTCAATGCAGAAGAATCCAAAGTTCTCTGTCGATCAAGTTTCAAGATGTTCTTCAATGCATTCTAGGATTATTTCAGTCATTATCTTTTCAACGGCAGGCACGCAGATACCCCTTCAGTCAGCTAGATCTGGTGACGCCCTTGCGGAACGTCGCCGACTACCTGCGTAGCTCCCGAAAAAAGAGCATTTTTGACGGCGACCCAATGCCCATTGATATTATCAACGGGGTTACTCAGTTTATCCGCCACCCGACCAGTAAGATAACTACCCTACAATCGAGCGACAGCTGAATTATACGAGTACAAGCAGTTTATGTTGAGCTTGTACAGTTGCAGCTCTCCAGCCATTGTTAAGTGGCGGACGAAATACAGAAACGAAGATGAGCTACCATCAGATGGCGCGTATGTTACGTACATCCTGGAGACAACTTCTAAATCTACTGCTGATTATAAAATGGTCAATCTGCTTAATCGTACTGCATCGGACGAAATCCACAAACCTACCATTATCGTAATGATCACCACCAAGGCCGTGTTCTCCATCACGTGTCGTAGCAAGGTGTTGTCTGATTACCCATCACGACCACAATGTTACCTTTAGGACGCCTCTCCTGAACAGTAAAGTTTGAAAATCTGCTGGTGGCTAGCCCACAAATTTCTTACGACAATTAGAAAAGACTTTGCATGTATCTTTACGCCCCAACTCACAGGACTCTGATAGTGAATTTCTACAAAAAAGACAATTTTAACCTATTACCATTTTGTTGGTAATGGTGCGGTTTGCACCACACTTTAAATATTGTGCGCTACATTATATCCTATGCCACTGCACGATGATTCCAGGATAAATTTAAAGGATAGCAATATAACATAGCTGTTATCGGTTTGAAGGTTGGTAATTTTTTTCAAATTTTTCGGTTCGGTAGATCCAAAGAATGGGTCCTTGAAAGAATTGATCACTTTTCAGTCCCTACACTACCCTATTTTGCATCTAATGTCAGAACTGAGGAAAGGTTTGGAAAGTACGAAGCGGGACTTTTAATTTGACACCTCCCCCCCCAACAATTTACAATACTCGTCTTTCGCCTTCGAGGAATGTGAATCACTGGATGCATTAGAGTTTACAGCTCCCACATTTCCACTAAATTTGATATCAATCGACGTAAGTGCTTCTGAAAAATTGCGTGCGACAGACAGACATGCAAGCCGATAAACGGACGGACAGACGGTAAACCGGTTTTAATGTTTTACACAAAACTTTAAAAATTGAGTCAAAGAGTAAGGAACATCTGAACTCTGTATGTTAGGTGACGTTCGAAAATAATGAGCTCAAAACAGATTTTCGATAGAATGCATATGATCAGAGGTAGGTACGCTACCCTACTTACACAATCGTAGCATATTGCCAGCCATGTATGTTTCCAGACATACATAAGTATGTTTTAATATGAAAACTGTCAATAACTCAAGAGTCTACTGCATCTACTGAGGGACCCAGTAGGGTTACTAGTATGTCCTTCTCTTCCGCCGAAAGTTTCGCTTCCTTGCGTTCAATTTTTCTGGATATTCCCGCAATTGATAGTGCAGCGTCTTCATTCGGCAGACATCTATCTTTCTTTCGCATTACTATTCGCTGCTGTCGATTGAGAGTCGACCGATACGCGGTGCTAATCTGCATTAATCCGTTTTTCCACACGGATATTAGACCAGTTGCTTTTACATTACCACCTTTCCTTTCTTGCAGTTTACCAGGAAGAGGCGGAAGGTTCTGACATAGAAGATATAGTCTGCAGTACCCTCTCCTTTGTGGCTGGTTTATCCGTTTGCCGAGCCTTCCTCTACCATTTTCTTAAAGAATTAGGCACCAGCATCACCGAGAGATCGTCCGTAGTGAGGTTTCTAGTTTTGCTCATTGTGGGAGTTGCCGTACTCTTTTTGCCCTGTCGCACCTTAGGTACTAAGTGCAGGCCTTTCACTAAAGTAGAGACTATGTCTTTCGCAAACGACATCATTTGCTGCAAACATACTGTCCATCTGCATTAAAATTAAACCCCGACGGTTAAATTTAGAGTCCCATCCGCGGAGGCGGTGCAGAGCTTATGAATGGGGCAGGTACTTCCTATATAACGATGAAAACTCGTGCCGGTCACCCTTCTACTCTTAATAAGTTATGCTGGGTAAAAGTAGTGCAGGGGAGCGGGTGCAGCAGTTTTTCAACGAGGCTGAAGAGTTGAGACCTTCCACTTCCTTTTTATCTTAAAATATTCCCACACTAAGGGCGCTACAACCGTTTAAAATGAAGAGTGATTGCCCCGAATCTTCACCGGAGTTGAAGAAGGGGACCTCCTCGTTCCCGTTCTATAAACCCGGTCCTCTTTCCGTCTGCGGGGATTGGATTCCCCAATTTAAATGGGCGTTTATCAATTCCAAATATTATATTTTGCTTCCACGATTTTGCTGTTGGTAGCCTTGCATTAACGAGTTTTCTTCGCAATATTAGTTGTACTTGAAGAACACAAAACTTAACTTGACGATATTCGGCAACCATAATCATCAATATATCCTTGGCGAAATCTCTCCCATCTTTTGCTTACCACGCATTTCTGAAGAGTAGATTGAAAATCGTGAAAATTCTCTGAATTGGAAATACCTAAAAATCCCATTTTTCTTGGATTTCTAAGTGTCACAATCAGCGAAAATCCATTCTTAAAAATATCTATGTATTACGCTAGCAGTGAATTGAACAATTTTCTCACCTTACCAAGTATTTTTTCTACCTTGTGACCTCTGCTTTTCGGTGTCCTGAAGGAGATACGCATGAAACTAAAGGCAGAATAGTTAGTCCGAATTTGAAGTTTGGTATGAAACAGATAGGCAACAAGAACTCAACGAAAGTGCAGTTCCCTCGACAAATTGGAAGGAAAAGAAGAAAAGTTGAAAAATATAAAACGAGGAGATATTTGATTTTCACGAAATCCCTTTCTTCTATCCAGCCTGCATTACTGACGTTGCATTGTTTGTGAAATTCGATCCAACAAGATTTGCATATCTTTATTACTTGTGCGGGTGCTACTATTTTCAAATTATTTCGACCAACTAAAATTACCTCAATGTAAAATACCCTGACCAGAATATGAAACCCAAGTCTTTGCACAAATTGGAAATTTGAAAACCCAACTGCAATAAGACTATATACTATTTCCTCGTAGTAAAACGATCTTGAATATTAGGTTCGAAATTTAGATGCACATGCACTTCAGTCCTAAGATACTACATATACTCCCGAAAACATTTGCGTCTGCTTCAATCTAAAGTATTTTCTAATTTGGCTTCAGTTACGATAAAGCCAGTGATTGACTAACACGTGAAGCGCGACTGATAAAAATGGGGTTGGCTGCCAATTTCGATTGACTGCTCAGTTGGTGTTCGAGATCAAATAGGCATTTTACTGTCCTTGAAAAGCAGCAAAATACAGCTTGACGTGTAGATATGCATAGAGAGCATCACTCGAGGATGCTGGTAGGTCAAGAAGTAAATATCTCCTACATTCGTTATTTCCGGTTGGTATATTTTAGGTGAGTGAGTAATTAATATACTATGTACGAGTATTTTAATTCGGCGGAAAAGCATGACACACGTTTAGAGTCACGTCTGAAGATGAAAAACATTTGTTGGATTGACTGCGTAGAATTGGCTACCACAGAAACTACACAAAAGGTTTCGAAATTTGTTGCATAATAGGAGCCATCTACAATATCGCTGGCACTGTTAGAGATGGTTATTAAGAAAGTCTTCTTATTTGATTAAAGAACAGAACTTTAATTTATATAAAACTAAAAATGCTTACAACTATAATAATAACAACAAAGACGACCCAGAATATTGTTTCCTGATAAAAAAAAATAATGAAATAGCAAAATTCCAAGATTGGCGTTATCTTTTGCGCAATGTACTGATAAATTTAATTATGCAATTTAGATCGAATGAAAGAAACAAGTCGGAATACCGCATGCTGGGCGCTTCAGGTGCAGGTACAGGTTTGGTGTCCATCCTATGCGAACAAATTTCTATATATGTTTTTATACATACGGACATAACTAAGAATTCAAAGTATTTCTTCCTACATTTCCAAACTCCAAGATATATTTACATACTAAAAACTAATCAACCAACAACATCACACCACACTGGTCAAACGGGAAGAATAAAGATAGGAGACTACAACTTTGTTGATAATTTCTCCTATCTAGGGTCGAAAATCACAACCGATAATAGCTACGATGATGAAATCCGCGCACGATGATTGGCTGCCAACAGAGCCTATTTCAGTTTACAACAAGTCGGAATACCGGAAGCTCGTGCTTCGGGTATAAAGGTTTTGTGTTCATCTTCTCTAAGAAATTTCAACGCACATTTTTCTATCCGTATACAACTACAAAACTACGAGACATACGTACATATTACAGCCGTAGATGTTACGCTCACCCTAAACAAACAAACTGCCTATTTCCCAATACTGTACCCATATATGCACGTATATAAATTGATCGTACCCATATTTCCGATTTACTTCTATCTATCTTCTATCTATTATATCTGAATTAGGCACTACTCGCAAAGTCCATTAGCACGCATATATTATATACCTACATACACACATGTCCCGTTGGAATACTTGATATTCATATACAAATGATTAAAAAACTAAAACAAAATATTTTTTTTCCACCCAATTCATACGAACTTACTTCGTTGTGGTATTGACGAATTGATATGTAATGATGACGTCATGCAGGTTGTAGAGTGGACGAAATTCACAAAAAATTGTAAAGTTTTACCCCCTATAACTTTGTTAATCATAGTTTGATTTTCTTCAAACTTGTGCATTATGTCCTTCATTATACGCATGCCAAATTTTGTACTTCTGGGATAAACATAAGGGGGGTGCCGGGTAAATTTCTAAAATGTAGATATATGCTGTTATTAACTTTATTTGTGCAGATATCTGAACCGGATATATTTTGAGGCCTAGATTTCGTATAGATGCACTACTGCGATTTTTTTCAAATCTTTCGGTTGGATAGGTTCTGAGAACGAGACCTATTACACTTTTTGATGGTCATATTTTGAGCCCTTACTCCCCTATGTTTCACCAAGTATCAAATATTGAAGCAGTTTCGAAAAGTACTAATTGAGACCTTTCATTTGATACCCCACATGGCTACATTCTGTGAAAAAAAATTTTGCACCCTCCTTTCACATGTATGGGGAGCCCCCCCCCCCCCCCCCCCCCCCTTAAACTTAACACAAAATGCTGCATGTAAAGGGAACGGCAGATCACATACTCCTACCAATTTTCGTGACAATCAGTCCAGCCGTTTCCGAATAAATCGGCTGTGACAGACAGACAGACAGACGGACAGACGGACAGACAGACAAACAGACCTGTGAGGAGTTGCCAGATCTCCCATCAGGCGCGACCCCAGGTGGCGGATAGGGGCATACCTATTGATGTGTAAATATGTGTTCATGCACTTTTCTTTTCTGACTGTGTATGGGCTAGTGTTTGCTCATCTCTGGTGCGTGGACCAAAATGGCTATGGGAAGGATACCCAGAACATAAAACCACCATGGAAGACGAGAGAAGGAGTAAACTTACGGTGCAGGGGCTCGGAACCCCAGTACCGGCGGCTTTTGGGAGTGAGCAAGCGGGCTCCCGGTCGTCGATATCCCTCGACCGCAGTGCCTCGGTGGTGGACAACTTGGCCACCCTGGCATATAATGTTACAAGTGATTTGGATCTGGAGAAGGAAGTGTTCAAGCGAAGTACGACCTTACCGAGAACACCAGTAGCAAGAGCAACCAAGGATGAACTGAAGATGGATCGTTGGACGACAAAAACTGTAACAACACCCACAGCATATGTTCAAGATGCGCGACAACAAGAGGTGCTCCAGGAACAAGATAAGGATCCATTCAAAAGAAGCTCATCAGCTTTGAGATCTCCACCAATGCTAAAGGCGATGAAGGAAAAAGTACAGGCAAGATCAATAACTGGCAAAAGTGAAACAGCGTATAAAAGGAGTAACCCTGTCGGGGCTTATAAGGAGCGGAGTCCCCCCCCGATCCGGAGGAAGTACCCTTCACCCAGCTTGGGGCAAAGATAGTTGAGCTGTCCGAGTTTATCAAAGACAAACACAACGTGCACCAAGCCATAAAGGATATGGTGAGGGCCATTAGAGTCCTCTATAATAGATCACAGATGGAGGAGAAGAATAATAACAACACGCCGAACCCCGCTGTGCCAACAGTATCACAAGCGACCCAAGTGACGCCTAACCGTACTACCATCGAATCCCAGCGAAACAAGCGAGTACGTGAAAAAGAGGGGGATCCTTTAAATAATCAGCAGGCGCCTAAGAGAAAAAAAGGCGGACAGGACATCCTGAAAACCAACACCAACAGTTCAGAAGGAGGAAAGCATACAGCGAATCTAGGAAACTCGACCAGCGTTGCGAAGCCCAAGACGAAGGAAAACGATGGATGGACTAAAGTAACCAACAAAAAAGCGAAAGGAAAAGCAAAATTGCGAACTCGTCCAGATGCGATTGTTATCTCCAGTAAGGGCAATCTGTCCTACGCGGAGATACTCAAAAAGGTCAAAGCTGATCCCGACCTAAAAGATCTGAGCGGAAATGTGAACAGAATCCGAAGAACCCAGAAAGGGGATCTCATGTTCGAGCTGAAAAGATCCAGCGGTGGCAAAACTGATGACTTTCGCACTCAAGTGAAAAACTCACTTGGGGAGAATGCCGCAGTGCGTGCCCAAAAACATGAGATCTACATACAATGTAAGGATCTCGATGAAATAACATCAAAAGCAGAAATTTGTACTGCTCTCAAGGAGCAATTCAAGTTGAAAGAACTTACAGAGGAGTCTGTTGTCGGTCTACGGAAAGCCTATGGTGGCACTCAAACGGCCACCATACGAGTGCCAGCGGAGGCAGCGCAGATGTTGTTAGCTGCCGGAAGGGTTCGGATTGGATGGGTTGTTTGCCGTTTAAGGGAGCAAACTTCACTAAAGAGGTGCTTTAAATGCCTCATGTTTGGACACTTCGCGAAGGCATGCACCAGCAACATTGATCGGTCCGATCGATGCAGAAGGTGTGGGGAGAAAGGCCATATTGCCAGAGAGTGCAATAGGGACCCCAAATGCCTATTGTGCGTAGCCAAAGAGGGACAAGATAACCGGCACATTGCCGGAAGTGGCAAATGTCCGGAATTTAGGAAGGCGCTCACTGCAATGAGAAAATGAGGTTTATTCAAATAAACCTCAATCATTGCAGGGTCGCTCAGGATTTACTTGAGCAGACCACGTTCGAATCTAAGATGGAGGTTGCCATCATAAGTGAACCGTATAGAAACCGCCACGGTGGCGTATGGGTCACAGATTCGACTGGTGGAGCGGCGATATGGGCTTGTGGTCGACAAGCCATACAATGTACTGCAAGTCAGGCAGCCAGTGGCTTTGTGTGGGCGAAAATAAGTGGTGTATATGTATACAGCTGCTACGCCCCACCAAGTTTGACACTGTCTGAATTCGAGCAAATGCTTGATAATCTTGTTCTCGACGCAAGGGGATGAAGTCCAAAGGTGATTGCTGGTGATTTCAATGCTTGGGCCCTAGAGTGGGGTAGCAGAGAATCAAATGCTAAGGGGCGCAGTCTATTAGAGGCTTTTGCGCAGATGGACATGGTTTTGGCTAACGAAGGTGCCGTAAACACCTTTCAGAAAGGGGGGTCAGGGTCAGTTGTAGACCTGACCTTTATCAGCCCTTCCCTGGCGCGTGGTATGTCCTGGTGCGTCAGCGAACGCTACACCCACAGCGATCACCAGGCAATCTTCTTTGAGACATGTGTCGAGCCACAGGGCAAAGAGCTATCATGCCCGAAACCGAAAAAGGTTTCAGGCTGGTCTGCAAAATCTTTGGATGAGCAGAGCTTCTTAGAGGTGTGGTTAGATCAACCTGACATAGCGGGCGCCTCTACGGAAAGAGCCGTCCATCTGGCTCAATGCATCGCCAAAGCATGTGACGCGTCTATGCCTAGGAGGTGCTCATTCCCCAGTAGAAGACCAAACTACTGGTGGAATGATGAACTGACCGGTCTTCGATCAGCCTGCCACCGAGCCAGAAGAGCGGCTCAGAGGGCGGTAGGTAGAGTCGATCAGGGGCAGAAAGAGTGCGCCTATAAGGCAGCCCGCAAAACCCTCAAGCTCGCCATCCAGCGAAGTAAGACAAAATGCTTTAAGGAGCTCTGCTCAGATGCGGACATCAACCCGTGGGGGAGTGCTTATAGAATAGTGATGGGACGATTCAGAGGCCGCTCCTCTCCGCAGATCACGTGTCCCACCCTCTTGCTGAAAATCATCCAGGGGTTATTCCCCCAGCAAGAGGAGAGCACCGACATATTCCAACCACCTCTGAATCTGACGGCAATTCCTCCAGTCACCAGAGACGAGCTGCTGGAGATCTGCAGCAGAATAGGAGACAATAAAGCGCCGGGCTTGGACGGAGTGCCGAATAAGGCCCTTAAGCTTGCCGTGAAATCCAGGCCGGACATGTTCGCTGAGCTGTTTGAAGCGTGCATGTCCGAAGGAATATTTCCGGCGGCTTGGAAGCGGCAGAAGTTGGTACTTCTGCCTAAGCCTGGTAAACCTCCAGGTGAACCATCGTCATACCGACCCATATGTCTTTTGGACACGGTGGGGAAAATCTTAGAGCGGGTAATCTATAATAGATTACTCCCGGTTGTTGAGAGCCAAGGCGGCCTTTCAGATCGGCAGTTTGGGTTCCGAAAAGCCAGATCAACCATTGATGCCATCAAATTGGTTACTGGCTTGGCCGAAGATGCAATTCACGGAAAGGGTAGTACCAGCAAATATTGCGTGGTAGTAACCCTGGACGTGAAAAATGCATTCAATTCGGCCAATTGGAATCTAATACGCAAATCCCTAGCGAAGATTGGTACTCCCCCCTATCTCGCTGCTATCGTCGATAGTTACTTAACTGAAAGGAGGCTATGGTATGACACTGATGACGGACCGCAGGAGTACGTTGTTTCCGCCGGTGTCCCACAGGGCTCCGTATTGGGCCCACTATTGTGGAACATCATGTACAACGATGTACTTAATCTTCCCCTTCCGGAGGAAGCCACAGTGGTGGGTTACGCTGACGACATAGCGCTGGTTGTTGTTGCAAAGCATCTTGAAGATGCTGAGTTATACTCAAGCGAGGCAATCAGTGCTGTCAAATGCTGGTTGGAGAGCTCTGGTTTAACGCTTGCGGAGGAAAAAACAGAAGCGGTCCTCATCACTAAGCGCCGGAAGAGAAATTACGCCTGTGTTAGAATCGGGAATCATATCATCACTTCCAAGCCGACCAACAAATACTTGGGGGTGGTGATAGACAGGAAGCTCAGCTATAAACAGCACTTACAGTATGTTTGTGATAAGTCATCCACTGCTAGTATGGCCCTGGCGAGGATGATGCCAAACGTGGGAGGGCCACGGCATACCTCTAGGTTGCTTATAGCCAGGGTGGTGACCTCGATCATGCTCTATGCGGCCCCAGTTTGGAGGGAAGCGTTGTGGATGTCAGGGAATGCTACCAAACTGAGTTCAGTCTACAGGAGGACAGCCCTGAGGGTATGCTCTGCCTTCAGGACTGTCTCAGATGATGCAGCATTCGTCATCTCTGGAATGATGCCGATTGACATCTTGGCAGATGAGATGGCGAATATATACAATGCAAAGCCAACCTCTTCCTCATCACGGACGAAGAACGCTGAGAGGGAGAGATCCATAAATAGATGGCAAGAGCGGTGGGAACGCTCGGGAAAGGGCCGGTAGACGCACAGGCTCATTCCTGCCATCAAGGAGTGGTTGGAGAGACGACACGGTGAGATTAATTATAATCTCACCCAGTTTCTCACGGGACACGGAGGATATCTCCAATACCTTCACAGGTTTAAATTGGAGACCTCACCCGATTGTCCAAATTGCAATGGAGTCCCAGAGGACCCAGAGCATGTATTCTTCCACTGTCCGAGATTTGTGGAAGAAAGGAGGAATCTAGAGGAGACTCTAGGAGAGGTGCTGGTACCAGAAAATCTGGTACCGAAAATGCTAGCACATCAAGAGAATTGGGATGCGGTCAACTCCATGATCGCATCTATTCAAGATAAATTGCGAAAAGCAGAGGAAAGGAGAAAAGCGCGGTCACGTGCGCCGCGTATAGAAGAAAGGTGACAAAGCTAGAGTGAGCTGACTCCGCCCCGTGATGTAATACCTTATGGTGGTTCCGCGGGGCAGGGAGGGAGTCGGGGGTGGTTTTAGTGGGTAAAAATCCCACATGCTGGTGTGTCTAGACCAGTGTCTTTTTGAAGATTTCCACCTCCTCAACAAAAAAAAAAAAAAAAAAAAGACAGACAAACAGACGGACAGACAGACATCGAATCGATTCTAATAAGGTTTTGTTTCACACAAAACCTTAAAAACTGTTCCGCTCGCAACGTCTCACCATAGTGTCAAAGCTCTTGCTGTGCAAGACTATCATCTTGCCAGTCTTCAAGAAAAATTGGGAACCCTGGGCTGCGTTCGAGAGAAGAATCCTCCGAAGAATTTTTGGCACCCCACATGAGGATGGACGATTCCGTAGCCTACATAACGCCGAAATCTATGGGCGATACCATGACCGTCAGGTTGTGGATAAAATCCGGCTCAATAGGCTACTTTGGGCGGGTCACTTAAGGGGGTCATCCCGTGTGAAGGCTTTTTTTTTGCCTTTTTTTGAAAAATTATTTTGAAGGACTGGATAAAGATAGAAACGTGATTTTTTCACCAGATGTTTATTGATATCTCTAGTATATGTGATAAATTTTTCAGCTTGATTTCATAGCTAATTTTCGGAATAGGTGTTAATTTATGCACCCATCTCCAAAAAAAGGTGTTTTTCTGCTGCCACGCTGGAGGGCGCTGTGTTCATATGAGGGAAAAAAACTAAACGGCATTTTACTGTGGACAATATTCCACGGTCCGCAAACTAGGATAATTAGAAAACATTAAAAGGTAAATTTTTGGTGGGCTTTTAAACTTAATTTTTTGGATTTTGGTGTTTTTTTACGGCTTTTTTTATGAATAAAAAAAAACGACATGTCCGATTGCAATTATCCTAGTTTGCGGACCGCAGAAATATGTACTAAAGAAGCCGTGAAAATGTCAAAGAATTTGGTTGGATAGATTTTGAGCTATGGTGGCAGCCGATTTTCAAGATGCAGTTTCGAGAAAAACACATTTGAAAATTTAAATGTGATTATCAACAGTAAAATTTTAGCTCACCATTAATCTACTATACCTGGTCCATAGAGAGCACCCTCCGTTTCTTCAAAAAAGTCTTGTAAGGCCGATTGTTACTCTCCGGTGTCAATTGTGGCTCTTTTAGCGAGGTTAGTCGATCGTCGTTCGGACCGCCAAATTCGCGCTTCATTACGGCGGTCGGCATAAACCTGACATATGTGACCAACTTGACATCCCATTGTCACTAGGATTTTGAGAATGCCATTAAATCCCTCATTGAAAATAATTACAGCCAGAAGAGTGGCTATTTCTACGACCTTGGCCCCAGAATGAAGGTGTTTAGGAGCGAAAGTTCAAATCAATGCATTTAACGACTCATTGTAATTCTGGGTCTCTGCTCCTAAACATCTGCTCAAGAGATCATCCCGTGACAAATCTTCGTAGATTGGTTTGATGACTGTTTGAACTTCTTCAGTCAAAGGTGCCTTCTCGTGGTGGAAACTATCCAGTTCTCCTTTAGCTTTGCGCCATTTGCAACAACTGTCCTCGTCCGCTGGACAATTTTGATGCTGAGGATTTTCGTCTGTAGAACATTTATGGAAGAAAGTTGCCCAAATTTCTTGCTTCATTCCTTCTATCGAATTTGCGTGTCGACGAATAGCCAGCCCAGAAAATGTAGTGAGGTCCTTATCAGTAAGTTTTCCAGCCCCTTTTCCACCTATGCCTTTGCAATTCTTCTTACCATTTCTAAGCCGCGTTCCCATTCTTTTCTTGACATGTCCTACGTATTCCTTTTTTACTACTACGTATATTTTATTATTTGCAGAAATTTGCAGAAATATCGGAGAAAACTCCAGCAAAATCCAATATACAATATACAAAACTTGTCGGAATTGGAGCATCCATGTTCATGCTTACTATTATAAAAGTTTCTTTGCTGATGTTGATGCGAAGTCCTTTTTCTTCTCTGATAAGTATCGATTCCCATGAAATACTCGTTTTTTAGTGCGAGCTTGACGTTGAACGTTAAAGCGATCTCCCTTCGTACGATCCATTTACAAAAATCACTGAACACACAAACAGCACAATACTTACAACAAAATATAACTGAGTATAACTTGAACGCCTTTCAGTGCTCACTCTAGACTGGATTATCCTTTTTATTCCAAATAGCAAATAAGTTTAGACAATTGATTGGTTTTTCATCTTTTTATCTTTATACCTGTGTTCAAATTTATAAGGCTCAGGTAAAAAACTAACAGGTAAAAAAAGATTCGACGCTCTTTCTCATCGAGTTCTCTAGCCGCGGCTGCAAACTCCTTCCTGTTTAACCCTGTAATTTCTGAAGGACTCGGAATATCGGAAAATCCCTTTGCCCACATATTCTCTACTATATATAGATACAATTCATGAAAAAAAAAATCGATTTCTCCAACCCGACACACGGGATGACCCCCTTAATCCGTATGGATGTGGATGATCCAACCCAGAAAGTCTATAAGGGCAATATCTATGGTAGAAAAAGAAGGCGAGGAAGAGCGCGCCCGAGATGGAGCGATGGCGTAGGTCAGGACGCCAGACAGCTTTTAGGGATATCGAGCTTTTAGGGATACCTCGGCGCAAAACCGGGATGTCTGGAGTTCCTTATTAAGGCAGGCCTAGACCGGGTACCGGTTGTTACGCCGTTGATGATGATGAAAGGCAGATATTATGCTCATCTTAGAGAAAGAAACATTGCCTATATAGCAAAATAACACATAAACATATAAACATGTACGCAATTGATCAAAAACGTCTCAATATTTCCTCTTTACTCAATGTACAAAAGCATAATGCATATTCTTATCATAATTTTTCTTGCTAAGAACCCAAATCTCCGAGGAATACATATAGAATGGCAAGATCATTATTTTGTACAGTAAGAGCTTTGTCCCAACGGTGAGACGTGTCGAGCGGAACAGTTTTTGTAAAATGAAATAGGCTCTGTTGGCAGCCAATAACCGTGCGCGAATTTTACCGTCGTAACTGCTATCGGTTGTGATTTTTGACCCTAGATAGGAGAAATTATCAACGGTCTCAAAGTTGTAGTCTCCTATCTTTATTCTTCCCGTTTGACCAGCGCGGTTTGATGTTGTTCGGCAACCCGAGCCATATGCTCTAACCACTCAGCTATCGAGATACTTCATTGATGTGCAGCCCGAGATCTCGCGCCGCCCGCTCGATCTGGATGAATGCAGTTTGTACGTGTCGAGTTGTCCTTCCAATGATGTCGATATGGTCAGCATTGGCCAGTAACTAAACGGAATTAAAGAGGATCGTACCCCTCGCATTTACCTCTACATCAGAAATCAATTTTTCCAGAACCAGGTTAAAGAGGATGCATGCTAGGGCATTCCCGTTTCTTAGACCGTTATTGATGTCGAATGGTCTCGAGAGTGATCAAGCTGCTTCTGTCTGGCCTCGCGCATTGGTCAGAGTCAGCCTAGTCAGTCTTATTAATTTCGTCAGAATACCCAATTTGCTCATGGCCTTCTACGGTTTTACGATGGGTAAGCTATTATAGACGGCCTTAAAATCGATGAAAAGATGGTGCAACTGATGTCCATATTCCAACGGTTTTTCCATCAGTTGCTACACAGAGAAAATCTGATCTGTTGTTTATTTGCCTGGAGTGAAGCATCTTTGGTATGGGCCAATGGTGGTCTGGGCGTAATTGCTGCACTGCGTGATCTCCCCCCTTTTATGTATGGGGCAGATAACACCACGTTGCCAGTCATCATACATTGATTCGATATCCCACACCTTGAGCACAAGTTGAAGAACCGCTTCGTGTAGTTGGTCGCTTTCATATTTAACCAGTTCGGCTGTAATTCCATCGGCTTCTGCCGACTTATGGTTTTTAAGCCGGTGGATTGCACGGACTGTTTCTTCTATACTTGGTGGTGGCAACATTTGTCCGTCATCTCCAATTGGCGGGAGCTCCAACTCGACGATGTTCTCATTGTTGAGCAGTTCATCAAAGTATTCAACCCATCGCACCAATATGCCCACTCTATCGGAAATCAGATTTCCTTCTTTGTTTCACCACGATGAGCATCGAGGTGTATAAGGCTTTGTCCTGCTGACTTGTTGGTAAAACTTCCATGCCTGCTGCGATCGCTCCCTGTAATTTTCGAGTTCACAGACCTGTTGGCTCTCCAAGACTTCCTTTTTCTGTCTGGGAAGTCGCTTCTACACTCGACGGAATTCGTGATAAGTTACTGGGCGTGCCCGCGTCCTTTGAGAGTACAACATTGCTCGGTATGCGGCATTCTGCCGTTCCGTTGCTAGCTTAAATTCATCGTCAGGTGATTGTGAAGATCATTTGCTGATGCTGCATCTATAGGATCCCTGTTGACTGCGGTTATTGCGGCATCCATTTCCCTCTTATAGGTGTTGCGGAGGGCTGTGTTGCGGATGGCTTCAGTGTTAACTCTCACCTGATTGCCAGAGTTGATCCAGATTGGTGTTATTATTCGAGCTTGGAGCACCATGCCAACGAGATAGCGATCAGAGTCTATATTGGCCCCCCTATATGTTCTGACATTCCACAAGGATGAGAGGTGGCGGCATTCGATCGTTCAATTTGGTTGAAAGTGGTCCCGTCTGAAGTAGCCCACGTTTGTTTCCGGACCGATTTCCGCTCAAACCAGGTATTTCCAACAACCATTTTGTGTGACACTATTAATTGAATAATCCGCAGTCCGATATCATTTGTATTTTGATGTAAGCAGTAGAAGCCAACGTATCGCCTGAATACAGGTTCCATTCCTACTTGGCTGTTCAAAACCGCAAGTATGATTTTGATATCATATCTGGGACAGGCTTCGAGGGTTCGTTCTACTGCCTCGTAGAAGGTATCCTTCTTCGACTCTGCAGTCTCCTCTGTAGGGGCGTGAATGTTAATGATGCTTATATTTCTAAATTTGCCTCGAAAGCGCAGAGTGCATAGCCGTTCGCTTATGTTTTCAAAGCCAATAACAGCAGGTTTCATTTTTTGGCTGACTAAGAAACCTACTCAGAGCACATGGTTTACTGGATGGCCACTACTTATAATGTATAGTGTAGCGACTCTTCTCCAGGAAACTGGTCCCTGTATCTACTGTAACGCTGTTACATCAGTCTTATATTGGGACAGAGTATCGTCTAGCTGCTTGACAACTCCATCTTTGTACAGGGAGCGCACGTTCCATGAGAAAATGCGCAAATCGTTTCTCCGTTGTCGTTACCGGGTTCGTTGTTGTGTTATCCGTCCAGTCCGAGGCTCCTGTTGTGGCTTCGTAACAAGTTATTTTTCGTGCAGGGTCAGCCCCACCAAATCCCCAACCTGGAGGACCAGTTGGAACAATTTATCCCGTTGTTAGGCTCGCCTTCATCCTTCTCCGCCTGCAGTTTTCGTTAAGAAAGAGCTGCCAGCGATCACCACGTGGAGGTGGAGATAGGATTTGGTAGTAGAACTGTTGGTGTTGGTTTGGCATTCGTTTCCCAGCTTTTATGCTCCTTCGTGGGTACCAATCCACGTTTCGCCCTGAGACCTATATTACCATTTGACTTTTAAGTATTAAAGGTTTTATTTGTTTTTATGTAACTAAGTACATTTGAGTATAGCACGAACCCATTTGTAAGTAACCTGTAATGAATATGTATATTTAGCATGTTAAACTACTCTTTCATGTAATATTGATATTTAGAATTTGGGGTTGCATCAAATTTACGCGGAAAAGAGGGTGGGGAGGGAGGTTTCTAGTCAATTTTTCGGAAAACATAGTAATATTCTTGTATTAACTTAGGTTGAGTAGGTATCACTGTGGAAAATATTTGCATATTCGACATAATATTGTACTTTACAATAAAAGCCTGAACTTGTCAATTGAACACCGATGGCCCTAATACCGTGTCCTATCTAGCTATGAAGGCAAGCTCTTATCCTAGTGATTAGCTTCCTATCGACCGTTGATCTCCCCCCCTTCCCGTCACGTTATGCTTGGCCTTAATAAACTCGGTCAGCCGAACTACTTCCTAAGCGTGGTAAAGAGTAATTCCTCCGAAGCATTCCGTTTTTTTCTATATGAGTCCCGATGGGATCACTCTTTTTACACACTTTCACTTTTGGCATGTATACCTTATGTGTACCTTATCTTTAATGTTCTTCGGCATTGTCAACCTTCTGAAGAATCTCCCGTTGTCGCCTCTCTTGAACAAATGCAATGGGTATTGCTGCTGTTTTGTTGTTCAACGCTTCCACCTCACTTTTTTTCGGTTTCCTTGCTGGTGTTACCATTAAGGTGGTGTTTGAACTCTTCCTTCTCCAAATCTAACCCACTAGTAGCATTACATGTCACGCGGCCAAGTTGTCAACCACCTAGGCACTGCGATCGAAAGACATCGACCACTGGGAGCCCGCTTACTCACTGCTCATAATGGGATTTTTAGCCCCTGCGTTTTAAGTTTACTCCTTCTCTCTTGTTCCATTTTGGTTTTATGTCCGGGTATCGTTGCCATAGCTATTTTTGTCCAACCACCGGAGGTGGGCAAACGCTTGCTGATGCACAGTCGGGAAAGAAAGTGTGTAAACACATATTTACCCATCGATAGGTATGCCTCTATCTGATACCTGGGGCTGCCGGGAGATCTGAGAACTTCTCACATATCCGTGCCTGCCTATCATACGCACTTTTCTCAGAACTGGCTGCATCTATTGGCATGAAAGCATTAGTTTCATCACTTTCGTGTATCCGTAAGACTTCAATGTTGTACATGCTGCGCGTCGTATGTCGCCGTATGCCCGGGGCACACTAAGTCAATAGGCCGCTACTATTTTTCTTCAATTGTTGATATTATCTAGTACAGTTGCCCACTGAGTGCCCGTTCGCTGCGTCATGGAAGCTTGTGACGCTTCCATGACGCAGCGAACGGGCACTCAGTGGGCAACTGCTTTCGTTCCTGGATCAGTACAACCATATCCCTTGCATTCCCCGAAAAATGTGTAGTTTGTCGCAGTACCTCCGGAAATGTTTCTTTATCGAGCCATTTTGAAATCGAGCCTATATATAGAGTAGTTCTGCTTTGGGCTAATGGTGCGCTTGATGTACGCTATGCGTGTAATGCTCGTTAACATGCCATTGGAGATCCTTAGCTACGGTATCACTGACGAATGTTATGTCTATTATAGAACTCATTTCTCCTCTTCGGAATGCGTTTGATTCTCCGGGGTTTGTCAAAATGATGCGACCTCTTGTCCTTGTTTCGCCGCTGCTAAATTTTTCAGCCCGGGCATTAAAATCACCTGTTATAATGTTCGGAAGATGCGACTCTGCATCTCGGACCCATCTTTCAATCAACAATTTGTACGCATCTCTTGTGAGTGTTGGCACAGCGTAACAACTATAGCTCGAGTAAATCCATTTTTCGCATTACCATTTGTTCCCTCTAGATGACAATTCCTGTCTGTCTGTCTGCCACATACATTTTTTCTCAGGTTATACCAATTGACACCTAATTTGATATGAGCTGTCAAAACACACAGATACAGTGAGCTATATCGTTCCATGTGGAACTTAAAGGGCGTGTCCATATAGGCAAAAGGGTGTATACATTTTTTTCACCAGATATAGTCAGGTGCTAGTTACAGTTTTATGCAAATGGAAGGAGGACAGGGGCTGACCATTTCTTTCACTAACTTATTCTCAGAACTTATCCAACCGAAAATCTGAAAAAATCACGAAGCTGGCACTAATTGGTGCCTAGGCTCCGAAATATCAAATGGCGGCTTAGATAAAATATGTTCAGCGGGTGGTCCCCAGGTATCAATCCAGCATCAGAAATGAACCAGCAAATCGAAAAGTGGAATCAGTGCCGCCTTTTCATCGGAAATAGATACGAACTCTTAAGTTGTTATGTGCAGCTGTGGTGCACGCGGCAGTCAAATGAATTTAATTGAATATTCTCAAGAATATTTTCACCAAATTTAATAGCGATCGGAGCATTATGTCCGAAGTTATATATAGTTGTGCATAGACCCTCAAACCTTCATCGCCGTATATACTGTTTGTAATTCTAACCACAAGAGAAGCTACAATGGCTTGTAGCCAGCATAAAATCAACGTTTTAGAGCGGACTCCATGTAAATAAAGAAGTTAATTTTTAAAAAGAAAAACACAAACTTTGAATTTGAAAAGTAATTATCTCAAAATCGTGCTTTTGTAAAAATGCCATTCCGGTGGGGACGATTATTAAAAAACTACTAATCCAATCAACGTGGAATTACTACTTTTTATCATGACAACAGCTAGTCGTTGAACGAAGGATTTGAAATTTTTCTAAAGAACATTTTTTAAGTAAAAAGATCCAAATTTGGTCATCTAAAAAAATAAACACTTTGGTAAATTGGCCGCCATTTTTTCAATAGTACGTGTTCAGCCACTAGATAGTACGATATATTAGCGAAATTTGTTAAAAATCTTTAGTTCAGATGGATAGTTATTAAGTTATAGTGCCCACTACAGACACAAAAAAAGCTCGTTTGAAAAACAGCTGTAGTACAATTCGCAATTTTTTTTCTTGAAAACAAGCTTTTGCGTGTACCTCACAATATGTATTAATTGATGCTGCTAGCCGCGTTTTGATAAACATTTACTAAGTTGTTAAAAAACCCAGAAGATGTGGTGACATCCGTTACTGTAACTGCATATAAGCCCTTAAGCACCATGTAGACTGGAAAATCTATTCCAAAGAATTGGCGGAAACGTGTGATTTGTAATCCAAAATTAGAAATTCCCAGGTTCCTTAAAGTCTGTGATTCTTCCTTTTCTTTGTGTCGTTCACAAGCGAGGTCGACTCGTCGTGATCGATTTCGCCATTTGGCTCTATCAAATACCTGATCTGGCTGCGAAGCTTTTAAATCCCCGTCCAGCGTATCAAGCCACCGTTCTTTTGGCTTGCTTTTTGGTAGTTTTCCATCGACTTCGATGTTCAGACCAATCTTGCCAAGTGAATTCTCGTTAGCGCGAATTGCGTGACCATACCATCGAAAACGCCTATCTCGCAATTTTTCCACGATCGGTGCAACGTGCAAAACGTATCACGCCACTAGTCCAACGCAACATCTTCGTCTCCATTACCGCAAGACGCCGTTCATTGTCGTTTATAGTTGGTCAACACTCAGAACCATAGAGGGCGACAGGACGGACGACAACGATACATTTTAGATTTGAGACGTTTGTTGATACATCGATCAGAAAAAACACCAGTTGTGCAACGCCACTTCATCCAAGTTGCGTTAATGCGTGAAGCAATTTCTCAACGCAGTTCTCTATTGGCTGATAGCGTCGACCTGAGGTATTTAAATCGCTCAGTTCTGGGCAGATCATTGCCGCTGACAGTGAGTGTGCCTGTTTCATGGGGATCGGTCATCAAAAATTCAGTTTTATTTAGATTCAATCTGAGACCGTGTCGCATGATGCGATCATTGCATTTTTGGACAAACTGCTCGAGATCTTTTTGCTATTAGATGCTGGACATTGGATGTCCCGTGTGACACTGTCCATAACAAGAACAAAGAGGATGGGTGAGAGGGCGCTTCCTTGATGAACACCAACAGAGACAAGATGCGGTTTTGATAAACCCGCCATACTTCTTTTCGGATCGTGGTAGAGCAATTGAACCCAGCGCATGAGTTCTTCTGGCACGTGTTGTCGTAAAGCATACCAGATGAGTTCGTGTGATACACAGTCAAACGCTTTCTCTATATCCAAAAGTGCAATGTAAAGAGGGGGATGCTTTTCACGGCGTTTCTCCATGAGTAGCCGCGGAGCGTGTATTGGGTCAGTAGTTTCGCAGTTCTTGACAAATCCGGCTCGATTCACGGTTATTTCAATGATTTCGCGAATACACTTGTCAAGAATGCGTTCAAAAATCTTCATGATATGGGAAAGTAACCGGATCGGACGGTAATTTGAACATTCTGCTGGACTACCTCTTTTTTCCACATTGGAACAGTGATATTTTCTTGCCAGTCAGATGGTGTTCTTCCTTCCAGAGCTCAGATGTCGTCAGGTCCTGTGGCTTTCACCGATTTCATTCGTTTTATTGGCTCCTCGACTTCAGTTGCGCTGACTGGTGGAACTGGTCCAAATGTCGGCAATGATTGTGGAAGTGGACGATGAGCAAATTCTTCAGTTGAAATCTGCTTGAAATATTCTCACCATCTATCCGTTGAGGCTCGACAGTTGGTAAGCAAGGTTCGGTTCTTGTTATTAACGCAATGTTCGATATCCTCTATAAGGTCGTTATGGCCTTTAGCGAGTCGATACAGATCTCTCCCGCCATCCAGAGTGTCCAATTTATCGATTTTTGTGATGGTTCGCTGAAGTGACAGCGACTGCTTTCTTTGCTTCCTTATAAATTTGCCAATTAGCAAGCGTTTTATCGCGGATCTTCATTTCAACATCAACATCATTCCAGAGCGAAGTATCCCGATTGATGTACCGGTTACCCGGCTTGGTGACCCCGAGGGTTTCAGAGGTCGCTTTGTGGATCGTGTCTTTCATTTGGTTCCACGATTCTTTCACATTCGTAATGGTTGGTAATCACGTAAGTGAGATCATTTCTACTTTCTTCTCACCAAATCGCCACCTTTTCCTTACATTGTTTTATCGGTGGCTTAATTCGCAGGACGGCAATGTTGATCTACGATGGTCTCATAGGGCACGGCATTGCAATCAGTGACAGTGGTAAAATGTCGGCGTCTTATGAGAATATATTCGATTTGCGTTTTACTGTTCCCACTATAAAATGTAGGAAGATGAGACAATCGTTTGATGAACCATGTATTCATAAGTACAAGGTAATGGGTCCGGAAAATCGATTATACGCTCGCCACCCTCATTGCGCGCTCCGAACCCCTTTCCCCCATGGCACCTATTACTGTCTGCCTTTTCACCCACATGACCATTAATGTCTTTAGTCTTATCTTCGAGAAGTTGCTAGAAGGCATCTTTCTCGGCATCAGATCGACCTGTCTGTGGTACGTTCGCGGTGGAGAAGTGAATAGTGGGATCAGCTGATATAATGGTGAGCTTCATCAGCCGATCATCATCATTCATTTGACTTCTTTAATGGCATCACGGAAACCCTCTGAGATGACGATGCCAACACCATATTGTGTATGTTTGTTACCAAAATAGAGAAGTTTATAACCATTTTTACCGAGTTCGCATTCTATGTCGCAGCTTTTGCCTCTTGCGAGTTCCTCCGTCTTTCCAGTTGGGGTGCCAACATTCGACGTGTAGACACGTATTTGTTTTGTTCAGACTAAATAACTTACACCCTGACGCCGTCCATGAGTCAAGAACCCTTGCCTATTTCTCGACAGGATCGGGGTCCGTCCTGCCGCGTCGACTGAGATGGACGTCCTAACATTTCTCCAAGGCTTGTGACTCAATCCTATTATCATGTTCGTAATGCCATTGTGTGCATTTTCTTGGTCGGGCTGCCGCGGGACCTTTCACCAAGAGAGATCAGGTAGGATTTAGCATAGTGAAATAACTTCAACTATACTCCAGTTATCTCTTTCACTGATCTCAGTATTTTATTTTAGTTTTACTGAGGATACGTTGCCTCAAACCCTCCTCCTTTACCTGGGCTTGGGACCAGCATACTATGTTAATAGCATGGCGGAGTTCTTAAAGTCTGTGATTATGATATATGATATGAATTACCGCAGCCAGTTGTTGCCTTCTTCTGTGGAAAGAACAAAGATATCTTCGAAACTTTTATATATGCTTATTCTCAATCCAAGTAGGGTACTAATTTTAAAGTCTCAAGACAAATTCTTACGAAAGTTTCGGTAATTGTAGCACCCACTACTTATACGAACACAGACAGTATATGAAACCTCATTTTAATTGAAAATATTAGTAGAGACGCAGAAAAAATGGTTGTGCATATTTCCAAAGTGAGTACGAATTTATTGGATTGGAGTATATTCGAACGTTATTGGTTATGTTTCCATTCTCAACAGACTCTCCACACGTAATTCATGGCAGCTCGCTAAAATATCAACCCATAAAAGGAAGTGTAAAATATGACAACCACCCAACCACCCGTGGTTATTCTTACCCCCCAAGTGTCGTTGAATTAGTCTGTCAGTTCTAGTTTTGAAATAATATCCTTTAGATTGTACTTGCGGTCATATTGGATACCTGCGGCTGCATATCTGTGGTTTGTATTAAAGTTTAGAGAGTTTAAAGCTAATCGTTTCTGTTGGGAAGGGGATGTGTGCAAATGCAAGCAGATTTAATTTATTTTGAATTCGGCGCAACAGATACATGCACTTCGAAAAAAAAACAAACATTCCGTGCAGTTGGCTGAATATCCTGGCGAATGTTGTTTTATGAGAACTCAAAATATGTGATTCCTGGTTCCATGGAAATAATCCGCAGCCATCAGTGCACAGCGAAGTTTTGTTTATTTTCCACTTCCCAACGTTAACTATTTTTACAGCAAATAACAATTGGGATATTCAAATGGTGTGTCCTTCCATATCGACCCTCCATCAGTATCTCTTCTCAGATGAAAGGCTTCCACGCGTACCGCGTTTCAGTTGTGTTCCATCAATAAATCTAGAACGCACTGAATAACATTCTCCCTAATGAATTTTTATGTCCTGTAACGATGATAATAAAGCAGGGGGTGCTATCAGATAAGCCGGGTACCCCGATTTGGGCGAATGGAAAGGATTTTCTGGTTAGCTTTGGCGCCAAACAAAAAAAGCCCAAACAGAGGAAATATCGGAAAATAAAACCACCAACAACAAATTTCAAATAGGAATCGTAGTATCCTGAAACGGGCACATTGGATTTGGGAATCGTTAGGCATTGTTCAAATCAGTGAAGCGTTTACATTGTTGGCAAAAATATCGGTCACGTTTCTAGATAAATCAGAAGGAGGCCTTTTCAAAACGAAATACGTGACATCTATCAAATGAGCTAACGTTTAGGCAATCAGACACAAAGCGATTGCCTTTACAGTCTTGGTTACATATGCATGTGGGGTAGAGATATACAAATATCGACCTCTCATCGAGTGAAATTCCGAGAGCGTACTAAATTTCTGCTGACTGTTAAGAGTTTTGTTTGCCGAAGGTGGAATAGAGCAGGTGAACCGGTTCCGTAGCGTAGGCAATTTTCACTTCTGTTGGACGTCTTGTAATTTTATCTGACGCTGCGAAAAGGTCGTTTGATTTCGAATAGGTGTCACTGGTTCACAGGAACTAAGATTTCATCCTGTTTCCACCACGTCCGTACACATTTATGTTAGGGATAAAATCTGCCTTTCTGGGTAGTAAGTAAATTCTAATTACGAATGCCGAAACGGGAAAGGAAGCCGCAAAATAGTGTTCCACCCAACACTGACTCGTGTTATATATCTAAAAAATTCTAAATGGTCAGATGAAAATGACAAATTTATAATTTATTGAATTATATAATTCTGAAAACTTCACTTAAAACAAATGTTATTTGGCGGATATTTAACTAGGTTCTTTATTTAGGGGCGAATCCATAAATTATCAATTTACTTTACCTTTTGTTCAGTAATTAGTGATGTTAGTTTCCTACTTACGCATATTATCTCCTGTGCTGGAAATTTGCTTATGAACATATATTCACCTAAATAAGCCACAATATGCTAATTACTCCCATGTGCCCTGGTATCGGCTTGCTGAAATATATTTCACCCCATCTATATTTTTCCAAGAAACATGCACAGGACCTCTACTGCCCTGCGCCACGTGTTTATAGGCAATTCACTCGTGGGCCAGCATTGGGTTTTCCTAAAATTTGACAAGTGCACTACGTTTTCTGCCAACTGAGTAACTCGTCGTGCGGGAGTTAACGAACGCTTGGAACTTTCAAGTAACAACGGTGTTCACTTTCCTTCGCTACTCCTATGCAGCAGCGCAAAAAAAATATTAACCTGGAATAAACTCACCTTAATTTTGGTGGTGAGGTATCGGCATTTTATTCAAAACCAAAAAAACATAATGCAGATGAGCAGATTGCGATGACGCGCGGAATGAGAATCTCGATTTTATCAGTATTGATATTCAATTAGATTCTGATTGCCTCCTTCTTCAAATCCAAAGCCTTTTGAAGAAAGATTTCATTATCCAGTGAAGGCGTTTACGCCGACAATAACTATCCGGGAATCGGTAAAATGCTTCTGCTTTACAACCATTGGCACGATGTTGATATGCATGCATGCAATGCATGAGTATCCAGAACGGAAACCAACCTGTTGACGAAGTTCATCTGACATAATCTACGGTAATTCTAGTCAATATTTGATGACAAGGAGCCCTCAAATACCGTTCCTCAGGGCGGGTGCCCTTCTTCGGAAATTTATTTTTATCTCAGACCGTTTACTTCCACGATGAAGAACACACTCTACGGAATCTACAGGGGCAGCGATGAAGAATTAAGCGTGTGACTGTCTAGCCTAGCGGCTCTGCTTCACTTCGTTGCATTATTGATGTCCAAGCACATTTAATTCCTGTTTGGCAGATCAGTTCATTTCCGAGTGTTACAGTGACTATCCATTTCATCCACAAGATGTAGGTTGTAGCGGTTTAACGTGCCATATAGACATATACCCATAGTCCTCGTGTGACATGGATTGATTTGGCCACCACAATCGAAGCTCCGTCGCGATATGCACATCGGAACTATTGTAGTTTATACTGAGTGCAGCATTCATGTTAATAGATGGGAGGCTTATCTAACACCACTGCCGCCACTATAGTGTAAGACGCCTGAGTTGTGCAGAGGAATTCCAGCCCTGAGCCCACAAGGAGCTCTGTCTTCAATATGGACCAACCGCAACCACCATAAAGCTCCTACAAAGGTGCCAACCGCAAATAATCGGGCCAAAAACACATATTCTAGGAATTCTCCTAGTCGGGTTAATTTTGAGATCCTTGAGCTATCTAGTGTCATTTCCGAAGCCACGGGCTAAGATATGTGCAGTGTTAATTCACAACTTAGGGATAAATATAAAAAAGAAAATATGAAAAATAAAAGTATGGAATCTGAAAAACTGCGCTTTTGTTAGGCTTTTGGACACTGTGGTTAGAGCGCTGGACTGTCGTAGCGGAAAGCTACTGTTCAAATCTCACTGATCGCAGAGGGATTCTTTATCATGAATGGATGTCAGATAGCAGTCAACTCAGTTGTGAATGAGTATGTGAGTCAAATTAAGGTAATAACCAGTGCCCCCCGACACTGTACTATAGTGTACCATTGCTCTGATCCATAGGGATTGTTGGGCCAACGATTATTATTATTGTCATTATTTGACACTATTTATGAAAACAGCTATAACTAACTAATGGTTAAAGATACAATGCCATTCTATTTTCGATTTTCCTCAAACGAGTGGCGCTATCCGTCATAAAAATGTCTACCATTATGAAAGGGATAACCTGTATAGTGGGAAACCTTCCTTTAGGCGTTAGCTTTAGACGAAAGTGTGGCTTCTTTCTACTAGATAGGCTACAACGCGTTTATAATTTGGTCCCTCGCGAAGGATATTAGTTATATGTAAACTTAACGGGAGAGAAAGTTATCACCGGCAAGACAAATTTTCTTGACTTCCTTAATAGGGAAGAAAGACTGATTCTGCGTATATCAAGAAAACCTCTAGTTATTCTTCATCACCATCAACGTCGCAACAATCGATATCCAGTGTAGGCATGCCGTAGTAAAAAACTCCAAAGATCCCGGTTTTGCCACGAGGTCCACCAATTCGATATCGATAAAAGCTACTTGGTGTCCTGACCTACGCCATCGCTCCATCTCAGGCAGGGTCTACGTCGTCTTCTTTTTCCACCATAGATATTGCCCTTATAGACTTTTCGAACTTGATCATCTTTACGCATACGGATGACCTGCCACCTCCAGATATTGAGCCGGATTTTTTGCACAACCTCACGGTCGTAGCATTACTAATTCTTCGGAGGATCCTTCTCTCGGACGCGGCCAAGAGTTGGCAATTTTTCTTGCTAAGAACCCAAGTCTCCAAGGAATACATAAGGACTGGCAAGATCATAGTCTTGTACAGTAAAAGCTTTGACCCAATAGCCAGACATTTCGAGCGGAACAGTTTTTGTAAACTGAAATAGGCTTCGTTGACCACCAACAACCGTATGCGCGTGTCATCGTCATTTTACCCATTGTGATTTCCGACCCAGGATAGGAGAAATTTTCAACGGTTTCGAAGCTGTAGTCTCTTATTTTCATTGTTTTCGTTTGACCAGTGCGATTTGATGTTGTTCGTTCTTTTATATGTGGCGCTGACGTTGTCACCATGTACTTCGTCTTGCCTTCATTAATGGCGCAGCCCGAGGTCTCGCGTTACCTGCTCGATCTGGATGAAGATAGACAGTCCATCTCGGGTTGTTCTTCCCATAATGTTAACATCGTCAGCGTAGGTCAGTAGTTAAATGGACTTGAAGAGGATGGTACCTCTCGCATTCACATCTGTATCATGAATTACTTTCTCCAGGGTCAGGTTAAAGACGACCTATGATAGAGCATTCCCTTGTTCTAGACCACTGTTGATATTGAATGGTCTCGGGAATGGTCTTGCTGCTTTTATCTGGCCTCGCACATTTGTCAGGATCAGTCTAGTCAGCCTTATCAATTTCGTCGGGATACCAAATTCTCACGTGGTCGTGTACATTTTTACCCTGGCTATGCTATCATAGGCGGCTTTAAGGACGATGAAATGATGGTGCAACTGATGCCATATCCCAACAGTTTTTCCATCGCTTGCCGCAGAGAGAAAATCTGATCTGTTACTGATTTGCCTGGAGTGAAGCCTCTTTGGTATGGGCCAATGATGATCTGGGCGTATGGGGCTATCCGGCCTAGCAAGATAGCGAAGAATATCTGATAGATGGTATTCAGCAACCTGATGCCTAATTGCTCCTAATTGCTGTCATGTGTGATATCCCCCTTTTTATATATGAAACAGAGATAATGCCTTGTTACCAGTCGCCAGGTATTGATTTCCTGTCCCACACCTTGAGCATCAGTTGATGAACCACTTGATATAGTTGGTCGCCTCCCCATTTAAATGATTCGACGGTAATTCCATCGGCTCCTGACGACTTATGGTTTTTAAGTCGGTGGATTGCATAGACTGTTTCTTCTATGCTTGGTGGGACAGCATTTGTCCGTCGTCTTCAGTTGGCAGGACTTCCAACTCGCCGATATTTTGGTTGTTGAGCAGTTCACCAAAATACTCAACCCATCGCTCTAATATACCCATTCTGTAGATAAGCCCGATGACCTCCATATACACTCGAGAACTTCTTTGACTCGTAGCTTACTTCCCCGTGGCTTCTTTCAATTCATCTTCGAATGTGCGGAATAATACATATGGTAGGTCTAGCGGCCATTTTGTGCCTCGGTCTACCTCTTTTGCCATTCTGGTAAGGGTTCTCGCCATGCTAGTTGCCGTCGAAGTACGCTAGACTCACCGATTGTATGCATTTTTTCGCCTTGATCCGCCAATGTTCGGTAGTATCCTCGACATCGCCACAGCAATGGAAGACGCTTTAGTTACCGCGCACTCAATGTGTTTTTCTTTATTTCATTACTCCCAAGTATTTAAGCGATGGTTGGGAGTAAATTGTTCGTTCACTAACTTTAATTTTCACGGTTGTGCCCTTTCTTCTTCTGCTGATTAGTACTAGTTCCGTCTTATGTTCAGCAAGTGATAGGACGTAATTTTTCAACCGGGAATTGATTCCAATGTCGCTTAATTTGCGTAGACTACTGTTACCGCGATCCCATCCGCAAAGCTAATGGTTGCCACGCTATTAGGGAGCCGTAGCGTCAACACTCTATCGTACATAATCAATTACAGTAAGGGACCTATGGCAGAACCCTGTGGTACTCCGAACGTCTTCGGGAATAATTTCAGTCCATTATCTGAGTCGTAGTATAATCTTCCTCCAAGAAGAAACGCAGCAACGATGCGTAAAATGTACTTGGGAGCCTGTGGTTTTTTTCGTCTACTTTGCAGTGTTGAATCCACTTTTTACATTGAGTGTCGCCACTGCGCAGCATTTGCCATTTTGTATTGCAACACGAGCAAGGCCAGTCACCATTTTGATTGCATTAACGGTTGATCTTCCCTTACGAAACCCGAATTGGTTGTCAGATAGACCTCCTTCTTTTTCCGCAAAAGCGAGCAGTCTGTTACACATTACTCGTTCGATTAGTTTGGCAATGGTATTGAGCAAACTTACCGGTCGATATGGCGTCGGAATAAGTATCAACTTTTCTGGCTACCATTGCTCGGGGGATTCTCCTTCTCTAAGGCATGCCGTAAAAATTTGGGCAACCATTCCTGGTGCTGTCCTGGCTGACACTTCGACAGTGATATTCGGATTTCCATCCGGCCCCGTCTGTCTGTCTATTTGTCACACCCGATTTATTCGGAAACGGCTAAAGCGATTGTTCCGAAATTTGGTGAGAACCTAAGCTCTGCAGATCCCTTTATACATAGCAAGTAGCGCTTGTTAAGTTCAAGGAAAGCTCCCCATTCGTGCGAAATGAGGGTGTAATTTTTTTTACAGATTGTGGCCATGTGGGTTATCAAACAAAAGTTCCCATACTTGAAAGGTAGGGGAGTGAGGGCTTCAAACATGACTCTCAAAAAATGAAACAAGTCGCGTTCTCAAAATCTATCCCGCCGAAAAATCAAGAAAAATTCATAGCGGTATATCTAAACGAAATCTAGGCCCCAAAATACATCCCATTCCGATATCTGCAATAAAGTTAATAATAGTATATTCCCAGAAATTTTGCCGGAAACCCATCTTACGCTCATGCCAGAACTATCAAATTTGACATTGGTATAAGGGATAACTTATGGAGGAGGAAATCTAATCACTATTAACAAAGTTATACAAAGTGAAACTTTTACATTTACATGCATTCTAAACGTGTATGACGTTATCATAACATATCAATTCATCAATACCACAACAAATTCTGCTCATATGAATGGTCTCAGGGAAACATTTTGTTTTAGTTTTTTAATCATTTGTATTTCAATATCAATTACTCGAGACAGTGAAGCCCATGGTGTTTTACGTAGGCACCTGTCGTGAGACTTAATCCTACGGTCCTCTTAAGACACGGATTGATTTTGTAACCACAATCAGAGCCCCGATGAGACAAGCAACAACGGTACCAGTCTATACCATGGCTTAGCATTCATACTGCTGGATGCAATACCAACCTAAATCTCTACCGAAATAAGGAGTACGGCACCCGTGTTGATACGCAACACCACGTCAAAGCCCGAAGATCTCTTCTCGCTTGAGCATAATCACAACCACCATGAAACTCCCACTAGGGGGGCCAACCGCAAATAACCGAGCTGTCCTCACATACAACAGGAGTTCACCCGAAGTAAATGAGTCCAGGGGCTTTCCCGGTTCTCATGGTACCAGTATACCCTGGTAAGGGTTCGTGACCAATTTGCCACTTCAGATGAATGCCCGTGCAGACTCGGGTCTGATCGCCCTAATTAGGCCTTTGGAGCATTCGCCTACTGCATCACGGCCCGCAAACCAAGGTGAGTACAGCGTCTCCCGGTGCCACTACTATGGAGGTTCTCCTCGGCCACTTGGTTTTGGTTTGGCCGATAGGGTTGCCGCCCCATCTTCCTCACCGCCACCTCAGAGCACCAATTACTCGAGACAGACATATCATCATCATCACGGGCGCAACAACCGGTGCAGGCCTACTTATTAAGGAACTACAGACATTCCGGTTTTTCGCCTAGGTCCATCTCAGGCAGAGTCTGCCTCGTTTTCTTTTTCTACTATAGACATTCCGGGTTGGATGGTCCTCATCCAAACGGATTAAGTGGCCCGCCCACCGTAACGTATTGAGCCGGATTTTATCCACAACCTGACGGTCATGGTATCGCTGATAGATTTCGTCGTTATAAAGGCCAGGTCCATATTCATGTAGGGAGAGACAAACATATTTATATGAATTCGTTATTGAAGCTTTGTTTTAGTCCCTAACTCAAATAGATATATTTGTGCATTGAACCAGTGATATTCAATATACGTACTTTATATGTAGATATGTATACTCTTATGCACGAAGTAAATCGGAAATAGGTGAACAATCAATTTATATACGTTCATGCATAAGTATAATATTCGGTAATAGGCAATGTTTGTTTGTTTGGGGTGAGCATGATATCTGCGTCTTTTATATGTACGTATAACTTGTAGTTTGAAAAACAATGTGAAGCAATGTTTTGCGCTTTTAATCATATACAGATGGGAAAATGTGCGTAGATAGTTTTTTATTAGGTTGTTGCAAATGAAATGGCCGTTTTTGTACTAAAATTTGACACGACTGTAAAGCTTACAAAAATTTATTTATTTAATGAAGATAGGTGCCAGTCGATTCAAAACACTTCTCCCAGCGAGATTCAAGAGCATTTGTGCCAGTTTCGTAGAAGTTCAACTGCGGGTCTTGATAAATTCATCGAAGGCAATTTTGACAGCCTCTTTGTTCCTAAATTGCAAAAAATGATCCAAACGCTTAAAAAAGTGGTAGTCGGTTGGCGAAAGGTCCGGTGAATATGGTGGATGAAGCAGAGTCTCATACTGCAATTCGTTCAACTTTTGAACCGTTGTTCTGGAAACATGAGGTCGTGCATTGTCCTGAAGGAGTATCACACCATCTCTGTTGACCAATCTCGGCCGTTGAATACTGAATTTTTGGTGCATTTGCTCGAGTTGGGCACAGTATTTCTGTGCATTTATCGTTTCTCCAGGTGCCAAAAAAGAATAGTGGTTAACTCCAGCTGTAGATCACAAAACAGTCACCAATATCTTCTTCGGATGGAGGCTCGGTTTCGGCATATGCTTCGGTGTGCAAAAAGGAATCGATGGTCTTGGATGTCCACGTGGCTCACTTTGAAGGCTTACTTCGTCTGACCGGAATTCTTCGAACCACCACCGTGTGGTTCGTTCGGTTACCGTATCAGTTCCAAATGCGCTGTTAATGTTCTTGGTCGCCTCCGCCACTTTATGACCGAGTTTAAACTCATACAGAAAAAGTATACGTTCTCGGCTCTTTTCCATCCTTTTTTCCCTTTCTATTCCCTGTTATACCAACGATGGTAAAAACTCAAATGACTCCTTGATTAAATGTAGGAGTATTTATAATTTAATATTCCACACCAATATCGCCAGCTGGTGGTGGTTTGATACACCAAAATCGCAACTAACTTCACTTGATTGCCAAAAGGATCATTTCATATGCAACAACCTAATACATAAGATGAACACAAGACTTTTGTACCCGAAGCGCCAGCTTCTGGTGTTCCGACTTGTCTCTTGGTATCCATGTACCCATTTCTGATTCTACAGAATAGCACTGGACTGCTCTGCTTGCCAGTGTGGCCTCAAAGCCCGAGGGTACAGACTTTATTGAGAGAATCCGGAGTGTTCACTCTGTTAAGGCATCCCTAGCAATGTTCTGTTCCATGTAGTTTGCCCGTTGGCTCAGAGTATGTTTTCCTTTGACCAATGACCCCGGCGCCTGCTCCCTCTCATGTAAGGGATCCGTCAGTGTATCATCGCATTAGGACCTTCTACTTATTGCTTGCACTTTGAAACTGAGATATTTGCTAAATAAATTAATACTGAATTCTTAGTAATATAAAAGAGCTATAAAATATTCTATCTTGGAAAGTCTCATCCTCCTGCTTTTTTTTCATAACCCAAATTGAACTCTACCCTGTATTGATTTTCCGATGTTTATTATATAACAGTCTGCACTGCAGCCCACGCAACGAATTTATTAAAATTACTGCTGACATTATAATATTTATTGTTGCTGCCAAGGTCCTACTCCTCAACGGGAAAACCGTTCCTTCATCAAAGTTTTCGAAAATCAAGACTGTGGACAATTCTAATTTGCATTGAAGATGGAACGTGGCCAGCATAGGAAGCCCATGTAACTAAGGCAATTTTCTATATTAAAAGTAATAATAAAATTTCACTATGACGTGATATCCGGCGGCCTGACTTTGATGTACGAGTTGTATGACAGCTGCGATAACGCTCCCTTCAGTTTCATAATATCAGTCATCTTACCCTGTTAACTAACTTCCATGAGGACGATGTTTTTTCGGGCATCGCCCGAAGTGTTCGGCCTCGCTTTTTGAATTATATCATATTTCACAACATACTCAATAGAGATATAGTTTCACTTCATGTTCACCTAGAAGTGATGCTGCTTTGCATGTACACATAAACTTAGCTCATCTGAAAGTAAATTTGATAAAGTTCTTTTGTCTAGATGTCATGGCTAATAAACATGCAAATATACCAGCAGATGAATAACATCTTAAGTGCATGTATGACAGCGACAAGATGCATTATTTTGTTTTAATTTCATGTAGGGTGCAATAATCGCTCATTGTGGAATTAACTTAGTCTAAAATTTGAGAATACTCGTACTCAAATGCAAGGAACAAAGTTTCCATATCGCTGCAGTGAAAATTGTTGGAATCACGTATTGTATGTACTATACATACAGGTGCATTCTACTTTGGAAACTTTTAAAGAATTTCTTCTGAACGCGTTCTGAACATGTCCCATTTTATCCCATGATAATTTCAGAGTGGATTCTGATATGCTAGCGTAGATCAAGGATAGTAATAATGGTATATTGCAATGGTCACCATAAACAAATAAAGATTGCCTATTACCGAATACTGTATTCTATATGCATCTATGTGTATAAATTGATAGTACACCTATTTTCGATTTGTGCACTTCGTGCATAAATGTACATATAAAGTACGTGTATTGAATACCGCTTGTTCAATGTACAAATATATCTATCTGAATTAGGCACCACCCCAAACTTCATTTACTTATCCATATAAATACATACATATGTCTGCCTGAAGTAATTGATATTGGTATATAAATGATTAAAAAACTAAAACGAAATGATTCCCTGCGACCTCCTATTCATGTGAGTTCACCTTGTGATATTGACGAATTGATATGTTATGATGACATCATACACGTTTTAGAATGCAGAATGTTTCCACCTTGCACAACTTTGTTAATAATAGTTGGATTTCCTTCAAATTTCCCAGAGTTACGCCTTATACAGCTGCCAAATTTTGTACCGTAGCCTGAACTTAAGGGGGTTTCCTGCAAAATTTTTAAAATATGCTAATAACCTAACCTAAAATGTGCTAATAACCTATTATTAACTTTATTTGTGCAGATATCAGAATAGGATATATTTTGAAGCCTAGATTTCATTTAGATACACCACTGTGATTTTTTCCACAGTTTTCGGTGGGATAGGTTCTGGGAACGACACCTGTTCCACTTGTTGAGGGTCATATTTTGAGTCCTCATTCCTCTACATTTCACTCGAGATCAAATATGGGACTCGTTTCGAAAAGTACTAATTGAGCCCTTTCATTTGATGCCGCGCATGGCCACGCATGTATTGGAGCGCCTCCTTAAACTTAACAGAAAATGGGGCCACTTGGTATATGTGAAAGGAACAACAGACCAAAAGCCCTCACATATTTTCGTGACAATCGATCCAATCGTTTCCGAAGAAATTGGATGTGACAGACAGATGGACAGCCAGACATCGACTTGATTCTAATAAGGTTTTGATTCACACAAAGCCTTAAAAATAATAAAATCTGATGGAAAACTATAAACGGCGATCTCTCCAAAAATACGTAGAATTCGAGAGAAAAGTCACTCTTTTCATGACAGCTTGCCTTGCAGAAGAAAAGAGTTGTGAAATGGTTTATATGTTGCTGCGTTGGCAACATATTTCGATAGAGTGTGTGCATGAAAATTTCCAAAATTTTGGATGAAAACAAAGATTTATTATATCGGTTCTGTGTATGTCTTCCTTTTTCAATCATTTGATAGAATGGTTCAAAGCCTGCAACGAGAACTATTACTCACTTCCCTTGACTTTTCTCGCGGGACAGCGATTGTCCTCGTGTCAACCGTTGTTAAGTATGATTTTTTCCCTTGAGAAATGGCCTCCATAGGGTTCCAAATAAGCAAAACGCGATTAACAACTCTTTTGCCTCTACTGCCATTGCCCCTATATTCTCAATATATGACTTGAAGTTCAGCTTCTCGTCAGCTATTACTTTGTTTTGTGATCAAAACTACCTACAACTATAGCTTTCAATCAGGATCGGATCTACTTGTTAGCAAAGACCTAGACTTCATGGAAGCGTTGGGCTGCGGGAGTTACTGGGATATTATTTGTAAATGGTGACCGATTAGGAAGCTGTTGGATCAATATGCCACTCTACATTCAACCCGCAAGAGAATACTGGGGGCGTACCATAGTGGAACATGTATGTTTCTGGTCCATTGTCAGAACCGTAACACAACAGTCTTTCTAGGAGGAATCCTATTGCAATATTCAAAATGTATAATATTTGGAAGAATCTGATTTGATTAAAACCCCCATTATTTTACCAAATTTCGCATTTCATACATCAAAAGTTACCACTATACAAATTTGATCTTTCTGAATTGCGGCCAATGCTTGAGTGAGAAACTTAAATACCCTTTTACTCGGTGGAGCTTTGTTGGAGATGCCATCTAATTCGCCATTCTTCTTCGGAATTTCAGCAACCTCTTTCGCAGTTATGTGATGGGTAATTGGCCTTTGGCTTTGTATCTGCGGGACAAGAGTGCTAAATATGCTCCACATGAAAGCAAGGTTACTAATCTGCGGTACGTGTTTACCCTCAGTCGGTGACTTGATCCGCTTACATGGTCCAACCCCTTGGTGAAATTCGGCAACAGCTTTATTGATAATGTAACTGCTAGCAAGCTTTAAAACAACCATTGAAAAATGTACCGTTCCGCTTCGGTTTCCCGTCTTGTTTATTAATAAAAGCATGCCCTCTGCTGAACTTTTATACGCTCTACGAACAATTTTGACCTACTCGTCATTTGCTACAATTAATATGCAGCATGGTGCATTCGCTAACTACTGATTGACCCTTAAGTCTTATCATTCTAATCACCAACTATTATGGTTGTGTTAAAGATGCGCAACGTATATAAGTTATTGCCATCTACATTACCTTATGCGAATCCGTCTGCTGGGATTCGGATTGTCTCTTCGGCAGGTTATTTTTGGTATTAATTTTACTTTAATACAACTTTGTTTTCCAAAATGCATTGGAAAGGGATACCTTGTACTACCTGTTAGTGATTCAGGATAAGCTGTGGCAACGTCATTTATATCTATCGATAATTTTCTTCCTCAGCGTTGGGTGTTTGGACTTACCAGAGGCAGAGGAACACAGGACAGTAACATTTGTCCTGTGTTCCTTTACATTGTTGACATTTGGAATTATCATTGCAATCTTTGACAATGTGACAATTGACCCAGTCGATTTGAACGCCTCGCTCGTCTTCGCTTTTGTGAAGACTTCGTTCAAGTCCTATTATTCAATCTCTATTAAGTTTAGACTTTTTTTCCAATGCTGCTTCATCTAATGGTAATCCTATCTTCTTTTTATTTTATTAATTCTGACCTTTTAATTCTATGCTTGTAATCCTTTCTGCTTCCTGGTATAACAATCAACGTATCCTATAGTATCCACTTTTGCAGATTTTTCTTTCTTTTTATAATGGTCAAGTCCACAGAAACTTTTTAACGCGTTTGATGCCTTCCTTTGGATCATTCGAATGGTGGGAGGCCCTTTGATCCTATGAAATACTAGGTTAGAGAATTTCAGTTCATTGTTTTCAACGACTGGTTGCCACCAGAAGGAAAAGAGCTCCTGAAGACTACAACAGCAAATGCCATTAACGAACATGACGGTAACCAATAAGAGCAACAACGACCCTTGGAAGAAAATAGTTTAAGAGCTCAAAAAGACAAATTAAATTTGGCAAAGGAAGTGCACCTGTTATATTAGACAAAAAAGACTACGAGATGCTCGAATATCGAGAATGTAGAGAAAGCAATCAAGAACCAACAACAAAGGAACTGGTCAAAACAGCATGAAAGAAAAGTTTTCCACTTTTTTGGTAAATATCATAGGCAACTTAAAGGAGCCTCTATGAATAACGTCCTTTGTTCGTTCCCCAACGATTTTTTTTTATCCAAATTGAAAACAGAATTAGGTTTGCCAGGAATAATACCAAGATTTTGTTGGAGATATGTTTGAGAAATGTCATACATTTGCCCCATTAAGCTCCCCTAATACAGTTAGAGTCAACCTTCCTGTAATAGGGAAAGAATGGGAAAGAGGAGCACCTACCAGTTTTAAACTGATTCTACTAAGGAAGAAAAAAACAGAAAAGTGACGGAACCACAAGGGTTATTCAAAAAACGTCGAACCAAGTCGCATAAGAATGCCAGTTCTACTACATGATGTCTTCGATGCAAACCGCCCTCTTCCGATTTCCATGAGGAATTTGATAAATATCAATGAATATTTTTCACAAGTCGGCATCGATATTATCAGTTTGGCCGGAAAACCCAAAAGGACTCAACAAGGACAAGGTGGTTCAAAAAAGAACAGCTTTGCAATTAAACTACTGTAGAAACTTGGTTCGGATTTTATAATTTATCTAGAATTAACCAATGACCTAATTGAATAAGTGGCAACATCACACCAAGTCATACAAAATTTCTTCCACCCATGGCAACAAAATGTCAATTCAACAGATTAGAAAGAATGTTGAAACAGGCGTAGAATGAAAAAAGGATCGACAGACTTTAGATCGAAGGAAGTGGAACATATCTCCTTGGCGAACTGAACCATCTTCAATAAGATTCTTAGATTAACAAAACAAAGCGCCATTAGAAAATTATACGTAGATTGAAGTGGATCGAAATTGATAGATCCCATGAAAAGTTAGTTCTCAACAAAGCCCAATCAAAGGATACTTTCGGCATTTCGAACTTATTATATACCCGAGGTGGAAAATATATTAGAACAGCCATATTTAGAAAGAGCAGGATACTGTAAAGAAGTGTTCATGAAGTCTGCTGCTCGTTTCGTGATCCGAGAACCATGTACGCAAGCATGTCCTGTTGCTATCAATGGCTCCTCGATTCAGTTTCTAGTCGATTTAGTTTTTCACTTCGCTTTTCTTAAAAATCATTTGCGCTTGCGTAAACTACTAGCCGCGAAATTGTAGTGACCGCGGCTGCGTGACGGGAGCGGAATCTCATTCGGCTCTTTCTTAATTAATTTGCTGAAACAATGCATTTAATAGTGTGCAATTGCCTTAATGTTCCCCGCTGATTGCACATTATTGAATGCATTCGAGCGAATTGATTTTGACAAGAGGCGAATGATTTGCCGCATCCGCAGGCGCATGCGCATGTTGCCGCAACATTGCCTAGCGAGTGAGAAAGGCTATGTAGCGGGAATAGAAGCGGTGCACGAACAAAGAACGCGGAGAGTGGTTTTTTGTTCTTTGTTGAGGACAGGAGGAAAGAAGGAGCGGTTGTTTTTGGAATCGAGGAAGAGGAACAGAATTCAATTTTTATAGAAGGAGAAATAAAGAAAGAGGAGAGAAAGCCTTTGAAAACAGAAGGGGATCATTGGTCCGAAGGTGTGAAGATTTTCGCGAGCAAAAGAAGGGAGTTCGACCAAGGGAACTAACACCACGTCATGCTAAACCCTAACGCAAGTATGTTTTCAACGAGGATTTCGAGAATAAGTTCAAATCGTTGACAAATCGTTCAATCGTTGGCAAGTGATAAATGCACAGTGATTTTAGTCAAAAAGGAGAAAAACAATTGAAAAGACAGATAGTTGAAGTGTCGGATGAATGAAGTTAATATTTAGCTGCAGAAGTAAAGTGTCGGAAATCCCGCGCTGTGTAAAAAACCAAAACAAACACATAAAACGTGAAGTACGAAATTGTAGAGAGAAAGTGAATTAACGTTAGTTTTTTTCTAAGGACTATATATTTTTTTATTATTAGTATATTGAATTGTAAAAAGGAAATAAGTACCAGAAGCATATTTTTTGTAATAATTTTTTTTGTGGTAATAATTAATTAATGCGGGAACAAGAACCATGTTGACTGAATAATCCTATCGTTGTTTCGAGTAATGAAGCGTGAGGGATCAAAGCGCTCAAAGAACCCCCCCACATTCTCGAGCCTGGCTAGCACAGAGGCGTGCAAGAACGTGTCGACCGAGCACTTTGATGGAGCTTCAATCTTTGTGGGCGGACCTTCGCCAAATTGTTTAGATTTTTTGGATAGCTCTGCCCTCTAGGTCGTTATCGGCCACTAAGGATGATCGACCTGATCTCCTATTCCCACTCGTAGCATTACAAAATCTGAACCTCAAAATACATCCCGTTGCAAAGTCTGCACAAATAAAGTTAAAAATTAGCATATTTTAGAAATTTACCCGGAAATCCTCAGTTCATGTTAGAAGTAAAAAAATTGACAGTGGTATAAGGGACAATATAAGGCGTAACTTTTGGATGGAATAATGGAAATCCAACTGTTATTAACAAAGCTACAGAAGGTGAAACTTTTACGTTTTATATTCTAAAATGTGTATGACGTTATGATAACATATCAATTCGTTAATACCATAACAAAGTGAGCTCATATGAATGAGGGGTCGCAGGGAAACACCGAAACCAGCGGTATTCAATATATGTACTGTATATGTAAATATGTATGCTTTTGTGCACGAAGTAAATCGGAAATACTATATGTGTAGGACCAATTTACATATATCCGTGCGTGTATAAGTATATGGACTATTCGGTAATAGGCAACGTTTGTTTGTTTAGGGTGAGCATAATATCTAAGTCTGTGATATGTTCGTATATCTTGTAGTTTGAAAAAAAAAATGAAGGAATATCTTGGGATTTTAGCCATATACGAATGGAAAAATGTACGAAGAAAGTTTTTTTCACTGACTCTACGATGAATGTAAGCTAGCAACCGATCGGATGAATGTTGCATTCCTGACGATGTGGAATTCTCAAAGAACGCGGGCATACACAGAGACCAATCACGAACGAGTGGAGAAGCAATTTCACAGAAAATGGAAGCCTGGGAGAACCAATAACTCTGTAAACTAGAAAAGTACAATGAGGAAACGCACCAGGCGCGGAAGTTTTACACACAAATCAGTAGGATGATGCGTTACACACCCCGATGTTCATCCTATCGAAACAAAGGAGGAAATGTGATTTCCGACTGTATGAGCACATTGGAACTATGACTTGAATACTTTGATAAACTGCTCAACAGTCAAAAAATATCGGCGAGTTGGAGGTCCCACCAACTGACGACGATGGACAAATGCTGCCTACCTAGCATGGAAAAACAGTCCGTGCAATTCCTCAGCTTAAGTCGCCATGAGCCAATGAAATTACATCCGAATTAGTTAAATATGGAAGTGACCAACTACATCAAGCGGATCATCATCTGATGCTCAAGATGTGGGGCAGCGAATCAATGTATGACGATTGGCAACGAGGAATTGTCAGTCCGATACGAAAAGGGAGGTATAGACACAATTTAGGTATTATATGTATTCTTGGTGGCGACGTCAGCAACAAAAAGCCAAGAAGCAATAACGTTACATCATACTGGCCAAATGAGAACAATAAAGATAGGAGACTACAGTTTTAAAACCTTTGATTTTTCGCCTATCTATGGTCAAAAATCACAACCGATATAAACTATTGCAAAAACTGTTCCGTTCGAAACGTCTCATCATAAGGTGAAAGGTTTTACTGTATAAAACAATGATCTGACCCCATATGTGTAATGATGTAAGTAGATAGAAAGATCAGGTAAATCATCCTAAGTGGCCGACAACGACCTAGAGGGCAGAGCTATTCCAGAAACCTAAAAAAAATGGCTAAGTTGCACGTTCTTGCACGCCTCTGTGCTAGCCAGGCTCGGGAATGTGCGGGGGGGTCCTTTGAGCGCTTTGATCCCTAATGCGTCATTACTACAAATCAACGTGTCTATTCCGATGCGTGGGTCCGCAAGGGATTCCAAAATAGACATTAATAGGGACTTCGCGACTTCCTATCGAATAATAACCAGAACGCGACTAAAATAGGAAAGTAAATAAAAAAAAGCGGCTCGACCGCGCGCGTGGAGCCGCAAGTCTCCGGACCCGAATGCCGCGATCAAGGAGGGGAAGATCCACGACGGATCACAGTCCCAATTATTGTCTCTTCTGCCTCAGATCTTGTATGAGGAGCGGCCCTTGAGGCTCCCACCCTTCCTCGACATCCTCAGGCTAGTTTATCATTTTTGAGAATGTCCCTTGTAATGTCTATTTTGGAATTCGGTGCGGACCCACGCATCGGAATAGACACGTTGATTTGTAGTAATGAAGCGTGAGGGATCAAAGCGCTCAAAGGACCCCCCCCCCCCCCCAACTTCCCGAGCCTGGCTAGCACAGAGGCGCGCAAGAACGTGTCGAGCCAGCACTTTGATGGAGCTTCAATCTTTGCGGGCGGACCTTCACGCTCAACTTAGCCAATTCTTTTTTAGGTTTCTGGGATAGCTCTGCCCTCTAGGTCGTTGTTGGCCACTTAGGATGATTGACCTGATCTTTCTATTTACTTATATCATTACATATGTTTCTCGGACCTGGGTTTTCAGTAAGAAAAATTGCGAACTTTTGGTCGCGTTCGAGAGAAGAAACCTCCTAAGAATTTGACGTGAAAGACCGTAGACCAGACCGCTAAACGGCTTTTAGAGATGTCAAATTGGTGAACCTCAGCGCAAGACAGGAATATCTGGAGTTCGGTACTAAGGTAGGCTTAGACTGGATGTCGATTGCTATGCTGTTGATGATAATGATAAAGAATTATAAACATTTTCATAACTGAAGTATCTTTATTACAGCTTCCGACTTGTGTTCATATTTACGAATTGTAAAGTGTTTCATTATCTGCTTCCCATATAAAATTGATGAATTCGTCGTTTCTTAACATGCTGAACAGTTCGGTTTGGTATGTGTCCTCCACCTTTCATTTCTTCCTATCTGGTGTCCTTTAGCACCCCCATTATCCTCTTTTCAAATTCATAAATCCCACCTCCAAATATTCATTTATGAATTACCATTTCAATTAACCTTTCAAATTTTTATGGCAAAACCCGCTCACCTTTAAATTCTCTGATAGATTGTAAACAATTTCCAATTGAATAAATTGGCTATTGAGGTCATTTTTTAGGATCTGCGGGATCCTAAGTCCCCATCCACTTGATGGTGGACCGGACTAAATGAGGAGCAACTTACTCCCTCGTTTTTTAGTCCATGGATCCCTAGTTTTGAGCGTAGCACCCCAAGCATTAAGAATCGAAAAAATCAAAAATTTGACTGACGGTTTCGGCCAGGGCAGAGGCAACTCATCAGACGCTGCCTCACCTCTGCCCTGGGAGCAGCGTAACCGAAAGTGCCAACGGGTGGAAAGACGCTCCATTTTATCATCGCAAAAACACGACAAGGTTGCGAGTTATATTGGACTTAAACGCCAGTCGTTGTAGTCTAAGCTAGACTAAAGCTAGGTTGTTGTTTAGGATCTGCGGGATCCTAAGTCCCCATCCACTTGATGGTGGACCGGACTAAATGAGGAGCAACTTACTCCCACGTTTTTTAGTCCATGGATCCCTAGTTTGGAGCGTAGCACCCCAAGCATTTTAAGTCCAATATAACTCGCAACCTTGTCGTGTTTTTGCGATGATAAAAGGGAGCGTCTTTCCACCTGTTGGCACTTTCGGTCACGCTGCTCCCAGAGCAGAGGTGAGGCAGCGTCTGATGAGTTGCCTCTGTCCTGGACGAAACCGTCAGTTAAATTTTTGATTTTTTCGATTATTGAGGTCATGCAATTACCTAGCGGATCGGTTCAGGCGACTGCGAAATATCTATTTTGCAGCAAAATCGGTGAAAAGTATGGAATAGTTGTTGGAGTTCACGCGATTATTTGTTCCTTGAAAGTCCTACTAGAAAGACCAAGGGTAGTTTTAGTTAATGCGTTTATTCCTCGAATGTTAATATACAACTCAATTCGGAATTATTGGGTTTTTTACAGGTAACTTCATTGACCTGATTAATGATATGTGTATATTTATTGATAAGCACAATACTCTGATTGTTTTGGAAAAATGAATAGTAGGCAATATTGCTAAAGATCAGGATCATAAGTAGATATTGATGACGAAATGCTCCGTCTACTTTATTTAACGAATCTAGTGCTAAGGCCAATGAACTTCGCCAGAGTGTTATACGGTCCAAGGTATTGGAAAATATACGGATAATGAAATTGGTACCGGTGGTAGAGGTGGCGGTAGTGGTGTTGATATCACTGACGTAACCCACGCAACTGGTAGTGGTCACGACGAGATAGGAAGGCCCAAAATCACAAGGAACAAAGTCAAGTAGATGTCAGGAAAACGCGACTGGAGAAGTATTTTCTAGCGATGTGTGTATCGTAGAAATAACGCGATCGAGCAAGCATTTTATTACTTTTCCATTTTCAGCTAACCGTCCGTTTCGATTTCGGCTTCACGCAGTATTTTTTTATCTTTCCGGTTCTGGTGAGATACCACGTTTCGGATTGAAGACCACGCGTCGTATTATACTTAGGTAAAGACCCTATCTGAATTTTCTTTCAAATTTAAATTTTTATATTTAATAATTGATACTTTTTACCCAAAATGCATATGTCATTTGACATTCCAAGTTTTACTGTTGAATCATTATATGCAATCGTGAATCATTTACCAATTGCTCGCAAAGTTGAACATTTTCGACACACTTATCTAGCGACAAGCGTTCAATATTCACTCAAGCAATTCCTTTGAATTCGCCCATCTCCCAATAAATTCTGTGTTGGCTGCCATCACTTTGGATGCCTGCCAAATGACAAAGCCATGAAATAATGCCACAAAGGAACTATTTGACATCATCTACCAATTTTTTGTTGCAGAAAACTACACTAAATTTAAAATATTTCACGGTCTTGTAGATGATAAACAGTCACAGAAAATCGTATTAAGGGAGCTGGTAATAGATCAAATTTATTGTGCAAGGAATGGCAGAATCAACAAGTCTCCTTGGTTTGGTATAAATTGGTTGATATAAATCCAAAACGGCAGAAAAAGGATTTAAGGATTTAATTTTAGATAACTTGAAAGTTCATAACGTTCATAAAATCTTATTTTTTATAAGAAGGGGATAGTAATAATTATGAGGTAATTAACATCTTTTAAATGAACCTATCTGGTTCAAATAACTGTGTGAAAAGTCTGGAAAGAGTATTTTTTAAAATATGGCCTACATAGTTATTTTCAGGTTTTGGATTGGGACAAAAATAGATTCTCTCAAACGTAAAAAAACAAATCAGTATATGGGATATACTAATGGCAATGTTAACAAAGAACTCCCAGCTTATCGACAATCACTAATGAAGCAGTTGCGTCATATGGCAGAGGGGCATCAACATTGCTACCATATCAAAAATCCGAAACATTGATAATTGAATTGATATCCCTGAAAAAAAAAATATTAGGAATATATATGGCACTCGCTTATATTCCAATCAAACTGGAAATCTTATGTACCAATCGGTAAATACCCATTGGTACTGTACCCCGTTTGCATGCAGTAGGATGGAATTCGCTGGATTTATTACGCACTAGAATGAGCAAAGGTCTATACCATTGTTAGACAGAAATATATTAAGCCATTGAGTCAAGATGCTTAAAGGCTATCCACAAATGCGGATTTTTCACCTATAGTAGTCATATTCTGCTTGAAACTGGAACTGGAACTATCAAATAAATCAGCTTAAACAATTAAATATCTAAATGTGTCTAACTCAAAATTATCGTGATGTCATCACCTATAGGAGCGCTGACACAACAAGGGGCTTGCATTACAGCAGATTCGATGGTGTGATCACCCATTTGGTTAATCCTCAGCCTCTCAATACTGTTCCCCGCGATTAGAATCCCGGTTGGTCATTGATATTTCTGTTGGGCTTTTGGCTGTCTCCATGCGTAGTCTTATCCCATTAAGTATGACGAGAATGAATCAAAAATACATCCGTATTGAAAATCAAAAAGTAAAAAAATACTCAAAGCATACAAGCATTCCAGAGATTTGTTAAGGGTTTTACTCGGCAACTTAAATAAAACCTTTCTCATTGCTGATCGTTTATACTGGAGTGTTGATTATTAGCTCGCCTAGGAGTGATGGTTAAAACTGCTTTGAAAGTTGAGGTCGCAAAAATTCAAGGAACCCAATCATTCGACCTCCTACCATGATGATTAGGAATACAGTAAAAGATTTCGGTGAGTGACAATGGCTGGTTGACAAAGGCCATAATAAGAGCTTAATCCTGGGATGACTGACGAAGGTCAGAAGATTCTCCGTAGATCGCATCCTCGTCAATCCATCTCGTTCCCTTTATGACTAGGCACCTTAAGGTTTAACATGATAAAAGCAATCCTGGACACCTACCACAAATCGTTGTTGGTTTTTTGTTAGAGAAGAGAAGAACGGAGAAAATTTAATTACTATTGAGTTGCCAAAATCCCGATTAATGCCAAATTTATCCTACCGCGCAAGAAATTCAGGAAAACCGCCAGGGATAAATAAAGAACAAACACATGTAACTGACATTCATATGAAAAATATTACCTAACTACAACCACACTCTCGACCAAATTTCTTTGATTTTCCGAACCAGCAGGTCATAGCTTCTTCTTTACAAAATTCCGCTCACTGTTGCTATTACGATGAGGTTCGAAATTTGCACACAGTAGTTCGGTTTCGCCACTACTTATTTTCCAGGTTAACTTTTGTCCTGGACAATATTTCGATCGCATAGGCGAATGAAGGGTAGCGAACATATTTAGTGCACTGATTATGTTTTTCAACAAGAGATGCGATTTCAGAACCAGCTTCACACGACGTAGAAAGATCAGGGTATCCCGCAAAACAACAACTGGACATGGGTCATTTACAGAATTCTTAGGTAGATAGTAATTAGGGGTAATCACCAATACCACATACGGCATGCAGTTCATGACGGCCTTTGCAGCTGCGATGGATTAGGCACTTATCTAAACTAAATCCCGTCTCTATATCATGGCTGATCATTCACAACCCTTGCTATCCACTTCTTTATAAAGAAGGCCATCTTAAGAACTATAGCAGAGCACTCGTGCAGTTTTTAAATGTTTATTGAAAATCTATCTACACGGAAAACAACTTGTTACGAAACCACAACAGGAGCCTCGGAACGAATGGATGTTACAACAGCTTTTAGGGATATCGAATTGGTGGACATCGGCGCAGAAACGGGATGTCTGGAGTTCTTTATTAAGCCAGGCCTAGACCAGATACCGGATGTTGCGCCGTTGGTGATGATGATGAGTGAAAGTCTATGTATATACATAATTTAAAAGAAAAATAAAGAATAGTAAGGTGTAGGTCTGTGTTGTGTCTGTGTTGTCAAATACATCATCATCAACGGCGCAACAACCGGTATCCGGTCTAGGCCTGCCTCTGTCAAATACATATATCCATAAAATTTACACACATAGCATCATCTGAACGCGGGTCCTGGAGTGTGTTGACGCAATGTCAGCATTGCGATTATTACCCTGAAACTACCGGGGAACTCATCTACAGCAAAGCCCTGATATCCAAAATACAGCTCACATTATGAATCCCTCTGGCACCAGTAAAATTTGACTCTCGCCCTTCAGAGCTTCAAAGAGATTCACAACACGACCATTTTAAATTCATCACGGTCATTCGTTTCCTCCCCTCACTTCCGTCACTTTCGCCAATTATTGCTGTTGCTTCTCTAATTTTGCCACTTGCACTATAAAGCTTGTCTCCCTAATAAGTCATCCGACAACCAAGGTATTTTCCAAAAACTACAATTTGAAAATCACCCATCCGATCTTCAGTACAGTGTCTTTAGAATTTTGCCTACCGTCGCCGTAGCGCGTGGACTTTTTGTAAAAGCGGACTGCTTGTCAACTCCCGAAAAATTTATTTTGCTCAATTTTTCAATTTTAACAAATAAATGCATATTCACTATTCATATTTAACAGTGCAATCCTTAGCCTATCCCAAATCGTCTTAATTTCGCCTAATTCTTCACTCGTGGATAAGATAAAGTAACACCCTCCAAAATTCACTACTCGATCCGAACAAATACTTTCATGGAACCGGTCTCCTGGCGCGCCCACAACAAAAATCCTGGCAATATCAACTGATTTCATAGCAAAAATTCAAAATGTTTCACATTAGCCCGAGACAAACGCTTAAAATTAACTCGCTGTTATAATACACAGCATGGCGTCTACATACATGGCTGATTCACACAACGAATGAAGAATACAGCAATAAAAAGAAAAGGCTGATGATAATTTCACAATATTCCAAAAGATTTTTATTTATTTATCGTATCAAAAATATTTGAACCGGTCTTAGGGTGTCAGAAAATTTAAATGGTGAGAAGGTAGAGAGAATAATAAAATGACACTTATAAATTCAATTGAAGGAAACGCGCGAAGCCATGCATTTTATTATACAACCTCAAAGAGACCTCTTGTTATAGGGTAGGGAGCTGCTATGCTTGGTAAACACCACGCGCTGGCTCTGAAAGTCTGAGCCGACTAAATTCTATTCTCTCCATTTTATCCTTTGTTCAACAGTCTTGCTCTTAGGAGTCTTTGACATCAAAACCACGCAATGCAGCACTAATTGGGCTTCTCCAAGTGACCATTGATACCTACCCGCCTACTTTAGGGAGCGTACCTTTTCCTCACTGGACTGTTGGTGATTCTAATGGAACACTCTAATGGAACTACTTGTGAATCCTACAACATTCATCTATATATTATATATTTTATAAACAATTTAAAACTTTATCAAATTTTACATTACATATGGAAGTTGAATCATGATCTTAAAACATTCTTATTTTGTTGCAAATATATTTTGTATATAACGTTATAACGTCCGAAACCGCGGAGAGCAGGACATCATCACAAAGAAATTGATATAAGTCACCATCGGACATTAAAAAAGGATTATTCACTTCTACATGGAGATCCCTCGGAATGATTTCAACTTTATTCAAACCAATAAAATCACTCTTAATAAAACGATGTTGAAACCCTATAGGAAAGATGCCCGTCATCATTGCAAATTCTATCCCACTACAAATGTTCTTCAAAGAGAATGTTATATAGGACTGAATAAATCGAAAAAGGGAGAAGAAAGTATATATAGTGAAAATCCCTTGAAAAAGAAATGAGGCAAATGAAAATGGCATTTTCTTGTCTCTGCAACATGATTGCGCGTTCATCCGAAAAAGGAAGAAAGGATTCGTTTCACGGTCCAGAGATTTCTTTAATGTTCGACACCTAACATAACAACAAAACTGATGCTGAAAAGGTCGAAATCCTAACGCTGGACTTCTCCGGGAACACATTTAGTCCGAGGCATGGTGAAAGCCAAGCGCAGGTGAAGCGGCAAAGGCAAAGCATATAAAAGGCAGTGTCAGGTTTTAGGTTTTCATCTTTTTTTTGGACACCGTCCCATTTTTCCGACAGCAGCGACATTATCGTTCATGTCATCGTCATTACCATCATCGTAGTCATTGTGAAATATTTACTCTGGGAATCTGCTCGAATGATATAACACGGAAAGTTCTACCTTTCTTAAGGTTCAGCTTGAGGTAGTTATCCCTATGATGGAAGTACTAGTATCCTTTGTATCACAAACAATCTGATAGCAGGAAAAAAGTCAATATCAAAGCGATATTGAGTTCTGGGCAAATATTTTAGAAAGAACATATGCGAACAATTTGAATTGAAATTTCTCTGTACTTCAAGTTTGAGGATAAAAGCATTGGTCCTTGCTACACATTTTGCCTTTCCTTTATGCCTTACAGGTAGCTTTTCTCATACCCACCAAAAAATAGAGTTGGGCAGCGTTTGATTGCTGTTTCTGCTTGCCAGCGTTCATACTCAATCAGACGTTCTCCACCTAAGTAAATTGGGTGTCAGGGTGTGAGAAAAAATGGAGATAATATTGAAAGAAAGGATATTAATAAAACCAACGGAAGTTATTGAGGAATGTATTATATTATCAAATAGTTGGTTAGCAAGTATGAAATGTAATCGCTATTGAATGGGCAATAGAAACAAATGTGCGTTTCGTGTCTTTGCAACTTGATAACCCAATTGGACTCCAATAACAGAGGACAGGATCATGAAAATCTAATTGTAGCCCGATTCACCACTACGTAGATCATGAACTTTTCTTCGCTTGCTTAGCCTGTTCTATTAGATACCTAGGAGTCCATTTAAGTAGGTTAACGTGGCCTTTCGGCGGAATTAAATGGTCGACGCATTTCTTTATCAAGCATTGCTAGTTCGTAGAGTCATCACGAGGCGAAACGTACACTACTCTTTGATACACCACTAAAAAGATCATGTATTGTAAATGTCAGTTGATTCGGGAGGGGTAAGAAAATCCGCAATCGATTCAGTAGGTACGCCTTAGTGAAGAACATTTTTAAGCAAAACTCCTAAAAGCTTTACCAAGGTGGAAAAATTGTTGCCCATGTCCGTATTTAGTCTTTTTTCGGGGGGAATTTTCGAGATATGGAGGCTCTCTTAGGAGCCTAGTTTTCAAACGTCGTTCACTCCCTTGAAAATATTAGCGTTGTCCAACGGCAAATGGTGTCCCTGCTCTATCATATGTTAGTCAACCGCGGACTTTACGTGTGGGTTATTCTTATTTTTAGCGGATTCGACCTAATTTCTGGGTTCTAACACCCTGGGATGAACTAGTCGTTTTAATTGCCCTACGTAAATCTTGTCGCAGTCTGAGCAGCAAATCTTATAAATGCCGCTTTTTCAGTACCCCTGTTTTTGTGCTTGACTGATTGTAACAGCCTAAGAAGCAGGCAGCGACTTTCAACACTCCTCCAGAAGGTGAACACAAACCCTAGGCAATGAATAAAATAAACGCTAATGCATCTGCGAGAATCAGGAAACATTTACTTATTTATGGGTACATTAGGCACAATAGTTCTCTTAGGTTGCAATGCAATTTCTCTTAATACCATCATTATTATTACTGACCCCCTTGTCTGTCCTACCTTAGTTCCAACAAAAATATTTCATATGGACGGTAGGTTTCACTCGTAAGCACTAGAGAAAAGGGGCAAAAAATCGAATTTAGTCAAACACTAGGATAACGTTAAGCCTATTTAGCACAATTTTGCTCTTTGTGTTGCTGTACGAGCACCGACTATGTGGCCTTCATTGGTTATTGTTGAGCTCTTCATATTCCGATTTCCCATATTATTTTCAGTGCCAACAATTTTTTGTGAATTGTTTCACATTATCATTTCGTTTGGACTTCAAGACAGGGGTGGAAAACGGCGCTCCAAAAAACCTGTATGCAGATGCATAAATTCTCTAATGCTATTGTTCACAACCGTTAATACCAGTGGAGTGATTAAAGCTGATTCCAGTAGAATGGTAGCACTGCCCAAACTCGACCGTTTTCTAGCACAAGTGGGAGCGAAACTGAATTCAGAAAATGACAACAAATGCAAATTTTCTCTATTTCCATGCAAATCCTCTTAACGAAAGTAGCACAATGGGACGGAAAAGTATATTTGTTTCTATAGTACCTCAGACTTTCCTTCCTGCCTCAATTTTCTTCTGCACAGCATTGTATACCTACGTGGCCACTCCTCGTCATGGTGTACCCAACATTTTTAAATGGAGCGATAGTAGCCTCCTCTCTGCAGCACTGCGAAGGTATTCTATTAAATTATCGTTTGCCCCATTATGCGTTGGTAGTTCTGCTCTTCAAGATAGCAATATCCCAGAATGTACACGCGGTCAAGTTTGTTTTCCATTCACGAAGATAATAAGGCTGAAAATACCAATTAGCATAATTATTATTTTATTCAGATGGAGAGGATATGACTTCATATTCGAGCCGGTAAGTCTTCCGGGAGAGCAAACGGAGCAAAGTAAACTTCGACATTTGAGTAAGTAGCAAAATACAAATCCTATTAAGATAATAATTGATTTATCGATACGGCGTGACTGTTGTTGAGGATCGCTTTTCAGAAAGTATGGTAGGTTGTGTTATTCGAAAGTTAATTAAGAATAATTCGAAATCGATTTCAAGGACGACTATGACATGAAAAAGGCAAATATTGGGTTCACCAGGACCACTATGAAATGCGCTATTGGTAATGTCTTTGGAGCAGCGGGTTGCATTGATTACCATGAAGGATAATATAATTGCATTGAAAACTGCCTTTACTTTTAAATAGGGAGCGCAACTTTGATTAGGACAAATTTTATGGGAAGTTACGACTGAAACCTCGGACCCAAAAGCAGAAGGGATAAGAATTAAGAAGTTCGGAGAAAATCAACCTACAAAGTTGGGATCGCGCAAGTCTTTGTATCGTAGGTAAGGACAATAATCACAGATGAACATTACGCCGACTACATCATCTTCAATTGTTGTCAAATGGCCTGAAGTCCCATCGATTAGTAAGGATTTATATGCATGCACGCAGGCAAACGAAAATTCATGTTACGATAATTCGCATAATCTGCGTTATGCTCGATTTGGTTCCTTAGTATTTTTCCACAATTCATAATATGATCCCCGAATATCGCAGTTTATGAGCCAAGCTATCTGCGATATAAAATACATCCAGTTTCATAAGCCAAAAATTTATTTTTTAGGAAAGCGGAACTTTTGCCGGAAGGTGAGGACGAGCTGGTGACCCCGTTTTTCATAATTAACTACACTTATGTCTACAAACATAAAGGTCACTGAAATTAACTCGTAGCATGCCGAATCCCCTTCCTATCTACTAGCAGTTGGGCTAACATAGTTGTAGGACTGTCCTTACATATTACGGGTGCAAGACCATTAGTTCATTTGAACAAAATCTGTGGCATTGGATCAGTAAAGGAAACTAGGATTTTCTTCTTCAGGCGAACAGTCTGTAATACAAAGACGGAATCCCATGAGAACGGATTAGACAAAGCTCGATGAACTTCTTGCCGACAAAGTGGAGCTTCCTAGGCGACTAAGCATTCCTTTCGCGATAGAAGATCAATTGGAAGCTCTAAATCATGCACTTTTAGAGTGCTTGGAAGAGGCTTGCTCTATTTTTCCCTAAGCTAGTGTAAGAAGAGTCTTTGTACGGAGGGTGGTTTCCTCTGCAGCCACCTAAATTGGGTCTTTCAACTAACTCCACCTAGCATCAATGCTATTGGCTTGCTAATATAGGTTCAACGTCAGGAATTCTTCTACTAATTAGATGCCGTTTCTTTTTCCTGCGACTTTACAATACCGAAAAAATTTCCAATTCCAATTTCCATGATCAGGGATACATTCCCCCTTAAAATCAACGAAGAGTGATATTGTTGCCATCATGCGGCTCCCATCTTTCCACCAAATCTCATATCAATTGAAGCAACTGCTTATGAAAAAATACTATGACAGACAGACAGACGGAGGAACATACAGCGAGACACTAAACCGATTTTAAGAAGATTTTGTTTTACATAAATGCCTTTGAAAACGCGCTAGCGATTTCATCTTGAGCAACGCGTCAGATGTTCACCGTCCTCTTCATTGGGGAGCAGCAGTGGTTCACCCATTGCAATGTCGTCATATCCATCTAGTTAATCTCGCAAGTTGATGTCCCAGTCCAACACCACCAATAAGGTGTACAAATGGCTTGCAGTGATCTATTTGCCGACTCATTAATGCAGTAACCGCACACATATACATCTCAGTTGAAGATGTCGTCCCCTTTGCTGGCGTTGAAGCTGACACCCATGAGATGACGTAGCGATGAGTTGTTTGTTTCTGAACTTTGTTAATATCTCATTCAGGGACGCCGATAATAACGAAAGTTCGCAGCCTAGCAGCATTGAAGTTACTTAGGACATCAAGTTTTTCCAAAGCCACAACGCTATTATGCTCCTGTTTTGGAGGCCATGCATGGCAGCTCAGAGAACCCTCAGGGTTAGTCGCCTAGACTCCTCCACATCATTGAAAAGTGTCAGTACCGCCTGGACCAATGGTTTGTGATTTAATGGGCAAAGTTTAGCCGTAAAATTTTACAGTATACACCTACCGACTCGACGACGAAAGCATATGCATTATAATGATGTAATTCTTAGAGCGAGGCTGAGCTTTCTTACTATTGTAACCAGATGGATTGGTGCCGTCATCCGTCCGCCATCCATCGGTTTTGATGGTCTTACCTATAAATGAAGATTTAGCAGTTGCTGGTTTTGTTTTAGTTTTGTATCCTGGGACTTATCGCATTTGGCTACCTCGAGGTTTGTCTATCTCCGAAAGCCGATTTTGCCAATATAAAGCTAATTGAAAGTAAACGCTGCCTGGTACCCAGAGTTCACAATTCATGGGCATATTATAGCCCCTGCCCCCATTCAGAACTCGGTACGATAGGCACACTTTGGCTAGGGGTTTTGACCACCGCTTGGTTTCAGGTTTCACTTCTGTTTCCTGAAAGGATCTTCCTTACTGAGCTCCCTCGTCAAGCAAAGTAATCTTTAAAGGAAAAAGAAAATTTTTAGAAAAACATGTACTTTTATTCACCTGTAATTAAAGATACCGATTATTTCAAAGATGCAAAAACAGTATATTATAAGAAAATATATACCAGCAAAACACATAAAATACGTCAGATTCATGGCAACAATGAACCTTTGTTGGATGGCACGATAGTTGCCGGGTTAGAGCCCTAGCCTATCGACTTCGTTGCCTGAGATCGAATGTTTGAGCTCATCTTGTATTTGTCTTACTACTGTGGCCTTATCATTCGCTTACCATTAATATGTAGACGGAGAGCTGTCTACCTACAAATTTGCATAAACCGTTGGATGCACAATTTTACCTCGAAATTGTTGGATTGATATGATGCAACAGTGGGAAAGACAGAAGAATTACTGCAAGATTAAGGTGTGGGTGGGTTGTCAAACCTGTCAAATTTTCGTCGAAAACAAACTGACTCTTGCACGGTTGAATTCTTGCATAGATATCTATACAGGACAAATATTGTCAAAAGGTTAGGGTGAGGTAAAGACTAGCAGAAAGCTTAAAGTTGCAAAAAAAAAACATGTAAAATTTGCATATTAAAAAGTACTCTGACAATTTGCATTTTTATACATTCTCCACGTATACAGGGTGGACCAACTGTATGTCAGACGATTTTTCATGCACTTCTAAGCAAAGAAATTTGTTCGATTTCTTATGGATTCTCTTATGAAAATAGAGTAAGTTTTTGTGGTGTACAAGATGCTAATTTTCTTACAAAAAAAGAATCTCAATTTTATCGTGGTAAAATTTTGTGAACAAGTACTCAATTACTCAATTTATGGTAATTATAATAAGTTAACTGGAAACCCACTTATTGAAAAGTAGTGTCCGCGACTTTGTATTATTTCATCCGTTGCGTCCAGCGGCAATCTAACGAGAGAATGCATTTAATAATATGCAGCACTGCTTCGTTTTTTCACGTTTTAGCACCCCAAAGCTTTCCTATTTTACTCCTTTCAATTTTCTGATACCCATCTCGACATTTACTGATATCAAAAATTTCCTCTAAAGCATAAAATCCATTTTCATTTAAAAATTTCGAAGTTACAATAATACTAATTCTTTAATATATATTGCAAGCCGAATTTGATCGCACAAATGAACTGTTGTCTCCCTTATTGCGCACAAGCTTAACGTCGGGCCTCTAGTTTGGGCGAATGTACATGCATTAGACAATGCATCAAAACCACTATGTAATTTTTGCTGCCGCTACCGCCGACTTGGAATTGAGAGTTTAAGTTCGAGGTCAGTAGTCTGAACCGGTTGATAAGATGGAGCGGCGAGGAGGTTTGTTCTTATAAATTGCACAATATTAAGGTACCAAACCTGATTAGCGAGTCTGTGTTTTTTTGTAAAAAGCTATACTTTGATAATAAAATTTCAGAAAAGTAATTTATTTTCATATCACATACCGAGTAATGTTGCATTCATAAAGAACGTGGGCACGCGTAGAAACCTATTAACAACCCCGTCGAGCGAAGAAGCAGCACAGACGAAAAAGAAAGCCTGGGAGAACCAGCAGGTCTATGAACTCGAAAAGTGCAGCAAGCAGCCTCACCAGTTCCGCAAGCTTTACCAGCAAGTCAGCAGGATGAAGCCTCCATACAGGGCCTTATTCCTCCGTGATAAAGAGGAAAATCTGATTTCCGATAGTTTGGGCATATTGGAGTGATGTGTTGAGTATTTTGATGAACTGCACACAAATTAGAAATCCGGCAATTTGAAGGTCGTGCCAACTGAAGACCACGGACAAATACTACCACCAGCAATATAGAAGGAACAGTTCGTGCAATTCTTCGGTTTAAAAATCGTAGTCGCCATTAGCTGATGAATTTACAACCGAATCGGTTAAATATGGAATCGACCAATTACACAAAGCGGTTCATGAACTTATGCTCAAGGTGTGGTAATCAACTGCCTCATAAAAAAGAGGACATCATGCTATGCAGCAATTACAGAGGCATCACGTTACTGAGTACCATCTATAAAATATTCTCCTCTATCTTGCTAGACCGGATAACCCCATACGCCCAAAACACCATCGGCCCACCCAAAGAGGCTCCAGGTACTCTAGGCACTCCTGGTAAATCAACAAAAAATCAGATTTTCTCTTTACGGCAAGCGGAGGAAAAATTGTTAGAATATGGACATCAGTTACACCATCCTTTCATCGACTTAAGGCCGCCTATGATTTTATTTCATAGAGAGAACTCGGTATCCCGGCGAAATTGATAAAACTGACTAGACTGGCCCTGACCAATGTGTGAGGCCAGATAAACGCAGCAGGATCACTCTCAAAACTATTCGACATGCGTCCTCTTTAACTTGATTCGTACTGCTGAGGTAAATGCAAGAGGTACGATCCTCTTTAAGTCCACCCAACTACTGGTCTATGCTGACAGTTCTTCCCATGAGAACCACCCGAGACGTACAAACTGCCTTCATCTAGATCGAGCAGGCGTCGCGAGATCTTGGGCTGCACAACAATGAAGGCAAGACAAAATATATGATGGCAACGTCAGCACCAAAGACGAATCAACCAACAACATCAAACCGCACTGGTCAAACACAAACACGAAGAAGAATAAGGATAGGAGAATACAACTTTGAGACCGTTGACAATTTCTCCTACCTAGGGTCGAAAATCACAACCGATAACAGGTACGATGGTGAAATCTGTGCACGGTTGTTGTCAGCCAACCGAACCTATTTCAGCTTACGAAAACTATTTCGCTGGAAACGTCTCACCATAGGGTCAAAGCTCTTACTTTACAAGGCAATGATCTTGCCAGTCCTCATGTATTCTTCGGAGACTTGGGTTCTTAGCAAGAAGAATTGCGGACTCTTGGCCGCGTTTGCGAGAAGAATCCTCTGAAGAATTTTTGGCCCCCTACATGAGGATGGACGATTCCGTAGCCCCACATAACGACGAAATCTATGAGCGATACCGTGACCGTCAGATTGTGAATGAAATCCGGCTCAATAGGTTACGGTAGGCGGGTCACTTAATCCGTATAGATGAAGATGATCCACCCCAGAAAGTCTATAAAGGTAATATCTATGGTAGAAAAAGAAAATGAGGCAAACCCTGCCTATGATCGAGCGATGGCGTAGGTCAGGACGCCAGACAGCTTTTAGGGATATCGAATTGATGGACCTCGGCGCAAAACCGGGATGTCTGGAGTACCTTATTAAGGCAGGCCTAGACCGGATACCGGTTGTTGCGCCGTTGGTGATGATGATGATGATGATACGTATTAATGGGACAAATGCGCACTCAAATCTCTTAATGAAAGAAATACACAAAACCTTTAATACCCGAAGCGTCTAGCTTCCAGGTTTGACGACTTTTATTATTTGCTAACCGAAATTTGCATTTAAATAAAAAAAAATGGAAAAAGATCAATATTTGACAATAGAAGACAACGAGCGGGAAATCTTACGAATTTTACAAGAAGATGATACTGACGATTCAGACTTTGAAGATAACCTGGAAATGGATGATTTTGATTCTGATAATCCAGATATCGATACCAATTTTGTGCCACCAGTAATTGTTGCCGAGGAAGATTAGGACGCTAACATTTGCAACGAAATCAGGAAGATAGAAGAAGTGGAAACAAAAGGTGCAGCAAAAAAGAGAAAAACTAACAAAAGCGACGTTCAAAGCGTGCAAAATTGGTCGCTGGCAGCTCAAAAGAACGTCTTGAAATAGTGTCTCTGAAGGATGGGACATCATGGCAAACGGAAGGCTTTCCTAAAACCGGAAAGACAAAAGAAATTAATATTATTCACATTAGACCTAGGCCTAATCCTTCTGCGAAGTATTCCTTTGACGTGCTGGATTGTTTTGAGCTATTCTTTTCACCTGAAATCCTTGAATTAGTCGTATTTTACAAGAATCAAGAAATAAGACGACAGAAATTGAAATATGAAAACCCGAAAAATTCCAGTCTTATCGAAACGAGTAAGGAAACAAGTCGGAATATCGGAAGCTGGCGCTTCGGGTATAAAGGTTTTGTGTTCATCTTATATGAGGACCTTTCTAGGCACATTTTTCACAACAAACATTGCCTATTACCAAATACTGTATTCTATATGCATGTATATGTATAAATTGATTGTACACCTATTTTCGATTTACTTCCTGTAAAAGTATAAATATATACATGTAAAGTACGTATAAAATGAATTAGGCACTACCCCTTCATATATGTCCAAGTAAATACATACATATGCAACTACAAATTCGTAGTTCTAACATGAGCTTAAGGGGGTTTCCGGCTGAATTTCTAAAATATGCTAATAATCTATTATTAACTTTATTTGTGCATATATCAGAACCGGATGTATTTTGAGGCCTAGATTTCGTTTAGATACACCACTGTGATTTTTTTCAAATTTTTCGTTTGGATGGGTATTAAGAACGAAACCTGTTATACTTTTTGAGGGTTATATTTTGAACTCTCACTCGTGTATGTTTTACCCGATATTAAATACAGGTTTCGAAAAGTACTAATTGAGCCCTTTCATTTGATACCCCATATGGTCACATTATGTAAATAAAAAAATTGTTGCACCCTCCATTCACATGTAGGGGGAGCCCTCCTTTAAACTTAGCAGCAAACGACGTCACTTACTACATGTAGAGGGAACAACAGACCACACGCTCTCACCAATTTCCGGGGTAATCCGCCCAGGCGCTTCCGAATAAATCGAGTGTGACAGACAGACAGACTTCCTTAAACCTTAACCTTGAAAATCAACGCCTATCTTGGATTATTAATTTTGGCAGCCGCTCAAAAGGATAATTACGTTCCTGGAGAGTGCTTATTCCAGGAAAAATACTGTAGTGATCTTGCAGAGCCTGCTTGTCGCGCACTCGTTTTAATTTCTTGATTAATTGTCTAAGGTTTGACGGTAAAGAAACCCAAGAACAATGTAATAGTAAGCTTGGGCCAATTGAAGAAATATAGAATATCTTGGTTGAGATTTGTAAAAAGCATTACAGACCCGGAGAGATAGTTCACCGTCGACGAACAACTAGTCGATATCTAACTGCAATTCTAAACACATATAAAATGCCATACCTTACATTGGAAAAGGAACAGTTTCTGAAGAACAAGGTGCAGGAGACTAATCTGTTACAAAATTGGTGGAACAGTTAAAAACAGTCATTGCAATATTACTATGGACTGGTTTACCAACTTGCCACTGCTCAAAAAGTTGAGAACGGAATACGGACTGACAGCCAGAGGGACACTAAAAAACAATACCAACTGAATTTACAGATGTCAAGTATCGTAAAAGAAGCACAGAATCTTCTTTTTTCCTTCTCCAACCACATATCACGGCTGTTTCCTCTAAACCGAAACCTAGATATTTCCAAGCCCGTAACTGCCATTAATTGTACAATTAGCATGTTATGATGTTTTGAAAATGTTATCAAGATAAAAGGGAAATTCATTTTTTGTTAGAAAATTAGCGTATTGTGCATGTTAAAATCATGGCCCAGAAAAATTGTGTTAAACATCAAAGTTTATGATTTCATTTGTTGAAAATGATGTCAACTTTTAATAGTAAACCAAACAGTTAAACTTCTTAACTACTCTACTACTGCTGTTGCTGTGCCTTCCTGCTTGGCTAGGTCACCTCAAGAGAAACGTAGCCGCATATTTAGTTGTTCTAAATAAATTGTGTATTATTATGTAAACCAGTACTTCAATTAGTCTCTTCCATTCGCAAAACGAAGACTCCACGTCTTACTTGAACTAGGCCTGAAGACTATATATAAAGTCACGTCCTGTGAAGCAGTCAAGGGGCTTCTGGAAGGAAAAGCTTTGGTTTCCAGCCTGGAAACCAAAGCGTTCTTTAGAAATCCGATACCTTGCCTGTCTCACCGAAAAGAACGAGGTAGAAGAAGCCATCAAACGCGAATGTCCGGAGGTAACCAATGTCCGGATTGGTATCACCTCTGCGGACTCCCGAGGCCAAAATCTCGCTGTGGTGGAAGTTGCCAAGCAATCCGCGAGGGAGCTTCTAAACAGCGAATAAGAATTGGTTGGGTAGTGTTTAGAATACGAATCCGGGCCGCCCCAACTAAATATTACAGATGTTTGGATTATGGGCACACATCTGCAAACTGTCGGCGACCTGACAGAAGGGCAATAAGACGTAAATGCGGTCAGTCAGGCCATAAAGCGAACACCTGCAACGAGAAGGAAAGGAAGGGACCGTGACGCGACTGATGAGAGGTTGCGCACACTGGAAGATCGGGGCGGTGTCTAGTTTTCAGAGCAGAACTGGAAATATGCACCGAAGTGCTAGCGCAGTTTGCTGTGGAGACCAAAGCTGATTTAGTACTCATCCCAAACACGGGCCCAGTTTCATGGCACCCAGACATATCAGGTACCGCTGCCATCTGGGTTCGGGACGGCACCCTCCTTATGGTTCTTTCCCAAGGCCGAGGGGACGGCTTTGTCTGGATTCAGTGTTCAAGGATAACGTTTTTAGTGTCTATCTTACGCTGAATGAGACGATGCCGGACTTTTATCGGGAACTTGATGCTTTTGACGACGCTATCTTAGGCACAAATGGGCGGATCCTGGTCCGGGGTGGCTTCAATGCTAGGGCACTTGAATGGGGCATGGGTCACACAGATTCCAGAGGCAAACGAATTCTGGAAGTTGGGGCGAGAACAGGACTGGTAGTTCTAAACACCGGTTCCACCCCAACTTCCGGCGCCCGGGCTGCGAGGGAGCATTGCAAACGTAACCTTTGCGTCTGAGTCACTGTTGTCGCTGGTGGACGGGTGGCGAATTCTGGAAGACTTCTCGGCAAGTGACCGCCAATATTGTACTTACGAAGTGGTGGACACAAACTCTCGGTGTGCGCCACCGCGGCGATCTTTCTGTGCATGGAACGTCGCGAAACTGAACACCGGGAAGTTTGTTGAAACTCTGAGAACAGGTGGGGCCACGCTGTAGGGTACTCCTGGGGACCGTGGCGCTGCAGCTGACATTGTCGTAAATTTAGTTATGAACCTGATAACGACGGTCTGCGGAGCCTCCATGCCCAGGAAGGCATCGAGGCACGGCAAACCTTCCATGTATTGGTGGACAGCGGAAATCGTAGAGCTCCGAAAGGAGTGCCAGAGGCTCCGCCGCTTAACACAACGTCTAGGCGACCGGGAGGAGACATGTACCATAACGCCGGAGTACAAATCAGTCAAAAGGTGACTCCGCAGCGCAATAAACAAGAGCTCGCTGCTGGTAACATCTGGTCGACGAGGAGGATCCGTGAAAATCGGTTACAAACTGGTAACCCGAAAAATCGGGGTTCTTCATAACCCTGTTCACTTACATAAGGCCGAGTAGATGGACCGCATTGTAAGGGCACTCTTCCCTGCGCACCCCGTATGGGATGATGACGTCGACGCGGAGAGCGCAGAGGACTGTCCACTTTTCTCTATAAAAGAGTTGAAACAGGCAATCCTCTCTATGAAAAGCAAGAAGACACCAGGGCCCGATGGTATTCCAGCAGAGGTATACAAACTGGTATTCCAACACTGGCCAGACCTACTGCTCGCCGCATTCAATTCTTTCCTGAAAGAGGGCATTTTCTCTGCTCGTTGGAAGGTGGCGAGGCTTGCGCTGATCCCTAAAGGGAAAGGCGATCCCGAACTGCCGTCTTCATACCGCCCACTATGTATACTTGACACTGCTGGGAAAGTGCTCGAAAAGCTCATCAGAAATAGACTCGCTGAAGCGATACGCAGTGCCGGAGATTTATCTCCCTGACAGTTTGGCTTTAGAGCAGGGAGATCGACAATTGATGCTGTCATGCAAGTCGTGGACGCCGTTCGACGAGCAGAGGCACATGGCCGCCGAACTCGACGGGTGGTGCTTCCCGTAACCCTCGACGTCAGAAACGCCTTCAATCCCGTAAGATGAAAAGACATTCTAAGCACACTAGAAAATACTTTCAACGTGCCGAACTATCTGAGGAACCGCTCCTTGCTCTATGAAACACTAGAGGGTCAAAGGAGGATGGAGGTCACGTCGGGGGCAGCACAGGGCTAGATCTCTAGAACGCTACCTATGACAGTCTGCTTAAACTCGACATGCCAGAAGAGTCGAGCCTAGTCGGCTATGCAGATAATGTCGCAGCGCTTGCTGCTGGACGCACTATCGAACAGGCGCAAAGCAGACTCGGCATATTGATGCGACGGGTAAGCGGATGGATGATTACTCATGGTTTCAACCTTGCACTGGAAAAAATCGAAGTAGTTATCCTGACTAAAATGAGTATTCCGACCCTGCGTCCCATATCGTTCGGCGAGTTGATAATTGAGTCAAAATCAGCGGAAAAGTACCTCGGGTTGACTCTTGACTCAAAGATGAGCTCTTTTGAGCAAATAAAAGCAGGAGCGAACAAGGTTGCGGCTGGAGTTTCGGCATTAAGTAGGCTAATGGCAAACATTAGGGGTCCTACGTCTAGCAGGCGATGTCTCCTGATGAGTTCAACGCAGTCTGTTCTGCTCTACGGCGCAGAGGTATGGGCTCACGCTCTCAGTAAGGAGGTATATCGTAAACGTCTCGCGCAAGTACAGAGACGGGAGCTTGCGGGTGGCGTCTGCGTACCGCACTGTCTCTGAACCGGCCGTGATGGTGATCGCGGGAGCGATCCCCGTTGCCCTTCTTGCTAAGGAGCGTCAAGCCATATACAGGCGCAAGGAAGATGAGCCAAGGGAGGTGGTTGCCCGCGATGAACGGCAACGCACTCTGGCAATGGCAGCTCTCGTGGCAAAATGAAATTAGAGGCAGATGGACTGCGCAGCTCATCGGCAACTTAGGTGCGTGGCTGAATCGGAAGCATGGTGAGACTAACTATTTCCTTACTCAATTTTTAAGTGGGCATGGAAGTTTTCAGTCTTATCTGCAGATGTTTGGCAATCGAGTTGTGGACGATACTCAACACACTTTTTTTTTCTTGTGGAAGGTGGGATGGGGTTCGTCAGCAGCTCTATTTAAACACAGGGCATCTCTCGCCAGACAACATTGTCGAAGAGATGCTGAGGAGTGCTGACCGGTGGAGCCGTATTGCCCATTACGTTCGGGCCCTTCTCGTTGCTAAGAAGATAGAGCTCGACAGGTGGAGGAGCCGGATGGCAGGGGGTTCCTTGAATTGACAGTTTCCTTGCTCCTCTCCCCTGATTTGAAGTCTCCGCAAGGCGGGAGAGTTCGAGGACTAGCCCGAAGTTATGTGACAAACGGTTCCAGGCTAGCTCTCTTACGATGGGGAGGTGTTTAGTTGCTAATACGACGACGTACCGAACCGGGAGTCCAAAACTGTGTGCGTAAACGCATTCACCTACCCTACCCAAAAAACAAAAATACTTCAATTTTGACCCATCAGCTTCCACAAGTAACGGAGGGCGGAAGAGTTTTTTTTCCATGGACAATAATACTCACCAAATCAACCGAATTTAATGTAGGTAAATCATATGCTCGGCATAAAGGCTTCACGCTCATTTAAATGTGTGTCCTCAGCACAATTGAAAAAGGAAGCCAAGTCCTCTTCAATGAAATACCACCTCAACGTACTTGAAAAAGTTTCTAAGAAAATTTTCCCGTTTCATTAATTTTTCTGATTTATCGAGAAATAACTCATTGCCGAAGAGCCTGAATATTCCACAAAACCTTATGCATGCTTGTTGGAAAGGCGATAAATTGAATTCTTGGCCTCAATATCCTTTCCGGTATTTACATACGAAATTTAATATCCACACTTACCAGAAAGCCGAATATTTAGTGTAGGAACGGTGAAGGGTATGCAGTCATTCTTTCTTAAGTTTTTTTGCGCCTTCAACCTCAAATTGGAAAAAACTTGCTTATTCTTTCTTCATCTTCATTAGAGCTGCTACCATGATTCCACTTTTCGCAAGCTTCTTTAAGTATTTATTCAGAGAAATAGGGTGAAAACCGCAATAGGCAGGAATCTGAACTGAAGGCATAGTTCACTCCCAAAATATTCTTTCCTAATAAACCTTTTCAAGTAATGAAAAAAAAGAAGAAACACTTGCAGTCGGAAAAATTACAAAACTCATAGTGGCTTTGTAGAAAATTTGTTGAGTGTGTTTGTTCGTTGCAAAATTTGGCGGCGGAATACGAGCTAATTTGCAAATTTATTTCAATTTACGTCTCCTCGCAGATATCCTCTTTGTGAATTATAGACTCTACAACTGAAATTACAACAGCGGCGGAAATTAGTAATTAAATGCACCAGCAAACTTCAAAAGCCGGAATTTTCGGTAGTTTCGCACTAGTGATTCCATATCCGTTTGGTATTTAACTCATAATGGGAAATAATTATAGTTTTTAGCGAAAGCATTAGCGAAATCCCGTCTCACACCCAAGGATTGGCTCCGCTTCAGTCGATTTCAATTGCGGTTTTTCACTCGATAGCACTCATCTCATACACAGGCTGAATAATCGATTTGCAGTGAACACTAAATACTACTGTAGTCCTGAATTTTATTTCAAAACATAGAATTTCGAATGTGTGTGCCAAATGAAGCTCATTATATAAAAATTCTCTATTATGTACTCCCATCCAAGCGTCACACGTATATGAACGGGCAGTGATAAGGATCGTCCGGAACCAACAAAATCCATTATCCCTCCATATCGTCTGTTCGTCATCAAAAGCCATCGAAAGAGCCAAATCAGCAATTTCCCTCCCTTGGTCCTTTTTGTTGGTGCCTGCTATTCCAGCGCTTTTCCACCTATCATCGGTCAATATAATTGTGGCGAAATTCAATGGCTGAAATGCGCTCATTAAGTTTGAGTGACCACAACATTTTTCCATGCGACTGAATTTTCACAAACGAACGATTTTCATAAAATTAGGTCATTAATTTCAGATGATTTTTCATGTGATTGGGAAAATGGTGTTTTTTCCAGCTTTGTCTATGTTTGGCTTTTAATTAGAAGGACACAGGGTGGATGGCGATGGTGGGACGCTTGGATAAGGTTATATTAATGCGCGCTTTTGAAGAGCAATTTAGTTTCATTGCGGCCATATTAGTTTAACTATTAGTGCATTTTATATCAAGCAGGACCTAATTGATCACATTTATTGGAAAATATAGGTATATTAAATGAAGAGCCATAATCTCTCATTTTTACTTAGGAATGATGTTTGTTGATAATTGTGTTAAGGTTTTGGGTAAAACAAAACCTTACCTAAGTTGGTTCAAGATCTGTCCGTCTATTTGCTTAGCTTAAACGTACATGGGCATCAACCGATTATTACTTTCGGCCAGTCTTCATCTTATTGCTTTTGCAAGCATGATTTAGAACTCTGATTGGTTTCCTGAGTCTTTGCATATGGTCTCGGGAAGTAGAACAATCCTCTTCAAAACACCCTAAAAGTGTTCGATTCAGAGTTTTCAATTGATCTTCTACTGACAAAGTTAAGTTAATTGAATTTTGTCCAATCCGTTTATAGGATGTTCGCCTGCAATGGTCAGGCTAAATTCTAAATAACGGTGATCTGAGAGTGAGACTTCATCTAGCGCTCGCCAGTTTCTTATCAACTCTAACCGCTTTGAAGTGCAAATTGTTAGGTCAATTACTTCACTTCTTCTTGGCCCTACGGAGGTAGTGGCGCACCCTCTGGTGGCGGTCAGCAAGCCAGCTGAAGTGATAAAATCAAGCAACTTCTCTCTTCAAGGATTGGGTTTGCTACTGCCCCAATAAATATGCTGAGCGTTTGCATCAGAACCGTAAAAGTTCAAGCCCACTTGATTCTGCATTCACTAGCAGCACCCTTAGTTCTTGCGTCGGCGGAGGACACAAAGAATCATTCTTTAAATAAGCAGAGGCCGACGTTTCTCTTCTTATCAGTAACCTGGTATGGTAAGTTGACCGCAACAAGAACCTGGGAACAGAATTGTCTCAGGATGGTTGTCTCTAAGAATTTCGACATCAAAACGCAGGCCCTCGGTCTAGAGGATCTTTCATCGAAGAACATCCTAGTCCCCTTAACTGATCCAGTATCACAAATTCTGTTAAAACGAACCCATGGCTCTTGAACCACAAATATATAAGGACAGTCCGGCAACTTTGCCAGCTTTACCACTAGCAGATAAGAAGAAGCTTTGGCATACTGCAAGTTAATTTGGCTAACTCATCATATTTGTAGTCATAAGTACACTCTAATATGAAAACCGCCGCCAACTGAAGAGGCTGCTGCGTTCAGTGTGGATCTCACCGGGGTTAGCAGCTTGTCCTCATCTTTCGCTGAAAGTTCCGCTTTCTTATGTCCGCTTTCTCTGGATATCACCACACTTGGTGATGTAGCAACGGCCATGTCTTCATTCCCAAGAAACTTCGCCTTCTTTCCCAGTGCCTTCCATTGTCGTCGGCGATAAATTCTCCTAGATTCCGGCTATAAATCCTCCCGGAGTCCGGGCTGCATGGATCTACAGACCGACATTAGACCAGTTGCGACCACATTACCAGCTTCCCTTTCTTCCGTTCTTCTTCTTAGAAGAGTTAGGCAACAGTATCACTGACAGGCCGGCCGTAGTCAGGTTTCCAGTTCCTCTCATTAACGGAATTGCTGTACTATCCTTTCTGGCTGACTGCGCTGTAGACACTGGGTATCGGTTTTGCACTGAAGTTGAGAGTCTATCTTCCACAGATTTCTCCGTGGGGGAACATGAATTAGGTGAGGTCTCCAAAATCATGCCTCGACTATGACCTGATTTCTCAGAGTCGCGGGTGGATTCGAAATCTGTGACTTCTTACCACTTGGAGAGTTACAATCCTTTGTTTCCATCTTCATGTGTTTATGGACACCTTTAGTGTAGTAGTAAACTCCCACAAGCTCCCTCACCACAACAAAGTGTTGTCCGAGGGATGTTAATAATAGTGTAGAAATTTACACGAAAGTCCCTTAAGTACACCTTAGAAGAACAAAATTCGGCATTGGTATAAAAAACGATATAGGCATAATTCTAAAAAGCTTGAAGACAATCCAAGTATTATTAATAAAGTTCAAAGTTTTGCATTTCACCAGAAATTATTGCATTCTAAGAGGTGTGTGACGTCATTGTCATCTAAAGTGTATTCATATAAACGGCCGAGTTGGGATTTGGAGACATATCAAGGAATATTTTGAATTTTTAGCTGTGTGAGAGTGGAAAACCTGAAATAGAAAGTTTCTCATATAAGATGAATACAAAAGCTTTACTTGCCGGTTACCTTCACCTTGACTTTGTTTGTCTCCCTTTCTAAATCCACAGGAGTTAACCAAGGCTCATGGTTTGGTGAGAGAGCAGGCAGATATCGTAAACCTTGTCATTTCTCCAATCGAGGCAGAATAGAGAAAGTCATCGATTTGGTGGCTAGTGCTGGAATTTCATAGTCAATACGCTATTAAGTTGTTGCAAATGAAATGGCCGATATGGCAATCAAGTGAAATTAGTTGCGATTTTGCTGTATCAAACCATCACCGGTTGGCGCTATTGGTGTCGGATAATGAAATATATATACTCATACATTTAATCAAGGAGTCATTTCAGTTTTGACAATCGTTGTGATAACAGTAAATAAAACGGGAAAAAGGATGGAAAAGAGCCAAGAACGTATACTTTTTCTGTATGAGTTCAAACTTGGTCATAAAGCAGCGGAGGCGACCAAGAACATTAACAGCACATTTGGAACTGATGGGGTAGGCGAACAAACCACACGCCAGTGGTCCAAAAAATTCCGGTCAGGCGACGTAAACCTTCAAAGTGATTCACGTGGGCATCCAGGATCATCGATTGATAACGACGAGTTCCGTTTGCTAGTTGAATCTGATACACGTCAATCTGTGACCGACATTGCAGAGAAACTGGGCGTACACTATTCCACAGATTCCCGGCACTTACAACAACTTGGAAAAATGAAGAAGCTCGACAAATGGGTTCCGCATGCCCTTACGGGCAAAACATGGCGCTTCGAATAGAAATTTGCAGTTCTTTACTCTCCCGCAACAGAAGCGATGCGTTTTTGCACAGAATGGTGACATGCGATGAAAAGTGGATATTATACGACAATCGTTGCCGATCAGCGCAATGGCTAGATGCTGACGAACCACCGAATCACATACCGAAACCGAGCCTCCATCCGAAGAAGGTAATGGTGACTGTTTGGAGGTCTACAGCTGGAGTTATCCACTATTCTTTTTTGCCACCTGGGGAAACGATAAATGCATAGAAATGCTGTGCTCAACTCGAGGAAATGCACCAAAAATTCAGTATTCAACGGCCGAGCTTAGTCAACAGAGATAGTGTGACACTCCTCCACGACAATGCACGATCTCAGGTATCCAAAACAACGGTTCAAAAGTTGAACGAATTGCAGGAGACTCTGCCTCATCCACCATATTCCCCGGACCTTTCGCCAACCGACTACCACTTTTTTAAGCAATTGGATCATTTTTTGGCGGAAAAACAATTTAGGAACGAAGAGGCTGTCAAAATTGCCTTCAAGGAATTTATCAACACCAGACAGTTGGACTTCTACGAAACTGGCATACATGCTCTTGAATCTCGCTGGGAGAAGTGTTTTGAATCGACTGGCACCTATTTTGATTAAATAAATAAATATTTGTAAGCTTTAGAGTCTTTTCAAATTTTAGTACCAAAACGGCCATTGCATAATATCAACTAAAATCTCAAAAAACTTTGTCGAAAGGAGTGGAAGATGGTTTAGAAGGAGCCACATATTAGAATGATTTCAATTCCATATAGTATATCGAAAAAGGACTTGAATCTATTTGTATATTTTTTGATAATGTAACAAAAGCGTTAGCAATTATCAATCCCTGAATGAAGCGCGATTCTGACTCTATTGGGATGGAGAAATACTTTAACCTAGACATTAACCGTTTGTGGCAGAATTGAAAAGAAGACGGAAATTGTAAAGAATAGAGATACATATTCCATACTCTCTCTTAGCAATGTGAAAATCAGGTAAACCTTCACATTTCGAACTATCACCATTTGGTGTAATGATACCAGAAGTGAAGTTTACATAGCTGGAAGAGGCTTTGCTGCGAATAGCTCGCCAACTAGTCACATTCGTGAAATTTATGTCGAGGACACTAGACCTAAAAACACCCGATGCGTTCATTATTCGCTTGAGGAGGACCTTGTTCAATTCTATTATTATTTCATTAATATGCAAAGAACAGTCCCAAGAACAAACACTCCGTTTTAAATTACCGAAAAGAACAACAAAATCCGGAATGTTTTAAAACTTCAATTAACGCCAGGGTCGAGGCTAAACCTCTAATCTGGTTGGTTGGAAGCATGACGCGGAGTTACCCTGAAAAGCGTCAGAGAAGCGAACACAATCCAAGCAGTGGATAAATCTTCAATGTTAGGATTTGAAAATGCTAATCATGCTGCCATTTTTTTCTTGTCGGAAACCCTTAAAATAACAAAGACTTGAGAAACTTTCGGGTATTTTCCTTTAGCCGCTTAAGCACTAGTCGCCGAGTTTTCACTGCTTAGTTTTTTTCGTAGTCTCAACTTTTAGTTGGGTCCTTCCCGAGAGAATGAACCCAACGCCATTCATGGCCATTTGCAATCAGCTCGCCTGTTTCTTCCGACCGCGTTCGACCTCATTCACGTGAACTTCCCGCAAATGCAATTCAGAGCATGATAATCCCCTTGCAGAGTGGACTTCAATTAAGTACAATCACTTCCTTGCCATCTACTTTTTTCCAGTCGGTTCTACTGCCTGAAAGTGTTGGCTTGCAGTTCTAGTATTGAGTTCTAGTTGGGATGGGCTCTGGTTGGAAACGCTGCGGATAGAGAAGGAGTTACAAATGGAAATTTATCGGACGACAAGAACATCTGGAGAATTTGGAAATTAAAAACCAGGAAGGGGCGTGGAAATCTGTATGTGAAAGATGGTTAGTTTTAATTAGTAGAAATTCAATGGGTGGATTTTCTAGAAAAATGGGAATTTGACGACATGGTGTCCATACCACGTGCTGTGTTGGGCAGTTTTCTACACATTATTACTAATTGAACTGAAAAGAATGTAGTGAGAAACAATATTCAGTATAGGAATTGACACCACATCAAAACGACTATTTCACCAAGTTCGTTTAGCGTAGTTTCGATAGTTGATTAATTTACAAATTTCACTTCCTGGTTAAAAACGGCGTTTCGATGAATAACTGGCAATGGAATTAAAGGGAGCATTTAGCTCACCGTTACAGTAACATATCTACCGAAAAGGATATAACTACTGTTTGGAACTACTAATAGAGCAGTTAGTGGAAATTGAAACGCGCCCATATGTGAAGCTCCCGAACCATCAATATGGATGTGACGAGCATCTGCCCCGGGAGATATCATTTGGCTTTTGTTCTCTTTTTCGCCCCCAATGCCACCCAAATATCCGTTCAATTTTGTCATATCACAAACTATTATATTCTATCTCTGGAAAATTAATGATGCTTTTAATTAGAAATGAACGAACTCAATTTCCATTCTGCTTACGGCGAAAAGGCCGTACGCCTGCGAAATATATTATTATGCGGAGAATAAATAAATGTTGGTTCGTGCGTAATGATTACAACCGAAAATTAACGAAAATCTCGCTGGCTGCCATTTGCGAATATGGCGTGGAGATACGAGATGTGATGCCGTGTCATCCACATAAATGGAAATGTACATATTCTGAGTGTGATAAAGTTCCCTTTTTTGAATAAAATGAAATGTGGCGTTATTTTGGTTTGAGACATTACAATGATTAACTAAATCCCGGCAGAATGTGTAGAACACTCACTTTATGGGCGCTTACGTAGATACCTTCTGGGCTGAACGCATATGTAATTTCTCGGTCTGTTAAATTCCAACCCCATTAAAACTAATGCATATATTGAATGATTGCAGTAATAACATAATTGAATGCTGGCAGGGGAAGGCAAAGGGGATTCGACACATAATTAATACTCAGTGGTTTCCGCATTTACCTCTCATTCAGTGAAAATCGATACTTGCCTGCAATAAGATACCATTCCTCGTTCTATGTATCTTCAGTAATGCTTGGCGAAATACGAGCTTTTAGATCGGAATTCATTTCATTGGATGAATGTGATAATCCTATAAGTTGGCTTTAATGTATTTAATGAGAATATTCATATGATCACTGGGAAGAATTGATTGCATTGACTTTAAGGGTTTTACGTTGCGGGAAGCTGGTTGTATTTTTTTCAGGTAATTTCATTCTTTCAATATTTAACACTTTTATTGGAAATGTTGGCACTTTATTCGATTTGCAGTCGAAATCAGCGTTAATGGTCACGGTCAATAGTTTTCGTGCTTAAGGGGGTCATCCTGTGTGTCGAATCCGCGGAATCGAATCTTTTTTGGCATCAATTCTATCTAGATATAGTGTAGAATATATGGGCAAAGTGATTTTTTTATATTTGGAGGCGTTCCGAAATTAGAGTGTTAAACACGTAATAAGTCACATGACGATCCCCGTAATAAAGCGCGTATTTATCGGTCCGAATGATGTTCAAATGACGTCGCTAAAAGGGCAAGAATTGAAGTCAGGCTGTACATGTGTTTCTTCACGAAACCTAAAGTTTACGCACTAGGTATAGCAGATTAATGACGAGTTAAGACTTTATGGCTCAGAACATATTTCTACGGTCCGCGAACTAGGATAATTGCCATTCATTCAGTGGTTTTGTTTTTATTTATTAAAGAAGCCTTAAAAAACATCAAAATTCACAAAAAAAAAACACGGCACCAAAAACTTAGTTTTTTAATATTTTTAATAATCCTAGTTTTCGGACTGTAGTTAAGTTTGCACGTTAAAATGCCGTTTACTTTTTTTCTTTAAGATAATCGCAACGCCCTCTAGTGTGGCAGCAGAAAAACACCTTTTTTGGTGGTGGGTGTATAAATTGCTCTCTATTTCAATAATGAACTATGCTATCGGGCTATACACGCTCAAGATATTACTAAATGTATGATGACAAATTCGTATTTGTACCTTTATCCAGTTCTTCACAAAAAAATTCTAAAAAGGCGAAAAAACGGCCTTCAAACGGGATGATCCCCTTAACAGTATCAATTTAATACATAGTGCAGATAACAAATTCATATATGTGAAATATAAATTATGATTCCAAATTAATATTTTAAAAATCTGTAGGACCAATCATAAACTAAAAGCTCGTAATAACTTCATATGCGTTTTGCAAATTCTTAGAATTGACCACCTTCCCCCGCTTGCCGCTGTTCCGCGTCTTAGTATTTTCTGTTTTAGTACTAAAATTGACCATCTGGAATAAACTATTTGATATCGAAATGCTTTTTGAATTTTGACTTGGACAAACAGCAAAATCTCTAGTTACAGGATAAAATTTGCCCGTCAGAATAAGTGACAACTGAAAGATATAGATATGATTAAGCCAAAGCCTTTTTTACCTCTTTTGCTACATTCGGCAGTCTTTAAGTCAAATCATTTTGCCAGGGATGGGAGAGGTTGTGAGATATTTGGGTGCTGCTTGTCAGACAATAGATTTCTTGTTTTGCTACTGTGACTGCGATTCAACAATCTAGATGATTGCGCTGAAAGGAACAAGAATGACAGCTTGGCAGCTGCATCCTTTATTTTCAACAAGTTTGTCAACAATTCAAGTATACGAATTAAGCGAGTGCGTTACCACAGATGAAATGTTAGTGAAGTTTCGAGGAAGAAGTCACATGATATCATGCATACCAAACCCGTTAAATATGGACTGGTCATTAGATCCTTATGTGATGCAAAGAAAGCCCATGGTGTTGGATTGACTACACAAGATAAGAAACGAATTTAAACCACAAAAAATCGAAAACCCCAGTCTAGTTTGTATGGTTTTACGAAACAAATACGTGCGAAAGCAGAATAACGCGGTAGTGCTTGTGTCTTCAATGCATCACAATAACGAAATTGACGACGATACTAAAAAGCCTGAAATCATTCCATTCCATCTCCAGGGCTACGTATCCTGAAAGATGCAGCTCCGGTAAATCTCAACAAGCCACGGCACAACTCTTTCCTTCTGCTTCTGTAGCATGCCTGGTGTTATACGATCTGAGCCTGGAGTTTTATATGCGGAGAAGCTGTTTATAGCCCAGCAGATCTTATCCTCGATAATTACCAATTTGATAGTCTCACACTGCTGGGGTGGCCGCAACCGCAAAGTGTGTTTAAACCCGCAGCTCCAAGGTTTCACTAGAACATTTCGTCCAGGAGGCTTCCAACTTTTTAAAAAAGGATGGGCTCTTATGTTCCTTGAACAGAATCTTACTAAGCCTCGCGGATTAACTGATACTTTCGATGTTCTGACACTAGTCTAACCAAGACCGCCTCTTGGCGGTCCTGAGCCCCGACTTATACTTCTTCAGGCAGTCCTTGTAGCAGATGTGGAAGATTTCTTTGGTGAGCTTCCTGAGACTGGAGAGATCTACATTCCATCACGGTGGTAGTGTCTTTTTGCTGTACTTAGTGGGGCACGCGACTTTAAAGGCGGTGTCGAATGCCTTTTCCAGAGCCCCGACCTTTAATTCCAGTTCGCCTGTCGTACCAATCTTATCACTTTGCGCACCGGAGAGTTTGTTCTTAATGACCTGACCAAACTTTCTCCAGTCGATCCTCCTGAGGTCTCTGAAGGGTTTGGAGACCTCTGCGACGAGATCTAGACTGCAAAGTATCCAACTGTGATCTGAGAAGGATCTCTAGTCAGACACTCTCCGGTCCTCCACCCTAAGAATCCCATTGTCGGTTATTAGGGTGATATCAAGGACCTCCTCCCAACCGTCACAGTTCTCCGAGCTGTTGAAATGGAAGGTTAGTGTACTGCCCCTGTTACACACCGATAGGTTTGAAGTAATAATATTATAAAATCAAAGAATGACTCACCTCTCTCGTTGATTTCCGAGCTACCTCAGAGCGTATACCTTGCATTGGCGTCGCAGACTATTAACAGGTTGGTTTTCTTTGTTGTTATGGTGTTTGTCAAATGTTGCAGTTCTTCTGGCGGAGCTGATCGGTCGTGAATGTAACCCGAGGAAATATACACGTTCTCTGCCCCCACCTGCTCTAGTCTGACCACGACTAGGTCACTGGAACTCAGGTCCGGACAGAGAAAAACGTGCAGACTCTTCCTCGCGAGAATAAATGCTCTAGGTTTGTCCTTATCAGCGTCTCCTGTCCGATGGAATAAATTAAAATTTCTGATTTGGAGCCTTTGATGGCTCGGGCGCCTCCGAGCCAGTACTCCTGTATTAGTGCGATGTCAATGTGTTCCTCTAAAAGGAGCACAAGCAGATTAGCCGAGGCGCACCTCGAGTGCTGTAGATTTATCTGCGTTACACTCAGCATGATCTGCTTGCGTGGGGGTTCGTCAGTCCCTGTCGGATCGTCGATTCTCATCTCCTCCAGCAGCTCGTTGACGTCGTCGGTTGGATCTAGGTCGTCGTCCGGTTTTGCAGAGCGGAACACTTTTACCTTTGCACTCCTGACTCCGAACCGTACTTTATAGTCGACCTTTTGCAGTGCCTCCGGCGCTAGTTTGCCCCTAGCGGAATTACTATCCGCTAGATCCACATGCTTCCGGCCACGTCAGTGATGGGTTTCGCAGTTCATGTCCCGTCACTCGTATCAAACCTGAATCAAAATTAATTGAGCAAACCGCTCATCCAGATCAGAAGAGTAAAAGCGGTAATGACCAGCTCGAAAGCTTATACCAGTTCCATGCCATTTGCTATAATTACTTGCAACCACATTGTGAATCATGAAATTGAAATCATAATTCTAAGTTTTGTGAATATTTCGCAAAACACGGCTCCTCCAAAAGGCCAAAACGTAATCAGTAAATCGGGAATTTATAATCTTCTAGTTCCTCTGACTGATGGGATATACCGTTTGGTTCACACTATTGAAAAAACCACAACCATCGCCATCACCAAGCATCGAAAACCATTATCCTTAATATTATTGCTATAAACACATCTCAAGTTGACAACATAAAAATTTACATGTTATCAAACAGCAAGCAATGGCGGCTGAAAATACAAGGTTATGATTACACGATTATGATTAAACGATTATGATTACATGATTATGGTTACGAGATTACAATTATAATCACGAGAGCCCAATTATGATTGCATCATGAAATTCGTAACCATAAACACGTAATCATGATTATGATTTTGTCCAACTATGTTTAGCTCACATTTTTCATTCTATCGAGAGCACAAATCGGCAAAACCAATTTTTTTTTTGTATTTGCTATCCTTTCGCAGATATCTCCTGCTAAACTGTTTCTATCGTTCTCAGCGTTTCCCTTTTTGAACTTCGCTTTCCACAGAATTTTTACTCCAGATCCGTGGACTTCCCACACGCTCGTCTGATTTCGTGCAACATTCGTAGTTATTTCACCGGCAAACGTTTTTATTTGGATATTGAAGAATCTTTATTTTCCTACAAGTCCATTTGAATGTAATTAGTAATTAATTAATTAGTCGTAAAGAAAAAAGCTTTTCATTAAAAGTCAAATACGAACGAAATTGACTTCTCGCGATGCATGTCCTGCTGATAGTTTATTATATATACTATGGTCTGGTGTTCACTGCGTCGACTTAAAAATCTGTTAATGGTAGGCAGTAATAATTGGAGTATAATTACGAACATGTTGCACGCTACCTTCATATCTGGATACAAACGCATATTTTATAACAAGATTGAAGCAATCACTTCATGGGCATTGAACTCACTACATGAAATGCGGCACAGGATAATTCTCTCGTCCTGGACCTCAATTCTATCATCACAAGCATTAGCATGATAAACCCTATTCCGATTAAATCCTTTTGATGGGACTCCTTTGAGATAAATCGATAAGTCATTTATCTCATCCATATTTCGAAATTGGAGTCAGCATAATTACATGAATCCTGAAGCAAATAGAGCCGAGCTGCTTTGTATGACTCGCACTGACGTCGTTCATCTCTCAAAGATTTCTCTATTTCTTCCAGTCGTCTTGTGATCAAATATTTGTTAATCGAGGATAAGATATCTTCTTCAATATCTTCATCCGTCCTGACTTTCATTTGATACTATCGACTATTGACATTGGAATTATATTATGTTTGAGCTTAGTAAGTCATCTTGAAATATATCAGATGTATATCAGATGTAAAGGGAGAATTCTGAAGGGAAATTCAAAGTAAATTGCCGATAGAAAAATATTACTGGGATCTGGCGAGAGGGAAATCGTACTTAAAGATTATTTGAAAAATTGGACTTTTATTGAGTTGAAATTCTGTGAAATGTTTATTTCATTTTTATTCAGACGGCATTATTTTCCGATTAGAGTTTTAAGTGGTTTGTGTATGCAGACATTGATGAATGCAAATTCGTAAGCGGTTCAAGGTTTTATTACTGTTTTAATGCGCGTTTCAGCTTTGGATTGCACCTCTACTTTGTCTTTATCTACTATAAATAACCCGCTTCAACATTTTCCCCATAGTGTCTAGAAGATATATGGGTCTATAGGAGGACGGTTCCCCTGGAGGTTTGCCAGCCTTAGGTAGCATCACCCCCTTCTGCCGCTTCCATGGTGCGGGAAAGATACATTTCGAACAGCTCCGCGAACATATCTGGTCTACTTTTGACAGAAAGTTTGAGGGCCTTATTCGGTATGCCGTCCAGACCCGGGACTATTCTGTCGCCTATTTGACTGCAGATCTCAAGCAGCTTGTCCCTGGTGGCCCTTGGCTACCTTCATTAATGTTTTCTATGCCTGAATGTTGACTATCCTGGTGTTCTTTTAGATTTCGGCTTCCGCGGTGCAGGTATCCTGCCTTGTGGTTGCGTTCTTAGTTCAAAGATAATTGCTTGGTGGTCGCTGTACTTGAAGTCCTCGCTAACTTTCCAGGATATGTCACGTGCTAACGCATGGCTGCCAAAAGTCAGATCCACAATAGAACCGGTTCTCCCTTTCCGATAAGTGTTTACATCGCCTTTGCTGCCCCATTCGATAGCCCACGCATTAAAGTTTTAATGAGCATTTTAACCTTTTAAAGTAAATCCCTTTTCCGGGTAAATTTAATCGACATTCCTTTTCTGGGTAAATTCTTTCTTTTAAAACTGTTTGTCCATATCAAGATTAAGCATAAATACAATTATTACAATAGTGCAGTTCTCTCTCTCTTCTCTAGAAAAATGCAACAAATTAATCAAAATAATTATACAATAGTTTTCTGACTCATAACGCAGAGGCGACTCATTGGCAAATTCATTTCGTATCACATGTGTGATTACGCTGGCGGTTGGAGCAGCAAAGAGATGTGTACTCCTTCACCGCCGGCTCTCTACTCTCGTGGCGAGTTCTAGAAAAATCGCGGAGAGCGGCGGCGGCGTCCTTCACCGCCGATTTTTGGCGGCACTCAAACGACCACAATGCGACTGCCAGTGGAGCCAGCGCAGAAGTTTCCGGCCGTGGGGAAGGTTCGGATTGGATGGGTTGTTTGCCAACTAAGGGAACAGATCCCTTTAAAAAGGTGCTTCAAATGCCTAATGTGTGGACACTTCGCAAAGGCATGTACTAGCGGCATCAATCGGTCCGATCGACGTCGAAGGTGTGGGGAGAAGGGACACATGGAGTGCAATAGAAACCGGAAATGCATTTTGTGTGAAGGAAAGAAGGGACGCGATAACTGGCTTATTGCCGAAAGTGGTGTATGCCCGGAATTTAGAAAGGCGTTAACTGCCGTGAAAAAATGAAGTTAATGCAAATAAACCTCAATCATTGCAGGGTCGCACAAGATTTGCTTGCGCAGACCACTTACGAATCCGCGATGGAGATTGCTATCATTAGTGAACCGTACAGAAATCTTGACGGTGGTGTATGGGTCACAGATTCGACTGGTGGAGCGGCGATATGGTCGTGCGGCCGTCAAGCCATACAACATACTATAAGTCAGGGGGCTGGTGGCTTCGTGTGGGCAAAATAAGCGGAATATTCGTATATAGCTGTTTCCCCCCACCGAGCCTTACTCTGCTTGAGTTTGAATACCTATTAGACGATCTTGTTCACGACGCAAGGGGACGTGGTACAAGGTGATAGCCTGTGACTTTGTGGCGCAGTAGGATTAACAACATGAGCGGCAGGAAGACGTCGCCGCCACCCTCCGCGGCTTTTCTAGAACTCTCAGGCCGAAGCCCTCTGTCGAGAGTGGATACCCCACTTTGGCGTCCCTGCAGTGGTCATCACTGACCAGGGAAGCAATGTGAGTCCACCCCTTTCTCGGAGTTAGGCAAACTCCTGGGTTTCAAGCGCCAGCGGACTACGGCATACCACCCGCAATCCAATGGGATACTAGAACGTTGACACCGGACGCTGAAAGCCGCCATTATGGCACGCGACGATTCGTCCTGGACTCAAGTCTTGCCTCTCGTCTTACTCGGCCTACGAACAACCCGCCGAGAGGAATTTGCTGCTAGCCCCGCGGAGCTGGTATACGGGGAGAACCCAAGACTCCCAAGTGATCCGGTCTTCGACAAGAGATCGGGTATCACAGAGTCGGGATTGGTGCGTCTGCTGAAGGAGAATCTTCGACGCATCAAAGCCACCCGACACTCGTCCGCACCTGTCTGTGCGCCCTTGGAACTGCACGCACGCTCTGGTCAGGGCGGATGCCGTCCGGAAGCCGCTGCAGCCTCCATATGAAGGCCAGTACCATGTTCTCGAGCGCGGAGAGCATTTCTTGCAGCTCGAGATCGGAGGACACAAAAAGGTGGTCTGCCTATCCAAACTAAAACCCATGTGCGCATCAAAGCAACGTCGCGTTCGCTTCGCGGTATGATGGAGAATGCAGTTCCGGGTTCTCTCGCTGAAACTTCCTAGATTTCATCTGGGGGCGGAGTGATTTGGGGCAGCAGGATTAACAATATTCGAAATAAATTTGTTGATACGCAAAAACACGACAAAGTTGCGAATTATATTGGACTTAAAACGCCAGTTGTTGTAGTCTAAGCTAGACTAAGGCCAAAGCTGGGTTGTTGTTTAGGATCTGCGGGATCCTAAGTCCACATGGTGGACCGGACTAAATGAGAAGCAAATTACTCCCACGTTTTTTAGTCCATGGATCGCTCCAAACTAGGGATCCATGGACTAAAAAACGTGGGAGTAGGTTGCTCCTCATTTAGTCCGGTCCACCATCACGTGGATGTGGACTTAGGATCCCGCAGATCCTAAACAACAACCTAGCTTTGCACCAATTAAGTTAATAATAGTATATTCCCATTTTTTCGGGAAATTGAGTAAAACCCCCTTAAGTTTATTCCAAAGTTATAAAAGGTTGTAGTAGTATAGAATATAATATAAAACATATTATCCCCAAGTTTGATCCAAATCATACCATTGCTAACAAAGTTATAGTAACTCAAAGTTGACTTCACCGTGTAAATTTACTGCAACTAAATATCAATATCACACTAAAGTGAGTAGTCTGACATGCTAAATGCATATATATAACGGACTACGGACAAATTGGATAGTTTTGCACTCAAATATACTCACAGAAGAAGCTTTGTTTGCTTCTTCTGTGAATATATTCCTTTCATACCTGAAGCGCCGAGTTTCCAATTTCCCGACTTGTTTCTGTTTAAAAATAAAGATGTAAGATTTTGCAATACTAACGGCATTCTTGACATCAGCACATAAACTCTCAATAAGGTTGAGGTCTGGCGATTGCGCTGGCCACGTCAACACCTCCACCTTATTCTCCTGGAACCACTTTGCTTTTCTGCTCGTGTGTTTTGGGTCATTGTTTTCCTCGAAGACCGTTGATTTTATCCATATACTGTTTTTACAGTATATTTGAGGTCAAAGACGGAATGAGGTCACACAAAACAATGTTGGACTCTTCAGACTATCAAATGTTTCTCAATTTCTCTTTCCCAGCTTAAGTGGGTTTTGGCGAACTGTAAACGTGCCGTTACATGCCTTTTACTAAGCTGAGGAACTTTTCTCGTCCTTCGAGCTTTCAAATTATTCTGTCTTAATCTCCGCCGAAAAATTTGAACCATAGCTGCCACATCACGTTTGTCATTTAGCTGGGTTGCCGTCATAAAAGTGTTCCTCTTGCTGCAACAGACTAACCGCCTCACTAACAAACGGAACATTGCTTGCTTCCCACCTCGAGTTTCGGGCTTACTGCCGAATTTGGGTGCATTTGCAATCATTTTCGCTGAACACTGCAAAGGAAGCTGGATTTCTTGGTACTTTTTATTTTCTTAATCATGTTTTTAAGGTTTTGTGTAAAACAAAACCTTATTAGAATCGATTCGATGTCTGTCTGTCCGTCTGTCTGTCTGTCCGTCTTTTTTTTTTGTTGAGGAGGTGGAAATCTGTGGACACTGGTCTGGACACACCAGCGTGTGGGATTTTTACCCACTAAAACCAGCCCCGACTCCCTCCCTGCCCCGCGGAACCATCATAAGGTATTACATCACGGGGCGGAGTGCGCTCACTCTAGCTTTGTCACCTTTCTTCTAAACGCTGCGCACGTGACCGCGTTTTTCTCCTCTCCTCTGCTTTTCGCAGTTTATTTTGGATAGATGCGATCATGGAGTTTACCGCATCCCAATTCTCTTGATGTGCTAACATTTTCGTCACCAGATTTTCTGGTACCAGCACCTCTCCTAGAGTCTCCTCTAGATTCCTCCTTTCTTCCACAAATCTCGGGCAGTGGAAGAATACATGCTCTGGGTCCTCTGGGATTCCATTGCAATTTGGACAATCAGCTGAGGTCTCCAATTTAAACCTGTGAAGGTATTGGAGATATCCTCCGTGCCCCGTGAGAAACTGGGTGAGATTATAATTAATCTCACCATGTCGTCTCTCCAACCACTCCTTGATGACAGGAATGAGCCTGTGCGTCCACCGGCCCTTTCCCGAGCGTTCCCACCGCTCTTGCCATCTATTTATGGATCTCTCCCTTTCAGTCTTCTTCGTCCGCGATGAGGAAGAGGTTGGCTTTGCAATGTATATGTTCGTCATCTCATCTGCCAAGATGTCAATCGGCATCATTCCAGAGATGACGAATGCTGCATCATCTGAGACAGTCCTGAAGGCAGAGCATACTCTCCTGTAGACTGAACTCAGTTTGGTAGCGTTCCCTGATATCCACAACGCCTCCCTCCAAACTGGGGCTGCATAGAGCATGATCGAGGTCACCACCCTGGCTATAAGCAACCTAGAGGTATGCCGTGGCCCTCCAACGTTCGGCATCATCCTTGCCAGGGCCATACTTGCACTGGATGATTTGTCGCAAACATACCGCACATGTTGCTTATAGCTAAGCTTCCTGTCTATCACCACTCCCAAGTATTTGATGGTCGGCTTGGAATGATGATATGATTCCGGATTCTAATACAGGCGTAATTTCTCTTCCGGCGCTTGGTGATGAGGACCGCTTCCGTTTTTTCCTCCGTCTGTCTGTCTGTCGGTCTGTCACAGCCGATTTATTCGGAAACGGCTGGACCCATTGTTTCGAAAATTGGTAGTAGTATGTGATCTGCCGTTCCCTTTACATGCAGCAACTGACGCCATTTTGTGTTAAGTTTAAGGGGGGGCTCCATATACATGTGAATGGAGAGTGTAAATTTTTTTTTTACAGAATGTAGCCATGTAGGGTATCAAATGAAAAGCCTCAATTAGTACTTTTTGAAACTGGTGAATTTCGTGCACTCTACAACCTGCATGATGTCATCATCACATATCATCAATACCACAACGAAGTTCGTATGAATTGGGTGGAAAAGGATTATTTTGTTTTAGTTTTTTAGTCATTTGTATATAAATATCAATTATTCCAAGGAGACATGTGGGTATGTAAGCATATAGTATATGCGTGCTAATGGACTTTCTGGGTAGTGCCTAATGCAGATAGATATAAGAAGTAAATCGGAAATATGGGTACGATCAATTTATATACGTGCATATAAATGTACAATATTCGGAAATAGGCAGCTTGGTTGTTTAGGGTGAGCGTACCATCTACGGCTGTAATATGTACGCATGTCTCGTAGTTTTGTAGCTGCATACAGATACAAAAATGTGCGTTGAAGTTTCTTAGATAAGATGAACACAAAACCTTTATACCCGAAGCGCGAGCTTCCGGTATTCCGGCTTGTTTATGACTTCCCTTTTCTCCGGGATGCAGTGGTTCCCACCCCGCACTATTAATAATAACAATATTTTTTGATACAAAACTAATCAAAATCAATAAAATATTCTCTATTTAAAATGCCATTTCCTAGAAACCTTTTGATTGATTGCTCACACTTTTCAGCTGTGTAAAAAGTAGACCCTCGATAAATATACTACATAACCGGAAACCAGATACTTCATCTATCTATCTATCATCTATCTATCTACTTCATCGGTCTAGGCTAGCCTTAATAACGAACTCCAGACATCCCGGTTTTGCGCCGAGGTCCACCAATTCGATATCCCTAAAAACTGTCTGGCGTCCTGACCTACACCGTCGCTCCATCTCAGGCAGAGTCTGCCTCGTTTTCTTTTCCTATCATAGATATTGCCCGTATAGACTTTCCGGGCTGGATCATCCTCATCCATACGGATTAGGTGACCCGCCCGCCGTAACCTATTGAGCCGGATTTTATCGACAACTTGACGGTAATGGTATCGCTCATAGATTTCGTCGTTATGTAGGGTACGGAATCGTCCATCCTCATGTAGGGGGCCAAGAATTCTTCGGAGGATTCTTAGTAGTAAAAATATCACAATTAAAATTAACGTCAAGCCCACACTGCTATTTTTTTCGCATCTGTATATATATATAACATTGTACAGGTATTTATTAGATGTGTGTCCATGACCTCTTGTTGTCCTCGTTTCTACCATCCCAATTTTCAGAGTACCTTTCCAGTTCCTAATTTATTACAAATATGAATTCAATTTCATGGAAAGCACTGCAAAGTTTCATTTATTATAAAAGCAAATTACATCCATATTAAGTGTTGCTCGAAACCATTTTCCAGAAAGATGCATAAAAATAAACTCACTTTACCGAGTCGCCCAGATAAATATTCTGGGAAAAGTTCATTCCTCACTTCGTGAATGCCTTGAAGCGTTGCACTGAAGTCAAACCACGCTGAAATTGACAATGGAGTACTAAACGATATTAAATATTTTTCCCTCGAAAATGAGGGAAACTATTCGCCATCCAATTCAAAATATCATTTTCATTTTTTGCCCAAAAAACCAAATTCAATAACCGAAAACGAATGATCTTCCAACTTCTCTTAACCCGCTAAAGGGTTTTTGTCGCTGTTTCGTTTGTGACTTTCTATCAACTCGACGATGATTTGCATTCATTAGACGTTAAGTCGCCCACGGGTACGCTTTCTATAGATTTTAGATTCTTACTTTAGCCGTTCTTTGAGGATTCGCAAGGAATACTGGCGGCAATAGAATGGAGAAGATACAAACGGCGAAGTCTGTGGAGCAAGAATTTGCATTTAAATGAAATGGAAATGAAAAGGGAACTCGGAATCAATTGTTTATATTTTGCATTTTGTATTCTATATTTTACATATGTACATGATGGATTCGGAGTTGAGATACCTAGGGATGTGTGTGCTTCATACATTCATAGCATTGGCAGTAACTTGATTCTTAGTTGAAAAGAATTCATTGAAAATACTTCACTTCTGAGTATGGAAAGTTTACACATCATTTATTTTATCAGCATTTTCCTCGCGAGGACGAGGAACTCATTAGCATCAAGTAAAGTATTAAAGTCCGGGACAAAATCTTTATCTACCCTCCTAACGCATTAGTTCCATTTCAGCATTTATAAAAATTTTAGTAACTAAAGGGGATGGAAACAGAATTCGTTGCCTTCTGACAGAAAGTGCAATGTCAACTCAGATCTAGCTAAACGCATAGCTCTCCCAGAGATAATATATTTACTGCCCCGAAGCGAAACCTCCTCTCTGCCAAGATTGTTAATACATGGTGGTACCAAGTAGTGTCGCAGCTGACGCCGTCGTAAATTCAGTGATGAACCTGATAACGACGGCGTGGGAGGCTTCCATGCCCCGGAGAGGCTCCAGGCGCGACAAGCCTTCTATGTACTGGTCATAAGTTCCGCCGTTTGGCACAATGTTTGAACGCCAACGAGGAGGCACGTGCCATAAAGGCACAATATAGATCAACAAAAAGGAGACTCCGCAGCGCTATAAATAAAAGCAAAGCTCGCGGCTGGCCCCCCCCTTTTCACAATGAGAGCGCTCGAAGAAGCGGTTCTCACTATGAAAAACAGGAAGGCGCCAGATCCTGATGGCATCCCGGCGAAAGTTTACAAATTGGTATTCCGCCAACGGCCACAATTGCTGCTTTAAGTGTTCAACGCCTGCTTGAAGAAGGGCATTTTCCCTTGTCGCTGGAAAATGGCCAGGCTCGCGTTGATCAGCAAGGGTAAAGGAGACCCGGGGTTCCCGTCTGCATACCGACGCTGTGTACGCTTAACACGGCCGGAAAAGTGCTCGAGATGCTCATCAGGGGTAGACTCGCTGAAGCGATCCGTGCTGCCGGGGACTTATCGGCAAGGCAGTTCGGGTTCAGAACAGGGAAATCTACAGTGGATACTGTTATGGAGGTCGTAGATGCGGTTATTCGAGCCGAGGCACGCAGCCGCCGATCTCGACGGATAGTGCTCCTCATAACGCTTGATGTCAGAAATCCCTTCAATTCTGTAAGATGGACAGATATGCTAGGCACACTAGAGAACTCCTTTTACGTGCCAAGCTATCTCTTGCGGATATTGAGGGATTATCTGAAAGACCGCTCCCTGCTGACCTCTGGAACGCTTCCTACGATAGTCTGCTGAGACTCAATACGCCCGAAGAGTCGCGCCTGGTCGGTTATGCAGACGACGCTGCGGCACTTGTTGCCGCACGCATTGTTGAACAGGCGCAAAGCAGACTTGGCATATTGATGCAACGGGTAAGCGGATGGAGGACTGCTCACGGTTTCAACCTTGCGTAGTCATCCGGACCAGAAGGAGAATTCCAACCCTGCGTCAAAACCAGCGGTTAAACACCTTGGTTTAATGCTCGACTCGAATACGAGCTTCTTTGACCAAATCAAAGCAGCAGCGGACAGGGCTGCAGCTGGAGATTGAGTACTTCCTTACCCAAATTCTAAGTACGCATGGAGGTTTTCAGTCTTACCTGCAAAGGATTGGGACGGCGCGATCTCCGGATGGTGTACTCTGTAATGGAGTGGGAGACGACGCTGAACACACCTTTTTCTCTTGCGAGAGGTGGGACGCTTTATGCAGACACAGGGGAGCTATCTCAAGACAGCATTGTCAGAGAGATGCTGAAGACCGCTGGCAGCTGGAATAGTATTACGCATTATGTTCGGGCTCTTCTTATTGCGAAGAAGATTGAACTCGACCGGCGAAGGCATCGGACGATAAGGGGTTCCCTGAACAAACAATCACTCCCTTCCTCCCCTTCCCTCCCGTTGATGAAAGGAATTCCCTGACTTGAAGGCTCCGAAAGTCGGGAGAGCGGGAGGACTAGCCCGAAATAATGTGTCAAACGGTTCCAGGCGAGTTCTCTGATGACAGGGAGGTGTTTAGTTGGTAGTCCGCCAGCGTGTTGTTGCGGGAATCCAACACTCACCTACACTACTCCAAAAAAAAGAAAATGCAATGGATCTAGAACAGAGAGTGTGTTATGTGAAAAGATTTTTTGCAATCGGGGATTATCGATACCAGGCGGTCAAAGGCTAATATAAGTCCAACGGCGAAACGTAGATTTAGACCCACAATGGAACATAAAACCAGGAAAATGCGTGCTGAAATAACATCAGCAGCTCTACAACCAAATCCTACCTCCACCTTCATCTGATGATCGTTAAGAGTTTCTTCTTAATGAGAAGCTGCAAACAGAGAAGGATGAGCGAAGCCTCGAATTGGACGGATTTTACAACGACGAACCCGGTAACGAAAGCGGAATAACGATTTTGTATTTCCTCATAGAAGGTGGACTTCCTGTAGAGGCTGCTAAACAGCGTTGCTAGAGTTGATTTGGACAGGGACCGGTTTCTTGGAGAAGCCATCAACCATGTTTCTGCGTTTGCGCGCCAAATTTAGAAAAAATAAGGCCCATTAACGTTCACGCCCCAACAGAGGAAACTGTAGAATTGGAGAAGGATACCTTCTGCGAGACAGTTGAGCGGAGCAATATTATTTACATAGCATGCTGGTCCCAAGCCCAGGTAAAGAAGGAAGGTTTGAAGCAAAGGTTCTTGGCGAATGGGCAGCGTCAGGACATAAGTAAGTTAGTTCAAGCAAAACAAATACGTATCTGCACATTAAATGTTACCAACCTGACTTAAAAAGGTCGAGGAATTCGCCTTTCGGAAAAGGGGCATCAATATCTGCACTTTACAAGAAACCCCCAAGTGTGAACAGCAATCCCCAAATCAACCGTATTCTCATAAGACGCTGGCATTTTATCACCATCACTGACTGCAAAGACCATCGCAACTCAACATCAGCTGTTGATTGCCGTCTTGCGAATCAAGCCATCGATAAAATATCATGAGAAACGCAGAGCCCCACCGCACATAAAATGGTGGCAATTTCGTGAGAAGAAAGAAGAAATGATCTCACTTACGTGGTTACTAACCGCTACAAATGTCGAAGAATGGTAGAACCAAATTAAAGACACGATTCACAAAGCGGCATGTGCAACGCTTGGGGTCATAAAGCCAGCGAAGCGGTTCATCAACCGCGATGACGATGTTCAAATGGAGGTCCGTGAAAAGAAACGACTCTACAAGTTTCTCGATGATTAAAGGTTGCCAATTGATAAATTTATAAGAATGCAACCGAGAAGCAAAGAAAGCGACCGCTGTCACCCGACGGGTCCATTACACAGATCATTACGATAAAATGGACACTCGAGATGGCGAATGAGATCTGTATCGACTCGTTGAAAGCCAACACCAACGCTCAGAGGATATCGAACACTTCTGTTACGTTAATGGCAAAAACGGTATCTTGCTTACGGCCGTCGAGCCGCGACGGATAGATCACGAGAATATTTCAAGCAGATTTCAAAGAAAGAATTTGTTCATTCCCCACTTTCATAATCATTGCTGACATTTGGAGAAGTTCCACTTGTCGCCGCAATTGAAGTTGACGAAGCAATAAAACGAAGGAAATCGGAGAAAGCAACAGCACCTGACAACATTTCATCTGGGCGCTGGAAAGTGAAGAGCTGGGACCCAAGACGGTAGCTCAGAGTATCCTTCAATCGGGTTATTCAGAAAGGTAGAACACCAATTGGCACCAAAGTACCACAGTTCCAATATGGAAAAAGAAAGGCAGTCCAGCAGAATGTTCAAACTAGCGGTACTTTCTCATACCATCAAAACACACACATTCTTCATAACCGTATTCACAAAACCACTCAAATAACCGTGAATCAATCCGCGTTTGTCGAGAACTGCGGAATTACTGACTGCGTCCGCGCGGTTGCTCATGGAAAAACACCGTGAAAACATGGCCCTCTTTACATTGCGTTTCTGGATCTAAAGAAAGCGTTTGACTGTGTGCCACATGAACTAATCTGGTATGTTCTACGACAACACATAGTATCGGAGGAACTCATCCAGTTAAGTTGCTCTACCACGATCCGAAAAGTAAAGCTGGAAGTGTGGCAGCTGTATCAAAACTGCTTCGCGGGTAATCCCCAGGTCGTAGGCACTATCACAGCCAGCAGGAGGGACCTCCCCAAAACTGAACGATTGAAATATCTCGGGTCAATGCTACAAGCTAATGGAGAACTGCGTTATGAAATTTCTTTTGCGTAACCTGGATGATGTGGCGGCCTGCAGCTAGTGTTCTTTGTGATCGGCGTATCAACAAACGCCAAAAATTTAAAATTCGCCGCATTGTTGTCGGCCTTGTTTCCCTCTATGATTCTGAGTGTTGGGCTACTATAAAAAACAATGATCGGTATTTTGCATGAATGGAGACGAAGATGTTGCGTAAGACTAGATCACATCCAAAATAAGGATATACGCGATCGACCGATCATGGGTGCAAGAGACGTCTTCGATGGTATGGTCACGTAATTCGTGCTAAAGAGAATTCACTTGCCAAGATTGTTCTGAACATCGAAGTCGATGGTGGGCCAAAACAACGATGGCTTGATATGCATTCAGCGCAGATGCAGATCATGCCTTTGATCGAGCGAAATAGTGCAAACGATCACGACTAGCCGACCGCATTTGCGAACGGGGTAGAGATTGAAGGAAAAAGGAACAGGAAGTAGGAACGGAGCCCGTATTCAAGCAGTACGTCGCCTCCTATAGTTTACATAAGGATACCAATGATAACGGACTACAGATTATTCAGTTAGCGGTATCGCACACAAATTGTTGTTGGAAGTACCTGGTTTGCAGGGAAAACGGTCCACAAACATACATAACAGAAGTCCTGGAGATGAAGCATCGATAAAGGTCTTCACAGTCGCTTGAAGAGCATCATCATTGATGCGGCAACAAACATATTTGGCCCGAGGCGCAAAAAAAGGCGGAACTGTTGGTTCGACGATGAATGTAAGTTTGCAATGGGACGGAAGAATGCTGCATTCACAAAGAACGCGGGCAGGTCTCTGGCGCGCCAATCACGAACTACGTCGAGTGGAGAAGCGACTTCACAGACAAAAAAAAGAAGCCTGCAGAACCAACAAGTCTGTGAACTCGAGAAGTACAGTTAGCAATTGCATCAGGCGAAAGTTTTACCAGCAAGTCAGCAGGATGAAGCCTTATACACCTCGAAGCTCATCCTGCCGAGACAAAGAGGAAAATTTTATTTCCGACCGAATGGGCATATTGGAGCAATAAATTGAGTACTTTGACGAGCTGTTCAACAACAAAAATAACTGAAGACAACGGATAAATGCTGCCACCACCAAGCATGGAAGAAACATTGTGCGCAATTCATCGACTTAAAAACCATAAGACGCCAGGAATCGATGGAATTACAATTTGGTTAAATATGCGGGCAACAAACTAAGCCAAGCTATTCATCAACTTATGCTTAAAATTTGGAACAGCGGATCAATGCTTGATGCCGGGGGAAATCACGCAGTGCGGCTGCGCCAAAACCTAAAGAACGTATAACACCAAAAACACTAGTCAAATGAGAACAATAAAGATAGGAAACTACAACTTTGAGACTTGATAACTTCTTCTATTAGGGCAGAAAATTACAACCGATAACAGTTATGACAATGAAATCCGCGCACGGTTGTTGGCAGCCAGTACAGCTATTGCAGTTAACCAAAACTGTTTCGCGTGACACGTCTCACAATAGGATCAAAGCTCTTAGTATACAAAACAATGATCTTGCCAGTCCCTATGTATTCCTAAGAGGCCAAGGTTCTTAGCAAGAAAAATTGTGAACTCTGACCACGTTCAAGAGAAGAATCCTCCGAAAATGTTCGACCCCCTACATGTGGATGGACGATTCCGTTGCCTGTTGTGGATAAAATCTGGCTAAAGGTTGCATGCATGATCAATCTATGGTAGAAAAGGAAATCGTGCTTAGACTCAAATGGAGCAATCGAATTGGTAGGCCTCAACGCAAAATCGAAATGTCTGGAGTTTCTTAATAAGGCAAGCCTAGACCGAATGCCGGTTGTGCCGTTGAGGATGCTGGTGATGATCATCGATAGCTAACTACCCCAATGAATATGCCTGACCTTAATGCGTCATTGTTAAGGGTGAGCAACAGAGATCAGCCCGAAAGGTGGGAATGCAGCCGGTTATCCCCAACCCAAAAGAGAGGGAACTGCTAGTAATTTAGGGACAAAGGTCATTCTTAATTCTAAACTAAAATATATACATATATCGTCAGGGTTTTCGGCTAGAGACCTTTAACTGTCTAAACTCCAGATCTAGAGCTAGTCAGGCGATCGTGACATTGGATTACTTTCCAGTAGACTACTCCAGAATCCCACCGCAACGAATCATTAAACTAGAGAGATATATTAGAAGAAAGTGCCGTCAGTTCTGCTAAGTTATAATGTAAACGTACTCAAAGAAATTTGATAAAGCAGAGACATCAACCGACGAAATTTGATCAAACAGAAACATCAACCGAAAAGATGTGTACCGTCTTGAATTTATCCACTAGTAATAAGCTAATGTAGGAATTGCGCCAACATTTGTTACCATGCAATAAGTTCCAAGTTCTGAGGGAATACTTTCATAAAATCTCTATATTGAATCGAAGAAAAATCACGGAAGGGGAGATTCGGGAGTACATGGAAGGCACCTGAGGTAACATGGTCCATGTGCAAGTAGGCGGTAATACAGGAACAAACTAGAATTGGGAGCCATGGTAGAAAGCTCCATCAGAGGCTCCGTTGACGCCTATAAGACTAGCTATTCACTTAAGAGGGTCACCTCCACTTAAGGGGGTCATCCCGTGTGTCGGGTTGGAGAAATCGATTTTTTTTTTTTTTACATGAATCTATATATAGTGGAGAATATGTGGGCAAAGGGATTTTCCGATATTTCGGGTCGTTCAGAAATTACAGTGTTAAACAAGTAAGGAGTTTACAGCCGCGGCTAGAGTACTCGATGAGAAAGAGCATCGAATCTTGTTTTACCTGTTAGTTTTTTACCTGAGCCTTATAAATTCGAACACAGGCATGAATATAAAAAGATGGAAAACCAATCAATTATCTAAATTTATTGGCTGTTTGGAATAAAAAGGATAATCCAGTCTAGAGTGAGCACTGAAAGGCGTTCAAGTTATACTCAGTTATATTTTGTTGTAAGTATTGTGCTGTTGGGTGTTCAGTGATTTTTTTAAATGGATCGTACGAAGGCAGATCGTTTTAACGTTCAACGTCATGCTCGCACTAAAAAACGAGTATTTCATGGGAATCGATACTTATCAGAGAAGAAAAAGGACTTCGCATCAACATCAGCAAAGAAAGTTTTAGCAAGCATCAACATGGATGTTCCAATTGCGACAAGTTTTGTATATTGTTTATTGGATTTTGCTGGAGTTTTCTCCGGTATTTCTACAAATAATAAAATATACGTGGTAGTAAAAAAGGAATGCGTAGGACATGTCGAGAAAGTAATGGGAACGTGGCTTAGAAATGCAAAGAAGAATCACAAAGGCATTGGTGGAAAAGGGACTGGAAAACTTGGTGATAAGATTATTATCGACGTCAATACATTTTTTGGGATAGCTATTCGTCGATAGGCAAATCCGATAGAAGGAATGAAGCAAGAAATTTGGGCAACTTTTTTCCATAAATGTTCTACAGACGAAAATCCTCAGCATCAAAATTGTCCAACAGGCGAGGACAGTTGATGCAAATGGCGCAAAGCGGAAGTTAAAGGAGAACTGGATAGTTTCAACCATGAGAAGGCACCTTTGACTGAAGAAGATCAAACAGTCATCAAATCAATCTACAAAGATTTGTGGCGAGATGATCTCTTGAACAGATGTTTAGGAGCAGAGACGCAGGATAACAATGAGTCGTTAAATGCATTGATCTGAACTTTCGCTCCTAAACACCTTCATTTTCGAGCCAGGGTCGTAAAAAATAGTCACTTTTCTGGCTGTAATTATTTTCAATGAAGGATTCAATGGCACTCTCAAAATCCTAGTGACAATGGGATGTCAAGTTGGTCACATATGTCAGGTTTATGCCGACCGCCGTAATGAAGTGCGAATTTGGCGGTCCGAACGATCATCGACTGAACTCGCTAAAAGAGCCAGAATTGAAACCAGAGAGCAACAATCGGCCCTACCAGACTTTTTTGAAGAAACGGAGGGCACTCTCTATGGACCAGGTATAGTAGATTAATGGTGAATTAAAATTTTACTGTTGATAACCACATTTAAATTTTCAAATGCGTTTTTCTCGAAACTGCATCTTGAAAATCGGCTGCCACCATAGCTCAAAATCTATCCCACCAAATTCTTTGAAATTTTCACGACTTCTTTAATACATATTTCTACGGTCCGCAAACTAGGATAATTGCGATCGGACACGTAGTTTTTTTTTTATTCATAAAAAAAGCCGTAAAAAAACACCAAAATTCAAAAAATTAAGTTTAAAATAATAATAATAATAATAATCGTTGGCGCAACAATCCATATTGGATCTAGGCCTTGAAGTGTGTTAGAGCACTTCATTCAAGACCGTAACGGTACACTACAGTAGACTGTAGGAGGCAATGTGGTCAGCATTGCGCTCGCCCGAGATTATTACCCTGATTTGACTCAGGTACTCATTCACAGCTGAGTCGACTGGTATCCGACGTCAAATCACGATACAAATTCCACTGTCACCAGTGAGATTTGAACCGCGACCTTCCGTACGGTAGCCTAGTGCTCTAACCACTCAGCTACCCGGACACAAGTTTAAAAGCCCACCAAAAATTTACCTTTTAATATTTTCTAATTATCCTAGTTTGCGAACCGTGGAATATTGTCCACATTAAAATGCCGTTTAGTTTTTTTCCTTCAGATGAACACAGCGCCCTCCAGCGTGGCAGCAGAAAAACACCTTTTTTTGGAGATGGGTGCATAAATTGACACGTATTCCAGAAACTAGCAACGATGTCAATCTGAAAAATTTATCACATATACTAGAGATATCAATAAACATATGGTAAAAAAATCACGTTTCTATCTTTATCCAGTTCTCCAAAATAATTTTTCAAAAAAAGGCGAAAAAAACGGCCTTCACACGGGATGACCCCCTTAAGGCAATCACCTCAAGTGACCATAAAAGGGGCACAATAATTCTTCAGGACGCAGAAGACGCAGTACAGTCTCCGTTAATACTGTTTCCTTATTACTATTTAGGCAGGCTGTGCGAAAAACCTTAGTTTAGCTAGGTTAGTAACGGTTGAACTTACGTAAGTTGAATATTGTGTCGAGAGATGGAGCCTTGACCATCGAAGTCAATCAGCGGACCATAAACGAATCACGAAAATATCATCTGAGTTAGGGACCGAAAACCAGCCTTTCAAACAGTCATGGAATACCCTGAGCTGCGATTTGCAAGGATAAAGGTAAAAGGAGTTAACATCTATAGCTCGCGACTTTGCCAAATAACCGAAAGACCAAACGCAGTGTGTTGGAAATCATGATGCTAGATAACATACGTGAAAATGACCATACAGATTTAGATATATAAATAGATACCATATTAGCGATTAAAACTGTTTGACTTGTTAGTGGCTACTGTGATCACCAAGTAACGTGTATGCAAATCATAGGAAGGATTAATGTACAAAAAGAACGCTTGCAATACGTCGACTTTAACTTTAACACAAGTCGGAATACCGGAAGCTCGCGCTTCGGGTATAAAGGTTTTGTGTTCATCTTATCTAAGAAATTTCAACGCACATTTTTCTATCCGTATACAGCTACAAAACTACGAGACATGCGTACATATTACAGCCATAGATGGTACGCTCACCCTAAACAAACAAATTGCCTATTTCCGAATATTGTACATTTATATGCACGTATATAAATTGATCGTACCCATATTTCCGATTTATTTATTGTATCAAATATTGACCGAGTTTCGAAAAGTACTAATTGAGGCTTTTCATTTGATACCCTACATGGCTACATTCTGTAAACAAAAAATTTACACCCTCCATTCACATGTATGGGGAGCCCCCCCTTAAACTTAATACAAAATGGCGTCAGTTTCTGCATGTAAAGGGAACGGCAGATCACATACTCCTACCAATTTTCGAAACAATGGGTCCAGCCGTTTCCGAATAAATCGGCTGTGACAGACCGACAGACAGACAGACAGACGGACAGACAGACAGACGGACAGACAGACATCGAATCGATTCTAATAAGGTTTTGTTTCACACAAAACCTTAAAAAAAAGTAACGTCAGTTACAGAAAAGATGGTCTTAATCCATATGGGTGAACGGAAAATGCATCTGTTCTACCAAATAAAGCAAATGGGCATTTCGTTAAGGAGTGCATAGAGTGCTTATGACATAGGGACAACTCTTCGTAGATTTGGTTGATGAAGAAGATGAGAGGAAAACTCATCCCAATTGTAAGTGACGACATGTAGAATCGAACTACTGATAACTTGTGGCTGAGAAAATTGACTTAACAAACCCAGTCAGGAAAAGTATCTTCGCATTGATTAAAGTGCATGGCGAACTTTTGAAGCATGGGAAAGTAAGAAAAGATTTAACTGCATTTCAGTCCCATGAGATAATATCTAATTTGTGCTTCCGAAGGCCACTTGTCAATAAATTGTAATCGTCCCCCACGAGCCCTTTCTAGCTTGTGGGCTATCATGGGCACACAGGAACGCGTCCTATTAAGATAGTTTTAGAGCCTTGTTAGAAAGAACAGTATACTTTCGAAAGCCACTAAATATGCTTTATTGTTCCCCTCTCCTTCTATGGTCCAGAGCGGAGGCTTATCAATCGTTCGACTTGACCTCATATCAACAGGAAAAGGCATATACTAGCTCCCATTTTCTTCGCCTAGAAAATAAAAACTCAATGGAAACTCCTTTTCTCTCGGACTCTTAGTTCATGACTCCATGCCTGAATTCATTATGCATATTATATTCAGGTTCTTATAAACGAATATCTATGTATTAACCTTTCACTAATTTACGTTCTGGATTGAGAGAATCCTGAGCCTACATCGACTTGATGATGGACCAGAAAAAAACCGTCACCCACTCTGTTATTGTACCGACACCCGCCTTTCAAAAAAAAAAAAATTATGGCTGAAAGTATAATATCATTTGATACACAGGGTACTAGCCTCGAAAGAAATTTTCGGTCATAGCCTTTCTGAAAAATGAATACGATTTTGAGCCATCCGTGGATTAGAAAAGCTTAGAAACCAACCTCTCCCCTAACTGGTTCAGTCAAATGGAATAAGGACTCTCTCACTATGAACAAAAATCAACTTCGCTTCGGACAGCTTAGGTCAGAAGTATACTGTTGGCGCCCATAGAATTTGCACCCATTTCGTCTTTGCCAATGGGATAGAGTATAGAGTATAACTTGCAAATCTTTTCAGTTACGCTCCTTCCAACCCAGAACCTCAATTCACAACTGTCATTATCCTATTACTTGCTATTAGCAACTAAATGGACGATGAAGAAACTGAGTACCCAATAGATGGTTGTCAAATCGGAGCTGCAACGGATGTTTCTAGTCCGCGCGAAATATCAACTACCCTACGAGATGATGATAAACTGTTGGAAATGTAAAGGTAAGCGGAGAGTGATTTTGTTTATTTCTTCGTTTACAGGAGTAAAAATAATTGGAGTGCTTCTTGGAGGAGTAAAATAGTAATTAAGTGAGTTTACCAAACATTCTTAAACTTGGACATTTTGTTGAAATTAAAGGACATCATTTAGAGGTTGGAGTCCAATCCTTAATTTTAAATATAGGAGCAGATTTCGCTATGGTTAGCGGGACCGCTCAGCGGAGGTACCCTCCTTTGAAGTGTAGCTAAGGTTTTCACTGCCCAAATGTGAAGGTGCTTACAGTTTTTGATTTTTTGCAATTTTCTTGAGTGAAGGTGTGAAAATAGGAGTCTTTCAAAGTTTAAGCTTATTCTTCCAATCCTTCCTTTACCGGATCGGTACGGTAAGGGATTTGAGGAATAATCTTTGTTTGAACTTGCTGAGCTAAGTATATAAGAAGAAGAAAACATAACTAAAATATGCCTTCCGGCGATTTGGTTTGAATATCCAACAGAGACCTTCACATTAGCTGATGTTTATGGAGTAAAGCATAGAGTCTGACTTAAACTGGGACTTCATCCGCGAAGAGTCTGCTTTTCCCGAATGTTAGGGACAAAAGAGAGGGTTCTGGAAATAAACTTTAACGAGAAGGAATTCGTAATGTTTCAATCGCAACTCCAAGATGGGAGAAGCCTATTAAATTTTCCTAACAATATGGTTCACCGGCCGTTGCCTAAAATATGTACTGATCTTATAATTTCTTATTCATTTTCCGTTTAATTTTGATTATATTGGACTTTAATTTCGCCATATTTTCTACTTTCTTTTAAATATCGTCAAAGTGCTTTCTTTTTTAGTAGAAATTGAGGCACCTTCATTTCTGTTATTGTTTTCAAGTAGTTATTTTTGCATTGCATTACAGTAACCTAAGCTATGGTATATTTTGCTTTTAAAATCATTTTTATTTTTAAGAAATAGGTAACAATAGTATATAGATTGGAGAAATGAACAATAAAAAACAATCTTTTAAAATAACAAAAATAACTTAAATCTAAAGGCCACTGTGGGCTCTCAAAGCTTTCGAATAACAATTTACAGGCAGAGAAGAGAAACAGTAAGAAATAAAAATCAAATTTTATAATAAGTTGTCGGGAAATAGTCAAAAACCCGACAGAATTCAATTGGCCTTAGTGGCAAATAAAGAAATATAAAAGTAATAATAGTAATAAATGTTTTATCGCTTCAAAAGATACTTTTAACTTAAATTATTGTGCTTAAAACTATCATAATTATATATTTTATATTATATTTTTTATTTTTATTTTTTTACAATAACAATACAATAGAAAAGGTAATAATAACAGTTGTAATATTTACAAAGAAACAAAGAATAATAACGTATGTATGTATAAGTTATTATACAACTGGAGGCAAAATCAGCACCCGTTCAATATGTATATACTTACAAAGCCCCACCAAGAAACAAATGGCAGAACTGAGCACGGCCACCGCTAACCGGCATCCCGCAGCCACCAGTACCAGGATTTCTCTTTTTCATCCCGCTTAATATCAATTGCTCTCGCTCTGGAGTATCTCCAGTCGAATTCCGGAGCCCCACTATCAAATTCGGGGGGGGGGGGGGGATTCTATCCTTTTGTCCGTGGCCCGTCTATGTATATGATACATAACCGGATCACCGGCAGAATCAAGAATTAGACCATTCCTGTCAAGATACACGAACGCTTCGGGAGGAATGAAGCCTGTCGTTGGAGTTTTCTCGAAATACCCATCATTTGGGTAGAACAGCTGCGAAACCCCAGGGTTCTCACCATACGAAGCAGATCGCACTATATGATTCCGAATCAATCTGATGATAACTGTGACGATTCTCGGCACAGCAGCTGCATACATCACTTCATTAGTTACATAGTGCTCACAGTTTGACGAAGCAGTCCTATTAAGCCCCGTGCAAGCACGCAGACATTTCCTTTCAAAGATCCTTATTTTCTCCATTTGGCTAGCACTCAAATTAAACTAGATAGCACACCCGTAGGCGAGCACCGGTCTAACCAAATTAAGATAGCAAATAATCTTAACCTTCCGGCTAAGATGTGGAGCAAAAAAGAGTCTTCGAAGAGACATGAATGCCTTGCGAGCGCTTTCTAGCGCGACTTTAATGTGCTCGTTAAATTGGAGACGCTCGTCAAGACGCACACCCAGGTATCTAACACACTTCTTATGAGGAATGCGCTCAGAACTATCCTCGTTCGCGACAATGTGGAAATCTCTCCAATTCCTTTTCAAGTTCCTACTGGCATACGCCAAGGAATTTCAAAACAGAATCGTTTCACACTTTTGCGCATTGATTTTCATCCGCCAACTGTTCGTGAAGAACTTAATATCATTGAACATTTTCTGAAGTTCAACTTCCACCTCAGTTACCTTCTTGTGTGCCGTGTAGGCTATCAGATCGTCAGCAAAGGCAACCAACGACCTTTCAGGAGATTTATTAAAATCGAAAGAGTTGAGTAATTCGCCGGCAAATACCGCAAAAAGTGCAGGCGCAGTCACTGTCCCTTGCTGTAATCCATTCAGAACATGAAATTCTCTGCTAGTAGTGAGATTTCCGTCCGTAATGACGAAGCACTTGCTATACAGCATACTACACATCATCGCTACGAGGTGGCTGGTAAACTCATTCTTCAGGAGCCTGAAAATCAGTCCATCCAACCAGACGGTATCAAAGGCTTTCTCCATGTCTATAAGGCAAGCGCCTACACGCGCTCCCCATTGTTAATCCGCCAGCAAATATCAGACGTTACCTTCGTTATTGCATGTATTGTCGAATGTCCAGATCGAAATTCAAATTGCGCATTCGACAATAATTCCTTCCTCTTGATATGCCCGTTCAAGGCTTTTAATACCAAAACCTCAAACACCTTGCTGATGTTAGGCAGCAAACTGATTGGGCGGTAGCTTTGAGGGCTGGATGAATCCTTCCCTCTCTTTAAAATCGGAAATACTTTTGCTTTCTTCCATTGTCCTGGAAAGAAGGAATTGTTCAATAAATTATTGAATAAAATGCAATAATTACGAATGGCAATGTCTGGTAAATGCCTGAGGACCACGTTGGAAATGCCATCCATACTGGATGATCTCTTATTGTTTACTCTTCTGAATATGGAAGTTAACTCTACACATGAGACAAAGTAATCAAGCAGATTATCATTCGGTATGAAATCAGCCTGCAACGCAGAGCTAAACTGGAGAACTGTGGTGCCGTTCAGGCTATATTTGAAATTGTGGACATCTCGTTCTACAATTTCCGAAAGCCGCGTTGGCTCTAAGTCCGTTCTGGGCCGATGCACCGATTCAAAGTGCTCCCCTATAAGTTCGAGTTTCAGAGCATTATCCATCACGATGTATTATAATTGCCTTGCACATCAGCAGTTACACTATTCGTGTCTATACCTGAGTCAATAAGGTGTTGTATCTCACTGCCACCGACTTTAATTCTCGGTACAGTTATTCGTGACTTCTTCCGGAATAACGTATTTACCTTAGTAAACATGGAATCTGGATCGCTTGGTGAAATACCCTCTAACTTCTCCCGCCATTGGAAGTGCACTTCATTTACGTAATGTTGACGGAACTCAACCAATATGGGATGATGATAGTCCCCATATCTCCGATAGATTTTGTTGACGCGAGTGAGCAGAAGGCTTTTCACTTTTTTTAACCGTTTTATGGCTGCAGTTTCCTATCCTTCCCTATTATTGCGAGGTTTAATCTTAGGGACGACTTTTTCAATTGTTTCCAGCGTCAAGTTCTCCAGCTTGAGAAGATACTGAAGTATTTCCTCGTTGCTCAAATTCCTGTCACCTGGTGCAATTGTACTATCGTTTTCGCCATCAAGAGGTGGGCATTTCTCTCGATATCCCCGAATAAACCTCTCTTGGAATTTCTTCCAATTCGTTTGTTTAAAGTTCAGCCTATGGACGCCACTGTCCATCGGCAGAAGGCAAACTCTTCGTTCATCAAACAGAACTTCAAGAAGAATAGCGTTATGGTCGTTACCGTAAGGAAGAGTCTGTAGTTTCCGTTGAGGATTCCTAAAATTAAAATTCAAGCGCGCGTCAGCAATGCACAAATCCAGATAGGAATTTGCCCTGGGCCAGATTGGACTCTCTGACCCATATAATTCGCATTTATACTCTATTTGGTATTGCTCTATCCAAGATTTGAGGAATACCCCTCTGAGATTGTGGCGTTTAGCCACGAGGTATGCTTAGCGTTCAAGTCGCCAGCTATAATATAATAATTATGCAGCCTATTGAGTTCAAGTATCCTAAACAGATAATGGAATTCCTCCTTCAACTTGGCTCGGTTGTTTCCCGCTGCATAGACTGACAGAATATATAAATTCCCTCCTCTAGGCAGTGAAAACAGAATACATGAGACTTCGATACACTCAAAGGTTTCAAATTCAGGCCTATTAATATGCCTGAAACGATAATGGCGAGCCACAAGTATTCCGGTACTACTTCCCCCATCACAATTTCGTCTATTGTTCCTCACGAATTCAAAATCCTTGAATGTTATCGAATGCCTCGGATTTAGGTGGGTTTCTGAAATCAAGACTATGTCAGGCTGTTGTCTGGCAACGAAATCAAGGAGCTCCGCTCTTCGATGGATTCCTACGATGGAATTCACATTAATCGCGATGATCCGGAGACCATCCAGTGGTACCGCTGTGACTGCAGACCTAGCAGCGGGCATGCTGTTTGTGTAAATATTCTGTTATACTATTTATTTTTGTATTGTGTACGTGTAGCGTATGCTGCATATTTTCACACATGGTTAGTATTTTATTAGGGATGGTGTTCATCCCGCCACTTGCATCTTGTTGGGGCTTCTAAGCTCTCCCTTGTCGAACTACTTCTGCAAATGGGATCCCCGAGACGATTGGTGCCGAAGGGACGCTACCGTTCAACGCCGCTGACACCTTCGTCCTTTGAGCCGATCTCGGTGCCTGCTGCCTTGTGACCTTAACATAGCGGTATGCAGGACATCCACGGTATGAAGCCGGATGCACTCCGCTTCCGCAGTTGACACAGAAAGTTTTTTCCTTGCCCTCTGCTTCAGTCAGCGAACATTCGGCTGCGGTATGGTCTTTCCTGCAATTTACACATCGTAAGGTCATTTGACAGTTCACTGCCGAGTGACCATAGCGCTGGCATCTTCGACACTGGACTATTTCGCCCCTTAGCAGATGCTCAAAACGAATGGCCTGGTAATTAAGCGACCTGATGCCGATCAGATTTCTTCCCCGGCTCTCCGGGCTTATCTGCACGATGAAGTGTGGCAGGATTTGTTTTTCCAAAACGGATCTCCTCGTACTAAACCGTGACACTGAGAGGAACTTGACCTCAGTTCCCGTCTCCCGGAGCATTTTGAGCACCTCATCGGGCTCTTCTTCCGCATTCAGGCCTTTCATAAAGAAGGTTTGCACCTTCTTTTCCTTTGGAGTGTAGGTGAAGTGAGGAGCCTTCACTCGCTCGAGGACCTCCCGTGCTTTTTGTAATCTGCAATTTTGTTACATTTGACTTGGACTCTCTCGGCCCCCGTCTTTTTAATAACAAAATTCAAGAGCCCCTCGCTCCCATTAAGTAGAGGGGCTACATCTCTACCGCCTAATTTATAAACATTAATGGGGGCACCCTTTCCCCCTTTTCTTTATTTCGGGTGCTAATTGTATCCCCAGTCAGACCATTTTTTAAATTTTCACTCGTACTTGCATTATTTTTTACATTATTTAACGTTTTTTCTTGAATTTTGTTTTTTTTCTTAAATTTTTTGGAAACATAGAGCAAAAGCTCACCCAATTTTCCATCTTCAGTACTACAACTTGCTTGGTTAGCACCCTCTTCTGGGACATTTCCATCGCCACCGTTGTCGCTGACTCTCGTATCGTCAGCTTTACTGTTCTCTATGTCCTCGATACGGACAGATTCGCTGCCGAAAACTTGTTCGCCCTCAAGGCTGCCCGGTTCCTCCATGACTGCAAAAGTAGTCGAAGAAAGCTTCACTTTTTGTCTGGCTACCTTTGGAGACGACAGGCCCGCCTCCCCAGCCATTAGCTGCTCCGTAAGCTTCCATTTTTCTTTATCAACATTGTCATTTGATTTTTCAAATCTTCGAGTGTCTTCGCCAGCTCGCCATTTCTTCTTTCAAGATTGGCTATCCTCACTTTGGCTATTTTCAAGTCTGGATCCTCCTCGTTGCGGACTCCACGACAGATCCGAGTGCCCCTAGGCCTTGTGGTGGGGGGCGGGTCTGGTCCGCCACCCGCCGGCGGCTCGCTGCTCATTCCCGCCAAGCCAAAAAAACGAATTTTTTCTCAAAACTTTTTATGGAAAAAGTAACTTAGATAACAAATCAAAAGTAAATTAGTTTCAATTAAGTTTGAAATTATGTATTATTAATTAAGTAATATAACTATCTTTTTATATTCTTGATAAAAGTTAATATAATTTCAATTTTAAATTATTTTTATTAATAATATCAATTTGTAGACACGTCCGTTCTCCACAAATGTCAGCCTACTGTTCAAGCTATGGTATATGATGTATTAATAATGTACCCTTTTTTTCTTAAGGAACTATGGTGGACGAGGAAGGATGTGTCGGCTGGTCTTCCACATTCAAAGTTTGTATGGGGATGACTAACCTATCCGAAGAGAATAACGGAAACGAAATAACGGAAAACTTTCGGACTGGATAGGGTACATATCGGTGGAGCCTGCAAAGGACAAAAACGATTTGCACGTTTTCTTATTGAATATGTGCTTCCCTAGGAGTCACCTCTAATATTGATGAAATTTCATTCCAGCCCTATTTTAAGTTTAAGGACATCATAGGGTTTATTGTTATGAACTGTCCAGAAGCTAGCTGATAACCTATCAGAAGGCTGATGTCACCGCGTTGCGAGAAATGCGCTGGACAGGGACAGCTTTCTCAGAAAGGAAGGATCACATCATATAAAATTCCATCTAATAAACCTGATTACTGGCTTCGAAAATATAAAAGAACCCTGGTCTTGCCAAGCTCACTTCAAAACGTCAGACTCATAAACATTCATGTTCCTAAAGAGCATTTTCTAAAAAGCACTAAAATTAGGCCTCAAAGCCTGCATAAGTAAACAAAAGATGGTACTGGGAGATTTAAGCAGGAAGGGATCCGTATTCAGGCCAGCAACTATAGTTTTCATAATTGACAACGAACTACCAATCATTCCGCTAGCAGTGCCACACGAAATCATAGTTGAATGAACCTCAAATCACACAAGCGTACGTAGGTCCTTCCTGGCAAGACTTCACTATTTGCTAATAAAACGCTGCCACCTCTCAGTTTTGATTAACATTTGAACATATTGGGATCATTCCTTGTTGCCATGGTATTCTGAGCTCGAATAACAGCACCATCTTGAATACCCTCTAATATTCTGTTAAAAACAAACACAAGAGTTAACTAGGTTCTCTATAATAAATACATGCAGTTGCAAAAAGTTGAAAAAAACGAATTGTTCGATGATAGCTGGCAACGAGATGGAGCAGGAAGACTGTATACTGGAGATTTACCTCCCAGCCATTGTACGAATACATATGATAAATATGAATGATTTAATAGTGAATAAAAAGCAATGTTCGTTGTTTCGACTAAATTAATGAGTTTGACTAGCCTCATCCTGACCACTCTTGCGACCTTTCATCGTCGATAAAAGCTTAAGGCAATGGAATGCTCTACCATGCATTAGTCCAAGAAAAATTGATTAACCACGGTTTTTTAGAGATGATAGTCCTTTTATATGAAATATATTGACAATTACAAGTGTCCGCGAAATCGACTATACGTTCGCTGCCTTCAGTGTGTGCTTGAAACTTCTTTCCCACATGACACCTGTAGCAGTCTGGCGCTTCCACCTTCAACAGAAGAAAAGATAGTAGTAGGCATCATTCATCACATCCTTGTAATAAATACAGTCAGGCGAACGTGATTTCCCGATTGTGGGCATGCAAGATTGAAAATATCAATGTCCACTGAGTAGTTGGGTCGGATAAAGTCAACCTCACCGTGCTTTCGATTTACTCACGACCACAAGTATTTTATGAGGTGCGTGGTCCATCTACTCGATTTTTTTTCCCAAGATTGATATCATGCGTAGGGAATACGGGCCCTCTCTTAACGAGCGACAACTTCCTGTTTTTCATCTCTTTGTCTAAGATATATAAGCCTCCACTCAGTACCATTACAACTGGCTTCGAGACGGTACTATAGGCGGACATAACTCGCAGAGCCCTCGGCTTTGTACTTGCACTAGAAGCTTCGGGTATATCTCCTTACTGAGAGAGTAAGCCAATAATTCGGAACCACCAAGGAGGATGAACTGAACCGCGCTCATCAGCGACGTCTACTGCTTCTAGCGGCAGTTTTGTCTGCGGTATTGTAAATATGCTGAAAGAAAGTCATCTTCGTATGATGCCGAGGTATTTCACCGCCGGCTTCGACAAGACCATGAGTTCAACAACCTGAATAAGGAGGACTTTAGGAACGGATTGTGGGAACCCTCTACTTGGTCAGCGCAACGGCTTCAGTTTTCTCCTGAGCTAGAGAAAATCCAGGCTCCGCCATCCATCTGCTTACTCATCGGAGCACCATTCCCAGTGTGCACTCAGCTTGCTCAACCATCCATGCGGTAACCAGTGCCGCAACATCATCAGCGTACTTGACCAGATGCAATTCATCAGTCATCTTGAGTCCTAAGTATAAGGCATTAAAAGTGTAGCCTGGAGTGTGGAAACGATTTTCCAGTACCTCAAGCATTTGGCGTTAGTTAATCATGCTTTGATGAGCTTCTCAAACAGCTTCCCCGCTGTGCCCAACATACTGAGCAGACGATACGCTGACGACGCCTCCGGGTCGCCTTCACCCTTCCTTATCGGCACAAATCTCGCAACTTGCCAGCGGGAAGGAAACCATCCGCTGCAAACATGCGTTGAATGCGCCGAGTAGCACATTCCACTTGTATTTACATACCAATTCAAACACGTTGCTGAGAATGCCATCCGGTTCCGGTGCTGTTTGCCTTTGACGGACAGGACCGTCCTCTCCAGTTCCTTTGCAATAAAAACTGGGTATTCTTCAGTTCCTTCATCGACAGCGTCAGTTCGGATGGGATGGACAGGGAAAAAAGCACGACTTCGTGACGTCTAAACTTTTGTGGGAATTATACTTTTGCACTGATGTGAAGATTGAGAAATTTTCGTTCCTTAGGTGGATCTGAAATCAACCATATATTATATGTATGTAAGTACATGCTGACAACGAAATCAAATTAAATCTCACCGAAATTGGATCGAATGAAACATATTGTGGTGAAGTATAAAATACATATTGGATTTTTGTTTGAAAATTTATCAAAAGTGAAGCCGAGGAAATGGTCACAAATTGTTCTTGTTCGCAAGATAAACTGTAGCAACAAGTTATTTCTTCGTGAGCCAGTCCTACGAAGCAGGTGCATCTTATTTGCTCAATAATTTATCCACCTTTTCGAATGAAGCGTTGAATGCTATCCATACCAAAAGCAAACCAAATATTTCATTTTCTTCTCAGTGACTTATTTAACTTTCATAATGACAACTTGCCGTTGCTAATTAAATTAAGTTTCCGGGTAGTCAGGAAAGTAGCCTACATATCACCCTTTTCTCCTGTGTGCAGTCCTCCAACAAGATATCTTTTAGTAACCCAGTAACCTATGTCACTCCACGAGTGTGGGCTTCTCAACGGGATGTTTCTCTAATTTCAACGACATGGTGCCCTTTTCCAAGGAAACGTCATATCGAAAAGCTGCGTAGCATAGTAGAACAAAACGTGACATGAATTTAAAGTGTCGTTTCCCTAAGCATAGCTTTGGATTACGGATGGATTTACTGGGACGGAAGTTCAACCCAATTAGCAGCAATCAGAGCTAATTGACCTCGATTTAGCTTGTGGCTCTTAGGAGCCTTAATAAGTTTAATTAATTTTTCTTTTCTCAAACCGGTGAATGAATCAGGGTATATGCAAAAGCGCTACTGCGCTACGTAGACTCTTTGCATTGAATCGCACCCAATGAGGAAATGAATATTGCCTACTTTTCTCTTGACCCAGATTTTCAATGAAATACATTCGAGAAAGTCGGCGAAATAGTTGACAAATTAGTTTCTAATTTGTTGCCCGAACAGTGTGGAAGTACCTGTTAATGTAAGTTCGAATTCAATATCTAATTGCCGGTAAGAGTACTTATAAAGTGGAAGGCCCTGCGCAATCCACATTGCTTTTAAGATAAATCTATTTAGAAAGTTGGCATAAAGCAGTAGCTTTAATTCATTAAAAATGCAAAAAATTGGAAAATTCAGATAACAGTAAAGGTTCCCTACAAAGAGCATATTAAAATCAGTGGTAGGATAGGGCGTTCAGACGCAGTTGACTCATTTTCACTTTCGCCAATACTTGTAACATCAACGAATTTTCGTGGGAAGGCAAGAAGTTTTTGGAATATTAGCTAAAATTTGGTCGTTCCACGAGGGTGCGTTGGCTAAGGAACTTGGCACCACTACGCTAAGTTGCACCACGGTTGTCTAGTTCTAATAGTATTCAAAATTTTTGGTAAGTTTTACATATGTACATATGTTACAAATAGTTAAAATGCTTATTTGCTTTTTATCATAGGGAAAACCATACACAGATAGTGCGGTAGCCTCTGGTTCTTTGCTGCCCTTTCTGGAGCCAATTTAAACAAGTCGGGAAACCGGAAGCTTGACGCTTCAGGTATAAAAGGTTTTGTGCTTCCCTATGTGAGGAGCATAACGTAGTTTTCCATTGGCTTATAGCATTGACCCGAGATATTGAATTCGCTCAGTTCTGGGCAGGTTACTGCCATTGCCAGAACAGAGCGATTTAAATATCTCGAAGGGCAGGTTACTGCCATTGCCAGAACTCAGCGATTTAAATATATCTAGTTAATGCTATCAGCCAATGGAGAACTGCGTAATGAAATTGTTTCACGCATTAATACAACCTGAATGAAGTGGCATTCCCCAACTGGTGTTCTTTGTGATCGACGTATCAGCGCACGTCCCAAATCTAAAATTTACTGCAATGTCGTCCGTCTGCCGCTCTCTATAGTTCTGAGTGTTGGCCGACTATAAAGGACAATGAACGGCATCTGCGGTAATGGGGATGAAGATGTTGCATTGCACTGGTGGCGTGACACGTTTTGATTACGTTTGAAATAAGAATGTCCCCCATCGATACGGGTTTGCATCGATTGTGGAAAAACTGCAAGAGAGGCGTTTTCGATGGTGTGGTCACGTAACTCACGCTAACGAGAATTCAACAACTAGTAGTGGTCAGAACATCGAAAGCAATGGGAAGCAACCAAAAAGCCGGCCAAAGCAATGGTGGCTTGATACGCTGGATGGGGATTTAAAGTCCTCGCCATTACATCTTGATCAGGCATTTGATAAAATAAAATGACGAAAAAGATCACCACGAACCGATCCCACTTGTGAACTGAAGGCCGAAGAAAAAGAAAAAGATGTGAGGAGCGACGAGTGCACTACAGCTCCCTGTAATATAGTTAAAAATTCCATTGCCCTCTATTTTCTAGAAAGCAATTTAAATAAATCTTTTGATAACGGTCAACTTCATGCGCTTCACGCTCTCAGTTTAATATTATTAGCAAATGCCAACAATTTAACCAACATCAAATATAAAAAAAGGCTAGGGAGAATTAGATTCTTCTTGAATGGAATTTTAATATTTCACTCGAATTTCAATTATTCTCGTTAATTATGACGTCAGCATCTTACTTGTATGGCTTAGAATGCTGTTAATTAGCACGAAATTGATAAGTTTGAACTGCTATAACTTTCCCACTAATAGTTGGATTTTCATGAAACCTGGCATGTGTATGCACGAGGCTGTCCTCTATGTCGGTGCAAAATTTAGTACACTTAGGATGAACTTAAGGGGAGTTTTGTTAGTCTATTTCTAAAAGTTGATAATATACTATTAGTAAATTTTTTGAGCAGATACCGGAATGGGACATCTCTCAAAGATTAGATTTAGATTCAAGTGTTTTACACAAAACCTTAAAAAGGGCTGCAGATAAATAAATTTTTCATAAATGTGACTTTAATATTCCACGCGAATGTCAATTATTCCGGGTAATTATGGCGACAGCATCTGACTTGCATGGCTTTGGAAGCAGTAAACTCGCGCGAAATTGCTAAGTTTGAACTGATATATCTTTGGCGTTAATTGACTGATTTCCATGAAATTTAGTACGTATATATGAAATATTGTCCCCTATGCTGGTACCAAATTCGGAAATCCTAGGATGAATCTAAGGGGGTTTTTCAGTAAATTTTTAAAAAGTAGTAATATACTATTAGTAAGTTTATTTGAGCAGGTATCGGAATGGAACATATTTGGAGGCCTAGATTTCATTTAGGCGCACCACCCTGATTTTTTTCGGATTTTTGGATTAGGTAGCTTCCGGAAATGAGTCCTGTCTCACTTCAAGTGCGTACATTTTGACTCCTTACTCACGCACTTTGCAATTTATGCCAAAACTAATGTCAGTTTCGGAAAGTACAAATCGAGACCTTTCATTTAATACCTTACACAACTATATCCGGTGAAAAAAATTTTTGAATCCCCCCTTTGCATGTATGGGGAGCCCCCCTTTAAACTCTACCTAAATTTATGCCACTCGCTGTATGCGTGGGATTTCATAGTTCCCATTTGTCCACCAAATTTCGTTCGGATCGGTTTAGCCGTTTTGGAGAAACAAAACCTTAAAAAGGGCTAGGGAGAATTAGATTCTTCTTGAATGGAATTTTAATATTTCACTCGAATTTCAATTATTCTCGTTAATTATGACGTCAGCATCTTATTTGTATGGCTTAGAATGCTGTTAATTAGCACGAAATTGATAAGTTTGAACTGCTATAACTTTCCCACTAATAGTTGGATTTTCATGAAACCTGGCATGTGTATGCACGAGGCTGTCCTCTATGTCGGTGCAAAATTTAGTACACTTAGGATGAACTTAAGGGGAGTTTTCTAGTTTATTTCTAAAAGTTGATAATATACTATTAGTAAATTTTTTGAGCAGATACCGGAATGGGACATCTCTCGAAGATTAGATTTCACATAAGTGTTTTACACAAAACCTTAAAAAGGGCTGCAGATAAATAAATTCTTCATAAATGTGACTTTAATATTCCACGCGAATGTCAATTATTCCGGGTAATTATGACGTCAGCATCTGATTTGCATGGCTTTGGAAACAGTAAACTCGCGGGAAATTGCTAAGTTTGAACTGCTATAACTTTGGCGTTAGTTGCCTGATTTCCATGAAATTTAGCACATATATACGAAATATCGTCTCCTATGCTGGTACAAAATTCGGAAGTCTTAGGATGAATTTAAGGGGGGTTTTTCAGTAAATTTCTAAAAAGTAGTAATATACTATTAGTAAGTTTATTTGAGCAGATATCGGAATGGGACATATTTTGAGGCCTAGATTTCATCTAGGCGCACCACCTCGATTTTTTTCGGATTTTTAGGTTGGGTAGTTTCCGAAAATGAGTCCTGTCTCACTTCAAATGCGTACATTTTGACTTCTTACTCACGCACTTTGCAATTTATGCCAAAACTAATGTCAGTTTCGGAAAGTACAACCTTTCATTTGATACCCTACACAACTATATCCGCTGAAAAAAATTTTTGAATCCCTCTTTTGCATGTATGGGGAGCCCCCCTTTAAACTCCACCTAAATTTATGCCACTCGCTGTATGCGTGGGATTCCATAGTTCCCATCTGTCCACCAAATTTCGTTCGGATCGGTCTAGCCGTTTTGGAGAAAAATGCGTGTGACAGACAGCAGACAGACAGACAGACAGACAGACATTGAATCGATTTTAATAAGGTTTTGTTTTACACAAAACCTTAAAAACGCAGTTGCTTTTTAATATCTTTCGCAATTAATCTTGTCTTTTTATTTTCTTGTGGCTAATCATTAGGAGAATTCATTGGAGTGTAGACAATATTTACTCTTACTGCGAATCAAGCACAAAGTCGACCATAAATCGCACCCATGACATGGAAGTTGAGAGGCTAGTATTCTGCTCCCTCGACCATCGCGCCGTCATTTTGAATGTTATGGTTATAAATAGACAGAAGAAGAGCAGAAGGGCAATTCTAGAACCGATCACGAGAAAAAATCATGCCTATAAGGAAGCTCGCAGAATCGTTAAGCTAGCAATGCAGCAGAGCAAAATGTTTTAAGGAACTTTGCTCTGCTTTCACGTAGTTGTTGTGCAACAACTTAGAGGCCATTCGTCTCTGCAGATCAAACACCCTATTCTACTGTTGAATATTATATATAACAGTAAGAAAAGGACATTGGCGGTTTTCAGACATCTTTATATGCGAGCCCAATTCCCGTAGTTATCAGAGATTAAGCACTGGAAGTCTGCTGTACAATAGTCGCAAGAGACAAAAACGCAAGACGCCTAGGCAACGTACCGAATAGGCTTGTGATAAAGCCCAAACTGGACGTGTCTGCTAAGTAGTTCAAACCGTACATGTCCGCTTCATAGAAGTGAGGGAAACAGGTGCTGCTGCCTAAGACTAGAAGACCTACAGGCAACCTATCTTCCTATAGACTAATATATCTATTAATAATAATAATAATCGTTGGCGCAATAATCCATGTTGGATCAGGGCCTTGAAGTGTGTTAGAGCACTTCATTCAAGACCGTAACGGTACACTAGGAGGCAATGTGGTCAGCATTGCGCTCGACCGAGATTATTACCCTGATTTTACTCAGGTACTCATTCACAGATGAGTCGACTGGTGTCCGACGTCAAATCACGATACAAATCCCACTGCCACCAGCGAGATTTGAACCACGACCTTCCATACGACAGCCTTGCGCTCTAACCACTCAGCTATCCGGACGCAATATATCTATTAGGGGTGGCAAAATAGAGATTGCGATGGTCAAAAGACCATCCTGAGTGGCCGAAGATGACTAAGAGGGGGGAGCTATCACAAAAACCTGAAAAGATAGCGAAATTTACCCTGAAGGCCCGCCCGCAAATATTGAAGTGCCCCGTCGGCACGTGCTTGCATCGGAAATGTGGGCGGATCCTTTGAGCACTTCGATTCCTCACGTGTGATTGCACAAAATTCGCGTGTCTTTTCTGATGCGTGGATCCGCACTGGATAATGAAAAATAAACCAACAAGCCGGGAAACCAGAAGCTGAATGCTTCAGGTATGTACGGTTTTGTATATTTCTTATATGAAGACATTTGAGCGTGCTTTTGCCCCATTACTATGTAGCACGTAATATATGCATATATTATGTGAGAGTATCCGCTTTCGGGTGATATTGACATTCATAATCTTAAATTTGCAAAGAAGCGACAATTTTGACCTATTATAACTCTATTAGTAATAATGCGATTTTGACCAGGATCATGCTCTATGTTATAGCGGACTTTATTGTACTTGTGGTGTAAGGTGGTAAGGATAAATTTAGAAGCCAATTACTAAAAATTATAATAATATATTATTATAAACTTTATTTGAAAGGATATCGGTACGGGGAGTATTTCGGAGCCCAAACACCATATAGTGGCAGCCTCTTGATTTTTTAAGGTTTTGCGTGAAGCGATTCTTTGTCTATCTGTCTGTCTGTCACACCCGATTCATTCGGAAACGGTTTGACCGATTGTCACGAAAATTGGTAAGAGTGTGCGATTTGTTGTTCCTTTTACATACAGCAAGTGGCGCCATTTTGTGTCGATTTTAAAGGGGGGGAGGGGGCTCCCCATACATGTGAATGGAGGGTGCAAATTTTATTTTTTTTCATAAAATGTGGCCATGTAGGGTATCAAATGAATGGTCTCAATTAGTAGTAAACTGGTTCCATATTAGATATCGGGTAAAACAAAAGGGAGTGAGGACTCAAAATATGACCCCCCAAAAAGTGCAACAGGTCTCGTTCTCAGAGCCTATTCAACCGAAAATTTTGAAAAAAATCACAGTGGTGCATCTTTATGAAATCTAAAATACATCTGCACAAATAAAGTTATTAACAGTGTATTTCCATATTTTGAAAATTTACCCGGCAACCCCCCTTATGTTCATCTCAGAAGTACAAATTTGGCATGAATGTAATGAAGGGCATAATGCACAATTTGGTTAAGTTTGAAGAAAATCCAATTATTATTGACAAAGCTATAGGGGGTGAAACTTTGCCATTTTTGTGAATTTTGTGCATTCTAAAACCTGTATGACGTCATCATCACAAATCAATTCATCAATATCACAACGAAATGATTCCTTTTGAGTGGGGTCGCAAAGAGTTATTTAGTTTTAGTATTTTAGTCATTTGTATATGAATACCAATTACTCCAAACAGACATGTGTGTATATATATGCGTATATGCGTGCTAATGAAGTTTGCGGGTAGTGTCCAATTCAGATAAATACATTTGTACATTAAACTAACCGTATTTAATATACGTACAATATATGTACATATATATGCTTTTGTGCATGAAGTAAATCGGAAATATGGGTATAATAAATTTATTTACGTGAATGTATATGTACAGTATTCGGAAATAGGTAGTTTGTTTCTTTAGCTTCCGGTATTCCGACTTGCTTCAGATTTTTCAGTTGGTTAGTTTCTGAGATTGGGCCCGTTAAAGAAATAATCACTTTCGATCCCCCGCATTGCCCACCTTTCCAACAAATACCAAAACTGAGACCTTCGTGCGTGAGCATTCCCAGTTCCCACCTTTCCACCCGATTTGGTGTTAATCACTACAACCGTCTTCGAGAAAAATACGTGTGATAGATAGGCAGACAAACAGGGAGACAGACAGACCACCTACAAATCCAAGCTGGTCGACAAACGCACAAAAATAAGCGGGGTATATGTGGACAGCTATGTTGTAATTGATGGTGACTTCAATGCTTGGACCCGTGAGTCGGTCAGCAGAGAGACAAATGCAAGAGCGCAGTCTGTAGGACGCATTTGCACAATTTGATGTAATTCCGGCCAAAAGAGGTTATGTAACCACTTTCAGAAAGGTGAGTCTGCCTGAATCGTGAACTTAACTTTTGTCAGCCCTGCACTGGCACGTGGTATGCCCTGGTGCGTCAACAAGGATTTCCAGGTAGTCTTGTTTGGGCCATGGGTGGAGTCACCGGGCAGAAGACCATCATGATCGAAACCGAGAAAGATGTCAGGCTGGTCTGCTAAAGCTATGGATGAGCAGACCTTCATAGAGGTGTGGCTAGACCAACCTAATAAAGCAGGCGCCTCTACGGAAAGAGCTGTCCATGTGGCCTAATCCATCGCCAAAGGGTGTGACGTGTCCATGTCGAGAAGGTGCTCATTCTTCAGTAGAAGACCAAACTACTAGTGGAATACTGAACTGGCCAGTCTTCGATCAGCTTGCCACCGAGCCAGAAGAGCGCCTCAGAGGGCGGTAGGCACAATAGACCAAAGGCAAAAGAGCACGCCTACAAGGAAGCCCACAAAACCCTCAACCTTGCAATCCAACGAAGCAAAAGGGAATGCTTAAGGAACTCTCTTCGGAAGCGGACGTAAACCCGTGGGGGAGCGCCTATAGAATCGTGATGGGGCGATTCAGAGACCGTTCATCCCCGTAGATCACATGTTGTTAAATATTATTCAGGGTTTATTCCCCCAACAAGAGGAGGACACTGAGAGCTTCCAGCGACCTATGAATCTGATGGCACTACCATCAATTACCAGTGACGAGCTGCTGGAGGTCTGCACTAAAGTAAGAGATAACAAAGCTCCGGGTATGGGTGGTGTGCGGAATAGAGCCCTTAAGCTTGCCGTGAAATCCAGAACATATTCGTTGAGTTCTTCGAAGCATGCATGTCCAAGGGGATATTCCCCGCATCATGGAAACGGCAGAAGTTAGTAATACTGTCTAAAGCTGGTATACTTCCAGGTGAGCCAACCTGCTACAGACCTATTTGTTTTTTGGACACTGTGAGGAAAATGCTAGAGCGGGTAATCTGCAATCCACAGAAAGGGTAGTACTAACAAATATTGCGTGGTGGTGATCATGGATGTGAAAAATGCATTCAATTCGGCCAATTGGGATCTAATGCAAGAATTTCTGGCGAGGATTGGTATTCCCGCCTATCTTGCAGCTATTGTCAACAGACATTTACAATAACGAAGGCTGTGTCATGGCACTGATGATGGACCCCAGGACTATCGCGCGAGTGTGTGAAGAGTTCACGTTGACGTCTGAAAGTGGGAAGTGGAGATTAAATGCATCATGAGAAAAGTCTTTTCCAGAGTTCGCGCGTTCCTCCAAACTGAACTATTCCATCAAGGCTCCTTTGCAATGAAACTATTAATAACAAAGTTATAAAAAGTCACAGTTGCATATTCCACATGAATTCGTTGTACTTCGACTGTGTGACGTTATCATCATATGAATAGAAATCACATCACACGCCAGCTACCCAATGGGGGCTGCGCTAATTTGAATAACAACTCGCTTCGCTCCGCTCTTCGGTAGATGGCGGACTTGTGAGTACTCTTCAGCTCCAACCAATTTACATGCACACCTGGCGCTTGCAAACAATAATTCATATCCTTGTTGAGTTTTCAATTAAACAAAGTAGAGTATCATGCCACCTGTATCCAGTTTCGGTCACGCTACTCCTAAGAGTAGAGGCGTAAAGCAGCGTCTGATGAGATCCACCCTGCGATCGAAACCGACCACCCACAATCATTTTTTGCGGCTAGTGTTCTTTCCAGACGGATATATATCTACAATAGTAGCAGCGGTATTCAACTTTTGTGCTTATATATGTACATACATACGCTATGTATGCTTTCGTGCATGCAGTAATATTAAATATATGTTAGATGCGTATACTTGGACATTTCAACAGTCAAGTATGAACGGAGCTCATATTCAGCCGATACGTTGGCTCCTATAGCTTACATAGGAATACCAATGATAACGGACTGCAAATTATTCAGTTAGTTGGTGGTTGGAAGCACCTGCTTTGTGAAAAGCGGTCCACAAACATACGTCGGCCTCTCCAGATGGGACCACTTTCAACCAAAATAACAACGTGCTGATCGAACGCCACCTTGATGAATTTCAGAACATATAGGCGGACCAACACAGACTCAGATCCCTATATCGTTGGCATAGTGCCCCGGCTTGAATTACAACACCACCTGCAATCGCCTCTGGCAATCAGGTGAGAATGAATACCGAAGCCATTCACAACACAGCCCCCGGAAAACCTATAAGAGGAAAATGGATGCTGCAATAACCGCAGGTAACAGATGTCCTGGAGGTGAACCATTAACAAATGATCTTCACAACTACCTGAAGAGCGTTATCCTTGATACGGAGGAGTTAGAGGTCCCGCCAATTGAAGACGACGGACAAATGCTGCCACCACTGAGCACAGAAGAAACAGTCCATGCGATCCATCGGCTTAAAAACCATAAGTCGCAGGAGCCGATCGAATTTCACCCGAATTGGTTACATATAGACGCGATCAATTACACCAAGTGGTTCATAAACTGATGTTCAAGGTGTGGGACAGCGAATCAGTGCCTGGAGAATGGTAATGAGGCATTATCTGCCTCATACATAAAAAGGGGGATATCACACAGTGCAACAATTGTAGAGGTATCATATTGCTGAGTAAAATCTATAAGATGTTCTCCACGATCTTGCTAAGCCAGATAGCCCCTTACGTCCAGAACATCATTGGCCCATACCAAAGAGGCTTCACTCCGGGAAAATCAGCAACATATCATATTTTCACTCTGTGGCAAGCAATGGAAAAACTGTTGAAATATGGGCATTAGGCATCACTTTTCCATCAACTTTAAAGTCGCCTATGATAGCATAGCTAGGGTAAAACTGTACACGACCATGAGAGAATTCGGTATCCCGACGAAATTAATAAGACTGACTAGGCTGACCCCGACCAATGTGCGAGACCAGATAAAAGCAGCAGGATCACTCTCAAGACCATTCGACATCAACAATGGTCTACGACAAGCGGATGCCATATCATGCGTTCTCTTCAACCTGGCCCTGGAGAAACAGAAACTGCTGGCCTACGCTGACAATATCGAAATTATGGAAAGAACAACCCGAAATGTACAGTCTACCTTCATTCAGATCGAGGAGGTGGCGCGAGATGTCGAGCTGCACATTAATGAAGAAAAGACGATGTACATGGTGGCAACGTCAGCCCCAAAAACCAAAGAACGAACAACACTGAATCACTGAGCTTACAAAACCTATTTCGCTCGAAACGTCTCACCATAGGGTCAAAGTTTTTACTTTACAAGACAATGATCTTGCCAGTCCTTATATATTCCTCGGAAACCTGGGAGCTTAGCAAAACAAAAAACTGCGAACTTTTAGCCGCATTCGAGAGAAGAATCCTCCGAAGAATTTTTGATCCCCTACATGAGGATAGACGATTCAGTAGCCTACATAACAACGAAATCTTTGAGTGATGCCACGACCGTCTGGTTATGGATAAAATCTGGCTCAACAGGTTGCGTTGGGCGGGCGGGATGAGGATAATCCAGCCCGGAAAGTCTATAATGACCATATCTATGGTAGAAAAAGAAGACAAGGCAGACCCTGCCTGAGATGTAGCGATGGCGTAGGTTAGAACGCCAGACAGCTTTTAGGAATATCGAATTGATGGACCGGGGGTTTTCCGCCGAGGTCTGGAGTTAATTATTAAGGCAGGCCTGAACCGGACACCGGTTGTTGCGCCGTTGTGTGAATGCAAGGGTGAAAAATAAGAAATTGGGGAGAGTGTATTAGGAAAGGTTAGGCGTGTTAAAATGGAAGAAAAGGGGGGAATATTACCTATTATAACATGCATTCCATTTTAAGATTGGCTCTGTAAAAGGAGAATGAAGTGCTGCTTAGGTAGTAAAGCCGCGGGCACTACACACAGACGAAGAACGCTGCAGAGTGCTCAAAAAAGTGTCAGTGAATACACAAAATGATGAACACGGCCGTGTTTTATTATTCCCCCGTTTTTTTGAGGGCTCCTTCATTAAATTGTTGTTATTGAGGCTCTGTTTAATTATCAAATATTTCAGAGAGTAATTTTATTAAAGTTCTACCTCCACTAAAACCAAATTACAACGCCATTGTTCTGCAAAATTTAGGCAAGCTTCCATATTTTCCGTTTGCCTATGTTTCTAACATACCTCTTTCACGACGACTTAATGGTTGCGAAACTACCTTCCGTTATGAAGAATAAAACTTCTAAAAATTGCACGTCACAAAGCAAGGGCATCCTGTACTTTTTTGCTTTAGCTTCACCACATGTGGCAACTTTTGAAGGTATGAAAATCATATGGGAACATCGCGTCTCGTCTATACGAGCACCGAAGTGGTTTTAACATCGCCGCTGGGTGCTGCGTATGTAATTTCGAATGAATCAAGGATATCTTCCTATTTGAAACCTTTGTTTCATCATCTTCTGTCAAAATCAATTTTTTCTTTCCTTCGTCAGAAATATTCTCTACTGTTTCATTTTACGTAGGTACACTTGAATATTTACAGGATGGCATTCCTGCTTTTCATGGTACAGAATGCGATGAAAGGAAACGAAGCTGAAAAGTTATTCATATATACATACATTCATATGTATATTACAAACATATATGCATGAGTGGTCCTTTCGATTAGGTAATGTCACAGTTCAGATGGCTTAGTGGTGGTCGATCCAGCTGTGAATGAGTTCACCAGGATAAGAAAGCTAGTCGACCGCAATACTGACCACACTGCCTCCTAGTGCATCTTTACACTTTTGAATGAAGCGGACTAAAATCTTTGAAGACGGCTGAAACGCAAGGTTGATAGAAATGATTGTACACTTTAAGATTTGTAGCACAGCAAATATCATTGACCTTTTTGTACTAGAAACCCATGTAGTTCACCGATCTGATCACCTCATTCAGTTTCTCTGCAACCTCCAGTAATTTCCGCGCGCTGGTAAAATTGGAAATCATCGAATGTCGTCATAGACCTCGGCATTGACGCCAAATATGCTAATCACCTTTTCTTCTCTGTGTTAGAAAGCAAGATGCTTTACTAAATCAATTTTTCTTGCCATGTTAACCTACATTCTGTCAATCCCTTAGCATAGCCTTACCTGTTAAGTGGATCTGCATCGGGATACTTCCCAGGAGACGATATCCGGCTTCCACAAGAAAAAGTCGCTACACTGGTGAAGTACTGTGAGAAAAGGACGTTACCACTTCTCCTCGGCCGCGATGCCAACGCCAATCACGAAGGCTGGGGAAACAGCGACACCAATCGAAGAGGTAAGTACCTTTTCGAATTTATTCTTAACAATAAGTTAGAAATACATAATTTAGGGAACATTCCAACATTTGTGGCTAGACAGGACAGCTGCAGTAGACAGGAAGTACTAGACATAACTGTAGAAAATACTTTAATGAACAAGCTGGAGGGTGTCGGATGAGCCCTCTATGTCCGATCACAAAATAATCAGATTCGACATTGAGGGTAACTCGCAAAATAAAAAGAATAATAGGGAATCCGAGGAGAACGGATTGGGAATCCTATGTAACGGACTTGAGCAACAATATAGCTTACCTTCAAGGAGGCAGTGACATTAGGAGCGAACTGGAGCTAGAGACAGTGGTGGATAATATCAACATAGTCGTCACTGACGGATACGAGGTACAAAAAAGGGCTGACTGCGTTTGGCAACGCGATCAGGGAAGCAAAATGGAACAGCCCCAAGGAATTCTGTGAAGGGTTGGAACAGACCAAAGAGGCAACCAGACTTTACAAGGCTGTAGCCAAAGATGAGGCAACATCCTCTGTCTGTTTGAAGAACGAAGATGGGACTTTTACGAAGAATGGGGAGGACAGGGTACACCTGCTTCTCAGAACTCATTTCCCGGGGTTCTACTCCACAGCGGCAGGTGACAACATTCTGCCTGACACCCCAACAACGAATAAAATGGGAACAAAGGAGAACTGGAAACTAGCAAAAGAGTAGCTATTCTAAGGCGGGTAGTGTAAACTTTTAAACCAATGAAATCACCCGGAAAAGATGGCACTTTCCCAGCAGTAATCCAGAGTGGCCTAGGAATCTTCTTAGAGTCTCTTTTGAGAGTGATAAGGGGATATATACTCTGTATCAGCTGACGGATGTACTACGAGATGCCATAGAAACAAAATAAACAGCACTGTATGCGTTTTTGAATATCGAAGGAGCATTCGACAACACAACACATGCTCTCTGGATGGGCAAAATGCTAAAGAGTAAGCAAATAGAAGCACCGACAGGTACAAATTCTATTGTCATGAGCACTACTCAAGGTTGTCCACAGGGAGAGGTATTGTCGCTGACGGAGTATGGTAGTGGACGAACTTCTCGACGTGTTAACAAATACTTGAATACAGGTTCAAGGTTACGCGGACGACATTGTTTAAATCTGTAGGGGCAGATATGATGATACCTTATGTCATCATCATCAACGGCGTAATAACCGGTATCCGGTCTAGGCCTTCCTTAATAATTATCTCCAGACATCCCGGTTTTGCGCCGAGGTCCACCAATTCGATATCCCTAAAAGCTGTCTGGCGTCCTGACCTACGTCATTGCTCCATCTCAGGCAGGGTCTGCCTTGTCTTCTTGTCTTACCATATATATCGCCATTATAGACTTTCCTGGTGGAATCATCCTAATCCATACGGAATAAGTAACCCGCCCACCGTAACCTATTGAGCCGGATTTTATCCACAAGCTCCCAGTCATGGTATCGGTTTCGTCCTTATGTAGGCTACGGAATCGTCCATCCTCCTATAGGAGGCCAAACATTCTCCAGAGGGTTCTTCTCTCGAACGCAGCCAAGAGTTCACAATTTTTCTTGTAAAGAACCCAAGTCTCCGAGGAATACATGAGGACTGGCAAGATCATCGCTTCGAGCGAAACAGCTGTTGACAGCCAACAACCGCGCGCGGATTGATAGGAGAAATTATCAACAATCCTAAAGTTGTAGTCTTTATTCTTCCCGTTTGACTAGTGCGGTTTAATGTTGCTGGTTGGTTGGTTTTTGGTGCTGACGTTGCCACCATAGACTTTGTCTTGCCTTCATTGCTCGATTTGGATGAACGCAGTTTGTACGTCTCGAGTGGTTCTTCGCATGATGTCGATATCGTCAGCATACGCCAGTAGTTGGGTGGACTTAAAGAGGATCGTACCACTTGAATTTACCTCAGCATCACTGATCAATTTCTCGAGGGCCAGGTTAAAGAGGACGCATGATAGAGCATCCGCTTGTCGTAGACTGTTGTTGATATGGAATGGTCTTGAGAGTGTTCCTGCTGCTTGTATCTGGTCTCGCACAATGGTCGGGGTCAGCCTAGTCAGTCTTACCAATTTCGTGGGGATACCGAATTCTCTCATGGTCCTGTACAGTTTTACCCTAGCTATGCTATCATAGGCGACTTTAAAGTCGATGAAAACATGGTGCAACTGCTGTCCATATTCCAACAGTTTTTCCATCGCTTGCCACAGAGAGAAAATCTGATATGTTCCTGATTTGCCTAGAATGAAGCCTCTTTGGTATGAGCCGATGATGTTCTGAGCGTATAGGGCTATCCGGTCTAGCAAGATGGCGGAGAATATCTTACAGACGGTACTCAGCAACGTGATACCTCTACAATTGCTGCACTGTGTGATATCTCCCTTTTTATGTATGAGACGGATAATCTTTCTTTCCCAGTCGTCAGGCATTGATTTTCTGTCCCACACCTTGAGCACAAGTTGATGAAGCACTTGGTATAATTGGTCACCGCCAATGTACTGCATGGACTGTTTCTTCTATACTTGGTGGTGGCAGTGTTTGTCCGTCGTTTTCAGTTGGCGGGACTTCCAACTCGCCGATATTCTGGTTGTTCAGTAGTTCATCAAAGTACTCCACCCATCGCTCCAGTATGCCCATTCTGTCGGAAATCAAATTTCCTTCTTTGTCTCGGCAGGATGAGCATCGATGTGTATAAGGCTTCATCCTGCTGACTTGTTGGTAAAACTTCCGCGCCTGATGCGGTTGCTTCCTGCGCTTTTCGAGTTCTCAGACCTGTTGGTTCTCTCAGCCTTCCTTTTTCCATTTGTGAAGTCGTTTCTTTGCTGGCCGGAGTTCGTGATAAGTCTTTGCGCGTGCCCGCGTCCTTTGAAAATGCAACATTACTCGGTACGTTGCATTCTTCCGTTCTGTTGCAAGCTTACATCCATCGTCAAACCAGTCGTTCCGATTTTTTTGCGGCTGGGGACAAGTATGTGTGAGGCCGTATCAATGATAACGTTCTTGAGGTGATTGTGAAGATCATTTATTGATGCTTCATCTCCAGGATCTCTGTTGACTGCGGTCATGACGGCATTCATTTTTCTCTTATAGGTGTTGCGGAGGGTTGTGTTGTGGATGGCTTCAGTGTTCACTCTCACCTGATTGTCAGAGGGGATTCTAGGTGGTATTGTTATTCGAGCTCGGAGCACCATGCCAACGAGATAGTGATCCGAGTCTATATTGGCCCCCCTATATGTTCTGACATTCATCAAGGTTGAGAGGTGGCGGCGTTCAATCAGGACGTGGTCAATTTGGTTGAAAGTGGTTCTATCTGGAGAGGCCCTGTCAACGCACCGCTTGTAACGCAGTTACATCAGCTTCATCTCTGTAATGCGCAAATCGTTATTCGTTTGTCGATGCCGGGTTCGTCGTTCTGTTATCCGTCCAGTCTGAGGCTCCTGTTGTGGCTTCGTAACTTCGGTTTTCCGTGCAAAGTTGTCAGCCATACCAAACCACCAACCTGGAGGACCAGTTGGTACAATTTGTCCCGTTTTTAGGCACGGGAGACTCGCCTTCATCCTTCTCCACCACGTGGAGGTGAAGATAGGGTTTGGTAGTAGAGCTGTTGGTGTTGGTCCAGCAGACATTTCCCTGGTTTTATGCCTCATCGTGAGTACCAATCCTCGTTTCGCTCTGGGACCTATACTAACCTTTGGCCACTCATTTAGGGGCCGATGCGAAGAATTAGGACCCTACCTTGCTGCATCTATAGAATCAGAAGTTGGACAAATATACCCATCGATTTTATGGGCAATCATTGGAAAAGCCAAAAGAAGTCCAGCCAATTGAGGGTTTGTTGGAGTTTTTGGAGGCACGTTTTCAGGGCTTAGGGGCATATGACTCAGGAAAGAATAGCCAAAAGATTAGGCCAGTTGAACCTAACAAGTGTGGTAAATCATACCACAATATAGTCAATAATCAACTTTGTGCTATCTACAATGGCTGTCATAAAATTTAAAGCTTTTTCGGTTGAAGCCCAGTGGGAAGATCTAAAGAAGTACCGAAGAGGGATTTGTCTCAACTGTCTTTAGCAGGGGAATGAGGTGAAATCATGTCCTACTGCAAAACGGTCTAAGCATTGCTCAAAGAAGCATCATTCGTGGCTACGAACGAGCTTTAGCAAGGTGATCAGCAAGCAAATTCAGGTAACTACTCATTTGACTAAATGTGAAAACTATGGAACAGTGTTGTTGCCGACAACCATCGTTATGATATTAAAACTCTATGGTAATTACACACGTGTTTGAGCATTTATGGACCAGAGAGGACGCTAGACTTATTTACGAATGAATGGAGACCCTATCCTTAATTTACGGTGCCTTGCATTGAGTGCGAAAGATTTAGCACTTTACCGGCTGAAAACAGAAAACAATGTCGGGTTAGGTTAGGTGCCAGAAGAGAAAGAGGGCTGTTTCCAGAACTCCACTACCTTACATTACTTAACCCTAAAAACGCCGGCCTGTTTGGCTGTAATTCACGCCAAAGTTAAAGAAAGCAAGCATCCTGGGGAGCTGTTGCAGCTGAAAAACCAGTTCCTCTCTAGAGCATGAACCTGAACAATTTCGAAAGCACAATTTAGAAAAAGCTGTAGAAAGCTAGCTCACAAATCTCTAGCCCTTTTAGTCCACTTTTATGAAAAGCAGGAAATACTTCGAGTGAATTCTAAATCCTCGACTTCCTACTAACTCAGCCGGGTAGCAGCATCCCGGCTTAATAGTAAGTACAAGCAATTCGAACGCCCGGCATACTCCTTGAGCCTAGCTGTTGCGCGTTCATTCAAAATATAGGAACTCTTCCTTCGTCCTCTCTCAATTGGGCACAGAATTATGAACGACGAAGTTAATTCACCTACAAGCTGATTATTTGCACGAATTTACCAATTTTTGAAATTAGTTAGTAAACAATATGAAGTACCAGGTTATCAATGACGGAGTTTCACACCATAATATTATTTTTAATTGGATCGATGACAAATTTGTACTCTTATGAACGTATGCACTGTAGCACGAAATTTGACTGTGGAATAAACTTTTATCTAATAAGAAATACTCAGGCCATATTGCATTTAGCTAAATTACTGTTGGGGTTTTGTTACGAAGGTATAACGATCTCAAATTTCAAACGCTACTGGTTTAATGCGAAATAAGATCTCTGACGAAATCTTCGTGGCCACACGCTCACAACACAACCTGTGCTCCATCCTAAATCCAGAAAGGATAAAATAACCTGGCCGTGGTTCAGACTCGTATGCAGTGCAACCGAATATAGTTAACAATATTGCAGGCAGTGTAGCGAAAGCGAAATATCGTCGTATCTATCCTGATACAGATTAGACGGCATCCAGGGTTCCTTTTGCTTGCAAGCGTATCGTCATAAACCATCTACAAAGTGCTTTCAACTTCAATTTACAGAAATATAAGCCGTAAGACCAGGCTACGGAGGAACTTATACTCGAAAGCATATCAGCAAGTAAACGGGGCTACTTTCACTCTGGAAATGCAGGGGCATACTGAGGGTTGGAATTGGGGTTGCTGCACTGATATAAGTGTTTTTGTTGTTTATTTGCCAGATAACATACATTTATTTTTTTCTTAAGAAGACGAAAAGCGTCCGGAAAATTTGTTTTAGAAACCAGATATTTCCTCCTTCAGAGCATCTTATAATCTCTTCGGGCCGAAAAAGAAGTTAAACCTTGAAACCAGAAACCAACCTTTGTCCTGATCATCAAGTCCGTATCAAGCTTTAATGTAAAGGAAGCGGTACGGCTTTTGAACTGGTAACACTCTAACAGAATATGTCAGACAAAATCTAGCGTTTGTTAAAGGTTTCCATACCTTTCCAAATGAACCGTAGTTGAACGTTGAAGGAGTCAAATTTTTGCTCTTCTGTTGCATACCTTTGCCCGCTAAGATGAAGTGTATCTGAAATTGGTTATTTATGGCGTCATATTTCCAACTTTGAGCTGTTGGAGAGCCATAAACGAGGGAGCTGCTATGCTAAAGGAAATGCTCCAAGAATCCCAAATTGAATGCCTTGAATACAAATTGGAAATTTTTCCTCGCATATTCTTTGAAACTCGCGGCATAGAATCGAATCGTCCTGTGCTCTCCTCTGCAGGTGTGCTAATGTCTAAAGTTGAAATGACCTACGAAATGGTAATGGACTCTAAGTTGATTGTGAAGAGGCAATTTCGCGCATTTATTCGCGTGCTCCTGTTTTATGTTTTCGAGCTTCAGTGCATTGACGTTCACACACACACTTCCATATACACCTCCCCCCTCAATTTCAATCGCATTTACAATTTTGTCGATGAAAGTAGCAAATCCCTCGCTAGGAGTGAAGGAATTTATGATGAATTTACGGGAAAAGCTGGGTTGATGGTCCTGTGGTGGAGATGCTGGATGCTGACAAGCTTACATAAATTAAATTTCAATTGTTCCAGTTTTACAGGGATTTAATGGAGCAAGTAGGGCGACATTTCCAATAAGTGAACAACTCAATCCTAAAGGAAGTTTTGTAATTGTACGTAAACCAATCAGGTTTTAATGATTGTCCTGAAAACATTAAGTAAATTATTTTTCCGCAGCGAATTTTCTTCAACGTATTTCAGATATGTTTGAAATTTGTACGGCTAAGAACCGTGATTGTTGATTCCAATTTCTCAGCTATTTGTCATCGGTATTGAGTTGACCATTCACGTCCTTCACAGGGCGGCCACTTGCAAGTTATTTCATGATGCAGCTTCTGCTTCCCTGGCCAGCGCAATAAAAAGTCCCTTAAGTGACGGTGTACACTAATTCGAACCGGGATTTCGCACAGTATCGAAGCTCGAGTACATCATGCCCATGAGCACTAGCAGCGGCCAACAGAGTTTTCAATTACTTCCGTTTGCATGATTCAATTAGATCTTGTGACCCTTTCTGGATGTGTCCGATGACTTGCACCCTTGAAAAAGGCGTTCCTAATGGCGGGCCAATGCTCATCGACATTCCCAGACGGATTACTCAAGATGATCATCTGATGTTGAACTCGGGGAATCGCAGTTTTCCAAACTTTTGAGAAGTGGAGGACGCAACACGCAAGGCAAGACAAGCGACCATTAAATAATAATCCCTTACGCCTCTTCAACATTATCACTACGGACACCGAGACCATGTTTACCCATCACATGTCCGAACAAGATGCTGACATGGCCCACCTTCGCATTCATATCATCCATCACAATCACAGTAATCAGTGACGTTCAGGAAGCATTCCCTGAAGCGCGTGTTTTTTCTCATCCTTTTCTACTATATCAGAAATTTCCAGTGGTGCATAGCACTGCGCAGTTAAAAAATCTTCCCCTTTAACCGTGCAGTCGAAATCCTCTCATAAACCGACTTCTAGGTTAAGATAGCGTGCTTTGCGGTGGTTACAAGCGGGGGCTACTTTGCAGATTATCCAGATTATAACGCTGGAATTCTCGTTCGAGCTGAAGAACGCTAACATTCTGGGGCCGGCATGTCATAATGTCAGCTATTCGAATTCTATTTTGAACTTTTAGTGGCCTTTTACGACAAGCAAGGAAAACTTTGGGCGTATTCTTGAGCTCTTACTTACAGGGCATGCATTACTAGAGAAGAGGTTGAAAGGTTGAGTCCACCTTTAACTAGCTTTCAAATAAGTAAAGAAGGGCAATATATGAGGTTATCTGGCAATACCGGTTTTCCTTCCTCAGATGACTCGGTTGACCCGTTTATTGTATCAAGTTCTGCACTAATGAACTCTTCGTAAGAAGAAAAGGGCGAGAAGGCGTCTTAACAGTAGTGATGAGTAATCTAAATAACAAAAATCTTACTCAAGCATGTAATGAGAAGACTTGGCCTTTCGATCTGGTAGAATTGTGAACAATTCGCCAGAAATCATTGATTGGCATTGAGTTATCATCAAAAGTTAAGTTATCGTCCAGCTCTTGAAAAGTCCAAGTAGATCAATAAAATCAAAGAATTGGAAGCAACCTCGACAAAGTCTATGAGGGGAAGCGTACTGTATATCATGAGAAGAAAACATTTTCAATTGGCCTAGTCACGGAACCAGTAGTTGCTGCAGAAAATGATTTCGGTACCATATATCAAATCTGGAAAGAACGGTGTAACACGTCGATACAAATGAGAATTTCATCAGGATTCTCAACAGCACGTTGCAATGACACAACTTTCCTGGATGAAATGGCGCTTTCGTAACATAAACTGACTCCTCCAAATACATACATAAATAAGTTGCCGGAAACCTTCATATGGGTTATAAAGCGTCAACTATGCCTAGGCACCATCGCTGCTGGTTCCTGGTACAGGACCATCCAAAGGCTTACGACCACTTCCAAGGCCTTTCGTGATGCGGAATACGGTGGCTATTGGGTAGATGCGGGCTTGATGAAGGGCGACTGAACCAGTGCTTTTTTGGGGAAGGGCAAAATACTATTTTCAAAAAATTTCAACTCCAAAAAATAGATGTGTGTTCACGTTTCTATTAAGTTGCAAACTGAGATATTCATGTGGTGCGTGTACGCTTGAATTGAGTAATTCAGTTGGGCAGTGAATAAGCGCCGTATGATAGTGGATTGATTAGAATAACCCAATAAAAATTCCCAATAAAACCTATGTGTATTAATAACACTTTATGGCTAGTGATAAAACTTATTACTTACTGACAATTATTGGTTTAGTGTTTATTTGGATCCACTTGTGTGAGCATCGTCCTTTGTCGGTGTTGATACATTACAGATGGATGACTCTTAACTCATTGAACGCATATTTATAACACACGCTTTTTACTTCGCTGCTCAAACCGAATTGGCTCTGAAAAAGAACTTCAGATCCTTTAACCCTACTTTCCTGAATGTTCCGAAAAATTGTGCGAATATCTTCGCAAAAAAAACTACCTACTTTGATGTCAGACTGAGTCATCACCATGAACTTAAATTGAAGTTCCACATACTTTTCCAAAGTGATTCTCTTCGCATTATAAATATCTCGAAATCCTGGCGGGGTCAAACTGTTCATTTTAGTTACTATGCACGTGCGACGTAGAGGCTTACAGCAAGAATGTACATATCGTGCACTTCTGACTACTTCGAAAGCTTATGCAGAACGAATTTGTTTGCACTTAAGCGCAGACATTGGTTATAGATAGGACCTAATGAGGTCCAGGATTTAAGGTTTTCACGTGTAGTTTTCATCATCATCATCATCAACGACGCAATAACCGGTAGCCATTCTAGGCCTGCCTTAGTAAGGAACTCGAGATATCCCGGTTTTGCGTCGTGGTCCACCAATTCGATATCCTCAAAAGCTGTCTGGCGTCCTAACCTAGGCAATCGCTCCATCTCAGGCAGAGTCTTCTTTTTATACCATAAATATTGCCCTTAAAGACTTTCCGGGCTCAATCACCATTACGGATTGGATGACCTGCCCACCGCAAGCTGTTGAGTCCAATTTTATTCAGGCTGCCGTGATATCTCTCATAGATTTCAGCGTTATAGAGGCTGCGGAATCGTCCATCCTCATGTAGGTGGCCAAAAATACTTCGAAGGGATCTTCTCGCGAACGCGGCCAAGAGTTCGCAATTTTCCTCGCTAAGAACCCAGGTCTCCGAGGAATACATAAGGACTGGCAAGATCATTGTCTTGTACAGTAAGAGCTTTGACCCTATGGTGAGACGTTTCAAGCGAAACAGTTTCCGTAAGCTGAAATAGGTTCTGTTGGCAACCAACAACCGTTCGCGAATTTCATCGTAATATCGGTTATGATTTTCGACCCTAGATAGGAGAAATTTTCAACGATCTGAAAGTTGTAACCTCCAATCGGTGTTGTTTATAGAGCAACAAATTACGAAAATTGGCTTGACTCAAAAGCCCATCTACCAATGAATCTACGATACATTTAATTTAATAACAACTTTTACTATCCTCTTAAAGTGTGCGACTTTACCAAGAAACACCACACATTCCGCACATTCCAAGTTAAAGGACGATATATTCTCTATTTGTATACAAGCCATAAAATTCTTTTATATTTCCCATTAAAATTATCCGAAGAATGTCTATCACTCCAACTGCCGATGGTCAAAAGAGATTTGTGATTCTCATACTTTAAATAAAATATACAATCCCCAGACAATAAAACAACGGAAAAATTGCCCATGGTTAGGAACGATGCTAGTCATTTTTACTTTCTCCGGTTGTAGCTTCTGTCCAATGGACAATTCCTTTCGCTCTCTTTATGCCTTGTATCTTTGTGATCTTTCGGTCAATTTCCATAGCATGCTTCAATGCCATTTGTTTCATTTTCCCTATACGATTTGGGAGCACCCCCCAGAGGCATAAATAACATTGTCAAACTGTCCGACTCTTTTAAAATGGGTCATAAAGATCTCGACTAATGGCTATTTGTCCCTTTTTTGTGTTTGTATTGTAGGCTTTCGACTCTTGCGCTTCCTCTATGCCGGTTTTTTTTAAAGTCTGATTCTAATGTCTATCTATTTCAGGGATATTCATACTGAACCTTGATAAACATCTATGAATAGACTTAACGCACGGATGTTGGGTGTCGGTCGCTCCAATGAAATGCATTAAACTTTAAATAGGCTTGTAAAAGAAGGAGCAATGGCCATCCTTTTTTAACCCTAACTAAGCAAGGGAAATAGATTTCCTCGTCCTTGGTTGTATTACAATCAGAGTGGGAAGTACTAAAAAAACAACAAGGAAAAGATTGAATCATCCCTCGATAGTGTCGGTGAAGTTTCTATAAGGATATGAATAATAAAATGAGAGAGCTTGGAAAAATGAAGGTTTTTTGCGAAAGTTCGCAATTTATTAGATTGAACGGAAATTCCTTGAGAAATTTCATTATTTCTTTGTACGTACAATTCAAGGAATTTCTATTTTAAGGAAAAGTTTTTAAGTCAGATTTTGATGGATAATAATCGCTGTTTCTCTGACGTCTAACTAACTTAATGAAAATTTTCATACAACGCTACCAATGCGTACATTACTAGATACATATTTGATGTATGCTAGAAGGTGAAAACGTTGCGGCAGGATATTTGGAAAACAATGTGATGAAAATCTTTCTAACAACAGCCCAGTAAAATTTGATAATTTTTGAATTTTACACTTTTCTGTTCCAGTAGTTTCATAATCTTAAGATTATTGTATAAATATTACTTCGCTACTTACTCGTTCGGAAAGCCTGCGTTTGAATCGGGAGGACCCATTCGCTTTATCGACAGTGCCCTGTATTGCATGATTACAAGATTTACCGATCTCCACGTAGTTCATGTCAATTCTGTTGCTCAAACAGGAGTAGGGTATCACTGGATGGTCCGCAGAATCCTACAACATATTCATACAATCATACTTTGGCTCATGAGAAATACTGCTTGAGTGTGTGTGTGTCAGGTGAAGAAGAACATCCTTTGACCGCTCACACCCCAGTGGTCATTGTACTCGATTCCCCCTCTAAACGAAGATGGATTCTTGGAGCCCACCATCATCCGCGAAATGTTCTGCGGATCCCGTTTCTTTACTACATGATGGACCCGTTTCACGTATCATATCGGAGAATCCCTATTCGGAACATATGCCCAGCTATTGAATTATGGCCAATCATAATGCCCACAATACTTCTGCAAGTCATCCTGCATTTCAACAAGATAAAGTTTGAATTATGTTTGTTTTGTTCTGACAGGAAAAGTTTGGTGTGCCTAACAGCATTAAGACTTTGGCACCTATTATTACGGGAAGCTCGTTTCCAGGTTTTAATAGCTCTACCATCCAATGCTATAGGCATTCCAATGGCTGATTCCAGTTCGGGCAGGGGGGAAACTGAGCCCTCTTTTACTGCGCGATGCGGATGCCCTTCAACTGCTCGTTTATCACCTAGGCTTCTCTTTGGATCGCGTACACTTCAGCCTGAATGATCGACATATTGTACCAAAGGGAACGCTTACTTCTCTGTTTCACTCGAGAGGTAGACTCCCGCATCTTGAACCCTGTTCCGTCTGTGAGCCATCAGTGCAGAAGAATACCGTATATCGCCACACTTTCTTCTGAGACTTTTTAGTTTTCTCCACATTTTACGAGTAGAATAAGTCCGTATCTTCTACAAAACGAGAGTCAGAAGGCATTATAAAAACTCGTTTCAGTCCTGCCAATGACTCTTTCAATGCTCAGTGCCCCCCACTTCCACCATTTCGCCACAAATCTAAGCGAATTTGTCTATGAGCTCCTCTCACTGCAGCATTTTAAATGCAAATGTTCAAGAGCTTTAGATTGACTAATTCATTTAGAGCTGCACCGGATGTCGTGCTCATGACACCGGTACCCAGACACACAGTTCTTTGCAGTGAGGCCAGCCTACCGTCAAATACCATTTTGGTGTTATTTGGGTTTACTGAAAGCCTGCGCTGAGGTATCAGCTGCCGATCAAATCAATGGCGCGTTGTATATTTGTACACACCATGATCCCGACCGCCAAATAGCACAACCACGTCATTAACATATGCTTGGGCGTGTATTGGCAGATTTTGAAGTTGGCATAGTAGTGAGTTGATCAATATACTCCACAGAAGTGATGAAAATCAACCTCGTTAAGGGCAGCCTTTCGTTGCTTTTGGTGTTCAGTTGGGATCGACACCTATTTCAATATATGCAATATCTGTGCTAGCAAAGCATACATCCACTTAATTAAAGCTTCGCCAACACCATGTTTTCTAGCAGAATCCTAAAGCTTGGATAGGCGCATAATCGAACGCCCCTTCAATCTCCAAGAACACCCCGCGTGTTCGCCTTTCAGAGTAGCATCCTCTTTTTGAAACCAAAGAGTGAAGAGCAGACTCATTGGACATTCCACGCTGGTAAGAGTGTTGATTTTCATTAAGCATATTCTCGCCAATGTGACGCTCGACCAACATCTCCAGAAATTTCAGCGAAAGTGATATTAAGCTAGTCACTTTTTCCAGGTTTCAATATGAAGACTACCGTAGCCTTCAGCCAAGAGGTAGGCATTAGCCCAGAGTAAGACATCCGCGAAAAATATTTCTGAGAAGTTACTTTAAGTGCAACCCTTTCGAGTTGCAGGATTTGCGGGAACCGCCACCTCTATCACTTGTCTTCTGTTCGCGAATGGTATACTTCCAACCGAATCTCTACAGACTCAAGTTTGTGAAAATTCCAACCAATTTTCTAAGAGAGTCCTACTTGGCCGACTCATTCCTTTTAAGGACTCCGAACAGCCTTGAAATCTACCTTTTACCTTCAGTTCCTCGCAGTATGCTCTAAAGGAGTTTTGTTGGAACACTCCTTACTTGAGATGGAAATTCCTCTGGCGTTTTATTGCATTTACCTTTGAAATTCCAAGTAACTGCTTCATATATGAGTACATATTTCACTTGATCAGTGTTCGAAACTTCATGACAAAAATCGCTAATATTTACTCCAATGACAATAAATATACCTAGGAAATTCACTTTAATTTAACACCTACCGCGAATATGAGTTATCTGGTCCTCTAGGTCGTGAGTGTGCAACTGACTGGCAATCTGATTTCTTAGAATACTATTGTTTCGGAACACGAAACTAAGGCTCGAGTCGAATTGAAAAAAACAACGATGGCTATGACAATGGAGGAGGCCTTCGGGTTTGAAACCTGGAAGTTCCGCTACCGAAAACTTGAGGCCTTGGTAATTCAGGAAAAAAAATTATTTGGCGGCGACGTATCTAACTCTCGAACATGCGCTATTTCCACAAACCGAAAAAAGTATGGAATAGCAGTCTAGAAGAATTTCTCAACATTTTAAACTTTAAATGAATCAATGGTAGAATTAGTGGGCTTCAAATGAAAATTAAATTTTTCAACGTTTGGCCAATCAAAATACAGGACCCAACTGAACTCAGTAAAAGTCACCTTTTGTTGCCGGTACCTCCAACTCGCCGATATTTTGGTTGTTGAATAGTTCATTCAAGTACGAAACCTATTATTCAAATATGCCCATACAATTCGAAATCACCTTTCCCTCTTAATCTCTTCGGTATGAACATCAAAATGTGCAAGGTTTCATCCTGTTGACCTGTTGATAAAACTTCCGCACCTGGTACGGTTGCCATCTGCACTTTTCTAGTTCCGAGACTTGTTAATTCTCCCAAGGTTCCTTTTTCTGTCAGTGAAGTCGCTTCTACACTTGACGGTGTTCGTAATAGGTATCCACGCGTGTCCGCGTCTTTTAGAGTGCAGCATTCTTCCGTTCCGTTGCTAGCTTACATTAATCCACGAAACACTCGTTTCGATTTTTTTTGCAAGTGGACCCAAATATGTTTGTGGCCGTATCAATGATAACATACTTCAGGTGGTTATTGCGGAAGCCATTTCACCCCTGTAAGCGTTACGCACGGTTTCGTTGTTGATAGCTTCACCTTTTTGTCAGAGGGGATTGTAGGTGGTGTTGCAATTCGAACCCGGAGCTCTATACCGAAGAGGTAATGATCCGAGCCTATATTGCCCCCCCCCCCTCCCCCGTTTATGTTCTTCTTCATTCATAGGTAGCCGCGTCCAGTCAACACGTAGTCAGCTTGAATCAAAGTGGTCCTCTCTCGAGAGACCCCCGTTTGTGTGTTGACCGCTTTCCGCGCAAACCAAACTATTTCATGCAATACTGCTAATTGAATAATCCGCGTTTCGTTCGTTGGTGTTTTTATGTATGCTATGGGAGTCGAGGTATCGCCTGAATGCGGGCGTTGCTCTCTGTTTCACCCTGAGTGCCAAACTACCATTTGACCACTGCATTAGTGCAACTTAGATGAAATGATGTTCTACAACTGACGTTCGTTGTGATCGACCTATCAGCGAACGTCTCCAATCGAGAATTTACCGCAGTAGCTGAGTTTCGATTGGCGGCCGCGAGCTTCGCAAAGCCCACTAAGACGAGCGCGGCGAACCTCGTTTCGTTTCGGAATTTAGCAGAGGTAATTATTTAGGAAAAACTTCTAATTATATGCAATGTAACTTAATGAAAAATTTCTATTTCTTTACAACTCAATTTGAAATAATAACGCAAGTTCTCGTCTTGCCAAGATTGATCTGAACAACGAAGTTGACCAGAAACGAGAAAAAGGGCGACTGGTTGCGGTGGGCGGGTCACTTAATCTGTGTGGATGAGAATGATCCAGCCCCCGGAAAGTCTATAAGGGCAATATCTATGGTAGAAAAAGAAGACGAGGCAGACCCTGCCTAAGATGAAACGATGGCGTAGGTCAGGACGCCAGATGGCTTTTAAAGATGTCGAATTGGTGGACCTCGGCGTAAAACCGGAGAGTCTGGAGTTACTTATTAAAGCAGGCCTAGACCGGATATCAGCTGTTGATGATTATGACGATTTCATGCTGATTCAGCGTAGTTTTAAAATCGAGCAAATTTTTATAGTTTACATGTTGCGATCTAATGAAGAATATACCAGCTGGTTTCTTCCCCGTAACGGGGTGGAAGGGATTATTATATATATCCACTGCAATGTTGATTGCCTCGTTAAGGGTCAGGGTCAGTACTCCTCCAGTACTCCTGTCGGAGACATATGGATCTAAAAATAGTTGAATGCTCTGGGATATTATAAGTTCTTGAAAACGGTAATCGGGACTATGGTATGAGAAGCATGATCTGTATTGTCTTCCTCCTCCTTCCTCAACTGGATAATGACCCTTAATTGGTTCGATGTTTTTGGCATCGTAATTGGTGTCGCGGGTCCAAAATGACTCTAAAGCCAATAAATGGTGTTATAAATAAAAATTGTCGGAAAAATCAGCATATTTTTCACAAATAACCCCTTTTTTATACAAATCAAATTTTCGTTTACTTTATCATAGATCTTTTATCACATATTTACTTATTACTTAGGTTGTGTCTTTTTAAGTGCGTACTTCAAATAGTTGAAACATATGAAAAAAAATTAAAAAACAAAAGCAAACACCTTTTTAGGTTTAATTAGGCTTTGAACTTAAACAAAACAGAATTTTTTTCTTTGATTTTTAAAACAAGTCGGAATACCAAAAGCAGACTCTTCGGGTGTGGAGGTTTTGCGTTCATTTTATGTGAGAAACTTTCTACGCACATTTTTCCACTCGTATATGGCTAAAAACTCAAAATATTCCTTCCTATAGATATGCACAAATAAAGTACGCATATTGAATGCCGTTATTCAATGTACCTATATCTACCTGCATTAGGCACTACGCCAAAGCTTCTTAACATAAATGATTAAAAAACTAAAATGAAATGTTTTCCTGCGATCTCCCATTCACGTGAGCTCACTTGCTTGTGGTATTGACGAATTCAGATGTTATGATGACGTCATACACGTAGTAATGTACGAAATGTGAAAGTTTCACCTTCTATGTATAACTTTGTTAATAATATAATGAAATCTTTCATGGACGGACACCGACCGTCGAGCAATTGTTGTCCATAAGGACGAATAATTCAATTCGAAAAAATTCTGTCAAGGGAGGTCACCTTTGTAAACAAACTTTATAAAGGCATGACAAAATTTTTATTTCATTTTTACCAGGCAAAACTTAAACTAATGATTTATTCAATTTTTATTTACATTAAATTTTTAAAAAAACTCGGAAATTGTAGATTGACATAATATTTTGTGATTTTCTTTAAGATCAGTATTTGAAGACGTCCTTCCAAATTTTGTAAATGCTCGAAGGCAATATAGTCGTTTTTGCAAAAAAAACTTTAAGGTTGAAATTGTTTTCAAAGCAGCCTGATTTGACAATACCGCTGATGCTTCATCAGGCTATTCAGTGTCGGAATTCCTTTCCTTGAAACAGATTTCGCTACTGGAACAGTCGATCTCAAGCCTTTTGGGGTATTGATGGGGACTCAGTGGCTAATTCTTTATCGATTTCAAGTAATTCTGTTGCTTCGGAATAGCCCTCCCCAAGCGTTTCTGCCAACTGAAAAATAGAAGACAACGTTGCTAAGAGCAAGTCATCCTCAGGGTTGAATTCTTCTGCTTCAGAATCATTTTTGTCAAAAACTCCGCCATGCTATTAACATAGTATGCTGGTCCCAAGCCCAGGTAAAGGAGGAGGGTTTGAGGCAACGTACTCTGTACTATCCTCAGTAAAACAAAAATAAAATGCTGAGATCAGGGAAAGAGATAAATAGAGTATAGTTGGAGTTATTCTACTATGCTAAATCCTACCTGATCTCTCTTGGTGACAGGCCCCGCGACAGGTCGACCAAGAAAATGCATAGAATGTCGTTACAAACATGATGATCGGATTAAGTCACAGGCCTCGGAGAAATGCTAGGGCGTCCACCTCAGTCGACGCAGCAGGACGGGCCCCGGTCCTGTCGAGAAATGGGCAAGGGTTCTTGACGCATGGACGGCGTCAGGACGTAAGCAAGTTAGTCCGCACACAACCAACAAAACAAATACGTGTCTGCACGCTAAATGTTGTTACCCTAACTGGAAAGACCGAGGAACTCGCAAGAGCCCTTCGGAAAAGGTGCATTGACATCTACGCTCTGCAAGAAACCCGATGGTCTGGTGCCAAAAGCTGCGACATTGAACGCGAACGCGGTAAAAATGGCTACAAACTTCTCTATTTTGGTAACCCACGCACTCAATATGGTGTTGGCATTGCCATCTCAGAGGGTTTCCGTGATGCCATTAAAGAAGTCGAACGATTTGATGATCGGCTGATGAAGCTCACCATTATATCAGCTGATCGCACTATTCACTTCTTCACCGCGTATGCACCACAGACAGGCCGACCTGATGCCGAGAAAGATGCCTTCTGGCAACTTCTCGATGAAAAGACTTGTCACGTGCCTGCTGACGATTACATAATCATTGCCGGCGACCCTAATGGTCATGTGGGTGAAAAGGCAGACGGTAACAGGTGCCATGGGGGAAAGGGGTTCGGAGCGCGCAATGAAGGTGGCGAGCGTATAATCGATTTTGCGGACACCCATGACCTTGTACTTATGAATACATGGTTCATCAAACGATTGTCTCATCTTCCCACATTTTATAGTGGGAACAATAAAACGCAAATCGACTATATTCTCATAAGACGTCAACATTTTACCACTGTCACTGATTGCAAAGTCGTTCCCTATGAGACCATCGCACCTCAACATCGGCCGTTGATTGCTGTCCTGCGAATTAAGCCACCGATAAAACGGCGCGAGGAACGCACTGGCCCGCCGCGCATTAAATGGTGGCGATTTGGTGAGAAGAACGAAGAAACGGTCTCACTCATACGATTGCCAACCATTACTAATGTGGAAGAATCATGGAACCAAATGAAAGACACGATCCACAAAGCGGCCTCTACAACCCTCGGGGTCACCAAGCCGGGTAAGCGGTACATCAACCGAGATACTTGGCTTTGGAATGATGATGTTGAAATGAAGGTCCGTGAAAAGAAACGCCTCTACCACAAATTTCTCGACGATAAAACGCCTGCTAATTGGCAAATTTATAAGAATGCCAACCGGGAAGCAAAGAAAGCGGTCGCTGTCACCCGAGCGAACCATTTCAAAAATCTTTACGATAAACTGGACACTCGGGATGGCGAGAGAGATCTGTACCGACTTGCTAAAAGCCGTAATGAACGCACACAGGATATCGAACACTTCTGTTGTGTTAATGACAAGAACGGTACTTTGCTTACCAACCGTCGAGCCGCAACGGATAGATGGCGAGAATACTTCGAGCAGATTTCAACTGAAGAATTTGCTCATCCTCCACTTCCACAATCATTGCCGACATTTGGAGCAGTTCCACCAGTCAGCGCAACTGAAGTCGAGGAGGCAATAAAACAAATGAAATCGGGGAAAGCAACAGGACCTGACGACATCGCATCTGAGCTCTGGAAAGCAAAGAGCTGGGACCCAACACCGTGGCTGAGTGAATTCTTTAACCGGGTTATTCAGGAAGGAAGAACACCATCTGACTGGCAAGAAAGTACCACTGTTCCAATATGGAAAAAGAAAGGTAGCCCAGCAGAATGTTCAAATTACCGTCCGATCCGGTTACTTTCCCATACCATGAAGATTTTTGAACGCATTCTTGACAACCGTATTCGCGAAATCGTTGAAATAACCATGAATCAAGCCGGATTTGTCAAGAACTGCGGAACTACTGACGCAATACACGCTGCGCGGTTACTCATGGAGAAACACCGTGAGAAGCATCGCCCTCTTTACATTGCCTTTCTGGATCTAGAGAAAGCGTTTGACCGTGTACCACACGAACTCATCTGGTATGCTTTACGACAACACTTCGTGCCAGAAGAACTCGTGCGCTGGGTTCAAGTGCTCTACCACGATCCGAAAAGTAAAGTTCGAGGTATGGCGGGTGTATCAAAACCGCTTCGTGTCTCTGTTGGAGTTCATCAAGGAAGTGCCCTCTCACCACTCCTCTTTGTCCTTGTTATGGACACCGTCACACGGGATATCCAACGTCCAGCGCCCTACACACTGCTTTATGCAGATGATGTTTTCTTAGCATCTGATAGCAAAAATGATCTCGAGCAACTTGTTCAAAAATGGAATGATCGCCTCATGCAACACGGTCTCAGATTGAATTTAAACAAAACTGAATTTTTGACGAGCGATCCCCATGAAACAGGGACAATCACTGTCAGCGGCAGTGATCTGCCCGGAACTGAGCGATTTAAATACCTCGGGTCAACGCTATCAGCCAATGGAGAGCTGCGTTATGAAATTGCTTCACGCATTAACGCAACCTGGATGAAGTGGCGCTCCACAACTGGTGTCCTTTGTGATCGACGTATCAACGAACGTCTCAAATCTAAAATTTACCGCAATGTTGTCCGTCCAGTCGCCCTCTATGGTTCTGAGTGTTGGCCGACCATAAAAGACAATGAACGGCGTCTCGCGGTAATGGAGACGAAGATGCTACGTTGGACTAGTGACGTCACACGTTTAGATCACATCCGAAATGAGGATATCCGCGATCGTTATGGGGTTGCACCGATCGTGGAAAAGTTGCGAGAGACGCGTCTTCGATGGTATGGTCACGCAATTCGTGCAAACGAGAATTCACTTGCAAAGATTGGTCTGAACATCGAAGTCGATGGTAAACGACCAAAAGGCAGACCTAAGCAACGGTGGCTTGATACGCTGGATAGGGATTTGAAAGCCTCGAGATTGCACCCAGATCAGGCATTCGATAGAGCCAAATGGCGAAGCCGATCACGACGAGCCGACCCCGCTTGTGAACGGGACAAAGGCTGAAGAAAAAGAAGAAGAATCATTTTTGTCAAATCCAGTTTTCCTAAAGCAGTTTATAATTGTTACTGGCTTTACCTTAATCCATCAATCCCCTTCTGCCGATGACATTACCGCTATCGAAGTCAAACTTATCTTCTAAACTTATCTGTACTACGTGGGCATTAAGATTTCGTGACATTTTTGTTTGAAATTAATGAAAGAAACAAAAATAATATTTATATACTCAAATGAAAAAAATATACGTAACTGGTGTCGTGGGTCCATTTGGACCCCAATCCATTTGTATTTCTGCGTCTAGCAAAGACTAACACCCCTACGTTCGGCAACGACCGTAGCATGTCACGTACTTAGAAGATCGTGAGCGTAATTTAAAAAATATAAATATTAGAACGAAATTGTCCGGATAATTGAGTGGTTATAGCACAAGGCTTTCGTACGGAAGGTCGCGGTTCGAATCTCACTGGTGGCAGTAGGATTTGTATCGTGATTTGACGACCACCTTGTCTACTGCAGTGTACTGTAGGGTACCGTTACGGTCTTGAAAGAAGTGCTCTAACACACTTGAAGGCCCTGATCCAATATGGATTGTTGCGCCAACGATTATTATTATTATTATAAATATTAGAACAAAAATGCGGACGTTGGAGTCCATTTTGACCCCACGACTACAGGTAAGGGCTAAGGATGTTAGCTTGCAATGACAACCTAGAAAGACCATCGGTCACAACGTTCGTTCTACCCGGTTTTTATATTAACTAGTAGTTATACTCCTCTATTCGTGACTTTCATCGCTTGCGCTTCGTGTTATTGTTGATATTAATAAAAGCGAATGTGGTTGGCTAATGCTCATTACGATCTTTATCTTTTCTGCTCCGTAGAGGTATGTTTAGAGTTTGTTGAGAGCCCAAAAGAAAGCCAGCAGCTCCATTTCGTTTGTAGCCTAGCTCTTCTCAGTTTTGTTTAATGATCTTAAAATGTATTATAGATGATAGGTCTCTCACTTCCAACCTCGCCTTGCAATAATACTGCTCCAATTGTATGACTTGACGCATCGGTGGTTAAAATGAATCGCGTCTTCAAATCTGGAAAAGTTGGACCTCTGATGATGTGAGAATCTCTTTCAATTACTCAGAACTATGATCCTTTGGGTCCGAGCTTTGTTTCCCTATTACTTGATTCTCGCCAAAAAGACGAGATATTGGTTAAACGCTTTGTAATTTTCGCAAAGCCCCTGATGTATTTCCTAAAGTGTAAGACCAATCCGAGGGGAGCTTTTAAATTTTTTAACTTTGAAGGCGGTTTGATTTTCGTAATCGCGGAAATTTTATTTGAGTCAGGTAGAATGCCCTTCTTGGAGATTACATACTCCAGAAATTATACTGGAGTCTTCAAAAATTTAGATTTTCCCAAGTTTACTGAAGTTCGCTCTTTTCAGTTGGGTAAGCACCGTTTCTAGGTTCCTTAAATATTGTTCTTGCGTTTCACCCAAGATAAGAATTTTATCATTGTAGTCATAACATACCTTTCAGATGAATGGTTTCAATATATCATCTACCATTCTTTGGAAAATGGCCAGAGCATTCTTTACGCCAAAGGGGAGTCTAGTAAACTCGTACTTGACATTCGTGGTTGAAACTGTCGTTTTCGAATCGTTCTCCTTCATCCTAATTTGGTTGAACTCTGATGTTAAATAGAGTCCCGTAAAGGGGGCAATGGAATGGAATTGATAGGGAGGGGCAGATTCATCGCGCTGGAAGACAGTTTCAGAATCATCTTCATTATGTTCCCAGCGAAGACTAGCTAGCTATTTTCCATTTAGTTAAGTATTTCCTTATACTCGGTTCTATAGATTTTGCGACTATTGTGTGTTAGAAGAAATTATTTGGTGAGATAGAAAAGTGTAGCCTCGTTAGGAACGAGAGCATCATGGAGTCGATCGCATCCTAGTCCTCTTGACGCGCTACCATTCTCGGCACCAGATTTTCTGCTACCAGATTCTTCCTTTCTTAGAGAAATCTTGCACAGTAAAAGAATACATGCTCTGAATCCTCTGGGCCTCCATTGCAATTTTGACAGTCGGGGGAGATGTTCAGTTTAAACCTGTATAGGTGCTGGCTCTATCCTCCATGTCCCGTGAGAAACTGAGTAGGATTATAATTAATCGCACGGTGTCGTCCCTCCAACCACTCCTTGATAGCACGGATGAGCGATTATTTTCCGAGCATTCCCAACACCCTTTACATCTAATTACAAATCTCTCCCTCTCAACGATCTTCTTCTTACTTGCATTGTATATGTTCGCAAAGAAATTTGGACTCTTGCCGGCAAGCGAAAATCCTTGTTAAGGAACCTAGGGCCACTAGAGCGGCATTTTTGTTGTCCCTTAAGAAGTGGGACATGAAAACCCTAGTAGGGCTTTTGACGGGACACTGCCCCTTAAACTACCATATGGAAAAGATTGGGGTAGTGGTTTCGGCTGTGTGCAGCCAATGTGAGGAGGAGGAGGAAACTGCCCTGCACTTTTTATGCAGCTGCCCGGCATCCTCAGATCTCAGACAAAGACACCTTGGCAAGGTTTTCTTCAATGAAGAATCTGCACACTCTCTGCCTCTTGAGAATGTTCTCAGATTCGCTAAAGCCTGCGAACACCGTAGGCGGGAAGCCATTGAATAGGCAACTTACGGGGATAGTACAATGGGCCTAATAATGGCCTGAGTGCTCGGAGCTGCGGCTCCCCCCATTTAACTAAACTAACTAACTAACATATGTTCGCAAGCTACCAAGATGTCAATCGGCATTATTCCCTAGATGAAGAACGCTGCAACATTTGAGACAGTCCTTAGGGCAGACGGTACCCTCAGGGCGATCCTCCTGTAGACTCAGTTTATTAGCGTTAACTCACATCCGCAACGCCCCTCTCCAAACTGAGGTCGCATAGAACATGATAGCGCTCACCAGGCTAACTACAAACAACCCAGAGGTATACCGTGGCCCTCTCACCTTCGGCATCATCTTTGCCAAGGCCATATTTGAGGTAGATGCTTTATGGGAAACATACTATCCTTATTGCTTATAACTAACTTTCCTGTCTATCATCACTCCCAAGTATTTGATGGCAGGCTAAGAAGTGAACACGTGATTCCCGATTCTAATATAGGCGTAACTTCTCTTCTCGCGGTCAATGATGAGGAACGATTCCTCCGTAAGTGTTAGACCAGAGCTCTTAGTCAATTTTAAACAGCACTAATTGATTCACCTGAGTACAACTCGCGCTATCGCGTCGCCGTAACCAACCACCGTGAAAGGCGAAGATGAAGTACATCGCTGTATATGATCTTCCACAATTGTTGGCCTAATACGAAGCCCTGCGGAACACCCGCGGAAACAACGTACTCCTGGGATCCGTCATCGGTGTCACAACAAAGCCTCCTTTCAATTAAAGTATTGCAATCGGCCGAATTGAATGCATTTTTCACGTTCAAGGTTACTACCACGCAATATTTGCCGGTGAAAACATTTCCGTGAATTGCATCTTTGCCCAAGCCAATAACCACTACCACGGCATCAATGGTTGATTTGGCTTTACTGAGCCCATTTTGCCGATCTAAAAGGTCTTCTTGGCTCTCATCAACCGGGATTAATCTACTATAGATTACCAGCTGTAACATTTCCCCCACAGTTTCCAGAAGTCACATGGGTATGTTTGAGGATGGTTTACCTGGAGGTTTACCAGACCTAGGCAAAAGTAACAACGATCTGGATTTGACGGCAAACTTAGGGGTTTATTCGGTACTCCATCTAGGCCCGGGGCTTTATTGTCTCCTTTTCTACCCCAGATCTCCGGGAACTCGTCTCTGGTGACTGGCGGAATTGCTGCCATGTTCAGATGCCGCTGGAATGTATCGGTGCCCTCCTCTTGATGGGGGAATAACCCCTGGGTGTTTTTCAGCAAGAGGGTAGGACACGTGATATACGGAGATGAAGGGCCTCCCTCTCGTCTCATCACAATTCTATAGGCACTCCTCCACGGGTTTACGTCCGCTTCTGAGCAGAGCTCCTTAAAACATCTCTTAATTCGCTGGATAACAAGCTTGAGGGTTTTGGGGGCTTCCTTATAGGCCCACTCTTTTGGCCCCGAATCGATTCTAACAATCGCCCTCTGAGACACTCTTCTAGCACGTGGGCAACCTGATCGAAGACTGGCCAGTTCATCATTCCACCAGTAGTGCGGTCGTCTACTGGCGAATGAGTACCCCTATGTTTTGACAACGGATTGAGCCACATAGGCAGTTCCTTAAGTAGAAGCGACTGCTTGGTCTAACCACACCTGTACATACACATACCTAAAATACCAAGCGTCCATCTGTGCAAAAGCTTCTTATAAACTGCGTCCCCTTGCATTTGATTCCCTACTACCTTACTCAAGGTCCAAGCGTTAAGATCAGCTCCAATCACCTTTGAATTTAGCCCCTTTGCGGTGTGAACAAAATTGTCAAGTATTTCCTCGAATTCAGACAGTGCCATATTTGGTGGGGCGTGGCAGCTGTATACATATATACACAACTTATTTTCGACCAGACAAAACTGCTGGCTTCCTGACTCGCAAAACATTGTATGGCCTATCGACCGCAAGCCCATATCGTCGCTCCATCAGTCGAATCTGTGACCCATATGCCACCGTGATGGTTTCTATACGGTTCACGTATGATGGCAGTTTCCACCTCAGATTCGTACATTTTCTGCTCAAGTAAATCCCGATTGACCCTGAAATAACTGAGGTTTATTTGAATAAACCATCATTTTGCGTTGGGTTTATGAAGGGCTCCCCATATGTGCGAAATGGGGGAGCAATATTTTTTTCACAGAATATGATCATGTCGAGCATCAAATGGAACGGCTCAATTAGTACTACTGATATGGGTTGGAATACATGGGACTGAGAACCCAAAAAGTGGAACAGGTCATGTTCTAAGAACCTATCCAACCGAAAAATCTGAAATCAATTACAATGATGCATCCTGAATCAAATCAGGGTCGTAATCATAGGAAGCGCAACACTGACCAAGTTGCCTGTCTACCGTCACGGCCTTGAATAAAGTGGTGTTGATCTAATTCGAATTCCGTGCAAACTATTTTTATTATTTTCCCTTTCCGAGTTATGTCACCGCCTCTTATTTGGCCCGCCACCGACATATCAAAACCAGGATCAGTTTAGATTTTTCGTTTAATATGTAACTATGTCCAGGGGCCGTCTTCCAATTTACTAGAAAACTAAAGAAATTATGTAGCAGCATCTAGTACTCCTACCTTTACCACGTTCCACTCCCCCAGGATTAGCTGTCTTCCAATAAATCAAGTGTCATCGGTAAACTGAAAAACCGAAATGCAAAAGACAATAAATAGTAAGAAACAGAGAATTCTTCTACATAAAATGCTGCGAATTTAAATGGAACGGAGCGAACGTCAGCACATATCTGTATACCTTATTGATTCTGGCAGATAGTTAAGTATGTATGGAGATAACTGATTGCTACAAACGAAGATTTGAACTTCCAATACATAGATTCGTCCCTTTTCAAATTCCCTTTTGTACAATCTCTAAGATAATAAGAATCGTAACTCATCAAATACAATAAAATGTTCAACAAAAGCCAAAGGCTACTTGTCAGGACCTAAATCCATTCTTTTCACAATTTAACAAAGAAGCCTCGGTCACTACACATACCGAGCGCCCTTCCCTTTATCATAAATTTCATGACTGTTGGACCCTGTCCTAGTTGAGGACGTCAAGCAAGAAGCGACAGGGCTCCGTACCAAGTAAAAGGATGATAATTAATTAATTTTATAGTGACTCCTTTCCATTAACTTTAGTGCAGCGTGAAACGTTGTTGCTGCCGCTGCCGCTGTTGCTGTTTGCAACCCGCCTTAGATCTTGTATCATTTTGTTGCTTTCTGCTGCCTCTTGGTTGACATGGTATCTTTTTTATTTGGAATCCTTTTAATGGACGAACCTAATTAAATGTTCTTCACTTTGTGCGCCCACGAAACATGAGATGTTACTGCATTGCTTGAAGAGGGAGCACTGGTGATTACGAGGATTTTTAAAATACCGTTCCACTTAGTTGACTCTTCAATTAAGTACAAGTTGTGGTTTGTTTTTGATACAAGGTGAAATTATCCTAGCGATTATTATTTTTTTTTCTTTTGAATAATCAGATAATTGCTCGTGGAAAGACAGCCAGTCACTTGCGAAAAAGAGCCAAGTATATCAAGTATGTCCTCGACAGGCGGATTGGGGCGTATATCTTGTTGATATCGAAATCGATGCCTGTGCATTTATCTGCGAGTGGATCTGATGTTACAGATTTATTTATCCTTAGGGCGTCTGCCAAACAACTTAGTAAATAAGTCATAAAGTACTTTTATGATAATATACCATTAGAGTGTGCACTTCTCCCATTAGTACATAGCACCTAATGTATACATATATTATGTGAGAATATCTACATTCAGTCTTGAATTTGCAAAGGAGCGACAACTTTTATCTATTACAAATTTGGTACTAATAACGCGATTTCCACTAAACTTGGTATAATCGTGCTCTATGTCATAGCCTACGTTGATGCAATTTCCTGGTGTTAGGACAAACTTAATTACTAAATTATTAAAAATTAGAGTAATATACTATTATTACTTTATTTGATCAGGTGACGGACGGACGGTGGTTCAGAGCCAAGGCACCATTTAGTGGCAGCCTCTTGAATTTTTTCAGATATTTGTGTTGAGTAGTTTTTGAGAATGGGTATGTTAAAGAAATGATCATTTTGGACCCCCACACTCCCCACCTTTCCAACAAATCTCAAATCTCGGTGTCTTGGTGTCAATCGCTGCAACCGTCCTCGAGAAAAATGCGTGCGACCGACAAACAGGCAGACAGACAGAAAAACGGCCAGCCAGACAGTAAACCAATTTTGATAAAGTTTTGTTTTACAAAAAAACCTTAAAAAGAACCAAGAATAAAAATCAATATAGAAAAGGGCAGTAATATGAGTGGTCAACTGTAAGAACTCAAAACTTTTGTTCGCTGGGTAGGGGCATACTGGTGATAGAGTTGTAACTAATAAGAATGAAAGCAGATGGCACTACGCAAGGTCGTACTGCCATATGGAGCACATTAGAAAAAAGACTGCTTCCCCATAAAGAACCTGGATGCTTGCAGTTTCAACCAAACAGATAACGTCTGAATTGGAAAAATTGTTGCTACCAGCATATTGGACGTCCGAACTTTTCTTACGACAAACTATGATCCAGACCCGTATTTAATAACGGCAAAATAGACCTACCGCATAGAGAAATGTTCCAGGACGGGAACGCTGGAAGTGAAATGATACCGCGCAAATACAATGGTGAGACGTTAGAAACAAGTATACAGGTCACATCCAGATCTCTATAAAGACAAAGAACGACATTTGATTAGTATCCCAGAAAATATCAAGACAAAGTAGGTCTTATACTGCAAAGAATTGAAGTGTTCGCTTTAGAGCCTCCGAAATGGGCAAAGTTCATTCACGACCACCTTCTTCGAATGAAGTTGAAAAAGCCATTCGTAGTCAGGTAGGTAACAAGGCTCCTGGTGTTAACGGGATACCGCCAAAACTATAGAAAAAAGGCGGGGCATATGTGTCCGGATAGTTGAGTGGTTAGAGCACAAAGCTGTCGTACGGAAGGTCACGGTTCAAATCTCACTGGGAGCAATGGGATTTGTATTGTGATTTGACGTCGGATACCAGTCGACTCAGCTGTGAATGAGTACCTGAGTCAAATCAGGGTAATAATCTCGGGCGAGCGCAATGCTGACTACATTGCCTCCTAGTGTACCATTACGGTCTTGAATGAAGTGCTTTAACACACTTCAAGGCCCTGGTCCAATATGGATTATTGCGCCAACGATTATTATTATTATACTTGGCAACTCTCCAACACAGGTTGATTGTATGATGTACCTGACAGCTCCATTCCTGGATATGTCACAATTATATGCCTGTTATATTAGCAGGGATGTAAACTCCACTAGGGCACTTACAGAGGCGTTTCATTATACGAAATCCAGACAGAAATCACTGAAAAAAATTAAGAAACTGTTGAATGCCAAGGTGGCTTTAGAACTGGGTGGTCTACAACTTCTCATGAGAGATGCTGGGAATTTGACATCAATACACCAGATTTTTATAGACTTCCACTGGGGTTCTGATAGTATAGATCGCAACATACTGCTTAAAATGAAACTGCGCTTCAGAATCTCTCCGAAACCGCAAGGAATGGGAAAAAAATGACCACTGAAAATACAAAATCCCAAGTCAGGATCCAAGGATAGCTACCATTGAGCTTAAGCACAAACTCGAGTTTGGAAGCAGAAGACGCCACCAGTGCTTGTCTGTAACTCTGGATGATATAGATGTATCATATCAAACATTTGTCGATTTTTCATAAACACACGCAACATTATATCGAACTGTAATAATCTTATGGTTTGGAGATGATAAAATGATTACTACAAATGGCGTCCAATGTGGAAGATGTGAAAGGCCAACAAGATATTGTACATGCATTTTTAACAGAAAGAACATTACCGAGAAGAAAAAAATCACCGAAAAAAATTAACAATTTTCAAGGTTCGGACGCTACTTTTTTAAGGCTTTATGTAAAACAAAACCTTACTAGAATCGACTTATTGTCTACATGTATGTCCATCCGCCTGTCTGTCTTTCTGTCTGTCACTGGCCTGGACACGCCAACGTGTGGGATTTTTCCCACTAACACCAGCCCGCGACTGCTTCCATGCCCCATGGAACCACCAAAAGATATTACAGCACGGGGGGACACTACTCGCTCTGACTTGGTCGGCTTTCGTCTCAACACGGCGTACGCAGCCGCACTGTTCTCGCCTCCTCTGCCTTTCGCAATTTCCTACTGATAGATGCGCACATGGAGTTGATCGCATCCCATTCTTCCTGATATGCTAGCAACCTTCGTAATAAATTCTCCCTGTTCAGGTGCTGGCGATATTCCCCATGCCCCGGGAGAAACTGGGTAAGATGCAGTGATGAACATGTGGGTCCACCCACTCTTTCCCTAGCAGCCCCAACGCTCTTGCCGTCTATTTAGAGAACTCTCTCTTTCGGCGTTCTTCGTTTACGTTAAAGAAGAGATAGACTTCGTATTGAATATGTTCGTAATCGCATCTGACAAGATGTTAAAGGCCATCATTCCAGAGAAGTCGAACGTTAGATCATGAGACAGTCCTGAAGGCAGAGCACACCCTTAAGGCTGTGTTTCTGCATACTACACTTAGGATCAAGGCCTTGAATTGTGTTATAGTATTTCATTCAAAACCGTAACGGTATACTATAGGATTACAGTACGCTATAGGAGGCAATGTGGTCTGCATTCCGCTCGCCCGAGATTATTACCCTGATTTGACTCAGGTACTCATTCACAGCTGAGTCAACTGATATCCGACGTCAAATCACGATACAAATTCCAATATCACCAGTGAGATATGAACCACGACCTCCCATACGACAGCCTTGCGTTCTAATCCCTCAGCTATCCAGACACGCAGTCCGTTTGTTACCGTTAAATGTGCCTTTTCCCCAATTGGAGCTGCATAGAACAGGATTACCTTAGCTATACGCAACCTGAAAGCATGCACGTTCGACTTCAACCTTGCCAGGGCCAAATTTACGGTGAATGCTTTGACCCATACTACACGTGTTGCTTATAACTGAGCTTCCCGTTTATCATCCCGTCTATTACTCAGCATTTTTGATTTACCTTGCGACCACAACCAGCGCTATATCGTTGGCGTAGAACAGCGTTGCACATGGCGTTGCATAGCAGTAGGCCCAGTATGGAGCCTGTAGGCTACTCGCGGAGACAATGTTCTCCTGGGTTCCGTCATCGGTGTCATACCAGAGCTTCCGTTCTTGTAGATAGCTATTGACAGTAGCTGCGAGATAGGTGGGAACACCAAACTTCGCCAAAGATTCCCGTATTATTTTGTGGTTTGTATTCCCCTTTCTGTGAATTGTATCTTCGGCCAAGCCAATAACCATTTTGATGGCATCAATGGTTGATCTGGTTTTACGGAGCCCATACTGCTGATCTGAAAGGCCTCCCTGGCTCTCAACAGCCGGGAGTAATCAATTAAAGATTACTCGCTCGAGCATTTGCCCCATAGTATCCAAAAGACATATAGGTCTGTATGAGATTCGCTCAGCAACAGGTATACCAGCCTTAAACAGTTGTATCAGCTTCTGCCGCTTCCATGTTGCAAGAAATATCACTCAGATATGCACCCTCGAACAACCCCGCAATCATGTTCGATCTGGATTTTATGGCAAACTTTAGGGCCCTATTCGGCACCCCACTCAGACCCGGAACTTTGTTATCTCCTATCCTATGGCATATTTCAAGCAACTTGTCTCTGGTGACTGGCGGTATTACCGTCACATTCAGAGTTCGTTGGAAGCTGTCAGTGCCTCCTCTTCTTGTGGGAATACCGCTGGATGATTTTTAAGAAGGGGGTTGGATGCATGATCGGCTAAGATGGACGGCTTCTGAATAGCCACGATTTTATCGGTGCTTAGGCACAGACTTACGTCCACCTATGAACAGAGGTCTTGCTTCGTTTGATGACGGGTTTGAGAGTTTTGCAGACTTCCTAACAGACACGCACTTTTTACCCTTGACCGATTCTGCTTACCGACCTCTGAGATGCTCGGTGACAGGCCGGTCGACGGCTTGCCAGTTCACTATTCTATCAGAAGATCGGTCTTCTACTAGGAAATGAACACCTCCTAGGCATGGACGTGTTACATGCTTTGGCGATGCTTGCTTTATTAGATTGGTGTGACCCAACCTCTTTGAAAGTCTGCTCATCCTGAGGTTTTACAGACCACCCTGAAATATTTCGCAGTTTTAGGCATGCTGCCCTTTTGACAGCTGTTTACTGTACATTGAAATCATCGGCAATCACCCTCGGACTACGGCCTCTTGCGTCGAGAACGGGATTGTCAAGAATTCAGACAGTATCAAACTTGGTGGTGCATAACAACTATACACATATACTCTGCCCACACAGAGATACTGACTGTCCAGCAGAACATTACATTATATAGCTTCTCGGCTACATGCAAATATCACTGCTTCACCAGTCGAATCTCTAACCCATACGCCACCGTGACGGATACTATAAAATTCGCTAATGATGACACCTAGGATTCGTAGGTGTTCTACTCGAGTAAATTCTAAGCGACCCTGCAATAATTGAGCTTTCGCACAATAAGCATTTGAATTGAATTGAAGTCCTTGGCAATATTGCCTTTCTCCCCACACCTTCTGTATCAATCGGACCTCGAACTATTCTTTCATGGCTGTGCAAATTTTTCCTTTGGATGTAGGTCTCATGTTTTTCTTCTTTGGATATAGACTTCATGTTTTTGGGCCCACGCTGTGACATTTTCCACAAGTAAGTTCTTAACATGGGTTCGAAAGCTATCAGTTTTTCCGAAGCTGAATTTTTTCAGCCCAAGTATGGGATCACCCTTCGGTCCTTCAAATCTTGCTGACATTTTCACCTAGATCTTCTGCTCGAGGCCAGCTTGGAACTTTTTTAATATCCCCGCGTGCGACAAATTGTACCTGCTAGAGATGCCCTACTTTCTCACTTCGCTGCTTTTAGTTCCTTTTTCGGAACCATTAGTACGCCTTTTTTCCTCTTAGTCGCCTGCTGACTTCCCCTAGGATTTACATCTTCTTCCCGCACTATCTTGTTTGGTGACAGGTTTATTGCAATACGATTAGGTTTCACTTCAGTCGCCTGTGACCCGTTGGGGCAGTATGTTTCGAGTTGTCGTTGGAATTTCGGTCTTCCTACTGCAATTTACTGTAGAGAACTCTAGTAGCTCTCCCCATATTTTTATGGCTTCGTGCACATTGTGCTTATCTAGATGAAGCTGGACAGCTCAGCTATTTTTGCACCAAGCTGGATTATTGTGTTTAAATAGTCCTTCGCCGTTAATTGATCTTCCTTTCGCTTTATCTTGTATGATCTTTGGCATTGGCGGAGATCTCAGCGTTGACGAACTTCTCTTGAATGGGCCCTTTTCCTGGTCCTGGAGTACCTCCTGCTGTCGCTCCCCTGGAACACATGCGGTGGGTGTGTTGCTGTTTTATTGTCCAGCGATCTGCTTTCAACTCATCTTTCTTCGATTTGGTTACTGGTATTCTCGGTAGAGTGGTACTTCGCTTGAAGACCTCCTTTTCCAATTCTTAAGCACTTGTAGCATTAGATGCCACGACGGCCAAGTTGTCCATCACCTGCGCTCAAGGGATATCGACGACCGGGAGCCCAATTGTTCACTCCCAAAAGCCATCGGCACAGAGGTTTCAAGCCCTACAGTGAGTTTCCTCCTTCTCTCGTCTTCCATATTTGTTTTATGTTGTGGGTATTCTTCCCCCGCACAAGAGATGAGCAAACGCTGGTCTATGCACAGTCAGAAAGGTGCATGAACACATATTTACACATCAATAGGTATGCTATCAGAAGTAGTTACTCCTATTGATACGAAATTTGGTGGAAAGGTGAGACCTATGAATCTCCCCGCATGCAGTAAGCAACATACTCTCACGTTGAGTTTAAAGGGACAAGGACCCCATACATTCTGAAGGAGACTGTCAGATCTATTTTCAACGAATCCAGTCATGTGAAGTGTTAAATGACAATTAGTGCAATTAGTACTTTCTGGAACAGATATTAGTTTTGAAAGTGGTTGAAAGGAGGAGGAGTGCGGAGGTTCCAATAGTTAGTTCAAGGATCAGTTCTCGCAAACAACTCACAAATATCTGAAAAGAAATAAGATGGTCCGCACACATGGCGTCTAGCCCTTGAAATACTTTCCACCCCCAAGTACTTTCAAATAAAGTTGATAATAATATTAGCAAACTGACTGTAAAGCGCTCCTTAAGTTCATCCTAGAATCATATTTTCCAGTAATATAGGCTCTACTATAGAATATGATAGTATCAAATTTGGTGGAAATCGCGCTATTACTACAAAGTTATTATAGGTGAAAGTTGCTTTTGTTAAAAATTTCGTGCATTATCAGACTTTGAGTGTCAGCATCATACTAACGTTAATGTCTGATAAACTAAATGCATAAACAGTACGAGCTATAAATACAAATGGGTCAAACGCTCTTTCAAATATGCTTATACAAGCAGTACACAAAAACTTTCTTACCTGAAGCGGTCAGCTTTCGGTTTCCTGACTTGTTCTTAAATAAATTAAATGATGAGGACAAGGGGCCAAGCTATCACCGGTTGTCTTGATAAAGCATTCTTGGCATAGGGGAGAAAAAGTAACATAATACTTCCGCGAAGGAAACCTCAAAAACGATAGCATTGAGGACACCATAAGAAGAGTCCCGGAACTGCTTTTCAAAAGCTAAGCAGCTATCCATTAGACCATGGCATAATTTATAAAGGACACCTGCATCAGCCAGAGGTCTGCGCTGTTGAAGAGACGACATATTGTTGGTATCGAGGGTTGTTGTGTGGAAAATTTGCATACTTTGAAAAAATAAACCCTTTTGTAAATACAAATCAAATTCTTGATAATTTTCCTTTCATCACATATTCACTGATTACTAACAGTCTTCGAATTTGGGTCTCTTTCTTAAGTCTGTACATACACAACTGGGAATACTGGAAGCTGCACGAATTGGGTATAAAGCTTTTGTGTTCATCCTACCTTTTTCCGTTCATATATACTACCAGTTCAAAATATTCCTTGATATTCATATGTATTTTTAGACTCCAACTCCGCCGTCGTTATGAGTTCACTTTATTTGATAATGACGTCACCCACGCCTTAGAGTCCCATAAATTCGCGTGAAATATTCAATTTTGACCTTCTACAACTTTCTTAATAGTAGTTAGATCTTTGCCAAACTTTTCAAAATTATGTATTATGTTATTATTTATAAGCGTACGTAAGTTTGTACTTCTGGTATGAATTCGAACAGGTAAATTTCTAAAATATGGTGATATGCCATTATTAACTTTATTTAACCAGATACCGGAATGGGATGTAGTTTGAGGCCTAAATTTTGTATAGATGCACCATTGTGTCTTTTTTAAGATTTTTCGGTTGGATAGGTTCTGAGACAACCTGTTATACTTTTTGGGGGACACATTTTGAGCCCATACTCCCCCATGTTTCACCCGGTATCAAAACTAGCATCATATTCTTTGAAAAAAATATACACCACATCTTTCACATGTACGGGGTCCCCCCTTTAAACCCAGTGCAAAATGATGCTACCCATTGTATGTAACGGGATTCGCAGACCACACCACCATTATTTCGTGACAATTGGTTTAGCCCTTTCCGAATAAATCGGGTGTGACAAACAGACAAATATATGAGCAGACAGGCGGGTAAGCAGACATCAAATCGATTAGACGCAACTGTAAACAAAGATTCCACTAACTCTACCACATAAGTAAGACCTAAATCAAGAGGATACCGACGGCAGAAGACCACAGGGACCGAGCTTCTTAAGAAGCAGTATATGATCAACGGAATCAAAAGCTTTTAAGAAATCAGTTTAAATTGCGTACGCGTCTTTCCTTTCATTGAGGTATTTAGCAACAAAATTGGTAAACTCCAAAAAATAATTAAGGTCGAGCGACCTTTTTAAAACCCATGTTAGTCTTTTGCAAGGATATGTCCCAAGCAAGACGAAAGGCAGTCATTGACTTACGTTTTTTTTCAGAATTTTAGCCGCACAGCAAAGGAATGATATGTGTCGGTAATTTTCAGCTAAAGTGGCATTGCCTTTTTTGTATAGAAGGAAAATGGGGGCTGCCTCCACTTATCTGAGAAGACACCTTCAGATAAGCTTTTGTTGAAAATTAAAATATTTTATTTACATTTCATTAACATTATATTAATATCAGAAAGACCGTCAGGACCACAATCGCCATTAATATCTTAATTGTCGGTAAGAAATTCGACAATGAGAGGAGACAGAAAAGGAATCGAAGAGGCATAGGGTAAAAAAATATCAAATTTATCCGACGAATGCCGAATAATTTCGAGAAAGTTCACATGCAAAATTAGTAGAGGTTGAAACACAATCATCGAATTTTATATTGGCCGCGGGCGGAGCAATCAAAGAGCCGGAAGTTCTGACATGAGACCAGAAGGGCATAAATTCACGTTGCTCAAGAGAGCCCTTAATATTCGATCGGTATTTTGAGTAAGTAATCCTAATTAAGGTTTTCGTGGAGTAATACTTTAAAGTTGGCAGGACCAACTGTACAGACTGTGCTTCGACATTTTGTCCAAGACCGGTATTTCGCAAGTAAGGTATCACGAATTTCTACTGTAAACCAAATCAAGTACCTACGGAACTTATGACACGAGATGGAAACAAAGCATGAAAACCGTTTTTCGAAGGTGCCAGAAATCGCGGAGACAACCTAGCTACAAGAGAAATTATGCAGCTGAGTTTAGAAACTTATTTAGCGCCAGGAAATGGACTTTGTGGAAGTTGAGTTTTGGAACCATATGGATCGAATAATACGGAGATCGGCTTCAAGAGATGGATGGTGAGCATCAGTTCTAAAGGAAGTGCAGTGACTGCGAGATACGGAACGAAAGTTAGGAATATTGAAAAAGTTAGATCGAGGAGGCGGTTATTATTATAGTTGCTATGAACGTCAAATTGTAGAGCAGAGCAGGAGTTCATGAATTCCAAGAGAACTAAAGCCAAGGCGTCACATGATTGGGAAGAGCGGGCGGACCGGCCGAGGTTGCTTATCCAATTGGGGCGAAATTGAAGTCCCCACAGAAGATGGATGCAGTGCTCATTGCATGCAGTGAGTAGCATAGTTTCACGTTGAGAGGGTTCCCATAGATTTTTTTTCACCAAATGTAGTCATGTGAAATATCAAATTAAAGGTCTCCGCTTAAGTTTATCGTGGAACTATCAAGTCGCAGCAATAAAGAATATACTATACAGCACGATGTTGCCAAGTTTGGCGGAAATCGTACTATTGCTAATAGAGTTTTAATAGGTCGAATTTGTTACTTTTGTGCAAATGTATTGCCTTCTGAAACTTCGAATGTCAGTATCATACTAAAACGAATGGTCAAACAAACTAAGTACTTAAACAATACGAGCTAGATACAAATATAATAGGACAAGTGTCCACTCAAATATGCTTATATAAGCGATACACAAAACCTTTCATACCTCAAGCTTTTAGCTTCTGGCTCCCTGACTTCTTCTCTTTTATATTTTTCGTCCAAGGCTAAACTATTTTATTGCAAAATCAGTTGATATATGAGCCTGATGCGCCCTCTAAATGTGCTCAAATTAAAGAAACGTATTTTTGACTTGTCAGTGATCGAAATATTGCCAAAGCAGCGTCGACCAGTACCTCACTAAATTTGCCCGTTTTTAAGATCGCTTGAAAGTCTTAACGAGGTGCTTATATTTTATGGTCAACTTGAATTATCATCCCGCAACCCTCATGTTCATTACAAAATGACTTTAAATCCAAATGGTCAACTAGGTTAGCTGATATATATAAGCAAATGACTTTCATGAAGGAAATGGACGATATAACGCGATGCTTTCAAACGAATTTCAGACTGAAATTAAGAGACTGACTCGTCTCCGAATCTTCTAGTGGTACCTGCAAGGTACAGTTAGATACCAGGAAATACCATGGTAGGCAGATTTTTTTAAAAGGAAGGAAACTGTACACGGCCATGAGAGAATTCGGTATCCCCACGAAATTGATAAGACTGACTAGGCTGACATTGACCAATGTGCGAGGCCAAATAAAAGCAGCCGGATAACTCTCGAGGCCGTTCAACATTAATAACGGTCTAAGACAAGACTATGCCCTATCATGCGTCCTCTTTAACTTGGTCCTGCAGAAAGTGATTTGCGATGCAGATGTAAATGCAAAGCTTTCCTAAAGTAAGTCCAAAGCAAACCCAATACTAGGCGTCATTTTTGTAGCGAAGTAATGTGAGGTGATATTGTAATATTTGGATCAGTTTTTGTGATGGTAGTGTGATATCATATTTTAAGGTGATATGACTTTCGTAATATTAAGTACGTCACCTACCCATCTCTACCAGCGAATTCGATAAAACTGATATAAATCGAGGGGCGTAAGGATGATAAGACTAGTTTTATAGTACATCATTGGTTGCCAAGTCGCAGTAATGACACTGAATCGTCTATATCAATAAAATAACAACGAACGCGTTAAATATCCTCGACAGCCATGAAATGCATTGGAAAGACCGATTGATAATACAGTGAGCATTACGGATAGTCAACGGATCCAGTTACCAGGAAGATTTACATTCGATCTCCAACGCTCAAATCGGACATTTGATCTCTTTATTAATAATACTGTAGAATCCTAGTAATTCGTTCATCGATAATTTGTATTTTCGACTAATTCGTACAAATCTTCCGATCCTCAGTGTTAATTTTGTTTATTTTCACTCTCGGAAATTGTTAAGCCGGATAATTCGTACCAAATAGTCCCTTGGCCACATGAATTATCAGGATTCTACTATCTTTCTACCAAACTTTCCGATATCGTGCCTTAAATTACGGACTCAGTTGGGCAGATAATATAACGAGAATTGGTCCCTGATTACTGTACTTTTTGATTCTTAACTTCCTTCCCTTTATGACCTATTTCATATTGATAATTGATACTTTTGAGGCCTTTCATTTAATATCCTCATTACCATATTCGCGGGAAAAAATTGTACCGTCCTTTCGCATATCCCTTAAACTTGCATCGTTAAGTTGACTGTATATGCGAGGGTTCACAATTCCAATCTTTGCACCAAATTTCGTGTCAATAATTGATTAATTATTTCTCCGAAAAGTGCGTATAACAGACAGACAGACACAGGCAAGAAGACAGCAAACCGTATTTAATATGATTTTGTTTTACATAAACCCTTTATCTTAAAAAGAGCTACTGGGATCAGTAAACAGAAACAACTTACGCCAAATACATACTTATATAGCATTATTTACTTATAACATCTGGCTTATAGCGAGCCAAAGTACATATGCTAAGTTGAAACCACCAGTGAAGTTCTCAACTCTCTTCTATTAACTAAATACACCAAGTTGCAGGGTTTTCATTGTGTCACTCTTACACAGATTAGGGAAGAAGCTTAGGTAAACATTGTGATCTTTAGGATATACCATTTCAACGCAAGAAGTTAGGAGATGCTATTGTAAAAAAATTTCAATATAATGATTAGCCGGGTTTCTGTTACACAATCATCAAATTAGAATATATGAGGGATATCAGCATAATTTAACACCAAGGAAATGGGATCTAGTGATCGTTTAAGGATGTTATGATGCTATGGTAACTGGAAGAAAAGCCCAACAATATCGAATCCAAATCAGAAAATTCATGATCCCTACCCAATGCTTTATATTTGCTAGGGTCAGCTGAATGTAAGGTATTGCGAGCCCAATAAATTAATCACGCTGTGCAGTTCAATATTGAAGAAAGTATCCAACATGAAGCAGCTAAACTAGGTTTTATATTGAAGGAATATTAAAGACAATTTACTTGGTTATGTCATTGCAATCAACATGACCTTTCAACAGCTTTCTTCTAAGAGTTAATTCGCTCTACCGTAAATGAGTAGTGGTCCGTCTTAACAAATTTCCAAAGTGGTAGAGCTTAAAGTGTAATCCTGTCAAATTAATTCACAATGACAAATTAGTGGTAAAGGAAAATCCAATAAAAGCCGCTATCTGGTTAATATAAGCCAAACTCACAAACCCTTGCTTACAGAAGGTGGAGAAATCGTGGCTCGATATGGAACCTTATTATTCTTATTATTTCACAAATCCAGTCCATAAACGTTCACATGCGTACATATTGCACTTACCTTTTAATAGCTCAGTAATTGGAAGCTACCACTCTGCCTGACTTCCTCAAACACCATAAAAGATTCAGCATCCTTCTCAGTATTGTAAACGTTTTAGTCCCTTGGTGTTATCTTTCAATTTTGAACTCCAAAATATTGCAAAGGTAATAAAATTGAATCACTTGTCCCCGCCCCTACTATAATTTTATGCTTATGTCAATATTCCTCTAGTTGACTGCGTCTATGGCTTCTGTTGTTGATAGAAATTCGTGGTTACTCTACGCCAGAGCATCCTGTGAAGCGAGGCGGACCCCGTTATAAGGGAAACGCTGCAGAGTATGTTATTTCAGGATCATCCGGCAAAAGGAAAAGGAATCGAATAAATTGGCTTCGTTACGACAGAACAGCCATCGAAGTTAATTTAATCGGCAAATGACTCCCAAATGATGCCCAATTGTCTGTGAAGATGAGCCTAAATGTGTGTATATGTAAAGGTGAAAGTTGTACGAATTGTCACAAAGTTTTACATTATGTTTCAAAATAAGCATTTCGGTGAAATTTCGCTTTCCCCAGGAGCTCTCAACCTTTAATTGCACAGTTCTTCACCCAGATATTGTTCGTTGTTTTAATCCACTGTTCACTGCTTAGGATATAATAATGGTATCATGGGAAATTGTGCTAGGTCCTAAAAGGATATAAAGGATATAATTTGTTAGTATAGTAATATCTGACATGTTTTTTAAAGACCACACGAACCACACTTGGAAAAAGTGGTCCTTGCAACACATTATTTTAAATTTTTATTTCATTGCATTTATTCATTTATTCCTTTTTCTTTGTCACAATCTCGGCAGATGCCGGATTTTATTTAGGCTCGAACGATCTACCTAATTAAAACATAAAGGGACCCTGCTGGTGGTAACCGGTAGTAGGTTAATGGGAGAATCCGTCGAGAATTGGTAGGTAAATAGGAAAATTCATCGAGAACCGCCCCAGCATCAAGCACGTATGCAGAATGATATACTTATGCATGGTTTCAACCAGACTGTGTCAGAGTCCCTGGGTATCAAGGGAAGCCGTGAAGGATTAAGGTACAATAGCTGTAGCTGACAATATTATGGGAACTACAACCATCTGCTCGAGACGCCGAATTTCTTTCTTTTTCTCTTTTTACCACGAATTTCCGTTTATGAGGGATAGGAACTAACAGCACCCCAGGCTTGTTGTTGGGACCACCACTTAGAAGTCCCTATGCATGCTATAAGCAGAATTATCAAGTACTGCTTGCGGCTCATATTAGTAAACCGGACATGTTCCTGTGATCAGCCCATTCTTGTATGCAAATTTTGAAGAATCACTTTACATACAGCATTATACCTGTTGGTGTATTGAACCGGTGCGATTACAGTGCAGGCAGAAATGAGATGGTCCAACGTCTCTAACACCGAATCACATATTCTGCACTGGTCTTTCGTCACCCGCTGTTTCATTATGAGCTTCTGATAAGCTTGGGCGTGGTCGCCGTCGTCATCCTAAATGGTACACATAAATCCCTTCGCAAAGAGCTCCCCAGCACACAGTCATCTGTTCGACAAATGTGAATCAACAAATGGCTGACAAAGACAATTCACGTGTTTATCGTGCATTGCCTTCGATTTTCATTCATGGATCCGCTCTTGGTCGGTCTTCACCCCACTCAGAGGATTGAAAGATCGATCCTTCCTTGATTGGTTTTTGGTCTGACTTCACCCCACTCACAGGATTGAAAGTTAATTGGAACCAATACACAGTCAGCCTTACAGAAAGCCGCATGGAAGGCACTCGCCTGCTCCTTGCTGTAAAAAGAGGCACGCAGCGGATCCACTTGGCGGTGATGTTGTGCCGCTACGTCAACCACGCCCCTACCTCCGCTGCCACGGGGCAGTTTCGTCCGCCCCACAGCAGAGCATGGATGATGCCTTCAACATTTAGACACAGTAGGTCGTATACGTCGCTGGATATTTTCCTGATCGGTTTTCGTCCACGGTAATATTTCCAGTATATAAGCCAGTGAAGGCAGAGCAAACATGTCAAATATGCTTATTTTATTCTTCCCCGAAAGATGTGATTTCAGCATCAGTTTTCCACGTTGCAGAGCGTCGTTCAGATCACCAACTTGAGCATGGGTCCCTTGCAGAATTCCGAGGTATTTGTAGTAGTCTGTCTCGGTTATAGCTTAGATGTACATGAAGTGTGTCAGCTTGCGCTTACCGCGTAGGCCATATTTTATTGCAAAAACATGTCCTGAATAATCATTTAGTAGCCATGAAGGAGGGTTTTGTGCCATGCAAAACCAGAAAGGGACTCATCGAATCCAGCTGGAAGGTGCCTGTTCGTAAATGGATAGGCTCTGAGGTATTGACTCTCACAATTAAATGCACTGATAAAATGGTAACCTACCCTCCCATGACTGTCACCAAAAACTTGATTAGTTTCGGATTATTGCGATACAGATTTAGGACATCGATTGGCCAGGTATGCGGAACGCTACCTTTTTTTCGTATCATATTTTCTTCATTTTTTAGTTTTTTCTATTTCTCCCTTTTAATTATCTCTCCATTTTCTTTTTTTGTAAGTTGTGTAGATTTATAATTTAGGTTTTGCGCGCATAGATTAAATTAACATAAAGTTGAACTAAATATTTGAATCCTTCTCTCTAACTACCACAAAACTCATATTAACAAAGAGACAACCTCCGTTTTTAAGATCTAAAGTAGGAACCCCAAAGGCCGCGCATCACGAAGATCTGAGACAGGAGAAATAACAATTAAGAATCTGATCCGTACATGCGTGCGGACAAAGTGGTATTTTTAAGGTTTTATGTAAAACAAAATCTTCGGCAACTCGTCTTTGGGAATTGGCGTCCGATTCAGAGTTCGCCGGCAAGTGCCAGTACCTCTCTCCTGGTGGGGAAATAACCCCCTAATGATGTTTACCAAGAGCGTAGGCTACGTGGTCTGCGGAGACGACGGGTCTCTGAATCATCTTCTCACGATGTTTTATGCGCTACACCAGGGGTTTATATCCACACATATCTCTCACATATCGTTTTTGAAAACATTCCCACTTAATCCGTTGAATAGCCAGCTTGAAGTTCCTGCGGGCTTCCTTGCAGGCAAGCTCCTTTTGCCAGGTGATCTCACCTCAATCGAAGGCTGGCCAGTTGACTATTCCAGAAGTAATTGGGTCCTCTAGTGGGGAATGAGGATCTCCTAGGCATTGATGCGTTACATGCTTTGGCGACGCATTGGTGAGCTTTAACTGTTGAGGTGCCTGCCTCGTTAGACTGGTCTATCCATACCTTCACGAATATTTACTCATCCATTGCTTTTGAAGTTCGTTTGTCTGTCCGCCCAGTTGCAGTAATGTAAACTAATCTATAGAGCACGGTATTGCTAAGTTTGGTAAAAATCACAATATTGCTAACAAAGTTATAATAACTCAAAGTTTTTTCTTTTGTGCAAATTTATTGCAATTAAAGGCTTTGAATGTTAGTACGAACACTAAAGTGAATAGTTCGACATAATATATGCATATACATTACCAACTAGATGCAAATCGGACAAATGTAAATATTTTCATATGAGGTCGCCAAAAATACGATAGTATGCTATTATTGCCTTTATTTAAGCAAATATCAGCATGGAGAGTACTTTGAGGCATAGGTGTTGTTTGGAGCAACTTGATGAATTTTTCTAGGCTAGTTTCTGAAAACACCCGTAAAATAAGTGATCACTTTGAAACACCCGTATTCCGCCCTTTACAATTAACGCCAAAACCAAGACCGGCTACAAGGAATCGAAACCTTTTCTTGATATCTCACACGCCTATATTTGGTAGGAAAAAAATTCACCCGCTTTTGCATGTATGAAAATCTTCCTTAAACTCAATGTGTACCAACCTAATGCGTAGGCATCAGAAGTTTCAAGCTTCGCAGTGTCTCGGTGATGGACAACTTGGCCACCCTCGTGTCTAATGCAACAAATCTTTTGGATTTTTGGATGGTGGTGTACAAGCGCGAGAGCACCGCTAAGAAACCGATGAAACATGAGCTTAAAATAGTTCGCTGAATGAAAAAACGGCAACAACACTCACCACATTTATTCAAGGGGGGACACAACCGAAGACACTCCAGAACCAAAAGAAGGACCTAATTAAGTGAAGCTGTGGAACCCTGACATCTTTGTCAATACCAAAGATCGTGAAAGATAAGGAACAGGAATGAATGTCAAAGATGATATACTATGTGAAAGGAGTCATTCGGTCCGGACTCATAGACAACAGATCAACTGATCCCAAGGCAGTACCCTTCACACAGCTAGATGCAAAATAGTTGAGCTGCCCAAGCTTATGAAGAACAAGCTGAATGTGCACCAGGCTGTGGACCATATAATAATAATAATCGTTGGCACAACAATCCATATTGGATCAGCGCCTTGAAGTGTGTTAGAGCACTTCATTCAAGACCGTAACGGTACACTACAGTAGACTGCAAGAGGCAATGTGGTCAGCATTGCGCTCACCCGAGATTATTACCCTGATTGGACTCAGGTACTCATTCACAGCTGAGTCGACTGGTGTCCGACGTCAAATCACGATACAAATCCCACTGCCACCAGCGAGATTTGAACCGCGACCTTCCGTACGACAGCCTTGTGCTCTAACCACTCAGCTATTCGGACTGTGGACCATATAGCAAGAAATATTAGATCCTCTATAACAGATCTCAGGAGGAGGAAAAAAATTCAAAGAGAACCCAAAACCCGCTGACCCAATACTGCGACAGGCAAGTGGCACCGAACCGTACTGTCATCAACCTGCCAGCAAACAAAAGAGTGCGGGAAAAAGGTGGGGAGCTTGTCAGAAAAGGAAAAAGGAAAAGTACGGAAGCGAGAAAGCATGTAAACCAAGTGGAAGCGTCGGTGATCGAAGCGAAATCCAATGTTTGAATACTTCGCGAATGCCTGCGCTAGGGCGACCCAATCGATCGGAAAGATGTGGAGGCAAGGCCACATTGCCCGGAATTTAGAGAAGCGTTAATTGTAATGAAAAAATAAGATTAGTTAGGAAAGGGGGGTTTGGCTCGGTTTTAGATTTGGTCTTACCAATCCTGCCCTGAGACTTTGTATTTTCTAGCGCGTCAATCTCTTTTAGGCTTTGTATGAAACAAAACCTTATTAAAATCGATTCAATGTCCGTCTCTCTGTTACAAGCTCAGTTATTACTTTCTTAAACTGGTCTTATTTTCAATATCGAGTCATGTATGTACGTTTGCACCAGCGGTATTCATTTTACGTACAAATATATGTATGAGTGCTTTGGCGAGTAAAGCGGAAATATTCAGATGCATACCATCAATTTGGATATGGATGTGCATGTATTAGGCAATATTTATTTGTTTAGGATGAACATAACTTTTATGCTTGGAATATACACATTAAATTGGAAGTTAAATTTTCAGCTATATTCGAAAAGAAAAACATTCATAGAAAGTTCCATGCATAAAATTAACACAAAACCTTTTTATCAGAAGCGTCCACGTTCCGATATTCGAATTTGTTTGGCAGGAGTACAGGGCGAAGAACCAGCATGTCTGAAATGAGGAAACGTAGAGCTGGTCTGCAAAAGCTTTTGGGGGAACAAACCTGCAAAGCATGTGATACGTTCAGTGCTAGGAGATGTACATTCCACCCAGTAGAAGACCTAACTCCTGGCGGTATAGTGAACTGGCCAGCCTTCGATCAGTCTACCACTGAGCAAGACGAACGGAAAGAAAGCAATAATTAGGATTGATAAGGGCAAAACCAATACGCCTATGAGGAACCGGAGCAAGGGGGTTCCCTCTTGAATGACCTATGTTCGAAGGCGGATGTATATTCGTTGGAGAGCGCATACATATTTTTGAAGAGATCTCCACAGATCACACTTCCTACTCTGTTGTTGAAGATTATTCATGCGTTATTTCCCCAATAAGAAAGGGGCGATGACATCTTTCGGAGATCTCTGAATATGATGCATCGCACATTTTTGCTTAGCTTTTTGAATTATGGAATCGACAGAAACTAATACTGCTACCTAAACTGGCAAAGGTACACACTATGGAGGAAAGATAGAGCGGGTAATCTTGGGTATTGAGGTCAATTAGTCCTTTTAGAACGATCGTATAAGTTCCGTAAAGCCAAATCAATCATCGATGCCGTTAAAGTGATTACTAACTTGGTCGATAAAGTGATTCACGGAGAGGATATTACCAACATGTGTTGCGAAAACGTACGTGAGAAATGAATTTGATTCGGTCAAAAAGAACTTTATAAGGAAGTCCCTCGCAACGGTGATGGATTGGTGTTTTCACCTATTTCACCGCTACTGTCGATAGCCTTTTGGCAGAAAGAAGGTTATGATATGACACCGATCACGAACCTCAGAAGTATGCTATTATCATCGTAATTATCATCTTACCAAGTTTCTCATGGGACATGGTTGGTGTCGCCACTACCCGTCCAGGTTTAAATTGGATCATCATCATCAACGGCGCAATAACCGGCATCCGGTCTAGGCCTGCCTTAATAAGAAACTCCAGACATCCCGGATTTGCGCCGAGGTCCACCAATTCGATATCCTCAAAAGCTGTCTAGTATCCTGGCCTACGCCATCGCTCAATCTTAGGCAGGGTCGGCCTCGTCTTCTTTTTCTAACATAGATATTGCCCTTGTAGATTTTCCGGGTGGGATCATCCTCATCCATACGGATGAGGTGACCCGCCCACCGTAACCTGTTGAGCCGGACTTTATCCACAACCAGACGGTCATGGTATCGCTTTTAGATTTCGTCATTGTGTAGGCTACGGAATCGTCCATCCACATGTAGGGGGCTAAAAATTCTTCGGAGGATTCTTCTCTCGAACGCGGCCAAGAGTTCGCAATTCTTCTTGCTAAGAACCCAAGTTTCCGAGGAATACATGAGGACTGGCAAAATCATAGTCTTGTACAGCAAGAAGTTTGACACTATGGTGAGACGTTTGGATACCCATCTAAATTGGATGGAGTCCCAGAGTACCCAGAGTACTTATTCTCCCACTAACTTCCCACTGGAAGGAATTAAAAACCTGATGCAAACTCTAGGATAGGTGGTAGTACCAACAATTTTTGTGTAAAGAACCCTGCCAGGACATCGATGATCTCGCGAAATTCTAGACAGGAAATTTGCGGTGAAAATCCTATGTCAGATCGACAGTCGAACGCAGACTGCAACTATCAACTATTCTGCAGTCGGCGCTCAAAGTCGTGGCGACAGAAAGAATAGAAATTGGCTAAGTTGAAGCGAAGATGCAAGATGGTTGGCATTTATAATACTCATTGGTCATATCATCAAGGATTTTGCCGTCAGTGTTTATCTGACATATTGCAAGTAGCAACAGACGTCCAGAACATCAGATGGCACTAAATGCAACTCGGAAATAATGTTGATAAAACATCGATATGACCATAATTAACAAAACAAATCTCAAGTATGGAGACGAAATTTGAGTGGAGGAGGAAACAGGTCACAGGATGTAGCGGAACACGCTGAGGCTGGTACTCAAGTAATAGACGCGAAAATGCATATTGAAAGTGAAGAATTAATAATAATAAAATAATACTCGGCCATAGCTTGTCCCAGGCCCGGTTATGAAAGAAGGAGGGCCATAAGTTATCACAACGTCTCAGAAACTGCGTGAGAAAAAAACAAGCACTTTGTGATCCTATATCAATAGCCACCTCCAGTCAAACCAATTGAAAAGTTGGACAGTTACCGCAACATATTTTGAAGTCAAATATAATATCTCGAAAGCCAAACTCTGTTGAATGAGTAATAAAAGAAAAAACAACAATTTTTTATGGGAATTCTCTTCTTTCTTCGTTATTCTAATGTCATTAGTTTTATATTACATAGAAATGTTACGGAAAAGTAAAAAAATGAAGACAGTTATTATTTCATATCGGCAATACGTAACGTGATTGCTCCCAGGCTTCCTGGCATCTACGGCAACTCAATCATTAAAGGGCCGCAAAATAGGCAATAAGCAGTCTCCCTGTCACATGAAAGAGCTCATGATTGGGAAAGGAGGAGGGACTAGTAGCTTCATTCTAAATGGCTGTAGACCACTGTAGGGTTTCAAGAGGTAGAAGCGGAAAGTGCAAGAACTCTGAAGTTTCGTCAAGTACTCACTAAGTTAGCTATCACTACACCTAGAACCCACGGTCCGCTAATTTTGGGGTAATTCGACGTCTAGTCGCCACGAAGACCAAGAGAATAGCTCCACCCGCTGCAATTGTTTTGCTACAGTCTGTGGCAACCGCTTCAGCGGCGTGACTCACGAAAACAGGACTTTTCTAGGCTAACTCAAATCAGCACTGCCAACGCCAGCAGACTGATGAAAAAGTTCAAAGGGTTTAGAGGAACTATGCCATTTCCAATCAGGCAGTTGTAATTAAAATTTGACACACAATAAAACTAAGTCGTTTTGCCGTATGCAGTCCATTGCAACGGTATGGCGAAAGTCACTGCAGACGTGTCCAAAATGCAACGTACGCGAGGAGTTAGAGTAGTTTTTTAGATCACTTGAAGAATTCTAGCGGAATCTCTGAACAGTACACTTTCCGGTAATGGGGCCAAAGAGAGTGGAATTTGGGGGTTACCTACTCGAGTGTGCTGAGTTGATTACCGCCGAAAGCACGCGCCATACCACTACGCCTTTCATGCATTTGTCGGAAGTTACCAAAGACAAAGTTCGACACAAACATGGCATAAACCAGGTCATTAGTCTGCCTGAGGAATTTCCACCTTTCCTCACTGCAGGAATTACCTACCTTATCCCAAAAATGAACACGATGCAGGACCCCCCAGACCAATTACCAACCACACAAATTCATAATGTCCATTATTTATGGAAGCATCAATGCAAATCTCCTGACCAACAATATTCTGTCAGAGGAACAGAAAGGCTGCCGGGTTGGGCATGGTATCCGATTACGCCAAGGCTTTTGACAGCGCCCCGCAGACCTGCCTGATCGATATCCTAAATCTATGTCGCATTGATGTCAAACTAATAAAGTTGTTGGCGACAGTTGTGGAAGGTCGGAATACCCTGGAGTACCTGGAGTAATACCCTCACAACCCATCCGTATACGAAGAGCATCTTCCAGGGAGATTCTTTGGGTCCTCTGTGGTTCTGTATGGCACTGAATCGCCTTTAATGGCTACTGAATGGTGCTAGAGGGCATGGCTCGGTAATCAAATACGGCCTACGTATTAAGTGCTAGTTGACACACTTGATGTACGTAAACAACATCAACCTGTATGCTGATACGGACGACCACCCTAGAAGTCTTTTGCGAATAGTGGACACGTTCAGTCGTGCTATTCGGATAGAATTTGAATTAGACAAGTACTGAGTGCAAGCCATCATCATCATGTAATAACCTCCACATCCAAGCCATGACCGAGGCAGAGTTCCACAAATACCTAAGAATTCTGCAAGGAGCCCACGCCCGAGTTGGTGACCTGAAGGATACTCTGCTGCCAGAATTACTGCGAAGTATGCGACGTGCTGAAATCGCATCTCAGAGGAATGAATAAAATAAAGGAGGAGGAAATGTGTGCGCTATACCTTCACTGGCATATGGATTCGGAACACAGCCGTGAACAAAGACCGATCTAGAAAGCTTCCAGAGGCAGATACGAAATACGAATGAGCCTACCTTGCGACATCAGAGACAGGGACTTGGTTAACGTTGCCGCACAACATCACCGCCAAGTCGTCTAGCTACGCGCTTGATTTTACAGCAGACGGCAGACAAGTTCCTTGCATGCGACTGATTGTGAGCCAGATTGCGGGTTGACTATACTTTACTTAAAGGATCGATCTTCCGATTCTCTAAGTGGAGTGTTTGGAAGCGTGAATGGAAGTCAAAGGCAATGCAGGTTATGCACCTGAATTGTCTCTAGTAATCAATTGTTGATTTCCATAATTTCTTTATAATTTAACATAAACGAAGGAGGTGATATACGTACATAATATTACTAAATTTTCCTTACATAAAAAACTCCAGGTTTGCGTATCTATGTGTATTATCCACAAAATCTGCAAAAATGGTGTCTTTATTATAAATACTTTGCAAGAGAAAATCGCATCTCACTTTGTTTTACGGAAGTACTAATTCCGCAACAGACTGTACTGCCCCATTTTTTGCCGATTTACAGAACTTTCCCAATAAATTTGTTCAATTTTGTGAAATCGAAAAGAGGTGGATTTAAGCCGATGCAGAATGTGACATCATGTGGAGTATGTCGCTACAAAATCGTACGTTTCAATAAATTCAAGTATTTCGCTCTGGCTCCCATGTGAAAAAGCAAAAGATTATTACGATTCTATCTAAGGGTTCAATCTTTGTGATCCAAGCATCCCTCCACTGTTACTCGGAGCAATTGCAAACATTGTTTGTAGTTCCTGTCATATCATCGGAATGGATGATGAGCGCTCATTTAGGATTTCGATTTTTCCGTGATAACGTTTGGGGGAGCATTCAAAGTGACTGCGATATTCATTGATTCAGGAAATTGCTTCTATCGATTTTCATTTGAATCGATTATAATGAGGTTACAGTTGGATAGGGGATTTTCAGGAAAAATCTTCTTGGGAAATGCCGAAGGAAAGTTTAAGTAAACGTATGGTGGCAATCTGGAATGTATAAAACGATATCAATTAAATGGTAGAAATACTCATAACTAAATTTATGCATATGTAATTCCTACTATTTTGTGTGCTGCGCTCAAATCGTGGAAAGTTCCAGATTATTTTCGTATCAAAATTTTGGTTTGAAATTATTGAAAATTAAAATTATAGGTAATTATTAAGTGTACAACTTTGCTTCGCCGTTTTTTTCAAAATTTAAGGTGTTATTTTCAAAAATTGTTAGTACATTTACGATTGAAAGTATTATCCATCGTTGGCCACTACTTTTTCCCATCTATCCGGCAGCAAACGAATCCCGCGTCAAAAGGACTCGTCATCTTTGGGGTGATCCACGAATCAATCAAATTTTTCACTTTATCGTAAGAACCGAAATGATGGTCGATCAGGTTGTGCGCCATTGATCGGAAAAGATAGAACAATATGAGAGGAGTACGGCGGTTGGGATAGAACTTCCAAGTTCGGCGTTTCCAGGTACGTTGTCACCGGTCGCACAACAAGGAGGTGAGCATTGTCATGCAGCAAAATCACTTTGCCGGGCCGTTTCTCGAACTGACGCCGTTTTTCCTTCAATGCCCGTCTCAAATGCATCAGTTGAGTTCGATATCGTTCGCCTGAAATGGATTCACTCGGTTTTAACTCGGTTTAACTCATAATGCACCCAATTTCTTTGCGTCTGAACCATTTCCATGACTTTTAGGTGCTTAGAAATGGCTGGCTGAGTCACATGCAATGATACCGCCAACTCTTCTTGGGTTTGACAAGAGTTTTCATCGGGTGAAGTCGTAAACTCGCCATCTTCAAACACCGTTCACCTCTCACGGCCATACCGACCTTCGATGTTGAAATCTCCATTCTTGAAGCGTTGAAACTATTCTTGACACTCGTAAACTGCCATTTTAAAGCGATTTTGTACTCGTTTCATATATATATTTTTTATGAAATGAGTATAAAATCACTTATGTCTGGAAGTGGTGTTTTCGACAGATATATTAAGTTGCCAAATGACACTTTAGACCCGACAGTTTTACTCACAAGGTATTTCTAAAGCCATTTATCGAAAACAATAAATATTTTAAAAATAATTAGCTATTTTTCAAAGTGTTAAATTAAGTATACTAATTACAAACTTGTTAATATCATAATAATATGCTCAGCATAAGCGAAGAAAGGCAGTGGGTCAGGGACTGTGAGTACTCTTTCGCGACAATGTGCTTTTGTACTCTGGCGAGCAAAGTGATAGCAGACGCGAATCCGGTGTCGGGTTGTTTTTGTCTTGACCTGGGAGCTTTCCGACAAAATTCTGACTAAATGATTCCGGTGCAGATTAAGGAGTGTCACAATTGTGGAATGCTATGCACCAACGGATACTTTCAATATACTGGAGTTGGATGCTTTCTACGAGCAATTACATCCAGTTTAGGAAAGTCTTCCGAAAAGTAATTTTGTGATTGTAACGGCTGATCCAAATGTGAAGGTGCCCTCGAAAAACACCATGCTTGTCTTAGCGATCGCAACGATAATGGTCTCATTTTTATAGATTTCTGCACCTCATCAGTTGTTTGTTGTTCGAGCACAAAGCTTGCACCAGGTCACTTTTCCGAATGTGGGTAGCAATATAGGCGCTGATATCGCCGTTGAAAAGGATCAACCATTGATTATGGCTTATATTCGCTGGTGTATTGCGTCCGTTGCTCCTTATAGGTTTGACCATTTGTATGCTCCAGTCGTCGCGCGGCATTGGGCGAAATATTTGGCTGATGGAACGGCAGATAACCATGATGTGAACATCGTCAGTAAGAGGATGGTGCCTGTCACATTTACATCTGCATCGCGAATCACTTTCTCCAGGGCCAGCATAATGAGGACACATGATAGGGGATCCCTTTGTCTTAAACCGTTGTTGATGTTGAATCGTCTCGAGAGTGATCCTACTGCTTTTATCTGGCCTCGCACATTGGTCAGGCTCAGCCTAGTCACTCTTATCAATTTCGTTGAGATACCAAATTCACTCTTGGCCGTGTAGAGTTTTACCCTGGCAGCGTAGCCAGGGCTCGGCTTTAAAGTTGATTAAAAGACGGTCCAACTGATATCCATATTTCAACAGTTTTTCCATCGCTTGCGGCGGAGAGAAAATCTGATCTGTTGCTGATTTATATGAAGTGAAGCCTCTTTGGTATGGGCTAATGATTTTCTTGGCATATGGGGCTATCTGACCTAGCAAGATAGCGGAGAATATCTTATAGATGATACTCAGCAACGTGATACCTCTATAATTGCTGCACTGCCTGGTATCCCCTTTTTAAACTTTTGTGTGAAACAAAATATTAATACTGTCCGTCTGTCTGTCCGTTACACGCATTTTTCTTGGAGATGGTTGTAGCGATTCACACCAAAGGGGGGAACTCTGGACGCTCACGCAAACAGTGAGTTACATAATTCTACATTAACTTTAAGGGGGTCTTCTTACATGCAAAAGGGGGGTGTACAATTTTTTATCATCAAATATACTCATGTGGGGTATCAAATGAAACGTCTTGGTTAGTACTTTCCGAAGCCAGTATTAGTTTTGACATTTGTTGAAAAGGTGGAGAGCGCGGGGAGTCGAAAGTGATCACTTCTTTAACGGACCCATTCTCTGAAACTAGACAACCGAAAATCTCAAAAAAATCATGTGGCGACCACTATATAGTGCCTAGGCTCCGAAATACCCTCCATACCGATATTCGTTCAAGTAAAGTTAATAATAGTATATGTCAGCGGCAGTGATCTGCCCAGAACTGAGCGATTTAAATACCTCGGGTCAACGCTATCAGCGAATGGAGAGCTGCGTTATGAAATTGCTTCACGCATTAACGCAACCTGGATGAAGTGGCGCTCCACAACTGGTGTCCTTTGTGATCGACGTATCAACGAACGTCTCAAATATAAAATTTACCGCAATGTCGTCCGTCCAGTCGCTCTCTATGGTTCTGAGTGTTGGCCGACTATAAAAGACAATGAACGCCGTCTTGCGGTAATGGAGACGAAGATGCTACGTTGGACTAGTGGCGTCACACGTTTAGATCACATCCGAAATGAGGATATCCGCAATCGTTATGGGGTTGCACCGATCGTGGAAAAGTTGCGAGAGAGGCGTCTTCGATGGTATGGTCACGCAATTCGTGCAAACGAGAATTCACTTGCCAAGATTGGTCTGAACATCGAAGTCGATGGTAAACGACCAAAAGGCAGACCTAAGCAACGGTGGCTTGATACGCTGGATGGGGATTTGAAAGTCTCGAGATTGCACCCAGATCAGGCATTCGATAGAGCCAAATGGCGAAGCCGATCACGACGAGCCGACCCCGCTTGTGAACGGGACAAAGGCTGAAGAAAAAGAAGAAAGAAGACTTTAATTCTTAGTAATTGGATGCAAAATCCCCTCGAGTTTGGGTATAACATGGAGCACGATCCTGCCAAGTTTCGTGGAAATCGCACTATTACCGAAAAAGTTATAGTAGGTCAAATTGTCGCTTCTTTGCAAATTTAAGACTGAATGTCAGTATCACCTGGATATGAATATTGTCAAATAACATATGCATTTATCATATGCTACGTACTAATGGAATAAATGCACACACAAATATCTTTATAAAAAAAATACACAAAAGCTTTCATACCTGAAGCATCCAGCATCCACTTTCTCGACTTGTTAAGACGGATAATGCCTCATTGCCAGTCTCAGGCATTGATTCGCTGGCCCATACTTTGAACGTTAGCTGATGAACCGCTTGGTGTAATTGGTCGCCTCCATATTTAACTAATTTGGCTGTAATTTTATCGGCTCCTGGCGACTTATGGTTTTCAAACCGGTGGAATGCTCGGACTGTTTCTTTTATGCTTAGTGGTGGCAGTATCCGACTCGCTCTCCGCCCGGCGAAGTTCGTGATAAGTCTTTGCGCGTGCCCGCGTTCTTTGAGAATGCAATATTACTCGGTATGCAGCATTCTTCCATTTCGTTGCTAGCTTACATTCATCGTCAAACCAGCCGTTCCGACTTTTTTTGCGGCTGGAGCCAAGTATCTTTGTAGCCATATCCATGATAACGTTCTCCAAGTGGCTGTGAAGATCATTTGTTGATGCTTCATCTCCAGGACCTCTGCTGATTGCGGTTATTGCGACATCCATCTCCCCCTTATAGATATTACGAAGGGTTATGTTGTGAATGGCTTCAGTATTCACTCTCACCTGTAGGTGGTGTTGTAATTCGTGCACGGCGCACCAAGCCTACGAAATGGTCATCTGAGTTTATATTGCTCCCCTATATATTCTCACATTCATCAAGGCTGGGAGGTTGCGGCGTTTGATCAACATGTGGGCAATTTGGTTGAAAGTGATCCCATCTGGAGAGGCCCACGTATGTCTGTAGACCGCTTTCCGTGCAAACCAGATACTTCCAACAACCATTTCGTGCGATACTGCTAACTGAATAATCCGCAGTTCGTTATCATTGGAATCCCTATGTAAGCTGTGGGAGCAAAAGTATCGCCTGAATACGGGCTCCGTCCTTACTTGACTGGTGAAATCCCTAAGTATAATTGATGTCATACTTGGGACAGGCTCCGAGGGTCCATTCTACTGCCTCGTAGAAGGTATCCTTTTCGGCATTTGCAGTCCCCTCTATAGGCGCGTCAACGTTTATGAGGTTTATATTTCTAAATTTACCTCGCAAAAGCACAGTGCATAGCCGTTCGCTTATATTTTCAAAGCCGATAACAGCAGGTTTCATTTTTTTGTTGACTAAGAAACCTACTCCGAGCACATGGTTTCCTGGATAGCCCTTATAATACATGGTGTAGTGACTTTTCTGCAGGAAACCGATCCCTGTCCAGCGCATCTCTTGCAACGTTGTTACATCAGCATTATATTGAAGCAGGGTATCGGCTAGCTGCTCAGCAACATTCGGCCGGGTTCATCGTTTTAAAATCCATCCTGTCCGAGGATCCTGTTGTGGCTTCGTTACGAGTTGTTTTCCGTGTAAGGTTGTCAACGCTACCCAACCCCAACCTGGAAGATCAGTTGGTACATTTTGCCCCGTTTTTAGGCACGGGAGACACCCCTTCATTCTTCTCCGTCCACAGCTTTTCATTAACAAATAACTCCCAACGGTCACCACGTGGAGGTAGAGATAGGGTTTGGTAGTAGAGCTGCCGGTGTTGGTTCAACAGGCGTTTCCCAGGTTTTCGACCCCTTCACCGCCTATGTATTGAATACCATCTCAAACTACATATTTCTGGTGTGGCGAGTTTTTCGTGACACCATCTCACTGAACACTTTGTCGTCAATTGTTCTCGATCGTGTTCTAGGAATGATAAGTCGGAATCACTATCTACATATGATTCAAACATTTCCTGATTCTGTGGTCTAACCTGAACAGCACCAAGTCGTACTTTTCCTGACGTTTCAGGTTCAACAATATCTCCTTTCTTGTCATCTCAGGGTTCACAGTCAGAATTTGCCACTAAATTCAGCACTTCTGCCAAATCTCAAGTTGATTTCAGATTACATTGCTTTTGCGCATTTTATCAAAAGATTTCGAATGCAAATATAATAAATAGTAGCATTTTTCATAATAAGTAATATCATTGCAGAATTACACTCCAGACTAATTGTGCATAATTACATATGTACATAACATTCCAATTGATGTTATATCAAAATGCAAAATCACAAAAAAACAATTCAAGGTTCTCATATTTTGTGAATTCACGACTTCATTTATTACAAAAACGCTAATTACTATTAAATTTTTATCATCAAGTCAATATGCTCAATCGATTCCAACTTGCTGGCAGATTCCATTGAATATCACCACAAGTGGGAAAGTTTTAGAAACAGTTGGAAGTAATTGACAGCTAACGGTGAAATTGAAACATATAGTATTCGTACTGCTGCACAATTTGTCAGAAACGTTACAGATGCCATGAATCCAGCTGAGTCTAGGCTTAAATTTTGTATGCATAATTATGCACACAAGACTGCAGAGGTTAAGTTTTTTGTGTGAAACAAAGCCTTATTAAAATTCATTCATTGTCTTTCCTGTCTGCCTGTCGGTCATACGCATTTTTCTCGGAAACCATTTAGCGATTGATACTAAATTTGGTGGAGAGATGGCAACTGTGAAAGCTCATGCATCCAGTAAGTTACATCAATCTACGTCGAATTTATACATGCAAAGGGGGGTGTAATTTTATTTCACTAAATATAGTTAGGTGGGGTATCAAATGAAAGATCTCGGTTAGTACTTTCAGAAGCCGATCCTAGTCTTGACATTTGGGGAAAAGGTAGGGAATGCGGGGGATCGACATTGATCATTTGTCTCAGGAACCCATTCTCATAAACTACCCAACCTATAAAAACTGAAAAAACAGTCTGTCACTGTATGGTGTGTAGGCTCGAAAATACACTTGTGGCGCATCGTTTGTTGTTAATTCGATTGACAGTGGCCACCATCGGTGTTCTCCGTGGCGGAGCAGGCCGTGATTTGAAAAAAATAATGAATTTTGAAAAATGAATTAGTATGATGTCAGTTTTTAAGAAAGAGAGTTTACGGAAAGTTTTAGTTCCTCTTATATAATAAACTTATTTACATTTAAAAATCAAAATAAAGTTTTATATTTGTTTTGCATTATTCGGAAATCTCTGCACGACATTTTAATTTTATAAAACTAAATAGAAATATAATATGAGGACATTTAATTAACAATAAATAAATGAAATATTTTTAATAGGTAAACTTTCATTAATAACAAGGTCGTCAAGAACATGTTCTTATCGCATATGAAGAGCTGGACTATTTGTTAGAGCTGTGGTTCCTGTGTTTGATTCGAACACATATTTGTAGCGCGAAAGTTCCAACTCCGTAGAAAAATTGGTCGAGGGTCGATGTTCTTCTAAACTCTGCCCCAGCTTTGGAAGTCAGTAACCTTTCTCAAAACAATTTATCTATACCAATATCTGTTCAAATACAGTTAATAATAGTATATTATTATAATTTTTAGTAATTGCCTGGGGAACCTCATCCTAGAACCATCAAAATTTTTACATCAATGTAGGCTATAGACTATTACATAGAACCATGTAAGTTGAGAAAAGAACTAGGTGTTTTTCCTTATCCTGTAAATATTTTTATTTTTTCCCACGTGCCTCCTTCCTCAGTGCTAGTACCTAATTATGTAGAAGGAAGTACGTGGTCTCCGAAACAATTTCATGCGGGGGAAAAAGTAAAAATATTTACAGGATAAGGAAAAACACCTAGTTCTTTTTTCAACTTATATACCAACTGTAAAAAAACATGGACATTAATTTCAACATAGAACCATGATTCTACAAAATTTGGTGGAAATCACGCTTTTGTCAATAAAATTGTAATAGATCAAAGCTGACACTTTTGTACAAATTGTAGACTTTTAAAGATCAGTATTACCCGAAAGTGGATAATGTATATATGTATATATTACGTGCTAGGTACTAATGGTCCACTCAAATGTTTTCATCAAAGAAATACAAAAATCGTTTCATACCTGAAGCGTCCAGCTTCTGGCTTCCAGATTTGTTATTTTTTGTTCAGAATTGATTAGCGGCATGGCCTTTATTTCATTGGAAAACATCAGCCCCGGGAACCCGTTTCGCCGAGACAAGGCCAGTTTTAAATAGAGTTAGACTGATACTAACACTTCAGTGGAAAATAAACTAATTTGGGGAAAGTAACAAATGTATAACTTCAGACTTTTACAGGGGAGTTCGTTTAGTTTCCAAAAAAACCTTAAAGAGACAACAACCTCTTAGGAACTTGAAGTAAACAAGTAAAGGAAAATACCGGATTTAATGAGTACAAGCTAAATCAGCGGTAATTTTGTGAAAAATTGTTCAGAAGAAGACCGGAAAGTTGACATCGTAGTTAATATTACTTCAGAATTTTTAAAATTTTGCATACTTTGCACCAACGTCAAAGCATCAAAGTATACGGATGTACACAAGAACACAACCAGCCGCTAATATAATACTTTACCTTGACGCAGACATTGTGAAATTGCGTGAGTAACTTTGTTTAGTGAAATATGTTCCCTTGCCTGCGTACATATTCTTATACATACCTACGAAGTTATTCTTCAGCTACATGCTACTTTCACAAAAATTTTCAACTTCCTTATATTACGCTATGGGTACCTGATCTTTGGTAAATTTTTGAAAGCAAATCAGAAAACTTTCTTGAAGATGTAACTTCATTCTTTCGCAGACTTGATACCCCATGACGATGAAAACTTTTTGCAATCTACAAACACACACACGCACACAGACTACACTTCATCTGCTGGAAAACTACAACATCCCGTCAAAAATTTAGAAACGAGCGATGATTCTGTTTGCACTAACTTTCACTAGAAAATTGAAGTTTCGTATTCCCATAGTTTTAAATTCAGTTTGAAAAAGTGGGGATATGGGAAAGTTTAGAGTTGTTCATCTAAACATATACTCACGTAGATATGTATATAAATTACAAGTGGAAGAACTGCAAGGATATGATCAGTGCCCCTTCTCGAACCCGCTGAACTTCGGCTATAAACTCGATTTGGGCTCAGTGGGAGAATGTTTTCTAGCCCAATGCACTTTAATTACTTTTTAAGCAAGATGCCGTGCAGGACCAATCCCTGGTGCTGAATTATCCAAATATTATGGCCTGGAAAATTGTGATGAAAGTTAGCGCTTTGATAAAAACAAACCATCAGTTAAAACTTTCATGTAAAAGCATTTCTGTATTCGGAGTTTCTAAGTCGGACCCATGTACTTATTCAGAGTAATTTCCATGGACAGATTTATGTTTGCACTTTTCGTTTCTTATGAGTTAATTTCATAGAGTTAGAATTTGACTAAGCATGCAGCCAGCAAGATGGAGTTATATTCTAATGAAATTATTTTGAAAAGCATTATCCACTTCGTCAGTTGATGAATGTATTTCTGAGCTGTAATGAATTCACCATTCATTCGAGTAAAACACAGTGAATGGGAAGACCTGATTCAAACTTTGGAATGTTGTCGTAATAGTAATGAAAATGACTAGAATCAAAATAGAGGCAACATGGTCGGGGTTATCTAAAAAGGTAGAAATTTGTTCAAGAGTAGAATCATCATTTAAAAATACCTTACGAAGGAATCATCCTCGCTTAAGCACTTTAAATATCCAACGTTCATTTACATCAATGCCAGTTTTGATTTGTCGTGAATCAAAGATTTTGTCGTCTGTCGCCCCGAATGCAGATTTGGTGCACTTTCTTTGTCAGTCGAAATCGGTTTCTAAATGATTGATTTCATTGCAATTGCCGCAAATTGATACCTGGTTCTATTAAAGAAGAATAAGCAATTAGTGGACTGTTTAACAAGTCTGGGATTCATCTCCAAATAGAAGCTAGAGCAGGTGTACTAGGATGGTTAATTTTGAAAATCCCGGTGGCTTCAGTTCGAATACGAAATTCCACCAGTACTAACAAAGCGTTTCCGGGAGTAAGTGTAATTGCTTCAAGGCTGGCGCAATTATATTTTATAGAATTTCTTCCTACAAACCAAACCCTCAGAGTTCTAGAAGGAGAAAAAGCTTTCTAAATTCGCATGTACACGTTTAAGGTGGGCTCCCCATATATGTGAATGGGGGTGCAACACTTTTTTCCACAGAATGTGGCCATCTAGGGTATCAAACGAAAGGGCTCAATTAGTACTTTATACCCGAAGCGCGAGCTTTCGGTAGTCCGAATTGTTTTGTTTTGTCTGCGGGTGTTTTGATTGGAAATTATAATTTTTGTTTTCTTAATTTTATTATTACATTCCGTTTCCATAGTTTTTATTTAGAAATTCACTTTTTATTTTCTTTGTTTGTTTTTTTAATTGTTATTTATATTTTTCCTTATCCTTTTTTTTAAATATATTTATAATAAAATTATGTGCAATGCAAAATAACATTACATGTTCTGATTTGAGAACTTCCTCTCCCCCTTCCCCTTTCAATCCCTGAAAAGTGCACATAAATCAAAGAGGCATCCTCCCATTAATTGGCCTAAGGATGCTAAGGCAGTGAGGGAACCTCAAAGGCCGCACCTCATTGCACATCTGAGGCAGGAGAAGCATCAATTGAGGAAGCGATTGTCGTGGACGGTGCCTCTCGATCGCGGTACTCGGGTCCGGAGTTATATAGCTCCACTAGCTGAACCCGCCAGACTTTATTCTGGCTTTGTGTATTTGCAAAAACTATGGATTTTCTTCAAGGAGCAATCTGATGATAAATTTTTCGCTTTGAATGTGCGAACGAAATTACCAGATTTGACAATATTCGTCACTACAAACGATACCATTTGAAAGCGTAAAAAGTGTTTGAATTCTGTAGCAGCTCCAACACCATGAGCTTGAAGTGGTTCTGGTGAGTTTGAGTGCGCCTGTGCCACAACGCATCCCAGGCATTTCTTACTGAAACTTCAAAGTACGCCAATGTAAGCACATTATAGACTTTAGGTGATTGAGGACATTTCGATACATTTTGCAGTCGTAGTCTTCATTCGAATTTAATGCAGCTTTATTGGAATCGATACTTACTTTTGATCGAGGCTGTCGTAAACGTTTCACGGCGTGTGTCTAGCTGTTCGGGAATTGCAGACTGTTAAATAATGTATTTGGTTTCTCTAATATTTCAGCAGGTCTGATTCATTCTATTTCTAGTCGCATGTTTTATTCTTAAGATATTTCAGCAGACCTACTGGTTGGCAGATGCTGTGCATGTCGGGTTGCTCTACCAATATTTGATTTATGGATGGCATTTTCAATAATTTTTGGAATTTAACCCCATCCTTGGACGGGGGATGGTGGTGGGGTTTCCCACTCTTCAAATCTAATTAGAGATCGCGACAGTTGAAAAATCGCAGAGCGGACTCGTGGTTCAAATGGCAAAAAGCTGCAGCCGTCAAAGCGTCTGATTTGTTCAAAAACACGTATAATGCTGCCCAAGGATGTTTTGGATGTTGCAAAATAATAGTAATAATGGAGTTCGAACCAACTTATTTGGAAAATCTTACCACAGCACTTAAGTGGAACTTCTGTGATCGTTGAGATGACTTCAAAGCGTTTTTTCCACAACTAATGTTTTCAAAGCCGGTGCCCCTCATAACTACAAAATTATTGCTAGCCTTACTTAGGGAAAGCGATAATCTAATGAAACGATTTTAATTTTTTTTATTTCAGATGATCCAACACCGAGTTATGAGGGGCACCATAATTCTACTTTTTTTGGAAACGCTTCCAAATAATTTCTGCAATTGGTTTAGTTTTCAATATTTCTTTCTGAAAATTTTACACAATGTCGTTCGAACGATATACCCTAATGTACCATTTTTAAGGTTTTGTTTGTAAAACAAAAACTTATTAAAATCGGTTCAATGTCTGTCTGTCTGTCTGTCCGTCTGTCCGTCTGTCCGTCTGTCCGTCTGTCCGTCTGTCCGTCTGTCCGTCTGTCCGTCTGTCCGTCTGTCCGTCTGTCCGTCTGTCCGTCTGTCCATCTGTCCGTCTGTCCGTCTGTCCGTCTGTCCGTCTGTCCGTCTGCTCGTCTGTCTGCCTGTCTGTCACAGGCACTTTCCTCAGAAACGGCTATACCGATAGTCACGAAATTTGGTGAGAAGGTGGGACCTGTGGACCCCCAGACATGCCGTGAGTGATATCCTCCTACGTTGAGATTTAGAGGGGGTCCCCATACATGTAAAAGGGGGGTGAACAATTTTTTTCACCAAATATAGTCATGTGGGATATCAAATGAAAGGTCCCGACTAGTACTTTTCGAAGCCTATCTTAGTTTTGAGTCTTGTTAAAAACGGGGGGAGTGGGAGAAGTGGAAAGTGATGATTTCTTTAACGGAGCCATTTTCAGAAACTACTCAACCGAAAAATCTGGAAAAAAAGACGAAGCTGATTCTGTACGGTGCCCAGGCCTCATAATACTCTCCATATCGATACCTGTTCAAATTAAGTTAATAATAGTATGTTACCATATTTTTGGGAAAATTGAGTAAAACCCCCCTTAAGTTGATCTCAGAGTTATAAAAGTTGGTGGTAGTATAAACTATAATATGAAGAATATTATCTCCAAGTTTGATCAAAATCATACTATTAGTAACAAAGTTACAGTAGCCCAAAGTTGTCTTTACCGTGTAAATTTACAACCCGAAGTACTAAATCTGATATGCTAAACGCATATTCTTAACGGGCTACGTACAAATGGGATAGTTCTACACTCAAATATACTCACAAGAGAAGCAAACAAAGCCTTTAATACCTGAAGCGCCCAGCTTCCGGTTTCCCGGCTTGTTTTAATAATAATAATTTTTTAGTAAATGGATTTCAACTGTATCATCAAAAAAATTTGCAAAGTTGCGCATTTTTTTCCACGAATTAACGTTACCTTCCCCCGCGCCCTTAAGAGGAGGTGACCGCTATAATTTTCCAATGAGGTAGGGTTGAAAATTAGAACATTACCAAGACTGCATAACCAAAACCCACTTTGAAGGGCCGTAAATTTTTAAAGGGGTGACCGCCGCGAGCTGTCATTGCATTGAAGAGTGGACTGTCCCCTCTCCTTCCTTCTTATCCCCTACGAAGATGGGATTGAAAATTCAACCTTTACCACAATTTTTTTCCATGAAAAAATACTTACGGGTATATATACCAATTTTCATAGCCATCGGTTGAGCCGTGTGGAAGTTATTTATTTGCAGCGCCATCTAGTGGCGGGTTGCAGTAACGTACATTCCCCATATCAAGCCCGCGTTTTCCCCCATTTCCTCCCTTCACAGGTTTATAAGTTTAAAATAACGTCTCGATATTGCATTTTCGAATTTAGATAAAATATAAATATAAGTTTGAACAGTTATGATAATTTTTTAATTGCAAAAAAAAATATTCATTTCCGAAAATGGTATGAAATCTGAGATGATTGAGGAGTAGGAAATGGTGATTTGTTTGTTCAAGCTTTTTGACACTATTCAAGAAAAACGCTATAACTCTGTAACGATAAAAGATAGAGTACCTACGCCATGAACCAGTTTTCCTTTTAGAGGTGGTACTATCCACCATTGAAATTTGTACGATTGTGAATGGGACTCCGTGGATAATAGATGCGCGGTTACGCTTTGGTATAAAAGAAAACCTTATTAAAACCGACTTATTGTCTGTCGGTCTGTCACGCATATTTTCCACAAAAACGGTTATATCGATTAGCGCCCAATTTGGTAGGAAGACACGCATACAGTGAGTTACATCGCTCTACGTGGAACTTAAGGGGGTCTCCAAACATGCAGAACATGAATGTTAAATATTTTTTACAGAATATCAAATAAAAGATCGAAATTAGTAACAAGGTGAAAATGCGGGGGCTGGAAAATGATCTTTTCTTCCATTGGCTCATTCTCTGAACGTATCTAAACGAAAATCTGAAAAATCAATAAGCTCCCACTACACCCTGCCTCGGTTTCGAAATACCCATAGATAGAGGTATATTGCTATAATTTTTAGTAATTAACTGCAAAACTCCCTTGAGTTCATCCTAGAAGCATGAAATTTCGCAGTAATATAGACTATAATATAAAACATCCTGCTAAGTTTGGTGGGAATTGCATTATTATTAACAAATTGTGGCTTCAATGCCAATTCTACGACTTTGAATGTCGGTAACATGCGAAAGTGGATATTCGGACATAATATATGCATATACATTAGGCTCTAGGTGCTAATGGGGTAAATGTCCACTCGAATGTTTTATATAAGAAATACACAAAACCTGTCATACCTGGAGCATCCAGCTTCTGGTTTCCTTACTTGCATTTTATTTTATTTCTTGGTTAAGCTCGCGTGTTGATGTTTGGGTAGACTCGTGCGAATTTCCAAGCTTGTTGATTTCTAGGTTTCGCTGCTGTAAAGTTTAGTAGCAAGCAAGCACTTGTGAACGGAGCACTTCGATAGAACTTCACGGTCCCTTTTGCGAACATTCTTTTCTTTTGAGGTTTTGGGATAGCTACCCCCTCCTGGTTGCCTCCGCCCACTCAGCATTGTTGAAATGTCCTACTCGTTTACAAAGAAACGGAAACAAAAGGGTTGTTAAGTGTTTCATTTCAAAAATATCTTCAAACCGCTCCCCTACCGCTAAAATGATCACAACTCGCCGTAAAAAGGTCTGCCTAAAATTTTCTCTGCAAGGTCGATCAGCTGCAGTTATTTCACGACAGTGGTAATTTGTTGGACCTGCATTTGTGGAATTGGGAAAATTGATTTTCGTTGCAACGCTTCCGAGCTTTCACTGGCATTGCCTCATTTCCAGAAACAGGCAAAACTAGTATACATGTAGATAGCATGTCACATCTCATTCAGTGCCTTTGAAGACTCATCCATACAGCGCAAAATAACACACTTTTATCTTAATAATCTATGCACATTCAGTTCCGTGTCTGCATCGTAAATACTTTCGCTTCAGCCCAAGATAATATTTTGCGCACACAAGGTTCTGCTTCTTACTTCGTGACAGAGGCATTCTCGCCTTTTAATGAGTTCCATATTTTTCCCTCTTATTTCTATCATCACCTAAAGTAAGTATGAGCAAAAACAAGGACCTCTTTACTTTCCAACTCCAAACTTTGGAACCTTTTCTTGTTGTCGAGATTGTTCTTGTTGTGTTAGTAAAGTTCGATATTCAATTTCAAATGCTTCATTTTATCCATTGTCTTCGGTGAGCGATTAAATCCCATCCTTTTTAGTCCAGAAGCATTTCAGGGACAATCAGAATTTCCCTTTAAGTTACTGCCATTGCATTAATTTTTAAACAGATTCTCACACTCACACAAACCCTGCTGTTGTTCACGGGAATAACCCAGATTACTTTGTAATTTGAGTAACAACTGATACTACAAGACGAGCCTCATCGTCATCTCGTTAAATGGTGAAAAACATTAAAAGGGTTCAGTCTGCATCCCACTCCAGGTCCGCCCAGTAAGCTTTCATCAATCTTTCATTTTCATTGTTTCCGCGGCACCGTGATTCGTGAAATGAGGTTCACGGATCCTACAAATGAGTTGCGGTCATGCACACGCATATATGGCCATCATCTAATAGTCGCACAATGTGTCCATACATATATCCATCGGATTATTTACCAATTAAAAATTGATCAATAATACACACGAAACCACTCTAGAAAAAAGCTGCAGCGGCTTGGCAACAGTTTCAGTTTTTATTCCTATCCCCTTTTCAGCCCTCTACAAACGTACAGGCCTCTAGTATGTGTAACCATTAAATGCATTAATTTACACTGACAGTATAATCCCTAAGGCTTTATACCGATGAATTTCACTAAATTTACCGAATATTCACTGAAACCCCTACCTATACTATATAGTCCGTATCTAGGGATCGCAATTCACGTAAAAATAAATGAAAATTCTATAGGAAAAAGATACTTCGCCCGTACGGTGACGACTCCCGTTGTACAGATAAAACGACGCTTTGTGGAGCGAGGGAGAAAGGAAAAAGTTGAATTGAAATGTATTTCATTTTTAATTACTAGTCCCCAGAATTAAATTCAAAAATAATTCATGTAGCGGACAGCCACAGGCTATCCCTGCAGTAGACACCCAATATTTTTTTCCATTTTTACTTTTTTAGAGAGATATGTCATCCATTTAATCTTCAACTTTTTCAATTAAGTAATCATTGTGAATATAAACAATAGATATTTACACATAATTAGTGACATTTGCCATGGCATCAACATAGGTTGAAACAAACTTAGATACTCGCCCCCCACCGAAGAAAACTAAGCAGACAAAAATATCGCAGAAAGTCGGTAAACCCCCTCGAATCGGATATTTGAAAAACAAATCAAGGTCAACATCATTTGGAAAAAGATAAAAAGAATATTCCCCGGAAAGCAATAATAATTACACCCTAAAAAGGCGGCCTAGGTTCATATCCAAGGTAAGGTAAAAACCAATCCAAGCATGAAGGACTTGGCCAATAGTGTGAACTGTACTAGGCGGGGGTAGAAATGACAAATGCTAAAATTAAGTAAGTCTACCAAAAAAACAGCAAACAGTCTCCTCCGTATACTTAGGTGTGTAGTTTCTAGTTTAGGAAATAAACGTATAATGGACACATGCAGATGCAGTCACCTCGTAGAAAGATATCATATTAAAAAAGGCGCTCGGCTATAGTGGTCTGTAGTAAAGTGAAATAAAGGGCGTATGGGATCCCTTATGTTGTCAATTTGCTTTAGAGTAGACTAGAGATCACAACAGGTGGAGGGGTTGTAGTGCTTCTGGAGAAGAGGAACTATGGCTCATGTCGCAACATCTGGACAGATGGCGTACTATATTGCAGGAAGAAGCAAATGTGCGGAATAGCTCCATTGTCTCCATAGTAATTGAAGCAAGCGACGTTTCTGTGCCGATAGGACGTTGTTTTCTGGGAAAAAAAGAATGGAAGAAACCAAACTGCTTACAGGACCAAACTGCTTTCCAGAGGGAAATCGAATAATGAATATATGGACCAAACATACCGGCATTTCCGGAAATGGACTAAAAGGAAAAATGAGCGGGAAAGCTAAAGAAAGAAGCTACATATTAATGAAGGCAAGACGAAGTACATGGTGGCAATGTCAATACCAAAAAATATGCATTTTTCCTTTGAATGATATAAACCAGATTAAGACAGTAAAAAGAAAAAATAACAGGTTCATGATCAAACTGCCTTAGATAAAGAAACTTGATGAATAAATTATAAATAAACGGAGTTCTTTGTTTGATCAAATAAAGTACTTCAATAAGCTTCAGAAAGCCACCCAATTCACAATAATTCCATTCCAAAGAGTGAAATTTGGCATTGAACGTGATATGGATTTCACCGGCAACAACAAGCAAAAGATATCTATTACATTTTGGATCCAAAAGCAATCCAAATAAATAGAAAATCATAACAAAGTTAACGCAAAAGTTAAGAGTCTTCACAAGCCCACAGATCATCAAGGTTCCAATAAGCCAGAAATTGTTGAAATCGTTCTATTTCAAGGTAGTAATTAATTTTTGAAGAACATTGAGGAGGATGCTTACTTGCACGGAATTTAGAAACAAGTCGGAAAACCGGCATAAGTGTTGAGAGAGATTGTAAAAGGTGTTGTAAGAATTTGGTTGTTGGATTATTATTATCAAAGAAGCATAAAATAAAAGGCAAAATTGAAACCTGGACAGAAGTAATCCTAATCATCATCATCAACGGCGCAACAACCGGTATTCGGTCTAGGCCTACCTTAATAAGGAACTCCAAACATCCCGGTTTTGCGCCGAGATCCACCAATTTGATATCCCTAAAAGCTGTCTGGCATCCTGACCTACACCATCGCTCCGTCTTAGGCACGGTCTGCCTCATCTTTTTTTTCTACCGTAGATATTGCCCTTATAGACTTTCCGGGTGGGATCATCCTCATCCATACGGATGAAGTGACCCGCCCACCGTAACCTATTGAGCCGGATTTTATCCACAACCCGACGGCCATGGTATCGCTCATAGATTTCGTCATTGTGTAGGCTACGGAATCGTCCATCCTCATGTAGGGGGCCAAAAATTCTTCGGAGGATTCTTCTCTCGAACGCGGCCAAGAGTTCGCAATTTTTCTTGTTAAGAACCCAGGAGTTCCGAGGAATACATGAGGACTGGCAAGATCATTATCTTGTACAGTAAGAGCTTTGACCTTATGGTGAGACGTTTCGAGTGGAACAGTCTTTGTAAGCTGAAATAGGCTCTGTTGGCTGACAACAACCGTGCGCGGATTTCATCATCGTAGTTGTTATCGGTTGTGATTTTCGACCCTAGATAGGAGAAATTGTCAACGGTCTCAAAGTTGTATTCTCCTATCTTTATTCTTCTTCGTGTTTGACCTGTGCGGTTTGATGTTGTTGGTTGATTCGTCTTCGGTGCTGACGTTGCCACCATATATTTTCTCTTGCGTTTATTTATGTGTAGCCCAAGATCCCGCGCCGATTTCCGCCTGCTCGATCTGGATGAAGGCAGTTTGTACGTCTCGGGTAGTTCTTCCCATGATGTCGATATCGTCAGCATAGGCCAGTAGTTGGGTGGACTTGAAGAGGATCGTACCTCTTGCATTTACCTCGGCATCACGGATCACTTTCTCGAGGGCCAGGTTAAAGAGGACGTATGATAGGGCATCCCTTTGTCGTATACCGTTGTTGATGTCGAATGGTATTGAGAGTGATCCTGCTGCTTTTATCTGACCTCGCACATTGGTCAGGGTCAGCCAAGTCAGTCTTATTAATTTCGTCGGGATACCAAATTCCCTCATGGTCGTGTACAGTTTTACCCTGGCTATGCTATTATAGGCGGCTTTAAAGTCGATGAACAGATGGTGCAACTGTTGTCCATATTCCAACAGCTTTTCCATCGCTTGCCGCAGAGAGAAAATCTGATCTGTTGCTGATTTGCCTGGAGTGAAGCCTCTTTGGTATGGGCCAATGATGTTCTGAGCGTATGGGGCTATCCGGCCTAGCAAGATAGTGGAGAATATCTTATAGATGGTACTCAGCAACGTGATACCTCTATAATTGCTGCACTGTGTGATATTTCCCTTTTTATGTATGAGACAGATAATGCCTCGTTGCCAATCGTCAGGCATTGATTCGCTGTCCCATACCTTGAGCATAAGTTGATGAACCACTTGGTGTAACTGGTCGCCTCCATATTTAACCAATTCGGCTGTAATTCCATCGGCTCCTGGCGACTTATGATTTTTTAGCCGATAAATTGCCACGGACTGTTTCTCCTAAACTTGGTGGTGGCAGTATTTGTCCGTCGTCTTCAGTTGGCGGGACCTCCAACTCGCCGATGTTCTGGTTGTTCAGTAGCTCATCAAAGTACTCAACCCATCGCTCTAATATGCCCATTCTGTCGGAAATCAGATTTCCCACTTTGTCTCGGCAGAATGAGCATCGAGGAGTATAAGGCTTCATCCTGCTGACTTGTTGGTAAAACTTCCGCGCCTGGTGCCGTTGCTCCCTGTACTTTTCTAGTTCACAGACTTGTTGGTTCTCCCAGGCTTCCTTTTTCCGTCTGTGAAGTCGCTTCTCCGCTCGACGGAGTTCGTGATAAGTCTCTGCGCGTGCCCGCTTTCTTTGAGAATGCAACATTACTCGGTATCCAGCATTCTTCCGTTCCGTTGGTAGCTTACATTCATCGTCAAAGCAGCCATTCCGACTCCTTTTGCGGCTGGTGCCAAGTATGCTTGTGGCCGCATCCATGATAACGTTCTTCAGGTGATTGTGAAGATCATTTGTTGATGCTTCATCTCCAGGTTCTCTGTTGACTGCGGTTATTGCGGCATCCATTTCCCTCTTATATTTGCCGCGAAGGGTTGTGTTGTGGATGGCTTCAGTGTTCACTCTGACCTGATTGTCAGAGGGGATTCTAGGTGATATTGTTATTCGAGCTCGGAGCACCATGCCAACGAGATAGTGATCCGAGTCTATATTGGCCCCCCGTGAGAGGTGGCGGCGTTCGATCAACACGTGGTCAATTTGGTTGAAAGTGGTCCCGTCTGGAGAGGCCCACGTATGTTTGTTGACCGCTTTCCGCGCAAAACAGGTAATTCCAACAACCATTTCGTGTGACCCTGCTAATTGAATAATCCGCAGTCCATTACCATTTGTTTTTTCGTGTAAGCTATAGGAGCCAACGTATCGCCTGAATACAGGCTCCTTCCCTACTTGGCTGTTAAAATCCCCAAGTATGATTTTGATATCATATCTGGGACATGCTTCGAGGCTTCGTTCTACTGCACGTTCTATGAGAAAATGCGCAAATCGTTGATCCGTTGTCGTTGCCGGGTCCGTCGTTTCAAAGTCCGTCCTGTCCGAGGCTCTTGTTGTGGCGTCGTAACAAGTTGTTTTCCGTGTAGAGTTTTCAGCCCTACCCAACCCCCCATCTGGAGGAGGGAAATTTTCAAAAGATAATAATATATTATTATTAATTTTTCCTGACAAATATTGTAACGGTTTGTATTTTGAGGCCTAGATATAATGAGCACAGGTCCCTGGACCAGTGTTGTTAGAAGCGGCAAAATTATGACACTAAAAGTGTGGCGAAAAAGTACTAAATGGTACTTTTATATGAACATACCTGGGTTCAAGCAAAAGTCTTTCACCTTTCCGTTTGTTGTATTTTGTGTCGTACCCATATAAATGGCTACGAATATTGTTGGTACATTGTTTTAGGAAAGAGGAGGTTGAGGAACACATATCTAAATATGAGACGATATAATGAAAATTAAAAACCAACTAACTAGGCAACTATGAAACTTCGCTATGCACAATACTCTGCGTATGCTCTTAACCTGTTCATCACTACATGTTGTAGCATATTCCAATGTCGTGGCACTTCTGAACCGACTTTTATGCGAATTGTTTTCGAACTGATAGCTTCATTTAAATGGATCATTTTATACATTTTATGGTCTAATGGACTGCATTAATGATTATACGGAAATTTTGACACTTTCACGAAGTAACGACAGGAAGCGAAATATTACTAGTGGAACTGTTCAGTCATTTCGCTCCTGTTGAGAAGTACTGAAAAGCACCTATATAATTAAAAAAAGTACTGAAAACCGAGAAAAAAGTACTAAGTCAGTAAGTACTAACGAACAAAAGTTACTAAATTTGGCACCTTTGGTAATAAAAAGTCAACTCTCTATGATTTTTTCCAGATTTTTCGGCTGGAAAATGGGTCCTTAAAATAAATGACCCTTTTCGGACCCCCACAATCCTTCCCTTTGCAACCAATCTCCAAGCTAATATCCGCTTTGAAAAGTACTAATCGAGTTATTTCATTCAGATGGCACATTCGTTGAAAAAACACTTTGCATCCATTTTTTAGCTGGAACGTGGAACGATGTTACTCACTGCGTGCAAAGGAATTCACAGTTCTTACCTTTCCAATAAGCCTCGTGTTAATGGAAATGGGTGTGGCAGACAGACAGGCAGATTGTAAACCTACCTACCTACCTTCTCTACCTACACTCCAATTGCTAGTTCCTCTCCCGGCATGCGGGAAATTCAACCCTCTTTTACAAAAGTATCCGATATTTCATTTCCCACTACACCACAGTCATCAGTCGCCCAGAGTAATTTAAACTTATTGAATCTAGAAATAAAGGCGAGTAAGCTTTTACATTCCTGAACGATTTTCGAGGTGGTCGAAAGACTACTTAGTGCAGCCTGACTATCGCCGCAGATTACAAAGCGGTTGCCCTTCACCACCTGTCAATCACCCAGCCTGCCTTCATAACCTTTGAGAGTTGGTTTCCTATTTACCTCTGCATGTTTGTTCCAAAGAAGTTTTTTATCTAGAATGACCCTCAGATAGTTCACTTCTTCGAAGAGTGAAAGGGGAAGCAAAGATCATCCAGTTTTCCCCGCTTTGTAAATAATACCATTTTGATTTTAGTATTTGGATTTACTGAAAGTCCATGCATGATGCACCAAGTGTTAATCAAATCAATGGCATATTGCACATTTTGCACACCTGTCTGAGATGCAGATCAACAGCTAACACAGCCACTTCATCCGCATAAGCTTGGGCGTGCATGGGAAATTTTATAGTTCAGCAAATAGTGAGCAGATCAACATACGCTAAAAAATGGAGACAGCACACCTCCTTCCGTGATTTCTGCTGTTTCGTGACGAGCGACACCCACTCCACTATACTGCAATCTCTGCACTAGCATAGTAAGCGAACTCACCTAATTAAAGTGTCATCGATAGCATGCTCTCTCGCAACTTGAAAAAGTTTCTAGAACGGCGCGCAATCAAACCCCCATTCAATGTCTACAAACACCCCTACCGCGTACTCGTCTTTCGGAGTTGCATTCTCTGTTTTGTGGGTGAGACTTAACCCCTTTCCACGAATGTGCTGCTCAACCAGTCTCTCAAAAAATTTCAACGAGTATGATGTCAAGCTAATTTGTCTGAAGTTTCTGGGTTTGAATAGTCATTTTTCCCATTTCCCATTTCCCCATTTCTAAAAGGTAGGCACGTAGCCCAAACCAAGACATGCTAACCAACAGAACAGTCGCTCAAAGTCCTCTATACTCTCCTTAGCATTGCTGGGTAGACGCCATCCATACCAGGTGCTTTGAAATGTTCAACTTTCGGCTTTTCATCCAATACTTAAGTGTGCCCGGATAGCTCAGTGGTTAGAGCACTGGGTTGTCATACGGAAGGCCGCGGTTCAAATCTGGCTGGTGGCAGTGGGATTTGTATCGTGACTTAACGTCGGATACCAGTCGACTCAGCTGTGAATGAGTACCTGAGTCAAATCAGGGTAATAATCTCGGGCGAGCGCAATTCTAACCACATTGCCTTCTACAGTGCTCTGTAGTGTACCATTACGGTCTTGAATGAAGTGCTCTAACACACTTCAAGGTCCTGATCCAATATGGATTGTTGCACCAACGATTATTATTATTATTATTACTTAAGTGTTGGAAGATTTGCAGGAACTCACAACTCTCCCCCTTCCATTTCTGTCCCCAGTTCTCCCACTGAAAGAGCCATCGAGTTTTCTTAGGCAGTCCAACTTGGCCGACTTATCCCTTTTAAGGATTCTACACATCCTCTTCAGTTCCTCACAGTACGCTCTAAAAGAGCCTCGTTTCAGGCACTTAACGAACCTCTTATATTTACACTCTGAGTTCCGAAAATGTAACCAGTCTTCATTTTTATTGTTTTTCCAAGCACGATTCAGAGGTCGTCTGATTGATTTTCTGAGTTTTTACAGTTCTCGGTTCCACCATTGAACGGTTTTACCGTTTTTACTAAGGGAAGTAGGACTAGCCTCCTCATAACACTCTAAAAGTGTGCGATGCAGAATTTCCAATTAACCTTGTATCGCCAAAGCAGTTTCCAGTCGTCTCGGGAGTTACCTCTTATCGTCAAGAAATTCACTGAAATTTGGCCAGTCCGTTTTCTTAGTGTTCGGATTTTGTATTGCTGACTGTTCGCTTGCAGTAGTCAGACTATTGAATTCTAGGTATCAGTGATCTAACAGTAATACTTCGTCTAGCACAGACCACTGTGTAATGAACTCTAGCATCTTTAAATTGCAGATTGTTATGTCAACTACTTCACTACTTCTTGGTCCCAGGAACGTAAGAGTGCATCCTACGTTTGTTGTCATGAGACAAGCTGATGTGATGAAATAAAACAGCCTCTCTCCTCTGAGAGTGTATTTGCTACTGCCCCAAAAAATATGTTAAGCGTTCGCGTTGCAACTTATTAAGATTTCGAGGACACTTGATTCTGCGTACTCTCCCAAATCCCTTAATTCTTTTATGGGTGAAGGAGCCCAGTTAGCACTTTTCGAAACTGATCCATTTTCCCATACTGGGTGAAGCATAGGGAGTGAGAACTCAAAATGTGTACCCCAAAATGGTGATAAAGGTCCATCCGAAAAAATCGCTGTGGTGCATCTAAAAACATGAATTCTAGCCCTCAAAATATATCCCATTCCTATATCTGCTCAGAAAAACTTATCAATAGAATATCAGCGTATTTATATAAATATAATATAAATTTACCCTAACTTTATAGATAGATGTAGATTTTTACCTCTACTGTTTTTGTATTTTTTGTCATACCCATGTAACCACTTCATTATTGCGATGTTCGTCAATTTTTTGGGCGGAGAAAAAATGTGCTCAAATTAATTTTTTCAATTTATGGTTCATTTATTGCTTAAGAAGCCCTTTATCTTTAAAGTGGTACAAAAAGGCTCTAGTCAGGGAGTAGTTGCTAAAGAACTCAGCATCTCGCAGTCCGATTCCATAATAAGAAAGAAGGGTAGCAGATATCAGAGGAAATCAACTAAGACCCAAGACGGTCTGCAAATCCGTATTGTTTGAAAAGATCCAATTAAAATATTGTCCACCTACCTCAGATTAGGACAACAACTCGTGGAAGTTAGTTTAAGTTTCAGGATTTGGGAAGGCATATACAGTCGACGTAGGACATTTACAATAACCATTGTCATGCTGTACTTTGAGCCAATGAGCGAATGCAATAGGCAGAAATATACGCCATATGCCCTCTTTAATCTGCAAAGGAACTATGGGGGCAGAACATAGCTATTCTCGCTGATAGTCAAGCAGCGATCAAGGCACTTAGATCCAACCAGGTGCACTGTAAACTGGTGTGGGAATGCCTTGGGAGACTGAAAGTCTGGATACTTTGGGTTCCAGGCCATGATGGGCTGGAAGGTAACGAGGCAGCGGACGAACTAGCCAAGAAGGGAGCATGGTCATTGTCGGCTGAACTATCACTTAGGGAAGCTAGGGATATCTACGGAGACTGCCTGCAGGTTTTGTGAGGAGTATGACGAAACCTCTATACACGTCCTGAGGCAGTGTCCGGCACTTGTGCAAAGTATATAGGAGAAAACTTAATACCAGATGCAAAGCTGAAAGGTCTGGAAGTAGGGAATATACTAAAGTTCCTGGCGGTTATAGGCCTGCTTGAGATACTATGATTAATAGGTACACTATAACCAGTAAAAGGGACACAATAGTTCTTTAAGGACGCGGTGGGACTTTCCCTCAACAGAATAATATCTAATAATTCTCATGCTGAGGAGGAAGTGTACTTGAGGTCATTGTCCTACTGAAATACAAACGGTTGTTCTATGCTCAAGATGGTGGTTTCTAACAAAGTAAAACGCACAATATCAAAGTATACCTCGTGTTCTAGTAAATAAATGCCAATCACTTCACTCTGGCCGTTTCGAGGCCCGAATTGAACTGATTTCTTCCATGCTTGACTGTTACATGTACGTCGTGAGTTTTTAGTTACGTTTTGGATTAGCCACAAAATCCAAATAGGTTGTATTAACTTTTGTCAGACCACAGATCTAAATACCAAAAGTCAAAGACTTTTTTAGCACACTTTTTCACACAATCAGGTTACTTTCTTGGAGAAGAACGGTTTCCTTCTTATCGGGTGACTATGAGACTTCACTACTACAATACTCTGCGTATGCTCTAAATGTAAACCTGTCCGCCCATGCATTCTTCCAATGTTACGGGGTTTTCAAACTGACTTCTCTGTGAATTGCTTGTGAACATTAGCGGGTCGTTCCACTTTATGACCATCTTAGTCGGTTGTTTTATACCATTTATTATGTGGTGGATTGTACTTATCGATTTTGCGATTTTAACGGAATTTTGACTTATTTCATGAAGTCAGCGCGTAGCCAAATTATAAGCGAAACCTTTGAAAAAATACATAAGTTCAGTTTATGTGCAAGTAAAGGTAACAGACATATTCACCAATTTCTACAAATTTTAAATGTTGGGAAACAATATTGAGTAGGCATTTGAAATATATTTAAAATAATCCCGTGATGTTTAAAATAAAAATTTTATATTTAGGCATGGTGAATGGATGCTCCTCTTTACAATACAATTTTCTTTAAAATTTTCACCAGGTCTTCTTCTCACAAAACCTGATTTGTCAGTCAATCCATATACCGGTGATTCGTCAAAAAGACAAACTCAGGAAAGATTGTTGAAATTGAACTTTGCAAAACAGACTATATGGAAGCTAAATGGCTAATTACTTTTATTAAAAAGAAGTCTTTCCAAACATCAACAATCAAATTCAGATATTATTTGCATCTATTGAACCACTTTATCATCATATGAGGGGTAAGAAGATTTTAATTTAATTAAAACATTTTTATTTATTTTACTATTTCTATTTACAACTATTATTTTAGTTTAAGATAATATACAAATTAAGTCGACCAGTCTGGTCGATGGTTTACAACTTAATAATCATATTCAATTATTTCACAATCTAAGTTAGTTGTAAAGGCCTACTACGCCACGGAGACCACCGGTGGTGGCATCTATCAGTCATATTAACAACATTCGAAATAAATTTCGAATGTTGGTAACTATGCTGCGCCACATCACTCCGCGGGGCTGGCAACAAATCCCTCTCAGCGGGTTGTTCGGAGGCCAAGTAGGACGAGAAGCACGACTTGAGTCCAGGACGGATCCTGGCGGGCCATAATGGCGGATTTCAGCGTCCGGTGCCAATGCTCTAGCATCCCATTGGATTGCGGGTGGTATGCAGTGGTGCGCTAACGTTTGAATCCCAGGAGTTTGCCTAACTCCAAAAAAATTGTGGACTCAAATTGCATTCCCTGGTCAGTAATAATCGCTATCACCATTTCTGTCGAGTACTACACTACTATGTGAACTACAAAATCTGCCAATACACGTTCAAGCTTATGCGGATGACGTGGCTGTACAGGCTGTTGGTGGAGATCTCGGTATGGTGTATAGAAATCACAACGCGCCGTTGATTTGATTGACAGCATGTATCTCAGACATGGACTTTCAGTAAATCCAAATAAAACCACAATGGTATTATTTATAAAAAGGAGGAAACTGAATGGTCTTTGCTTTCTAGAGATGAAGGGTACAACCCTTCAACTCTCCGAAGAAGTGAAATATCTGGGAGTTATCCTGGACAAGGAGCTTCTTTGGAACAAACATGTAGAGGTAAAGATGAAACTCTCAACGTTTATGGGCTGTGTAGGCGAACTGTTGAACCCATATGGGGACTTAGGCCTCACGTAATAATGTGGATATATGTTGCTATCATAAGGCTGATGTACGCTTATGCATCCGTAGTGTAGTGGGTTAAGGTGAAACAGAAGAGTTTCCGCAGTAAACTAGAAGATATGATGTTATCTTGAAACGGAGAGAAAACTGGGATGAACCAGAAGAATACGTGTCAGGATATACTGACATCTTCTACACCGATGGCTCAAAGAGAGAAAATGGTTCTGGAGCAGGAGTCTACCTCTCGAATAAAAACGAGAAGTGGACTTTTCCTTTGGAATAATACACAACGGTCTTTCAGGCTGAAGGGTTAGCGGTATGAAAGGCTGCAACCTGGATGATTGACGAGCGGTTGAAGGGCGCAGCATTGAGGGCGTTGAGTAGTACTTTAATCACTTCAAAAATCGTTCAGGAATGTACAAACCGATTGAATTCTGTTTCTAGATTCAATGCGCTGGATTTACTCTGGGCGCCTTGTCATTGTGTTGTAGAGGGAAATGAAATCTCGGATAACTTAGCAAAAGAGGCTTCAACTTTCCCCATGCCCGAACCGGAACCAGCAATTGGGGTGTAGGCAGCATTGGCTGATGCTGCTATCAAAAACTGGGAACAAGCTTCGCATATTGACAGGTGGCGAAGCCTTAATGCTGCTAGACAGACCAAACTCTTCCTGTCAAAACCAAAGAAACATACTGCAAAGTTTATCCTGTCGAAAAGCAGGAAAACTTGGAGAAGTATTGTGCGCATTCTGACTGACCATAATTCACTAGCTGGGCATATATTCAGAATAGGAATTATCCAAGATGATACGTGTCCATCCTGTAATGAGGAAGCGGAATCCACAGAACAATTTCTATATGAGTGCCCCGTTTACAGACGCATCAGACGTAAGATTTTTGGTGCTGATGTGTTCCAACTGCAGCGGATAGCACATCCACTAACGGAAATCCTGCGATACATAAAGGAATCCGGAATATTCCGTTAGACGGGGAAATCGAGTACAATGGACCACTAAAGTCTGAGCGCTCAGAGGCTCTGCCTCTCCCCCACCTCAAACACACATACTCACCCATACCATCTTCTAGAAGATATTCTCCACTGTTTTGCTAGGGCGGATAGCCCCATACGCCCAGGACATCATTGGCCCATAACAAAGAGGGTTCACTCCAGGCAAATCAGCAACAGATCAGATTTTCTCTCTGGGGAAAACTATTGGAATATGACCATCAGTTGCACCAAATCATTTCATCGGCTTTAAAGCCGCTTATGATAGCATAGCCAGGGTAAAACTATACACGGCATGAGAATTCGGTACCCCCACGAAATTGATAAGACTGATGAGGTCAACCATGACCAACGCATGAAGCCAAATAAAAGCAGCAGGATAACTCTCAAAACCATCAACGGTCTAAAACATGTGTCCTCTTTAACCTGGCCCTCAGAAAAGTGATCCGTGATGATGAGGTAAATGCTTCCACTCAACTACTGGCCTACGCTAACGATATTGACATTATGGGAAGAATGACCCGAGACGTACAAACTATCTTCATCCAAATCGATGAGGCGCGAGATCTTGGAATGCACTTCAATGAAGGTAAGATAAAATATGGTGGCAACGTCAGCACCAAAAGCCAACCAACCAACAACATCAAATTGAACTGGCCAAATTAGAAGAATAAAGATAGGAGATTACAACTTTGAGACCGTTGAAAATTTCGCCAGTCGAGAGTACAACCGATAACAGCTGCGATGATAAAATTCGCACACGGTTGTTGGCAGCGAACAGAGCCCATTGCAGCTTACAAAAACTGTTGCGCTCGAAAGGTCTCACCATAGGGTCAAAGTTTTTACTGCACAAGACAACAATCTTGTCAATCCTCCAAGCTCTTACTGTGCAAAACAATGATCTTGTCAGTCTTTATGTATTCCTCGAAGACTTGGGTTCTAAGCAAGAAAAATTGTGAACTCTTGACTGCGTTCGAGAGAAGAATCATCAGAAGAATTTTTAGGCCCTCCTACATAACGACGATATTTATGATCGATACCTTGACCGTCAGATTGGGGATAAAATCCGGCTCAAAAGGTTGCGGTGGGCGGGCTACTTAAACCTTTGGGATGAGGAAGGTCCAGCGCGGATCGTGTATAAGGGCAATATCTATGGTAGAAAAAGAAGACGGGGCAGACCCTGTCTCAGATGGAGCGGTGGCGTAGATCAGGACCCCAGCCAGCTTTTAGGGATAACGAATTGGTGGAATTGAAACCGAAATATTTTCCGAATGAGCAGCAATAGTTACTTGTTTTTACAGTGCCTTTCCTCTGCTTTCACATGTATGTACATTTTTAACTTTCCCAAAAAACGTATTTTTCCCAAGCATAATCCAATTTAGCACTTGAGCATGTTAGTAGTGTGTAATTCAAATAAAATGTTTTTTTGGCTTTCTATTTTGCAAAACTCACCCTAACCGATTCCATGTTCACAAAACCGACTCTCATCACATCTCTCCTGGTTTAATTATTACCGTTTGTTTTTTAGCAGATAGGTTCCTTGTACCGTACCTACACAAACAGCTCCAGGGGTTTGCCGGTAATTGCAAAAGTTTACTTCGTTTGAATATATGACGGGGCGCTTTAGTTTCCTAGTTTATTTGCTTTTTCACATAAACGAAAGGAAAATAAAAAAAACTAAAACTGAAAATTTCATACGCAAACTGGAAACGAAATCTAGAAATGTTTGCGAATCCACTTGCATGGATGTGGTGTTTCAAATGGATGATGGTTAGGTAATTTGAGAGTACAGGATTATGTGATGTGATAGGAAAACAGCAAACAAAATTAAAGTAACTTTTTGAGCATGAAAATTACCTTCCCCACCAAAATAGACTCGAGCGGACTCGAGAAATGGAGTATTGATTTTAAATAGCAAATCTCTACGTGTAACAATTTACCATTACCATTTATTTTTAATATTATTATTGCTAACGTTTTGTGATGAACAATCGAAATGAAATCGGCTTACTGTCTGCCGCACATATTTTCCCAGAAACAGTTACAAAATTTGATGGAAAGGTCGGAGCCGTGAACCTACCCCTATCCAATGAGTAACAACGTTCTACGTTGAGTTCAAAGCGGACCTACATACAAAAGAAGGCTGTAAATATTTTTTTAGCAAATATAGCCATGTGAAGTTCCAATCGAAGGTCTGCATTATTTCTTTGCAAAGCTGGCCACTAGTTCATTTTTGACATATATGCAAGAAGGGGAAGGGGACCCTAAAGTGAATATTCTGATATACTTAATACATACACATTTCGGGCTAGGTGCAAACGGACATATGCACACTCAAATATTGTTACATAGGAAATATACAAAACCTTCCATACCTGAAGGGTCCGATTTTCCGATTTGTTATTCTCTTTTCTATAATTTTATTTACAAAATCCTATCGCCTCTTAACTTTCATACAAAACCCTAAAATTCATTTAATTTTTTGGAAGGTTAACATTCCTAACACCTATTTTAACGATTTGTGTAAAACAAGACCTTAATAAAATCGATTCACTGTATGTCTTTCTGTCTCCAAAACGACTACACCGATTCAAACCAAATTTGGTGGACATATGGGAAATATAAAATCCCACCCATCCATGAGTAACATACATTTACGTGGAGTTTAAAGGGGGTTTCCGATACATGCAAAGGGGGGATGTAAAGAAATTTTCACCGAACATAGTCATGTGGGGTATCAAACGAGAGGCTTCGGAAATCAACCGGAAAACCTCACCTAAGTTCATCCTAAAAATATCATGCATTTGTCTAGAAGATAGATAATACTCGGCATAATTCTGTTTTGTGAAAATCCAGCTACTAGCATCAGAGTTATAGCAGCTCAACCTTAACAATTTTTAGTGAATTTATTGAATATTCAGCCAAATAAAAATGCCGACTTCATAATTTACGAGAATTTGACATTCGTTTCCCGACTTATTTAGCTTTTTTTAGTTATTTGTATATCCGTATTTATTATTCGAGACAGACATATCTATATGGCATATACAAGCCGATAAAATTTCATCATGACATCAACAACGGTCTACGACAAAGAGATGCCCTATCATGCGTCCTCTTTAACCTGGCCCTCGAGAAAGTATTCCGTGATGCTGAGGTAAATACAAGAGGTACGATCCTCTTCAAGTCCACCCAACTACTGGCCTATGCTGACGATATCGAAGTCATGGGAAGAACCACCCGAAACGTACAAACTGCCTCCATCCAAATCGAGCAGGCGGCAACTGGTGCGAGATCTTGGGCTGCACATCAATGAAGGCAAGACAAAATATATGGTGGCAACGTCAGCACCGAAGACGAATCAACCAACAACATCAAACCGCACAGGTCAAACACGAAGAAGAACAAGGATAGGAGAATACAACTTCGAAAATCACAACCGATAAAAGCTACGATGATGAAATCCGCGCACGGTTGTTGTCAGCCAACAGAGCCTATTTCAGCTTACAAAGACTGTTCCGCTCGAAACGTCTCACCATAAGGTCAAAGCTCTTACTGTACAAGATAATGATCTTGCCAGTCCTCATGTATTCCTCGGAAACTTGGGTTCTTAACAAGAAAAATTGTGAACTCTTGGCCGCGTTCGAGAGAAGAATCCTCTGAAAAATTTTTGGCCCCCTACATGAGGATGGACGATTCCGTAGCCCACATAACGACGAAATCTATGAGCGATACCACAACTGTCAGGTTGTGGATAAAATTCGGCTCAATAGGTTAGGGTGAGCGGGTCACCTCACCCGTATGGATGAGGATGATCCAACCCGGAAAGTCTATAAGGGTAATATCTATGGTAGAAAAAGAAGACGAGGTAGACCCTGTGTAAGATGGAGCGATGGCGTAGGTCAGGACGCCAGACAGCTTTTAGGGATATCGAATTGGATGTCTTTAATCTGAAAATATATCTTGGAGTTTGGAAATATCCGAAGAAATGTTTCGAATGTTTAGCTATGTACGAATTAAAAAAAGGTGCATTGAAAGGTGCTCACATAATATGAACACAAACCCTTTATACCTGAAGCGCTTAGCTTCCGGTATTCCGATTAGTTGTATGCGTTTTAGATGAGCTTCGTCACATTTGCTATGTCGATCTGCTAGTGTGAAGTGTATGAAGTTGATTATTATCAATACAATGGTTTCCAAATCAAATTATCTGCATATATCAGCATCGACATCGCAACAGCCGATATTCAGTCAAGGGCCTGCTTTAGTAAAGACCTGCAGACATCCCGGTTTTGCGACGAGATTCACCAATTAGATATCCCTGAAAGCTATCTGGCGTCCTGACTTATGCCATCGTTCCATTTCAGGCAGAGTGTGGCACGTCGTTTTTTCTACTACAGAATTTTACCGTCGTAATTGTTATCGATTGTGATTTTCTATCCTAGATAGAAGAAATTATGAACAGTTTCACCATCTTTATTTTTCTTATTTCAGCTTTGGTGCTGATATTGCCACCGTGTACTTCATATTGCCTACTTTGATGTGCAGCCTGAGATCCCGCGATCTGAATGAGGTCAGTTTGTACATCTGAGGCTGTTCTTCCCATAATGTCAATATCGTCAGCATAGGCCAATACTTGGGTGGACTTGAAAATAATGGTGCCTCTCTCTTTCTAGGGCCAGGTAAAAGAGGACGCATGACAGGGCATCCCCTTGTCGTAGACCGTTGTTGATGTTGAATGATATAGAAAGTCATTCTGCTGCTTTTATCGGGCCTCGCACATTGGTCTATTTCAGCCTAGTCAGTCTTATCAATTTCGTTTGGATACCGAATTCTCTCATGGCCGTGTACAGTTTTATCCTGGTTATGCTATCATAGGCGGCTTTGAAATCGACGAACGGATGGTTTTACTGATGTCAACATTCCAATAGTTTTTCCATCGCTTTCCGTAGAGAGAAAATCTGATTTGCCTGGAGTGAAGCCTCTTTGGTATGGGCCAATGATTTTCTGGGCATATGGGGCTATCCGTCCTAGTACGATAGCGGAGAATATCTTATGGATCGTGCTCAGTACCGCGATATTTCTATAATTGCTACACTGCGTGATATCCCTCTTTTTATGTATGTAACAGATAATACTCCGCTGCTAGTCGTCAGACATTGATTCGCTGTTCTACACCTTGGGCATCAGTTTATGAACCGCTTGGTGTAACTGTCGGCTCCATATTTAACCAATTCGGCTTTAATTCCATTGGCTCCTGACGACTTATGATTTTTAAACCGTTGACTTGCGTGGACTGTTCCTTTCATTTTTGTTGATGGCATTTGTCGGTCAGTGGGCGGAACCTCTAACTTGTCGATATTTTGCCCATGGGGCAGTTCATTAAAGTTCTCAATCCATCGCTCCAATAAGCCCATCCTGCCGGAAATCAGGTTTGGCTCTTTGTCTCGCCAGGATGTCTATCGAGGTATATAAGGCTTCATTCTGTTGACTTTTACCAATAACTTTCGCGCCAGGTGCACTTCTCCCCATACTTCTCGAGTTCACTGACCCGTTGGTTCTCCCAGGTTTCCTTTTTCTGTGTGTGGAGTCTCTTCTCCGCTCGATGTGATTAGTAATAGGTTTCTGCGCGTGGTCGCGCTCTTTGAAAGTGCAGTATTTCTCGATATGCGACATTGTTCTGTTCTGATGCTAACTTACCTATATTCATCCACGAAACAATCGTTCTAGCTTTTCTTATGAGTGGGGCCCAATATGTTTCGGGCCGTACCAATGATCACGTTCTTCACCTAATTGCGAAGATCATTTGTTGATGTTTCAACTGGAGGACCTCTGTTCACCATTATCATCGTCAACGGCACAAGAGCCGGTATCCGGTCTAAGCCTGCGTTAATAAGGAACTCCGGACACCCCGGTTTTGCGCCGGGGTCCACCAATTTGATATCCCTAAAATCTGTATGGTGTTCTGACTTACGCCATCGCTCCATCTCGGGCAGGATCTGCCTTGTCTTCTTTTACTACCATAGATATTACCCTTATAGGCCTTTTGGGCGGGATCATCCTCCTCCATAGGGATTTGGTGACACACCCACCGCAACCTGCTGTGTCGGGCTTTGTTCACAACCAGCCGGTGGTATCGCTCATAGATTTCGTCGTTATGTAAACTATGGACCTCTGATAGCTGGGGTTATTACGGTATCTATTTCCCTTTTGTAGGTATTACGGAGGATTCTGATATGGATGGATTTAGTATACACTCTCACCGAAGCTCGGAGCCCCATGTCAACGAGTGGTCGGAGTCAATTTTGGTCCCCTATATGTCCTGACATTCATCAAAGCTGAGAGGTAGCGACTATCGATTAGCAAATTCACAACCTGATTGGTTGAAGGTAGCCGAGTCCGGAGAGGCTCACATATGTTTGTGGATCACTTTCTGCTTAAACCAACCGTCGTTATGTTATCAATCCAGTGTGAGGCTCGTTGCCTTAGCTTCATAACTTTGGTTTTCCGTGTAAGGCCCAGCCCTACACAACAACCAACCTGGTACAATTCTTTTTCGTTCTAAGGCGAGGGAGAGTCGCCTTCATCCTTCCCCGCCTGAATGCCAATATCGCTCTAGCGTGAAAAGTACGAATTCAAACATTTCATTTGATATCCCACATGACTATATCTGGTGAAAAAATTCATCGAGGGGAGGTCGTTGTCTGTTCGGGGTTTAGCTAGGCGGTGCATGTGTGCCGAAGTTGGCTACAAGCCTATTGGTTGAGGGAAATACCTAAGCGCTTGCCAGTTTACATTGATCTATTGGATTTGGCATCATACAGGTTGCGGCAGCAATATATGTACGATTAAAGACAGTTGTATTAAGGGGCGTACCTGTCGATAGAGTTGAACATGCAATGTGCTTTCTTCTTGATTAGGCTTAGGACTTTGGAAGAAGCGTGAATATTCCGTAGTTGTTCAGAAGTCTGTGGAAGGGTCAACTTCAGGACAGAGTCAACATTTGCAATTCCTAAGGAAGTCGGGTTGAGTTTTAGGGCGACAATCAAAGGTGTCGGTATTGACATCGTTGTGACTAATGGTCCTTGGGGACCGCTCACGGGGCAGAAGTCATTGTATGGGTGAGTATTTAAGCGGCGAAACGAGCTCGTGATTGTAAGCGAGATTATTTTTGCCTGCTTTCGCTGTTGTGGGCACGGTAATCCTGATTACAAAGCGACATTTGTTATAGCTAATAGCTGTTGACTGTAGCGTGGTTTATTGTGAGCAGTGTTGTCAAAATGTGCTGAAACGGCAGGCATGGTGACGTTTGCCGTATCGGTGCTGTTGTTCGAGGCAGCTTGGACGGATCCGAATATCGTTGGTCGTAGGTAAATCTTGTGGTTGATATTCATGTAGACAGTCTGTATTCTCCACGATGATCATAGGCGGCATTACGCGGCTCTTTATCATATCGGCGTTTTGATTGCCATGTATTCTGGTTCCCCAGCTTTTTATTAGCTGCCGTGAATTCCTCAATCTTTTTCAAGGATTTTGCTTCCGCCAGCGGGGTGCATCATTTTATGATCAAGATCACTTTTCAGGCTGTCGTACGGAAGGTGGCGGTTAAAATATTACTGGTGACAGTGGGATTTGTATCGACTCAGCTGTAAATGAGTACCTGAGTCAAATCAGGGTAATAATCTTGGGCGAGCGTAATGCTGACCACATTGCCTCCTACACTGTAAGCACTGTAGTTTACCGTCTTGTGTGTGCTCTAATACATTTCAAGGACCTGATCTAATTGCAGACAGCGGAGAGAGTATAATCTAGCTTGCGGTCACTTTCTACGCTTAAAAACTTAAATTGAAAATATCGTACGTTGCCTGTCTAACTAAAAACAGGGGAAAGTTATTTTTTTAAGCAGCTTCGTCTGAAACCAATGCGTACGTGAAATTATGGACGGAAAATAAATTTGATAGACGCTGGAAACCGTCACCCTAAACACGGAGTCAAAACAAAACCATCCTCTCGGCCTTGGACCTAAACCCAAAGTTGACGACTGTCTCGAACCCAGAAGGCAGTGGGAGCCAATAAGTCGAGATACCATAGAGCTCGGTCCTACTATGAGCTGGTAATTGGTACTGCTCCTTAATTAGTTCCAAATCAGTGTTACCCCGGTAGCAAACTCTACTAGCAACTTTTGAACGGTTGCACTAGATGCATGTTGGGTTTGCAAGGTGCAATCACCATCTGGTCATGTTAGCGACGACCGAATTCTTTCCAGTTCCTGAAGTGAATGCAGGCTCTTTTTACATTACAAGTCCTCACTATGAGACCTAACTGCTAGAATTTAGGGTATAACATGAAATATATTAACTTTTATGTGGGTAGTATACTTTTTTAAAATCCTCGAATTTCCAGTGATTAAGTAGCAAATGCAAGGATTCGATCCGCAAATGGGATGATTTCATTAAAATGCAATACATTCATGCCATCCAGGGCCTCAATTCTAACTCTCTCTGTTATCGAATAATTACTTTTCTTCGAATATGACAAAGTTCGACACCTGTAAAATGAATCGATATATTCCCTACAATGTGTTCCATTGTCGATATCTTTTTTTCACAGAACTCATGCCTTTAAGATATCAAATAAATCAATCAGTTAATGCTATGCGTGGGTTGGTGGTGATGCAAGTAAAAGACATTAACGATTCCGTGCCGTTTCCTCCTGTCTTTGTTGAAAGCAATCTTATAAATTATGTATAGGCATTTGCAATTGGTTTTCGCCAAGTTATCCTGTCGTGTGAAGCATACAAAGAGCACGTTCAAAAGCGTTGTTCCATCTTGAAGACACTCGCTTAGGAAATCACGTTTAGCTATTCATCGGGGAACTTCAATCCAAATAGAAAGTCTTCCAATCTCAGTATACTCGTATACAGTTTTCTGCAAACAGAAGCAATATACAATAGAATACGTTGGAACAACTATTTGATGGAGGAACGCACGGAAAGCAAGAGTCATGGATTCGGGTGGGGAGGGTTCAGGGTCGCCACTGTAATTCAGTAAGAGAGGGTTGAAAAGACATTAATCTGTAGTAGCATCACCATGCGGATTGCACGGTTTTTTACTTAAATTAGGATACCATGTCAAAAAAGATACGAATTCACATTTTGTCTCAACTCCACGCTTTGATTTCTTTCATTCATTATTTCCTTTATTCAGTTTTCGGCATGAATACCCACCCATCCTACTTTAATGAAGATGCCAAAAACCTGTCTGCAGCACAATATAAACTCTTCTCAGGATAATCAAAAATAAATTCCCAACGATATATGCAGCACTCACGGTTGAATCGAGCTTGTTTCAGCTTCATCAGCTTCACAGCATGCATTTTATAGTTTCCCGTCATTGGAGTCCTTTATTATTAAACTGTTAGTAGATGCGCGAATGACGTGCATGTATAACGGGCACTATAATCTCTGAATGGATCCAATTCGGTGCGAGGGTGTGCATGGTTGTGAAAGCTATCCTTTGCCTACGGTTGCCATGAAGATTTTATGTACATAGCACTTCGATTTTCGAGAGAGAAATTTTAGTTTACTTTCTCCGTTCATCACCGAAACATTTGAAAATTGGGGCTTTCCTACCGATGAGCCGCAACTGTACATGACAATTATATGGAACTGTTTAGAAAACCGTTTCTCACAGACAGATGTATATACATATATATTTCTACCGGCAATGATATATGATCTGTTGATAATACTTCACATAAATCCAATTTCTAAAGTTTCTTTCAAATTTGGATCAGAAGTGAATGTAGCTATTAAGCCTATAAAGGAATGTCATTCATTTCTGGAATGCCAGAAAAATTAACACAAATTCCCAAAGCATTAGTCTGAGAAATTAATCCTCCTAAATACGGGATTTCGGTCCCAAGACTATTTCATGGAAATTAAAAGCTGTGTTTTCACAAAGCAGTATAATCATTAGGAAAAGTGCTTTACCAGGTAGATTTTAAAACCACGCTCGGATAACTTCGCCCGGCGTCCCACCTGAAAGAATGCATTGCTTCCTGAAATTCGGGTCTATTTATTACAGTGCAGATCAAATGGAGAATCCACTTTCCGGAATTTCATTTACAACAGGAATCAGTTTTGTTCATAAATCAAAGAATGCTCTCGCTATAAATAGTTACGAAGCTCACCCGGAGCGTCTGACCAAGTGGAAACTAGCTTTGCCATTGTACGTTTGTTTCCTCGCAACCACCCATTGGGATTCGTATCTAAGCAACGTAAGCAATGGCAAACGCACTGCACTGTGCCGTACTTTTGTACCTTTGAAATAAAATAAAATCACTTTTTTTGTGAGCAAGGTTTTGTTCAGTCAGGATTCAGCCATGCTCTGCTGTTTGTTTCCATTGAAAACTCTCGCTACGTCAATTTATCCCAGTAAGGTATTTAATTTAATTTAAGGGTTGGTTTCAATGTATCGATAACGAGCATTCGTTCAATGTATATATATATGAATCTGCTATTTGCTTCGTACTTGGAATATATATCCTCCACAGAGCCTGCTCATCGGTAGCGGTCCTATGTTCGAGATTACTCTTACGCTCCGTTTGGCAGTTAAGAACTTGCTTTACTATGTTTCTTGCTAAACTTCGCAGTATCGGTCCAACTAATTTTTAATATACCAAATACCATCCTAGCTAGTTTCAGCCTATTGTCTATGTCGATCTAGGATCCACCAGTTGTAGTAATTACGGTGACTAAGTAGTTGATTTATGAACCCTTCCAGTAAAATCATGCTTTGTTAATCTTGGATCACATTACACCCGCTGGATCAAATCTACCACTAGCTTGGCCGCAGAGAGTTCTAATCTGCGTAGAGTGATCTTCTTCAGTCGTGCTACTCTGGATTTTGAACAAAAAAGAGAGCACCGTCCCGTTTCGCTTTGCATAGGTCGCTTGAACATATGCCAAATGCGTGTAACTGCATGCTCCGAGGTACCCTGCCTTCGAACCATTGTCTTCGATGCTGCATCTGTAATCGCGAAATAAGCACTGATGAGGTCCTGAATCGTTCTATTTGTTTATGTACTTCCGCATATTCGATATCAAATATCATACAGAAGGCATCTAATGAGCGACAGATTGTTATTTTGCCTGCAACTAGTCATCTAAAAGCAGTATTCTGCAATATTGGAAGGCCCTTTGTAAGCCTTCAGGCAGAAAGCCAGTATGACTGAGATGGTGGAATTGAGGCTGCGATTAGATTATTTGTAGCGGCACAATAGTCTTTGTAAACTCTATTACTCTTGATTGCAAACTTAACTTTATCCTTTGTTGTGATCGCTATGCTGATCCACTTAAACCTTAAGTAATGTAATGTTTTTGACGAACCAGTCCCAGTTTATTCATGGCATTTTCAAATACAATGTTGACTTGGGCACGGCAATAGTTTAACTGGCTTGCCTTCCTGATTCTTCACCTTGATAGGACCAGCTCCTAAAAGGACTAGCGAACCACCTCCTGGAAGTGTTTCCATGGATAACGCTATGGAATCGTGTGTCTCTGAAGTTGTTTGCGCTGTATCTGATGTCAATACCTGAAGTTTCGAAATTTGTCGCAGAAGTAGATTTTGTACGACTCGTTTCAATTCTTGTAAGTGAGAATTGTATGACGTTGGCAAGTATTGACTATTTACGGAGAGGCGCTCGTTTGTCTCACTGCTCGGGCTTGGGGCCGCCGTTCGTGGAATACCAAGAATCATAGCAAGTTCTTTAGCAGCAGATGAAGTACCTCATATTTTCAGATCCAGTTGAACTCAAGAAAATATTCCTAGGAAACATTATGTTGTGTCTTGATGCAACTGGATTATTTCGCTTTCCAGAGTACCAGATTTTTTTAGCCTTGGTAGCAAGCAGAACAAGTTACAGAATGATTACCATAGTGCGTATTTGTCGTCAAATATCGGAACCGACACCCGAGGTAGTTGCACAGTAGTCTGCGCTCTTGCGGCTGAGTATTCAGTTGTCTTTATCCTTTCTCGACAGTCCGCTAAGAGTACAAACAACTACTTAGAAATGGAAGACAGAATCCAAGGCTGCTGAACAGATCAGTACTGTTTAGATCCTGACTAGCTCGCAGCTGCTTCATACAATCTTATGTGCCTCCCGTTAAACAATCATGTTCGTTACGCAATTCATTGCCAGATTCTGTTACCAAATTTTAGCATTTGGCGGCACTGCTGTGCCGATGTTCACGGAACTTAGCTCCTTTTATGTACAACATTTTTCTGCGTTCTTCCAGCATCTTTCTCTAGTCTGCGGTATCCGATCAGCATAGATTTCACCAAACTGATGAGGCAGTTTCATGTATATTTCCAGCTGCCCCTTATTTTGTGTTTTCTGTAGAAGATATTGGACGTTGCAGACTGTTGAATCTAACCGGAAATTGCTTCACTTATTCGAACCTATATGCAAGGCCAATACATGTTTTGATATGCTTGAATTTCAATCTTCCCAGTAAAAAGTAGCATTATGTTGTGCATGTTCTTAAAAGCCCTTTGACACTTTCGAACCAATTCAATCATCACTGTATCTACTTCTTAACTTTTTTATTTATCTGAGTGAAATTATGCGGTATTTCCAACGATTAATTATCTGAAATAATAAGAAACTTGTTGTTTCCTTTTCGTTGGTGTGGATATTTATTCTTGCAAATACCAATATTTCGGGAACCTCTTGTTCCCTTCACCAGTGCTAACAAGTTCAAGTTTTTTATTTATCCGCTTCCTAGATCTATGTCCATATTCTGCATACAGATGATTTGCTTTCAATTCCAGGCTCCGTTCTACACAGCTCGGCGTTCACCATGGTGAGGTTAGCCTGACCGCCGAAACTTCCCGTTGCTGAATTGGCTTTGTTTTGGTCCTACTTTTATTCACATAGATACTCTTGCAGGATTGTAAATTACGCCACTTACAGTGGTAAAAAATCAGGTAGTCCCTTATTTATACATTCTATTTCCTCTTGATTTTGTTAAGGTTCCTCCTTGTCAAGGTGGCCCATTCAAGCAGAATTCAGTTCGCGCAGGCCTGCTAGAAATTGGTCCGCACTCTTTAATTTATATTTCTCTAATTTACAGATGGCGTCTACGTCCTCTGTATATTACCGCAACTTGCTCTGTATTGGTTGATGTTATTTGCGCTGCTTTTTTTCCACCTTCTGTCCTTGGAGAGGATTTCTAGGTAGGTGAAAATGGTGTTTTCAGTGATCAATTTAGTTGCGCAAGCTTCTTAGCTCCATTTAGGTAATATGATCTTCTTTCTCAATGTTCGTATTTTATCATACAGCACACTTAGGTTGTTTCTCATTGCTGCGTCTTCAGTTTATGCCGCTATGCTATTGCAGAACTTCGACTTGTCTCGCATTGCAGATTTTTCCATGATATGTGTCAATATTGTTGTTTCGGATACAAAGTTGTCTTTCAAGTTTCCTTGCATAAAGTATGTTCTCCATTTTTTCTTCGGAGATGTGATATTTTCAAACTTTAGTGTACTTTGCATAAGCTTCTTGATAATACTGTCCGGTGCTCGCGGAATTCCCTTTAGGGTCAGTCTGGAAGAAAAAGTTTCTTTTATGAGCACACACCTGCGCTTGCTCATTTTGTCTGCATATGCTCACTGAGTGATAAGCTCCTCCTCTTGGGCCCAAAATTAGCGGTTTTGAAAATCAGACTATCAGCCGTCAGTGCAAACACCTTCTTGCATAAGATCACTCAGCCGCTATTAAAAACATACGATGCGACAAAGATGAAAGAACAGAGGGAATCGCTCCTTTTTATATAAACGCAAACACGAAATCCGACATCAAGCGGGGTGGACTTAGGATCCGCCTTATCCCAAACAATAAGGAAAGAGTACTTCGTGACCATTATAGATTGTGTTAAATACGATAAATTAATGTTAAGTCGTCGAAAACGCCGACCTTTGACACACACGAAGGTTTAAACACGAAATTACCTCATTCAGGTGTGCTATACACGATTCCAATTGCCTTTAAGGGGACAATACATGGTAGCATTGTGTAAAACAAAACGTTTTTAAAATCGGTTTACTATCTGTCTGTATGTCCGTCACACACATTTTACTCGGAGACAGTTGTAGCGATTGACACCAAATTTGGTGGAAAGGTGGGAACTGTGAATGCTCGCACATACCGTACATAATTCTACGTCGAATTTAAGGGCGGGTCCCCACACATGCAAAAGGGGGGTGTAATTTTTTTTTATTTTATGTGGTATCAAATGAAAAGCTTCGGTCTTAGTTTTGACATTTGTTAGAAAGGTGAGGAGCGCGGGGGGTGGAAAGTAATCATTTCTTTCACGGACGATTCTCAGAAACTCCTCAACCCGAAAATTTGACGAAAAGCAGGAGTCTACCACCATTTGGTGGCTAGTTGACATGTTCTTCCATTCCATTTTTGTGGCAAACATTCTTCTGCTGCAAATGAAATTAAACCAGTCCCACACTCGGATTTCCCGACAACACCCCTGTGCCTGATCCGTCTTCCATGACTGACCCGTCGGCGAAGATTATTAAGTCTGTAATCCAAGAAGACTCGTGGCCATTTACCGACCGTTCTTCCCTTTTGTTGATTACGACGAAGTGTATCTTTTCAAAGACCAATCTGGAAAGCATATTATCGACGGGCACCCTCATCTTCAAACGATTCGGGGTAGATTTACGATAGCTTCGAATGCCGCAGTCGGCATACTACTCATTGCTCCAATAATACTTAGGCAACCGAGCCTTTGAATTTACGTCCAGCTTTCAGTAGCCCAACATTTGTAGAAAACGGACGTGTCTACAAATTAATATTATTAATAAAAAGAATTTAAAATTTAAATTAAATTAACTTTTATCAATAATACAAAAAACATTTATATTACTTAATTAATAAAATATAATTTGAAACTTAATTGAAACTAATTTACTTTTGCAGATCAACAGCTAACACAGCCACTTCATCCGCATAAGCTTGGGCGTGCATGGGAAATTTTATAGTTCAGCAAATAGTGAGCAGATCAACATACGCTAAAAAATGGAGACAGCACACCTCCTTCCGTGATTTCTGCTGTTTCGTGACGAGCGACACCCACTCCACTATACTGCAATCTCTGCACTAGCATAGTAAGCGAACTCACCTAATTAAAGTGTCATCGATAGCATGCTCTCTCGCAACTTGAAAAAGTTTCTAGAACGGCGCGCAATCAAACCCCCATTCAATGTCTACGAACACCCCTACCGCGTACTCGTCTTTCGGAGTTGCATTCTCTGTTTTGTGGGTGGGACTTAACCCCTTTCCACGAATGTGCTGCTCAACCAGTCTCTCAAAAAATTTCCACAAGTATGACATCAAGCTAATTTGTCCGAAGTTTCTGGGTTTGAATAGTCATTTTTCCCAGACTTCAGTATGAAAACTACCTTAACCTCTTCTAAAAGGTAGGCACGTAGCCCAAACCAAGACATGCTAACCAACAGAACAGTCGCTCAAAGTCCTCTATACTCTCCTTAGCATTGCTGGGTAGACGCCATCCATACCAGGTGCTTTGAAATGTTCAAAAAATAGTGTAGCAACTTTCGGCTTTTCATCCAATACTTAAGTGTGTCCGGATAGCTCAGTGGTTAGAGCACAAGGCTGTCGTGCGGAAGGTCGCGGTTCAAATCTCACTGGTGACAGTGGAATTTGTATCGTGATTTGACGTCGGATACCAGTCGACTCAGCTGTGAATGAGTACCTGAGCCAAAATCAGGGTAATAATCTCGGGCGAGCGCAATGCTGACCACATTGCCTCCTACAGTATACTGTAGTGTACCGTTACGGTCTTGAATGAAGTGCTCTAACACACTTCAAGGCCTAGATCCAATATGGATTGTTGCGCCAACGATTATTATTATTATTATTAATTTACTTTTGATTTGTTATCTAAGTTACTTTTTCCCCGAAAATGTTTGAGAAAAAAATGGTTTTTTTTGGCTTGTGTGTTGTTGACGGGAATGAGTGACGAGCTGCCGACGGGTGGCGAACCAGACCCACTCCCCACCATAAGGCCTAGGAGCACTCAGATCGGTCGTAGAGTCTGTTACGAGGAGGATCACGACCTCAAAAAAGCTAAAGTAAGGATGGCCAATCATGGAATACGGAGCAGCTAATGGCTGGGGAGGCGGGCCTGCCGTCGCCAAAAGTAGCCAGGAAAAAAGTGAAGCTTTCTGCAAATACTTCTGCACCCATGGAGGAGCCGGGTTGCCTTGAGCACAAACAAGTTTTCGGCAGTGAATATATCCGTATGAAGGACATAGAAAACAATCAAGCTGACGATACGAGAGACAACGACAACGGTGGCGATGGAAATGTCCCAGAAGAGGGTGCTAACCAGGCTAGTTGTAGTAGTGAAGAGGTAAAACTGAGTGAGTTTTTGCTCTATGTTTCTAAAAAATTAAAAAAGAAAAACAAAATTGAAGCAAAAATGTTAACTAATGTACAAAATAATACAAGTACGATTGAAAATTTAAAAAATGGTCCGACTGGGGATACAATTAGCACCCGAAATAGAGAAAAGACATCAGGTCACTTAATTACCAGACCATTCGTTTTGAGCGCCTGCTGAGTGGTGAAATAGTCCAGTGCCGAAGATACCAACGCTATGGTCACTCGGCAGTGAACTGTCAAATGACCTTACGATGTGTAAAGTTGGGGAAAGGCCATACCGCAGCCGAATGTTCGCTGGCTGAAGCAGAGGGTAAGGAAAAAGCTTTCTGTGTCAACTGCGGAAGCCGAGGACATCCGGCTTCATACCGTGGATGTCCTGCACACTGCAATGTTAAGGTTACAAGGCAGCAGGTGTCAAGATCGGCCCAAAGGACAAAGGTGTCAGCGGCGTTGAATGGTATCGTCCCTTCGGCACCAATCGTCTCGGGGATCCCATTTGAAAAAGTAGTGCGACAAAGGGGAGCTAAGAACCCCCAACAAGATGCAAGTGGCGGGATGAATACCATCCTCAGTAAAATATTAACTATGTGTGAAAATATGCAGCAAATATGCTACACATACACAATAAAAAAATAAACAATAGTTCGAGGCGTTCGATAACATTCAAGGATATTGAATTTGTGAGGAACGATAGACCAAATTGTGATGGAGGAGGTGGTACCGGAATCCTTTTGGTCGCCATTATCGTTTCAGGCATATTAATAGGACTGAATTCGAAACCTTTGAATGTATCGAAGTTTCTTGTATTCTGTTTTCACTGCCTAGAGGAGGGAATTTATACATTCTGTCAGTCTACGCAGTGGGAAAAAATAGGGCCAAGTTCAAGGAGAAATTCCATTCTACTTTTACGGTACGGGAACTGAACAGGCTGCATAATTATTATATTGTAGCTGGCGATTTGAATGCATACCTCGTGGCTAAACGCCACAAACAATCCCAGAGGGGTATTGCTCAGATCTTGGATAGAGCAATACCAGATAGAGTATAAGTGCATATTATACGGGTCAGAGAGACCAACCTGGCCCAGGGAAAATTCCTATCTAGATTTGTTCATTGCTGACGCGCTGAACTTTAATTTTAAGAATCCTCAACGGAAACTACAGACTCTTCCTTACGATAGCGACCATAACGCTATTCTTATTGAAGTTCTGTTTGATAGACGAAGAGTTCCCCTTCTGCAGATGGACAGTAGCATCCACAGGCTGAACCTTAAACAAACAAATTGGAAGAAATTCCAAGAGAGGTTTATTCGGGGATATCGAGAGGAATGCGCACCTCTTGATGGGGAAAACATAGTACAATTGCGCCAGGTGACAGGAACTTGAGCAACGAGGAAATACATACTTTAGTATCTTCTCAAGAGAGAACTTGACGCTGGATACAATTGAACAAGTCGTCCCTAAGATTAAACCTCCCAATAATATGGAAGGATGTGAAACTGCAGCCATAAAACGGTTGAAAAAAGTGAATAGCCTTCTGGTCACTGACGTCAACAAAATCGATCAGAGATATGAGGACTATCATCATCCCATATTGGTTAAGTCCAAATCACTTCTAAAGATCGCGCGGGATCTTTTCCATCAATATTACGTAAATTAAGTGAACTTCCAGTGCCAGGAGAAGTTAAAGGGTATTTCACCAAGCGATTCAGATTCCATGTTTACAAAGATAAATACGTTATTCCGGAAGAAGTCACGAGTAACTGTGCCTAGAATGAAAGTCGGTAGTAGCGAGATACCATACCTTATTGAGTCAAGTATAGACACGAATAGTGTAACAGCTGATGCGCAAGGCAATTACATCGTTATGGATGAAACTCGAACTTATGGAGAGCACTTTGAATCAGCGCATTGGCTCAGAACGGACTTAGAACCAACGTGACTTTCGGAAATTGTAAAACGAAATGTCCACAATTTCAAATATAGGCTGAACGGCACCACACTTATCCAGTTTAGCTCTGCGGTGCAGGCTGATCTCATACCGAGTGATAATATGCTTGATTACTTTGTCTCATGTGTAGAGTTCACTTCCATATTTAGAAGGATAAACAATAAGAGATCATCCGGTATGGATGGCATTCCCAACGTGATTCTCACGCATTTATTGAACAATTCCTTCTTTCCAGGAGAATGGAAGAAAACCGGAGTGTTCCTGATTTTAAAGAGAGGAAAGGATTTATCCAGTCCTAAGAGCTACCGCAACATCAGGAAGGTGTTTGAGCATTTGGTATTGAAAGCCTTGAATGGGGATATCAAGAAGAAGGAATTATTGTCAAATGCGTAATTCGGATTTCGATCTGGACATTCGACAATACATGCAATAACTAAAGTAACGTCTGATATTTGTTGGCGTATTAACAGTGGTTAGTGCGTAGGCGCTTGCCTTATGGACATGGAGAAGGCCTTTGATACCGTCTGGTTGGATGGACTGATTTTCAGGCTCCTGAAGAATGAGTTTCCCAGCCACTCGTAGCGATGATGTGTAGTACGCTGTATGGCAAGTATTTTGTCATTACGGACGTAAATCTCACTAGTAGCCGAGAATTTCATGTTCTGAATGGATTACAACAAGGGACAGTGACTGCTCCTACACTTTTCGCAGTATTTGCCGGCGAATTACTCAACTCTTTCGAGTTTAGTAAATCTCCTAAAAGGTCGTTGGCTGGCTTTGCTGACGATCTGATAGCCTACACGGCATACAGGAAGGTAACTGAGGTGCAAGTTGAACTTCAGAAGATGTTCAATGATATTAAGTTCTTCACGAACAGTTGGCGGATGAAAATCAATGCGCAAAAGTGTGAAACGATTCAATTTCGAAATTCCTTGGCGTACGCCAGTAGCAACTTGAAAAGGGATTGGAGAGATTTCCACATTATCGCGAACGTGGATAGTTCTGAACACATTCCTCATAAGAAGTGCGTTAGATACCTGGGTGTGCATCTTGACCAGCGTCTCCAATTTAACGAGCACATTAAAGTTGCGCTACAAAGCGCTCGCAAGGCATTCATGTCTCTTCGAAGACTCTTTTATGCTCCACATCTTAGCCGGAAGGTTAAGATTATTTGTTATCTTACTTTGGTTAGACCGGTGCTCACCTACGGGGGTGCTATCTGGTTTAATTTGAGTGCAAGCGAAATGGAGAAAATAAGGATCTTTGAAAGGAAATGTCTGCGTGCTTGCACAGGGCTTAATAGGACTGCTTCGTCAAACTATGAGCACTATGTAACTAATGAAGTGATGTATGCAGCTGCTGCTGTGCCAAGAATCGACACAGTTATCGTCAGATTGATTCGGAACCATATAGTGCAATCTGCTTCGTATGGTGAGAACCCTTGGGTTTTGCAGCCGTTCTACGCAAATGTTGGGTATTTTAAGAAAACTCTCACCACAGGCTTCATCCTGCCCAAAGCATTTGTGTATCTTGACAAGAATAGTCTAGTTCTTGATTCTGTTTGTGATGCGGTTATGTATCATATAAAAAGATGGGCCACGGACAAAAGGATAGAATACCCCCCGAACTTGGCTGGGGGGGCTCCGGGATTCAACTGAAGATACTCCAGAGCGAGAGCAATTGATATTAAGCGGGATGAAAAAGAGAAATCCTAGTACTGGTGGCTGCGGGATGCCGGTTAGCGGTGGCCGTGCTCAGTTCTGCCATTTGTTTCTTGGCGGGACTATGTAAATAATATAAATATTACACGGGTGTTACTTTTACCTCCGGTCGTTACGAATTATATATTTTATTATATTGTATTGTGTTCATTTCGCTCATCAAAAAAGAAAAAAAAAATTATGAAATATAAGAATGTCTTTAAATGCTTGTATCATTCATTTTGTTAGCTTTAAGATAAAAAGAATTGTATATATTTTTGTACTAGTCTTAAGAATAAATTTAAATTTCGGAAGTAGTTTATTTAAGATGTGAAGCGCAGAATTAGGTTAGGGAATTTCTTTTCATTTTTTTGTTCGTCAAGAAGACCAAGCTAACCTTGTCGGGTTTTTGACCATTTCCCGATAACTTACATATTATTTTGTCATGTAATGAATTTTGTTATATTAATTATATTTGTTATATTAACAATATTATAAGATTGTTTTTTCATTAATTTTTCTCGATCTATATTATTACTGTTGAACATTTGGTTCGAATAAAAATGATTTTGAAAATGGAAAACGAAAAATATTGGGACGGCCCATAATGGCCTAACGTGAACGTGTTTAACGGATATAAGGACACTACTCCCCGATAATTTACACGATGCTTAAAAATCACAATGGCAGCCAAAAAGCATCGAGTATAAATCCATCTTGCAGCATAGACGCGAGCCATGGACCACTTCTATTATTAACTCATCCTCAGATCTGTTGCGCACATGATAGCACATTCTACACTTGTAGATTTAACCTTCACTTGAGATGAAAAAAGTATCGATACCCGGAACTGGATACTACCCTCAAACTCTTTTTCGTGTAGTTTCTTCAACATTCTACTTTGAACAATAACTTCAATAAAACTGTACGGAATCAATTTTAATTAACGAAAGCAAGAATGAAAGTCAACAAATATGTGAACAGACGAGAGAAAAGGAAAAATCTCAACATTTTATCATTTCCACTTCTGGCATTTCTAGAAATGGGTGAAAGCGCACCACAACGAAAGTGGCGTTTGTTTGGTTTCATTGTCGGATGCAGAAGTGCATCATAAAAGTGGATTTTGTTAATTAAAGTGAATGCTTCCTTCCCTCTGTGCATCCGTCTAACTACCCACCCCCGTGCTCCCTCCCTCAACTTGCCGTCCAACTTGTCATTAACAGAAATGATGTCTCAATGTGAAATGGGAACGGAAATGTTGCAACTACAAAACGGAAATTCTATTTCCGCACATTTTCTCCGGACTGAAATCAAGTACATTTTACAAATTAAAACTGAAAGATCGAAACTTACGCAATACTGCAGAAGTTTGCTCCATGCTGGGGTTTAAGTCTGCTTCCCGTTTGTGGAGAAAGTTAGTATTTATTTGATTCCGAAATCCAAATATTGTGCTAATTCTGCGGGAAGTAAATTTCTTGGATTGCGGAGTTGGAAAAAGAAGAAGTAAAGTTAATTAAAATTTGTGAAGTGCATATACATGTTCGCATATGCATGCAAATTGCGTTTTCGAATCCCATTCATGCTTATTCAAACTCGAATAAAGTTCCTCTTTTAGGTGTCTCCTCTCTCCCAGATTTGCAATCTCAATCAGTAGCCACTATCCTAATAATAGACAAATCAGGGAAAAATTGTTATCGTTTCTCCAGATTTTTCAAATATCAGCAGCTATATCAGTTTCATAAAACTTGAGAGTTCCATCAAGTCACTCCAAGCAATACTTGTGGCCAATGATGCGTGTATAGTGGGGTGGCTCATTGTACCCGACACCCTATCTATTGGAATATCCCTGATTCGTTAAGACATCGCAGGACTTCCGTCAGTGCATGTGATGCTACTCGTCGCAACTCAGGAACATCGGTGATTCGTCCATAGGCGGGACAATCACATTGAAAATGCTGCGCTGATTTCGCTTCCTCATTACAGGAGGACCACATATCATCTTGAATAATTCATACTCTGAACATATATCCAGCTAGTGAATTATAGCCTGTCAAAATGCATACAATACTCCTGCAAGTCCTCCTGCTTTTCAACAGGAAAAATTTGGTGTGTCTTATAGCATTTAGGCTGTACCAACTGTAATTGTCAGAGGCTTGTTCTCAGTTTTTGAAGATAGCCTTAGCTAATGCTACTGATACTCAAACTGCCACTTCCGGTCCTGGCATGGGGGAGATTGAACCTCTTTTGCTAAACCATCCAAGATCTCATTTCCCTCTACGCCGCAGTGACCAGACACCCAGATTAGTTCCACTGTATTGAATCTAGAGAGAGATTTCAAACAGTTTCTGCATTCCTAAACGATTTTCGGGTGATATCCAGACACACAGTTCTTTGTAGGCCGGCTAATTTACGGTGAAAACCTTCTTATTTCATCTTAACCCACCAAACTATGGATGCATAAGCGAACATCGGCTTAATGATATCCACATTACCACCAGAGGCCTGATTCCCCATGTCGAGCTAAATGTTCGTCTACTCACTGCATAAGCTGTGAGAGCTCGTTCCAACTTTACCTCTACATGTTTGTTCCAAAAATGCTTGTTATCTAAAGTGACTCCCAGAAATTCCATTTCTTCGGAGAGTCGAAGAACTTTACCCTTCATGTCTGGGAGGCGAATGCCATTGCGGTTTTATTTGGATTAACTGAAAGTTAATGTCTGAGACGCCAACTGTCTATCAGATCAAGCTCGAGCTAGTACTGGCAAATGTTGTTGTTTGCATAGTAGTGAGTGGTTCAGCATACTTCACAGAAGTGGCGACAGCACACCTCCTACACCTCCTTGGGAGCAGCCTTTCGTTGCTTCTGCTGTTAGGTAGCGATCGACAACTACCTTAGCACACAACAATCTTTGCGTTAGCATAGCATGGATTGTCCTTATTAAAGTATCCTCAACACCATAACCAACTTGGGCGACCCATCCCTTTTAAGGACTCTGCACAGCCTTGAAGTCTCTCTATCGCCTTCCTGTTCCTCATAGTACGCTCTAAAGGAGTCTCGTTTCGAACACCTAACGAGTCTCTTGTACTAACGCTGTGAGTTCCGGAAGTTTAACCAGTATTCGTTCTTATTGCTTTAACAAGCACGGTTCAGAAATTGCCTGGTTGATTTCCTGACTTTTTGTAATTCCCAGTTCCACCAATGAACTGTTTTACCGCTTTGCCTTCGGAAAGTAATACAAGTCTTTTCATAGCGCTCTAAAAGTGTGTAATTTTGAGTTCATTCATGATCAATTCATGATCAAGCGAGATAATAATCTGGTGGTGCCTTCGTTTACTTATTGGACCCTTGCATATTCGCAGAGGTGGAGAGCATTGATCCCTTTAGATCTACACATTCCAATTTCGTGATCCGGTTGTTGTTATATTTCCGTTGTCTTACTGACACATGCGTTAAAAAGTTCGTTTGAGAATATTGATGAGCATTGGCCCACCATCAAAAGTGCTATTTCCTCGGGGGTCAAGTTGGCGACCACGCTCCGAACCAGCGCCATTAAAGCTGACCGTTGAAACTTAGAAGCTGATCGGTAAGCGTAAGGAAATGCAAAGTTTTATTGCCGCTGCAAGATGATGCTTTTGTGCTTCGGAACGGCGGAAAATCTCAAGGAATATAGTGTAGTCGTGGCGAAAGAAAATCTACTGTCGCACTGGTCAGAGACGGAAACCACGTCCGGTTGGGTCCAAACTTTCGTGAATAAAGTGTCTGGTCACGAACCAAATAGAAAATCATCTTGGCCATTTTAAGTATATAAGCACTTATATGCAAATCAATACTCCTTTGACAATCAGAGGAGAGATAGGCAAACTCCTGTTTAAGTTCAACGAAATAATGATCGTGACTCCACATCTGCACACACACACATCCATGTATTGCAAATTTTCCAAAAAAAATGTGTACCACATAGCATAAAACAGATGGTCCAATGAAGCCCTTGAAAATTTAGGGGAACGAAATTTGCAAAGTTACTTAGAAGATTTATCGCCTATTGCAACAACTAATTTTTTCCGGTGGAAAGCTATAAGGAAGTTTAAGAGATCTGTTCAATGTGAATCGACACCGAGATCAGCAGACGGCAGCTGGGCAAGAAGTGATGCCGAAAAGGGATGCGAAATACCTGAAAAAGTGTTCTGCGCCCACTTACCGCAGATGGAGTCAATACCTCCAAAAATATTCATGCCACACCGAAGGGAAGCTACTTATTAAAAGCCATCGTACAGGCCTATAAATCTGCTACACATCAGTAGTGGCCACGGCTTCGCGACAGGAGCGGAATCTCATTCGCCTCCTTCTGAATTAATTTGCTCAAATAATGCATTTCATAATCTGCAATTACCCTAACGTTCGCCGCAGATTGCCCATTATTAAATGCATTCGGGCGAATTCATCTTGACAGAGGGGCATGATTTGCCGCATTCGAAGGCGCACGCGCATGTTGCTGCAACATGAACTGTCGGAGTTCAACAGAGTTCAAGGCGAGGGAAGCGGCTTGGGAACCGGTTCGTGGGTGAACAGCTGGTCAACCGCCGGTGGGATTGAGAGAAAGGTTTTGATTGACACCGGGAACAGCCGTGAAGGAACACTGTGGGGAACGATTTTCGGAATTTCTTGTGGGGAAGAATGCTAAGCATCGCGGGAAGATGAAGTGTTCTTTTTTAGACGTTTCCAAAAAGTCGATTAAGTGAATTATTGTGAATTAGTGAATCTCGTCCGCCCTTCTGATTCCAGCAATCAAAATTTTAAAATCCCGAGTTCGCAGAAGGAGCTTCTTAAAATTATTGCTACAACGGTTGAAAACTACTATAATTAACAGTGATTAACAAAAATGTGCGATTGGAAAACAAGAGACCCATCGTTTCAATCACGGAATGAAATTGTATTGACACAAGTGTTTTGTCGCTGAATTCGACGGGTTTTATACTTCCATTCATTTCTTAATCAATGATTGTGTGTTCGAGGAGATCGTTTCTTTTTTTTTTCATTCTATAAGAAAATCTGTTGAAAAAAGGCACAATTATAGATTAGATTACTGCGTTATAAAATTTGAGAAAACGTTTACTAATTATTCAATTTTTCAATATTGGTGCAAGGTTTTGTTGACGCACTTTACGTGTCGAACTCCTGCCAAGCGACGAGTTGTCTGTTTATCTCATTTATTTTGCTGCAGAACATCACAAACAATGCTCATTTGAATCGTTCATTTCCATTTCGTTGCATTATCGTTGGGGTAGTAGGATCGGATGCTGGATTTTTAAGGTTTTGTGTGAAACAAAACCTTATTAGAATCGATTCGATGTCTGTCTGTCCGTCTGTCTGTCTGTCTGTCTGTCTGTCTGTCTGTCTGTCTGTCTGTCTGTCTGTCTGTCTGTCACACCCGATTTATTCGGCAACGGCTGAACCGATTGTCACGAAAATTGGTAGGAGTATGTAATCTGCCGTTCCCTTTACATGCAGCAACTGACGCCATTTTGTGTTAAGTTTAAGGGGGGCTCCCCATACATGTGGAAGGAGGGTGCAAAATTTTTTTTCATAAAATGTGGCCATGTGGGGTATCAAATGAAAGGTCCCAATTAGTACTTTTCGAAACTGGTTCAATATTTGATATTGGGTGAAACATAGGGGAGTGAGGGCTCAAAATATGACCCCCAAAAAGTGTAACAGGTCTCGTTCTCAGAACCTATCCAACCGAAAAATCTGAAAAAAATCTCAATAGTGCATCTCTACGAAATCTAGGCCTCAAAATATATCCGGTTTCGATATCTGAACAAATAAAGTTAATAATAGTATATTTCCACATTTTAGAAATTTACCCGGCAACCCCCCTTATGTTCATCCCACAAGTGCAAAATTTGGCATGCGTATAATAAAGAACATAGTGCACAAGCTAGTCAAGTTTGAAGAAAATCCAACTATTATTGACAAAGTTATAGGGGGTAAAACTTTACCATTTTTTGTGAATTTCGGGCACTCTTCATGCATGACTGCATGACGTCATCATCCATATCAATTCGTCAATACCACAACCAAATGAGTTCTTATGAATGGGTTCCCAAAGAATTATTTTGTTTTAGTTTTTTTAGTCATTTGTATATGAATATCAACTGTGTATGTAGGTATATAGTATATGCGTGCTAATGAACTTTGTAGTGCTTATTCAGATAGATATAAGAAGTAAATCGGAAATATGGGTACGATCAATTTATATGCGTGCATATATGTGTACAGTATTCGGAAATAGGCAGTTTGTTTGTTTAGGGTGAGCGTAATAACTATGACTGTAATATGTACGTATGTCTCGTAGTTTGGAAAAATATGAAGGAATATGTTGGGTTTGTAGCTATATATATAGGGATAGAAAAATGTGCGTTGAAATTTCTTACATAAGATGAACACAAAACCTTTATACCCGAAGCGGGAGCTTCCGGTATTCCGACTTGTTTGTTGTGGGTAATCGCAACCAAGTGGATGTTCGAGGAAAAACTGATGTACCATCTAAAGTAGATTAAATACATTTTACATTATGAATGAGGAAATTTTAGAATATCGGAAATTATTAAAGAAATTAATTAAGCAAATAGTACATTGGTTACTTAAATATTTGATTCACAGAGTCAAATGAGTCAAGCACAACTACACGCCACGCCGAGCCCGTGTGAGTTATATTTTGATTTGATTTCTTTTCTTTTTAAGGTTTTGTGTAAACACAAAACCTTATTAAAATCGGTTTACCGTCTGTCTGTCTGTCTGTCTGTCTGTCTGTCTGTCCGTCTGTCTGTCTGTCTGTCTGTCTGTCTGTCCGTCACACGGATTTTTCTCGGAGACGGTTATAGCGATTGTCACCAAATTTGGTAGAAAGATGGGAACTGTGAACGCTCACGCATACAGTGAGTTACATCCTTTTACGTCGAATTTAAGGGGGGGTCCCCATACATGCAAAAGGGGGGTGTAAATTTTTTTTGCATCAAATATACTCATGTGGGGTATCAAATTAAAGGTCTCGGTTAGTACTTTTCGAAACCGGTCTTAGTTTTGACATTTGTTGGAAAGGTGGGGAGTGCAGGGGGTTGAAAGTGACCATTCCTTTAAGGGGGCCATTCTCCGAAACTATCAAACCGAAAAATCTGAAAAAAATCAGGCAGCTGCCACTAGATGGTGCCTGGGCTCCGAAATACCTTCCATACTGATATCTGTACAAATAAAGTTAATAATAGTATATTACCATAATTTTTAGTAATTGGCTGCAAAACCCCCCTTAAGCTCATGTAGGCACCATGAAATCGCAGTAATATAGAGTATAACATAGAGCATGATATCACCAAGTTTGGTCGAAATTGCACTATTACTAACAAAGTTATAATACGTCAAAGTTGTCGCTTCCTTGCAAATTCAAGACTATGAATGTCAATATCATCCGAAAGTGAATATTCTCACATAATACATGTATACATGTATATGCATTTATTACGTGCTACATACTAAGAAATACACAAAACCTTTCGTACCTGAAGCGCCCAGCTTCCGGTTTCTCGACTTGTTTTATATATTTTTATTTCTCATTTTCCTTTTTCTTTTACATGTATATATATTTTTTTATTTATGAAGATTGAATGAATGAATTTCTCTCTCTTTTCCCCTTGACGTCGCAAAACTTTATTAGGAATATCCTCTGAAATAATGGCCTGAGGATGTCAAGGGTGGGAAGAACCTCACGGGCCGCGCCTCAATAACGATCTAAGGCAAGAGAAACCATGATCGGGATTGTGATCCGTCGTGGATCTTCCCCCTCGATCGCGGCACTTGGGTACGGAGACTTACGGCTCCATGCGCGCGGTCGAACTTTTTTTCTTTATTTTCCGGCTTTAGCTCGCGTTCTGGTTTTTTCGTTAGGCCGTCGCGAATTCCTTCGTTTGTTGTCTATTTTTAAATCTGGTAAAGAAGTTGCTTTCAGTACAGTTGGATTTTGTATTTGTTTCTCTTGGAGCAAAACTTGAGGGTGAAATACAAAAGCTTCACGTCGCGCGAGTATAACATCCAAGTTGGAGTCTCTCAAAGCAGTGTCCTTGGACCAGCACTCTACCTTATCTTTACCTCAGATCTACAAACTAATCCTAATCTGACAACTTCAACATTTGTAGATGATACTGCCATTTTAAGTATCCACACCTATCCTCAGGTTGCATAAAAAAAAATAACAAATCCACTTAACAGGAATTCAGAAGTGATTTATGAAATGGAAAATTCGCGTGATCGAGAAAAATGTTGTCACGTTATTTTCACCCTGAACCGGTAAAACTGCGCTAAGGTCTCAATCAATGGGTGTAACGATCCCTCAACAGAATGAAGTAAAGTATCTCGGCTTGCACCTCGTGCGACGACTTACGTGGGAAAAACATATTGAGACGAAGGCTGAGAACAAAAAATATGTATTGGCTTTTGAAGAAAAAATCTTAGCTGGGACTTGGCTACTAATACCGGCTCTACAAAGCGGTCATAATGCCAACCTGGACTTACGAAAATCAGCTGTGGTGTTCAGGGTGCACATTTGATCTCGAGTTACTACAGAGAGCCCGTCCAGGATATTGCCGATAATCACTGGTGCACCTGGGTATATTCGAAAATGAAAACATCCACAAAGATCTTCGAAATGCGACAGTAAGAGAGGAGATCTCATTCCAGATGACGAAGTACAAAGAAAGGTTAGCTTCTCATCTTACTTCCTAACCAGAAGATTGCTATAATAACCTAGTGAAAGTCGGTTGAAAAAATGAATTGAAATTGAAATCGGATGTGCTTCCTTTCGAGGTGGAAGGAGGCACATCTACCTACGTACATTTCCGCCTGAAGTATACTGATATGCTTACTCATTGGTTCAAAGTGCGTTTCCAAAGACCAATGACCCCAGTGCCCTCAGTCGTAAGGGATCAGTCAGTGTACCAGGTAATCGGTTGCTGGTTTAAGCCGTATGTCATAGCCACGTCCTCCTAACGTTCCCTGTTGCCCCAAGTATTTTAAACTTCTTATCAAAGAGGAACCTCATTATTGTGTTATCCCTTGGTATCAGTAATTCGGGATTCCGCCTAGAGATAATATCAATTTTCTTGCAATTTATACAGCTTTTCGCCTCACTGTTGCTCCTGGAAGTTCTGAAGAACGTCCTCTTTGCCTGTATTTGTACGTTCCAATGATGCAGTTAATCCCAGAAGGACCTCTAGGAATGCCGTTGGGCGGGTTTTCGTTGCTTCACTGATACACATGCACTTTGAAGTTTTTGTAACTCCCTGGCTATTGTGCTGAGTTCCGTTCTTTCTGACCATATTAATGGTCCATAATGGCTTACTATTGCAGTGTATATTCAGCACAACACTTTCGGCGAGCATCACCATTTTTTCCACATTATGAACCTGCAAGTTATCACATGTGCCTTTCAGAAGCACATCACATGTACCTTCCAGAGTGGTTTTCGGTCTACTGTGATTCCCAAATATTTGACCTCGTCGTTTCAATCTAATTTCTCTCCGGTGATCAAGCTTATGTTTTCTGTAAATTATACAATATTGGCCTTGGCCTTTCTGCATCAGTTACTAATGATTCGCAATCTGGTTGGAATTCTGTGACATAGGGTATCCTCATATTTGCCGCTATAGATTAAAACAATATCACCAGCGTAATCCTGGACCTGCATTCCAGTGTTTGTTAACTCTCTTAGGAGTTCATTAACTACCATGTTCCACATTAATGGTGGTAACACCCCACCTTGTGGACAACCTTGAGTAGTATTCATGTACACGTCGACACTGCTATTTGCCTATTCTCTAACATTCTGCCCATCCAGAAGGCCACGGTGTTTCCCACTTCCTTGCAGCTTAGGGCATCTCGTATCTCTGTAGGCGATATGTTATGAAACGCTCCTTCGATGTACAAAAACGTACATAGTGCTATTTCCTTTGTTTCTATTGCATTCCGCAATACATTGTCAGCTGATACAAAGCAGTTTCAGCTGACCGTCTCACCCCGTAAGCCTGCCAACATGGGTTTTGGGGATTGCCCATTAGAGCGGTAGTTCTAATATAGTTGTCTATAACCTTTTTCATCGTTTTAGATACGAAGCATGCTAGGCAAATTGGCCTAAAAGACTTAAGGTAAATAAGGACTAGTCTTGCCCGTCTCCATGCCCTTGTATATGTATTTATTCCAAGGCTATTCTGCCCTTTCTTACTCTTAGGAGAGATCCTAATAGCATTTCAAGGCCTCAATGGAGTAGCGCCGGAAAATGTCATCTACCCTGACTGATTTCAGTGGTTTAAAGATTCCCACTGCCTATCTTACCCGAGCATCCGAGAATACCTTTTTCGCTAGGTCCCAATTCACTGTTTTTGCCCTTTTTGACCGTTGTTGCTATTGTCTTCTGCCGTGGAGTAGGACCCGAAGAAATGTGTTGCGAGTTGCTCTCCTCTTCAGACTGACCAAAGATATTGCCTTGTCTTTGGCTATAGCTTTATATAGCCTGGATGCTTCTGTGATTTGTTCTATTCCTACATAGAATTCCGTGAAACTTTTTCATTTTGCTTCTCTGATCACGTTCCTATACGCCGTCAGTGCCCTTTTGCCTCTCTGCCATTCCCCGGTTTGTTTCACACGGCTGAAGAGTTTTCGTTTTCGTACCTCTGGCAAAATGCTTGCTCCACCAGGGTACGTCCCTTGATGACATGATTTTCTTAGCCTGGCAGCTGGCCCAACATGACTCTGTTAAGGCTATGCACCACTCTTTCTAGCACAAGTACTGATGTCAACGCTCACCAGTAGACGAGACATGTTGTTACTCAGGTATCTTGTGTAGGAGCTCTATTTACCTCGAGCTGCCCTCAATGTCGAATCTAATTATTCTGTGATCAGACTTAGGAGGCTTATCCGACACCCTCTCATTATTGACCAAGCCACTCATCAGAGTGTTTCCTAGAGTTATGTCTATTGCCTCTTGTGTCGTACTGATTACGAATGTTGATGTGTTCCCTAGAATATATATTTCTAACTTATTACTGAGGACGATTTTCAGAAGGTACTCACCTTTTCGATTAATGTCGCTGCTTCCCCAGATCTCATGGTGAGCGTTGCCATCGCAACCAAGAAGAATTGATAGCGCCTTCCTCTCCCAGAACTTGGCCAGTCTAAGGACTAATTCTGATGAGATCTGGGTGTTGTCTCCTGGGAAGTATCCTAATGGCACGGCTGCATTGATACCAAGTCATGAACGACCGGCAACCCTGACCGGAAAGCCCTGGTCTTACCTCACAGATTACTAATATAGAATAGCATTGGCTGTCAAGTAGAGCTTGGTTATTGAAGTTGTGTTGGAACATTGGTGTCATTTGCTGCATGTTTGGGGTTCATAGTTCTAACGTCTTACCCAACTTCATGTCAATAAGGATAACCGTTTTCAAATAATTTGCGTTTGACTGCCAGCTAAATGAATGCCCAAGCACACACTCTGGTGACTAACATATATATATGCGGAAAGACATGGGAAACAACCAGACATGTTTTATACAGGTCTTAAAAAAACTTGATTATTTGTTATAAAGTTATTTATCTAAATACGAAATGAAAAAATTAAAAGCTCAAAAAGATATTTGTCATTTTAAACGTAACAAATAAAATCCCCAAGGCCCATACACATTCATTATTTCATTATACATCTTTTCATAAACAGCCATCTAAATAGACGCTTTCCTTGTGGGCGCCCTCCTTCGACCCCAATAAGAGACCATTATGGTGGATCGCCATTAATAAAACTTCAGGCCAGCTGGTGAATTTAAAGCTAATACTGTAGGCCATATCCTCTCAATATACCTCCACTATTTCCGATTATTCTGCGTCTAAATAACGTTAGCCTAATCTACACGATAGAAGGCTCCACCCCACATAGCAGTTGAAATTTAAAATATTTTCAATGAAATTATCTTCGTTTAAAAGTTGAATAATTACGATGAACCTGACAAACTGTCGGTGGAGTTAACCCACATAGCCCATATAATAAACATTTCGTCAGTAGTCGATTGAACTAATTAGTTTTTAAGGGTTCATAACTGCAAACTGCATTGCCATGACAAGTGATAACAATTTTCTAAGGATAAGGAATTGTACAATGAGACAAAAATCTCGCTCTTGTTGCTTTTCTGCAAAGTATTCTGGTTGCAATAACTTCCCATTATTTTGTTTATAGGTACAAATTGAAACTCTTTCGGGTGCACGTATTCATTTATTGAAAGCATATTTTCAACTTTCAGGGAAGGCGGGAGCCAACCTCCCTGTGACCTGTGTCTGAAATAGTTGCGAAGAGATTATTGAAAGCATTAGATATAAAAGGAAAGGGTTCATATACATTATTTTTGGATCTCATCCCCATCAATTTTTGGAACAAATCGCACAGCACCCCCTTGTTGCCCCTGTCTTCAACTGACAGAGCCTCACTGGTTATCATTGAAATAAATATTCCGCTCTGCATCCTTCTGGGCATACTGCCCGTCCTTTATGTAAATTAACACACAAGCATTTTAATTAGATACTCCACCGCTGAATTTCCCCCCAGTCCACAAACTGTGTGATACAATTTTTAAATTTCCGATGCTGCTGCGGTCAGCCCCATTTAGTTGGCGCCCGCTGTGAGCCAGTGGCGAGGATTTCAATGAAAGCTTTATTTATTCAGCGGCAATTTCATGTCACGGTTAAATATTCATCAACCGCATCGCGCAGTAGACCGCCTATTCCTTTTTGTAAAGGATTTATATAATAGAGGTCGAGTAGAGATGGTAATTGCAATGCAACAAACCAGCTCCCAGGATGAGTTATCGCATGGTAACTTTTTGAAAAGGTAGAAAGAAAATGAAATGAACCGAAGTATAATACTGCAACTGGGATCTAGGACAATTTCAATCTTCAATCAATTGGTACACTACCAATGACATATAATTTCTCTTCTTTTAAGGTTTTGTATGAAACAAAGGGAAAGTGAATGGCGGATGCAATTTTTTTATAGAATGTAAAGGTATCAAATAAAAAGGCCCAATTAGTACTTTTCGAAACTGGTCCCATATTTGATGTCGGGTGAAACGTAGGGGATCATAATATGACCACCAAAATGAGTAACAAGTATCGTTCTTAAAACCTATCCAACTGAAAAATCTAAGAAAAAATCACAATGGTGTATCTCGAGAAAATCTAGGCCTCAAAATGCATCCGGTTCTGATAACCCCACAAATAAAGTTAATAATGTATATTAGCATACTTTAGAAATTTAGCCGGAAATTCTCCTTAAGTTCATGCTAGAACTACATTTACACTTGCATAAGGGATAACATAAGGCATAACTTTGGGACATTTGAAGAAAATCCTACTACCATTAACAAAGTTATAGAAGGTGAAACTTTTACATTTTATGTGAATTTCGGGCATTCTAAAACGAATTGCAACGGATTGCAAGTTGGATTGATTTAATTCGATGTTTGTAGTACTGTATTGGGGTATTTAAACGTTTTATTTAACAAATTTAATTTATGCAGGCATAAATGTTGGCTATAATATTTGAAAAGTGGCAAAAAATTATGGTTTCAAAACAAAAGATCGGGGGAGGGTCGAATCAACATCCAAATTGACATCAGTTCGACCACAATGGCAGATCCATACAAAAAACTATTAAATTGTCTAATTCTGGCCATTTTGGTCCAGTAATACTTAACTGAAGCTTCAACGAAGTACCTCAAGACATAGCTCAGGTAGCAAGAACTAGTTGAGTCTCTGGTACTTCCTTCCTAAACTCGCCATTAACCATTGCCGCTTAAAGTATTTTACATCCGACGCATTTCAAATAGCATCGGAATATTCTTTCAACCTACGGTATTGCTTCTATTCAGTACGATACATTTAGCTTCGTATGTGATGCCAAATAGTTGCTGCGATCCAGAAAGTGAAAGGCTACGGCAGATTACACACTCATTTGATACTTCACTCTGTCCCTGCAACATCCAATTGGATCAGGGCCTTAAAGTGTGTTAGAGCACTTCATTCAAGACCGTAATGGTACACTACAGGATTACAGTACCATATAGGAGGCCATTGCTCAGCATTGCTCTCCCCCGAAATTATTACCCTGGTTTGCCACAGGTACTTATACCTAGCGGAGTCAACTGGTTTCCGACGTCAAATCACGATACAAATCCCATTGCCAACAGTGAGATTTGAACCGCGACCGTCCGTACCACAGCCTTGTGCTCAAACCACTCAGGTATTTGGCTTGGTAATAAAGTTACACGTATTTCCGAATCAAAATATATCCTAAAGGAGAAATCAGGAGTGCAGCATCCTCATTGAAGAAAGTCCTTCTTAAATACCTTCATGTTAAGTTTAGAGAAAGCAAACAAGTTTTCTTAGTTGGCATCTTCTGGTGGGCGAGTCCACCGCGTATTTTCCCTTTTTGTCGAAGTCGCAAAAAATAATATAATGCAAACATGTAATTATCATAATGTCCTCGTTCCTATCACCACCTCGTTTACCTGGTTAATTCATGTGAATGATGGCACCTCACCCTTCATAAGAGTCCTTAGCGTGCATATGTCGCCCTGTTAACATTGTTCCACTGTCGGGAATATGGTGCACATTACCCCAGTAGGGTTGGGCCAGTCATACTATCAGATTTTCAAAAAATATGTACAGTCTATTCCACGTGAAAACCATTTGATCCACGACCTCAAAGTTTCTTGAAGTTTACCAACATTCGATAATAGAGGCATACGATTGGTACTTATTAAATGCCACCTGCTTTTCATCTCACCTCCAAATAGAGAAATGGGGGCATTTTCTCTTCATCAATGCAGTAGTAATAAAGTATTTGGATTCATTAAAGTGGGTTTCGTCATCGTCGGCGTCGAGCTTCTACAGTGCGTTTTGGGCCTTGGCCTTCGGGATGTTCTTTCCCCAACCATTTGGATCTATCAATCGCGTCCTCCAATTTCGAAATCCAAGCAGTAATGCGTTGTCTTGACTCACGCAATCTGCTCAGTGCTTTCGGAGCCACCAATCTACGTCTTTCCTTCAAATAAACTTTTAGGTAAGCAAGAGTCGGCCAAACGTTGGAAGTGCCCAGCCTATTGCATCTTTAATAGTTTGATTAATTTGGTGACTTTAGAGTCGTCAAATATTTGCAGCAATTACTGGCTGTATATGATTTTCAATTGATCGTCCTGTCGTTCAGCACCTACTACTCCTGTGTCGAAGATATCAATCATTTTTTTAGAAGTTGGTAGTCAGGTCCTATTATCAATTTGGATACTCGAAGCTTGGCTTTTCTGTATATGGAACCTCTTTTCATATCGGCAGCACTGAGTAGAAGGCTCTGTTTGCAAAGTGAATTCGCCATTTGACTTTGTCAACTTAATTTCAATCTTTCGTCAATTGTACATCTAAGTATATAAAGCTGTCTATATTTTCAAGTTATTCTAGTCAATCTTCATATTTTGTCTGGCGTGCATCATTTTTCTCATAATTTTCGTATTTGTTTCGTTAATTCGCAAACCTAAACCATTTTCTGTTTTGTTGAGGCTTATGAAAATTTCCTTTGTTGATGTGAAAAATCATGCTCTGGTGTTTATATCGTTTGCATATGCAACGATATGCCAGGGCTTATAGCACAGCGTGCCTTTTGTGTCCTAAAGCTTTCATATAACTTGATCCAGTGTCTGGTACCGGCTGATTTGATTCATTCCTGGAATGCTGGAGGATTCAAACAGTCCTTGCTGGCCCGTGGGAGTAAGTTTGTGATAGCAGCAGACTTGTTTGGTGATCTTACATCTCAGGATCCAAGAATATGACAATGTGCTTGATTTATGGTTGCCCTATAGAAAGCCTTTCTGTATTTTCTCGAGTCTGCATTTTCATTCATCAGGGCTACCGTACTGGGGCCCATTTCAATTATATATATATGATTACCAATTAGTCTTTGGTGGGATATGGCTCGTCAACCACATCTACGCGTCACCGCTCACGGTTCCCTGGAATGATCGTCAGCTATCTCCACGACATCCAGAAAAGCTCGCACTCCTTATCTACTGTTCTGCGCCAAGTGTCATTGGGAGAGAAGATGCCACTACATGGCGCAGCCAGCAATCCACTGCATGCCGTAGCCAGCATTGCAATTGTCACCCCTCCTTAACGTGTGAACTATCTATTGTCACTTTTACCTTCCGATCACATTGCGCACGGGTGCTAGGCCTGTACGCTGACCAACTTCTTCGTTTGTAATAATATCAGGCCAGCGTACTCCGACGATACGTCGCAGACAAGTGTTAACGAAGGTGTTCGAGTGACGGTTTTGATCACTCTCCATGTGATACTCCCATATAACAAAACAGACAGGACACTAGCACGAAATAGTATCAAACTTCATGTTGGCATTGAGAAAGTGCATTCCCAGATTATCGGCAAGGCATTGAAAATGTATCTAGGGCTATTAATGCATCGAGCAATATTCTGTTCGGTACCATTGTCGGTAGAAACCACGCTTGCCACATATACAGATTTATCGACCCTTTTGACGCTCTGCCAATTAATGGAGATACTGAGACTATGATGACCCGAGGACTTTGAGAGAGAGAGAGACTGAGAACTTTGATTTTGTTGGCGTTTATCTTCAGTCCAACTTTACCTGCCTTTCTTTCAAAATCCAGAGCCCTTTGGCCAGGTTCAATGACTCAGTGCGGGAGCAAATAGTTATTTTGCACCACCATATGTCAATCTGATAATAGCTGTTAGTTTCTCCGGAATGTGCTCCTGTGCAGAGCACATAAGGTACACTCCATATTCACGCTGTCAAAAGCTTTTTCGAAATCGATAAAAAGAAGATCTAAATGATCCGATGTGGTCAATGAAGTGCCATCCGCAGCGATTAAGCATTCCAGTATTATTAAAGTTATTATTTTTGCGGCGACAGGAGCACCCGGATACCACTCCAATTGTCGCACTCAGAGCGGGTGCCCTTCTTTGCAATCTTAACGGGGAAAGCCTAATAATCCCTGGATTCTCGTACGAGTGGAAGTAGCAGATCGGCAGTAAGTGCAGGTGCATCGATAAATAATTCTACGAGAAGACCATTAAGGCTAGCGAGTGATTGTTAATCGTAATGATTTCTCTTCTGCAAGCGAACTTAAGCAACCATCAGATGGTGATCATTTTCGAGGCTGATGTGAACGCCTTTCTTGTTTCGCACATTCTGGAGACTACTCATAAATCTGCTACAGACCACAAAGTGGACAATCTGATTGCTCGTGAGGTATCTGTCAGTTGAAACCCACCCGACCTTATGGCAAGTTTTGCGTTCGTACAAGGTGCTATCAATGGTGAGACTGTGGAACTTGCAGAAATTCGTGAACCCCTCGCCGTTGTTATTATGGTCGCCGTGTTTCCCCATCATATGTCCGAGCAAGGTGTTGTCAGAACGAACCTACGGATCACCCATCACGATTCAAATGTCTCCTTTAAAAACCTTCCCCTGAACTGCGTGTAATTGTTCTAGAAAACACCCATGTCCACTATATCATCCGTTGGTCCACACCTTTGTACAACTGTAATTTTCCGATGCTTATTATGTTGAGTAAGTACCTGAAATGTCCTAAAGTACGTCAGATCGTCGTGATTGTTGAGGGGGTCCAGCGTCGGCCTCGCAATATTGCTGCTGGTGTCAGTGCTCATTTTAGTTTGATCACTAGCAGAGCGTAAGATGTGATGAAAGTGAAATGGAAGCAGAGTCTGATTGTCTGGATGCTCTACACTCTACAATCGAGTGAACAGCCGTACTTAAACGTGCAAACGATACTTTCAAAACCTGCGAATGGTTGTCGATAACTCTTAACATGCGGAAGTAAAACGGCATTGGAAATGTGACCGTGGGCCGATGTAAAAGCTTCTGCGTTATGATGCAGTTTGTATTGACCGCTGGTGGCCATACGAGCAAACGTGGACACAACAAGTGGGCGAAAATAAGTTGCTAAAAAATAACACCTATTCAGCGCCTCCAACACCGCCTATGTAGTGTACCAAGGTTCTTAAATATATTACTGTTTGGAATGCCTTTGATTTGATTCCATGTTGCCGGTTAGCTGAAACCCTGTTAGCCTTCACGTTGAAACAATGTGCATTCAATGGCGGCACGTTTAAAATTACAGAAGTGTTCAGAGAAAAGAAGAATCCTTTTTTGGTCAATGTCTGCTTGTGTCCCATTTTTAAGATTTTGTGTGAAACAAAACATTATGAAAATCGGTTTGCTGTCTGCGTGTTCGCCAGTCTGTTTGTCCGTCTGCTTGTCTGTCACACCCATTTTCTCAAAAACGGTTACTTTTATTGATGTGAAATTCGGTGGGATGGTGGCAGCTTTAAATCACCCTCGCATGCACTATGTCATATCGTTGTACGTCGATTTAAGATTGAATGCCAGAGCCACACTAAAATGATGCAGATGGGACCAAAGCCCACATTTTTTTATATAAGAAATACATATGTCTCTTACCACAAGTTGACCCTGCGGAAATTTAGCCACCTAGTGAAGCAACTAATATCACATCTACAGGCATTGGTTAAGTTGTTAATTGTGAAATAGTATTTCAATCTAAAGCGTTATCGTAATATTTAGCTTTATTGGCAGCACCATTTGGAATAGTTCAATTAGCACTTGTTGCTGGTAAAATGTGGAAAACATTGTATTGAATGGGCTGAGGCTATGGAAAATGTCCGTTTCTGAACAGCGAAGTTTTTCAGTTTGTGACCATCGCACCAGAATTTTTCCGGCCAGGGAAGGGATGTAGTTTGACATGACATATGTATACATATCTACGTACATAAAGATTATACACGTTCACCAACTAGTAAATGCAAAATGCGAACTGTAACTTTTATTTGTTAAAAGGATTAGCCTGATAGCTCGGCTTATATATTCAGCAATATATACAATTATTTCAAATGTTAATTTACATGTATTGGAAAACTCGCGGAGTATATTGTCAATAATTTGTGATCCGCGGGTTTTACACGGAATGGGACGAAACGTTAAATTTCACCAAACATCCATAAGGTCAACATGGCAATAGATAGTTCAGATTGAGTCTGGTTTGTGCTAATACTCCCAACTAACCGCAAACACAAACGGTCAACCGAAATTTTAGAAAGCATAAAGTTTTCATATTATTTTGCTTATTCCAATTTTAACGCAACTAAATATGTGAAAGATTAAATGATGTTGATTAAATGAGCAATTATTATCGTCATTACTTTTGACATAAATGATTGTTAGCTCAGCGATGAATTGGTTTTCTATTTAAAACAATTGATCTCAGTCATTGTCCCTCTTCTCCTTTCTTGATATATTGAAGATGTCACATCAGGAGCCGCTTGTTATCCTTCACTTTTTTGAACTTATGTTTACCTTCATGGAATTCATCCCATCGAAATCCTCATTATGCGCAAGCATTTTCCGCAATACTATGTCAATTAACTAAGCGTGTGCACCCTTTTCTTGCTTCGCTATGAGCACTCCAATGTGTAGATTTACCTAACTTTTCCAAGAACTCTATCCCTATTAACATTTGCTGATGGATCTTTTATTTTTGATTAATTTCATCCTGGAAGGTGAAGGGTTGGGCTTACCATTATAACGTATATGCTCTTTGCTTCATCAGATAAGACGTCAGTTGACATCATTTCGGCAATTATGAATACAGCGTCGTTTGAGATGGTCTCGAAGATAAAATACGCCCATATATTTACCCTTCTTCCGACACTCTACAACTCTCATAAATGCAGGCTACTCCGAATCTTTGGCCATTCCTCTGCTTACGCGTTCCTTGATTCAGTTCCTTATTGGTAATCTTGACCCCAATGTCGGACCTGGCGATGCACTTCCTAACCTCTTAATCCTTAACTGTAGAAAACACATTTCCCTCCCCCTGAGTATAATCTACAATAAAAGTCTGGAAGAATGCTACTTTCCCCATTTCTGGCCTCTTATCATCCCTATCCTCAAGAGCGGAGATCCTTCTCTTCCTGTGAACTAGCGCCCCATTTCCCTTCTCTCCTCTTGCTCCTAAATCCTCGAAAGATACATCAACGTTGACCGCGCACTTCGGTCACCTCCTTGTCAAAGAGCAGCATGGTTTCGTGAAATATAGATCTACTGCTTCAAACCTTCTAGTCTTTACTACTCTCCGCTACTCTTCCTGTTTATCAATCAATTATCAATGACCTCACCTCCATCCTCACCTGCCCGTATTTACTTTACGCAGACGACTTTAAATTGTTTGCATCTGTTCCGTCTCCGCTGGACTGTGCTCTCTTACAGTCCAGTCTTGATAATTTAGTCCGTTGATGTTCGCTCAATAAGTTGAGACTGAATGTCAACAAATACCACTGGAAGTGCTATTCGCTTAAACCCTCCCCAACATCCTTTTCCTACTCTCTCAGTAAACAACTCTTTTCACTACTGACCTCCTTCAAGGACCTGGTTGTAATATTCGACGACAAGTTTCGTTTCAATTCCCACTTCGTGGACTTCATCAATAGAGCTTCCAAAATGTCTGGTTTTATTTTACGTTCCTCCTCCGAGTTTACCTCAATTTAGCCTTCCTTAACACTATTCTATTCCCTTGTCAGAAACATCCTTGAATATTGCTGTGTAGTCTGGTCCCCCTTGCGCATTCGTGATTGCCGCGTTCTTGAAATTCACCCGGACCCTCTTTTACAAAAAGAACCCTCCACAGGTCGATTATCCGTCACGCCTCCGCACCCTCAATCTCCCCTCCCTGCAGCAACGCCGTATCTTCCTTGAGATGTATACTCTTTTCGAACTCCACAATTCTCTGACGGACTCCTCCGCTAACTCGGATATTACTTTCCGTATCGCCTCGTCTCATAACACACGTAGTGCGGAAAATTTTGATGTACCCCACAGCTCAAGATTTATTTCCGCTCTCCGATCCTGAGGCTATGCCGGTCCTACAACGCCCTACATCTTGGGTCCTTTGACTCTATTTCCTTCTCTGGTTTTAAGCGTGAAATAAACCATTCACTTGCTCCTCCCTCTGAGGACAATATGTAATAAAGAATTAAACAATAATAAATAAATAATAAAGTCCGTGTCCATGAATGTAGCGGTACATTTGGAATAATCAGGAGACTCGTCTAGTCTAAAATAAATACCCCTTTTAACTACCGTTAGGAATTGACCTGCCTCTCAATAAACGGGATCAGTGAGGAATTTTAATAGTCTTTTCCGGAATGCTACCCTCAAACAGTAGCTGCGTATTTCACGATGAATTTTATAATTAGTGAGAAAAGCATCTAGTGACAGTATTTTGGTCTCCGCTATTAGACATCGCTAGATTGTGTGAATCACCTAATCCGTATGGATGAGGTTGATCTATACTGGAAAATATATTGGGAGCGATGGCGTACGAAAGGACTCCAGAGAGTTACTACAGATATCAAATTGGTGAACCTCGTGCGAAACCGGGATGTCTAAAGTTCCTAACTAAGGAAGGCCTAGAAAGGATGCCGGTTGTTGTGCCTTCGATGATGATAAGCACTAAAATAAATACTATACTATACTTGACAATAAGAATAAAGTCAAGAGACGTCGTACTCCTAAAAGAACTATAGTGCCGCTTTCACTGGTTACACTATACTTACTATACTTAGTATATCGTTCAAGTCTACATCCGACATCAACTTTATTATGTTCCCTGCTTGGAAGTGTTTAAACCTGGCATCTGGTATTAAGTATTCTCCCTGAACCTACTTTGCACAATTGCCGGACACTGTCTTAGAACATGTGTAGAGGTTTCATCAATCTTGTGACAAAATCAACAAACAGGAAATGTCAGGCGATGACGGCTTTACGGTTTCTTACCAGGGCAGGGGCGAATCGTCAGACGCTGCCTCACCTCTGCCCTGGGAGCAGCGTTACCGAAGCGGCTCACAGATGTTGAGTGCTCATTTATATAATTCGTAGAACACGACATGGCTACGAATTATATTGAGCGCAAACCCGCCTTATTGACCAGAAGTTGACCAGAGCTGAAAATATTTTTTAGAATGATGGGGTCCTAAGTCCGCATCAACTTAATGCTGGACCGGACCAAATGGGGAGTAACTTTCTCCCTCTTTGGCCAGGCAGAAGTGAGGCAGCGTCTGACGATTTGCCTCTGCCCTGGTAAGAAACCGTAAAGCCGTCATCGCCTGACATTTTTTGAAGTTTGGGTGCTAAGCCCTTAACGAAGGGTTCATGTACCAAAAAAAGAGGGAGTAAGTTGCTCCGCATTTGGTCCGGTCCAGCATTAAGTTGATGCGGACTTGCCCATCATTCTAAAAAATATTTTCAACAAATAGGGTTCCCTAGCTTCCTCAGGTAATAGTTTAACCTTCACTGGCCACTGAGTATTCCCACTATGATGCGGAGACCCTTCTTCGTGAGATTTAAACAATCTTTCGATCGCATGGGTTTGCATCCTCCCATGGTTGTTGTGCTTAATTCCGTTCTGCCGGCCCAAATTATCACCCCGTAGTTAACCATTGGCCTTACTATTGCAGTGTATACCCAGTGAAGCATTTTCGGGGAGCATTGCCTTTTTCCCCCTCCTATGGACCTACAAGTTATCAAAGATCTTGTAGTTTTCCGATCTTCTCCACCGTTTTAAGGTGGAAAGGATCCTTTTCACCCGCTACCCATCTTGGTCTAGCATCCGAGTGTACCTCTCTTACTAGTTTCCAGTGCACCGTTTTTCCCCATGTGGCTATTGTTGGGTAGTCAGGCAGAATGCTATTATCTTCTGACGTTGAGTATTAATCCGGGAAATGTGTTCTGAGAAGCGGATGTTCCCTGGCCTCGTTATTCTCCGTAAATGTCCCATCTTCCTTCTTCAGATATATGGAAGATATTACCTTGTCTTTGGTTATAGCTTTATATAGTCGAGATGTTTCAGCGGTTTGATCTATTTCTTCACAGAATTCTCTTAAGCTGTTTTATTTTGCTTCCCTAATCGCGTTGCTATTCGTCGTAGGTGCTCTTTTGTACCTCTGCCAATTCGCACTTTTCTCATTCTGGCAAGGTTCCGGTTCTACCAGGGTACGCCCCTTGATGGCTTAACTGTTTAAGTTGGGCAGCATCAATGACTCTTTTGAGTGCTTTCAACAAATGAGCCATGTTATCACTCAGGTGTCTTGTATACACAACCCAGTCTATTCTCTTGGCATTCCTTATTATACTAATTACTTCCGAGTTGCCCTCAAGGTCTTTGATCCGGCATAGAAGGCTTATACATCCTCTAATTTTTGCCCAATCCGCTCATTAGAGTGTTACCTAGAGTTATGTATTGTACCCCTTGCTCGTCCGAAATGTTTTTCTGTTCCCTATTTTATGTATTTCCAAACCTCTTCGAGTTATATCACTGCCTTCCTAGAGTTCATGGGGAGCGTTGGTATCACAGCCGAGAAGAAGTGATAGCGCCTTCCTCTCACAGAACTTCATCTTTCTAATGACTAATTCTGGTCGGAACCGGGCATCGCCTCCTTACTTCAAGTTTCTTTTGAAAATGATTCAAGCTCTTGGTTTTTCACAAAGGAAATCCTAAATTAAAAGTATGCTCTCTCCTTACAGACGGCGCCAGCATTACTCCAGTGCTATACTTGCAGGTTACCCATGCAATTGCTGCTAATGCAGCTTCTGCATAAAGGAGGTTTACCTGCAAATGTAGCTTTTGCATGAAGGTTTACCTGGACTATTTTAGTGTTGGCCATCGGCCGCGTTAGTGCTTGAAGCTCTTCTTCAATATCGGAGTATTGTCCTTCTCCTTCCACATTGCACTTCCTTGTGTTTCGCTGTCTGACTTAACCCCGAGAGGCCTTCGGTTTGATATCTCGCTGGGCCTATGTGTCCTCCAAAGTATCCTTCTTTGGTTTCTCCCTTTGCACATGGTATGCTGCCAAAGCTGTAATTGGTGAGGCAGTTACGTTTTATTGCCTCCACGGGTTGTTCGTCTGCCCCGAATGTGAGGATTTCGCTTTGCCCTCCTCCTTGCTTCTAGAAACTCTCCCCAAACGCGTATCAATCTATCTATATTTTGACTGATGAGAATGAGTTGAAGCTTCGCTGTCTCAGTCGCTCGGGTTACAATGTGTGCCCCTTGTATGTCATCTCCAGAGGGTTAGGTTGGCTTCCAAAAGGCTGTATGCCAGATCTCTCCATCCTGCAGTCAACAGCATCCTGCAGGCCCCATCCTGAATAGATACATGACCCAACCAATTCTTCTCTTGCCCCTTGTAATGAATCCAAACACTGCGTCCGTTGGCAGTCTATCTACCTACATATGATTTCTCATTCTTTTCATGGCATTCTCTTCTACTCTACTAAGATTAAGTTTCTCTTTTATCACAACACAGATCTCCTGGTGTAATTTCTTGCATTTGGGCTCTAACCTCTTTTTACTCTCCTAACACATTTTTCAATTAGCCGCGAAAACTACTGGTTTCTCGTAGAATCAACTTCACTCTAGCCTCAAATCTCCTTTGAATGTCTGCTTGATACACAATATCGAATAATTCCATCAGTCCCGAATCTGCTTTGATTTGGCGAAATGGGCCTACTCTGCTTCCTCGCTTTGTCCCCTGTTTTTATTCAACACCTTGAGCAGCGTTTCCCGCTTGTCTTCAACATAGTTCATTCATTTATGCATTCTGCCTTTTCTGCTTTCCCGCATGTTGCAGAGATCGGGAGACGTGCACAGAATCAAGTGGTCTTGAACCCCTAATATGTTCAGACATGAACGCTGAACACATGTATCTGTAGAACAAGTAGCAAATGCAATCCCAGAGGAGAGAAATTATTTGCTTTCATCACTTCAGCTGGTTTCATGACGCAGGATGCACCCCTACGTTCATGAGGCCCAGAACAGGTGGAAAAAAATCTGCATTTCAAAGATGTTAGAGTTCGTTAGCGACTAATGGTTGGTAGACAATGTCTCACTGTCCGACCACCGTGACATAGATTTCTGCCTAACTACTGCAAGCGAACATATTGTAATAAAAAGACTGAATTTGATGAAAAGGATTGGATGAAGTTCGCTGAACTGAAATGCAGGTTTGTAGGCACTTCTTCGGCAATGGAACCGCGACTGAAAATTCTCAATCACACAATTTTGTAGTGCTTTGACGAAGCTTATTCTACTAGCCGAGGCAAATGCGGTCAAGCAGTTTCATGTTGAAACCGAGACCAAGAGGGAATCAACCAGACGAATTCTGACTCGTGTTTGTAAAAGTAAAGAATGAAGACTGGTTAAACTTCAGAGAAAAGCCCCTTATAAAAACTCTTTAGACCGCAATGTGATGAACTGGAAATCGAAAGGGAGACATCGAGGTTGTACAGATTCCTCAAAAACGTATGAATCTGCCAAATTAGAATTTTTAGACAACCGGATCGAACTTACACAAACCAGAGAGTTGAGTCTGTAAGACTCTCTTGGAAGTTTATCACTTGAGCGAACAAGGGACAATAGGGGAAGGGATTGATGGTTTCCGCAAACCATTCAACGATTACCAATGAAAGACTCGAAGCTGCCATATTGTCATTTGAAAACTTAAAACCACTTAGAATGGATGGCATATTTCCTGCGATGCTAAAGCACTTAGAGCGAGATTTTTCGAACATGTCTTGCTCTGGGCTACGTGTCTACCTCTTGGCAGAATGTTTAGGAAATACTCCCATCTATGCCTGTTGAAGTTCAGGCTTCAACTTCAGAGTGAGCGTCGCAGTAAGAAAAGTCGCTAAACTCGAATCCACTACTAACATGGAAAATTGTGCCAGCTCCTTGCTGTTGCGCGGACACTTAGGTAGCTTTTGATTTGCAGTTCCAAAAACTTCATGATAATGCCGAAGAGCATGGTGTCGATGATAATTTAATTGACTAAATGAATGCAATGCTAACGCAGAGATTGATGTGTGCAGAATTGGGTGCTAATTGCTAACTGATAAGTTTGGAACTTTATGGAACCATCTTAAGGGCAGCAAATTAGGTGATTAAGTGGCAGTTGAACGGTAGCAGTCTGTCTCAATCCTGATAGGTCCACTCGGTGATACACCGGGTGAGTCTCTCTTCTTGATCAAGTGAAACACCTGCTCAAGTCAAAACCAAGTAAAGTTCGTTTTCAAGTCTGTCTGTATGTTCATTGGGTGAAACACCGAATGAGTCTGTCTTTTCTTAATTGGGTGAAACACCGAATCAAGTTCAGTCCAGTAGAGTATATTTCCAAATCTTCGAAGTCTCCAGCAGCCTCACTGGAGAAGAATAAAAGGCTTAGTTCTTCGGGACTTGAAAATACACTAAATTCTTTATTAATTGTTCTCGCTTAAATAGGTACAAAAGTGCTTACGCGCTAATATCAAAAGGTGTACAAAAATGCTTACTTGCTATGAGAAAAATTACAAATTGCTTACATGCTAAATATGCGTGCATGCGGAAAATATTCACCTTGGCTATGCAAATATTTTTCGCATGCACCGGATGCGCGTGCAGACGGTTTTTTTTTACTGCAGCCTGAACATCCTCCCCTCCGTTGAGCGTTAGGTCAACCGTTATTCTGGATCAATCGCAATCGTAAAGGCTGGGGTTGAAAGATTCCTAGGTAGCGGTATCGGTTTCGTAGTAGTGTTACGAGAGGTCCTACATCTGTGTTTCCAATAAAGGTAAATTACTACTGTTAGAATACCACCGAGACAAATGTAGGCGATAGTGATATGGTGAACGTCCTTTGGGAGTATGGTAGTCACTAGATGCTCCCGTTGTTGCAAGTTGTATAGATCCATCTTCAGTTCTGTTAAATTTTTCAGAAGGGATTCTCCTATGCCTTCGTCATTACTTAATTCGCTGCTATGTGGTGGTAAAACGAATTCGGTAAGATTCTGAATTGGTGTAAATGAAATGTTAATAGTGCTTGGAAATACTTGATGTGCTTGGATAGTTAGTGATTCCTCTCTTATGGTGCAACCTTCACGTAGTTCAATGATACCGCTTCCTGATAGAGTCATCTGAGTAACTGTTGTGCCGCAGCCTATGTTTATCTCCTTGTCTTCGAAGAAATATATCCAACGGTTGGTGTTTGGCAACTGGATCCATCGTGGTGGGTTGTCTAATTTGGACATTTGGCATCGTTCTTTGGAAGGAATGTGACTGATGAAGCTCATTTCACATGCATTAACTCTTGATCCTATCCGATATAGGGGATGCCGTTGTCTGCAGACGTAGTTCAACTTCTGAGTCCGATGGCAGTGCTCCACCTCCTGATCAGGCATGGGATAGTACTGGTCACGATCCCAATTAACGATTAGATAACGTAACGTTGTTGTGATTGCAGTGACGATTCCATTAGCAGAGATGGGCACAGGAACAATATAGAATAGCTCGAAACTTTCGACCGATATTAATGGTAGTTTTAATCGGAAGATAATATGCTCTGCCATGATGCGTCCTTCAATAGTCATGATATTATACAGCTCTAGTAGATCGTTCGATTTAGTTGGCACCCGTAAATGTGGGGGTAGTTCCTCCCTGATGTTGGATAACTCCTGTTGTAGTTGTTGTGGTGCCAACAATTGCGGGTTAAATTTTCCATGGTGCGTGTCGATAAGGATGTCTAGTAAACTGGTTTGTACCTTTTGATAGTGGTTGACTGATAATAAGAGCTGCAACGCTGCTGATGAAAAGGTCTGCATCACTTCTTGCTCCCACACTTCCTTGGCTATTTTGTTTGTTTGTGTGGCGGTATGGTTGAGAGCTACGTTTAGAGTTTGCATCGATTTGTGGGTTGATTGCTCCAAGTTCATCATTACATTGACCGTGGAGTCAACGATGGAAGTCTGGTTTTTCATTAGTTGCAGGAGATGTTCGTCGTTCCCCTTTAAGTTCTTTATAGTTTCTGTCATCTTTGTAGCATAGTCAGAATCGAGTACTCCGAAGAGTGAGTTGGCAATGTTACCAACGATATTTAGAGCTCCTCTTTTATGTCTTCGTGACATCTCGTTATTGAATGGCCGTAACAGTTCGTTATTAACTGCTATATCGCTTAAGAGATGGTTAAGCTGCATTGTGGTGGCTAAACAGGAGTTATTGTTGTGTAGTTGGTTACAAATATTGTGAAGTCTCGCAATTCCTGTTTGTAGGTTGTCCATGTTCTTCCAGTATGATGTGAGGTTGTAATAGATTATCAAATTCCAATCGTTCAAGATCAAGTGGACGGCTCCTAAATTTTCGAAGTAGATACCTGGTGGAGATTGGAAAGGGGTGATCCGTGCTGGGTTGGCTAGAACGGGTAGGATTAAACTAGTCCACAGCAGCAGGTTTACGGGGGAGTGTGAAATTCTCTTTTTCTTCGCTCTTGAACAGCGAGTTGCTTCTGAGTTTTGCGTGCAGGTATCTATAATCCGTTCCTTTAATGGAGCTGGGGGTTTTTGCTGCGAGGAGTCTTCAGTGTCGTTCGGTTCTACCGGTAACGGTGCTAAGTTATGAATTGCTCTCTGTAGGACTCCTGACGATGTTTTGATCTCTGCTATTCTTATTAGACCATCTCGACCTTTTATCCCCTTTATGATTCGCCCCAATCTCCACTGCAGAACGGGAATATTGTCTTCTTTGATAGCCACCAGCATTCCAGGTTTTACGTTTTCGCAGCTCTGTTTCCATTTTTGACGCTGTTGCAGTTCCGATAAATATTCGCTTGACCATCTTTGCCAGAATCTATTCTTTATGTCGTTGATTTCCTTCCATCTTTGCGGTAAATTTGCCTTTACTGCTTGGGCGTGTACATCAACTGGGTTCGTTAGTGGTTCCCCAATTAAGAAATGGCCTGGAGTTAATGCCGTAAGGTCTCCGGCCTCGGATGATAGAGGTGTCAGTGGCCTTGAATTCAAAATAGCCTCGACTTCGATTATTAAAGTTGCCATTTCTTCATACGTAAGTTTTGCTGGGGACGTGTTTCTGATTAAAAAGTGTTTGGCAGATTTTACTGCCGCCTCCCACAGGCCACCGAAATGAGGCGATCTTGGTGGAATAAAATGAAAATCAATACCCTTGGGTGTGCAAAAATTGATCAGTTGTTTTTGGGATTGTTCCCCGTATATGCTTTCGTTTAATTCTGCTAGTTGATTTTTGGCGCCCACAAAGTTAGTTGCATTGTCGCAATATAGATTTCGACAATGTCCTCTACGCCCAATGAAACGTTTCAGCGCATTGATGAAGGCTTCTGTCGTTAGATTCGTCACTAGTTCCAGGTGCACCGCCTTTGTTGCAAAGCAACAAAAAACAGCAAGGTACGCCGTTTGCGGACGATTGCCTCTCCCCTTAAAGTGAATCCATAGAGGGCCGGCGAAGTCGATACCAGTATTCGTGAATGGTCTGGCTGGTTGTACTCGATGGGCGGGCAGGTTTCCCATGAGCTGCGTCATGAGTTTTGGTTTCGCCCTTGCGCATTTCATACAGCTCTGCACGATAGATCTGATGGCTGCTTTGCCCTTGATAGGCCAAAATCGTTGTCTCGCTATTGCCAATAAGGCTTGTGGTCCGGCGTGAAGATGCTTATGATGCAGATCATTTAAAATCAATCGAGTTACGTAATGGCCGTAAGGAAGAACGATCGGGTGTTTGGTATCATAAGTTAAATATGAAGCTTCAAGCCGACCGCCGACTCTCAAAAGTCCGAATTCGTCTAAGAATGGCTGCAGACTGCTCAATGGATCGCTGTTGTTTAATTGCTTATTGCATGTTAGTTGCTGCATAGATTCTCGATACACATCCAATTGAGCTTCCTTTACTATTACTCGCAAGGCTTCCTCCATTTCGCTTGCAGTTAAGAGCGATTTTTCTCGTTCCTTGTGGTTCGTTGTTCGTGCATTCCTAACGAACCGTAGCACATGTGCCATTATGCGTTGCAGTCGTTGAAAAGAGTTTTGATGGTCGATTTGATTGATAAGGGAGATTGAGTCCTTCACCATGGCCAATACCATTTTTGAACGTTTTTTCTCCAAGGTGGTATCTACACTATGAAACCTTTCCGGCCAGCACTCTTCAGTCCCATGAAGAAATATAGGCCCATAGAACCAGAGGGCACAATTCTTCAGTTTTCCTGGAGCGACACCTCTCGATACCAAATCTGCTGGATTCTCCTTTGAATGTATGTGCCTCCATTGCTTGGGTGAGGATTTTTGTTGTATAGCGGCGACTTGATTAGCCACGAACGTATAAAATGACGATGCTTCTGCATTGATCCAATTTAGGACAATTTCGGAGTCGGTCCAGTAAAAGCAATTATAGTCTGGAATTTCTATGTCCCGTTTAAGCCGATGAGCAAGTTCAGCTGCTAGCCTTGCTGCACACAATTCCAATCTTGGTAGGGTCACTCGTTTTAATGGTGCCACCTTCGACTTTGCACATAAAAGACGAACTGTGCGAACCCCATCTGACTGAATAGCTCGTAAATATACCGCTGCACCATACGCCTTTTCCGAAGCGTCCGAAAAGACATGTAACTGTATTTTTTCAGGTACCTTCCCTCCAAATATGTGACGAGGTACCTTAATTTGATTCAGCCCCTGCAAGTCATTATAATATCTTGACCATTCCGCCTGTAGTTCTAAAGGAATTTCTTCATCCCAACCTATTTTGAGACCCCACAGCCTTTGAAGGAAGATTTTAGCAGTAACTGTAACTGGTGCCATCAATCCTAGCGGATCGAACAGATGAGCGATATCGGATAGCGCTGATCTCTTTGTTACTTTCTTAGATTCCGTGTATGGGCATCTAATTTGAAATTCATCTGTCTTAGGAGTCCAAACTAATCCTAGTGTCTTCACGTTTTCCTCCCTTTCTTGGGTTATGTCCAGTTGGAGTGCCTGATCTTCAACAGGAATGTTGTTTAAAAGATTCTTGTTGTTTGCACACCACTTTCGAAGCTTAAAGCCGGCTGATTGCAAGATTGTGCGAAGTTGATGTTGCGTCTCAATAGCTTCTGTCAAGGTGTTTGCACCTAACATCACATCGTCCATATAAAAATCCCGTCTTAATGCAGTCGAGCCGGATGGGTATTTGTGCGTTGTCTGTGATGACAATTCTTGTAGGCATTTGGTGGCTAGATATGGTGCAGAGGAAGTACCATATGTGACCGTGTTCAGCTGATAACATCTTATAGGTTCATTAGGCTCATTTCGCCATAGAATTAGTTGAAATCTCTTGTCTTCCTCCGACACCTGGACTTGTCGATACATCTTTTCGATGTCAGCAGTAAAAACAAAGCAAGGCAGCCGAAATCGTACGAGAATGGTAAATAATTCGGATTGGATGGTAGGACCTGTAGCAAGTACATCGTTCAAACTATATCCAGAAGAGGTTTCCGAAGAGGCGTCAAAAACTACTCTAAGTTTAGTAGTGGTGCTCTCTGGCTTCAGAACGCTATGATGGGGGAGAAAGTAATGAAGACTCGGAATACTTCCTTCATCTATTTCCGTCATATGCCCCAGTTGCTTGTATTCGTCCATAAATTCATTGTACTGTTTGCGTAGTTCTGGGTTTCGTGCTAATCTCCATTCTAATTTGAAAAGTCGCCTCTCCGCATTGCTCCTAGATTTGCCGAGTTTTGCTGGATCCACCTTGAAAGGCAGTTTCACAATGAAACGTCCATTGTTCGCTCGTTTCATGGTTTGAGCAAAATGATTTTCACACTTTATTTCTTGTGTTGTCATCGCAAGGTTCTCTGTAGATTCTGGTTCCTCCAATTTCCAAAAACTCTCTATCTGTTCGCTGAGCTTGGAATCATCGGTGTTGAGGATGCCGCATGTAACCTCTTTCTGATAGGATGTTGCAACCCTTCCAGCAATTATCCAACCAAAGACCGTGTTTTGCAGCAGTGGCAGGTTCCTTGATAGCCGCATTTGCCCTGTAGCTAATAGTTCGTAGTAGATGTCAGCTCCGAGAAGTAGATCAATACGCCCTTCCCGGTCAAAATGAGGATCGGCAAGCTGAATGTTGCCGGGTATGGCCCAATTCCTTGAATTCAGACCTTGCGATGGTTGAGAGGATGTTATATGTGGTAAAACTATAGCGTCTATCTTCCGTGCAAACGTAGTGATTCTTGATTGCAATGACAACGTTACCTTCTGTTGCGATTGTTGCGACGCTCCGCCCAGACCACGAATGTGTATATGGTAACTAGTTGGTTGTAGTCCCAGCCTTCTCACAGCCGTTTCTGTAATTATGTTTATTTGGGAGCCACTATCCAGCAGAGCTCTCATTTCTATCGACTTGCCCTTTTGGTTTGTCACCTTGATAAGTGCAGTAGCTAATAGAACAAAAGGTCCCTCTGATGCTGATATTTCCGTTGATAATGCAATAGAATGGTTGACATTTGTAGAACCCTTGTCCTTTACAATACTTGATACTTGACCTTGCTTGGTGGCGTTGGCTGTTGTTTGAATTGCGGTGATAGAGGGCGTTGTTTTGTCTTGATTGTTGGCGTCCATATGTAGTAGAGTGTTGTGCTTCTTTCCACATTTAAGACAACTTCCTGCGCTGCATTGTGCACTTCGATGTCCTTCCCGTAGGCAGTTCAAACATAGCCTCAGCTGCTTGATTTTGGCTACTCGATCCCAGATGGACAATTGTTTAAAGGCTTCACATGTGTAGATTCGATGGCTTCCCTTGCAGTTTTTGCACTGTAAAGATTGACTGTCCTTGGTGGATATTAAAGCCGAGGTTCGGTTTGTAGGTTTGTTTTGAGTCGTACTCCTCTTGTCGCTACACAAGGCCTCTAAAGACTGAAAGCGTCTTTCCAAAAACGCGAGAAATGCATCAACAGGCTGCAGTTCTCGTGGTGAAGTCAAAGTTTGTTCGTATAAGGCGTGCGTAACCTTGTCTAACTTTTTCAGTAAAATATGTAATAAAATGGGATCCCAACTAGCTATATTGATATTAAAGTTCTTGAGGCCTGCTAGACATTCCTTCGTAATGTCATGAAGTTTTTTCAAAGCACTGGGGGAATCCGAAGTAATCATCGGCTGTTGTGTGAGCCTATCCAATAGCGTGGCTACCCTCAATCGTTGATTGCTGTAGCGGTTTGTTAGCGTCGTCCATGCAATGTCATAATTTTCGTCAGTGATGGGCAGATGACGTATAAGTCGCTCTGCTTCACCCTTTAGATTGCTCTTCAAATACCACATTTTCTGAGCATTTCCCAATTGCTGCTCGTGGATCATCTGGCGGAATAAGTCGTGGAAGGATTGCCATTGTGCATAATCGCCGTCAAAGGCAGGAATTGTCACGTGTGGCAAGTTGATGCTTGGAAAGGCCCTTGTAGCGGTAGCTATGCTAGGCTCTAGCTTTGAACGGCATTCAGCGAGAAATATTAAAGTGTCTTGAATTCGCTCTTCGAGGTTGAGAAAATTCTCCTCGTTGTACCCTAACTCATTTGGATCGCTGGAATATTGCCATATATTCTGATGGCCTTGACGCAACTCTTCCCAGTACTTTGATAAAGTAGCTGTCTTCAATTCGTAGTATGATTTGGGTTGTGCCTGTTCAACTGTGTCGATGCCGCTAATAATGTTTTCCACAGCCCGTATCCTTGATTGCTGTTGCCTTATTAGTACCACGACATCGCTGGGAAGCTCGTTCTGAGCATTGTTTGCTGCCGTGGCGGCCTTTGTATCTAAAGCACCCGTGGCTGATTTACCCAAATCGATATTCAACTTGGACGTGCCTTCCAAACCCTGAAGGCGTTCCGCAATGTCCTCCTTGTACTTGGTGTACTCGCGCTGCATTGAAGAGAAATATTGTTTCTCGAAATATGGATGAGCTGGAAGATAATGCGCTAACTCTTCAAGCTCTTCATTTCTCTCCGAAAAGGCTGTCCAGAGATTTTCCAATTGTTCCAATCTCGTCGTGAGATATTCCCTTGTCTTACGAGCTACCGAATCTTTCCGGTAGTTACTCAAAAGACGCTGAATCTCCTGGCCCGTCACATCTTGTTGTTGAGTAAGATTATTAACTTTCTCAAGTATCGCCTCCATGATTGGCTAAGATAATTCCACAAAGTTATTAACTGGCCTCGTGTCCTTTTAATGTTGTGATCGGCCGATCACGTCGGGGTCACCAAAAAATGTCTCAATCCTGATAGGTCCACTCGGTGATACACCGGGTGAGTCTCTCTTCTTGATCAAGTGAAACACCTGCTCAAGTCAAAACCAAGTAAAGTTCGTTTTCAAGTCTGTCTGTATGTTCATTGGGTGAAACACCGAATGAGTCTGTCTTTTCTTAATTGGGTGAAACATCGAATCAAGTTCAGTCCAGTAGAGTATATTTCCAAATCTTCGAAGTCTCCAGCAGCCTCACTGGAGAAGAATAAAAGGCTTAGTTCTTCGGGACTTGAAAATACACTAAATTCTTTATTAATTGTTCTCGCTTAAATAGGTACAAAAGTGCTTACGCGCTAATATCAAAAGGTGTACAAAAATGCTTACTTGCTATGAGAAAAATTACAAATTGCTTACATGCTAAATATGCGTGCATGCGGAAAATATTCACCTTGGCTATGCAAATATTTTTCGCATGCACCGGATGCGCGTGCAGACGGTTTTTTTTTACTGCAGCCTGAACACAGTCCTTAGATCAACACAAAAGGTGTATAGCAACCATTACAATTACTGCTTTTAGATTCAATACTGGTGGAACTATTCTGAATGCCTAGCCACTGTGATGTACAGGGAAATTAATGTCGGATACTTCAGCAAAGGATTCAACTCCTCCTTTGCTGGGACTGGAACCAATATTGGTGTACCGGTTGCTTGGGGTAATTTTTATATCAAACTGGGAAAAAGTTTCCCATAAGTTATAGTCCGTTCAAAACACGAGAGAAGAGCACACACAAAAAAGAGGTTGCGAGCAATTTGAATGAATCAACCACTGAAAAGTAGAGTATACAGACAGGATGGTAGAAGCTGCTGACGAAACACACTCAACCGTAACTCCTCTCAAGGAGGATGTGGAAGCCTGGAAAAAAGTGGGAAAGAAAGATCACAGAGAGATAAGGCTGGAAGTTATCATAATCAGTGTCTGGATAGGTTGTTGGTTGGAGCACTGAATTGTCACACAGAAGGTCGAGGTACAAATCTCATTAGTGGCAGTGGAATTTGTGCTGTGACTTGGAGTCGGGCACCAGTCGACTCATTTGTGAATGAGTTCCTGAGTCGATCTCACCAATATGGAATATAAGATTAGCCACTTTAGATGATCACAGGAAGAAAACTTTATGTTCAAGCTGAAAAAAATCCAAGGATTAAACCACGGAAAAAATCTTGAGTCAAGCTGGGAAGTCGTTACAGCAAGAAGCCGAAATAAGGACCAGCAGACCGGAGCTATCATCTGCAACGATATGGATCAGATCACCACGAAAAAGGAGTTTTACGTGGCCTTGAAAAAGCAATTCCGGATTATCGGACTACACGGGTCGTTAGTAAAAATGCTAAACAATACTTATGGTTGAATGCAATCCGTCATCATCAGTCTGCCAGTGGAGGCAACAACTAAACTGTTGATTGCAGTGAGAGTAAGAATAGGTTAGGTTATGTGTCGGCTGAGGAAGCAGGTTGCACTGAGGCGATGCTCTATATGCCTTGGCCTCGGTTACATTCCGGAGGCATGCTCCAGTTCAAATGATAGGTTGAAGAAATGCAGGAGATACCACGGGAAAAACCATATCAGCCGTGACTGCGGAACTGCTCAAAATTGCTTAATATGCCTTGCATAGCAAGGCTGTAGACCATTAACCTATTGCAGGCAGCAGCAAGTGCCCGGAATACGGGAAATCCCTCAACGCAAATCTCAAATGAAGTTGATATAAATCAACCCAGGGCCTATACTCGCAAACCATCGCAAGAAAGACATCGACGTGGTCATAATTAGTGAGCCATATCGGAATTGCGGTGATGTCATTTGGGTGAAAGGCCAAACGGGTCGAACAGTACTATAAGCTTATAAAGAGTAAGCCTTCCAGGAAATAACGGAGGATCCGCAAGATGGATTCGCAAGAGCAAAAATGAGAGGAATCTACATGAATAGCTCCTATGCTCCCCCAGCGCAACAATTACCGATTTTGAGTAGATGCTAAGCGTTTTACTCTAGATGGAAGAGAATGTTTACCAAAATATCGGAGGATTTTAACTCGCGAACTCCTGAATAGGGCAGCCAGGCGGTAAATATGAAAGGACGTCTTCTATTCGAAGCATTCGCTGAGCTAGCTGTGATACTAGCGAATGGAGATTATAGTGGGTCTGAAATACCTGAGTGGCACTTTAGCCAATAGAAAGCAACAACGTGAAGATTATACTTACAGTTCCTATCAGGCAATCAGCATGGAAATCCAAGGTGAGCTCTCGCAAAATGCCGAGTATTTTGCCTGAGTGGACGGCGACATATTCCTGTCTGGTGTGACTAACGCAAAAGTCATCCAAATCACTCAATGGGTGATGGAAGCATGCGATGCTACTGTGCCTAGGAGGTGACTCAGGCAACCCAACTATTGGTGGAACAACAAAATTGCAAAATTGCAAGCCGCATGCATCCAAAGGCGCAGTGAAGAGCGCAGTAGCATCGGGCTAGAGAAGACGCACAGACGATTGCGTGACCGCCGGTTTCTGGTGGCTACTTGTATATAGTGAGGATGCTTGTTCTTCCCGTTCCAGAAGAGATTATATCTATCGGCTTTGTGAATAACCTGACGATAGTTGTTACAGAATCTGGAAGTTTACAAGACGGAAATAGTGAGAGGAACAAAGTTCTGGCCAGACAGTCGGACTGGTCTTGGCGGATGAGAAAACGGAAGTGGAACACTTTGAAAGCAGAAGTCGATGAACATGCAAGTGTCTCAAAACCGGCTATCAAATATCTGGAGGGGATGACTGATGCCAAACTGAAAAGCAGAAAAAAAACATACACATAGGCAATGTGATATTTACTTTCTATATTTCATAGCGCATAGTGATTTCGAAGGAAAAAGGCAATTTTTTTTCCTATAACCTACAGGAAGCTTTCCGGTTGGATAGTTCCTGAGAATTAGTCATATCTCCCGTTTACTAAACACCTTCTACCAACGTTTGCAAACACTTAAAAATTTTACATCAAAAGATGCATCGTTATGCGCTACCGGACAAAATACGTGTCATAAACAAATTGACAAATAGATACCACTTATCACTTGTCCTTCATACCAAAGGACTCCTAACATAAAGAAAATTAATCCCCTTTCGCCAACCAAACCAAATTACAATAGTTGATCAAAACCAGAGACGTTTCACCAAAAATGGCTACGTTTTCCAATATAAATCGATGGAGGCATCAAATTGATACATCAAACCTGATTTCCATTATCAAATTATTAAATTAATAACCAGCCAATTTACCACATTCTCTACCACCCCGCCATCCTGAAATTCTCATTATAATGGGCTAATATTTCCACTTCATCCCGCCTGTCTGATTACGACTTGATAATAACCTCCACACAACAAATTTTACAACATATAGTAGTATAATAACATAATTAGATTTGCCGTTAAATTAATTAGAATCCGTTTTGGTGGAAAGATGTTTGCCATTTACCTAATGAGCTTTACCCCGATCTTATCGGAAGCAGGCATCCGTCATCTCTTCCTTTTGTGAGTAGAATGGCCTCGTCGAAGAAACTTACCGACCCGAGGGAGTAATGTTTCTTTGTGGTGCAAAAGAGCTTACTCCTTCAATAGAACCTCCTCCTTTGCTTGTCGGGCAAAAAACGAGGACTGATAGCTATAGATAAACTGACGGACAGACATCAGCTTTAATGTATCTGTTCATTTATCTTGTGTGAGGTGTTCTTCTGTTCCTGCGTTAGGAACGGAAGTGGTTTTCGTGGAAAATTAGTCTGGGTATACAGCGGGCGTAGAGAACGTTGAAAAAATTAACAAATGATTGGAATCGATTTTTCAAACTGCGTTTTTGGAGTAGTGTAATTTCTCAAAGATAATGATGTGCAGGGAATATTAGTATCTTATTCTGTTAATTGGTTAACATTTTATGGGATTTTGATGAAACTCCTTCATTGCGCAAATCTAAAAATAATTGGCAATACATTATACGCCAATATCTCGGTGTATTGTTTAGATTCAAAGGAAATGATTTAAATTCATGATCACTGGTTCCGGGATTATAAACGGCTAGAAAGAATATTTATGGTTAAAGGATCGAAAATAGTTAACAATCATAGAAAATTTGAAGTTGCCAATATCGTTTCCCATACGAACAACATCGACTGAAGCAAATCACATGCATCATCATCATCAACGGCGCAACAACCAGTATCCGGTCTTGACCTGCCTTAATAAGGAACTCCAGACATCCCGGTTTTGCGCCGAGGTCCACCAATTCGATATCCTTAAAAGCTGTCTAGCGTCCTGATCCACGCCATTGCTCCATCTTAGGGAGGGTCTGCCTCGTCTTCTTTTTCTACCATAGATATTGCCCTTATAGACTTTCAGTAAACTCCACCGTAACCTATTAAGCTGAATTTTATCCACAATCGGACGGTCATGTTATCGCTCATAGATTTCGTCGTTATGTAAACTATTGAATCGTCCATCCTCATGTACGGGGCCAAAAATTCTTCAGAGGATTCTTCTCTCGAACGTGGCCAAGAGTTTGCAATTCTTCTTGCTAAGAACTCAAGTCTTCGAGGAATACATGAGGACTGGCAAGACCATTGTCTTGTACAATAAGAGCTTTGACCCTATGTTGAGACGTTTCGAGCGGAACAGTTTTTGTAAGCTTAAATAGGCTCTATTGGCTGCCAACAAGAGTGCGCGGATTTCATCATCGTAGCTGTTATCAGTTGTGATTTTCGACCCTAGACACAAAAACACAAAACCTTATTAAAATCGGTTTACCGTCTGTCTGTCCGTCTGTCTGTCTGTCTGTCTGTCTGTCTGGCCGTCACACGCATTTTTCTCAGAGACGGTTATAGCGGTTGACGCAAAATTCGGTGGAAAGGTGGGAACTGTGAACGCTCACGCATATAGTGAGTTACATCCTTTTACAACGAATTTAAGGGGGGTCCCCATGCAAAAGGGGGGTGTAATTTTTTTTTTCATCAAATATAGTCATGTGGGGTATCAAATTAAAGGTCTCGGTTAGTACTTTTCGAACCCGGCTTTAGTTTTGACTTTTGTTGAAAAAGTGGGGAGTGCGGGGGGTGAAAGTGGTCATTTTTTTAATCAACACATTCTCAGAAACTACTCAACCGAAAAATCTGAAAAAAATCAAGGGCCTGCCACTGCATGGTGCCTAGGCTCCGAAATACCCTCCATACCGATACCTGTTCAAATAAAGTTAATAATAGTACATTACTATAATTTTTAGTAATTGACAGGACACCCTAGAATCACACAATTTCGCAACATGATCCTGCCAAATTTGGTGAAAACCGCGCTATTACTAACAAAGTTATACTAGGTCAAAACTGTCGCTCCTCTGCAAATTCAAGACTATGAATGTCAATATCAATTGAAAGTGGCTATTTTCACATAATATATGCATATTTTACGTGCTACATGCTAATGGGACAAATGCACACTCAAATCTCTTTATAAAAGAAATACACAAAAGCTTTCATACCTGAAGCGTCTAGCTTCCGGTTTCCCGACTTGTTTTAATAAGGCTTGAAAATTAATGAGCTAATCCATAGCCGAACCATGCAATGCAAGGTGGAAACAAGAAAAGAAATGATGCATACCTATTAGTTTAAACAGTTATGAAGATTAACTTTAACATTTGCAAAGACCTAAAATTAGCCACCGCCTAATCCAAACTCTATCCGAATATCACGACTGAACATGTCAACTATTCACAACAGACTTCTAAGATCGTATGTCAGTTCACACTTAGCACGTAGGCCATAGTTTACTGCAAAAGAATCTCCCTGCAAGATGCCCCAGAAGATTATTATTAAGTAAAAATAACATCTAAATGGAATAATGCTCGAATGTTAATATTTATTGTTGATGATATAACATCATATGTACAGTTAACGAAATCAAAGGTGATGTTTAATATCAGCTTTTTGAAAAAGCGATATTATATCACGTTACCTAATAAGATAATGTTTCATACACCTCTAGGAAACAAGGACATCATCTGACGTGGGATAGTGCAGAGATCATCACGACGGTAACCAAAGTGATGAAGTTGGACCCATGAGAAATACTCCACTTATCGACCCTGAAACAAATCGGAATACCGGAAGCTGGACGCTTCGGGTATAAAGTTTTTATGTTCTTCTTGCGTGAAAATTCCCAGTGCACCTTTTTCCGTTCATACATAGCGAAAGCTTCAAAATTGTCCTTGATATATCCAACTCCATTTATATGAGTTCACTTTCACTAATGACGAAATGAAATACCAACTCTAAAACTCTGTTAATAATAGTACCATTTACCTCAAACTTTCCAAAATTGTGTATTATATTATTTTCTATGCTTCGTACTTCTAAGATGTTTTCGGACAAATTTCTGCAATATGTAAATATGCTAATATTAACCTTATTTCACTAGGTGTCCAGATGGGATCGTTTTGGAAGTCTATATTTTGTGTAGATGCACCATTGTGATTTCGGATTTTTTCAGCTGGATAGGTTCTGAGGACGTTTCAGTTTTCGGCCATTCACTTTAAACCCTCACTCCCCTATGTTTCACCCTATGTTAAACTTAACACAGTATGTCTCCAGTTGCTGTAGGTAATGGGATTTACATACCAAATATTTGTACCAAACGGTATAAGATTTTTCTTCCTGGATTAAGCTTCTAGAGAATAATTAATATTTAGGTAAGTCGGATATTATAACAGAATAATTATTCTATAAATTCTTTCTATGTAGCAAAAAGTTTGATGGTACATCGCTTTGCGGTCTATAATTTTTTTGACAATATTAGGGTTTCCACAGCACACAGGAAAAGTGAAAATAAATCTGTTTCTTAGGACGCTAACGCCCCACCCTTTGAGCCAATTATCAACTAATGGGATCATTTCAGTCATGTGTTATAGTTGATTATTTACTCAATAAATGACGGTCTATAACTCCGTTAATAATAGTAGATTTTTAAAACAATTTATAATATGTTACGTTTTAAAGTTAACTGGAAAAGAAAAAAGTGGAAATAAAACTCTGATCCACCTCCCGTCTAATAGCGCTTAGCCTTGGCGATCCGACAAACACAGCTTCACGATTGAGTCAGTTTCCAACTATCTCAGTAATTGCGAATGTTATATAAAGCAGAGCAGTGTAGTTTTGTATACCATTAAGTCACTTGTATAAGTAATTGGCAATTATACCAACTGCACTTGGGCGAAATTCTAGAGAAATTGTCAGCAGTTCAGCCGGAATGGTCATATAAAACATATATGTATGTATATGCATGGGCTTTCAAAATGTCATACTATTCACTTTAATGTAAGACTTGCATTCTATAATATCTTGAGATAAGATATGTTAAATGCACATGAAAACGTTACTTTAACTTACTATACCAACATAATAGAAGTCTTTGAAGTAATTGTAAATCTTTTTTACCATTAACAGTCACAATACAACATTTTAAGTCACAGAAAAGTGGGAATAAAGCTGGTCTTCCATACAAGTATTAAACATCCTAAATAACCCTTACTCTTGGGACCATTTGTCGAGCTCGGCTAAGTATATGTAGTACATACATAATCTTATATAATATGAAGCTTTCACAAATTTTGGTTGGTCAGGTTATAAGAGCGAGACCTGTTTTAGTTTTTAGTATTTAAATTTAGAATCCCAACATCTCTTTTTTTCAACCGACTTTTAAAGTTGAACCGGTTCGGAAAATAACCAACTGAGCGTCATTTAATATCCCACTAAATCGTGTTACTCGTTACATACAAAGAACTTCACAGACTACATGTTTTTACAAAATTAGCTTTTTCCTCTCTCTAATAAATTGGGTATAGCAGACAGACAGATGATTTGGAGAGCACTGCGCTGGCACTTGCAGAGGAAAAGGTGAAAGCGGTCCTCATCATCAAGAGCATAAAGAAATTATGCTCGTAATAGAATTACTAGTCATAACATCATTTTCAAGCCAGCCATGAAATCCTTGGGAATGAGGATAGATGCAAAAGTCAATTTCAAACAGCACATGAAATATATTGGTCAAAAAGTCCACAGATCCTCTTCCCACCCAACCGGGACCATGCGAAAATATATTGCTACATCCCGATTGCCGCAAACACTTCAAGCAATGACGCGATGGTTCTACAGACATGGAAGACAGTTTGAATCAAGACTGAAGCTCACTATGTCAGGTTGTTACCAGACAGGACTCTTCGGACTATAGCACAGGTTGCAAGGATAACCCCTTTTTGCATCTCCATGTATAGTCCAGCCCTAAAATCGAGCGTTTTCAGCGCTTTATGCAAATTTTGCGGGGCTAATCCCGTCGCCGAAATTACCACGAGGACTACTTCGATCTTTTGTAGTCTCTAAGTCTGCTTCATATCGTCCGCCAGGGGGCCGTAGTTTCGGATTTTTTCGTGCTGTTTTTCAATGCTCGTTCTTCCTTCAGAAGCAGAACTAAATCGGGTTTATTGTGATTAACAGTGTGGTCTGCCGCAATAGTGTGATCCCACAGCAGTTTTACTCGATTATTTTCCAAGATTCTCTGCGGAGTATACTTATAATAAGGATGGTAGGTTACCACTAAGTTATACTTCAACGAAAGGTTTTCATGGAGAATCTTGCAAAAGGAGTTATGACGACTGGTGAACTCGGTACTGCTCAACATCCTGCACGCAGATTTTATGTGCTGGATCGTCTCCTCTTCACAGTTGCATAACCTACAACTGCAAATGGTGATTAAGAGGGAACGAAGCAACCTGAATTGAAGTTAGGACCATTTGTTAGAGGCTTCGATGTCAATGCCTGGCAAAAACAAATTTTTTATATGACCTCCGTGAATGGGTTTCTCCTTCCATATGTCCATCTTCTGTTGGACTGAAGTAACAATCGACATGGGATCCCATTCTCCGCTTCTCAAGTTCAAAGGAAATAATTTATTATCTGCTATGACGGTAGCCTGGTGTAATTGCCTAGAGGATTGTTTCTCGAAGAAAAACTTTCGAAGAGAATGCAATTGATTGTAGTGCAACGTTTTTAAATCAAGTACCCTCCCTTCCTCCCTTATGACGTGGGATAGTGATCCTCAATTTTTCGGCAGCTGTATTGTGCATGTTGTTCTTTACAGGAACTACCCTTACCCGTCTATTAGCAGATTCTAAATCCGTATTACTCCACTGTATCATATTGAAAGTATAAAGAAGGAGTAGGGGGAATGGCGAAAGTGTTGATTGCTATGATTTTATTTTTCCCGAACAGCTCAGTTTTCAGGACAAGATCCAGACGCCTTTCAAATCCCCCAAGCAACTTTGATTTAATTATTGCCACCTGTTGCTTGTATGTTGCTTGCAATATGCCGAGGTATTTGTAGACGTGGTTCGAATCCATACCCTCAATTCGGATGTTATTTTGGCTGTATCCTTCGTTGTCAGTGTGTTTTCTCTGAACAATTGTTTTTATGCGACATTTCGACGAATCGTAACTGCATGCCGATATCCCTGCTGAACTGGATGGTGATGTCCAGCAAGGAGCGAAGTTGGTTTTCGTCTTTGACATACAATTTGATGTCGTTAATGTACATTAAATGACTTAATGTACATTTCGACAATATGCAATCTTTGACTTGGAGCCTGTATTTGCTTTCATTGCAAAAGATGGGATAGTGGATTCACAGCCCAACCAAACCACAGTGGGCTTAGAGAGTTGCCTTGGAAAATGCCACGCCTGATTGCTATCCCTCCTGATGTTTGTGAGGATACCGATAGCTGATCACTGTTCTGAGGAGAAGAACCACATTCGGGTTGATTTTGTACAAACGCAACACCTGCAGTAACCACGAATGCGATATGGAGTCAAAGGCTGATTTATAATCGATGTGGGCTGTCGAGATATTTCGTTTTTGGTGGACAGCCTGCTTTATAGCGACCATATCGATTATAAGCTGTTCTTTACAAACTAGGGAGCCTTTTGCGCATCCTTTTTACTCCTCAGCTATCAATTTATGAACATCAAGATGTTTTGAGATTTTGGTGCACAAAACGCAAGTGAAGACCTTGTAGATGGGGTAAGAGGACATTTTGAGGAACAAGAGGGATCCTGTTCCTTGGGGAAGAGGAAAGTTACCTCCTTGGTGAAAAATTCTGGAACTAATTCAGGATCGACAATCATCTGACTAAAATGATTTGCCAATACCCTGTGAGTGCTCTTGAACCACTTCAGCCAGAAGTTGTGAATCTTGTCAACTCCTGCCGTCTTCAATTACCTGCCTTTTCAAGGGCTGCTTCTACATCAGTTTCAGTTATGCCAGGCATGGTCATTTCGGGGAGGGTCTCACATGGACGCATAAGGTGTGGAAGCCACGCAGCTTCTAACTGCAATGACTGGATTCGCTTCAAAAACTTCTCCAGAGATTTTCTGCCTGAGCCAGATCGAGGTTACTTTCCCTACTTGAGTTCGTGAAAGTTTTATAGAATCCCCGTTGGTTCTGGAAGAACAAGGTGTTTTTTGTCCTTCGCTGAAAGCTTTTTTCATACCTACGAATGCATGAATTGCAGTGACGTTACACTGTTTTCCAGCGGCTCCCCTAAAAATACCTTCCCTACGTTTAGAGGTAACCATGAGGCATTGCAACATTGGGACTCTATTGCAGGGCTGAGTGGTTAAAATTCTCCTCAGGGACCTCAGGAACACGAAGACAGTATTCAACACGGTTGTTTGGTTGTTGGCGGTTATGCCGTCAATGACCAGGGCCGGGGGACCTAGGCGTCGTATGGTTTGGATGAACAAATTCAACGAATTTATCGTTCGCGCCTATTACCGTGTCACGGATTTGGAACGCAATCCATCAGGGTACAGACACCGACTCCATGACGCGTTGATAACCCGCTTCCCGGAACTAAGTCATGTTCCGGAGCAGAACGTCTTCAATCAATACCGGGTGATAGGAAAAGTAATCGAGTTGCCCTACCAACCAGGCAACAAATTTTCCACGAAGTTTCACTTGAGCTCGATCTGGAGTCACCAACTTACTGACTGAACAAAGGAGCAGCACGAATACTCCACCTTAGCTTGATGACTGGGGATGTCAACCCAATTTATAATGAGGCTTTGACCGCATTCCAGGCCGCATTCGCAGAATATACTGAGATTCTCCCAGACGCTAGGCCAAAGATCCCAAAAACTAACTTCATTGGTGCATCAGGCTGCCGTCATGACATAATAAATTGTCTCCCTTGACCTTGAAAAGCAGAGAATGGGATCCCTTATCGAATGTTACTTTAGTCCAACAGAAGATGGACATATGGAAAGAGAAACCCATTCACGGAAATCATATAAAAAATTTGTTCTTGCAGGCAATGGCATCGAAGGCTCCGACAAATGGTTGACTAATGGTGTACTTTTCTATGAGACCGAAACATTCCTAACTTCAATTCAGGATGCTTCGCTCCCAGCAGCAGCAAGCATCTTAGGGATGGACTATAGATGGAGATGCAAAAAGCGGTTATCCTTGCAACCTGTGATATAGGGCAAAGAGTCCTGTCCGGTGACAATCTGACCTAGTGGATTTCAGTTTTGATTCGTACTGTCTTCCATTTAGGATCGACGTCAGAGTTCAGTGGTGCAATGTACTGAAATATTAAAATGTTCTTCATTTTAAATTGAAATCTCACAGTCAATATCTTATCCGCACAGACTCCCAGGTAATGAGGGGGCACCTTACGCTTGTCGTAAGCGTTAGTCCGATACCGGGTTAACTTCCGTCAGGCCTGCCAAAGTCGCTGCCGAGGACATTTCTCGCACTCAATTATAGCTGAGATACTTCTCTTTTTAAGGTTTTGTGTAAACACTTGTTTAATTATTGTTCCCCATTTAGTTCCTATTTGCAATGGTTGTTATAAGGTTGATCAAACAACACGCTGCATGCTGGGTGATTGTGCATAAAGATTAAGCCATCTGTACCACATTTCGACTGGGAATGAACAAGATATTAAATGGAAATTACATTTCAACAGTAAAATCATCTCTATTTCCGCAGCTTTAGAACCCGCCAAATAATATTAACTTCAATTAAAAATACATGCGTTCGATTTTTCAATTACATTGTTTCCATTATAATAATAAGAGCCATAACTCTCGGCATTACTTTATATGTTTATCAGAATAGCAGGAGGTTCATATAATGGCGAAAAGGTAAAGTATCATTCACCCTTGATAATACATCCCCACTAGAAACAAATAAATTGCATCCTTTGCCGCCGATAATACATGTATATATCGATTGCGCTATCCGCCGCCATAGCGCAACGTATAATCTCCAAACCACTATAATTCATTGAAGGTTAAATGCAGATCCTGCCATAAATTTAAAAAAATCGTTACATAAAACCTGAAAATCCTCTTTGTACTCTCGTCCGTAATCCTGTAGCTCTTGCTGAGCCAAAAGCCTACGAGGCCGTGGAGAATGGATCTTAAGATACGTGTATAAACGCTTCAGCCACTAAAAAGGGAAAAGTTGAGGATTCACCTTCATAACGGGATGAGTTTTCGTGTCCCGCAATGAATGCCAAGATGGTAGGAAGTTAGTTTCTCATCCGAAAGCTTCTTGAATCCTTCAACTTTCGCATTGGCTTTTGTTTTCATGGTCGCGTATGGCCCTTGTCAACGGTGCGGGTGGTTTTAAATAGGGTAGCCAATTGACGATAATTTTCATTTCGTCTGGATACTCATTTGGTGTTTGCTAACTTAGTCATTAGAATAATTTTTAATGACAGTTTTATTTTAAGGAATTATATACACAAAGACTACTCACAAATTAATACAAGTGTTCTCATAGGATATATTATATTATTCTGAATATATTTTGTATAGAAAGTACTGGCTTTACACGTTTTGCATTTGCCGCAAACTACAAACCTCCTGCAGCGCTTGGTTTGATTTAAGTGAACCTAAACATTGCCATCCACATATTTGCAAGAGCGGTAGTATTTTCTGAACAGGTAGGCAAAATCCCTGTAATTCGTCCAAAAAAACCGACACTCGGTGGGGTCGGCTACAAGCACTCGCAAACTTACAAAAACGAAGTCAATGGAATTTATGATGGCTTGTTGAGTTTGATAAACATGTTGACCCGACAGAGGAAACAGACGGCAGTCTACGCAGCCAAGCAGGTCTGCACGAGGGCTAGCGCAGCAAGGTGTTGATGGTGGACCCGGGTATCGGCGACCTCCTTTCGACCAGAACAAACCGAAGCAAATTTCTACAAACCGTCTTTGATCCGTCGGTAAAGAACACTCTGTCATAACCTTGCAATACGTCGTCGGTCTTCAACTCTGCCTTGGTTGGAATGTCAAAAATAAAAATCTTCGTAAAGCTCGATTTGCGTTTTGCGTAATTTACCTAGAGTTTCCGAAGTACTTCGCTTAAAATGTTACTGTAGCCGTAGGGCTCTGGATCATCTGGGCACACGTAGTCGGACAACACCACATATTGAGGGCATTTGCCAGGAACGACTTCAGACTTTGAATCCTATTAACCTTCATTCTATGTATTGTACTCCTTGCTCAACGCCCGCCAACACATAATAGAACTATGCATTAGGATGGGACCACGGCTGCGTACGCCCATAGAACATTCCTCGGCAGAAGACCCCATTTCCTTACAAAGGCCCCCTTACGGACGTAGAAGACTATATAGTCTTCAATTTAATTTGAAATCCGGAATAAAGCCCAGTTACTTTGCATTGGAGGAAAGGACCAATCATTGTTCATTTAACCGTGAAAAGAGGAATTCTTATATCTTTGGCTTAGTGGTAAATACCATCAAGTAGTTTTGGTTGGATTTACGCCGAGCTCGCATCTTGAAGCCCACAGGCAATGCTTTCTCAACGCTCACCCATAACGGAAGGAAATATCTCTAATACCAATATCCTCAAGTCTTCGCACCTGGAGAGATTATAAAAATATCCATCACTATCACTTAGAGTACCACAGAGATGGCACCACTTCGGACGTACAATTTCTTCAGGTGGAACTAACCAACCCAAGAAATTAAAACAAATCCTTACTATATTGGTTGCCGTCTGTCCGTCTGGAATCTAGGATTTGTATTCCGAACTCTTACCGACTGAAACCTTGCATATTCTCTCTGATTTCACCATGTACCTTGCCAGATTTTCCACAAGGTAGGTGAAGAAAACGTGTTCTACATTTTTGGCTGTACTTTAAAACGTACGACAGTAGAGGGCTTCCTTGAAACCGTACCTATAAAGGTACTTCCTTTTATCCACCATATTTGGTTAAGACTGTGTTTCGGATCGCCTATACTTGAAGGTGTCCCTGCCTGCATTGAGCTGATGGAGACCGTTTTTTGCCCAGCAAGCTTTAAGTGGATTTCAAAGCTCAGCTTGAAGCAGTTTTCTGTTTCGCCGCTTTGTAAAGAGTACCAATTTCTTCTTGTCTTCGGTAAGCTTCAGCCCGAAGTCACTAAGTCAAGATTTGATCATCTGCATAATTTCGTTTGAATAAGCCTCCATTTCGTCGGGGTGATTGGATGTTATAACTACTCCAGCGTCATCTGCGAATCCGATGACAATAGGGGAGCTGTAAAACTTCATCATAGATTAAGTTCCAGAGCAAAGATCCACAACAGACCCTTGCGGAATTCCTGCCGTTATATCGTACGTCTTCAACCCTTCGTCCGAAACATACAGTAGCTTCCGATGTCACAAATTGTCGGAGATTATGTATAATAAATAGTTTGGCGTTTGTGGCACTATGTCCGCTTCGATAGTACAATTCTATTTGGCAGTATTTAATGCATTCTTGATGTCGAGAGTTACCTGCACGAAGTATTTGCCTTCGTCAAAGGTTTTCTGGGTTAGTTCAAAAACCACTTTGGTAGCATCAACTGGTGACCGAGTCCTCCAGTCTGTGAATACCTGTGCGAATATGCTTGGCGCCATTTTAATTGCCTGTTTCAGCACCTTGTTGGGAATCTTCGTTGGGAAAATAGTTTCCAGATGTTGGGGAAACAACTTTTTATTGATGGCATAACTGACGTGGACGTGCCCCTCTATGAATCAGTATTTGCCTCATTACAGAGCCAGTTGAAGGAATACTATGTTGCTTTCCCTGATGGCCCATTGCAAGTTTTTGCGTGCGTATTTATACTTGAGGTACCTGTTTGTCTGTTTATCTGTCCATTTGTCACGTCTATTTTCTCATAAATGGTTACATCTACTGACGCAATATTTTGCAGAAAGATATCATTGCACGTAGAACTTATGGGGCGTCCCCGCACAACTTAAAGAGGGATGCAAATTTTTTTTTTTTATCGAAAATATTGATATCAAATGGAAGATCTCGATGAGGACTTTCCGAAGCAGCTAATAGTTTTGGCATTTACTGAAAATAAGAGAAGTACCCAAAGTAACTCAAAAATCTGAAAAGAATTCTGATGATCCACGTACATGGTATCTAGGCTCCGAAATACTCTCCTTTACGATATCTGCTCAGCATACTGGAAATCCTACTATTATTAACAAAGTAATAGTAGGTCAAAGTTGACTCTTTCGCGTTAAATTACTATAAAATGTCAGTACCACGCCAAAGTGAATATCGGGGATATTCGACACAGATGCACTATGAGTTATATATATGTTAAATGGAAAACGTAGGGTTCCCAAATATTCTTATACAAAAAAAACAGCATTTAATACCTGAAGCGCCCACTTTGCGTTTTCCGACTTGTTCGATATTAAATTCAAATACTTGGGCATTTTCGGGTCTGGCTAAAAGGGGATTATATTCTCTTCGCAAAATTCTAGAAAACGTCACAAAACGCAGTTGTATTTAAGGAGCAGAAACTTTGTGCTAAAAATGTTGTTGATTAATACCGGTTAGTGGTTAAAGGTTTTCCTTGAGAATCCTCCTGCCCTATATTTGATCCGGTGTAAAGTAAAAAAAAAACTAAACTAAATTTCCTTTACGTATTTTGGGGCATGCAGAGATATATGGCAACCAAGGTATGTCAAAGATGACGTTGCACATCATAAATACCAAAGTCTAAGATACAATCCGTCACCAATTTTCCCCTTGAAATCGCAACTTTGGTTTCATGACACATCATCGAGTCGTACATTTGATTTACCAATTTCAGTTTTGGGCCTTGATATTGTCAATGCTCTGATAGGCGCTCGGAGTTTTACAAATAACGCAATAGCGAATGAAGTGCTGAAAGGAAGCTTAACTAGCACAGAGCGCGTGTCGACGAAATACTTCAATCGAGTTGCCTTTACCTTTGGGCACACTTGCAAGTTCAACTTTCGCTACTTTTCAGGTTTAGAAATAACCCTACCTTCGTGGTTGATCCCATTCAATCAGGATGACCAAGTACGACCATTATAGGCCGCTAACAGCTGTAACAAAGAAAGAATGGCAAATAAGTTTAAAATCTCTCGGCGGGGGGAACGGCAACAGGAGGTTATATTAACACCAATTTCGATATTCCAAATACCAAACAGCACAGGGAAAGCTTCCTCATCTCCCTTTTTCTGCAAAGGTTGATGCTGGTACCCATAAAAAGTCAACAGTGTAACCACATATCTTCATCCTATGAACTATATTTATCTATTTCTGCTCAAATTGTCTAAGAATAAAAAATGCCTATCCTATTAACGAGTGCAGTGCGCAACACAGGGCAGAAGTTCCGAGGGAATCGTACTATTATGGACAAAGTTAAAGAAGGTCAAGCTTGTTTATTTCGTGTGAATTTACTTTATTCCAAGACCGGAAGCTCAAAGGTAGCGAGAAGGAAAACGAGCAGCAACCTGTTAACCATAACTATAACTAAAAATTTTATTCTAAAGTCAATGTTTCTTGGACACCGCTCGTAAATGGAAAGCAAATTTTCGCGGCACAATTTTCCGGTAATCTTAAAGCCGGATTTCGATGAATTATACAGGTTAAGTGCTGCGATTGCGGAGAATGAAGTGAACCGGAAAGCTTAGGAACAGTTCAAAGGAAAGTTATTGTGGTGACATGACGAAGCAATTTATATAAAACTAATGCCTTGTCCTCGCCGAATGTAAACCCACCCATAGAAGAGGATTGAAGATCTTCCCTCTCAATCGTTACTTTCAGGTCTCTAACTTTTCAGGTTCGCGGACATTATTATTATTCTGTTAAGGGAAAGTCGCACCGCGTCCTTGAAGAACTATTGTGCCCCTTTTACTGGTTATAGTGTACCTGTTGATTATAGTATTTCAAGCAGGCCTGTAACCATTAGGAACTTTAGTATGTTCCCCACTTCCAGAAGTTTCAGCTTTGCATCTGGTATTAAGTGTTCTCCCAGATGTATCGACCTACTGTGCACAAGTGCTGGACACTGTCCCAGGACGTGCATAGAGGTTTCGTCCTCCTCCTCACAGAACCTGCAGGCAGTGTCCGTAGATATCCCTAGCTTCCCTAGGTGATAGTTCAGCCGACAATGGCCAGTGAGAATTCCCACTATGATTCGGAGGTTCTTTTTGGTGAGGCTTAAGCAATGCTTTGTGCGCATGGGTTCGTATCCCCCAATAAGCACCCTGGACTGCTCCATCCCTGGGACGTTCGCGGACATGTACCCATTTTTTTTATTTTCCTATTTCAGCTAAGTATCCGTTTTAGTTTTAACTTCACTAACTAGGACACTGAAGTCTACAAAAGGACCCCCGGTACCAAACCCAAAGCATTAATGATTTAATATCAGCGGATGATTTTCGGCACCGATATCTGCTTTAGTAGCCATTACATCAACATCATTATCCATATTTTCCGAACCTTTCGGAACAAACTGTCTATTGTACTTATCAACTCCTCCTTATAATTGAATTGTTTAATAATCCAATTTTGATTGTACAATAAGATTATTTCAATTTTGAGTTCCAACCCCTTAAGAAATATTTATGCCCCCGATGATAACAAACTATACACTCTCTCCCCTTCCCTTCGGCGACGTACAATATTCCTCGATGTTCACAGTCTACACTAGCTCATGAACAGCTCCTACACTACTGAAATAGTTTCTAAACCCTACTTACAGGGCACGTAACAACGATATCTTGAAGGCTTCTACAAAGCAGAGTTCTATGTATATAATATGAAATGATTTACTTCTTTTGCCTTATTTACTCCCTACAATCAGCAATCGCAGACATACTTCACTTTTGTGAATAATATTTTCTGTTGCTTACCAGGACTTGCCAGTTTCTTCTCTCCTAAAAATAGTTCATGCCAATCAACCTGATAATAACATCTAAGAAATTTCAAATATCCCTTTGTCTTGTTTCACAATTTTGGATTGCTGTCTAGCATTTTCTACCCCACAAACAGAAGTTAGGCGTTGTTAATTCAACACCATACTATCCTCTCTTTTACATGGACGAACCTGCTCCCAACCAATGATTCCTCCGTGGAAAATCTATCAAATGGCCATCCGGCAACCCTAATTTTAAATGCCTAAGTGATGTGGTGGTTTATTCCGTACTCACTATTCCCAATTCCCTGGAAGCATGATGAAGCAGCATTTTTACGATAATGGTTTTAAAGCTCTTTTGTCCGTTGCCGTAGCAGAAGAAAGACAAAATCAACCCATATGAAAGCACCGAAACGACAAACACGGAAGCAACAAACATTGCGATTTACTCTCCCCCCATTGCCATCAACCTCCCTCTCCGAGTACGTACAACAATAGCGGGAAAAAAGTGAAGACGCGAGTCTTTAACTCAATTTGGTATTCTCTTGGCTTTCAACATTTCAGCACAAACAACTTTACGTGCACTTGAATGGAAATCCGAAAAGAAAAGTTTTCCTCTATTCTGCCTTTGAAGCAACCTTGCATACATAAACCAGCCAAATCGTCTCTCTGACCGGGTAGCATCCTGAAGTTTGGAGAGTTTTTCCCGGTCCCATGGAGGAAAGGAGTGAACGGAAAGTAAATGGTGAAGGCAATAGTAAAGGCTCTGGAAGAAGTTCCCGGTGAAGGATGCTGCCTGCGGATGGGGGATGAGCGCAACGTTCGCATACCTTGAATGTTTATCTGCACAGACGATTTAACAATATCGAGGGATCATTTGCCGATGAAATTACCTTTAAAGGCCATAAAATAACGAAATCAATTTATTCCGAGTCTCCTTTTTATGTCGTTTTACTATATATTGCTTTTCTGTTGAAACTTTGCTGCTTTTACACTCCTCATACCGCGAATTTCAGAGAAGTGAGACGTTTCGTTCGAAAGAGTAGGGGATGCTATATTAATGTCGGGGATGCATCCTGTCTCCGCTTCCTGGGAACGTTTGGGTAGCGTTCATAGATTATTGACGTCAATCACTGCCATGGAATCGTTTAATTTCTAGTTTGAGTTAGTGTAACCACCGAAAAAATGGGAAGAAGGGAACAGGTTATACAGTAGGGGCGCAAAATGCCATGTAAAATATGCGAGTCGTCCACAATGTCTAGCCTTTGGATACATCCTAATGAACCCTCCAAATTTGAAGGAAGATTTAGCCCCTTTAATACGCTTACTTTCGACACTTAACTACAAATTAATTACGTAATCACTTGCTTTTCTGCTGGATTAACAAGAAAAACTCAATGTTTACTTTAATAACGAAAGTGACAAATGTGTTCATATCAAATATACAAACTTTGGGAAAACTTACCGCAAACCCAAAAATCCAAACAAACCGTTCCTACCTATTAATCAAAATACCACAAGTCACTTGATTTAATACATTTCAAACATATCGACCAAAAACACAAACTTTTAAGCCTCAGATCCTTTGCATGTTTACAGCTTCACACACAGACATATTCATAAACACATTCGCCCCAACGCAGGAGCAGAATGGAGGGAAACTGGGACAGAACGCTAGACCTAATCCCATTTATTTTCGCTCTAACACGATCCCAAAATTTCTGACTACTGCCATCCGCTCCCACACTGGACAACTCTCCCGTTGGTCATTCCGGGCCCACCACCACCTCACATCAGTATTCATAGAAAAACATCAAGCCTTGGCGAAAATTTCATTGGATCCCGAAAAGTTTATCATAGGGAACCCATCTCGGTAGCTGCACAAAGTTAATTACTTCGGGCTCATTTAACCAAAAATCGAAGAACGATAGCTGCTCCGGAGCCCACCTGACATCCATCATGGACCATCAAGTTCACAGAGTACTCAAAGCAACTTTTGGGTGGACGCCATGTGTTCGAAACGTAGGCTATGAGTCGAGGGTCACGAACCAAGCGTTCACTCTCAATTTCCTTAAAAAATGTTCGCATTTCGGCATTGAATGATGGCGAGCTGACACGGTCATTTTCATTTCCAAAATCCAACTCCCTCGGACGTATTACATGTAATATGTGTACACTGGGCGACAGGAGAGAGATTTCGGACAGGATTTCATATCATGTAAATGTAGGTGTGGGCTCCATTTCAAGGTAGATGGGGACCATGTGAATATAATGCCAAAGTTGGATGAATCTGATCGAAAATGCATTATTTATTAATTCATAATGAAGGGAGAGTTGAACGTGAATCTTGGAGCATTCATGTGAAAAGGATTTCAAAGGGATTATTTGAGGATGGTGGACTGAAGCCTCACAATTATCCTTTTGACAGCCCCCTTTCTATTCGCCTATTTTCCGACTCACAAAAGAAACCAAGAAATACATGCAACAAAGTACCCTTTGGCATTAACTTTTAGGAGAGCGGTAGCATATATTGGAAAGCGGAGTCAACAATTGTTTATTTACTAAAATATTTACTACTTATAACCAAACATCAGCTTGTCTTTGTTTATATCAACTAGTCTATATGACTGTGAGCTGTTAATACAACCCTAGGATAACTAATATAATCTGAGCAGAACTGAAGTTTGTTTTTCCTTGAATGACTGGGGATGATAAAAAGATGAACAATAAAAATGTGTGTGGTAAAGATTCTTCAGGGTAAAGTGGGTAAACTCCTCCAAATTAAACGTGTGCAGGAAGTCCTTACGATATTCTTCATATTCTACGTAAAGCCGTTCTAGATTATAATCAATCTTCAGCGTGAGAATCAAAGAAATCACAAACTAAAAACATAAAACAACCAAACAGAATACCGCGCACAAACTCATTTAACAGGCCCCGCAACACTGGGAACCAGGTGAAAACACCCAAGTAAGGAAAAGTTGAAGTGGAGCCAAACCGAACATTGCCCCTCTCCGATGATTCCAATCAAGTAAGGTCCTTGATCACAAGGACAGGCAAGCAAAAGTACGTCTGAAGTGACTCGCCATACTGGCGAAATTATTTTCGGAGCAAGTACTGACTTATCAGGGACAGGAAAATGATGTCCAAAAGATGGAGTGCAGAGCTCATGCTTAACGACATTCACTTTTGACAACGTCTTAAATTGATAAACTGCGCGACGGCTGATATGGCGGAATGGCTTCGAACCACGGTCCCTAAATTGCCTAGCTGATTGGGAGCAGAACTGTCAATATATGCTGTGGATGGGAACGACTTTCTTTCTCCTCTCAGTTGATCTGAATAAAGACCTTCACACGTGGTTGTGGATAGTCCTTAAAAAAAGTTGAAGGGTAGGGACAAACTCATCATGATCGGGGTAGATGGCCGATTCCTGAACCCAATTAGGTCCACCTCAAGTATGCAAAAGCTGTATCTGCAGTATTTGCAAGGCAATTTAGCAGAGCAATTTAAAATATATATGCCTTTCAGAGTTTCTGACGAGACATCTCGTGGTTGTCCAAGTTTCATTAAAAGCCCTGGCTTCGGAGGGGGGAGGCGGAGGTGGAACTGAAAAATGACGTTATGGCAGCGGATTATTTCGTCGGAGACAACACCCGACTCTCCCCGGAATTAGTCGTTCTACTGGTGACCACCACCACTTCTCCTCCGCTGTAATGCCAACACCAGTAATGCGATCTGGTGAAGAAACCACAATCGAAGAGGTGAGTACTTTCTTGAATTTAGCCTGAGCTAAAAGTATACAATGTAGGGAGCAAACCAACGTTCGCAACCATCACCAGGCAAGAAAGACTACACTACTAGACTAACTCTCTCTTATGAATTGCAGGGTGTCGAACCAGCCTTTTATATCGGATCACGTAATAATGAGACTCTACATTCAAGGCGACTCTGAAGTAGAAAAATAATAAGGAATCTCAAGAAAATCGGGACTCCTACGCAAGACACCTGACAATGATATGGCTCATCTAGAGATGGGTGATGATATAAAAAGCGACTTAGAAGCAGTGTGGAAGACCTGAATAAAACCGCCAACTCTCCGGGTATGACAGCAACATCATCAACCATTGTGAAACAGGCACCTAGCCAAAATGAGAATAATGGTCCGAAAATTCTTCAATCGGGCGAAACAAACCAGGGAATTGCTAGGTACAAAAACGCAATACCGAACTATAATAACGCGATCAGTGAGGTAAAATGAAACAGTTTCAATAAATTCTTTCAATGAATTGAACAAACCATAGAAGTATCTAGGTTGCACAAAGCCAAAAATGGAAGAGGACAGGTATATCTGCTTATGAAAACCAATTTGTAAGGGTCCTATCCCACGTCGGAAAAAAGCTGCATCCCAGCGCTTGACACCTCAATTTCATTACAAAAAGGAAACTAGAACAAGTCGGGAAACCGGAAGCTGGACGCGTCAGGTACGAAAGGTTCTATGTATTTCTTAGTACGTAGCACGTAATATAAGCATATCTTATGTGAGAATATCTACTTTCGAATGATATTGACATTCATAGTCTTGAATTTGCAAAGAAGCGACAACTTTGACGTATTATAACGTTGTTAGTAATGGTGCGATTTTCACAAAACTTGACGAGATCATGCTCTATGTTTATCCCCCTATATTGTTGCGTTGTTCATGGTGCTAGAATGAACTTAAGGATTTTGCAGCCAATTACTAAAAATTATAGTAATATACTATTATTAACTTTATTTGCACAGATGTCAGTATGGAAGGTATTTCGGAGCCTAGGCACCATATAGTGGCAGCCTCCTGATTTTTTTCAGATTTTTCGGTTTAGTAGTTTCTGAGAATGGCCCCCTTAAAGAAATGATCACTTTCAACCCCCCGCCCTCCCCACCTTTCCAACATATGTCAAAACTTACCGGCTTCACAAAGTACTAACCGAGACCTCTAATTTGATATCCCACCTGACTATATTTGATGAAAAAAAAAATTTCCACCCCCCTTTTGCCACTATGGAGACCCCCCTTAAATTCGTCGTAAAAGGATGTAACTCACTATATGCGTGAGCGTTCACAGTTCCCACCTTTCCACCGAATTTTGCGTCAATCGCTATAACCGTCTCTGAGAAAAATGCGTGTGACGGACAGACAGACAGACAGTTAAGCCCATGAGTGTTTTTCGTAGGTACCTGTCGTGGAGATTTAATCCTACGGTCCTCTTTAGACACGGATTGATTTTGTGATCACAATCAGAGCCCCGCTGAGACAAGCAATAACGGTACTAGTCTATACCAAGTGCATGGCTTAGCATTCATACTGGTGGATGCAAGAATTACCTAAATCTCTACCGAACTACGGAGTACAGCACCCGTGTTGAAGCGCAACACCACGCCGAGGCCCCAAGGTCTCTTCTCGCTTGAGCACAACCACAGCCACCATGCAACTTCCATTAGGGAGGCCAACCGCAAACAACCGAGCTGTACTCACATACAACGGGTTCCCATGGTACCAGTATACCCCTGGCAAGGTTTCGTGACCAATTTGCCACTTCAGATGAGTCCCCGTGCAAACTCAGGTCTGATCGCCCTAATTAGGCCTTTGGAGCACTCGCCTACTGCATCACGGCCGGCAAACCAAAGTGAGTACAGCGTCTCCCGGTGCTACCACTATGGAGGTTCTCCTCGGCCACTTGGTTTTGGTTTGGCCGACAGGGTTGCCGCCACGTCTTCCTCACTGCCACCTCTGAGCACTAGACAGACAGACAAGGAGACAGATAGTAGACTGATTTTGTGTTTACACAAAACCTTAAAAAAATGGACATTGAGAACCTTTCAATCATTGCAATCGCCCAGAATGGATGGCATTCTGCCAGCACTGCCTGAGATGGACCATCATCTCAGGATCTCCTCTAGGAATAGTAAGGAGCAACATAGCTTCGGAATATATACCAAGGGGATAAGGGCGGGCAAAAATGGTCTTTATTCCGGTAAGGAAAAAGAGGACTCTTTTCACCCTAAAATCGTTCAAGCTAATTCCGCTGAAACCGTTGGTACTCAAAACGATTGAGAAGGTCGTGGATAATGACACTAGAGCGAACGTTCTAACACTGGGCAGGACTTTCAAACGAAACTGTCCTGTATTATGCGACACTGTAAGAACTTGTGTACGTTTTTAGAGAGAGATCTGAGATACCTTGATCCACAACGGAGTAGGAAATACTCTAGCCTTCTGGATGGACTGGAGTTTATGAGGAAATAAATAGAAGTGCCGGCAGGTACAAACTCTACTGTCATTAACACCACTCAAGCTAATCTGGAAAGTAGTGTTTCATTAACTCTAGGAGAGCTAACAAATATTGGAGAAAAGTTCCAAGGTTATGCTGACGACACTGTATTGAGGATGAGCATGAGAATCCCGTATGTAATAAAATCCAAACTTAATTGAGAATTTCTACCAGTTGGTGCACGTAAGGGTGGATATTCATCAGTCGCCAAAGTACCGTTCACTAGAAAGTGAAAGCTTGATCATTTGAGAATCATTAGCCTACATAGCATGGAGGTTAAATGAAAACAGGGATCCAATATTTGGAAATTACACTCGACCATAGACTACTCTGCAAGACACATATTGGGAACCGAAGCAGATCGTTTTAAGATCGCTCGTTTTGACACGGGAATATTTCGACGTTTCAACACAAGGATTCTCCACACTATTTGTTTTTTAAGCAAACTATGTTCACTGATCGTTGTCTCTGTTGACAGGTAGGAATCAACGACTACTTCAGCTTTATTTCCATTTCCCGGTTAGCATATTTTAAATTCATCGAGCCATGCTTTCTGCCACCATTACAGATTTTGTACTCACCTTTCGGAGTTTCATCTTCTCTTTTGGAAACCAGAGAAGTTGTTGGAGAGCAGTGACAAGAATTATTGCACTGGTAAGTAAGTTGATTTTCACTCAATAGGAACGACCTTAACGCTTTCTCGCTCTTTAACTAATTTCTCCAGACACCATAGACAACTCGCGAGGCCGTGACAATTGTGAAGAGGCAAAGAAGTAAAATTGATTTACTGGCTTCAGATGTATATAGCTGGGCTACCTCAAAAGAAGTAAGCCTTCCCCTCTGTTGAGTCGATAACGACGTGTCTGGCTATAAGCTCGCATGTCTGGGTTTTATTGTAGGAGAACGAAATATATATGACAAAAAGTAACTGAACAAGCATGTCTACAGCGAAATAAGAAGGACTGCTTCAAATAATCTGCACAAGAGCAGGTATAAATTAATCAGGAAGATTTCCCAAAGTTTCAATTAGAATATTTAAAAGTCAAACAGAAACGTAAATTGCATGCCCCAATGACCTTCTTAAAATTTCTCATAATTTATTTCCTCAGAAATGTATGTGCGGTAATATTCTCCAGAGACCTTTACACTTGGTAGTAATACTTGGATAAACGAGGAAAAAAGAACTGTATGTTATATTTAACATAACTGGCTGGAAAAGCCTACTCACATATACTTAAGCATTTAGCAGCATTGGTGGAGTTGTTTGGTGTGCGGGATCTTTTCTGAGGCATGGAAAAACCATGGACAAGTGCTGTTGCGATAAACCTACTAGTAAAGATTGCTTCGTGTTGAAGAAAGACTGTATGCTAATCAGACCGAGAATCCAGCTTCTATTTGTTAGTGACTTGGCTAAAACTGGAATACACGTAGAAGGTAGTACTAGTAAGTATTCCGCAGTAGTTACCCTGGAAGTATAAAACACATTCTTCTCGGCCAGTTGGAACTTTATAAGGTGTTCTCTGATGACTGTTGCTGTATTCAGTTTCTGAGCTGCGCTTGTTGAGAGCTCTCTATCAGGCGGAAGACGCTGATGCGATACGGACGACTCTTCTTTTTCATTAGCCTTTCTCCCGTTCACAAGCAAGGTCGGCTCGTCGTGATCGATTGCGCCATTTTGTTCTATCAAAGGACTGATCTGGATGGAGTTGCGAGGCCTTCAAATCACAATCCACCGTAACAAGCCCCCAATGTTTCAGCCGACCTTTTAATCGTTTACCATTGACTTCGATATTCAAACCAATCTTGGCAAGTGAATTCTCATTAGCGGGAATTACGAGACCATACCCACAATACGCCACTCTTGCATTTTTTCCATGATCAAAGCAGCGCTTATCAATTGCGGATATCCTCATTTCGGATGTGATCAAGACGTGTTACGCCACTGGTCTTCATCTTCATCTCCCTTAGCACGAGATATGGTTAACTGCCTTTTATGCCAACACTCAGAGCAATAAGAGGTATCAGGGCGGACGACACTGCGCTAAATTTTTGATTAGAGACGTTCATTGATACGTCGATCGCAAAGAACTGTGGAACGCAACTTCACCCAGGTGGCGCTAAAGCGAGAAGCAATTTCATAACGCAGTTTTCAATTGGCTGATGTCATTGACCCGAATTATTTAAAGTTTGTTTCATGGGGATTGGTCGTCAAAGATTCTGTTTTATTCAGCTTTAATCTGAGACCGTGTTGAATGAGGCGATCCACATTTGGAGAAGTTCCCGAGATTATTTTTGCTATACAATGCCAGAAAAATATCACCTGTATAAAGCAGGGCACAGGTACTGAACGTTGAATATCCCGCGCGCCAGTGCCCATAGCAAGAACAAAGAGGAATGGTGAGAGAGCGCTTCCTTGATGAACTCCGTCGCAGACATGAAGCCGTTTTGATATGCGCGCTGAACTTTATTTACTTCTCGGATTGGATCTCGGTTGAACTGTAAATAATACCAGATAAGTTCGCGTGGCATATGGTTAAACCCTTTCTCCAGATCCAGAAATGCTATGTAAAGAGGATAATGCTTCTCACGGTGTGTCTCCAAGACTAATCGCGCATTTTGTATTGCCTCAGAAGTTCTACAGTTCCTGACAAACTCCGCTTAATTCATGGTTATTTTATCCATACCACGAATACGGTTGTCAAGAATGGATAAGAAAATGTTCATGCTACGGAACAGCAATCGGATTGGACGGTAATTTGAGCACTCTGCTGGACTACCTTTCTTTTTCCATATAGGGAAGGTGGTGCTTTCTTGCCAATCAGATGGTGCTTTGCCTTTCTGAATAACCCGATTACTGAACTCATTAAGCCAGAGTGCTGGGTCCCACCTCTTCGCTTTCCAGAGCTCAGATTCAGTGTTGCTGTTGCTTTCTCCGAATTCATTCGTTTTTTTCGCTTCCTTAACTTCAGTGGTGCTGACAGGGGGAATTGGTCTAAACGTAGGGAAGTGCTTGTCTGTCGAAAAATCAAACAAACAATCTGGAAAATTTAGTTCTAATGTCTTTACCAAACTCCTTGAGAAGACTAGTCGTTACACAACTGCAACAAAATAGCTATTTTTCAATAATCAACATGATTCATGATGATTTTTCAATAAACAACATTCAATAAACAACATGATTAGGTTGCCTACAATTCCTATAGCTGCCCCACGCTTATTGCATTGAGTGTTGCCGACTTGATTCGATCCTAGATATGGAACCATCCAGGTGAGCTCTCGAGGTGAGCTATCGTTTTTCAAATGTGCCCGGTGATAATCCTCGAAAATTTTTGACGCTCTTCCAGATTGATATGAAGGGCTTTTTTATAAATTTACTTATGGCAGGCGATCACGAAATTGGTCCTTGAGACTTTTTTTCAGTGTTGACTCTTTCCTTGTAGCTAATATTAGAAACACCAAGAAATCAATGAATGCCCACGAAATACGAATAAATGGATGCTCTCCATCCAAAAATAGAACCTATTCAGTGTTTGTTCTTTGAATATGAACCGATCTCTCGATAAGCAACCGACGGTTTCTTTGAGAGTTAATCCCCAGGAGTAGGGAACTTACACTACAAGATACGAAGAGAGCGTAGATTGGGCAACAACTGGGAGTCGGAATTTGGAAGACTGTACTAATAATGGCCGAATAGCGTTGGCATTTTGTGAGGAGAATCTCGGATCAACAACTTAGAGAAGACATGAAACATCTCTCTAAAATCTGATATTGGTGATTCGTATTTTCAGGAAATCGTAGAGGGTTACCTAGCAATCTTAGTACAGAATACAAAAACTGTACATCACCCAACCAAGCAAGATATTCACACGTCAACAGCGCAAGATAGGAAGTGCAACAAAGAAAAACCTACAAATGGTTGAGTTATTTTACTTAGAATAGAAAACAGGCACGAACTTCGGACAAATTTTTGGAGACTTATTTCTTCTCTACCCAGGAAGGCTGAATTCTTCCTCACCTTAATTTCCGCCCAGACTTTCCAACGGAAAATCATCTCCAATGCAGTTAGAAGTGAAAGTGTGCAGTCCCAGGGACCTAGGCATTCCTTTAGAATAGGAGGTATAATTACAACTCCTCTTCAGTTATCAATCGACTTCAGATATCTCCGGTACAACTGTACTTTCGTTGTATTTTTAACCACGCAGAAGGGTAGTGAATACTTTCGGTAAACTCCCAGCAAAGGTTGAAATTTCAACCCTACCCTAGATGAGTTAGGGAGTTTATGGACGGAGGGTTCAACTGCGGTGAAAAATCGTAGATATTTAAGCTTGTTAAATGGCAGATCTCTTGAATTGTTTAACAAGCGAGAGAGACAGGGTACCTTCACCTTCCTCCTACCTACTTTTCCTCCTATCCGCATTTTTTGGTAGGTTTGAGAATTCCATCTTTTTGAAAGGGGCGACCACCGCGAGTTTTCATTGAGATTGAGGACGTACTTTCCCTTTTCCATAAATTTCCCGGATATTGATAAGCCCGTATTGGATGGGTAATATGTCCCCATTTGGCGAGAGTATGTACAAGTGATATTGATAGATTTGACCAACGCTGCTGGAAAAGCATGTCTGGGTAACAGGCATACTGTCGAAAGTAACACTTCGGTTTATTGACATTTGAGAGGGAGATCATGGACTTGCCTTTGTTTCTTCACTAACTCGCAATATATATGGGGCCATCAGCGAATACTACAGCCACCGCGGGCACTAACAAAACGTCTTTGACCTAGAAAACATGCAAAGCGATTCTAAAAGGTCAAGAATGAGGGCGGGAAATGTTGTAGTAAGACAAATTTATGCCAGGCGAACCCAGAGGGAGCTTTGCAAATAATTCTCCACTAGAATTCCTAATTGCTTATGAAACGGTAAACTATCTGATCTTCGGTCCAGCCAAACGGGCAGCTCACAAAGCAGCGGGTGAGACTGACCAAAAGGGGACGAAACATGCCTAGAAAAGAGCTCGAAGAATCCGTGAACTAGCTATACACCGAAATGTGAAGGACCGCTTCAAATAAGACTGCGCGTGAGCGAATTTGAATTCAACGGGAAGCTTTCACACGGTTGTACTTGGAAGTTTCAAAAGTCACATAGTAACGCAAACTACATGTCCCAATCACCTTCTAAAAATTTTTCTAAATTTAAGATAAGAAGCTAGAGGTATGTTCAGCCACCGACGTAATACTTTTCGGTTTTTCCGCAAAGAAGAAGACAGAAGTTAGAAGGTAGCTAAAAGTCCCACATGCTGGTAATACATGTACCAATGTCTTTTAAAAATGTTCCCCTCCGAAAAATAAACAAATAAAGACGTAGACAGGAAGACAGCAAACCGATTTTAATAAGCTTTTTGTTTTAGACGAAACCTTAAAGAAGTAACATATAATTTTTCTTTGCTTGTCAAAGAGTGGCATATGTTTAGGTCATCTTCGTTATCAAGACTTTAATCAAGCCTTTTTAAAATCAACATTTTGTACATAACCCAGTGTACTAACCCACTCTCGTATCCAGCATGTCAGAACCAAGGACGCTAACATTTTCCGAAACCACCCAACCAAGAATTTCCACTTGAATCCTGCATATTTTACTTTACCCTTTTAAAATGTACACTACGTCCTCGCGCAATACACACAATGTCATCCACAATAAATAGTGTCCGATTCTAAAGCTCATCTGCATACTTGATTTTTCCCTTTCCCTTGGCAATGGAAATGAAAACGGAAAAGGATCAACTCTAACTGTTAACAGTATCGAGGCTTCAATTCAATTACACATTCGCAGTAAAGACCATCCAGAAACGCTGCTGCTCACAGAATGTATGCAAACGACCCTGTGAAACGATTAAATATAATTTGGCCTCTATAGGTAAACTACTTGGCATCAGCACTAATTACGTTCAGAAATATCGTTCCATTTCCTTGCGTTGTCATTGCGCTGAAAATCCATTAAAATAGTTGGGGTGCTGGCGTCCTCTAATACGTGGAGATTATACTGAAAAAGCAATTAGGACGAAATTATGGAAATGGTCACCTAAAGGCAACATAAATAGAGAAATAATCAGTTCTGCCGGCTTCTAGACAGTTCGGAGGCCTGTCGATTAAAGCAATGTGCTTGCTCTAGTGAAATAAAGGAGCTAACGTACAAAAGTGGATTATCAAGCTGAGGGACACACAAGATTCTAGTTTTAAAACTATTGTCTAAGATAAATAGCAAGCATAACACCTATTGTGACCCGATGGCAAATTAAATTTTTGAGTGGAAAAATATACTTTTTTCTGTATGAGTTCAAACTCGGTCATAAAGCGGCGGAGGCGACCAAAAATATTACAGCGCATTTGGAGCTGATACAGTAAGCGAACAAACCACACGGCGGTGGTTCGAAAAATTCCGGCCAGGGGACGTAAACCTTCAAAGTGGGCCACGTGGACATCCAGGACCAACGATTGACAAGGACGAGCTGCGTTTGCTAATCGAATCCGACACACGTCAGTCTGTGAGAGACATTGCAGAAAAACTGGGCGTATACTATTCGATGGTTTTCCGGCACTTGCAACAACTTGGAAAAGTGAAAAGCTCGACAAATGGGTTCCGTATGGCCACACGGAGTGAAACATGGCACTTCGAATGGAAATTTGCAGTTCTTTACTCCCCCGCAATAGAAGCGATCCCTTTTGGCACAGAATAGTGAAATGTGATGAAAAGCACAATGGCTAGATGCTGATGAGCCACCGAAGCACATGACGAAACCGAGCCTCCATCCGAAGAAGGTAATGGAGACTGTTTGGTGGTCTACAGCTAGATTTATCCACTATTCTTTTTTGGCACCTGGAGAACCGATAAATGCACAGAATAATTGTGCCCTACTCGAGGAAATGCACCAAAAATTCAGTATTCAACGGCCGAGATTGGTCAACAGAGATGGTGTGATACTCCTTCATGACAATGCACGAGCTCATGTTTCCAGAACAACGGTTTAAAAGGTGAACGAATTGCAGTATGAGACTCTGTCTCATCCACCATATTCACCAGACAATTCGCCAACCGACTACCACTTTTTTAAGCATTTGGATAATTTTTTTGGCGGAATAACAATTGAAGAAAGAAGAGGTCATCAAAATTGCCTTCAATGAGTTTATCAACCCCTGAAAATTGGACTTCTACGAAACTGACGTAAATGCTCTTTAATCTCGCTGGGAGAAGTGTTTTGAATCGACTGGCAGCTATTTTGATTAAATAAATAAATTTTGTAAACTTTACAGTCGTTTCAAATTTTTGTACAAAAACCTAATACATTACGATACTCTCTTTCTTCTTGTGGTCGGTGACGTACTCCTTCATATTTTGCCAAAAGCTTATGAAAGAACGTCAGAATATGTAATGAACCGGAAATTCGAAAATACCCCAAATAGGTACCTAAATCGACTATTACCAATCACGAAGACAACGGTATTCAATAAATAGAAAAAGTTGCAAATTTTGAGTGTTCAGGTGAGCCGGGACATAAAGGTAGACCTCATACAGTTGTTGTAAGCAAAGGGAACAATCGCCACATCAGTGTTTATCTTCAGCGCTATTGATGAGTCTTTGCCAGGTCTGCTTCTGCCGGGTGAGGTTACGACAGGACACCAGTTCTCAGATATCGTAAAATATTCGTCAGACTCGGACTCTTTTTGAGTGTAACTTAATCTCTGATCGCGTCCGAAGCTTCCTTTACCTAGTAGCAGTTCAAAGCAAACCCACGGCATTACCTCCAAAAACCAAGTTCGCAGTGGCGGAAATTTCCCTGGAGAGTGGTCGATTTCATTTTCACGATCTATTACTGTACCTGGTCATTAGTGTAAGATCTGGACGACAGGGAATTCCTACGGCGGGTAATAAGATGTGTCAGAGATAGACCATTATTTGATGCGAAGCGCCGAATGGCCAGAAAACTAGCAGCTTATCTCATGATATAATTTGAATGTCCTCAACTATATTTTAAACAATCTTATCCAACTGACTGGAAGCGCGAAATCATAACTATTGATGTCGCAAAGTGCGGCTGCCATGCCTAGAGTAGTCGAATAGTCGAATGTTTTTAGTTTCAAGTGTATAGTAGGCAACCCCCATAGACAGTTTTGACTTCATTGAAAATCTCAATTACGCTTTTCCCCTTCACAACAAAGTAGCGCATGAAGACGCGGATTTCGCACTTGACGGGAGATTGCATCAACCCTTTTGGCAAGAGATGATCCTGAATCAAAAGTTGGTTTCATTTGAAAGGTTGTCTATACAGCATTCTTACGCACATACCGAAAAAGCATTCACTACGATCCAGTACAATTACTTACCGGGCAGGCCTCACAATACCTCAGTAACAAAACATTAGCGCTTCTGAATAAGTTACAAGTAATTGCTCAAAGTATAATCCCAGCCAAATTTACGGACGCTATATTGCACGCATTGTAAAGATGGGCCGCAAAAACAGTCGTAGGTCATCTGCTGACTATCTACGAAACCACTGAGGTCATCATTTTCTTTTAATAAACTTTCCCAGTCGATATATATATCCAGATCGCATTAGCCGTTTCAACTGCCGGTGGTAAAGTGGGCAGTGTAATTAGATATTTGCTTCGGAAATGATCTTCAGATGCCAAAATCCATCTTGAGTGGTGCCCAGTGTGTGAACCTGCATTGATGAGTGAAGGAAAGTTTAGAAAATTATATCGACACTTTAACAAGTCGGAATAGTAGAAGTTTAACACTTCGTATATAAAGGTTTTGAGTTCTTTTATGTGGGCCACTTTCCACTCGTATACAGCTAAAAAATACAAAATGTTCCTTGATATGCTCCAAACTCCGCCGTTAATACTCGTATGATGATGTTGTCATACACATCTTAAAATGCAAAAAATTCACATGAAACACAAAACTCTCATTTTCTATCACTTATAATTATGCCAAATGTTGTATTTCTAGACTAAGCTTAGAGGGGTTTCCGGGTAAATTTCTAAAATATAGGACTATACTAATATTAACTTAATTTGAGCAAATTTTTAATGGAATGTATTTTGAGGCCTGGATAGGTTCTAAGAACGAGATACATCCTCACTCAGGGGTGTCACCTAATATAAGAAATTTCGAATTTAGAAAAGTATTGATTGAACCCGTTTATTTGATACCCCACATGACCATTTTCTGTGAAAAAAAAGTTGCTCCCCTTTTCGCACTATATGGAATACTCCCCTCCCTTAAACCCAAAGCCAATTAATGCAATGCGTTGCACATATCACTGATCACAGACAAACCAAATTGCATGCCTATAGCTCCAGCCGATTCGAAGTAAATCTTGACAGGTAGACAGGCGGACAAGCGCGACCCCAGCTGGCGGATTGGGGCATATCTGTAGATGTGCAAATATGTGTTCATGCCCTTTTCTTTTCTGACTGTGCATGGGCTAGTGTTTGCTCATCTCTGGTGTGCGGACCAAAATGGCTATGAGAAGGACACCCAGAAAATAAAACCAAAATGGACGAATTCAGAAGCAGTAAAGTTACGGTGCAGGGGCTTGGAACCCCAGTACCGGCGGCTTTTGGGAGTGAGCAAGCGGACTTCGACCACAGTGCCTCGGTTGTGGACAACTTGCCCACCGTTACATCTAATACTACAAGTGTTTCAGATTTGGTGAAGGAGGTGTTCAAACAAAGCACAAATCTGCCAAGAACACCAATTGCAAAAGCAAAGAATGATGGGCTAAAAGGAGCTAGCTGGCCAAAAAAGGCGATTTCGACATCCATCGGATTTGATCAAGAGGTACCCCAGTAGCAGCACATAGATCCATTCAGGAGAAGCTGATCAATTTTACCATCGCCTCCAATACCAAAGCTAGCAAAAGGGAAAGTCCATGGGAGCTCAGTAATTGAAAAAGGCGAAGGAGTCACTAAAAGGAGTAATATGACCAAGACTCACCGAGAACAGAGCCCTGACCCAAAAGAACTACCTTTTATGCAGTTTGGGACTAAAATAGTTGAGCTGTCTGAATTCATCAAGGACAAGCACAACGTGCACCAAGCCATTAAGAACATGGTGAGAGCCATCAGGGTGCTTTACAATAGGTTCCAAGGAGTCTTGACCAGGCCAACAATTAAAGACCCTCGACCGCTTCCTCTGAAAGCGTATGAGGTCCAGACATTCGCGAGAAGCTCCATGGCTGCTCCATCCAAGAGTCCACGCGTCCAATACTGTCCGTGCCTGCTCATACTCTGTGGAACATACTAGCTGTAAATGTCGGCTCCTTTTACTTTCGCTAATGAATTCTTCCCTCTTAAGCTCCATTATTTCCTGGAAGGCTGGATACCCACAAGGATGCTCGGCATTTTGATCTTGAATCCTGCCTCCTACGTACCGATGGTACACTTCCTCCTAGGGTGTGCACACTGTGCAGTTTGGGTCACCTCCACAGTCCAACAACAAATAAGATGTGGAGCGTATTCATCTTATTTGTTGTTTCGTCCTGTTACATGCCTTCGCTGTGTAATCAAAGTCTCTAAAACATCGGTTCTGCGCCACCTGCTTCCTGAGATGCTACAAAATCCATCTTATTCTCACTCTCACTGATGCCGCTGGCTCCACCTATAGGGTGATAATGGCGTTTCGTGCCCCACTACAGGTTTTTATAAAATTTTGTCGACACCCCTTCAAGTATGTTTTAGTGACTCGCGAACTACAGACTTTCCATTTGGCTCAAGAATGTGTCTGCGATTTCATCTTAAAATCCTTAAGCTCTAAAATCCCGCGTAGTCCTCCTTTCTTACACCGTCTAATTTTGCTATTATCACCCAAATTACTGAGTTTCGGGTCTGCCTTCATTCTTCGGGGAATATCAGAATGTCCCTTGGAATCATGATAACCTCCGGTCTCTTCCACTCGCTTTCCAAGGTTCTACCTTTTTCTAGGCTTCCATATCCTCAACACTGTCAAAATAGGCCTCAGTTTCCCCGATTACCTCTTCATCGGCGGTAAAATTTCTTACCAGCGAGTATTCTCTTGAGATATGAGAACAGGAAAAAATCGCTGGGGGTCACATCTGGAGAATACGGTGAATGCGGAAGCAATTCGAAACCCAGCTCATGCAATTTCGTCATAGTTTCATTGATTTGTGACACGGTGCGTTGTCTTGATGAAACAGCTCTTCCCTTTTCTTTAAATGGAACCGTTTTCGGCCATTTCATCGTTCAAGCGCTCCAATAACGCTATGTAACAGTCGCTATATGTGTTGGTTTTCCTCTTTTTAAGATAGTCGATGAATATTATACCATGCGCGGCCGGACTGTTACGACATCGCTCACTTTGGAGTCAGTTCACCATATGTAGTCCACTCAGATGACGATCCTTTTATTCTGCTGTGAAATAATGGAGCCATCTTTCGTCCATTGTCACATATCGATGCATAAATTCGGGTTTCTATGGGGAAAGAGCCTCAGACACTGCTCAGAATCGTCAACTCGTCATTGTTTTCGGCCGATTATGAGGTCGCGCGGCATCCATTTTGAACGGTTTTGCAAGTTTTGCGAGTTCAAGAATTCAATATCCCTAAAAGCTGTCTGGCGTCCTGATCTACGCCATCGCTCCATCTCAGGTAGGGTCCACCTCGTCTTCTCTTTCTATCATAGATATTGTTCTTATAGACTTTCCGGGCTGGATCGTCCTCATCCATACTGATTAGGTGGCCTGCCCGCCGCAATCTGTTTAGCTGGATTTTATCCATAACCAATCACTCGTGGTATCGCTCATAGATTTCATCGGTATGTAGGCTACGGAATCGTCCATCCTCATGTAGAGGGCCAACAATTCTTCGGAGGAATCTCCTCTCGAACGCGCCCAAGAGCGCGTAATTTTCCTTGCTAAGAACCGAGGTCTCCGTCGAATACATAAAGACAGGCAAGATCATAGTCTTGTACAGTAAGAGCTTTCATCCTATGGGGAGATGTTTCGAGGGAAACAGTTTTTGCGCTGTTGGCAGCAATCAACCGTACACGGATTTCATCGTCATAGTTGTTATCGGTTATGATTTTCGACTCTAGATAGGAGACAACATTCATGCGCGATATGTTCAAAAGGTGCCTTTGATATCTATAGACCCTCAGCTATCTCAATCAACTTCACTTGGCGGTCATCCAAATTATTTCGTGGACTTTTGTGATGTTTTCATCGGTAAGAGCGTCCATTGCGTACATTGCCTTCGGTGCTCATTTCGCCTCATTTAAACTTAGCAAACCACTTCTCAATGGTTAATTTCCCTGGTGCAAAGTCCGACTAATGTTGACCAAGCCAAGCTTTGGCTTCAACAGTATTTTTATTTAGATGAAGTAGCGTTCCACAACTAGCGTTCCTTGTGGTCGACGTATCACCGAAGTCTCAAATCCAAAATTTACCGCATTGTCGTCTTCCCTGTCGCTCTCCATGGTTCTGAGTGTTGGCTGACTATAAAAGATAATGAACGGCGTCTCGCGGTGGACTAGTGGAGAAACTCGCCTTGATCACATCCGAAATAAAGACATCCGCGATCGATATGGGGTAGCACCAATCGTAAAAAAATCGCGAGGGAGGCATCTCCCTCGTCATTTGCACTAACGAGAATTCACTTGCCTAGATTAATGTGAACATCGAAGTGGAAACAGCAGTATGATATGCTGGAAGGGATCTTAAAAGCTTCGCGAATGCACCCAGATCAGGCTTTTGGTAGAACAAAATGGCCCAACTAATCACGACGAGCCAACCTCGCTTGTGAACGGGACAAAGGCTAAAAAAGGATGAAGATTTACATGGAAACAGAAACTTTGACCCACCTTATTAGTAATATTAGGATTTTCATGAAATTTTTCAATATCGTAGCTTATAATATTATTTATATTGATGCCTGACTTTGTACTTTTTTTCAGATGAAAAACATTTCATACCAGACACGTCCAGGTGCGGATTTCATCTAATATCTAACTTGAGAGTCCGCCTGATTGCAAATTAAAATGTATTTCATAAGAGAAGCCGAACTTAAACTTCTCAAACGACCCCAACAAGACACAATCACCAAGTAAGGTTTTTATTCCTCGAATGACAAAATCTCTTAATTAACTAACATAAAAAGATAGAAATGTGTGCAACAAAAACTGATAGCCATCCTGTGAACCAATTTGCTAGGCGATTTCCAGGAATACGACATTAAAGTCAATGAAACTAATGGAACATAAATGAAGCCCAAATGCTACAATTTACATATGTGAATACGCTCGTACTTATTAAAACAGTTCTAGACACATTAAAAATCATCATTTGCATTTCCATACAAAGCCAGTCCAATTTAACGGAGGGTAAAAAACGAGGCTATTCAGCACATTCTAATTTTGATATTATAATTCCTCGCTTGATTCGGTCGTTATGCAAATTCTTATTATTCTAATCACTTATACTTTCTATCAAAATGCCAAAAAATACTTTAATACCTTCTAAACAGGCTTTTTTTTTATTACCAATTAATGTCCTCAAATTTGTGCAAATTCTAACTGGTGGACACGTCATTCATACACTTGGCCGGAAAGTTTGCCTTAGGTCAATAAATCTGGGAGAATCAACTTAAGAAATTGAAAATAAAATCAGAAATGTTAAAGTTAAGGCTGAATTTGGAAATTATGCAATAATGTACGGCGTATATGGATCACGTGCTATTCTTTTCCTGATATGATTCAAGAAATCAGATACAAGTTGTCACGACCGCTGAGTATTGAACTTTTCAAAATCATTTACATATTTAATCCGACTCGGCGTACGTTTGTTTCTATTATTTTAACAAGTAAAGTATGTGATACTTTGGATCGAGCAACTCATGCATATATGCATTTATAGAGATCTATGTTCAGGTGCTCATATGTATCAAATTTTCAAATCGAACTTCATGCTGAATACTTGGCACGACTTTCGCAAATTTCCGATTTCAATTGCCAAACAAAGCCAGAACCGAGGTGTTGCGTGGAGCAAGGTACATTAACCAACCTATGAAGGTAAATACAATAAACCAGCTTCAAACAGCGAACGGCATAAAAGATGAGAATAGTTTACTTCCTTCCTGCCTCGTACCGGGACCTTGAGGTCTGAATTGAACGTACACCTTTTTATGCAAACGATAATCAGCAGAAGTGGTTGACCTAGTTCGAAATTTGCAAGTAGTCATTGAAGTGTCTTTTCTAACAACCCACAACTTATTTGTCGCCAATAAAGTTCACACGAATTCCAGAAAAGCACTTGGGTAGTAAAGTTTTCATTAGTATTCTCCGTGGATATTATATAATCAACATGTGGGCATGGAATTGTCAAAAACACTTGTTTCTCAGGTGCAATAACAATGCCTTTTACAATACCACTCACCAGAAAAAGCAAACTAATTATTAAAATAGTAATCAGAAACAAGCCAATTAATCGGCGAATAATGGTCAATTGTTTGAGAAAGTACTGAAAAGCTGCAGAAATTACATTTGAAATTAATTGAACTGCGCACTAATATTTATTGGCAATGCAGGCACTATAAAATCTATTCAAATCAGTAATGCTGACATTAATGCATTTTTAAACTACGTGAGCAACGTCAGTTTAAACAATTATAAACAATTATTTGTACCAAATTGAAAGACGAGGCTATCTACAACGAAACATGCACCACAGCCACCAATCTGCATTCAAAGAGTCAAAAAGCTAGGATAGGTGCGATATGATTCACAGATTCGTATTGTGAGGCAAAATGATGTCAAATTTAGAGCCCTGTTTGGGCGATAGCCTTATATCAAAGGGAAGTGAATTGCAAGTCACGTAAGGCTAAGTAAATTCGTTTGTATATAAATGGAGTGATAGTTATCATATTAAACTTTCTGCTCAAGAAAGATTAGAAGATACTTCTTCGTTTAATAGATTGGAAACTCTAATTCCAATTGAAATAAACAAATAAATTTATAGAAAGCAAAAAAATGCTAAATAGGAAAAACAATGAAAAGGTGAATATACAGAAAACATTCATTCTTGTGAAAGCAAAAAAATACAAATTCTATTCATAATACTCTATGCAAATACGTTAATCAATTAGATTATGCAATATTTTATAGATTAAAAGAAAGAAGAAAGATGGATGAAAAGCATTTACATTTTAATATTTATATTGAGAAACGGAATTTGATATTTAAAGAAAATCGAACTTTATTACGATTTCTGCTGCAATGGACTTGCAATTTGTAATTTAAAAAGATGAGGAGAAACCACATTAAGGTTTTTCTTTAATCGGAAGAGTTAAGTGGTCAAAAGACCATCCTAAGTGGCCGGAGACGACCAAGAGGGGGAGAGCTATCCCAAAAACCTAAGAAAATGATAAAATTGACGGTGAAGCTCCGTCCGCAAATATTGAAGCTCCGTCGACACGTGCTTGCACGCCTCTCTGCTACCCAGGCTCGAGAATATGAGGGAGCGGGGATCTTTTATGCAATGCGATTCCTTACGCGTCATTATATCAAAATTCATGTGTCATGTTCGTGGGTTCGCACCGGATCCTGAAAATTCGCAAACATAGGGATTTCACGTATACCTGATGAAATATCATCACACGAGCTAAACTGAAAATTCAAGTTAAAATAATATAACGGCCCGACCGGGCGCGTGGAGTAGGCAAACTCACATCCTTGATCAATTTTCCTCTTGCTTCAAATGCATGGTGAGGTGCGGCCTTAGAGGTTTTCACCCCGCCTTGGCATTATGAGACCATTCTATTGGTACGCCTTCCAGGGGGAAAGAAAAAAATATTTTCTCAACCATTCATCATCATCATCATCATCAACGGCGCAACAACCGGTATCCGGTCTAGGCCTGCCTTAATAAGGAACTCCAGAGATCCCGGTTTTGCGCCGAGGTCCACCAATTCGATATCCCTAAAAGCTGTCTGGCGTCCTGACCTACCCCATCGCTCCATCTTAGGCAGGGTCTGCCTCGTCTTCTTTTTCTACCATAGATATTGCCCTTACAAACTTTCCGGGCTGGATCATCTTCATCCATACGGATTAAGTGACCCGCCCACCGTAACCTATTGAGGCGGATTTTGTCCACAACCGGACGGTCATGGTATCGCTCATAGATTTCGTCATTGTGTAGGCTACGGAATCGTCCATCCTCATGTAGGGGGCCAAAAATTCTTCGGAGGATTCTTCTCTTGAACGCGACCAAGAGTTCGCAATTTTTCTTGCTAAGAACCCAAGTTTCCGAGGAATACATGAGGACTGGCAAGATCATAGTCTTGTACAGTAAGAGCTTTGACCCTATGGTGAGACATTTCGAGCAGAACAGTCTTTGTAAGCTGAAATAGGCTCTGTTGGCTGACAACAACTGTGCGCGGATTTCATCATCGTAGCTGTTATCGGTTGTGATTTTCGACCCTAGATAGGAGAAATTACCAACGGTCTCAAAGCTGTATTCTCCTACCCTTATGCTTCTTCGTGTTTGACCAGTGCGGTTTGATGTTGTTGGTTGATTCGTCTTCGGTGCTGACATTGCCACCATATATTTTGTCTTGCCTTCATTGATGTGCAGCCCAAGATCTCGCGCCAATCAGCGCCTGCTCGATCTGGATGAAGGCTGTTTGTACGTCTCGGGTGGTTCTTCCCATGATGTCGATATCGTTAGCATAGGCCAGTAGTTGGGTGAATTTGAGAAGGATCGTACCTCTTGCATTTACATCAGCATTACGGATCACTTTCTCGAGGGCCAGGTTAAAGAGGACGCATGATAGGGCATCCCCTTGTCGTAGATTTGATGTTGTTGATGTCGAATGGTCTTGAGAGTGATCCTACTGCTTTTATCTGGCCTCACACATTGGTCAGGGTCAGCCTAGTCAGTCTTATTAATTTCGTCGGGATACCGAATTCTCCCATGGCCGTGTACAGTTTTACCCTGGCTATGCTATCATAGGCGGCTTTAAAGTCGATGAACAGATGGTGCAACTGTTGTCCATATTCCAAAAGATTTTCCATCGCTTGCCGAAGAGAGAAAATCTGATCTGTTGCTGATTTGCCTGGAGTGAAGCCTCTTTGGTATGGGCCAATGATGTTCTGGGCGTATGGGGCTATTCGGGGTAGCAAAATAGCGGAAAATATCTTATAGATGGTACCAGCAACCTCTATAATTGCTGCACTGTGTGGTATCTCCGTTTTTATGTATGAGACAGATAATGCCTCGTTGCCAATCGTCAGGCATTGATTCGCTGTCCCATACCTTGAACACAAGCTGATGAACCACTTGGTGTAACTGGTCGCCTCCATATTTAACCAATTCGGCTCCTGGCGACTTATGATTTTTTAGCCGATGAATTGCACGGACTGTTTCTCCTAAACTTGGTGCTGGCAGTATTTGTCCGTAGTCTTCAGTTGGGGGGACCTCCAACTCGCCCATGTTCTGGTTGTTCAGTAGCTCATCAAAGTACTCAACCCATCGCTCTAATATGCCCATTCTGTCCGAAATCAGATTTCCCTCTTTGTCTCGGCAGGATGAGCATCGAGGTGTATAAGGCTTCATCCTGCTGACTTGTTGGAAAAAATTTCCGCGCCTGGTGCGGTTGCTCCCTGTACTTTTCTAGTTCACAGACTTATTGGTTTTCCCAGGCTTCCTTTTTCCGTCTGTGAAGTCGCTTCTCCTCCTCGACGGAGTTCGCGATAAGTCTCTGCGCGTGCGCGCGTTCTTTGGGAATGCAACATTACTCGGTATCCAGCATTCTTCCATTCCGTTGCCAGCTTACATTCATCGTCAAACCAGCCATTCCGACTCCTTTTGCGGCTGGGGCCACGTATGTTTGTGGCCGTATCCATGATAAAGTTCTTCAGGTGATTGTGAAGATCGTTTGTTGATGCTTCATTTCCAGGTCCTCTGTTGACTGCGGTTATTGCGGCATCCATTTCCCTCTTATAAGTGTTGCGGAAGGCTGTGTTGTGGATAGAGCCAACGTATCGCCTGAATACGGGCTCCTTCCCTACTTGGCTGTTCAAATCCCCAAGTATGATTTTGATATCATATCTGGAGCAGGCTTCGAGGGTTCGTTCTACTGCCTCGTAGAAGGTATTCTTCTCCGACTCTGCAGTCTCCTCTGTAGGGGCGTGAACGTTAATGAGGCTTATATTTCTAAACTTGCCTCGCAAGCGCAGAGTGCATAGCCGTTCGTTTATGTTTTCGAAGCTGATAACAGCAGGCTTCATTTTTTGGTTGCCTAAGAAACCTACTCCGAGCACATGGTTTACTGGATGACCGCTATAGTATATGGTGTAGCGGCTCTTCTCCAGGAAACCAGTCCCTGTCCATCGCATCTCTTGTAACGCTGTTATTGCAGCCCTGGGACAGGGTATCGGCTAACTGCTCATCAGCTTCATCTCAACCATTAACCAAATAAATAATAAAATAAGCCATCTTCAATTCAATCGTAAAAAAAAGAAGAACAAAATAAAACACTCGTAAGTTATAAGAAGTTGATTGAATCAAAAATAAAATCATCATCATCAACGGAGCAACAATCGGTATCCGGTCTAGTCCTGCTTTAATAAGGAACTTCACACACCCCGGTTTTGCGCCGAGGTCCACCAATTCGATGTCCCTAAAAGCTGTCCAGCGTTCTGACCTACGCCATCACTTCATCTCAGACAAGGTCTGCTTCGTCTTTTTTTCCTACCATAGATATAGATTTGTAGTATAGATTTTGCGGGCTGGATCATTCTAATCCATATGGATTAAGTGACCCACCGACCGCAACCTATTAAGCCCGATTTTATCCACAAGCAGATGGTCATGGTATCGCTCATAGATTTCATCGTTATGTAGGTTACGGAATCGTCTACCCTCATGTAGGGTGCCAAAAATTCTTCGGAGGGTTCTTCTCTCGAACGCGGCCAAGAGTTCGCAAGGAATATATAAGGAGAAGCAAGATCATAGTGTTGTGCAGTAAGAGCTTTGACCCTATGGTGAGATGTTTCGAACGAAAAAGGGTTTGTAAACTGAAATAGGCTCTATCGTCATATCTATTATCGGTTGTGATTTTCGACCCTAGATAGGAGAAATGTTCAACGGTCTTGAAGTTGTAGTCTCCTATCTTTATTGTTTTCGTTTGACCAGTGCATTTCGATGTTGTTCGTACTTTTGTTTTTGGCGCTGACATCTCCCCGATGTACTTCGTCTTGCCTTCATTAATGTGCTGCTCGAGATCCCACGTTTCCTGTTCGATGATACTTCTACAATTGCTGCACTGTATGGTATCTCCCTTTTTAAGGTTTTGTGTGAAACAAAACCTTATTAGAATGGTGACGGTGTCTGTCTGTCCGTCTGTCCGTCTGTCTGTCTGTCTGTCTGTCTGTCTGTCTGTCTGTCTGTCTGTCTGTCTGTCACACCCGATTTATTCGGAAACGGCTAGACCGATTGTCACGAAAATTGGTGAGAGTATGTAATCTGGTGATCCCTTTACATGCAGTAAGTGGCGCCATCTTGCGTTAAGTTTAAGGGGGGGCTCTCCGTACATGTGAATGGAGGGTGCAAATTTTTTTTTCACAGAATGTAGCCAAGTAGGGTATCAAATGAAAGGTCTCAATTAGTACTTTTCGAATCTGGTTCAATATTTGATATTAGATGAAACATAGGGGAGTCAGGGTTGAAAATATGACCCACAAAAAGTGTAACAGGTCTCGTTCTCAGAACCTATCCAACCGAAAAATCTGGAAAAAATCACAGTGGTGTATCTCTACGAAATCTAGGCCTCAAAATATATCCGGTTCCGATATCTGCACAAATAAAGTTAATAATAGTATATTTCCACATTTTAGAAATTTACCCGGCACCCCCCCTTATGTTCATCCCAGAAATACAAAATTTGGCATGAATGTAACGAAGAATATAATGCACAGTTTGGTCAAGTTTGAAGAAAATCCAACTATTACTAACAAAGTTATTGGGGGTGAAACTTTACAATTTTTTGTGAATTTCGTGCACTCTACAACCCGCATGACGTCATCATCACATATCAATTCGTCAATACCACAACGAAATGAATTTTTATGAATTGGGTCGCAGACAATTATTTTGTTTTAGTTTTTTAGTTATTTGTCAACCAGACATGTGTATATGTAGGTATATAATATATGCGTGCTAATGAACTTTGCGGCTAGTGCCTAATTCAGATAGATATAAGACGTAAATCGGAAATATGGGTACGATAAATTTAGATATGTGCATATATGTGTACAGCAGGTAATAGGCAGTTTGTTTGTTTAGGGTGAGCATGATATCTATGGCTCTAATATGTACGTATATCTCGTAGTTTGGAAAAATATGAAGGATTATGTTGGATTTGTAGCTATATACGGACAGAGAAATGTGCGTCTCTTACATAACACAAAACCTTTATACCCGAAGCGCGAGCTTCCGGTATTCCGACTTGTTTATGTATGGGACAGACAATGCCTGTTTCGCCAGTCGTCAGAGCATCAGTTGATGAGCCACTTGGTGCTGTTGGTTGCCTCCGTATTTAACCAATTCGGCTGTAATTCCATCGGCTCCTGGCGACTTATGATATCTAAACCGGTGAATTGCAGGGATTGTTTCTTGTGTACTTAGTGGTGACAGCATTTGTTCGTCGTCCGCAGTTGGCGGGATCTCTAACTCGCCGATATTTTGTTTGTTGAGCAGTTCATCAAAATATTTAACCCATCGCTCAAATATACCCATCCTGTCGGAAATCAGATTTCCCTCTATATCTTGGCAGGATGAGCATCGCGGTGTATAAAGCCTCAATCTGCTGACTTGTTAGTAAAACTTCCGTGTCTGGTGCGGTTGCTCGACGTACGTTTCAAGTTCACAGACCTGTTGGTTCTCCCAGGTTTCACTTTTCTGTATGACGGAGTTAGGTCTCTGCGCGTGTCCGCGTTCTTTGGAAATGCTACGTTACTCGATATGCAGCATTCTTCCGTTCCGTTACTATTTTACATTCCGACTTTTCCTGCGGCTGGGGCCAAATATGTTTGTGGCCGTATCAATGATAACGTTCTTCTGGTTGCTATGAAGATCATTTGTTGATGCTTCATCTTCAGGGTCTCTCCTTATAGGTATTACGGAGGTCTGTGTTGTGAATAGCTTCATTATTCGATCTCACCTGATTGTGTGAGGGGATTGTAGATGATGTTGTAATTCGAGCCCGGAGTACTTTGCCAACGAGATAGTGTCCCGAGTCTATATTGGCACCACTATATATTCTGACATTCATCAAGACTGAGAGGTGGCGGCGTTCAATTAGCACGTAGTCAATGTGCCAGACTCTCCAGTCTGGAGAGGCCCACGTATATTTGTAGACCGCTTTCCTCGCAAACCAGGTACTTTCGTGCGATTGCAATAACTGAATAACCCGCAATTCCCCCAGTATCCCTATGTGAGCTATGGGAGCCGAAAATAATAATAATTGTGAACGCAATAATCCATGTTGGATGAGGACCTTGAATAATAAATAAAACAAACTGATATTAAAATGAAAATAAATGGCCTGTATCGTATTGATCGGAAATTAATAAAGTAAAGTTTTTGGCGACAGTCATTGAAGGGTGCGAGCTGACACACTTGATGTAAGTTGATAATATCAAATTGTATGGTGGTACTGACGGCCACTTTAGAAGTCTACTGCGAACTGTAGACATGTTACGCCGTGATATTCGCATACTGATCTTGCCAGTCCTCATGTATTCCTCGGAAACTTGGGTTCTTAGGAGGAAAAATTGCGAACTCTTGGCCGCGTTCGAGAGAAAAATCCTGCGAAGAATTTTTAGCCCCCTACATGAGGATGAACGATTCCGTAGCCCACATAACTACGAAATCTATGAGCGATCTCACGACCGTCAGGTTGTGGATAAAATCCAGCTCAATCGGTTACGGTGGGCAGGTCACTTAATCCGTACCCTCATCTGACCCAACCCGGAAAGCCAATAAGGACAATATCTATGGTAGAAAAAGAAGACGCGGCAGAGCCTGCCTAAGGTGGAGCGATGGCGTAGGTCAGGAGGCCAGACAGATTTTGGGGATATCGAATTGGTGGACCTCGGCGCAAAACCGGGATATCTGGAGTTCCTTATTAAGGCAGGCCTAGACCGGATACCGGTTGTTGCGCCGTTGATGATCAATCCTCTAGAAATTCACAACGTCCATTATTAGTGAAAGGGTCAATGCGTACCCCCAGACCTACAACACTCTCTCCGAAAACAGAAAAGCTGCCGAGTTGAACCAAGGGGTTGCAAAGAATAACTCATTATTAACTCGGTCGTTATAGGACAGGGAACTAGAGGCCAAAGAAATCGCTTTAGTTGCTATATCAATTACGCGAAGGCTTTTGACAGCGTCCCAGACACCTGGTAATCTCCTACTTCTTTGTAACATTAATCCCTAACTAACTTCTGGCGACAGTCAAGAGGGGGTGGTATACCACCTTGTCAGTGCAACCATCTGAGGGTACTAAAACAATTGTCAGAAAATTTAGTTGGATGGTGGCAACTGTGAACGCCCACACACGCGGTGAGCTACATTGTTTTATGTGGAGCTTTTCTTCACCAAATGCAGTCAGGGTATCAATGGAAAGGCCTCGATTGGTACTTTTCAATGCTGGCTTCAGTTCTGATATTTAATTCAAAAGAAAAGAGGGCGGGGACTAGTGCGGGGACTAGAAAGTGATCATTTCTTTCAAGGACCTATTCTCAGAAGAAAATCACAAAGCTGCTACTCTTCGGTGGCTAGGCTCTGAAATACCCTCCATCCCGATATATGCTTAAATAAAGTTAATAGTGCTATGTTACTGTAATTTTTAATAATTGAGCATAAAACGTCCTTCAATTCATCCTAGAATCATGCAGTAATATTGACTATAATACAAAGCATAATGCTATCAAGTTTGGTGCAAACCGAACTATTACTAATAAAGTTACAATAGTTCAAAGTTGTTGCTCCAGTGCAAATTCTAAGACTGTCAGTAGCACGATAAAGTGAATATAGTATTTTGACACAATATATACATATAAATTGCGTGCGTAGATACAAATGGAACAAATATCTAATCAAATATTTTCAAACCTGATTTCCACACTTGGTAATGGCATATAAGGGACCGAAGCATCAAACACCCAACCAAAGTTCCTAGACTTCTTAGCAAAAACGCAAGCGGGGGCAGGTCAATATCATAAACGACTTGAAGAAAAATTTTTGCAGACTCTGTAAACCTTGAGAAGCACGTTCAATCTGAGTTTATTTTATCTGGTAAAAGTAATCGGTTTGAGTCTCATTGCAGGTGAATAGTACCGTCCATGCAAAAACGTTTAAGATGAAGAAAAGATTTGCCTCGCTCTTCAGCCATCAACTTTTTCGACTGTAGTTAACATCGATAAAATCATTTACGTTTGACAGAACTACCCACTGAACGTTCGGTGGCTAACCAGTCAATCCGAAACATTTTGCACGACTGTTTGGCCATGAAACGAAAAACTAAATTATGTTGAACTCTCTGAAGACGTTACTTCAATGAATCAAGTAATGGCAGCTATCTAACGCAGTTGACTTTATTTCTTTATCAAGTCAAAAAGTGTGTTTGTACGGTTGAAAATTTCAGGTTTTGCCCCAACAAAAAGTTATTTGCGAGAGGGGTTGCTGCATTATTTTTTTCTTGAAGAAAACCCTGTCGGAACCGCATCGACTGCTTGTAAAAGTATACGAAGATCATGCTCCAACAGTTCGCATGGACCAAAATTGGTTTCAGCGGTTCAAAGATGGCGACTACAGTTTAGAAGACAAAAAACATGGACGACCGAATTATCTAAGAGAGCCATTTTATCAATTCCTGCAGCGAACTGTAACATCCAGAAAACACTCCGAATACTCGACGGGCAGGTGTCACCCCACCCGCCGGATTCACCGGATATTGCCCCATTAGGTTTTATCATTGGTTTCGGTCATTGGCACACGGATTAACATAGCTAACAACCGATTCGAGTCTGAAGCAAATGTCGAAAGATAGATATCTCACACGATCGTAAACCAAGATAAGGAGTTCTTCCAACGCGGAATCCGTATATTGCCGAAAAGATGGGCCAAGATTATAGCAGACGATGGAAAATTTTATGAATATTAAATGTTTTGTTAAATAAAGAAGCAAAAAAACAAACAGTCATTTTTACACACCTAAGAAAAGATTCCCCATTCATTCCTCTTCTTGCTAAGAACCCAAGTCTCCAAGGAATACATGGGTTCTTAGCAAGAAGAAGAATGAATAGGGGCGATACCATGACCGTCCGGTTGTGAATAAAATCCGGCTCAATAGGTTACGGTGGGCGGGTCACTTAATCCGCATGGATGAGGATGATCCCACCCGGAAAGTCCATAAGGGCAATATCTATGGTAGAAAAAGAAGATGAGGCAGACCCTGTCTAAGATGGAGCGTAGGCCAGGCTGCCAGATAGCTTGTAGGGATATCGAATTGGTGGACCTCGGCGCAAAACCGGGATGTCTGGAGTTCCTTATTAAGGCGGGCCTAGACCGGATACCGGTTGTTGCGCCGTTGATGATGATGATTCATTCCTCTGTGGAAGATATGACATTCATGTGGTCTATTCCCTCTAGTTTTTAACCTACCCCATTTTACATAAGACCGTACTTTTGCTTTATTATCTCTACGATGATTACTCCGCAAGCCAACCCAATTTGCATCCATGATGCAATTAGGATTTAAACTCGTGGTATGGAGAGACCGACACTTAACCGCCTCAGTCAGCGCGTCGCAAACGCTCCATTCCAAATCGAATTCCACTACATCTCCAAGGAATCAGGATGACTGGCATGTTCAATTCTTCCATTTTCCCAATACTTCATTCAACTTCGCCTATACTAAAACTACCACATTTCAGAACTTCATTATTCCATGCAAAACAATCTGAAATTGACTTTTATTCCCGGCCAAGTTTATCATAAAATCATTTTCCTCATTTTTGCCATTCTTTCGATATTCTTCGTTCATAAGTTTCGATGAGACGCACTCAAGGAATGCTTTATTAATCTAAGCCTGACAAAATCACTTCAAGCCCCTGAAGAAAAATCGAAATTTTATTCGAAAACTTTCCTCGTACTTAGTTGTTTCGCCACGCACCAGAAAAAAACGTAGGAATTTCCTCAACGTTGACAGAATCATAAAATGCATTATGGGGGTATTTTTCGGAAGAGTTTCGTCCTGTAGAAGCGCTCTAGAGAAAAATGGAGCAGCAGATAAGCTTCGCGCTTTCTCCGGAACAAAGAAATGGCAGTGGGGGTGAACGAAGAGGTGCTTGCTGAATGTGGTGTTTTATGTTTGCCATTGTTGTTTGCTTAATTCAATGTTTGTAGGCTATAGACGAAATATTTACATATGTGAGCAATTTACAGAATTGTGGTTTCACAAGCTGAAACTGTACAATTTTCAACTAAACATGAAGGTATGTACAGCGGAGATGCTTTCAACGTTGTGACAAAAAAAGGGCTGGGTGAAATTTTGTGTGCTTGAAAGCAAAAGTACGAATAAATTTACATATGAAAAGAATTTATGCGGAACGAACGGGTGTGACATCAATACAAGTCCTTTTTCGTTCGCATTAGGGGTGATTGTGGTGTTCAGGTTTTCTCTCATTTCGTGGCATTTATTACGAATAATTCTGATTTTAAATACACACATGCATATGTTTTTCGCCTTGTTCGGCTTTTTAAATAAAAAGGAAGGTAGAGACCAAGAAGCGAAACATCCTTTTGAATTTCAATTAACATGCATGAGAGCGCTTCTTCCGGTTTCTATTTGCATAAATGAGATTCAGGAATAACTTTTTTGCATAACAAATTTCATAAATACTTTTACTGTCATTAGTACCCACACCGGTGATATCCATTCCATGTTGCAATATGATTTGGGAGCCAATATAAAACAAGTCGGAATACCGGATGCTCGCGCTTCGGGTATAAAGGTTTTGTGTTATGTAAGAGACGCACATTTCTCTGTCCGTATATAGCTACAAATCCAACATAATCCTTCATATTTTTCCAAACTACGAGATATACGTACATATTAGAGCCATAGATATCATGCTCACCCTAAACAAACAAACTGCCTATTACCTGCTGTACACATATATGCACATATCTAAATTTATCGTACCCATATTTCCGATTTACGTCTTATATCTATCTGAATTAGGCACTAGCCGCAAAGTTCATTAGCACGCATATATTATATACCTACATATACACATGTCTGGTTGACAAATAACTAAAAAACTAAAACAAAATAATTGTCTGCGACCCAATTCATAAAAATTCATTTCGTTGTGGTATTGACGAATTGATATGTGATGATGACGTCATGCGGGTTGTAGAGTGCACGAAATTCACAAAAAATTGTAAAGTTTCACCCCCAATAACTTTGTTAGTAATAGTTGGATTTTCTTCAAACTTGACCAAACTGTGCATTATATTCTTCGTTACATTCATGCCAAATTTTGTATTTCTGGGATGAACATAAGGGGGGGTGCCGGGTAAATTTCTAAAATGTGGAAATATACTATTATTAACTTTATTTGTGCAGATATCGGAACCGGATATATTTTGAGGCCTAGATTTCGTAGAGATACACCACTGTGATTTTTTCCAGATTTTTCGGTTGGATAGGTTCTGAGAACGAGACCTGTTACACTTTTTGTGGGTCATATTTTCAACCCTGACTCCCCTATGTTTCATCTAATATCAAATATTGAACCAGATTCGAAAAGTACTAATTGAGACCTTTCATTTGATACCCTACTTGGCTACATTCTGTGAAAAAAAAATTTGCACCCTCCATTCACATGTACGGAGAGCCCCCCCTTAAACTTAACGCAAGATGGCGCCACTTACTGCATGTAAAGGGATCACCAGATTACATACTCTCACCAATTTTCGTGACAATCGGTCTAGCCGTTTCCGAATAAATCGGGTGTGACAGACAGACAGACAGACAGACAGACAGACAGACAGACAGACAGACAGACGGACAGACGGACAGACAGACACCGTCACCATTCTAATAAGGTTTTGTTTCACACAAAACCTTAAAAATCGGTCGGTTCATCGTGATCGGTCCCGCCATTTTGTTGTTTCATTTGACTGATCTGGATGCAGTCGAGGGACTATCTAATCTCCAGCCAACCACCGCTGTATTGCATAGCCTTTTGGTCGTTTTCCATCGACCTCAGTATTCAAACCAATCTTGACAAGTTAATTCACGTTAGTGCGAATTACGTGACCGTACCATCGAAGACGCCTCTCATGCAATTTTTCCATGATCGTAGGAACCCCATATCGATCGCGGATATCCTCATTTTAGATGTGATCAAGACGTGTTTCGCCACTAGTCCAACCCACCAACTTCGTCCCCATTACCACGAAGCACCGTTCATTGTCTTTTATAGTGGGCACATACTCAGAACCATAGAGGACAACAAGGCGGACGACACTGCGGTAAATTTTTGTGGTAGAACATCACTTCATCCAGGCTGCACTAATGCGTGAAGCAATTTCATAACGCAATTCTCCATTGGTTGATCCCATTGACGTGAGATATTTAAACTGCTCAGTTCTGACCAGATCGCTGCCACTGAAAATAATAACGCCTTCTTCACAGGAATCGGTCATCAAAAATTATGTTCGAATTCAATCTCAGACTATGTTGCATGAAGCCGTAATTTTTAGACAGGTTGCTCTAGATCAGCTTTGCTATGAGACGCCAGGAAAATATCATCTACATAGAACAGTGGATGGATGTCTCGTGTGACAATTCCACAACCAGAACAAAGAGGAGTGGTTAGAGGGAACATCGACAGAGACACAAAACGGTTTTGATACACCCGACATATTTCAAACTTTGCTTTTCGAATCGTGGTAGGACAATGGTAGGTGTTACCGCAAAGCATACCAGATGAATTCGTGTAGCGCATGGCCAAACGCCGCCTCCAGATTCAGAGATGGAAAGTGAAGAGGGCGACAGTAGTTCCACAGTTCTTGACAAACTCCGTTTGATTCAGGGTTATTTGACGATGTCGCAAATACGGTTTTGAAGAACGCTTTCGAAAATGTTCATGGCATGGGACGGTAATTTGAACATTCTGCTGGACTACCTTTCTTTTTCCATATTGGAATTGTGATACTTTCTTGTCAGTCAGATGGTGTTCGAACTTCCTGAATAACCCGATTAAAGAACTCACTGAGCCACAGTGTTGGGTCCAAGCTCTTCGCTTCCAGAGCTCAGATGAGATATCGTCAGCCCCTGTTGCTTTCTCCGATCTCATTCGTTTTATTGCTACCTCGGCTTCAGTGCCGTTGACAGGTGGATTTGCATGAAATGTCGGCAGTGCTTCTAACATTGCAGATGAACAAATTTTACTTTTGGAATCTGCTCGGTCGTCGGCCGGTAAGCAAAGTGCCGAGCGTTTCGTTTCTTTTCCTCCCGCGTGGTATTCTTGTAAATTTGTAAATTGACCAACATTTTATCTTCGAGAAAATTTATAGTACAGGGTTTTCTTCCACGGGCCTTCATTTGCATATCGTCATTATACATACTATCACTGATTGCAAAGCCGTTCCATATGAGACCATAGCACCTCAATATCAGCCGTTGATTGCCGTCCTGGGCATTAAGCCACCGAGAAAACAGCGTGAGAGGCGGACTGGCCGCGCATTAAATGGGGATGATTTCGTGAGAAGAAAGAAGAAATGGTCTCATTTATGCAATTACCAACTATTACGAATGTAGAAGAATCGTGGAACCGAATTACAAACACGATACACGAAGCGGCCTCCGCAACCCTTGGGGTCACCAAGCTAGGTAAGCGGTACATAAATCGAGACAATTGACTTTGGAATGACGATGTTGAAATTAAGGTCCGTGAATAGAAACGCCTCTACCAAAAGTTTCTCGACGATGAAACGTTCGCCAACTGGCAAATTTATAAGATGCCAACCGGGAAGCAAAGAAAACGATCGTGACCCGAGGGAACCATTATAAAAATCTTTACGATAAACTGGACATGGCCGGATGGCGAGAGAGATCTATCTCGACTTGCCAAAAGCCGAAACGAACGCACACAGGGTATCGAACACTTCTGTTGCGTTAATGACAAGAACCATACTTTGCTTACCAACCGTCGAGCCGCAACGCATAGATGGCGAGAATACTTCGAATAGATTTCAACTGAAGAATTTGCTCATCCTCCACTTCCACAATCATTGCCGACATTTGGAGTTGTTCCACCTGTCATCGCAACTCGTTGGGTAGTTCCGTCCCTACGAACTCGAGGAGGGCGATCAGACCCGAGTCTGCAAGGGACCCATCTGCAGTGGCTCTGCCACGAAGCCTCACCGGAGATTATCTGGTACCATGGGAACCGGGATGGCCCTCTGAGAGCATATGCTCCAGGAGAATTCCTGGAGAATGTGTTCTCGGCCCGGTTATTTGCGGTTGGCCCCTAGTGGGAGTTTCATGGTGGTTATTGTTATGCCTACATCGCGGGCAGCGTTCCTCGGAGCTCGAGCGTGGAGTTGCGCTGTACAACTTGGGTGCCGTACTCTTTAGTTGCGGCAGAGGTGTTAGATAGACCTCGCATCCACTGGTACGAATGCCGAGTCTACACTCAGTATAAACCAGGACCGTTGTGCTTGCCTGGCGGGGTTCTGATTGTGGTCCCAAAATCAATCCGTGTCCGAAGAGGACCGCGGGATTATGCCTACACGGCAGGTACTCACGTTAAACCCCCCCAGGACCTTCATGACAGCACAACTGGTGCTCAGAGGTGGCGGTGAGGAAGATGGGGCGGCAACCCTGTCGGCCAAACCAAAACCAAGTGGTCGAGGATAAGCTCCATAGTGGTGACACCGGGAGACGCTGTACTCACTTTGGTTTATCGGCCGTGATACAAAGGCCTAATTAGGGCGATCAGACCCCCCAGACCCGACCCGGTCACGAAACCTTACCAGGGGTATACTGGTACCATGGGAACCGGGATAGCCCCTGGACTCTCATACTTCGGGTGAACTCCCGTTGTATGTGAGGACAGCTCGGTTATTTGCGATTGGCCCCCTAGTGGGAGTTTCATGGGGGTTGTGGTTATGCTCAAGCGAAAAGAGACCTTCGGGCCTCGGCGTGGTGTTGCGTTTCAACACGGGTGCCGTACTCCTTAGTTCGGTAGAGATTTAGGTAATTCTTGCATCCACCAGTGTATGAATGCTAAGCCATGCGCTTGGTATAGACTGGTACCGTGTCTGAAGAGGACCGTAGGATTAAGTCTTCACGGCAGGTACCTACGTTAAACACCAAAGGGCTTAACTGTCAGCGCAACTGCAGTCGAGGAGGCAATAAAACGAATGAAATCGGGGAAAGCCATGGGATCAGACGCCGTCGTATCTGAGCTCTGTAAAACGAAGAGCTGCGACCCCACAATCTGGCTCAGTGAATTCTTTAATCGCGTTATTCACGAAGGTAGAACACCATCAGACTGGCGAGAAAGTGCAACAATTCCAATATGGAAAACGAAAGGTAGTCCAGCAGAATGTTCAAATTACCATCTGATTCGGTTACTATTCCATACCATGAAGATTTTTAAACGCATTTTTGCCAACTGTATTCGCGAAATCGTTGAAATAATCGTGAATCAAACGGGTTTGCATGCTCTACGATAAGACTTAGTGCAAAAAGAACTCGTGGTTTAATTGCTCTACCACGATCCGGAAAGTAAAGTTCGAAGTGTGGCGGATGTATTAAAACCATTTCGTGTCTCTGTTAGTGTTCATCAAGAAAGCGCCGTCTCACCGCTCCTCTTTGTTCTTGTTGTGGATGCCTTCACACGGGACATCCAACGTCCAGCGCCCTATAGAATGCTTTATGCAGATGATGTTTTCCGAGCGTCTAATACCAAAAATGATCTCAAGCAACTTGTCCAAAAATGGACATCTCATGTCCAGTGTTTGTTTGAATGTTGTTTTTGGGAGGGCTATTTCCCTGCATTCTGGAAGACTGGTTGTGCTCCTGAGATCGCCAAAGAAGGATAAGAGTAGTTCTCGGTCGTATAGGGTGATATCTCTTCTCCCGGCCCTTGGCAAGGTCATGGAGAGGATTATAGTCCAGCGACTGGCGGGGAAATCATCCCATCTGGCGTCTGACGGGCAGTAATGCTTCCGCACTGGGAGGTCCACCAACGACGCCTTGATGCATGTTAGGAACTTTGTTGTCCGTTGTCCTCGCAAATACGTCCTTGGAATATTTGTTGATTTCAAAGGCGCATTTGACTACCTAAGTTGGTCCTCTGTGTTGTCCAAAATTCGTGAGTGTGACTGCCGGGAATTGGCTCTGCGGAAGAGCTACTTCCACGGTAGAAAGGCATTCGTCCAAGGTGTCAATGAGCGTATGTGGGTGAATGTTGAGCGCGGCTGCCCGCAGGGATCTATCGCAGGTCCATTTATATGGAATCTGATGATGGACGAACTGTTGGGTGAGCTTTCTTCCGTGGCTGAATGTGTTGCCTACGCGGATGATCTCCTCATTCTTGTTGAGGGTAGCACTTGCCGTGAGCTCTAGCAGCAGGCTACCGAATACATGCGCATCGTTAACGCGTGGTCCAGTAAAGTCGGTGCCGCGATCTCAACGGAGAAGACCGTCGGAATGATGCTTAAAGGCATCCTACGTCGTCCACATTGCGTAAAGTTGATCGGAGGGTCCTTAAAGATCCTTCAGAAAGTGACCTACTTGGGAGTCACGATCGCGGAACGCATGTCTTTGGTCGCGCACCTGCGCGAGCTCAGGCTACGCTTAACTAAATTGGTGTGTATGATGAGACGAGTAATGGGGTGTGAGTGGCGTCTAAGCAGGAGAGCTGCTAGATCCATTTATGTGGGGCTCTTCCTTGCATGTTCCACGTATGGGTCCCCTATGTTGTATGACTTGACACTGACGGTGAAGGGCAGGCAGCTGCTCTACGCTTGTCAGCGACTGGCTTTGTCAGCATGTCTTCTTTGTATGTCGTACGGTCTCGACCGACGCCATGCAGGTCTTGTTAGGTGTTCCTCCTCTTGATGTGGAGGTAGTCTGGCGTCCCACGGCCTACAGGATCAGGAGGGGCGTACCTTTGCTGCAAACAGATTTAGTAGCTGGTGATCAGGTGGAGGGGCTAGGATCGCTTGCGGTCAAGAAGTTGTTAGACGAGAGTGTAACATCTAAGTGGCAGCTTAGATGGAACGAATGTGGGAAAGGTCGGGTCACGTATAAGTACGTTAGGAATGTGTCTGCCAGAGGAAGTTCCGTTGTGGACTTCGGGCTTGAGATGGGCTTCCTCCTGACTGGGCATGGTAGCTTGAATGAGTTCCTCTTCAAGCACAACCTTGCCTCCAGTCAGGGTTGTGTTTTGTGTGGGGCTGACTCGGAGGACTGGTTACATGTTCTCTGCCTGTGTCCAGCGTACAGTGACATCCGCAATCTAGACGACATGGGCGTTCACGTATTGAACGGTATCTACGATATTAGCCAGTGCCTTGAGTGCTGCCTCCTCGACGCTGCTTCGCTTGCAGTTGATGGGCGAATGGACTAGTGGCCGCGGTGGTTAGCCACCAGCTTTTGTGTGTTAGTGTTAGTGTTGTCTTGTGATGTCCTTTGTGTTGTGTTGTACGCACAGCGGTAGTTAGCTGGTGAAAGGTTCCGTTGCGGTTCTCCGCCTCGGGCTGATTCCAGTTAACCCGTTGGGGTGTTCCGTCCCCACGTACTCGAGGAGGGCGATCAGACCCGAGTCTGCAAGGGACCCATCTGTAGTGGCTCTGCCACGAAGCCTCACCGGAGGTTATCTGGGACCATGGGAACCGGGATGGCCCTCTGAGAGCATGTGCTCCAGGAGAATTCCTGGAGAATGTGTTCTCGGCCCGGTTATTTGCGGTTGGCCCCCTAGTAGGAGTTTCATGGTGGTTGTGGTTGTGCCTACATCGCGGGCAGAGCTCCTCGGAGCTCAAGCGTGGAGTTGCGCTGTACAACTCGGGTGCCGTACTCCTTAGTTGCGGCAGAGGTGTTAGATAGGCCTCGCATCCACTGGTATGATTGCTGAGCCTGCACTCAGTATAAACCAGGACCGCTGTGCTTGCATGGCGGGGCTCTGATTGTGATCGCAAAATCAATCCGTGTCCGAAGAGGACCGTGGGATTAAGCCTTCACGGCAGGTACTCAGGTTAAACCCCCAGAACTTTCGTGTCCAAAAATGGAATGATCGCCTCATGCAACACGATCTCAGATTGAAACTCAATAAAACCGAATTTTTGACGACCGATTACCATTAAACTGACACAATCACTGTCAGCGGCAGTGACCAGCCCAAAACTGAGCCATTTAAATACCTTGGGTCAACGCTATCAGCCAAGGGAGAACTGCGTTATGGAATTGCTTCACGCATCAACGCAACCTGGATGAAGTGGCATTCCACAACTGGTGTTCTTTGTGATCGACGTATCAACTAAACATCTCAAATCGAAAATTTACCGCAATATCTTCCAGCCTATCGCTCCGTCATGCAGACGAAGATACTGCGTTAGATTAATGGCGTGACCCGTTTTGATCACATCCGAAATAAGGATATCCAAGTTCGATATGAAGTTGCACCGTTCGTGGAACACTGCGAGAGAGGCATCTTCGATGGTATGGTCTTGAAGTGTGCTAGAACACTTCATTCAAGACTGTAATGGTACACTACAGGATTACAGTACCCTGCAAGAGGCAATGTGGTCAAAATTGCGCTCCCCCGAGATTATTAACCTGATTTGACTCAGTCAATCCCACTGCCACTAGTGAGATTTTAATCGCAACCTTTCTTATAATAGCCTTGTGCTCTAACCACTTAGCTATCTGGACATTAGCCAAATTAAAAAAATGCAAGATCAGGGATACCCCTAATCTTAGGCCGTTTTTAATGGTGAACTACCTCGGATGTGATGCATCTGCTATCATCTTGCCTTGCACATTGGTCAGCCTTATTCGCTTATTGCGGATACCGAATTCTTTCATCGCCGCCGCCCCTGGTCATGCTATCATAGGCTGTTTTAAAATCCATGAGGGAATGGTGTAACCGATGGCCATATTCCATGAGTATCACAATTGCTGCAATACGTGGTATCCCCTTTTTAAGGTTTTGTGTAAAACAAAGTCCTGTTAATTCCAACTCAATGTCTGCCTGTCTGGCTGTCTGTCTGACACACCCAATTTACTCCGAAACGGCTGAGCCTAGTACCTCCAAATTAAGTGCGAGCGTGTTTTATGTGAGTTTCTTTGCATGTAGTGAGTTTATGTTGAGTATAAGAGGAATGGATGATTGAAGGGTCTACAATTTTTTTATAAGAATATAGTAATAGATTGGGTTTCAAATGGAAGGACTCAATTAGTACTTTTCAGAACTAGTTCTACATGAGATGCGAGGTAAGAGAGCTAGGGCCCAAAACGTAACAGGTCTCATTCTCAGAACATGTCCGATCGAAAAATCTGAAAATAATCGTAAAGAGAAAAGCATCTATGTATATAAAATTTGGACCTCAAAATACATCCCATTCATTTACCTGCTCAAATGGTATTAATAATTGTATATAACGTTATTTTATAAATTTACCATAAAATCTCCCCTTTTATCTCGGCAGAATGAACACTGAGTTGTATAGGGCTTCTTCCAGCTGATCCGCGCAGGATCGATTGAACCCTGTTCTTCTTGATTTTACAGACCTTTTGGTTTTCTGAGACTTCCTCATCTATTTGTGAAACCGCTTATCCGCTGGACGGAATGATAAGTCTCTGCACATGCAGCGTTCTATGAGATTGCCTCATTGCTCAGTATGCAGTATTATTCCATTCCGTTGCTAGCTTCAAATGACCGTCGAACCACTCATTCCGACTTCGACAAGATCATACCAGAAACGGTTTTCTGCCGCCCTGTTTTCTTTTTCTTTCCGAATGTAAGAATTTTCAAAGGATATCGGCATATATGTCAATACAAGTCTGATTTAGAATTTTCCATAACAACTCAGAATTTCCCAAACTATTTTCAGAACTTTCCATTTTGAATTCAGAGTTTTTTCAAAATTTTACTATAAAATTTTATACTAACTTTTTACCTCTGAATAAGAATCGAGCTAGCGTTCTTGGAACAAAAACTGAGCTGGTCATCAATTTTCTCTCATGATTTCTTTGAATAGACCATGGTATTCGGTCTGGGAAAAAAGTAATCCCTTCAATCTTCTATTTTATTTCATGACCTCTAGACAAACAAGTCGGGAAACCGGAGGCTGGATGCTTCAGATATAAAAGGTTTTGTGTTTCTTTATGTGAGGCGCTTTGGGTGCATGACAGCTCCATATGAACGTAGTTAAAAATTAAATTGCGCTCTGTTTTCTAATGAGCCAGAATATGGTACTCAACCTCATACGCTTCACACTAGCAGTTTAATACTGTTCGCAAATGTGAAGAAGTTAACCTACACCAGATACAAACCAACCGCGATATCGGGATAAAGGTTTTGTTTTCATCTTCTCTGAGAAGCTCTCTGCACATGGTTTTCCATTCGTACATAACTAAAATTGCAAAATATTCCTTCATTAATTGCTAAATTCCAAATATGCATATGCAGATACATATCAAAAACATGGATATTGTGCTAATCCTACATAAACGAATGTTGCCCATCCAAATTTATCTAACAGAGCTTCACGTATTTCCACTTTTCTCGGTGCACAAAAGCATACATATGTTCACTTTATATGATGATGACGTCATACACCTCTTAGAGTGCAATAAATTTACGTAAAACGGAAAAGTTTGAACCTTCATAACTTTGTAGACAATAGTTCAATTTCATTCAAACTTCAAACAAAAACAAGGTTATGTCTTATGTAATCTTTTCTATCAGTACCTAATCTTGCGCTTCTAGGATTAAAGTAAGAGGGGTTTTCGGGTAGATTTCTTAAATATAGTAATATGCTATTAGTAACTGCATTGGAGAAGATATTGGGATGAGATGTATTTTGAGACCTAGATTTCGAATAGATATACCATTATAATTGTTTTCAGATTTTTCGGCTGGAGAGGTTCTGAAAACGAGACCTGTTTCATTTTTTGGGGCACTAATTTTGAGCGCTCTGTCCCCTATATTACACTTAATATCAGAAACAAGATCCAGTTTGACAAAGTACGAATCGTGCCTTTTTATTTTACCCCCCTTCAGAGTCAGTACAAAATATCGCCACTCGTTGCACGTATTCTCTCCAAATTTCGTGACAATCGGTTTAGCTGTTTTCGAGTAAATCGGGTGTGACAAACAGACAGACAAGCATTGGATCGATTCTAATTAGGTTTTGTTCCACACCATAGAATTTTAATAATTCACTCAAATGCCAATTATACTAATAATAATTGTTGGCGCAACAATCCAATTGGATCAAGGCCTTCAAGTGTGTTAGAGCACTTCATTCAAGACCATAACGGTACACTAGGTGCTTACACTGTTGAAGGCAATGTGATCAGCATTGCGCTAGCCCGAGATTATAACTCTGATTTAATTCAGGTACTCATTCACAGCTGTGTCGACTGGTATTCGACGTCAAATCGCGATGCAAATCCCACTGCCACCAGTGAAATTTGAACCGCGACCTTCCGTACGACAACCTTGTGCTCTAACCACTCAGCTATCCACACACTGTCAATGGGACATATCTTGAGACCTAGATTTCACATAAGCGCACCACCTTGATTTTCTTCAGATTTTGGGTTGGGTAGTTTCGGAGAATGAGTCCGTCTCACTTTAAGTGTGCACTTTTGACACCTTACTCACACGTTTTACGATCCTTGCTATTACTTTCAGGCACTTAACCGTCCTGGAGGACACCATTGGAATATTGTATTCTTAGATAGGTTCATTAAAGCAAATACTGATAGAAAATTGATGGGCAGCCCAGACTTTTTCAAAGATCCAAGATCCATCCTTCTACAGCGATATAAGTCAAAAATTCTTAGTCTTGGTAGTCAAAAATTAGAAAATTCTGAAAAGTTTGAATACAAAATGGAAAATTCTCTAATTGATTTGGAAACATCTGAAGTTATGATAGTTTGGGAAGTTCTGAAATTCATCATCAACGCCGCAACAACCGGTACCCGATCTAGGCCTGCCTTAATAAGGAACTCCAGACATCCCGGTTTTGCGCTGAGGTCCACCAATTCGATATCCCCAAAAGCTGTCTGGCGTCCTGACCTACGCCATCGCTCCATCTTAGGCAAGGTCTGCCTCGTCTTCTTTTTCTACCATAGATGTTGCCCTTATAGACTTTCCGGGCTGGAACTTAACCTATTGAAACGGATTTTATCCACAACCGGACGGTCATGGTATCGCTCATAGATTTCGTCGTCATATAGGCTACGGAATCGTCCATCCTCATGTAGGGGGCCAAAAATTCTTCGGAGGATTCTTCTCTCGAACGCGGCCAATTGGTTTGGAAAATACTGAATTTGACTGACCAAACCTATATACTATGTGTTACTAGTCACTGCTAGTAACATACATATGCATGTGTATATATTATCGGCGTATACAGTTTGTTTAATCTTTGGCCACTTATCCGCCCATCTGCAAATACATATAGGTACAGTTATATCCATATATTATTTATTATGAGCGTCATCTCATCGCGTTTTTGATTTTCCTTATGAAAGGGGTCATACGAACTCTTGTACCACTTTTAATAGGACGTTCGCCCTTGGACTGCCACATGGATAGTGATCTGAACTATATGTGCGATTGCGGAGGAGAGGAAAAAGGAGCTCTGTATTTCATATTCCTGTGGGCTACTCAGCGTTTAAACGAAGGCATATTCTGAGTTTCCGAAAAGTCTGCAAACAACGCGGACTAGAGGCATTTTGAAAGGATTATACAATATTGCTAGTACATGAAGTTTTCACGTTTGGAACCTCACCTTTCTCTAGTCTTTTATCTTAACCTAACCGCTAGTTACTTACCAAATAATTTTTTACATACAAAAACCATAACGCATTAGCGCTTCCAACTTATATATCGCAGCTAGACAAGGTTTCCAGGTTTACCTCATCTTATGTAGGACTTCTCTAGACAATACTACAAAACACGTGATTTTCTTTAAACATGTGAGTGGTGAAACCACGCCCACCTTGTTAAACGAGTAGCTCTGTAAAATTGCGTATTAATACTTTACTTTTTACTAGGTTAACTAATAGGTTTGTCCTTGTAGTGACCGGTCTATTCTTGTATGCCTTTCTATAATACCTGTTTATTTTACATTCATAAACTCAGACAATCAATATATTCAAATTCCGGACGCGCTATTTTGATTTGACAAAGCAATCAGATTACGCAGCTTTTCCACCTTGAGTCAACTTCCTTTGCTCAGACTAGCTGGTGCCAATTTTCATAAATAACTCCAAATTTCATAATGTAAATAAACTACGAGTTGCCACACTACATCCAGCCAGCAGATTTTGAACCTCATTAACATCAGTTGGTGGAGCTAAAATTGTAACATGAATAGTCTTAGAAATGATTAGATGACGTCTTTTCATCGCGATTGGTCCTGCTAGCGAGAATCTGGTTTTCCAAACGTTCCAGGCTTTTTTCGATGCAAAACCAGCTTCCAACTTGCGAGGGTCCTGTGGCCATTTACGTACTCCCCTTGCTAAATTGATTCAGGAACTGGAAATGCATAAAGGTCAGCCCCGCAGCTTACGCCATAGCAACACGCAATAATGCCAATAATTTAATTTCCAAAGAATAAAAAATATATATATATTTTGCAGAAAATTTTGCGAAATTCATTAATCAGGTTATAAATAACACAAGAGAACTCAGAAATTTGAATATTTAAATAAATATGCATATGAGCTTGAGGTAGTCAAATCTAAATACTGGAAAAATGAAACATTGAACCTAAGTGATATCAAGACGTGGCTGATTTGAATAACATGGTCAACGACTTAGATGACTTTATTAAACAAATGCACTGCTCTCCTCACATTTTGGTTGATTTAATATGTAGCGTTGATTTCATTGTCAGTTGACTGTAACGACTCAGCACAGGCCAGGTTTTGTTACCTGAACTTGACTTTTGTTTTAAAAACATCGACACCAGCAGTAAATCACAGATTTTCAATACATTCCGATCACCAGCGCCACGGCTAACCTACTGCTACGCAACTTGTGGTAAAATTTCTTATGAACTACATAACCCTTAACCATAAAAAAGTGGGCTTGTATTTATATATATGTAGAATATCTACTGCATTAGAAGATATATCAAGGGAATGCGCTATTAGAAAAGATATTCCGAGATACCATGCCGTTGTGTTTGTGTTATATAATGCGGATATTTTTCAATGACAACACACTAACGTAAGCGATTGGTTTCGGTTTGAATTTATAAAGTCCAAGATTCCATTATTCAGGCACGTGAATATCTGGTGACTACTACATATGGGAGGCTGCTTCAACTCGAAAACGTGATATGCTTATCTCACTGAGATTGACTTGTTGAAGAACGGAAGACTTGACTGGCGGTTCTATGCCCATGCCTTAGAGGCATTGCAAATCTAAAGTCTGGATTGGACCATTTTCGAGGCGTTTGTCTCATGTAACTGATAACAACAATGAAAAGTTATTGCTACTTCACATGAATAAACAACCGAATCTAATAAATTATAAAACAATCTGACAAGGCACCAATTAAATTACTTTCTAAGACGAGCCAGATTTAGATAATCCTAAAGCAAAATAAGAACTTGTCTCGGAAACACCACGGCTAAAAATGAGAGTGCAACTCAGACTTCGACATTTTCTTATCATATTCTAGAAACAAAGAAACAAAAATTTTTAAAAAATGAGAAATGTTCGCTAATTTAGGAGATTCCTAGAAAGCACACCTTTCAATTTTTCTTGAAAGTTGGAGAAAAGCGGAACTAGTTTTTGGAAAGCCCACCGCGGGTAAATGCACCAATTATAGTGAAAGCGGAGTTAATTTTTCAAAAGTATACATATGTATGCACTATGCATACCCAAACACTCCGAAACCCTAATAGAGATTCAGTAGCTTTCTCGATGCTAGCTTTATCTATTTTTACAGTATGTACATATACCCAGGAGTCGTATGTTAAAATAACACTGGAAAAAAAACCCCACCCCCAAACCCGCTCCCACTAGATCAACAGCAAAATTCTGATTAAAATAGATACTGGAAAAACGCTGGAAGCTTAATGAAGAAACTAATCAAACCTTTATTGGTTTCAGACAGACAGGAGACCCCACTTGAATTTGGAGTACAAAAAAGCTGACCAGACTTATTATCATTATTCGTAGAAGGCGGTGATCCGTATAACACCACAATTCCACATCTTTTGAGTACACCTTTTATGTCAATTTCTTCGATGTTACAAACCTTTCAGGCATATTTTAAGTACTTTTTTTTCTCCATTCATCTGATGTGACCGGCCCACTTTAGTTTTAGTTCAGTTTTCCTTTAGTTTAGCTTTAGTTTTCGAAGCTTGATTGAAATTGACGGTCATGATTCAAAGGTCATACACCTTTTGAGGTACCGTCGACCAATTTTCCAATATTTTGGTTATCGTCCGTGTTTAACACCTACATTAAAAAACGAATCTAATAAGAGTTTTGTGAATTCGCGCTTATTTTGTGTTATGTTTGGTTCATTGTAATAATTCGACACTGTATTTCCTGCTTCTCATTCCCGATATTAGGAAGTTGCAGCCGCACAAAGTAGTAGTAGCAGACAAAACCATTCATTTGCTTACTGTTAAGGTTGCCTACTGTAATATTCTGCCTCATCAGGAGATTTCTTCCAATTTGGGTCATGAGTGTCGTGCTCCTTCCATTAATTTTGCACCCGACACATTTCGTTGACTTTTCCTGTTCTTTAAAAACCTCAACCAGCTTCAACCAACCTCAAGCTCCTGTTCATTTCTTTCCGGAATCTTGAACATTCGCAGAGTCTCACCTATCAATAAGACTGCGATTCAGCGTCTGCTGTGATAACTCGGACTGTGCACTCAACTGGCATTAAGTATGATCCATTTGTCAACCATACCAATTTTTGTGTGACTTCCAAACCGAAAAGCAGAGATCGCAAAGCATTACCTTCGATTACATTCCAAGATTAACCCTGGAACGGATCAGGCTGATTTTTGCGCCGGAACTTCTTGCATTGACCACATCAAGATCCACCGGATCATTTGGGAACAGTGTTCGGAGTTAAAACCTTCTCGTCGCCTACTCCTCATCGATTTCGAGAATGTTTTCGGGAGCGGCAGGAGGCGCGTTCTGGAAAGCTATTATCAAAGCGACATACGATGGCGCAAAATGTCACGTGCAGGAATCCACCAAATCCACCAAGGTTGCATCCTGTCACCCATAATTTTCCTTTCTGAAATCGGTGGCGTTGTTCATGCTGTCTTGGCCGCAGAACTTGAAGGAATTCAATGGTCTATGACACCTTTCCTCTTTTTAAGGTTTTGTGTAAAATAAACCCTTATTAAAATCGGTTTACTGCTTGCCGGCCTATCTGTCCGCCGCATGCACTTTTCTGAGAGACGATTGCAGCCATTCACACCAAATTTCGTGGAAAGCTGGGAACTGTGAACGCTCACGCATACAGTGAGTTACATAATTCTACATTGAATTTAAGGGGACGGTCCCCATACATGCAAAGGGATGTAAATTTTTTTTCATCAAATATAGTCATGTGTGAAAGGTCTCGGTTAATACTTTCCGAAGCCGATTTTAGCTTTGACATGCTTTGTTGGAAAAGTAGGGAGTGCGGAGGGTCGAAATTAATAATTTCTTTAACGGATCCATTCTCAGAAACCACCCAATCGAAACATCCTAGCCTAGGCTCCACCTGTGGATTAGTGCCTATATGCCTATGATATGTACGGCTAAGCTTCCCCAATACACTCACAAATACAGACCGAAATTGATTGGACCAATTCTCAATCTGCAAAAAAAAAAAAAGGGCTGCCACTATATGGTGGCTAGGCTTCGAAATACCCTTCGCACCGATATCTGTTCAAATAAAGTTAATAATAGTACGTTACTATAATTTTCAGTATTGGCTGCATAACCCGCCTTAAGTTCATTCTAGAACCACAGCAATGTGGGCTTCAATATAGAGCATCATCCTACCAAGTTTGATGGAAATCGCACTGTTACTATCAAAGTTCTAGTTGGCCCAAGTTTAATCTGTCGTATGTATATCTTATTAATATCGTTGCACGTTATTCGGTAGATTCCACTTTTTTCCTCCGCTGCAAAAGGATCACTTCCCAGTAAATTTCACAAGGTGGACGATCGACTCGAACCTACGACTGATAGTTGAAACTTTTGTAACCAATTCCTGATGTTGTTAAATAGGTAGGAATACGGGATACTTATCCGTCTCGTGGTTGCCTCTTTATACTACGAGAATAGTGTTTTATATGCATGCCTATACTGTTGCTTGATTTTCCTTACGATCAGTTTCTCAATAGTCTGTGGATTATATCCATTCTTAATAGTGGTGTCAATAATATCCTGTCGTTCGTTATTGAAGCCGTATTCCGAAAGAGGGTATGTGACCAGTCGGTAAATAACGCAATTGTAGGCTGCCATTTTTGGGAAAATGTATGGCATGAAGTCACTGGTCTCCTTCTCTGCGTCGCTGTCAACTTGCGGTATTTCTCCAACTTAAGCTTCCTGGCCCCCCTGGTCCCCGTAATACGTATTTGTATTAATTAGATACCCTTAGTCAATAAAAAGGAAAAATATCTTCCAAGGCAATCGTTCATTTTAAGACTTCGGCTAACAAACTACCTCCTAATTCAAACCTTAAGCTTCCCGTTGGAGTTGACACTATTCAGATCTAGAAAAGGTAGAGAATACCTTCACGAATTAACCAAGAGTATCGACGGCGAACAAAAGGAAAATTAAAGAAGTGAAAATACATTCTACATCGCCTCGCTTTGAAACGGTAAATTACCAGTATTTTGGGGTTAAATGAAAGTATCATAATGAAATACTTGTGAAAAGTGGCGGAAGGAATAGAATATTGAATCGGAGGCAGAAAACTGGGAGTAGAATGGGTGAAGTTCGGCACAATTGAATAAGGTAAATAGTTTCATGAAGAATGCAAGGATATTTTCAACTTGGAAAGTGAAGCTTACAGATTGAAGTGACCAGCGAAAGCTGTAGAAGGAAAATATCAAGAAAAGAATGAATATTAAGAAAAATAGACGGAATTTACACATTTATACAAGTTGCTTCTTTATGTTAACTTTTAATTGACATAGAAAAATGATGGGCTTAATTACGGGGAATTTTCAAATATTACGCATTAAATGGATCAAAAAGTGATCTCGATAAAGAGCAAATTCACTTAAATATGGTAGTTCTAGTTTTTTGACGCATTCATTTTCCATTGATCGCACTTGAAACTACCATATTTAAATCTGCTGCTATCAAGACCACGTTTTCTCGCATTTAATGCCCAATATTTGTAAATTTTCCATAATTAAGCCCATCATTTTTACATGTCAATGGAAAACTAACATATTGAGGCAACTTTTGCCAACTTTGCAGATTTGTAAGTTTAAAATACCGCTGCATTTTGAACTTTAGGTAAGAAATCGATTTTGATTTTTTTTTAAAGTTGAAAGAGTTGAATCTTCGAAGTGATGACCTTTGCAATTGCAAAAATATCCATTTATATGAAATGAAATGTAGTCTCCGAAAATGGTATCAAACCTAGGATTTTGATTTGACGCTTTGACGCTTTTCGATAGTATTCACGAAAAGCGCAATAGCTCTGTAACGATGAAAGATAGAGTACCCATTCCCTGGACCAATTTCTCTCAAACAATTGGTACCATCCACCATTAAAATTTGTACCATCATAAACGGGACACCCTGTTTAGTGGCGCAAGACAAACTTACGTAGTATTGTGCGGCTTAAAGGACGTTATCCCATAAAGTTAACAGAAGATAAAGTCTTCGAAAATTCCAAAATGAAATCAGAAACTGAGAGCTTAGCTCTTAACAAGACCTTAAAAATGAATAAAGGTCCGCATCCTACTTTGAATTACTAGTTATTCGTTACTCCCCCGTATATGGAAGAAATAGAAAATTCTATCCAAAGTCTGAAATTAAACAAACGCCATCAGAACTCAATGAGTTCATCGTGGCTGAGAACGTCACACCCGCGCGAATGAGTTTTATAAGTTTTGTTCATGAAGGAGCAAAGCCAAGCTGTGAGCATTACATTCTACAAAATAATCAGCAAAATTTGGGAAATTGCATGCCCAAAACAACATACAATTAGGCAATAGCAGAATGACCAAAACCATAGTGCATGCGCTTGCCAGAATTCTTACACCTTAAACCTAAAATTTCAATTTTAAAATATGTCCTGGTTTTTGAATCTAACTTATCAATATATTCAATAAAGATTTGTTGAAGAGTATATTTTCTTTTTATTATTATTAAAAATTTCATAGTGTTTTAACTTCTTTTTATATCAAAAATAAACCAAATTATAGACATTATTCACCAGAAAAAGTATTCGTACGTCTGAAATATAATGGGAAAGAAGTAATTTTATGAAATCTTACAACTATCATTAGTAACTTGTGGGATCTTCTTTGCGTTGGGGAACCTCCGATCCTCTATAAATGCCAATTTTCCAACCCCTGTAGCTGACATACACCCCCAAACGATAATATCACCTCCTCCGTACTTAATCGTTGGAATTTTTCTTTATTAAGCGCCGTTCCCTTCTTCCGCCAAACTAGCTTCTTTCCTTTTATTCCAAAGATGAAGAACTTGCTTTCGTCGGAAAATAGGACCCGTTGCCAGGATTCTCCAGCCATTTTTATGTATTCATTAGCGAATTCCATTATTTTCATTCGGTTTATGTCGGCAATGATAATCGGCTTTTTCAATATTTTTCGAACGGTATCTTCACGAATATCATTATTGAAGGATTCCCTTAAATTTTCATTAATTGTGGAAGCCGTAATTCTTGGATTTTCTTTCGCTGATGACAGAATTAATCGTTTTTTCCCGTTTGGTCAATTTAGATGGACTGTCTGTTCGTGGCTTGGACAAAATAGAACCGGTGGATTGAACGTTTTTAGTAACGTACTGAACGGAAGAGTGTCTTCTATAAATAATTTTCAGGATTTCACGTAAAAATTTTCCTTCACTGCCTAATTTCAGGATCAATCCTCGCTCATCAGCAACAATTTGTCTTAGGACTCATCACGATTTCCAATCCGAAACCAACTATGCTGAGTCAAATCAATTCAATTCAAACCAGTTTTGTACTGTTTTGTTATTCTATGCAACTTTGACATAATTTTACGTTGTAAAATAGGCGTAGGGTTCCCGAACTGTATACGTACGAGTACTTTTTCTGGTAGCAAAACGTTGCCAGGCTGCATATTTCCGCTGAAAAAAAAATATTACAAAAGCACAGGGCTTGGAAAACACCAAAAATAAAATAAAAATTCCCATCAATCAGTGGTATTAGATAAGTAAACAAAACTATGTTATTTATTTTTCAAATTAACTTTAAAATTGAACAGTGAAGGGTACGAATAGTTATTCTGGCAAGTGTATGTAACATATTCATACTAGGCAATGTCTGACTCGATGATTAGAACATTGAGTTGTCATAACCAAAGTTACCCCCTTCAAACTCCATTAACCATTTTTGTGTTTTTTTTTTGCTACCTCGGTCTTCTAAGTGATCCCCTCACATAAGTAGAAAAAAAAATTTTATCCGTCGTAACTTCTTGGAAGTGTTCAGCTTTGCCTTTCAATTTAATGAGTGAGCCTTTCATTTGGTAAGGTTAATGTTAACATACTATGAATAATAATAAATCTAGGTCATAGATATTTAGTTTGAAAAAAGTCGGAAATTTATTTTTCATTATCAAGAAAAAGGTTAAATGGTTTTGGGACTAATAAATGTTTATGATGGTCCCAACATCGTATCAGAATAACACAAATGTTAGCACATATTATGTGGGCATCATAAAACAGATAATCCTCGAGAGTAAAGGGCTTGATCTTAAGTCATAAGAATAATATATAATAAGAGCAAAAAGCATATACAGTATTGAGTATATAATTGTAGAATTAGTAGTATTCTCGCTTCAGCCGTTTTACTCTTAAACAAGTCGGGACTCTTCAAGTATGGAAGGTTTTGTGTATTTCTTTTATAAAGCCATTTGAGTGTGTATTTGTCCCATCAGTAAGTAGCACGTAATATGTGCATATATTATGTGAAAATATCCACTTTCCCGTGACATTCAAAGTCTTTGAACTTGCAAAGAAGCGACAAATTTGACCTATTAGAACTTTGTTAATAATGATGCGATTTCCACCAAAAACCGAATAATCATGCTCTATCATTATAGTCTACATCACCGCAAAATTTCGTGGTTCTTGGCGAACTCAAAGGGGGTTTTGCTGCCTACAATTCAAAATTATAGTATATACTATTATTAACTTTACTTGAAGAGGTATTGGTATGGAGGGAACTTCCCCATATAGTGGCAGCCTTGAGAGTGGCTCCGTTAAAAAAATTGTCAAGTTCGACCCTCTGCACTCCCCACCTTTTCAAAGAAAATCAAAACTAACACCGGCATCGGAAAGAACTAATCGAGACCTTTCATTTGATAACCCACATGACTACATTTGGTTAAAAAAATGTACACCCCCTTTTGCATATATACTGATCCCCCCTAAAATGCAACGTAGGAGGATGTAACTCACTATATGGGTGAGTGTTCACAGTTCTCACCTTTCCACCAAACTTGGTGTCAATCCCTATAACTGTCTCCGAGAAAACTGCTTATGGCAGGCATGTGTTTTGTTTTACACAAAACCTTAAAAGCTATTATCGGAGCTATTATCGAAAAAAATATTGTTTGATGCATATGAAATACATGTCTAATCATCTTCCTGAAATCAGCTACATTTGTTAGATCTACCCCACTCGGTTAGTATTTTCTCAGTCTGCCATAAGTGAAACCATAAAAAATTCACTGATGAGAAAATGATGGGCGGACGTGCTTAGTATAGACAAGACGACACAAGAAATTTTTTGTTGCATGCATTTCAACATCCGAATCATTCGGAAGCCAAGTTTCGATTCACAACACGATAGCCTATCATCAGTTCAGCCAGACTGACAGATTTTATTTAAAAATTAAAATATTCATCAATTTATAAGTGATTGCCATAGAAATACCGTATGTAACCAGTTTGCCATTATTTCATAATTCTGACTGACGCCAAACTTATATAGTCGGGACTTCCATCCCAAATTTTGTTTGCAAAACAAAACCTTATTAAAATCGGTTCAATGTCTGTATGTCTGTCTGTCTGTCTGTCTGTCATAGGCACTTTTCTCAGAAACGGCTATACCGATTAACACGAAATTTGGTGAGAAGGTGGGAACTGTGAACGCCCAGACATGCAGTGAGTAATATCCTTCTACGTTGAGATTTAAGGGGGGTTCCCATACATGTAAAAGGGGATGTACAATTTTTTTTCACCGAATATAGTGATGTGGGTGTCGATTAGTACTTTCCGAAGTTTTTAGATTTGTTAAAAAGGCGGGGAGTGGGAGGGGAGGAAAGTGATAACTTCTTTAATGGATCCATTCTCAGAAACTACCCAACCGAAAAATCTGAAAAAAATCACGAAGCTGCCTCTATATGATGCCCAAGCGTCAAAATACTTTCCATACCGATATCCGTTCAACTTAAGTTAGTAATAGTATATTATCATATTTTTGGGGAAATTGAGTAAAGCTCCCCTTACGTTTATCCCAGAGTTATAAAATTTGGTAGTAATATAGAATATAATATGAAGCATATTATTTCCATCATACTATTAGTAACGAAGTTACAGTAGCTCAAAGTTTACCGTGTAATATCACACAAAAGTGGGTAGTCTGACATGCTAAATGCATATATTATACATAACGGGCTACGTACAAATGGGTAGTTCTACACTCAAATATATTCAAAGAAGAAGCAAACAAAACCTTTCATACCTGAAGCGCAGAGCTTCCGGTTTTCCGACTTGTTCAGTTTAAGCATACCGTTGTTTAAATCCGTTAAAAGCCAGTAAGGGGTAAATAAGTTGGGAAACCGTAAGCTACACACTTCAAGTATAAAAGATTTTTTGTTTCCCTATGTGAGGAATGATGAGTGCATGACAATTCCGAATGTATCATATGAGCAAATTTTTAGATCCCCCTTTCCATATATGGGGAGCGCCCTTTTGAACTCCAAGTAAATTTACGCCACTCACTGTATTTCATAGTTTCCATATGTCCACCAAATTTCCTTTGAATCAGTTTGTAAATTTTGGAGAAAAGTGCGTGTGACAGACAGAGAGTGAATCGATTTTAATAAGGTTTTGTTTTATAGAAAACTTTAAAAAGACTATTTTTGCCTCCTTGCAAACTTATCCATTCACTTTTCAGAGCAGATGTTGCAATAGATGGCTCAAGAGGAAGATACCTGTAACCGGCTCAAGAAACTGCAAATTTTCTATCTTCTAAATATGTTGTCTTTTCTACTTCATAATAAACCCTGAAAATATCATACATCGAAATTCTAGATCATTTTAAGGTTAACGCCTTCGAAGTGTCCGCGCCCCTACTGGAGTGAAAGTGCCGACCTTCTGCCAATTTTAACCAGAAAGAATATTTTTTTAAAGCATAAAAGCTCAGTAGACCCGGTTTTTCTTGTCGAAAACTCCAAATTTTTAATAAAATTTGAAACTAAAAGCTATTCATGTTTAGAAATAATTGTGCAACTTTTAATATTTTCAGGACGCTAGGTTGCACAACAATTTCGCACACCGATTGCGACATTCTTGAAGCAATTGCAAATATTACCGCCATTTTATTTTTCTAAGAGCAAAACAAAAATGAAATATTTCATTTAGATATACCTAGTGGCCTCATTTAAAATATATAAAACAAGACATTTCTATAAAAATAAAATCCCGCAAAAAGACTTGTTTTCGCAGTATCTCTTCTCTTAACGCCAAAAACTACCTCCAGTACCATCATTGTTGAGCCAGATACCTGACGAACCATTCTGTCAACATCTTCTTCAGAAAATTAAAAGATTCAAAGGGTGAGACTCTGCCATTTCTATCAAAGACATTACACCTGGAATTTGATTTTCGCGATCAGCTCCATAATTAGGTTTTCCGAAAACCACCTTCCATAGGTAACCCATCAGAAAAGGCTATTAAGTCGGTAAAAAAGACTCGGGTCAAATGTCAATAATTCTTCTCCAACTCTAAAAACAATAAATTCAACAGGCATCTGATGTTTTGATCAGAGATTTTGCCGTTAGCTACTTTCCGTTTCCTTCGTAAAATAATGGGAATAGATTTAGGATAGTTTGAAATCCTGTGTATCCAGATAGCTGAGTGATTATAGCATAAAGCTGTCGGACGGAAAATCGCGATTCAAACCTCACTGGCGGCAGTGGGATTTGTATCATGATTTGACGTCGAATACCAGTCGACTCAGCTGTGAATGAGTACCTGAGTCGAATCAGGGTAATAATCTCGGGTGAGCGCAATGTTGACCACGTTGCCTCCTACAGTGTAAACACTGTAGTCTACCGTTACGGCCTTGAATGAAATGCTTTAATACACTTCAAGCTTCTACTACCTGGATTTTCGCTTGATTAGGTTAACTGCATCAAACTGTCGCACCCAACGTGCCTGATAGTCTTTCTAACATTCTCTGGAAGGATGTTTCCGCGTAGACGTTTTAGGAAGCCGTAGACGGCTTCAAGCTTCATTTCGGTATAAGGCATCATGCTTAACTGCGGAGCAGGACTCGGTAAGTAGCTTAGCCAAAAAAGCATGCCGCTTATATGAGAAAAAGAATGAGTGCCCACAAAGAGTTACTCCGAAAACGGTTCCCAAGTGAACCCGGTGGGTACAGGAAGTACCTCTTGAGATTCGGTTCAGATGAATCTTACGTAGAAAGGTTCGTTTAACGGTTGAAAATCTGGGAAACTGTACGGTAGAGTGGGATGCAGTTTGGTCTACAATAGTTGAATAAGATGCACCAGGAGCTTAAAGCAAGGTGGTACGACAGCAAAGAAAGTACTGCGCCAGACAGTAGCAAATAATGCAACTTGGATGAATAGTTAACGACTGAATAACCCCCAATAGCAATAACACAACGCCGCGTCAGCCTCACGGGAAGAATATGGAAAAATTATAGAAGGTGGTAGCAGATAGTAGTCCGGCATGCGTGTCCTCGACTATAGATATGTATTCAGGCTGGATGCCTCCCACGCAAAACAAATGAAGGCAGCCAAACAGGCAGTGAACCTTAAAAAGAAGTTGATCAAAATATTACAGAATCAGCTATCATGCAACATAGAGAAGGTGTAGCCGCTATATGTAGGGCCTGCAGATAACGGCCTACTGAAAAATAGAAAAAATCAAATTCCATTGAATCCGCCCACTATTGAAAGAGTTATTATAGCGAAAAGTTTACGTGATTAAAACGCAACATCGTCTCTCTCACTAGTAGTGATTTTCTTTACTCATCATTACTAGCGACGGAGACAGTGTTACGTTTTAATCCTGCGTTGAAAGAGATTCTATTTTCCGGTGTAGCCAATTTATATTAAAAGAATACCATTCTGGAAGAAGGCTTTAGACAATTTCAAAGCACAAAGTTAGCAGCCAATAATCCTTTTGTTAATCACAAGGAAGGCTTTATTCTGTTTTTGAGATTTTGCGTGAAACAAAAGTCAGTTCATCTGCCTGTCTGTCTGTTTATTGGTCACATGCGATTTACTTGGAAACGTCTGAAGCTATCGTCACAAAATGGTATCATTTTACGTGAGGTTTAAGGGAGCTCTCCATATTTTCGAAAGGGAGATGTAAATTTTTTCTCTTGGATTATGATCACGTGGGTTTTGAAATGTATTATCCATTAGTACTTTTCAAAACAGATCCTATTTCTGATATTGAAAGAAATATGGCGGACGAAGAGCTCAAAATATACGCCTCAAAAATTTGAACGTTTCCAGAAACTATTCCACTGAAACATGTGGAAAATCATAATGGTGAATCTAAAAAAAATCTTGGCTTCAAAATACATCCCCTTACGATGTCTTCTAAAAGAAAGTAAATAACGGCATATTAACATATTTTAGAAATTTTCCCGAAAACTCCCCTTAACATTCATCCTAGATATACAAAATTTGGCATAATTATATGTATAATTCTGGAAAATCTGGAGCGAGTCCGACCATTACTAACTAAATTATAGGAGGTGAAAGTTTTCTAGTTCATGTGAATTTATTGCACGCTAAGACATTTATGATAATACATATATAAAAATATGTATATATAAATATATAAAAAATAAACAACAACAGCTCATATGAACGGCGGGCTGCAAGGGAACATTTTGTTTGTCCTTTGTATGTTCGTATCAGTTACTCGAAGCAGGTATATGCACTAATAAAGTGTCGGGATCCAATTCTAGTGGATATATAAATTACGTACATTTTTTTTTTTATTTGTTCCCAAAATAATTTTTGTCCACTCGTTCCTATCTTTTTAGAACCAATACCCGAATCTTTTGTCTCATCTCCCAGCCAAACATTTAATTAGCGCAATCCAAAAATGTTCCGAAGAGCTGTTTTTCCTTTAAATGTCCTTCAAAGCAATTTTGCTTTCTTTTTGTGAGGTTGTCCGGATAGCTGAGTGGTTAGAGCGCAAGGCTGTCGTACGGAAGGTCGCGGTTCAAATCTCACTGGTGGCAGTGGAATTTGTATCGTGATTTGACGTCGGATACCAGTCGACTCAGCTGTGAATGAGTACCTGAGTCAAATCAGGGTAATAATCTCGGGCGAGCGGAATGCTGACCACATTGCCTCCTAGTGTACCGTTACGGTCTTGAATAAAGTGCTCTAACACGCTTCAAGGCCCTGATCCAACATGGATTGTTGCGCCAACGATTATTATTATTATTATTTTGTGAGGTTTTGTGTAAGCAGAAAACCTTATTAAAATCGGTTTACTGTCTGTCTGTCTGTCCGTCACACGCATTTTTCTCGGAGACGGTTATAGCGATTGACACCAAATTTGGTAGAAAGATAGGAAGTGTGAACGCTCACGCATATAGTGAATTACATCCTTTTACGTTGAATTCAAGAGGGGGTCCCCATACATGCAAGAGGGGTGTAAATTTTTGTTTCATCAAATATAGTCATGTGGGATATCATATTAAAGACCTCGGTTAGTACTTTTCAAAGCCGGTTTTATTTGTGACATTTTTTAGAGAGGTGGGGAGTTTGGGGGAAACCTTTCATACCTGAAGCGTCTATCTTCCGGTTTCCCGACCTGTTGTCTCTGCCAGTGCACTTCATTACTTCGTCCCGTGACGTGATTGCTGTTGTGATCCAGCTCGATGCGGGCTAATTTAGCCCCACTGTTGCGAACGCCATTCCTTCAGAGAAACAGGGACGTTTCTACGCAAGGTCCGACCGGCCCGGGCGATTCATCGTGCGTGTCTCTGCTCAACCCGGATCAGCAAGGATAAATATCGTTATTGTTATATTGTATTGTTTGTATTAAATTTGCAAATAAGTGCTTGTGGACCTGCGCATTTAACTTTCGACCCATTTCTGCATCTTAAGATGATTCTTCTCCTCCGTTAGGCATAGTCAGCTCGGATGGGCATCCTTATCATCCTGAACTATTACAGTCCAAGCTGGATATTATGGACTCAGAATATAAAGCTTAGATTGACAGATAAGCTATAAAAATTATTTGAACCTTTTTTTTTCAATTTGAAGAAAATTTGTAGATATTTGATCCTATAAACTAAATCTTGCAAACTTTCCCAGTACCTAGACCGGCAGAGCAAGCTTTACAAACATTCTCTCCAATTTCACTATGAACTTTCGATGCTATCATTTCAACCGGTAGTGTAACCGATACTAATTGATCAGTTCAGCAAAAACATCACTTCAGAGCTGGTATTTTTCTCGTGATCAGCTGGAACTCCATATTGTCTTGAGCGTGGACGGTGTTTTATCAATGAATGGAAATTGTATATAAACGAATACGATTCTGTTTTCATTATCACTCTAAAAATTTACGGCGTCTTGTTCGGGGGCCACTTTGCGGGCGGTTCGCAGTGTAATTTGTCTATTCGGTAGTAGTTCAAGGCTCCCTGTGATCTGAAAGAATGAAAGGTTTTCGCGCTTTATTTTATCCACTATCTATAACGTTCATTGTACTGATTTCAACAGTCAGCTTCGCGAGTGTTTTGTGCCATGGTGATGATGATGGTATTTAACATTTTTCATAATATTCAAATTACTGTTTCGAATAGATTTTCAAAAATAGATATTGGAATTTGGCCCTGCGGCAGATGTTGTTTTTGATAGCCGGCAATTTTACAAATTTTAAGTGAGCAGAAATGTAATTGGTGTTGTATCTCTCCTAGAAAAACAATTATCCTGAAAAATGTTGCCATTGTGGTGTTTGCCCTTTCCAGTGATTATTTTCAACTAATAATAATGTCAATTACTCTAGAAGGACAATTTCATCCGCTTCATACCTTACTTTAATTCTTCACAATTGCAAAATACGAGCTCTTTTTAAATAAATGGACATGAAAACATATACATAAATAGGGAACGGTTTTCGTAATATCCGCTCTCATCACAGCAACAGTTGATTGATACCAAATGGCAGAAAACAGACAACCAAAACTCACCCCCAACTCCAAAGTCTTTTGCTGGCATTAGTGCGAAATGTAACCTACCCAAACCACAATTTCAAAGATTAAACCCCATTACTCTGCTCCATACCATGAGATACCATAAAATTTCTACTACACATTTTCCTGTCAAATATAAAAAACTATTCAACCCCCATTTTAATTTTGTGGAACAAAGGGCAGGAATATAGCGCTGTATTTTCCCAATTTCAGAATATGATGTTATGCACCCCCAACTTCACATTTTGCGTGAAACCATCACAAACAGGCGCTTCAAACGCGACATGCCACCTGTTTATTTTCAATCTCCTGACGATGAGCGAAATACAAAGTATTGGAACAATGTGGCGCAGGATATTCTAAAAACGCAATTAAACAAAAATCGATTAAATACAAATATTGCGAAAAACATAATTTTATTTCTGGGCGATGGAATGTCCATCCCAACGTTAACAGCAGCACGGATCGCGCTTGGGGGTGAAGAGCAGAAGCTGTCGTTCGAAAAATACCCTTATGTTGGACTGTCTAAGGTAAGTGACGATGGTTTGTCTGAGTGTTATTTATCGAATATGGCCTACGAGTACGGTCCATATGCTCATAATCACACATATGGGTCCAAGTGTTGCATTCTGTGTTTAATAGTAGTTTGAACACCATTTGGAGTGAAATGATATCAAATCTGAGTATGTACTACACTGCAGTCATCGTGTAAACTGCTTCAAATTCAAAGCCTTTCAATTTTACGGACTAAGAACTGGTTGATTGATCAGCCTCGACTGATATGTTTAGTAATGGTTGTAATTAACTAACTCTAAGAAATACCAAACGCATAGGTAGGTTGTAAAATCTATTGGCGCCTATCCCAAAACAAACTTCGGGTACAAACGAGCTTGATACCTCTAAGGTACGAAACTACAAATTTTGATACAGTGCATTGAAACGAAGGGCTCTATAAAATTAAAGATTGGAACCTGGTGCCAAAGTAATAGTACCAAACAAATAAAACAAACAAACAAAATAAATAGGATGAAGCCCACAATCTCTACAATTAATCATTAATTAAAATGTTCAGTAAGTACCCCGTACTTCAGCATTCAAAAGAGCCATATTCATATATTCAATAGATATTCCAGCGCCTTAACATCGTTTTTAAATTCACCTGTATCATTTTTCAGACATTGTAAATTCACAGCGAATCTTGGACACTGAACGCTGGTTATTAAAATCAGACCAGTAAAAACTCAAACTGATGATAATCATGGCCCCATCTAGCCCTGAGACCGAACCACTGTTAAACACTGCAACAGCGTGATTAAATCACTTCATCAAGAGAACATAAATATTAAAGCAAAGCCCTTGTTGATTCACAACTAGCATCAGCCTTATATTAATAAAAAATCACCTCTCGTTTGCCACATGGTCCTATAGAGCACGAATTCGAGACTGCCGAAATTCAAATGTAGAAAGGGATATTTTTTCGATTATTTACCTTCAACAAGTTCTTAAATCTCAAGGAAGCATCGTCATCGGCCCGTCATGGTGCTTGCGATCGATTTTTGAAAATTTATTTCGCAACAAAGAGCATTAACCCTGTTTTGCCCCCCCCCCCCCCCCCCCCCATTTTGGCTTATGGAGCCTCCACCTCAAAATAACATTTTTCTGTAAAAAATTTCCACCAGAGTTGAACTTCTAGCGAAGACGTAATCACTATGTTTGACTAGGTTAGGCTAGCAAATGGGCAACCGCTGTTTCAAGCACTTTCTCAGGATGTCTGGATTAATTTCCTATTAGACGTACTTCTAGGATTATCGTGTTTCCCTTCTTAAGGACCAAGAAGAATCACTAGTAACCAGGCGAATTTCAAATCATCTTTGTCGACTGCGTCAAACCGTGCGGCCTTCAAACAGTCTGGACAAAGGATTCCATTACCCCAAGAACTACCTCTAGTCTCATTAGTGAGAAGCCAGGCGCCCGTCTGCCAGCCTCTTCATTACGATACTTGAGTCCCTTAACATCTACAACAGGGTCACGTTATCCTGCCTACCCAATTAAAGCAACACCTGGCCCCCGCTTTATATCAAGTGAATTGATAATATTCTCCCAAAATCTTCCGCAAACTTCAGACAACCATCAGTTTATTATTTGTCTCTCTGTCTGCCACACGGGTTTTTCGCAGAAATGGATATACCGATTGACACCAAATTTACTGATCAGAGAACTATGAAGACACAGGCATACAGTGAATAACATCATTCTAAGTGGAATGTTTGCATATGTGCAAAAGGGAGACGTATATAGTCAGGATATCAAATGGAAGGTCTCGATTAGTACTTTTCAAAGTTTGTATTCGAAAAATCTGAAAAAACCCATGAATCTGCGACTATACAATGCCTAGGTTCCGAAGTACCCTCCATGCCGATATCTTTTCAAATAAAGGAACAATAGTACTATATTACTATAATCTTTGTAACTGACTGTAAAATTCCCTAAAATTTGTCGTAGAATCACGAAATTATGCACCAATATAGGCTATGGTAGAAACCATGGTCAAACCAAGTTTGGTGGAAACCCAAATGTTTTTATATAGGGAATATCCAAAACGTCTTATACCTGAAGAGTGCAGTTTCTGGTTTCCCGACTTGTTGAAAATAAATATCGCTCTCGGGTACCGCCAGATTACGGGAATTTCTTCTCCCATGATATGCACTTCTAATTTGCTGGCATTTTTTCTAATATAGAAGCCTTCCTTCCTAGAAAATATAATAGAAAATTTAACATTTCCTGACCGCTTTCGACATACCTAACGATTTGATAGCGTATATTGGTAAGTTTCTGGCAACCGTTTTCACTATAGTTTCTAATTTATATCGAGTGAATTCATTTTTTCCAAACCCTAGAGAACCAACGACTCATATCTTGGGCTAATTTTGATCTATCAAGTTTAGTTGAAGATTTCTCTTCTCCGCTGCCTTAGCTTAATTGCACTCAACTATTTCCCGCATGCCTCTGTTTCGTGTCCAGCCTTGTCTTTATCGCGTGCTCGAAAGATTTATTTGGTTTGCTTTTCAGACCCCAAGGTTTGCTTCACCACGCTCTTCTCTGATTGCTGCGGCGTGACTATTATCTCCTAAGCATATGGCAGCCACAATCTCTCCTTGACTAGTAAATAACCCCTGATGATTAAATGAATGCACTTGACTCCTGTATGGCTTTTAAATGAACCGATCAAAAAACTCTCCAGAAACGCTCAGATAGAGTGCTTTCAAGAACTTCGCGCCACTTCGGTGTATAACTAACATGAAGTTTCCTTATTTCATGAAGTTCCTTTGTTTGGGTTGCTCTTTCCTTATTCGTCAGTTTACCTGCCATCGTGTCGACAATTGTTCGGTTCGATAGCGACCAAAGCGAAAGTCGGGCAAATCTCAACTGTACCAAATGTTAGGCTTTCAGTTGGGGAATATGCCTCGTCTAAGCGTTGAATCGCATTGTGTGCTGTACAATGCTCTCTATGTGCGGAAACCCGATTTAATCACACCTCTAAAAAAGGTCATGAGCTCATCGCTTTCGCTAAACAGCTTGGGGACCTCGTTATTTAGGGCCTTGCAAGTTGTCTACAAGGGTTTTTCCCCACGGGAATAAAATTGCCTGGTTGACGCGGTCGACACTGTTCCGTCTTCTTTACTAACCTAATAAATGTCAGTTCCACAACTGAACCAGTTTTATTGGGACTAATTTATATGACTTTCGTTGGCTAGCAACATGTCCAACTGCGTCAAACCTAACAATGAACTGCATTTCCTTAGGTTTTTTCTGGACATCAGCAACCGCAGGCTTCGAAAATCAATTTATCCAAAGAATACTGAGAGAAGCGTAGCAGATACAAATACGTACACATAAGAACCATCTACCATAGCAAACACAAAGTTGGCTCATACCATTCCGTACAGTTTAGTCCCTGGACCCTGCACAGGCAATGGTCTGGAACAGTAAGTTTTGAGCTACTTTTGAAAGGTTATTTCTCCATGCCAGTTAACACCTATTGCACTTATTTGGTTATATAGCGCAAACCTTCCTTCACACAAGCGATTGGAAATATTAGCCGTTGATACAGTACTTTGTACTAAAGTAGAATCATTAAGGGGAGTGATCGAGGCTATAAGCCTGTCAAACCTTAGCTCTTAGATTCTATATTGTAATTGAAACCAAACAACTGAATGATGTTGTCTGGTTGATTCTAAAAATTTGAGAGCACTGCTCGATATTAAACGTCAGCAATAAAAACTACGCTGCCATAATTATTCTGAACGAAATGTAGGCCAATGATCGTTTCGGACGATACTACATACCATTGACCTGTATGGGTGGTTCAATATGAACTTCTGTAATAAATAGGCTTGGCCATATACTATGCCTTCATCGGTTTGTTTGATTTTGCTGCTCCAATTGTTAAGCGTTAAGCGTTAATTCAGAAAATGAATTTTTGAAACCCACGATTACAATCTAGCCTTTTTCTGATAAAAAAAAATCTCAGTCTGACTAAAAGCCAACGCATCCTGCTTCCACTAATGATCATGGGTAAGAGGATTAATGAAAGCAGCATGCGTTTATTTAGAAATGAATTTGTCTGCTTTACCTAAAAACTTTTCCATTTAGCGGCGGACATCATTTACCTAGTTTTAATTAGGAGGTTGTTTGTTAGCCGAAGTCTTATGAAAGATTGCCTTGGAAGATATTTTTCCGTTTTATTGGCTAAAAGTATCTAATTTAAACAAATACGTATTTCGGGGACCAACTGTCCCTTTCGTCAGTGTTTTTATCTTCTGAAGAAGGGGACAGTTAGTCCCTGAAATAGGTATGTATTTGTTTTAATTAGATATCCTACCTATAAAACGGAAAAATATCTTCCAAGGCAATCTTTCATCATCTACCTGTTGGATGACATTTGCCGCTAAATGTGAAAGTTTTAAGGAGAAAAGCAGGTAAGATGACTGATAGTAACTTTCGTATGTCCCATGGTCTTGCATGCTATTGATTACTGATTAGGTTAGGTTGGCTAGGTTGCAAGAGTGGAGCAGCCATAACTTAACTAGCTTGAGCCTTTTATTAAGTCCTCTGTCCCCGTTAACAGGCTTCTACCAATCTGAGAACGCCTTCGAGACGCATACAGTAGGCGCATTCTTTTTTGAAGAAAACCTTTCCCAAATACTTTCGTCTCACCCTGCATTGACTACATATAGCCATGTTTCGTTTAGGGTCTTACTACGGTTAATATACCTCGCTTCTTAAGAGACAATAAAAATGGCAATCTAAAGGCCTAGAATTATCTGAAAGATTCAAAGATATCCACTTAAACCCATGCAGCTTCACTCGTCGGAATTGATTCGACAATGGATGACCTAACCCAGAGCGAATCATTTGGCACGCTATTACTTGAAACTTGAGCGATAACTAGCTCATATTTCATGAGGAACTGGTGCCAGATTCACATGGGGTTACTGATAACAATGCTTAAACTATTACAGAGAATCTTCCACTAAAAGTGGAATATGAAATATGGTCACCATTATTGTGAATGTTCGGGCTTATTTCATATTTTAGTTTTCCCTGAGCTATATCTCCCTTCCGTGACTAAACCGTCGCAGAAAATTATTATGTCTGTGATCATAAAAGACCGTGGCCATTATAGGAATGCCTCCTTACAAAAACATATCTGGAAACCATGCCAACAACATGCTTCAGAGCCAACTGATGTTGGTCCTAGGGTTGCCTGATGCAAAAATGACCATACCATTAACGGTCTTTCCACACGAGGATGGTATCAAGTCTATATGCTTTGATAGCTACTTTCCATTTCACCTCAAAATCAATGGAAGCTATATTTTTAGACTTGAGCTTAAAGTCGCTTAAATTCCTGCACTAACAATTTCGCAACCATCTATAAAACGTTGCGCCTTCTTTTTGATCATGACACACGACTATGTCGTCAGGCCAATCCATATGAAAACTAATTAAAAGTACTCCAAACACAGTAGATAGAGCACCTCATGTTATGCATTTCAACTTGAATGGTATTGATGACCAGCTACAGACTTATTACGCCAAACCAATGCTGTTGACGAGATTGAAAGCTGAAAGCCCTCAAATCAATGAAAAGTAGATGGACTCATAATTGAAATTCCGCGTATTGGTCCATTACGATTCAAAAGATGTTCTCAGAATCGACGCTTAATTAGTTCAGTCATCTCCTTTCCGAAAACAGCGGAAGCATGATTAGCATTATGTCTGTCGCATATGAATCTGAAGTTGCCAGAAATGTATCGTTAATATGAAGTACAGAGAATCTATTGAAACTTGTGACTTTCTGTAGCTGATTGAGACATGTAATCGAGATGAGATTGCCATAGTTCGTGGATCTAGTTAAAAGACTTGACCTCATCCTGTGATTTACAGCGACTAGTTTCCATTGATGATTCAATGGGTATTGAGAAATATTGTTAACACGACTTAGGATCGTGTATTTGTCTCTCCTATCTTCTATGCGCGGCGTTGGTAACCGCACTTTTCTGACTTCTCCTCTCCTGTTCCTCCTCTCCGCGTCCAGGACCCCATCATAGTTTGTCCCGTGCTTTTTCTCCAGCAACTTCCTATAGCCCTATAGCCGATGTAGGAGAAATCGACTTGACGTTATAACATATTGATGTTCGACGTTATTTCGAAGGTGGCGACTGCCACACCGCTTCTTAAAACGGCCGTTCTCAAGATCGCGGTGAGTTTATGTATATTAACGCTGTTCGCCAGACCAGGACTGCTTACAGCAAAATGGAACTCACCACCACAAGTAAATTATGATCCCATCTTCGGCAGAATTTCTGCGAAAGCCGCGCTTGTGAAGGATGGTTTGTCGCAACTCCTCCCTATGTGCTGCTTAAATTTAAGTAGGAGTCATGATAGACCACTTTTAATTATTTGGCTCGTCAGTAATGATATGACTTTCTCGCATGAGCCCAACTCAACAAGTCGAAGTTGGTTTTTCGACCGTAGCAAGTGGTATGTGTGTGTAGATCATGTTCCACAGTAGTGGACTCAGCACGAGGGTCTATAAAACATCCGTGGAGACAATGTACTCCTGAGATCCATCATCGGATTCGCACCAGTAAATTATATCCTCAGTGAAACCAGTAAAAAATTTTATGGCGGCTCTATACTCCATCAAGAAGTGAACAGAAAGCACTAAGGATTTATCGGGCTCTACGGAATCCATTCTGTAGATACAAAAGGCCACCATGGATATCAACAACTGGGAATAGCATTGTATATTACCCCCTCTGGCATTTTCATCAAAGTATCCGAGAGGCATCGGGGTATGACGCACCTGAAAGCTTATCAGCCTTTAGCAGCATCGCCCTCTAACACTTCCATGATGCAGGAAATGACACTCAGACATACACTCTTTGAAGGGTTCAGCGGCCAACCCTTCACCGTGAACTTAAAGTCCTTAATCGGTATTCCGTCAAGCCCTGGAGCTTCATTAACATCTATTTTAGCGCAGATTTGTGGCGACCCGTCTCAGGTGCCTGGAATTCAAAAGTTCCTACAAGTCCATAGAACTAGAAGCAAGTGTCATTTTTAATATTAGTTATGGAAGAGGATTGGAATGTGGTCACCATCCAAACGTAACATCTGAAAAAAATCAAGGTTATGTCTCTATCCTGATATCTACTTCCGTCATATCCTTTACAAACGCAACAAGGACAAGACTTTACTACAATCCCTCCCCTTCCTTCAAAAGTAATAATATAGGCCGTACTGTAGAACAGCATACTGCAAAGTTTAGGGGAAAACCTGCTATCGTTAATGAAGTTACTAACGTTGCCTCTAATGCTAAAATTACAACACGCAAAGAGATAAAAGCTACAAGTTCCCACCTTTTTTAATGAATGCTAAAACCTAAGGTAGAAACACAATTTCTTCTTTTCAATTCGCAAAACCCACGATGACTAATTTAACCAAACCACGGTTAAACTGAAGCCTCTTTGCAACATCTACATGAAACGAAATTTGCACTCTAATGTTGTCTGCAGACTATATCCCATGCATAAACTCTACATATTACTTCAAAGGATTCACATCCGAACTTCTCACCGCGAAGCCTGAACAAAGCTCACCATAGCTAAAAGCATCTTCAGTTCATTCTACGGTTGCCGTTCGTCACAGATGGTACATTGGCTAATTTAAATTGCACTCAACATCAAAAAGCCCAGTAAGGAAAAATGACCCCCTCTCCCCACTACTTTTTTCTCTCCTGGCTTGTTCGAACTGTTGAAATCACTTTATGCAAACGAAGCTGCAGCTCCTCGTATGCATATCCAATCGAATTCAATTTTCACATCAAATGTCCACTTCTGTTTTTGGGTTCTAAATCAATAATGTTGTATTTAATTGAATTTTCCAGACGTACTGCGCTAACACTCAAGTTGCCGACTCAGCGTGTACAGCCACTGCATATTTGGGAGGTGTCAAGGGCAACTACGCAACAATAGGAGTAACAGCAAATGTAAAATTGAACGATTGTGCAGCTGAGAACGACACATCAAATCATGTCCACTCGATAGCACGTTGGGCTCAGAATATGGGAATGGCAACGGGTTAGTATCTAAAATTTCAAAGAACATAATACCTTAGTCCTTGCACATACAGTGAACTGTTCTGAAAAGCTTCCATGAAAAAGGCACTCAGTAAAAAACTCAGTAAACCCGATTGATACACACTAGATGAGGTTACCCTGAATTAACTTAAAACTGAGAATTATGTTAATACAGTACCAATATCCAGCTGTGCTCATATCCTGAAATCCACACTCATTAAGCTTACTTCAAGCTGACATTTTCTTTGAGATCCCACTGTAATCGTTGCAGTCTCAATTGAATTATTTCAGCTGGTTTGCAAGTCAAAGTGTTAGCTTGCTACTGCTCGTAACATCCTCGATGACAATGGGTAATGTGTTTTGTGTTACAGGTTTAATAACAACTACCCAGGTTACCCATGCATCACCAGCAGGTGTCTATGCCCACACTGCCAACAGAAACTGGGAAAGCGATGCTCGCCTTATACGTGATGGCGGAGATCCAGCCTATTGTACAGATATTGCTAAACAATTGATTCAAAATCCTGTCGGACATAATCTAAAGGTGATAATGGGCGGTGGACGACAGGAACTTCTACCTGATTCCGTACTCGATAGTTTCGGACATAAAGGCAAACGAAAGGACGGGAAGAACCTGATTGATCAATGGAAACAGGACCATGCAGATTACTCGGCGGCCTATATTGAAACCAGAGATCAATTGTTAGAGGTATGTTCAAAATACATGAATCTAAATTAGATTCGAGGTTATATTCTAGTTAACAAGGGAGCAGATTCCGTCTAAAAGGAATACTCATATGGATTTATCTCCTTCCTTTTAATGACTGAAAAAACAAAATTACTCTCATTTCGAATTCAATGCAAACGACTCAATCCACCTTCCTCTGATAAAACTTTATTAAAACATTTTTCAGCTACCAAAGGACACCGAGTACGTTTTAGGGCTTTTTAATTACACGCATTTACCATTCCATGTGGATGCGGACAACGTTACAACCCCAACCCTTACGGAAATGGTCAGCAAAGCGCTGGACATCTTCCAAAGAAATGACCAAAGATACTTCCTCTTTGTCGAAGGTGGTCGCATTGATCACGGTCACCACTCAACCCAGGCAATCAAAGCCATCGACGAAACCGTAGAATTTCAGAAGGCCATTGACATGGCCAGGACACGAACTAACGAAGAGGATACACTCATAGTCGTCACAGCGGATCATTCACATACCATGTCCGTTGCGGGCTATTCTAGTCGGAAAAACAATATTTTCGGAATTAACAATGGACAATACGCTGGGGATAAGCTACCATACGCAACACTGAGTTACGCTAATGGACCAGGATACGACCGCAATATGCGGCCAAATCAAGGACGTAGGAAAAATCTGCTGGAGGTGAATATGGCTGATAAGGTACGTACGCGAGAGTGAATAAAACATTTTTTTTTCGCCCACATGAAAAACAGTTCTAATACTCACGGATCAATTAATTATGCACATGAATATGTCCTTTCACGTATCTATTCAGCATTTTTCTATTCCCGTCATTCATTTGCTCTATTCACCGGAAAAAAGACTAATCTATATCCCTCTCTCATACGAACAGGACTACAAATTCCCAAGTGGCGTCCCATTAGACTCGGAAACACATGGTGGCGATGATGTTGCTGTGTTCGCTAGCGGTCCATGGGCTCATCTATTTTCAGGAGCTTATGAGCAGAACGTTATTCCGCATGCAATGGGCTACGCTGCATGCATTGGCGACGGATTAACAGCGTGTTCGACAACGAAATAGTTGAAGATAATAAATACCAACGCCATCAGCGACTAACGACAAATAATAGCGACGAATCGATCCCCGCATAAATAACTTTCCTAGATGAATTTATTTGAGAATTTTTGAAATATTTTCATTTTTTCAAAATATTTATTGTAGAGAAAAATGTAAGATAATTCCTAGCATTATTTATTAGTAGTAATTATTCAATAGAAAATTACCTTTATGTTTTAATAAAGACAATTTTTCTGTAAAAAGTGGACTTATCTATTCCTAATAAGATTTTGTTTTGTAGTTTAAATGATCAAATGTAGTTCACATCTGTTGTAATGAAACACATACACCGACCAGTCGTCATGGTAACTGTTTTGAAATTTGTGTTTTCAACTATAAAGAATACCTTCCTACTCCTACCTACCTTCCACATATAAGGATAAGGTCATGAAAAGCGGAGAGGTGGATAACTTCACTCAAGGGTATGTGAGAAAACTCTATATATCTACTAAAGAAGGTAACACCGCACTAAGTAGTTTTCTTTTGAAGTAGGGTAGGTGAGGGTGTTTACCACTCCCCCATCAGTACACCGCCGGACTACCAACAAAACACCTCCCCGTCATCAATCATTTCACACAATACTCCTGGCTTACCCTCTCGCACTCCCGACTCACCGGAGGGAGGGTGGAATAAAGGAAGTTGTCAGTTCATGAAACCCCTTGCCATCCGATTACTTCATCGGTCGATCTCAATCTTCTTCGAAGCAAGAAGCACCCGAATGTAATCCACCACACTCCATCTTCCAACGCTCCTGAGCATCCTTCGGACAACGGAGATCGAGCCTTTTTAAACTCGTGCAGATTAAACTGAAATGAATATCTCACCTTAGGAGCTGTGTAAGGAAATAGTCAATCTGACAAATCTCACCATTCTTTCGATTCAGCCACGGATAGTTGCCGAATAAAACGCGCAGTCCATCTGCCTCGTGACTCATTTTGTCAAAAGGGTTGCCAATCGGTTAGTGTGTGTTGGCGTTCTTCACGGACAACCACCTCTCTTAAGTTCTCGCCCTCATGGCTGTAGATAGCTTGGCGTTCTTTCCGAGGAGATCATTCCCGCCATTGCTGTTACGGCCGGCTTTAAGATAGTGCGGTAAGCAGAGGCGCTCGCAAAATTTTCTCCTTTGTGTTTTAGCAAGGCTCTTATGATGCACCTCCTTGCCAAAGGCATCAGTCTATACTTCCGGGCCGTGGAACGGAACGAACTGTATTGCTCCCATAAGAAGACGTCCCCCAAACATTTGCCATTTGCCATTAAACGGCCATAAAGCGAACACCTGCAATGAAAAAGAAAGCTGCGTCCTATGCAGGAACCGTGGCGCGTCTGATATAAACGTTGCGCACCCTGCGGGCTTGGGACGGTGATCAGTCTTCAGAGCAGAACAAGAAAGATGCGGTCAACATGGTTCGCATCCTACAAATCAATATGCACCGGGTTTCAACCGCTCATGAGTTGCTAGCGCAGTTCGCTGCAAGACAAAAGCTCATTTAGTACTCAGCAGTGAGCAGCACCAAAACAAAGCCCCAGTTTCATGACACCCTGACATATCAGGTACCGCTGCCATCTAGATTCAGGACGGCACCCTCCTTAGGATTCTTATCTGGAAAATAGAGGACCGTATGGGAGATACCTCTACTCAACTGTCGAAGTTCATCTTGAAGCAGATTTCGCTGAGGACTTCCAGAAATGTCTAGTCCTTCTTCATTCTGTCGTCTTTTTTGTTATTGATTTACTATTTCTTAGCTTCCTTGTCTTTACTCAGACGGATCTCTAGCGGCGCAGCGTTATTTCCTATTGCCTGGAAACTACTTTTACAAAGCTTCGTTCAGATGCGGCTTTTTTCCCAGTTCGCTTTGTAGTTTGCTATCTGCGATCTGTTTGGTATTTACATTGTTCCAAGCGCGCATCTCTCGCTGCTGCCTATATTTGAATGTAAAAGGAAATGTGGTCCAGTAATTGTTCCACTCCCATCGGCCCGTTTTTCACGCCTTTACTGACGTTCCTCTGAAGGAACATTTCCTGATGAGCCTTTTCCCATCGACGCTAACTAGGACAGTTGACTGGGCTTCCACTCCGTTCGGATCGGAATCCATGGAAATTTCACTAGCGCAGTGTATGCAAAGGAGTGGGACACTCCTTCTTTTTAAAAAAACATACTGCAGAACCCTGTAAAAACAAGACCGCTTACTTGCTTGCCAACTTACTATAAATTCATAACGGCGATTATTAGTGGAAGGATTAATGCGCATTTGGAGACTAACGACATTCTGTCCGAATATCGGAAGGACTGCTAAGTTGGAACAAAGGGTTACAAGAGGAACTCATTATCGACCCTGTAGTTGTAAGAAAGACATTAAAAGCAAAATAGATCTGTGTAGTCGCTATATCGATTACTCCAAGGCTTTTGACAATGTTCCTACCAGACTGATCTATTCCCTACGTCTGTATAGAATTGATCAGAAATTAGTAAGCATACCACCTTTTCAGTGCGCTCATCTGTGAGAAGCAACATCTTGAAGCTCACCCTGATACAGAGAGGTATGTTCCAAGGGTGTTCATTGAGCCCTTCAAGTTAGTCTCTTCATAACTCCTGGATGATGCTAGATGGCATGGTTTCAATAAAATAAGGCCTATGTATGAAGTACGAAGTACTTACATTACATCAAGTTGTATGCAGGTTTTGATGATCATCTGATAAGGCTCTGTGGTCTCCCCCCGTGTATATTGAAATCATACAATGAAAAAACGGGTGGAGAAGAACCAGTGCAAAACGTTGGACCACCTCATGTTTAGCTAGATGCCCACAGCGCACCTTTTTACTGGAGGCATCACTCCATAATTCGGGACCGAAAACTAGGATGGACTGAATCGCACTCATCAGCAAACGATATCTACAGGATATGGGACCTCCAATACAGTCCACGAACCGGCAAACATTTTAGCTGCAGCCGCATCTTGTACCTTTCATGATGCTATCATATAGTATTTCACCGCTGACTACGAAAAGATGGTAGTTTCACTACCCTAAATAGAGAGAACTGTGGGAATCTGCTCTTCAGTCAAGAAGGCAGCTTCGGTTTCCCCCAGAGCTTGAAAGCATCCCTGCTATACGACTAAATCCAATCGAATCATCAGATATCTTGAGTCATAGCAGATAATCGTACGAAACGTTCCCAAACTCCAAACTGAACCACCTCCACTGTGACCTACATTCTGCCCTGCCCTTTTTTGACTTCGTAAAGCAGAATGCGGTCGGAAGGTATTTCTAATAACTAGCGTCACGAGGAGTACCACTCGTCGATAATGGGAACTGGGTGCCTCGGTCATTCTCTGAATCGCAGCAATTAGGGGTCGTTCCACTCTAAATATTAAATATTTTCATCAAAAAAAAACCCGCAGCACGTACTTCATAAATCAGTCTTAGCTTGATGAGCCCCTCAATCAGTTTCTTCGCTGTGTCCGACATACTAAGGGAACCGCATGCAGACGGTGCATTGATGTCACATTTACCTTTGCTGACCAGTGCCAGCGTCACAACCTTCCATGTGAAACGTCCGCTGCAATTGCAGACCTGCTAAAATTATTATAACTGCGGGGGCAATTGTAACATTAAGCTGAAAGCCGCTTCCACGAAATGCCCATCTGGTACAGTAAGGTAACAGAGTGCCACATCTGTCAGTTCATGTGCTACCTACCCCGAGTCATTTGCGAAATCATAAGTCCGTATGACGATGGGTTGTCGTCATCGCCGCTTACGTTAGTTTACCACCTGACTAACTGGTTATTATTCGTAGGTACAACAAGCAGACAGCAAACCAATTTTATAATAATCGTTGAAGCAACAATTCAATTGGATCAGGGCCTTGAAGTGCGTTCGAGAACTTCATTTAAGACCGTAACGGTACACTACAGGAAAGCTTGTAGGAGGCCATGTGGTCAGCATTGCGCACCATCGAGATTATTACCTTGATTTGATTCAGGTACCCTTTCACAACTGAGTCGATTGATATCCGACGTCAAATCACGATACAAATATCACTGCCACCAATGAGATTTGAACCGCAACCTTTCATACAACAGCCTTATGCTCTAACCACACAGCTATCCGGACACCGAAGCAATTTTATTAAGGTTTTATTTCCGAGTTCTCACAATCTTTACAGATGCCCAATTTTACCTAGTACTAGCATTAAGTGCCAACCATTTAGGCTCGGACAATCCTACCTACTACATAAAAGGGCTCTGGTAGTGGTAGCCGGTGGTAGATTAATGGGAGGATCTGGCGAAAACTCCCCGCAATATCGAGCATGTATGCAAACTGGTGTACTTCTTCATTATTTGAACCAAAGTGGACTATCTGGGAAAATTGTGAGGGATTTGTGTACAATATCTATAGCTGACAATATTATGCGAATTACAACCATACTCTCGAGACGCCAAATTTCTTTGATTTCCCGACCCAATTGTTCATAGTCCACCTTCTTCTCCACGTATTTTCGTTCAATGTTGCTTTTGTGGAGAATATTCGCGGAGCGAACCGTCTTGTCAACTAAGAGTACGTCAGGCTTGTTGCGCGCTCTATGGTGATCAGTAAGAGCTTGCTGGTCCCAATACATGTAAACATCTATGTATCAATCCCAATCATAACCCAAAACATTCAAAGTAATTTTCACCTCAATACTCACACCCAGAAATCTTTTATTTCTTGGAAGCAGAAGGAAATAGATATTCTGCTAAACGTACATATGCATGTGATATGGAATCCAAAAATATACATCCAACAAAGGAGAAAATATAATTTTTCAACATCAGATACAAACACCAAATACATTTGTATTTTCTATCCACCTACCTAAAGGATTAAAGAAATTTATCCACAAAACGGAAAAATAGATGTAGGTGCATTTCTAGAATCGAAAATAATGCCTGGCAGTAACCTGTCCGATCTCTTCAGAGTCGCAGGTCTCTGATGCTTTTAGCCTTCTTAGGGAAACTTCAAAATGAAACATTCGTGGTAAGTCCATTTTCAAAGGTGGGAATTCCCTCCCTTATGCTGTTTCACGCTGCACTGCATAAATGTCTTGCCGCTAATTGCCTTTGGGAAATGGAAGAAAAAGTAAAAGCAAACAACATAGAAACATACGCAAATGATCAGGAATATGTGCGTCCATCCATATGTACAGGCGCTTCTGCTTTGGCTTTACAGGGAGTCAGAATGTATCGTGCAGGATGTAACAGGACGAGGCGCACTTGTCATACAGTACACAATGAATTCTTCAAAGCAGACAAAGTGAGGCTGGTACGTACAAAACACGTTTCGAAGGGGTTCGAAGACACTCATATCTCCTTTGGTGAACTACATTCTTCTGTTTCTTCTGATTCTGTTCCTGAAGTCTCCTCGGAATATAATATGCCAAGTTTCTTGTTGTCCGCAGTTGGAAGGCTTTTAATATTATGGAAAGAATGGAAATCAACTTCTGGCCACTTCAGTTAGCGGTCCTATCGACTCAACATGCAATATATCTAGAGCATCCCCCAGAAGTGTCATCAGTCGCCACGACACATGCTAAAAATGCGAAATCTCGTTCGTTTGCTTTGTTGTTCAGCTAAGACTCAACCTCATGATTCACACCATAACCGAAGCTATGGTTTCGAGAGGCACACCTACAAAAAGCGGATTCGTTCAACCCCCAGGACCTTCAGAGTGGCTCCATTTGCCACCGTCGAAGGGGTGCGCTACTCAACGAACAAAACCCGTTCGTAACTCGTAACTCATTGCTCGTCAACCGCCCGGCCATGGATGAAGCTTGTATGCGCCACATAACATGATTTATGTCGGCTTTTTGTGTCACTTCTGTTTCTCGTATAAATCTTGCGAGTACATTTGAATTTATTTTTCCGCCAGGAATAATTTATCGTTGTTGATTATTTTTTCATCTCGTTTCCCGCTGACAATCAGCATATGATGCCAACGGAATAGCGCCGTTCTGCGTAGTTTTGGAGCCTCCCAATTCCGAAGAGTATGATGTCTTCCGCACCTCAAAACCTAAGGAGAGTGTACGTAGGAAGGATAGCATCTGCCGTTGCAAATTATACGTACCAGATGGTTTTCAATGATGATGTAACTTGAATGTAGTATATTGATGCTGATTTCATATTTGTATGATGGGGGCTGAATTCTCTGAAAATATATAATTGATTAAGCAATCGAATCTACACTTCGCTTGCTTCAAGAACCTCTTCATGGAAAAATAGGGTATTCGAGATACAAGAACCTTAAAAAGAACTTATAGTAATTTTGCGGAAGGCAAGTAACGGAAAACCCTAAGAAATGTTCATCCACTTAAAAAAAGTTTCTCATTATATAAGGTCACACCTTTGACGATTGACTGAAATGATTTAACTAAACCAACTTCTAAATAGTATCTTATGGCATACTTTTAATTAGGCTGCACGACACCCAACGGAAAGCTGCAAAACGATGGCCTACAATATTATAGAATCGCAGCAATTTCAATATGCGCCACCACATATTCCCAGTCCATAATGTTACTTTAATAGTGACGTCTTGATGATAATGCTCATGACTATACATTCGACACTAGCGAGACAAGCTGCAAATATATATGATTTCTCACTGACAAATACCATGTTAACTACACTTGGGCGCCATCGTTACCATGTCGTAGGATCGCCCTCTCCAAGTTTTCCCAGGAGCCTATATTCCTCCATTATTCTTCTCCGACCCAATTTTCGGTCAACCTGGAGTAGAGAGTTCCACTACATAGCCAACAATAGAGGTTTCGTCCTCTGAAATGTGACCTACCAACTGCCATTTCCGAGAGATTCTGTCAGGACAGGGCACATCAACGTTACGGCGAGCGCACGCAGACTATCCATGTGCTGCTAGTTGACAGAGAATATTAGAGCCGAAAAGTTTCAATCTAATGTTGGTGTTTAGACACCCAAATAAATCAAGTGCTATTCATACGTCAAACAACACCGAGCCCAATGACGACGGCGTTATCAATGGTGCCAACGTGGGCATCCGATCTAAGCATAAGCTTTCCAGACAACCCGGTTTTGCGCCAGGTCCCCGATCTAATATCCCTAAAATTTGTCTGGCGTCCTGGCTTACGCCTTCACTCCACCTCAGGTAGGGTCTAGCAAGTCCATCTTCAAACTTTCCCAGCTGGATCTTTTTAACTCCTCCGTCCGAAGATGCCTCGTCCATTGAATTCCATGTCCTCTAGGTAAACCAACATGAAGAACGTCACCGATATCAAGAAGAAATAATATCGGTGAGAGGATGCAACCCTGGCAAACTCCGCCTTCGGGCCAAAAATCCTTCGAGATTTTACCTCGGTGCACCACGTGACAGTTTGCGCCATCATTTGTGACTCTGATAACAGCAATTAGTCTCTCTGAAATGCTCTCCTACGTAGAGTACTCCAGATACACTCCCTATTGACGCTGCCAAAATCTTTCTCGAAAACGAATGAAGGGCAAGTGCAGCGAAAATCTAATTCCAAAATGATCCCTAGGGTGTTGATCAGAGGATCCCGAGCGGAAAGCAGCCTGCTCTCTGTCTATCAAGCTTTCGAGGAGTTCTCTGATGCGTTCCAGGAATATTTTAGCTATTATCTTTGCGACGCAAGGAGAACTAATAGGCAATATTTGTTTATTTATCGTTAGCATAATATCCGGATGGCACAAGTGGTTAGAGCACAAGGCTGTTGTAGCAGAAGGCTGCGGTTCAAATCTCACTGGTGGCGGGGAGATTTGTTATCGTGACTGTATGTCGGATACCAGTCGACTCAGCTGTGAATGAGGACCTGAGTCAAATCAGGGTAATAATCTCGGGCAAGCGCAATGCTGACCACATTGCCTCCTACAGTGTACTTAGTGTACCGTAACGGTCTTGAATGAAATGCTCTAACACACTTCAAGGCCCTGATCCAAAATTGATTGTTGCACCAGCGATTATTATTACTATATAATATCTACATTTTCTTGTAGTTTGAAAACCGTATGAAGAATATTTTATGTTTTTAGTCATATACGAACGGAAAAATGTACGTAGAAAGTTTCTCACGCTGAGTAATGTACCAAAGTCTGAGGCAGTCCCTTCGAAGACTCGCAATTTCAGCCATCCACCAGTACACAGGTAGTTTCCCGGAAACAGCGGGTTGAAATTGCCCTTCGCCTTATTTGGTAAATAATCCGCCCGATCTTCACTTTCTCGCAATGGAGAAATTGACTCGCAGTCTTCTCAGGGACAGTGACAATATGCAATTTTTGTCCTCAGTAGGGGACAGAAACAACTCCCACCTTGAGGCTGCTCACATTTGGGTAACCTTTTTTTATCGCTTCCTCAACTTCTTCCGAATTAGTGAGAAAATTTAGATCCCTTATTTCAAGAGTGCATATGAGTTCTTGGCTGAAAAACTACTAATCTGCCCCGAACGATTAAAATTCTTAAGGCCGCGCTGCTCCCTCCTTACAATTACTGCAAATGCCGCTTTTGAATGGAAGAGTTTTACATGGGCTGTTGGATATTGGCCATTGGCTCTATTAGCCAGCTCTACGCAATCCGCATATAGGCCATCGCACCAGACGTCTATAGCTAACAGTGGGGTCCTCACTCTCACCTTCCTCTAACCTCTAACCTATCCGAGATTTTCTTCGTCTTAGATTCGGATTTGAGCGTCTTGGGAGCATTCCCCTCTTGTCTACTGATCCCTGATGCTCCCTTCTTCTTCGCTTCAGTTTTTGAAGGCTTAGGTCTTGGCTTAGCTTGCGCCACAGCGTCCTATTTCCTTTTGACTTCTAATATACACACGCACGGTTGCTGGTCCTTGCCGTCTAATATAAAACCTTAGTTGGTTGCGGTTTTCGCAGTAGGTAAATCTTAAGCTGTTTAATTTCCCAACTTGTTCCATCTCTGGTCTAGTTACTTGGTTATCTCTATTGCGGAGATATGCCACAGCCTAATGAATCAGTTTTTCAAGGTTTTGTGTAAAACGAACCTTATTAAAATCAATTTACTCTCTGTCTGTCCATTTCTGTCTGTCTGTCTGTCACACGCACTTTTCTCAGAAACTGTACGATCGATTGGCCCCTAGTGAGATTTAAGAGGGAACCTCCATACATGCAAAAGTGGGGTGTACACTTTTTTTTCACCAAATATAGTCATCCGGGGTATCAAATGCCTCGACTAGAACTTTTCAAATATGGTCTCAATTTTGATATTTAATTCACAATGAGGGAGGCGTGGGTTGAAAAGTGATCATTTTTTTCACGACCCATTCCCAGAACCCAATCAACCGAAAAATCTGAAAAAATCTCAACGCTGCCAATATACGGTGCCTAGGATCCAAAATATCCCCCATATCGATATCTAATCGAATAAACTTAATAATAGAATACTACTAAATTTTTTAATAATTGCTTCACCCCATTAAGTTCATGTTGGAGTCAAGGAACAATGATGTAAGCTATAATATAAAGCGTAATCCTAACTAGGTTAGGTGCAAATCGCACTATTACTAACGAAGCTATAGTAAGTCAAAGTTGTCGCCTCAGTACAAATTCTAAGGCTCTGAATATCAGTAACACGTGAAAGTGGATATTCGGATATAATACACGTGCTAGATACTAACGGGACGAGTGTCCACCGAAATGTTTTTATATAAAAAATACACAAAACCTTTCATTCCTGAAGCGCCCAGCTTCCAATTTCCCGACTTATTTTATAAATTGCCTCATCTTTTTTCCCAAAGGTACGAGGATTTCATAGTCCCCCGTAGCACGGTAAGGTCAAGCTTGTTCACTGAAACGAGCAGGCTTAGTTACGCTCGATTGCAGCGTATCCAAGCGGTCGTGCGCATAACAGTGCGGAGTTGCCTTTCAACTGTAGCGTTTTGTTAATGATATAGTAACCTTCTGCATGGTGTGGCTACCACAATTCACTAACAGTTTTATTAAATGATAAACTTGGCTTCTGGATAGAGCCAGGGAGAGATAGGTTGGCTCCTGGCGAGCTAGATTCCGCATCAATTTACCGTGCATTCTACTGCCTGACCCCTATCGAAGACAGATTGCGAACTTGATTAGCAGCCACGCAATCTTTTGTGCTTACCAATACTTGCCACTCTTTCCGCGCAGGAAAGATTTAGATTTAGGAATTCGTTATTAGACTTCGATTTTTTTGAAAGCCAGTTATTTCAAAATATTGTACAAGATAATTTTCCATTGCTCTTATTCTGGTAAAATTTCATTACCATTATGTACCCAAATCTTTAACGCAAATAATCATATGTTTGAAAAATAATATTATAAAAAAATTCCGTGTTTTGCTGCATGATCAGTAGGAAATGAAAATGTTTTTGGAAAATTAGCTAATCACTTCTAAAAATAACTTTTATTCGGAAATATAAGAACAAACCGCAGTCGTTACACTCATTTCTGAAACATACAGAATGGAAGCTCTCGTGATGGTCTCGTGATATTCTAACTCTTATCTCACTTAATTTTAATAACATTCAATCAAGAACAAGTACCAACAATAACACAGCCATTAGACTCTTTCGCCGAACGTGCTTCTGAAATATTGTTACTGATAACAGATGTGCCGGTCATGCAGAAAACAGTTCAGAAATATATTTGCCCCTGATTTTTAATGGAAAAATGCTGGAAGCAGCAAGCTGGAAGATTTTAACTGTTCACTAAAAATACTTGATAATGGCCCCTAAAGCGCTGGCTATAATAAGCGTTCCTTGACTTACTTACGAATATACATTTACAGATATTTGTTCACCAGCTCAAACTCGTTCATAGTCTAGTCGACAGTAATGTTTATCTAATAATTTTCTTGTTTATCGCAACGTAAAAAAAGTATTTTACCCTGTCGATGTAAGATGGAAAAACTTGCGCTAATCAGCAAAGGACCAAAGGAGAGACTATCTGCTATCTGTATACTAACCACTCTGTATGCTTCAGACAGCCAGGAAGATACTCGCTGGGTTCATCAGGAGTAAACTCGTCAAAGTCACGTATGCTGCCGGAGACTTACCGCCAAGGATTTTCCGTTTTATTGGACCGTTGTGGTCCCGGTTTAGCGAAGAGAGGCTGCCAATCTCAACGGGTAATGCTACTTGTAGCATAGCTCCACCTCTAGGTCGCCTTTGACTAACTATTATAGAATGGTCCGCTGGCTGCCTCGTAATCTACAAAGTCATTACATGTTGAAAAATTTTAATTTCGAAAATCTTTGCCAATGACTCTGCTTAGCGTTGATTGGACATTTGAGAGTTTCAATTAGGGTTGAGACCCATTTTACTTAAATATGAGCTCTGAATGCTCATAAGTTTCGATCCTCCTTGAGCGCCTCTTTGAAATTAAAATTAATATAAATAGAGTTTACACAAAGCTGACACAGATAGCATCATCTCTTCTTGAACCAATATTCCATCCCTGAATAAAATCTTCATCCTCTTCTTGTGTATGATAATAAGACGGATTAAACGTGATAACGAAAAATCCGTAAAACCGCTGCAATATTTTTAGAATATGATTATGGAAATCCATTCGATATCTGTTCAACTAGAAAATCCCAAATTTAGAGATAGTTCCTTTATTTTGTTTCCGAAGTCTTTTGCAGTCAATATGCTTCCGAATACCGAAAGAAAATAAATTTAAGAAGTATTTGAACATTTTATAAATTTTCCACTACTAAGTTCATCAATCATGTTTTAAATGCCTTAGATTTCGGCATTTCACGTCAGTATTTACATTTCACAGAGCAAACAGCTATAGAAAATATGAAGAGAAACGCTGCATATTCGAGGAGTGTAAATTTTACCATGAGTGTTTGATTGCCAAAGGAAACAAGTCAGAATACCGAAAGCTGGACGGGTATAAAGGTGTCGTGTTCATCTTGTGTGAAAAATTTCCACTCACGTTTTCAAAATACCTCTTGATATATGACACAATTTGACAATGACATATGTACTTCAAAATTCGAACTCCCCCTTTAATATGAGTTCACTTTATATGATGATCACATGATCGCACTCTAAGACGTGAAATTCGCAACTTTGACCTTCTATAACTTTGTTAACAATAGTTCGATTTTTATGAAACTTTTCAAAACTCTGCGTTTTATTATTATTTATAACTGTACTTCTAGCATTAACTTAAGGGAGCTCTTCGGGTAAATTTCTAAAATAATGTAATATACTATTATTGACCTGATTTAAGCAAATATCGAAATGGGATGTATTCTGAGGCTTAGATTTCGTATAGGTGCACCAATGTGATTTTTTTTACATTTTTCGGCTGGATAGGTTCTGAGAACGAGACCTCTAACACTTTTTGAGGCCCACATTTTGAGACCTCATTCCCCTATATTTCACCCGGAATCAACAATATCATTAGTTTCGAAAAGTAATAATTCAGCCTTCTCATTTGGTACGTCAGGCGACAATTTTCTGTGAGAAAAAAAAAATTGATTAAAATGTATAGGGGGCCCCCATTAAACCCAGTGGAAAATGATGCCACCGGATCTATGAAAAGGGATTCACAGGCCACACGTTCTCACCAAATTTCGTGACAATTGGTTTAGCCGTTTCCCAATATATGAGGTGTGGCAGACAGATAGAGAAACAAGCAGACAGACGGACAGACATCATCGTATCGGTTCTATTCCCACAAACCACCTGAACATCCAATAAATGGTCAAGCTGCCGAAAGGCCGTTCGTCGAGGCAGAAAGTAGCAAGCTATCATATTTACAGGTGATCAAATTATTGGTGGAACGATGGGAGCGCATAGTTGCAGAACACAATGTCTTCGAGAACACAATTTCAATGAAAAGCAAAAACCATTCATGAGCCATCGGAGCAGACCTAAATAGGTCGGTCGCACCCACAAACCCCAACAAAATACTTTGATTATGATATTATTCCTTGGATTTTGAATGAATGATCAGCAGGAAATGAAATTGGTTATTATTCGAAAATTAGCTCTTCCTTTTTAAAAGCAAGATCTATTCAGAAACGAAAAATAAATGACAAGCATTACACGGATTTCTAAGGCTCACAAAATGATAACTCTCGTGATGATCTCGTGATATTCTAGCTCTTATCACACTTAATTCTAATAACACTCAATTTAAAAACAAATACCGCCAATAACGTCAGCTTCGAATATGCTTATGAAATACACTCATTGATAACAAATGAGCCAGTCATCCAAAGCGCTTTAAAAAAATATATTTTTCCCGTATCTTGAAAAAAAAAAATGTTGGAAGCGAGGTTATAAATAAAGATTTTTAACTGTTTATTAAAAATACTTAATGCTGGCCCCTAAGAGTATTCCTTGACTGTGCTATGCTAAGGTTGTACTTATACGAAATTATTTTCTGAAATTATCTCACATGTCAGCCTTAAACCACTTCATGACTCTTCTTGCCAAAAATTTTGAGCACGGTCAACAGTAGGATTGATCCTACAATTTCTTTATTCGGGTTATTATTTTTGCACTCAGATACTAGCAGTAGGCAAATTGTCCGCTGCCAGCTCATTTTATGAAATCGGTGTGATTCCTCCTTATGCCGCTGTTAACTCAGAATTTGGAACATTTTATGATGAAATAAAAACATTGAAGATAACTATTGTCATCCATGGAGACCAAGTCCGTTTAAATTCGGTAGCACCCAAATAATTAGCAACACCACCCCACATTGGGCGCCATTAAACAAAATTCCTTAAATTTTTTTACTTTGCAACTGTAGGGAATGGTTTTTCAACTAGTTGACTAACTCCTTCCCTTCAAAATTGAGTCAATTCAAAGTTAGTATTTTGGAAGCTCTTTACTCAAAAACATATCTTGCAGAAAACTGTCGATCCAATCTCCGCCAAATAGGAAATCCTCTTTGTCATTCTTTACTCGGTTGTAAGGAAAAAAATTCCGGTCTAGGTTTTAAAACTGCAAAATTAAAACTACAGTTTTAGAGAAAGAACATGGCATCCATCTTTAGGGCATAATTTTGATTGAATACCTGGCTCAACGGAGACCAAAATACTGTAAGACCATAAGAGACTTAAAGAATTCCTTAACCAGAAGGTCGAAACTTGAGGTATGAAAGATTATATATGTGTATATGTGCACATTTTATGTCAGACTACTCATTTTAGTGTGATCTTTATATTAAAAGTTTTAGACTGCGGTTAATTTACGCACAAGCGAAAACTTTGGTCAATTATAATTTACTTAAGAATAGAGGGATTTCAACCGAACTTACCGCAATTCTATGATACTACGATGAACTCAAACCCACATGGCTATATTTTATGAAAAAAATGTTGCACCCTTCATCTACATGTATAGGGAGCCCCCCCTTAAACTTAACAGAAAATGGCGCCACTTGCTGTATGTAAAGGGAACCACAGATCACACGCTCTGACCAAATTTCGTGACAATTGGTCTAGCCGTTTCCGAATAAACCGGGTGTAACGGACAGACAGACACCGACTCGATTCTAATAAGGTTTTGTTTCACACAAAACCTTAAAAACCCAGTTTTTGGAAAAACCCATTTGAACGTTCATGTGTACACACTGAGCAATTAAACGACTCCGAATTTTGAAAAATTTCTTTCCCAGTATATTCTATAATGTTCTACATTAGATCTATGCAAAACAAAAAAAATCGATTTCTACATTTTATCTTTTAGAGAGTAGTAATTTGACGGGAAACGGATAACTATGACCTATTATAACTTTATCATTCATTCAAGATTTCCAGCAAACTACCCAGTATGATGCTTCATATTTTAGCCTATGTTACTGCAGACGGATAGCCGAATGGTTAGAGCACAAGGTTATCGCACGGAAGGTCGCGGTCCAAATCTCACTGGTGGCAGTCGGATTTGTATCGTAATTTTATGTCCGATACCAGTCGATTCAGCTGTGAATGAGTACCTGAGTCAAATCAGTATAATAATTTCGGGCGAGCGCAATGCTGACCACATTGCCTCCTAGTGTACCGTTACGGTCTTGAATGAAGTGCTCTAACACACTTCAAGGTCCTGATCCAATATGGATTGTTGCGCCAACGATTATTATTTCCGAGTTATCACAATTTCGGCAGATGCCGGATTTTACCTAATACTAACACTAGGTGCCAAGCATTTAAGCTCGAACGATCCTACCTACTTAAAAACTAAAGGGGTGCTAGTGGTGGTGGCCGGTGGTAGGTCAATGGGAGAATCCGTCGAGAACTCCCCGCAACATCGAGCGCGTATGCAGAATGGTGTACTTCTGCATGATTTGAACCAGCCTGTGCGAAAGTCCCAGGACATCAAGGGAAGCCGTGAGCGATTTAGGTACAATACGTGTAGCTGACAATATTATGGGAACTACAACCACCCGCTCGAGACGCCAAATTTCTTTGATTTCCCGACCGAATAGCTGATAGTTCACCTTCTTCTCCACGTATTTTCTTTCAATGTTGCTATTAAGAGGGATAGCAACATCAATAATATACGCGGAGCGACCCGTCTTGTCAACTAACAGTACGTCAGGCGTGTTGTGTAGAGTATTATTATTATTATTATTACTGGAATTTCGTGGATTTAGGATTAACTTAAGGAGGGTTCCCAGTAAATTTTCAAAACAGAATAGTATACTATTATTCACTTTATTTGAGCAGATATCGCAACGGAGAGTATTTAACTGCCTAGATGCTATGCGCTATGGGCCACCATAATTTTTTTCGGATTTTTCGGTTGGGCAGTTTCTAAGAAACAACTTCAAACAACTCCTCCGCTTTGCAACCAATGTCAAAATTGATATAGTGTTGTGCCAATCGAGACTTTTCATTTGATACCCCTTTTAGGCCCATGGGGACGTGGAACAGTGAAATTCACGCCAGGTGGTTCACAGTTCCCACCTTTCTACCAAATTTGATAGGTGTAGTCGTTTCTGAGAGGAGTGTGTACGGCAAACAGACAGATAGATAGGCAGTGAACCGATTTTAATAAGGTTCCATTGAGAACAAGATAAAGGGAAGAGCATCCTGACAAAAGTGGTTCGCCATGGGCACGAAAATCTCAGACATCACATGGTCAACGCCGCGAAGCAACTCCTAGTTCCTTTCTTCTGGCAAATGTAAAGCTGGTTTTGAAAGGTACTCATTAAGCCCTTCGATTTGATACTCTCCCCTCACTTGTACGAGGAGCTCTCTTAAGTGCAACAGAAAATCATCCCACTTATTGCATGTAAAGGTACTCAGTGACCTCACGTCCTCACCAAACAGACAAGCATTGAATCGACTTTAATAAAAGATTTAGCGGTCGACATCTTAATAAAAATATCGTGTTTATTTGCTGCAGTTAATCATTTCCGAAACCCAAAAATGAACGAGAAGCATTACACGCATTTTTAAATCATACAGAACCGAAGCTCTCGTGATGGTCTCGTGATATTCTAACTCTTATCACACTTAGTTTTAATAATATTCAATCAAAAGCAAAGACCAACAATAACGTCAGACATTAGAAAAAAAATGGTTATTGATAACAGATGTGCTAGTCATGCAGCACACAGTTCAGAAATATGTTTGGTGGAGATGTGATTATAAATAAAGTTTTTAACTGTCTGCTAAAAATACTTGATACCCCTAAGTGCCGGTCTTAATAAGCATTCCTTGACTTACTTATTTGATTACAAGTCTTCCCTATGATGAGATTGTAAGTTTGCGCAATTATTTTTCCACATTTACTCACGAGTTAAGTGGAACCTCCCCCACCAGGAGCCTTGTTAACAATAGAGTTGACCCTACATATTTTTTATTCGGATTATTATTTTTATAGGGCATTTCTGCACCCTACCTTGGTAAACAATACTTCTATACTTATACTTCTAACTTTTAATGCTGAAGGCGCAGAAAATCGGATTCTATGGTCTTTTCAGCACGACCACGGCACATGAGGAGATGTACCTTGGTTGGCATTCTACAATTCAAGATCCCAAAATGTGGCCATGTTTCGTCTGATCATAGAAAAGTCCCAGTCAAATTAGTTATGGTACTTTCAGAAATTATAAATGCAACCACTGCATTAGTGACGTATATATGGTACATAAGTTTTACTTATTGAGAAAGATTATCCAGAGGTTCAATTAGCGCTTCACCTAAAAAAGAGCAGGGCACTTTTCACTAGATTGAAGATAGGTCGTATCCGAATGCCGGTGGTTGAAGTGCAAGGTTGTCGTACAGAAAGTTACGGTTCAAATCTCACTGGTGACATTTCTATCGTGACTGGCTGTCAGATACCAGTTGACTCAACAATGAATGAGTACCTGAGTCAAATCAGGGTAATAATCAGAGGCGAGCGTAATGCTGATCACATTGCCTCCTACAGGGTGCTATTATGGTCTTGAATGAACTGCTCTAACACACCTCAAGGCCCTGATCTAATTTGATTGTCGCGCCAGCGATTATTATTAAGGATAAAAACTCAAAAAAAAAAACTCAATTCACGTTCTTCTGTGAAAGCATTGCGTGACTACAGGGAAGAAAGCGAGAAACGAACATAATTCATAAACTCACTGATGGTACGATGAGATCAAAGTTTTGTGAGGTCGCAAACTTTCGAACAAGGATTTCGGGAAGGAAAAAGTGGTATGTACAAATGGTGCAAGTTTAAGCAGGTTTAGTGCTTAAAGCAGTCTACAGGATTCATTGGGAAGATGAAAATATAAATACTATAACAGTACTGCTCGCATCATACTAACGCACTTTTTCCCCCCAAAAAAAGAAGACAAAAAATATAAAATAGTGCTGGAGGTCTCACCGAACTAATGAAGATTTGCGGGAGAATTATGTATATTAAAGCTCGCGGTTTAAATCGCTAGTTGTGAGAGATTTTCATGTTTGACTCATGACCCCAGTAACTTATTCCTTAATGGAGTGTCAAGAAAGGAAAGTTTTCGAGCCTAGTATAAGAAAGTATGTATAATATATCAAAAATATGACATTCGTTTTTGGAAAATCAACAAGGATCGCATAGCTAATGGAAACGATTTAGCTCTTCAGTTTAGTATTTGATGCGATTAAGGAAATGCTTGATCAGTTGGTGAATATTAATCATACAATAATCTTTTAAAAGTTCTGAGCCCCGTTGTATTATCCCAACTGTTATTTCTCCATGGAAGTACAAGATGACACTAGTTTTGCTATCGACGCCCAGTAAATAAAAGGGTACTTCCTAACTCTGTTATCAGGAAGCACAGAATAAAAAGGCCGTGGACAAATTGCAGCGGACATGAGATGCCTCTATACCTCGGTGTAACGCTTTCCGAAGACGAAATCCCAATTTCTGGTGGAATTCGGAAATCGAGAAAGGAAATCGCAGAAAAAACACCACCTAAGTTCGGGGAGCTACACGTGCAATATAAAAATGCTAAGAAAAAATTGCAAATAACTATCATGAAGAGCAAATCCGAACACTTCAAGCGGATGTGTACTGAAATTGACACTGATCCATAGGGTGGCGCATACAGGTTGGTGATGTCATCACTGAAAGGTAAGCGCTTCCCACCGATTTCCTGTCCCGAGTTGTTGCAGATTATACCGAACGCTCTGTTTTCAGCAGATCTAACTGGGAGTCTTCCTGCAGTGAATGTAAACCCCAACGAAATTTTGGTAGTGGTAAATGAGAAGGTCCTTGACGCAGCAAAGTGATTCATTGAAAAACCATCCTAGGATCGGATAGAATTCCTAATGTTGCCCTGAAAATAGCAGCTGTTACGGAAAAGGAAGGAGGCTTTTCCAACAAACAAATCAAATACTGACGCAGTCAACATGGTGACTGGTTTAACTCAAGCTGCAATACAAAAAAACAAATGCTGCGCAGTAATAATCCCCGACGACAAAAATCCGTTCAATACTGCAAAATGGAAAAAAAATCATCGAGGCATTTATCAAACTACAGACCCTGAAATACATTGCACGCATTGTTGTTGAGTTTCTCCTTTACTGGGACTCGGACGATGGGCTAAAAATATTGCCGACAACTTGCGGACTGCCACAGGGGTCTATCCTACATGAGTCCTTCGGGGACTAGTTATGTATGATGGACTCTTAACGCTACGCCGTCCGGACGATGTGACAACAATTGGTAGTAGCTTCAAAACGTCAAAACGAGATTAAACGATATTGGAGATCAACTCCTGGTTGACAAATTCCGGCCAATCACTTGCTGAAAATAAAGCAAAAGTAGTGCTCTACAGCAAGAGAAGAAAAAACACAATCGTGAAAATCAAAGGTGTCGAATAAACAATTTACTCCCAACCGTCGCTCAAATACTTGGGCGTAATAATTGACAGAAGGCTCCTTCATCGCTGCAGCAATCTCAAAGATACTACCAAGACAAAGTCGACGTTTTCTGCTCTCTAGAGTAGTCAGCTTCGCGTTACTCTACGTAATTCGAGTTTGGGAAACTGTTTTGGATAACAAAGTACACTGCTGAAAACTGGGAATGGCGAATCGGTTACGTATACTCCGGGTATGCAATGCGTATTGAACAATATCATGGGAAGCAGTTGGGGAGCCTAGCATCTTTCAACAGCAGTTAGGACAGATGGGATGAGTCACAAACTAGTCGTAGGACTTACTGCATCATTCCTGACTTTCAGAAATGGTTCGAAAGAAGCCACGGGGAATTAAGCTGCGAATTATGGCAGTCCTTAAGTGGACATGGAGAATATCGAGCTTATTTATGTCGACATGGTCACGACGAGTCACCATGTTGCCAAGATGTCGTAACGTGGCCGAGAATGTGGATCATGTAATATTTGATTGCGCCAGGTTTATTGCGCAAACAGGTGCTGTGAAGTTCATGATAAAATCAACGGATGCTTAGGACCAAGCTGTAAGGAACGTGAAAGCTATTCATTAACAGCTTCGGCAGGAAGAACAAGAGCTAAAAGCTGATCCTGCTCCGCGGCGCAATACTTTATAGGAGTTCCGTGGGGAGAGTGGACAAAGCAGGTAAGGTTTTAGTAAGTAGAAGTCTCACATGACTGCTTGATAGAAGCCAGCAGTAGGACTCGAGCCTTTCCAACGCTGAAGGAAATGACAGACGGTCAAACGGTAAGACGGACAGACGGTCAAACGATCAGAAGGTCATACGGACAGATGGGCAGGCAGACAGACGGACAGACAGACAGACGGGTAGTCAGCTTCCAGGGTAGTCAGCTCCGTGCTACTCTACGCAGCTCCAGTTTGGGCAACTGCTCTGAATAACAAAGTGAACTGCCGAAAATTGGGAATGGCGTATCGGTTAAGTGCACTCCGGGTATGCAGTGCATATCGGACAACATCAGGAGAATCGGCATATGTACTAGCAGGGATGCTCCCCATAGACATCTTGGCGAAGGAAAGTCGGCGACTCTACGACAAAACGTATGCAGCTGGAGAGTCTAGCGCGTTTCGACGGCAGCTGGCACGGTGGGAATCTATCGAACGGTGGCAACAGCGATGGGACGAGTCCCAAACTGGTCGTTGGACATACCGCATCATTCCGGATATTCGGAGATGGTTTGAACGAAACCATGGGTAATTAAGCCACGAGCTAACACAATTCTTGAGTGGACATGGAGGTTATCGTGCTTATTTACATCGATTTGGTCACGACGAATCACCATGCTGCCCAAGATGTGGTAACGTGGCTGAGAATGCGGAGCATGTCATATTTGATTGCCCCAGGTTCACCGCGCACCGAACAAGAATGGAAGCGGTCGCAGACAGGCGTTTAACACCCGAAAACATTGTGGAGTTTATGCTGGAGTCAACGGATGCCTGGAACCCGGTTGTAAGGGAACTGCAAGCTATTCACCAACAGCTTAGGCAGGAAGAGCTACGACGAAAACAAGGAAGGGAGAGAACCATAATGAGCCGCAGCTAAAAGCTGATCCAGCCCCGCGATGCAATACTTGATAGGAGTTCCGTGGGGAGAGTGGAATGAGAAGGAGGTGGTTTTAGTGAGTAGAAGTCTCACATAACTGCGTGGCAGGAGCCAGCAGTAGGTTTTGAACCTTTCCACCTTCCAACGCCGAAAAAAAAAAAAAAAAAAGACAGACAGACGGAGTGAGGAGTGGCCAGATCTCCCATTAGGCACGACCCCAGCTGGCGGATTGAGGCATGCCTATTGATGTGAAAATCCCTGTTCATGCACTTTTCTTTTCTGACTGTGCATGGGCTAGTCTTTGCTCATCTCTGGTGAATGGACCAAAATGGCTATGGGAAGGATACCCAGAACATAAAACCACCATGGAAGACGAGAGAAGGAGGAAACTTACGGTGCAGGGTATGGAGCAAGCGGGCTCCCGTTCGCCGATATCCCTCGACCACAGTGCCCCGGTAGTGGACAACTTGGCCACCTTGGCTTATAATGTTACAAGTGATTTGGATCTGGAGAAGGAAGGAAGGAAGGAAGCGAAATACTACCTTACCGAGAACACCAGTAGTAAGACCAAACAAAAATGAACTGAAGGCAGATCGTTGGACAACAAAAACCATGATAATACCCACTGTATATGTTCAAGATGCACGACAGCAGGAGATGCTCCAGGAACAAGGAAGGGATCCATTCAAAAGAAGCTCGTCAACTTTGAGGTCTCCACAGGCAAGATCAATAAATGCCAAAAGTGAAGGCGCATATAAAAGGAGTAACCCTGCCGGGGCTTATAAGGAGCAGAGTCCCGATACGGAGGAATTACCCTTCACCCAGCTTGGGACAAAAATAGTTGGGAAAAATAGTTCATCAAGGACACGCACAACGTGCACCAAACCAAACACCAATATAATAATAATAATAATCGTTGGCGCAACAATCCATATTGGATCAGGGCCTTGAAGTGTGTTAGATCACTTCATTCAAGACCGTAACGGTACACTACAGTAGACTGTAGGAGACAATGTGGTCAGCATTGCGCTTGCCCGAGATTATTACCCTGATTTCACTCAGACACTCATTCACAGCTGAGTCAACTGGTATCCGACGTCAAATCACGATACAAATCCCTTTGCTACCAGCGAGATTTGAACTGCGACCTTCCGTACGACAGCCTTGTGTTCTAGCCACTCAGCTCTCCGGACACTATAAAGAATATGGTCAGGGCTATTAGAGTCCTCTATAATAGATCACAGATGGAGCAAAAAAATACTAACGATACGCCGAACCCCGCTGCACCAACAGTGCCACAAGTGACCCAAGTGGCGCCTAACAGTACTACTATCGAATCACGGCGAAATAAACGAGTACGTAAAAAAGAAGGGGATCCTCTAAATAATCAGCAAGCGCCTAAGAGAAAAAAAGCGGACAGCAAACTCTGAAAATAAGTACCAATAGCTCTGAAGAAGGAAAGTGTACAGCGAATGTAGGAAAGTCGACCAGCATTGAGAACCCTAAAACGAACGGAAACGTTGGATGGACTAAAGTTACCAGCAAAAAAAAACAAAAGGAAAAACAAAAATGCGAACCCGTCCAGATGTGATAGTTATCTCCAGTAGGGGCAATCTGTCCTACTGATGACTTTCGCACTCAAGTGAAAAGCTCACTTGGAGAGAATGCCGCACTGCGTGCCCAAAAACACGAGATCTACATACAATGGAAGGATCTCGATGAAGTGACATCGAAAGCAGAAATTTGTACTGCTCTGAAGGATCAATTTAAGTTGGAAGTTGCCGATTAGTCGGTTGTGAGTTTATGAAAAGCCTATGGCGGTACTCAAACGGCCACAGTACGAGTACCAGCGGAGGCAGCACAGAAATTGTTGGCGGCCGGAAAAGTTCGGATTGGATGGGTTGTCTGCCGTTTAAGAGAACAAACTTCACTAAAGAGGTGCTTTAAATGCCTCATGTTTGGGCACTTTGCGGAGGTATGCACCAGCAGCATTAATCGAGCCGATCGATGCAGAAGGTGTGAGGAGAACGGTCATTTTGCCAGGGAGTGCAATAGGGACCCCAAATGGTTATTATGCGAGGTAAAAGAGGGACAGGATAACCGGCATATTGCCGGAAGTAGTAAATGTCCGGAATTTTGGAAGGCGCTCACTGCAATGAAAAATGGGGTCGATTCAAATAAACCTGAATCATTGCCGGATCGCTCAGGATTTACTTGAGCAGACCACGTTCGAATCTGAGATAGAAATCGCCGTACTGCAAGTCAGGCAGCCAGCGGCTTTGGGTGGCCCCAAATAAGTAGTGTATATATACAGCTGCTACGAGCTGCTATATGTATACAGCGCCCCCCCCCCCCATGTCTGACACTGTCTGGATTCGAGGAAATGCTTGATAATCTTGTTCTCGACGCAAGGGGCACAGTCCAAAAGTGATTGCTGGTAATTTCAGTCCTTGGGCCCTTGAGTAGGATAGCAGAGAATCAAATGGCAGGGGGCGCAGTTTATTAGAAACTTTTGGTTAACGAAGGTGCTCTGAACACCTTTCAGAAAGGGGGTCAGGCTCGGTTGTAGACCTGACCTTTGTCAGCCCTGGCGTGTGGTATGTCCTGGTGTGTCAGCGAACGCTATACCTAGAGCGATCACCAGGCGATCTTCTTTGAGACATGTATCCAGCTGCAGGGCATACCCGAAACCGAGAAAGCTTTCAGGCTGGTCTGCAAAGACTTTGGATTAACAGACCTTCATTGAGGTGTGGTTAGATCAACCTGATAAAGCAGGCGCCTCTACGTAAAAAGCCGTTCATGTGGCCCAATGCATCGCCAAAGCATGTGACGCGTCCATGCCTAGGAGGTGCTCATTCCCCAGTAGGAGACCAAACTACTGGTGGAATGGTGAACTGGCTGGTCTTCGATCAGCCTGCCACCGAGCCAGGAGAGCGCCTCAGAGGGCGGCAGGTAGAGTCGATCAGAGATGGAAAAAGTGCGCCTATAAGGCAGCCCGCAAAACTCTCAAACTCGCCATCCAGTGAAGGAAGAGGAAATGCTTTAAGGAACTCTGAACAGATGCGGACGTAAACCCGTGGGGGGGGGGGGGGGATTGGGTGCTTACAAAATCGTGATGGGACGATTTAGAGACCGTTCAATCTTGCAAATCACGTGTCTTTATTTCAACCACCTCTGAATGTGACAGCAATTCCACCAGTCACCAGAGACGAGCTGCTGGATATTTGCCGTGGAATAGGAGACAATAAAGCGCCGGGATTGGACGGAGTACCGATTAAGGCCCTTAAGCTTGCCCTGAAATCCAGACCGGACATTTTTTATTGAGGTGTTACTACCAACTAAACACCTCCCCATCGTCATAGAGCTGGCCTGGAACCGTTTGTCACATTACTTCGGGCCAGCCCCCGAACTCTCCCGCCTTGCGGAGCCTTCAAATCAGGGAATTCCTTTCACCAACGGGAGGGGAGAGGAAGAAGGGAACTGTTAGTTCAAGGAGCCTCCTGCCATCCGGCTCCTCCACCGGTCGAGTTCCATCTTCTTAGCAACGAGGAGGGCCCGAACGTAATGGGCAACACGGTTCCACCTGTCAGCAGTCCTCAGCATCTCTTCCACATTGTTGAGAGAGATTCCCTGTGTTTAAATAGAGCTGCTGACGAACCCCATCCCTCCTTCCACAAGAAAAAAAGTGTGGTGGGCATCGTCCACAACTCCATTGCAAAACACACAATCAGGAGACGTCGCCTACTTGACGTAGGACCCCCAATGTTCGCCATCAGCCTACTCAACGCCGAAACTCCAGCGGCAGTCCTGTTCGCTGCTGCTTGGATTTGCTCAGAAAAGCTCATCTTTGAATCAAGAGTCAACCCGAGGTACTTTACCGCTGATTTTGACTCGATTATCGACTCGCCGAACGATATGGGACGCAGGGTCGGAATTCTCTTTTTAGTCAGGATGACTACTTCGGTTTTTTCCAGTGCAAGGTTGAAACCATGAGTAACCATCCATCCGCTTACCCGTCGCATCAATATGCCGAGTCTGCTTTGCGCCTGTTCGACAGTGCGTCCAGCAACAAGTGCTGCGACATCATCTGCGTAGCTGACCAGGCGCGACTCTTCTGGCATGTCGAGTTTAAGCAGACTGACCCTCTAGTGTTTCATAGAGCAGGGAGCGGTTCCTCAGATAGTCCCTCAAAATCCGTAAGAGATAGTTCGACACGTTGAAGGTATTGTCTAGTGTGCCTAGAATATCTTTCCATCTTATGGAATTGAAGGCGTTTTTGACGTCAAGTGTTACGAGGAGCACCACCCGTCGAGTTTGGCGGCTGTGTGCCTCTGCTCGTCGAACGGCATCCACGACCTGCATGACTGCATCAATTGTCGATCTCCCTGCTCTAAAACCAAACTGCGGGGGAGATAAATCTCCGGCAGCGCGTATCGCGAGTCTACTTCTGATGAGCTTTTTGAGCACTTTGCCAGCAGTATCAAGCATACATAGTGGGTGTTATGAAGACGGCAATTCGGGATCGCCTTTCCCTTTAGGGATCAGCGCAAGCTTCACAACTTTCCAACGAGCAGGGAAAATGCCCTCTTTCAGGCAAGCGTTGAATGCGCCGAGCAGTAGGTGTGGCCGGTGTTGGAATACCAGTTTGTATACCTCTGCTGGAATACCACCGGGTCCTGGCGCCTTCTTGTTTTTCATAGAGGGGACTCCCTGTTCCAACTCTTTTACAGAGAAAAGTGGACAGTCCTCTGCGCTCTCCGCGCCGACGTCACTATCCCATACGGGGTGTGCAGGGAAGAGTGCCCTCACAATGCGGTCCATCTGCTCGGCCTTAAGTGAACAGGGTTTCCGCAGAGCCCCGATTTTTCGGGTTACAAGTTTGTAACCGAGTCCCTGCGGATCCCCATTCACCTCGTCAATCAGATCTTGCCAGCAGCGAGCTTTACTCTTGTTTTGGCTGATTTGTACTCCATCATTATGGTACATGACTCCCGCCGGTCGCCTAGACGTTGTGTTAAGCGGCGGAGCCTGTGACACTCCTTCTGGAGCTCTGCGATTTTCACTGTCCACCAGTACATGGAAGGTTTGCCGCGCCTCGATGTCTTCCTGGGCATGGAGGCTCCGCAGACCGTTGTTATCAGGTTCATAACTGAATTTACGACAATGTCAGCCGCGGCGTCACCGCCCCCAGGAGTACCCTTTAGCGTGGCCCCACCTGTTCCCAGAGTTTCGACAAACTTCCCGGTGTTCACTTTCTTGACGTTCCATACACAGAAAGATCGCTGGGGTGGCGCACACCGAGAGTTTGTGTCCACCACTTCGAAAGCAATGTATTGGTGGTCACTTGCCGAAAAGTCTTCCAGAACTCGCCACCCGTCCACCAGCGACACCAGTGATTCCGACGCGAAGGTTACGTTTGTAATGCTTCCTTCGCAGCCCGGGCGCCGGAATGTTCTCGCCGCCATTTCCAGAATTCGTTTCCCTCTGGAATCTGTGTGAGGCATGCCCCATTCAAGTGCCCTAGCATTGAAGTCACCTCCGACCAGGATCCACCCATCCGTGCTTAAGATAGCGTCCTCCAAAGCATCAAGCCTCCGACAAAAGTCCGGCATCGTCTCATTCGGCGTAAGGCAGACACTAAAAAACGTTATCCCTGAACACCCAATCCAGACAAAGCCGTCCCCTCGGCCTTGGGCAAGAACCCCCAGGAGGGTGCCGTCCCGAACCCAGATGGCAGCGGTACCTGATATGTCTGGGTGCCATGAAACTGGGCCCTTGTTTCGGTACTGCTCACTGATGAGTACTAAATCAGCTTTGGTCTCCGCAGCGAACTGCGCTAGCACCTCGTGAGCGGTTGCACTCCGGTGCATATTGATTTGTGGGATGCGAATTATGTTGACCGTATCCTAGCTCTTTCCAGTTCTGCTCTGAAAACTGGACACCGCCCCGATCCCGCAGTGTGCGCAATGCTCTCATCAGTCGCGCCACGGTCCCTGCATAGGACGCAGCTTTCATTTTCATTGCAGCTGTTCGCTTTATGGCCTGCCTGACCGCATTTACGGCATGTTGCCCTTCTGTCAGGTCCCCGACAGTTTGCAGATGTGTGCCCATAATCCAAACATCTGTAACATTTGGTTGGGGCGGCCCGAATTCGTATCCTACACACTACCCAACCAATTCTTATTTTCCCGCTGTTTAGAAGCTTCCTCGCGTATTGCTCGGCAACTTCCACCACAGCGAGTTTTTGGCCTCGGGAGGTGATACCAATCCGGACATTGGTTACCTCCGGGCATTCGCGTTTGATGGCCTCTTCTACCTCGTTCTTTTCCGTGAGACAGTCAAGGTCTCGGATTTCTAAAGCACACGTGGGTTCCAGGCTAGAAACCAAAGCTTTTTCTCCTAGAAGCCCCTTGACTGCTTCACCAAACGTGACTTTATTTATAGTCTTCGGGCCTAGTTCGACTAAGACTCCACCACCCTTCGTTTTACGTATGGAAGACACCTCCGCCCCGTCGTCTTCGTTGTCTTCCGTATTGGGCCCACTACCGTGGAACATCATTTACAACAATCTACTTAATCTTCCCCTTCCGAGGGAAGCCACAGTGGTGGGTTACGCTAACGATATAGCGCTGGTTATTGTCGCAAAGCATATCGAAGATGCTGAGTTATACTCAAGCGAGGCAATCAGTAATTTTAAGAGTTGGCTAGAGAGCTCTGGTCTGACGCTTGCCGAGGAAAAACAGAAGCGGTCCTCATCATTATGCGCCGGAAGAGAAATTAGGCCTTTACTAGAATCGGGAATCATATCACTTCCAAACCGACCATCATTGGGGGTGGTGGTAGACAGGAAGCTCAGCTATAAGCAGCATGTGCAGTATGTTTGCGACAAATCATCAACTGCTAGTATGGCCCTGACAAGGATGATGCCGAACGTGGGAGGGCCACGGTATACCTCTAGGTTGCTTATAGCCAGGGTGGTGACCCCAATCATGTTCAATGCAATCCCAGTTTGGAGGGAGGCTTTGCGGATGTCAGAGAACGCTACCAAACTGAGTTCAATCTACACGAGGACAGCCCTCAGGGTATGCTTTGCCTTCAGGACTGTCTCGGATGATGCAGCATTCGTTATCTCTAGAATGGTGCCGATTGACATCTTGGCAAATGAGATGGCGAACATATACAATGCGGAGCTAATCTCTCTCTCATCGCGCAGGCAGAGGAGACGAGAAAAACGTGGTCACGTATGCCGCGTATAGAAGCAAGGTGACTTAGCTAGAGTGCAAACAAAACCTTAAAAAGAATCAATAAAATCAGGGTCGAAATTGTCTTTTCACGTAAATTTGCTGCTCCCTAAAACACCAGGCAGTATCCCATGAATATGCATATATACACGACGACCTATTAATTAACAGAACTGTCGTTCATCAAAATATTCTTACATAAGAACGCCACATATATGGTTGCCGCATTTCCGTTTTTTTTGGCTTGTTTTTCCGCTCCAGTCGACCCCAGTATATACTAGCTCCCATTTCCCCCCACAAAGTGCTGAATAGAATATTATAACCTTATATATTCTATTCTACACTTTGTACTCTTCAAGGAACTGTTCCTGTCTGGCAGTCTTCGTCATTTTGATTCAATATTTATTTTTTTCGATACTATTAATGAGAGCATACAGTTCAGTCTCATAACCGAAAAAATGACTTCGATTTAATATTTGGGAAAATTTTTAAGAACACTGTCTGCGTTACTTAATCTCAAAACCAAAAGAATGTTGATAAGGCTACATATTTTAGAATTCTAATACTAACTTGCCCGGGAAAATCGCTTGACAAGGGCCAGTTCGCCCAACATCATCATTCTAAAGACAATTTGTTTATTTGTCAAAACGTTTTCATATTTTGCCTCGGGGCATTATCTGTAATTAGTCGGCGACAAACAACAACTAGCACGACCAACATTGCGACATGATGATAACACAAATTAATCACTGCTAATGTCTTGGATTATAAACGACTTTTGGGTCGTTATCAATTTGTTCCGTAATTATTCGAAGGGTGCTTCCAGCATCATCGATCGAAAATCGTAATGAAAATAGGTTGAAGGTTCGTGCGGGTGTTGTCGACGTAGTTTGTTCTCCAGAGAGTAGACTCCAGGTGGAAAACAAAAATCTCTCGAAAACCATTAAAAAAAATCCAGTAATTGTTCAATCAGGAAACAACAGCAAACCGAAGCTTAAAAATTCAATGAATTGAAGCATATTGTCAGGAACCAACGCTGAGTTCATGCTCTATCTTCCATATAGGGTTTGTGGCGACCAATTGAATACCTTTCACTTAGTCGTCAAACAAATCTTCACCCCCCAAAACTACTTCATTATTGGTAACTCTATATCCATCAAACAAATATTATAAACCTAGCCGGGGAGCAAGAAATAGGCCAATAAGGTCCACAACTTCATCCCTCTAGGTATAAAACGTATCGGATTCTCCTGCCCATATGATCTGATTGCCTCCAGGATAAATCATAAATCAATTCCAATTTATGGACCAATTTATGTAATTAATTTCCTGCGTATAAAGTATGGCTCGGCATTATTCGCATTATTATTTTCGGGTCACTGGTATTTGGTATTCGCTGTAACCCTATTTTTATGACCGGTGGTTAGACAGTTTTGTTATTCTCCCTATTTCCTTATTTATTTATGGCATTTCTTGTGTGTGGGAAAAATGAAAATGGTTCTGCTAATGAGTTTTCGATGGGAGCGAAAGAATGGAATTTTCTTGGGGAACTGCAAGGTGCTTTTGTTCAGGGTCATTCTAGTACCAAGCATGACTGATTTTTGACAATGGAGCTAAAGGTGGAAATGGTAAAGAACTTTAAAGAACAGATTTTTAGCATAATGGAAAGAATACTGCAAAGAAGAATGGTTTTTTTTTAATGAAAGCTTGAAGGTTGTAAACTAAATCTTCACGCTGAATAAAACGGCAAATCCGCATCTAGGGTCGTTATCTACGTTTACCTCAAATTATCTGTTATAAATTAACTCGTTGAGATACTGTTATATATAAAATATAAAAAAATCTCAATTTTATTTTTCTGAGTTGCCATAATCTCGGCAGATGCCGAATCTTACCTGATACTAGCACTAAGTGCCAAGCATTTAGGCTCGGACGATCCTCCCTTGTTATTGTGGCTTGTTGTGCGATATGTGGCGATTGCCGGTCTCACCACATGCTGCAAGCAGAACTATCAAATACTGCCTGGGGCTCATATCAATAAATCGAACATGTTCCCGTGATCAGCCGTTACTTGTATCCAAGGTTTTGGTGAATTACCTTACATACAGCATTGTACCACTTCTTGTATTGAAGCGGTGCTATAACAGTGCAGCCAGAAATAAAATGGTCCAAGGTCTCCAGCGTCGAAGCATTATGAAATATTTATAAGCGACAACGCCGGCAGGTTCGTCCGCTCCACGACAGAGTTTGAATGATGCATTCGGGATTTGGACAAAGTAGTCCGCATTCGCCGCTGGACGTTTTCTAGATCGGATTTTGCCCACGTCAATATTCTGAATGCATAAGCCAGTGAAGGGATAGCGAATATGTTGAGTATGTTTATTTTATAACCCCCTGAGAAATGCGATTTGAGTGCCAGCTTAACACGTCGCAGTGATGCGAAGAGCGGAGCATCCTTGAGATCAACAACTCGAACATTGGTTTATTACAGAATTCCTAGGAACTTATGGAAGCCTGTCTCGCTCACAGCTTGGATGTGGGGATCAGGAATGCTTTGTCCAACAAGCGTAATGACTTTAGGCTTGGATTCGACACTTGTCTTATCCAGATTTCATCCAAATTTCACGAGTAAGCATGACTTCTAAGTTGCTAGGTAGTAACACCATTCAACTTGATGTCATCTAAGTACAGCAAGTGTATATAGGCATAACTTATTGCTAAAGCATGCCCTCTAACATAATTCCACCATGAAAAACCAAAAAGCCAAACCAAAAAATCCCCTTGAAAGATGCCCTTCCGTATGCAGATAGGCTCTGAGGTGTTAATACCCACAGATTAATGCAGTGGTAAAGTGGTATGCCACCCTTCTCTGACTGCCACTAAAACTTTATTAAAAGGGATCAATGCGGTACAGACGTAAAACATATGTTACCCAGGTGTGCGTAATGCTCTCGGAAGCCTAAGCATAATTGATATAGAAACTGAAAAGCTTTTTTGCTTTTACCCCCGCCATGCTATTAACATAGTATGCTAGTCCCAAGGGTAGGCAAAATAGGAGGTAGGTAACGTACTTTGTACTCAGTAAAACAAAAATAAAATGCTGAGACCAGGGAAAGAGACAAATAAAGTATAGTTGGAGCTATTCCACTATGCTAAATCCTACCTGATCTCTCTTGGTGACAGGTCCCGCGACAGGCCGACTAAGAAAATGCATACAATGTCGTTGAAAATAAGAGATCGGATCGAACAGCAAGATGCAGATCAGGCATTTGTTAAAGCCAAACGGCGAAATCGATCACGACGTCTGAAGAAAAAGAAGATGAAGAAGAGTTTTTTGCTTTTAGATACTTAAAACTGCCTTTGATCCAACTCTGTTCCTCGGACAGAATCTTGTGGGTCTTGAGGTTTGTAAGGACCCTTCTACTAATAATGGAAGTTATGAATTTGTAGAGTGTTAATTAACAAGTAATCGATCTGTCTGCAAGGTCCTGCGCCGCACCAACAAGGTAAGAATGTGTTACCGAATGCTAACCATCTGTGAACACAAGAAAATTTTTTATACCAGAAATCCTGTATCCTCTCCTTAGCAGAACCCCTCCAGTTCTTCCAGCTGTTTATGGTTCGTAAAACCTCCTTTTCTGTAATATCCGCAAAATTCAAGTCCGGCATGGCGAGTGCCTTCAACCGTGATTCACTTAGCATGCTCGACAAGGTCGCTCCATTATTCTTTCGCTTTCGTCACCGAAAACTGTACTATCTGGAGGCTTTATTGGAATTCATACAGAGATCTGAAAAAACTACGATAGTTCCTTGGGTACATTGCATTCGGAACCTCAGCAGAAACTTCACCCGGACGGACAAGTAGAGTGCATCGGCGAGTACACTGTTGTCCACAGTGCTACAAGATTTTTCTGATGCTCCGCCTCTGCCCCATCAACTCTTGGCCACCAGTTTCCACCATGACCTCAAATCGAACACTCTCCCTGATAATAGTGGGATTGTGCCGCTGCGAGTAATAAAGCGGTAGTAGTCTGTGATTCTCCACACAGTCAAAGCACGTACTGCGGGAAACGCTTGACCAATCTCTGGTACAATAAAAGGCGGTAAGATATTGTACCTACCCCCCGTCCTTCGTAGTACTAGCGAATGATAATAGGGTTCGGTCCATTTTATCCGCTGCTTACACGCTAAAGTGATCACCTCAGATTGTGATGAAATAGCTATAACAGGCAGAGTCATGCCCACCCAGGATTAGCAGTTTCGACTCCGTGCTGTCTATTACAAGAGCCCGAGCCAGTCACTAAGTCAGATGACTACAGCCGGTTATTCCTACCGGACCTTGAGTTCCTCGTACCAGGTGTGGTGATAGCTTCCTCAATGAATAATCTGCAAAACTACAAAGTCCCTCTACTTTCTTCACGTACCCGTGAGACGCTGCGTGACGTTATCCATCCCCTCTCCTTCCAAAATCGGTCTTGGGACCGGGTATCGCGGAGTTAAATTTTGCTTTTTTATTTATTTGTTTTATATATTTGATCCCCTATATTGCCAAAACCGACAAATTGGAACTGTGAAGCCTGTGAATTGTGAACCACGCTTTAGCAACCTAAATACCTAACAGAATGCAACAGCTCTGAAGAAAAGCGAACCTCGGCTTATTGAAAATGGCCTTTTCTAATATCCGATTTAAGAATTAAAAACGCCACACCCTAAAATAGCCCAAATTTCTAATAACTCTTAATATTGATTAACGAATTCACCTGACAACAGTGAGAGAAGTACGTCTCTGAAATTGATCATTTTTTCTCGGACCAACCAAAAAGCTCGAAAAAAAAGACCAAACGATTGCCACTATAGGGGGTCTAGTCTTCTAAATATGCTGCACACCTGCTCAAATAAAGTTAATGTATATTATTATAATTTCTTAGAAATTAACGGGAAGTCCGCTCAAGTCCATCCTAGAAGCACCTTTAAATACATTCTACTGTAACTACTGGTAAGTTTGGCGGGAATCGAACTATAATTCAAAGTCAAAGTTGTTTCTTTTATGCAAATTTACTGCAATCTAAGGCTGCATGTCAGTATCACACTAAAGTGAATAGTTCGATTCACTTATTGCATAAACATTACGAGCGAAGTACAAATGGACACACAAATATTTTTGTGATTGACATGAAAAGGAAAAGAGTGCAAAAAAGATCCTGTCGTCACAAATTTCCGAGCCTTGCAAGAAGGCATCCAAGGGCGTGTTTACCCACTTTAGTAGCGCTGATCTCAAGTGCATAGAGACGGTCATCTTCAATTTCCCTATTTTCTTTAGGCTTTGTGACAGCGCTGCCTTAATGGTCGCCATTGTTTAACCCTATCCATTACTGTAAGGGATTCAATCAATCCCGCTCTTGCTGCTATTCTTAAAATACGTCTTCGATCACTAGAGAGATTTCTATAGCACTAATTGATACTGTAAAGAAGTTTCCCCAATGTTAAAGAAACAATGTCGTACCTGCTGATGTCGCTAATGACAGGAGGGAAGTCTTTTCCTCTTATTACCGATATTATATATCTGAATGCAAATCCCGGTGATTCGAAATTTGGCTCTCCGCAAAGTCTCTCAAAGCAATCCTTCTTACTTGCCGCGATGTATCCTTATCAAGTGATCAAGTGTTTCTGGTCCCTACAGATTAGGATTCATTGCTATGGGGAACTTATCAATTGGAGCATAGATATGTATGTATAATATCTGGCCTGATAATTATCATACTATAAGTATACTCTTCGCTGATATGTATTCGCATGTTTCTGACCAGCGAATCCCTCACGTCTCTTCGCTTATGAGTCCTATTGACACCAAATTTAATGGAAACATTATAGCTGTGGACCCTCAATTATACGTTAAATTTAAGGGGGGTCTCTACACATACCCGTATTAGGTGTCAAATAAAAAGCCTTGATAAGTACTTAATGGTAGAAAGTTTTGGAACTTGAGTGAAAACCCCAGTTGCAAATTGCGATCCTATTCTCAGAAAGTACACAACCGAAAGACCTGAAAATTATGCAGCTGCCCTATATCTAAAAGTAAAAAATAACATCAAGCACATTTCTATATTTGTTGATAATGTATTAGAAACCTTCCTTAAGAATTATAAAGTATCGTAGTGGGGTGAACAGAATGTGAAATGCGGTACTAGAAAATTTGGTGGAAACCGCACTATTATTATCGAAGTTGCAGTAGATCAGCGTGTATAAATTTACTGCTACCCTAGGTATATTATGTAGGTAGTGTGACATAATAGATATACATAGTGTGACATAATAGATGTACGTATATACATTATGAGCTATGCTGTTGAAAGCTAAAAAGTTATGGCACTAAAAAACGGTCGAAAAGGTACTAAATGGTGCTTTTATATGATCATATTCAGATTCAAGCAAAAAGAAAAGATTGTCACCACTCCTGTCGTTGTATTTTGTGTCATATTGCTTCAGGAAATAAAAAGTTGAAGAGTGCGCATCGAAACACGTATGAAATGATACAATGAAAAGACGAAAACATTTATTCCCACCCAATACAGATAGCAGAAGGAAGGCAAAGACAATGTACATAACCAAGTGCAAGGAAAAGGTTAGCACAACAAGAAAAATTAAGGGAATCTATTATAATTGAAAATCAATCAAATTCGAACTTCTATTTTGCTGTTATGTATACAATTACAAATTTAAGAAAATGCATTAAATCATATCGGGGGAAATTTCTTTCGTAGCTTGCTGAAATCATATTTGGAGGAGTTGTGTCACGCATTGCCCTGGAATTAGAGCAAATGCTACAGATCAGGTTAAGGTTTACCAATTGGTGTATAACCATTATGGTGGAGAAAGAAGTGTTCATGGGGTTGTTGTCATATTGAAAGACAAACGGTTGTTCTAACATATTCCTAAGATGGCGTTTTGTAGCAAATTAAAGTGCAGCAAACGAGAGTATACTTTTTTGTGTAAAACAAACCTTATTAAAATCGGTTAACTGTCTGAGTACCTGTCTGACCGTCTGCGTGTTTATCTGACTGTCTGGGTGTTCTAGTCAATAAATGCCAATCTAATCACTCTGGTCACTTTGAAGCAGGGTTGCATGTATATCATAAATTTTAAGTTCCATATTGGCTTGCCGACTAAACCTTGATTTTACGTTTGCTAGGCCACAGAATTGAATACCAAAAGTCAAACATTTTAATAGCACCTTCTTTCACAATAGCAGACTGTTTCCTGTGTTACCTTCGGAAATGAACGGTTTTCCTCTGGCCGGAGACTATACAACTTCGCGACCCCCAATACTTGGCTATGTTCTAAAAGTGAACTTGTCCACCCATGCATGTGAAGACATCTTTCAATGTCATAGCGCTTTTGAACGGACTTTTATGTAAATTATGAACGTTGCATTGTTTTGGAACTACCAGTTTCCACAGTGCGTCGTTCCGCTTATGTCCAACTTAGTGAGTTATTTTATACCTTTTATGATGTTTCGCCAAAACCGCTACTTTGTTTTTGCGTCTTTGCAAAGATTTGGAGCTCAACTTTTCGGTCATTTTTTTCGTTTTGCAGAAAAGAACTGGAATGTTTCCATTTAACGAAAGAAGTACTAAAAAGTTAGAACAACTACTAAGGTACTGATGAGCTTCAAGAGGCACTAAATGTAGTAATTCTGGTACAAGAAAAGCAAACACTGATTATGAGCTATCTGCAAATTTAACTGTCATGCATCCAAATACACGAAACTTTTTATATTGAAAGCGCCAAACTTCCGATGTTCTATTTATTATTGATGATGCTGAGAGTCCTGAGTCCGCACCACTTAGTGATGGACCGAACCACTTGGGAAGCAACTTACTTCCTCTTTTGTAGTTCATGGACGCTTCTTTGTTTAGTTAAACCCAAGTTTTCAAAAAAGGAAAAAAGTTGACTGACGGTTTCGTCCAAGGTAAAGACGTTGCCTCACCTCTGCCCAGGGAGCAGCGTGACCGAAAGTAACGACAGATGGTAATTGCTCCACTTAAATATAATCGCAAACACGTAATGGGTACGAATTATATTCAAGTGAAAACCGTCATCAGTCCAAACCTAAACCAGGCAGAAGTAAATAATTTTTTTTTTGTTGAGTATGCTGGGAATCCTGAGTCCGCACGTACTTGAGACGGACCGAAGGTCTGGACTGATGGCGGATTTCACTTGAACATAATTCGTACCCATTACGTATTTGCGATTATATTTAACTGGAACAATTACCATCTGTCGTCACTTTCGGTCACGCTGCTCCCAGGGCAGAGGTGAGGCAGCGCCTGATGAGTTGCTTCTGCCATGGACGAAACCGTCAGTCAAATTTTTGCTTGTTTATTATGGTTTTTGAGTACTAGAGTCAAATCGAGGTTACAATCCCGCACAATTGCCTCCTACTGTATTGCTACGAACTAGCGGGGGACTTAAAAGTAAAGCCAGTTTCGAGAAGCATTAAGATCATATCTTTCATTTTATATTCCACACGACCATCTTCTGCAATAAAGATGAAGACCTCCTTTGTCCATCGTCACCACCACGTTAAACAAGATGAAATCCAGAAATAAGTCTGCCGATTATCGAACCAGTAGTTAGTTGTAGTAGACGGACATTAAGTTGGTTTTAATAAGATGATAAGGTCCCTAAACACTTTTAAAATAAAACCGCCGAGGTGAGTGTTCATCTTGGCAGCTAATGACTGAGATCGGTACAAACTTATTCCTGGTATTACCTCTTCCTGAATTTTATCACTGAAACTAGAAATCTTATTTGGAGCATTCGCTCGAACTCTGTATGCATTATCCAATTTCCATTATTCGGCAATTTATTGAAAATCTTCCACTTTATATCGTCCATATCTCCATTACGATTTCGAATGCTACGTTGCACCCACATTTTGTAACAATAATAAATTTCATACTATCTCAGTTTAAATGTCGAAAGCTGCAAAGTAATAGCCAGACTTTATCCAATTTCTACACTCGAATATAAAACAATAGCGGGCAATGGTCCTTGCAATCTATAGATACGAGTACACAACCACATATAGGTACGGATCTAAGCAGTCAATATCATATAGCCAGGCAGGTAAACGCAACGAAAGGATTTCTTGGAAAAAGCTAAAAGAAAACAACGCAAGAGTAAGAATAAAACGGAAAAGGTTGTAAATCCCCTCGTTAAATTTGAAATCAAAGTAAATAAAAATTTAAAAAGGTTTTCCCGTATACTACTTCTTTGTCCTGACTAAACACGGCTGCCCATCCATCAGATAAAGTATTTTCCTTTTATCTTATTTTCAGTCAGGATTTTTTAGATATTTTGAGACAAATTCTATTTGCAAAGATGAAGAACATGTTTGAGTACGTAAGTTCTTTGGTGAAGTATGTGGTATGTATGTTTCGAATGTAAGTTTATACATTTATATAATACTATATGCGCCTACTGGATTTACTGCTGGATTCAGAAAGATTCTTCCCTTGTAGACTAGTAATATGATAATATAATATCTTTTAATTTTATGTAACGACAACCACTAACTCTGCCATTCTATTAACAAAGCATGCTCGTCCCAAGCCCAGGAAAAGGAGGAGGGCGTACTTTCTACTATCCTCAGTAAAATAAAAATAAAATGCTGAGATCAGGGAAAGAGATAAACAAAGTATAGTTGGACTTATTCCACTATGCTAAATCCTAGGCCGACCAAGAAAATGCATCCAATGTCGTTAGAAACAATATGATCGGATCGAGTAACAAGCCTAGGAAAAATGTTAGGGCGTTCACCTCAGTCCACGCGGCAGGACGGGCCCCGGTCCCGTCGAGAAATAGGCAAAAGTACTTCACACATGGAAGGCGTCAGGACGTAAGTTAGTTAGTCCGAGCAAAACAGATACGTGTCTGCACGCTTAATGTTGGCACGTTAACTGAAAAGGCCGAGGAACTCGCAAGAATCCTTCGGAAAAGGCGCATTAATATCTGCGCTCTTCAAAAAATCCGATGGTCTAGTGCCAAAAACTACGACTTAGAACAGGTACGCGGTAAAAATGGCTACAAACTTCTCTATTTCGGTAGCACGCATACTCAATACCGTGTCGGCATTGTCATCTCAGAGAGTTTCCGAGATGCCATTAAAGAAGTCATCATCATTGTCGGCAACCTTACTAGTCATGTGGGTAAAAATGCAAACGGTAGCAGGTGCCGTGGAGAAAAACGGTTTGTAGTGCGCAATGAACGCGAGTGTATACTCGATTTTGCGGACACCCATGATCGTGTATTCATGAATACACGATTCATCAAATGATTGTCTCATTTTCATAGTAAAACGCAAATCGACTATATTCTCATAAGACGCCGACATGAAACCATCCCACCTCAACATCGGCCGCTGAATGCTGTCCTGCGAATCAAGCCACCGATAAAATAGCGTGAGGAATGCACTAGTTTGCCGACGATGATGACGATGTTAAAAGGAAGGTCCGTAAAAAGAAATACCTCTACCACAAGTTTCTCGACTATGAAACGCCCACCAATTGGTAAATTTATAAGAATGTCAACCGGGAAACAAAGAAAACCATTGCTGTCACCCGAGCGATCCATTACAAAAACCTTTACGATAAACTCGTCAGTCGGAATGGCGGAGAGATTTGTATTGACTTGCCTAAAGCCGACACGAACGCATACAAGATATCGAACACTTCTGCTGCATTAATGATAGAACGGTCCTTTTCTTACCGAGCGTCGAGCTGCGACAGATAGATCGCGAGAATATGTTGAGGAGATTTCAACTAAAGAATTTGTTCATCCTACACACCTACAATCATTGCAAACATTTAGAGCAGTTCCACCTGTCAGCGCAACTGGTGCTCAGAGGTGGCGGTGAGGAAAACGGGGTGGCAACCCTGTCGGCCAAACCAAAACCAAGTGGCCGAGGAGAACCTCCATAGTGGTGGCACCGGGAGACGCTGTACTCACTTTGGTTTATCGGCCGTGATGCAATAGGCGAATGCTCCAAAGGCCTAATTAGGGCGATCAGACCCGAGTCTGCACGGGGACTTATCTGAAGTGGCAAATTGGTCAGGAAACCTTACCAGGGGTATACTGGTACCATGGGAAACGGAATAGCCCCTGGACTCTCATAATTCGGGTGAACTCCCGTTGTATGTGAGTACAGCGGTTGTTTGCGGTTGGCCCTCCTAGTGGGAGTTTCATGGTGGTTGTGCTCAAGCGAGAAGAGACCTTCGAGTCTCGGCGAGGTGTTGCGTTTCAATACGGGTGCCGTACTTCTTAGCTCGGTAGAGATTTAGGTAATTCTTGGATCCACCAGTATGAATGCTAAGCCATGCACTTGTTATAGACTGGTACCGTTGTTACTTGTCTCAGCGGGGCTCTGATTGTGGTCACAAAATCAATACGTGCCTGAAGAGGACCGTGGGATTAAGTCTCCATGACAGGTACCTACGTAAAACACTCATGGGCTTAACTGTCAGCGCAACTGAAGTCGAGGAGGCAATAAAATGGATGAAATCGCGGAAAGCAGGGCGTGGAAGGCCCGACAACATCGCATCTTAGCTCTGGAAAGCAAAGAGCTGGCTCAGTGGCTCAGTGAATTTTGACGGGGTATGGGAGACGCCAACATATATCTCAGATCAACGCTATCAGCTAATGGAGAACTGAGTTATGACATTTTTTCACGCCTTAATGCAACCTGGATGAAGCGGCGTTCTACAACTGGTGTTCTTGGCGCATCACCGAACATCTCAAATCTAAAATTTACCGCAAAGTCGTCCGTCCTATCACTGTCGATGATTCTGAGTGTTGCAGTACCCTATAGGAGTTCATGCGACATTTCCAATAATTTCGTAGCTGTAATTTCGCTGAAAACACAAAACTTCGAGCAAACTCGTTGTTCCAGCTATTCCTTTCGTAGAAAAGATCGCCAGGGAAGCTATTCGCGTCATAAAAAATTGGCTGCCGAATCGACTTATCTTCCTGGTGGTGAAGTCCGCTTCAGGATTCGCTGTGATTACGAGAGGCGTCAATTAATCTTGTGCAATCTCGTAGTCATTGGGTTTATTCGCCTGGCCAGGCCGCATTGGGCCAACATTTAAACACGGTGGTGGGAGCGTCATACACATACCAGCCACAGTTCCTATATTGCGCTTCTCATCTGATATACTGTTAGTTCATGCCAATATTCCAAAAGAAACAGCCATGTATAAGGAATGGGTCCTTTAAAATATCAAAAGGAACTTTCCCCATCTACCTCTAAACCCGGACTTAAATGCGATAGAAACTTGTAGGCGCTCGTCCAAAAGCAGCTACGCAAAAGAGAAGTAAGGATATCTAGAGCTTTGTTCCTGCAGGAGTTAACGAAACCTTGCAAGGTCAGTGAAAGGAAGACCTCTTGCAATTTTAAAAGTTGACAGTGACCACACAAAATATTAATTTACATTGTTAGCATAAAGTTGTTATCTTTATATTAAATTTCAAGTGTCTAAAATGCATTTTACATTTTCAAAACACATGCTTTTCTTGTCTAAAATAAAAAAAATAAAACTTCTCCTTAACCGGTCCCAAGCCCGGCTGTGAAATGAGGAGTGGTGGGCAGCTTCAGTCTGAATGATTGTACGCCACCGCAGCGTCTCAGGGGTGAGAATAGTGTAGGAACACAGTCTATAGTAAAACTATCATCAACCCTGGCAGTCCGGTACAAAATGCAAATCCAAAATGGGCAGAAATTCAGGGAGGTAGCGGATAAAGTGGACTTTATCATCCGCTCATACTCTGAAATAATGGCAGAGGCAGGTAGAGCTTCTTGCCGCCCCTTGATGCACCAAACATTCGTCGAGTGCTTCCCGCAGTACACGCACGTAGCTGTGCAGCGAGTCGCAGACCAGCACTGCGTTATTACTCACAGCCACCAATCCCGGACGGTATTCTCTATCTCTTCAGCAAATAGAAGAATTCAATCTCAAATCAATGATTAGATTGCATCCCGCCTAAGTTAGGATATGTTCCTGCTGCAACTACTATCACTTGTGTATTGTGGTGTGGTTGCGGATCTAAGATTGTACGGTCAGAAGATTCGCTTTCGTGTTACTGGTTTAAATGACCAACGTGATCCACCATGGAAAATTCGTCTGGGACGTCTATGTGTGGCACTTAGGGCATTGCTAGACTGACTCAGATCAGCGTTGGTAATGCCAACAGACGGGTAAAGAATAAAGTGCAGAGTACTGTCAGAGACCCCTGTTTGAAATTCTGGACACACTAAAGCAAAAAATGTATGCCGTATGCAGTCGGTTATGGCCGTATGGCGAAAATCACTCCAGACGTATTCAGAATGCGATATACGCAAGGAACCAGCATAGTTTCTTCAGATCACTCAACGGATCGCAACAGAGTGTTCAGAGGGTGTAGTTTACGGTAACAGAATCAAACAAGTCGGAATACCGGAAGCTCGCGCTTCGGGTATAAAAATTTTGTGTTCATCTTATGTAAGAAATTTCAATGCACACTTTTCTGTCCATATATGGCTACAAATCCAACATATTCCTTCATATTTTTCCAAACTACGAAATATACGCACATATTACAGCCGTAGATGTCACGCTCACCCTAAACAAACAAACTGCCTATTTCCGAATACTGTACACATATATGCACGTATATAAATTGATCGTACCCATATTTCCGATATATAACAATATCTATCTGAATTAGGCACTACCCGCACGCATATACTATATACCTACATACACACATGTCTGGTTAATAAATCTTTGCGACCCCATTCATAAAAACTCATTTCGTTGTGGTATTGACGAATTGATATTTGAAGATGAGGTCATGCAAGTTGTACATTGCACGAAATTCACAAAAAATGGTAAAGTTTTACTCCCTAAATAATAATAACAGTTAATAATAATAACGTTAATGATAGTCTTCAAACTTGATCAAATTGTGCATTATGTTCTTTATTACATCCAAGCCAAATTTTGTACTTCTGGGAAGAACATAAGGGGGGTTTCCGGGTAAATTTCTAAAATGTTGAAATATACTATTATTAACTTTACTTGTACAGATATGGGAACCGGATATATTTTGAGGCCTAGATTTCGTAGAGACGCATCACTGTAATTTTTTTTCAGATTTTTCAGTTGGATAGGTTCTGAGGACGAGATCTGCTACCCTTTTTTGGGGGTCATATTTTGAGCGCTCACTCCCCTATGTTTCATCCAATATGAAATAGGGAACCAGTTTCTAAAACTACTAATTGGGACCTTTCATTTAATACCCCACATGGCTACATTCTGTGAAAAAAAAATTTGCACCCTCCATTCACATGTATGGGGAGCCCCCCTCAAACTTAACACAAAATGGCGCTACTTACTGCATGTAAAGGGAACACCAGATTACATATTGTCACTAATTTTCATGATAATCGGTCTAGCCGTTTCCGAATAAATCGGGTGTGACAGACAGACGGACAAATAGACAGACAGACGGACAGACAGACACCATCTCGCTTCTAATAAGGTTTTGTTTCACACAGTTTTGTTTCACACAAAACCTTAAAAAGTATTGGGGTGGAATTACCCGCCAAGCATAAACCACGTCATTAGTTGGCCTGAGAAATGATCCCCTTTGTCCCAAAAAAGACACAGTCACACAAGGCCGATTAGTTGCTTACCAACCCTCTACAAATTCATAACATCGAACCTCGAGACCCACAAGATTTGGATCAAGGACTCGGTAGGTGTAGGACAGACAACTGGAAGCCAAAAAATCTCTTTAATTACTATATCAATTATGCCAAGGCTTTTGAAAGCTACCCGCACACCTAGCTAATCGATGTCCTACACCTGCATCGCATTAATCCGAAAATAATAAAGTTGTTGGCGATAGTCATGGAATCAGTGCATACATATGATGGTACTAACACCTTAAAGCCCAGCGGTATACGGAGGGGAATCTTTCAAGGGGATTCGTTGAGTCCTCTTTGGATCTGTATGGCACTAGCCCTCCTGTCATGGCTACTGAATGATGCTAGAGGGCATGGTTTCGCAATAAAATATGACCCACGTCCTAAGTGCGAGCTGACACACTTGATGTACTTAGATGACATCAAGTTGTATTCTAGTACTGATTACCACAATAAGAGTCTGTTGCGAATAGTAAAAAATGTTCAAATGTGATATTCGGTAAAGTCATCACGAATGACATGCCAAACATGATATTGGTGGCCTTCACATCTAAACTATTACCGAGACGGACTTCTACAACTACCTAAGAATTCTGCAAGGAACCCATGCTGGAGTTGGTGATCGGAAGAATGCCGTGCTCTCCAAATTCGTGCAGCGTGTGAAATTACCAATGGCTTACGCATTCGGAATATTACCGGAGACGAAAACCGATCTTGAAAACGTCCAGGGGATACGGACTACTATGTCTAAATTAGGAATGTATCATCCAAATTTTGCCATGGAGCGGATGAACCTGCCTCGTGACATTGGAATCAGGGGCGTATTTGAGGTGGTGGCACAACATCAGCGCCAAGTCGACCCGCTGCATGCTTATTTTTATAGAAAGGAGCAGGTAAATCCCTTACATGCGGCTGTTTAAAAGGCAGATTTTGGGTTGACTCCACTTAAGTTGAACGATCGATCTTTGAAATCTCTGAATGAGGTAAGGCCAGATCAGGAACGGATGTATGAATAGAAGTCAAAGGAAATGCACGGTAAACACATAAATTGTCTCTGGCAGTCATTTGTCGATTTGTATTTGTTGATCAGATGGCTGTGTACTGGTGAACTGTTTTCTGAGACGAAGGGATTCACGTGTGCCATTCAGGATGGCGTGATCGCCACCCAAGCACATAATGAAAGAGCGGGTGGACAACGATCCGTGCCGAATGTGTGGTTCAGCGTTAGACACGTTGCATCATCTCATGTCAGGCTCCACTGTTATGGCAACGGTGTAATTCGCGAACAAGCATAATGCTGTATGCAAGGTGACTCATTAAAATCTTGCATTCAAGCATGGGCTGATCAAGGGAGCATATGTGGTTTACCGATATGAGGCGTAGTCATTATAAGATAGTTCTGCTTGCAGCATATATTCGAACGAACCAGTTCTAACCTGTTTGCTGCTAGTTGACAAAACGGGTCTGTCATTAACATACAACCGGCCACTACCAGGTAGGATCGTCCGAGCATAGAAGCTTGGCGCTTAGTGGTAGTGTTAAGTAAAATCTTGCATCTGCTGAGATTGTGACGACTTGGAAATATTTTGGCAATAAATAAAATTCGTATATTTAAATATTAAGTTTTCATCAAAACAAATGGGCACTCCGTTTAAAACACAAAAAATTAACTTTATTTTTAAAAATTTGACTTTTTTAAAGTAAACTTAGAACAGTTCAACTGGACCTTTGCAATTAATGTGAACGCCGCCGCGGTTGGAAACAGAAGAGACCGGCTTATTTCCATGCGGTCCTTACTGTACAACCAACGGCATTTTTCCACCGCTAATTCTCCACTCCCTTGGTGCGTTCCAAAACGAGTGAGTGGAGAGTTCCGCGCCATCTATCCGTCCACATCCGCAACATTCGAAATAAATCGAATGCTGCACATCCTGCCGCGCCACAATATTATAGTGGTGCAAAATGCACATCAAAATATAGTGTTTTTTTTCCCACAATTTACTAAATATTATCTGGCTTTCGAGATATTTGACCAAAAAATGTTTTGCAGCATCTGTCCAATTTTTTTATTGTCCCTATATAGGTACGTATTTCGAAAACAACTTATTCTCAGAGCATTTACTGCCAGTAGCAAATGTACTGACGACGGGGTTGAGTCGTTCATATTACATAAAGCACGATAATGAGAAATTTAGTATAAATGATACTATAAATAAACAAGTCGGAATACCGGAAGCTCGCGCTTCGGGTATAAAGGTTTTGTGTTCATCTTATGTAAGAGACGCACATTCTGTCCGTATATAGCTACAAATCCAACATAATCCTTCATATTTTTCCAAACTACGAGACATACGTACATATTACAGCCATAGATATCACGTCACCCTAAACAAACAAACTGCCTATTACCTACTGTACACATATATGCACGTATCTAAATTTATCGTACCCATATTTCCGATTTACGTCTTATATCTATCTGAATTAGGCACTACCCGCAAAGTTCATTAGCACGCATATATTATATACCTACATACACACATGTCTGGTTGACAAATAACTAAAAAACTAAAACAAAATAATTATCTGCGACCCAATTCATAAGAATTCATTTCGTTGTGGTATTGACGAATTGATATGTGATGATGACGTCATGCGGGTTGTAGAGTGCACGAAATTCACAAAAAATTGTAAAGTTTTACCCCCTATAACTTTGTTAATAATAGTTGGACTTTCTTCAAACTTGACCAAACTGTGCATTGTACTTCTGAGATGAACATAAGGGGGGTGCCAGGTAAATTTCTAAAATGTGGAAATATACTATTATTAACGTTATTTGTGCAGATATCGGAACCGGATATATTTTGAGGCCTAGATTTCGTAGAGATGCACCACTGTGATTTTTTTCAGATTTTTCAGTTGGATAGGTTCTGAGAACGAGACCTGTTACACTTTTTGTGAGTCATATTTTGAACCCTCACTCCCCTATGTTTCATCTAATATCAAATATTGAACCAGATTCGAAAAGTACTAATTGGGACCTTTCATTTGATACCCTACATGGCTACATTCTGTGAAAAAAAAATTTGCACCCTCCATTCACATGTACGGGGAGCCCCCCCTTAAACTTAACACAAGATGGCGCCACTTACTGCATGTAAAGGGATCACCAGATTACATACTCTCACCAATTTTTGTGACAATCGGTTTAGCGGTTTCCGAATAAATCGGGTGTGACAGACAGATAGACAGACAGACGGACAGACGGACAGACAGACACCGTCTCGATTCTAATAAGGTTTTGTTTCACACAAAACCTTAAAAAGAGGATATATCAAATGGCCATATCTACAGCGAAACTACTCCCACTACTTATAAACTACATTGTTTTGTAGCACAGAACTCGAGAAATAAAATCGAAGAATATGAAAGAAAAAGCTATTTTCGATCACATTTATTGACATTGTTTAGAGTATTAGAAAACCGTTAACATTATTGCTTAATAATATTACGTTCAAGATTGAATTGAATAGGTTAAACATGTTTCTGTTAAACTAGGTGGCAATTCTTCAATTTTAGCTATAACAACCCGTGAAAACTCTCATACGCCTGAAAGTTCTCATCATGTAACAAAGCGAATACAAGCCTATTGCTTGTATATATAAATTTAACCTAATGTCACATTATGTGGTGATAATTTTCCACATATTCCTCCTCCTCTAATTTGGCTTTCGCATAAATAAGTTCAGCAAATGCTGCAACACTCCAAGTCTGGACTTGCATTCTTAGCCTCCAGAATTTAGATACTTCCAGACGGTAGAGGCCAAAATGTTTAAACATATAAAAACCACATGCGCACCATCATTTCTCGAGGGACTCTTGCGATTTCTGGGAGTCCTATAAACTAGATTTCTGCACCCCGGCCAGGATGTCTTATAGAATATTAAAAAACTTTCATCAAGCTTTCAGCTCAGCATCAGCTGTGTCCTTTTTAGTTGCTGGAAAATAGGGACGTCCACAGATTCACTTTCTCCGGCATACACTCCGTTCGATTTAATATTAAAGTCATGCCATCGTTGTAAATTAACTATAATGATTCTGTCCCAAAAAGGACCCAAGTTATTTAGGTGAACTTCCACGATAGAATTGTGGGATGAAAGAGAAGGTGCGAGTTGGTGGATGCAGTAAAGCATAACTTTATGAATTATTTAAAAGATGAGATAATTTTTAAAGGAAAATTCAATGTAAACGGGCGTGCTGTACTAGAAAGTTATTCAAGCTATTAAATATTCTGAAAGTTAGTGAGTCTTAGCTTGCTTGATGTTAGGTGAATTCAGTCTTTGTTATCGAAGTAAATTTGAGAGATAGCATATGGAAACACCGATTCTCTCCGACAGACTAGGAAAAATGAACCAGGTAAATCACACTTGATGTAAACTTGATGTCCATTACATTTTCGTCAACTTCAAATAGGTAGTATCGGTCGCTTGGTGCAGTACAAATTGTTTACTGAACTTGAAGGTCCAGCAAAAATAATTAGACATATCAGACAATGAATCAGTTTAACACATAAGTACGAATGCTTTGAAATAGACTCTAAATCTTTTGGATTTAGCAAAGGAAGACTTAACATTAAACGAATAGAAGCCCAGATTTATGAAAAAAACACGAACAACGAAATAGACGAGATCAGCAACCAGACCAGCTTGTCATCAAAACATTTCACCTGATACTGCCAATTTTCAAAAACAAAAAAAAAAATAAAGTTCACAATACATAAAATACATGATTTGTTAACGTGGACTTGAGGGACTTCAGCACTTTGGAACGGCCATTAAGACGTACAGCGAATGGGAAATAAGATACAACAGTGAGTCTTGCTTATTATAAAAGGCCAAGCAAAAGGCACTTCCGTATTAAGGTGCCTCCAAACGATGCCTCTTTTTGGTGCGCAAAGCGCATGCTTGCGCCGTAAAAACGCATGCCTGAAATTGAATAACGCACGTGCGTCATAGCGCATGCAACTCCAGCGTCCACACGTTGCAATTAGTTGTTTTCGCTTTCTCGTGGTTTCTTTCAACATGTCAGTGAATTGTTTAATGAAAGCAGGAGTATGTGCAGCGTATATAATAATTAAAAGGAACTGCGATAAAAGGATAGCAAAGTCAAAAAGGATATGGATGCGTGACTATTTTAAAGACAATAAAAATAAGTTTTTAAAAGAGATAGATAATGACGACTATCTTTTCAAAAATTTTACACGGATGTCTCAAATAGATTACAATATTCTATTGGATATGATAAGGTCGCTAATAACAAAAAGGGATACGGTTATGCGTGAGGCTATACCTGCTGAAATCAGACTCGCAACCACACTCCGTTATCTGGCAACAGGCGACTCATACGCAAGCCTAAGCTTCCTATTCAAAGTTTCAACACAAAGCATTTCGAAAATTGTTCCTGAAGTAGCGAAAAGTATTTGTTCAGCACTGAAAGATTACATAAAGGTGAGTTTATTGAGGAATTGGTACATACGAGTATGTATATATGCCTTCATAAACCGAATTATATATTAAATTCTAGAGTTAATACTGACATTTCTTTATTGAAATTGAAATAACGTATAAAAATAACCTCAATTATATGTTCAAAAGTTCTGTTATTACAGAATTGTTGTTGACGTGTTGCATTGTAGCGATCGGTGATGATGGATGAGGTTCTGGTTCAGGAGTAGGAGTCGTTGAATATTGCTCCGATGAACTTGCGGTAGATGGCGAAGAAATTAAGATTAAACCTTGGTCATTTTCATGACTTATTTCCAATTCAAAAATGATATTATTGATGCGGTTTTGGGCGATACTGCGCAATGTAGCGCTTTTAAGTTTTCGAATTTTATGCGCTATGTAATCCCCAAAAGCTGAATATTCATCCATAGTTTTCATTTCACTAATAGCCTTCATAAAATTATAAGCTTCTTCTTCTCTCTCATCACTCACATTAGTTGTGACGTTCCGCCTTCTTTTTTTTGTGATTTTTCCATCTGCCGCTGGTTTCCGAAAAGAATTTGAAGTATCCATTTCTTCTAATCCTTCATCAGCGATTGTCTGAAAAAATGTTGACTCTATTAAAACAATCTATTTTAGGTAATTATGTCTAACAATTTAAATTTAATTTTCAGCTTCCTCAGGACACAGGAGATTGGAGGGTAGTTGCAAACAACTTTGATAAAAACTGGAATTTCCCACATTGTTGTGGAGCAATGGACGGAAAACATGTGCTCATTCGATGCCCCCAGAATAGTGGAAGTACATTTTTTAATTACAAGGGCACCTTTAGCATTGTGTTGTTTGGTGTCGTTGATGCAGATTATTGTTTTACCTACGTTAATGTCGGTTGCCAGGGGAGGATCTCAGATGGAGGTGTGTTCAAAAATACGGAATTCGGAAAGAGACTTGAAAAGAATCAACTAAAATTACCCAAAGAAGAAGCCCTCCCTGGAAGAACGCTGCCAATCCCTTATGTCTTAGTAGCTGACGATGCATTCCCGTTAACCACAAATATAATTAAACCTTTCCCAGGGGAAATAACAAGAAACTCGCCAAATAGAATATTTAATTACAGGCTGTCGAGAGCCCGTAGAATTGTTGAAAATGCTTTTGGATTACTGGCAGCCGTTTTTAGAATATTTCGTAAGCCACTAGAATTAACAGAACTCGAAACTGCTATAGATGTCGTATTATGCTGCATTTACTTGCATAACTTTCTACGAAAGCAATCTTCCTCCAGAAATATACACGCACCCTTTGGTACTTTTGATTCGGAAGAAGCCAGTTGTGGCGAAATTATACCCGGTTCATGGAGAAAAACGACACAATCAGACAGAGGTTTGCAACCACTTTCTTCAATTCCTAGGAAACCTTCAAATGATGCCAAGGAAATAAGAAACGAATTTCAACAATATTTTCTATCCGAGGAAGGATCAGTTTAATGGCAGGATAAATACATGTAAATTTCTCTTATCCAAATTATATTTTTTTGATTAAAATATACTACTTACTTCTTCAATGTCATGTGTATTGCTCCCCTGTTGGGCATTCTTCTCCACTATGCTGTCTTTTGTTGGCAATGGTACATTTACATCTTTCAAAAAGAGTAAATGTTTATACGCGAACCAATTTGATTCGTACACTTCGTTTGTACCACTGCCGCTTTTTTTTGTTTGAGTTTTTTGAAATTCTTTACAAAAATATGACCTTAAATTTTTTATTTTACATTTTATTGCTTTAACGTCGGCACCATATTTTTCACTTAATTTATGAAGTGCATCACTTCTTAATTGTTTATTAGAATATCCTTTCTGGTCACATTTCCATAGCACTTCACTTAATTTATAATCTTCTATGAAATTTAACGTCGTTTCTTTGCTGTCGAGCGACATTTTCACTGTATAATATAATAAATACGATAATATAATAAATACGATAAATACGAATGCACAATAGAAAGCAGTCGATGTCTCTTTACTTATTCAATGGAAAAAGCGCACAAGACTCCCATCTGTGATGGGAGTGCTTGCGTTGCGGCATGCGCTACAATATTTGTCAAAAAACGCATGCGGCTCACGCATGCGCTATATGCAATATGGCATGCGCTGTGCGCATGCGCAAAATTGCCTGGAAAATCGACTCGTTTAGAGGCACCTTTAGGATTTAAAACCTCTAGTATGTTGGTATGAATGGGAGAACTATTCCCAGATGCCTACTAAAAAGTAAGGCGGAAAGTAAACGACCACCCAGAAATCCACCTAAATGACACGAAGACGACCGAAAGAGAGGAGACCAACATCAATTGTCAAAGAAGAAGAAAATCTGCAATTGAAGTCGAAACAAATACATACACAAATAAATATCATTAGTATATTCAATATTAGCTTGGTCAGGAGCAAATTTTTCGAGTCGGCAGCGTCAATCTTTTCTACTACGTCAAATGCAAGACAGCTGCCTACACCCGAGAAAATGCAGCCCAGTATTCGCCATAGTAGTTCAAACAGCAGCAATTTAAGCAACAAAGACTCAACAAAATTCAACTCCCCCCTGATCCACGAGTAATAAATTAGCTTTTACACTCACTACTATATACGAGGCGTGTTCAAAAGGTAAGGTGAGTTTTTATTTTTATAAAAAGATATTTGTATATTAATCAATATTTATATTGTCCCCTTCAAAGTAATTCCCATCAGATATGATGCACTTGTGCAAGCGTTTTTTCCGGTTTTAAAGCATTCCTGATAAGCACTTTCTGGTATAACCTTGAGCTCTTCCAGCGATGCAGTCTTTATCACGTCAATCGTTGCAAATCTCCGCCCTTTCATAGGTTTCTTCAGTTTTGGGAACAGGAAATGGTTCATCATCATATATCTCCCTTTTGAGCATATGTGGATCGTCGTTGACGTCATTCAGCAGCTCCTGAGCAATGCTCATGCGACGGTTCTTTTGGTCAAAATTTAGCAGCTTTGGAGCACGGCTCACGCCCAAAATATCCGACAAGATTTTATGACTGTTATGCCAACATCCTCAGCAACTTCTCTTATGGTAATTCGACGATTCTCCAAAACAATTTTCTCCACAGCTTCGACGTTATCATCTGCTGTTGGTGTACCGGGGCGTCGAGAGCAAAGTTCGCCATTGGCATCTTCTCGGCCATCGCAGCTCGCATCGAGCTTGTACCATTTGTAAGCATTTCTTGTACTTAGAGCAGACTCACCGTATGCCACTGTCAACATCTTAAGTGTTTCAGAGCACTTGATTCCCTTTTTTGCACAAAAATTTATGCAAATTCTTTGCTCCATTTTTAGTAATAATGGAAAATCGCCGAGCACAGCAAAATACATCTAACTTTTCTATACGCCAAAAACAAACTAAGTATACTATATACTTCAAACTGCGCACATATGTTGGGAACGTATATACCAACACACAGTAATAAAAAATTTCGATATTCGAATGCACGTTGCCCGCGTAATTTAAAAATTTACCTTACTTCTTAAACACACCTCGTATCGTACATTTATTTTTGATGACCATTGCATATTGTCCCAAAAGAAAAGCCCATTTCTTATTTTTATTCGATAGAAAGATTCCGACCCCAGAATGCTGTTCCAAATTTGAGCTAAGAGATAAGATTTCCGTATATTCCGTCACTCATTCCCCTCATTCATCAGAAGGCATTGTAAGAACATGATCAAGTTCAGCCTTTACGTCCGTCGTTTCCCCATAAATCTAAGCGAATTAGTCTATGAGCTACTCTGATTTCAGCGCTTTGAATCAATATATCCAGGGGATGAAAATCAAATAATGCGTTGCATAGCATAGATCCATTAATTCTAGTTTCTGTAAAGGCGCACAGTCAAACACCCCTTCAATGTCCACGAACAACCCCATCGCGTACTTACCCTTTAGAGTTGCATCTTCTATCTTAGAAACCAAAGAATGATGACCAGATTCACATGACTTTCCATCGCTGGAATGATGCATCACTGCCAGGTGCTTTGAGGTGTTCAGAAGGCAGTATGGCAGCTCCCACCTGTTCACTGGTAGTAACTGCTTTCGCAGTGTTCCAGTTCACCTTATAACACTTGTTGAACGGGTTGCAGCAACCGCCAGATAGACTACTTCCACGAAAGTCTGTACTGATTCTAGTCTGGAGTTGGTGAAAGTACCATCGGGTTAAGAGGCTCCAACTTGGCCGAATTTTTCCTTTTGAGGACTCCGCGCAGCCCCGAAGTCTCTCCTTCGCGTTCCATTTCCGCACAGTAAGCTCTAAAGGAGTCTCACCTGGTTGATTTCCTGAGTTTTTGTAGTTCCCGTTCCACCAACTAATCGTTTTACCGTTTTGACCTCGTGACCTAGAACAAGGCTCTTCATAGCACTCTAAGAGTGTATAATTCAGAGTTTTCAATTCATCATCAAGCGCCGAAGGAGCTGCCCAGGGAGCTGCACTTCGTTGCCAAGAAGTTCATCGAACTTTGTTCAATCCGTTTTCCTAGGATTCCGTCTTTGTATTGCAGATTGTTCACCCACAACAGTCAGATTGAATTCTAGGTATCGGTGATCTGTAACACACTTCAAGGGCAGATGGTTAGGTGAATTACTTCACATCTTCTCGGCCCCACGAACGTAGGGCGCACCCCACATTTGCAGTCATTAGAGTCCTCTGGGATTGCATTTAATACCTGCCCAGCAAATATGTTGAGCGTTGGAAACACAACCTATTAAGAGTTCGAGACCACTTGATTCTGCATAGGTTACTGGATTCCTTTGTTCTTGCATCGGCGGAAGACACAAAGAACGATATTATAAGTAAACAGGGGTAACTACTTTTTTTAATTCTATTTTACGATGGCCGCAACTAGATCCTGAGAACGGAACTGGCTCAGCATGATTGTTTCTAGCCGTTTTGACATTAGGACACAAGCTCTCTATCTCATGGATTTTTCATCGCAAAGGATCCTAGTCCCCTTTACTGATCGAATGCCAATGGCTCTTGCACCAGAAAAATGTCAGGTCAGTCCTGCAGCTCTGTCACCCTCGCTGCCAATAGATAGCAAGAGACCTTGGCATGCTTTGGCATTTATTTGACCAATCTTTATGCTTTCCAGCATAAACTTAGTCTAATGTGTAATGGAAAACAGTTAGAAGCGTATGCCATGGTGGCGTGTCACCGAGTTTCCCTCACACCATACAGCCAGAGACTCGATCCCCCTGTGTTTGATTTCTCTGAAAATAGCCGCACTGTATGCACAATCCTCCGCGTACAGCATCATTGTGGGAGAGCGCACCGAAGATGCTGGAATTTGCTCTATCTTGTATGAGTCGAAGACAATCATTGTTCCCCGCTCCCAAAATGGAGATGATACTGTACGGTTTCCTGATATCTATCTAGGAGAAAGCGGAGGACCATATGATGACGGTCACTGAGCACCTTCAGAATTGTTTGGTCCAGTTTAAATATCAAGTTGAAAGTCTCCACGTTTGCAGATTTGTCCTATCTGGCATTCATGAACTTTACCTTCCAGTATCTGAAGTCCACACCCAAGTTCGGTTCATCTAACTTGCGGATGATGTCTCCTACCTTCCTTCGAAGGCCAGGTAACCAACATCCTACATGTACTGTTCTGCACAGCTTATTGTTTACAATAGTGGACTTGCGCGACCGCCAGAACTCAAAGCCATTTTAAAGAAGCCTTATCAGTGCACTCCAAATTTAGAAGACCAACGTGAAAACCTGGATTGTTAAATCTTGGCTTCGTTCCAGGCTCCAGTATTTTTTTCTACTGGCATTCCTGGAAGATGGTAAATTGTACCTCTGACATTTTACCATCATTGGAGAAAACTCTCACGGAAACAGTCAGAAGTAAGGCTGCAGCTTCCCCATACGTCCTCTACCTTCCCGCCTTCGTATTCGTATTCCTATGGGAGGGACCAGCTTCGTTGAAATCCCTCTCGCTGATTCGATCACCTCCCGACATACCGGTCCTAATTCCCGCAGGACGCGCAAATGTAGGCCATGATGCGGAGCACTATAAAGCGTTGCCCACCACAGATATGTATATTGGTACCGATACTTTATCTCTTTGGGAATACCAAGTTGACGCAGCTTTGGCCTAATGTAACTTTGTTCATAAGAGTAGAATTTCCATCAAACTTATTAAAGCCTATATTAGTGCAAACTTATACGGGTCAGAGTTAAATTTAAAGAGAATTCGCAGAAAATTTTAAAAATATATTAACCTTATTTTAGCAGATATCGGTATCGGGGTATTTCGAGGCCTAGATATCATATAGAGGTATAAATATGATTTTCTTCAGATTTTTCTTGTAGCTAGTTTCTGAGAGTGGCCGTTCCACATAAAAAGATGTAACTCACTGCATACACGGGTGCTAACAGTTTTGACCTTCCTAAAAAATTTATTGTCAATCGGTACAACCGTTTCGGAGAAAAGGGGATGTGACAGATAAACATGTAATAAGTTTTTATTTTTAATAACCTTAAAAATAAGAAAAGAGGATGCATGATAGGGATTCTCTAGAGGGTGATCCTGCTGCTTTTATTTAGCCTCACACAATGGTCACGGTCATCCTAGTCAGTTTTATCAATTTCGGCAGGATACCGAATCCTCTCATGGCCGTCTACAGTTTTACCCTGGCTATGCTATTATAGGCGACCCTGAAGTCAATGAAAAGATGGTGCAGCTAATGGCCATATTCCAACACTTTTTCCATTGCTTGCGGAAGAGAGAAAATCTGATTTGCCTGGTGTGATTCGAATTCGCTGTCCCATCTCTTGAGATGATGAAACGCTTGGTGTAGTTGTTCGCCTCCATATTTAACCAATCCTGCTCTAACTCCATCAGCTCCTGGCGACTTTTGACTTTTTAAGTCGATGAATTGCACAGATTGCTTCTTTCCTGTTTGGTGGTGGCAACATTTGTCTCTCGTCTTCAGTTGGACCTCTTAGTTGGTTGCTAATTAATTCATCAAAGTACTCAACCCATCGTTCCAATGTGCCTATATGGTCCGAAATCAGATTTCCTTCTTTGTCTCGACAGGATGAGCATCGAGGTGTATAATGCTGCATCCTGCTAACTTGTTGGTAAACCTTCCGCGCTTGGTGCGGCTGTTTCCTGTATTTTTCGAATTCATAGACTTGTTGATTATCCCAGGCTTCCTTTTTCGGTCGGTTCTCCATTGGTCCTATTACGACGAAGTTCGTTGTCAGCTCACATTCATCGTTGTACCAGTCATTTCGACGTTTTTTTTGCAACTGGGGCCAAATATGTTGTGGTTGTACCAATGATAACGTTCTTCAGGTGATTGTGAAGATCGGTCATCCCCACGAACTTTGTTAGCTGCAGTTATTGCGGCATCTATTCCCGCTTATAAGTGTTACGAAGGACTGTTTAGTTTTCACCTTTACCTGATTATCAAAGGACATTCAAGGCGGTATTGTCATACATCTCCAAGTATGATTTTGATATTATACCTCCATGTCTTCCTTCTCCAACTGTGCATTAGTGAACAATAATGAGACTTATATTTCTAAATTCACCTCCCAAACGCTTATGTTTTCAAAGCCGATAAAAGCAGGTTTTATTTTTTGAGTGACTAGGGAACCTACCCCGATCACATGGTTTACCGGATAGCCACTATTATATATGATATATTGGCTCTTCTCCAGCAAACCAGGCCTGTCCAATTCATCGCTTGCAACGCTGTTATATTGGCCCTGTATTGCGACAGAATATCGGATAACTGCTGGGCAGCTTCTTTTCTTTATAGGAAGCACACGTTAACGGGTTCACCGTTGTGTATTGAATCCAGTCCAAGGTTCCTTTCGTGGCTCTGTAACTTTGGTTTTCCATGTCCGTTGTTAGCCTTGGGAGGTTCGAAGCCACAGCAACGAGATCGAGAGGCCAGCGCTCTAACCTCCAAACCATTGCATGGTCACGCCTCTATTGCAATTTCTGGTGTTTTCTTCGTTAAAGAATGACCTAGGCTTCCTCCATTGTTAGCAATACGTCTTCCATCTGTTGCACTACAACAAGATTATTAGGACTTGACCATCTAGTTCTGTCATGACCCTTATTCATAATTTTAAGGTTGAGTCTTGGTCTTTTTCCGGTAAAAAGTTCAAATAATTTACACCGCCTGCCCTATTCTTTATCTAAACCGCCTCATAATATAAGTAGCCTTCGGATTCATGCTCATTGGATTACTATTTTTCTAGCTTATCACCGACAAATACATATGATGCTGATAGTCCATCACTCATGATTACCAATGGCAGATATACTTACATAACTACCGTTATTAATTGTTATTACCCAATACTGGAAAAATATCAATTATTCAGCGACGAAAATCCGACAGTTTACTTTATGAACCAAATATTCACAATCACGAATTCACCTCAAAAAGATACTTATGCTGACATTGATAATGGTAATGTTGCTACCATTTATCCATAAAGAAAATATCCTAAAAGAAAGAAAATACCCTAAAATCCAATTTTTTATTTCAACAAACTGCAACGAATTTGAACTCCATAAGGAATTAATTTAATCGTCCCCAATCGATCCAAATCGCATTATTTTAAATCATTCAGCCTCATAGAGGCTAAGTAGCTTTAAAAGTCATTCCCGAAATTCCATTTAAGCCTTGACTAGCTCAACTCTTCAACTAGCTCGTGATATTCTCCAATTGAGCCATTTTTCATGGAACTGTGCACTCAAATAAACAACCGAAGCAGTAAATAACCATTTCAACACTTTTCTTTAAATGCAAGGTCTTAGCAGCAGGAAGTGGAGTAGACTTGAGAAAAACAAAAAAAAAATAAGAGAAAACGAAGAAAAACGTATCTACTTTTTGGCAGTACGCCAGAATTTCAAATAAGATGATATCGACCTTTATATTCGCCGCTCGAAAGCCACCAGCTCTCTTGCTGCTCGCTTACAAGCTATTCCATTTATAAACAGACGAGAATTAGAGGCGGCAAGCTACCTCTAACTACCCTGAAATGCTCATGTCCTGGAAACTGACTTGTATTAGCAGAGACAAAGGGGACTGCTTATCCCATCTTGGAAAATATCCCGGTGGGGCCATGTATAATCTACGATACCAGGGAACGCCTGGCTGGATCATGTTCAGGTCCCATTGCTACTGCTCCGCTGTCGCTTGCTTGCTTTCACCATGTCCTTGTTCCGTTTCTTTGTCGCTGTGTAGGGTAATTGTTGTAGTTTTGAATGATTCTCACTTAGAAAACAGCAAAGGTTATTGGAAGCTTGGTGAGATGCGTAAACAGCTAACCAGTGAAATACGGTAGCACCAATGATCTGGAAATGGTCAATGGTAACTGGACTCAAATTATTTCAGATTGTAGAGTGATGAATAACGCAAATAAAATTTCCGTCTGCTTCCTAAGGATGTCCTGCTGAAATCCTTAAAATGCAGGGAGAAAGTCATCTTATACACTGTGAAAATAGACTTACACTACGCGAACCCTCCCAGTGTTTTACTTTAGCCATAAAACAATGCAATGAAATCATAAAAAGGTTTTAAATCCAAAATTCTCAGAAACTCCGCAGTCTCTCCTATGAAATGCGATATAAAAACATCAAAACATCACAACATCCTGACGAACATATAAGCACGTATAAGCGGATACATGTATATTTGAGGGTCACAACTTGTTTATAGATGACATTGCTGTTATCCTGTATCGTGGTCTCTTTTATATCATAAAATAAATAAAGACATCGGACAAGTAATTACATTCTCCACCGAAAATGGGTGAATTTGTTTACTCCATGCTTGCTTCTGAAGTTGTTTGCTCAACATGTTATGTTGGACCGAGGCTGGAAACTCCATGCACGTATGTGTGTAAACAGTATCCACTAGGACATCATGTTCTGTTCTATCTCTTTAATGTACGTCAAGTGCGGAAGGGGCCAATTATTTGTACGTATGTGGGCCAGGATAACCCAAAGGACACACAATAATATACAACATACATAAATTTCCTTGTGAAAACACACTTCTGCAAGCTTCATTCTATTAGCTGATTTCATACAGTTAGATTAAATGAACTCTTCAGTTTGAGCCCTCGTCATTTGACTTCCGTACTTATCTGGAAACTTTATTATTTTTATGTATGCAACATTTGAATATTTGATTATGTAAAGTTGTTGAAACCCCCTTCGGCGGGGCGGAACCATATTTGATAATTTGAATTAAGTGCCCTAGGATTTTGTGAACTTATTATCAGAGGGATTACCTAATGGTAGAGGTGAAAAATTCAAAATAAATAAAATTTTAAGTAAAATGCTTTTATTTTTATAAGAAAATAAGAGTTAACTACTCCAAACATATCACGGGTTGTCTAACAAATCTGCTTCAATTTCTCCCTTACAGGAAAACCATTTCCTTGAACAGATGGTTTTCAGTGCGTGTTTTGTTTCCCAACATTCCACTGATAAATGTCAGTCAAATGCATCAGGCGTACATTCTGACTAGTTCAACCGGCAAAAAAGTGAGATCATCCGTCAATATAAAGGCAGAAAATTTCATTCTCTTTTCGATTCAGAATTTCTCTCAATTTCTTGACTAAGTCCTAATTAGGTACGACCCCCTATACGCTACCCGACGCATCACTTCATTCAACACAACTGCCGCGATATTGCACTATCAACTGCATGTTTTGACATTTTAACAAGTGGATAGAAACCCGAACTAAAAAATCGTAACAGTCAACTGAGTTCACCATATGGAAATGACACGCGACGTTGTAAAATATTCTCTACCAGGCCACTCGGTCGCGTCGCGTCGCTTAGTTGTCCAGCTAATCCCTAGCTATTCGGGATTTCCAACAATTGATTATCGGATGAAAACCTGCAAAATTCATTCTTTCGGCTTTTTGGTAGCTTTGCATATAAACATCTAGTATGTTGTATTACTCACTTTGATGCGATACTGATAATCTACACCGTCCTAGGATCCAGCGAATTCAGACAAAAAGCGTAATTATTATATATATATATATTGTGGCCAGTTACCCTCTAATGGGGCATAACGGATGATCCACTCCTTCACGTCATCGTCCACGGTTTGCAGAATGGCACTTCAGCTCCCCCAGGACTTCCCGAAAAGTTTGTATTTCTTCTCCACCATTCTCTGCCATGCGTTTCTCATTCCTCGACTATCTTTGAATAGTGAGTTGCCGGGCGTAACCAAAACTGCAGTTGCAAAGTACCACCTATCCACCGCCACTTACGCCATCATACAACATCAACGTCCGGGGATTGTTTTGGAAACCACAATCTAAGCCCCGCTGGGACTAGTACAACGGTAGCAGTTTATACTCGGTGCACGCTAAGCATTCATACTAGTGGAGGCAAGGCTTATCTTAGGCCTCTACCGAAACTAGGGATAAAGGCAACCGAATTTCACAGCGCAAATCCACGCTTGAACTCACGAAGAGCTCTACCAGCGTTTAAGGCCCGCAACAAATATCCCACAAGGGACCAACCGCAAGTAAACGGGCCGATTGCCCATTTTCCAGGAATTCTTCTGCAATATATGCTCACACAGGGTCACCCATGGTACCAGATAACCTCAGACGATACTTAGTGCTACCAGTCACTTCAGATGAGTCACTTGTACTCCCTAAAGAGTTAACTAAAATCAGCTTGGCGCTGTGAAGCACAACGAAACCTTTCCACCATTCAGCTACCACTCTGCATACAATGTAACACATAAGATGCCATAAGACAACACTAACACAAAATGCAAGGAACTGGTGAATACCCACCATTGCTACTATGGCTAATCGCCCATTAAACTGCATATCAACCAGCATTGAAAAACTCTCTCCGTCGCGAGAAAGCAACACTGCGTAGGCATTAGTGCATCGAAGCGTATCACTGTGAGCAAAACACTGGCCAAAATAAAAGATGCCGGTCACTACATGAATGCCCAAACCCTTTTGATGTCGCAGTACGCAGGATTGACTCGGAGAACATGTAACCAATCCTCTGAATCTGCCCCACACAGCACGCAACCCTGACTGAAGGCAAGGTTCCGCGAGAAGAGAAACTCATTCAAACTACTATACCCCGTCACGAGGATGTTCACCTCAAGCTCAAAGTCCACCACAAAGCTTTCTCTGGCAGACACTCTCTAAACGTAGTGATATGTGACCCGGTCTTTCCTACATTCGTTCCATCTAAGCTGGCACTTACAATCTCCTCCAGCAACCTTTTGACCGCAAACAGTGCTAACCCATCTAACTACCTGTACTGTCTGTCTGTACTAACTAAATCAGTTTTCTGCAAAGATACGCCCCTCCTGAACCTGCAGCCCGTGACACGGCGAACTACGCTACTTCCAAAAAGAGGAATAACCAATAAAACCTGACAAGCGCAGAGCGATTTCCTTCCTTCCACTGTCATGACAAACTCATACAACAAAGGAGACCCATACGAAAAAAATGCAAGGAAGAGTCCAACATACATGGATCTAGCAGCTCTACAGTTAGGACCTCACACCTTATTACATACCTTAACATACATACTTATTTGGTTAAACGCGCCCTAAGCTCGATCAGCTGCGGGCACAAGCGCATACGTTCCACGATTGTGACTCCCAAGTATGCCACTTTCTGCCAGTATTTCAAATTTACTCTGTTTGATTTTTCTAGGGGCGGATGACGTAGGATTCCATTCAGCAACGTTGCGACGGTTTTCTCCGTTGAGATGGTGACCTCAGTAGCCCGCTGCTCATGCTCAAGTCAGCTGTTCCCCCTGCAAGAATGAGGATATCATCCGCGTAAGCAACACATTCAACCACCGAATTTAACTCACCACCACTCAGTTCACCTATCATCAGCTTCTACATAAATGGACCTACAATGGATCTCCACAGGCACCCGTGCAATACATTAACCCTCAGACTCCCACTGACACCTTGGACGTATTGTGAGGGATCCGTCAGTGTACGAAGTAATCAGTTGCTGGTTTAAGCCGTATGTCGCAGCTATGCTCTCTGTTTCAAACCTCTTATCGAAGTGAAACCTCGTTGTCATGTTATTTCTTAGTATCAGTAATTCGGGATACCGCCTAGAAAGAATATCAATCTTCCTTCAATTTAGGCAGCTCCCCGCCTCAATCATACTACCGGCCATCCTGAATATTCCCCTCCTTGACTGCATCTTCGCCTTTTAGTTCTTATTATATTTAGTGGTTAAATATGCAATGTCATTTCACTGAGATTCACCAGTCGCCATAAACTGAACCTCATCTATTCTTCAAAACAGCTTGATATTTCGTCGTCATTACTTTCCTGCCTTTCCGTTTCAAACCTTGTGTAGGGGCTTCCCAATATTGTATAGGTTCAACTGGAAACCACCGAGCCCATATTGAAATTAACAGATTTGAGTTGTCAATAAATCAAGCAATCCGTCTACCTCTTGGCTCATTTTGCGAAGAGAGTTGCCGCTTATTTAGCGAACTTTGCCCTTCTTCACCAACAACCACCTCTCTTGAGTTTTCTCCTTTACGCTTATTGATGGTCTTACTTTCCGTAGCAAGGAGGACAACGGAGATCCTTCCTACGATCCAATTCACAACTTGTTCTGAGGCAGTGTGATAGGCAGGAGAACAAGAACTTAGTCATGGCGCTTAAGATACACCTCCTTACCAAGCCATCAGCCAATACCTCCGCGCCGTCTCCTGGTAGATGTCCATCGTTCATCACTACTTTAAACAGAGAGTCCAGCTGCAGCCTTGTTCACTGCTGTTTTAATTTGCTAGAAAAAACTCATTTTCGTGTCGAACCGAGAGGCACTAACCCAATAGTTTTGACACTATAATGACCGGTCGATATAGGACGCAAGTCAAGCTGACTACATACTTCGCATTTTTTCCGGCCCTACGTAGAAACCATGAACCAGTCGTCCATCCGCTTTCCCCTCGCATCAATATCTCAACAGTGCGCCCAGCAACAAGTGATGTAACATCATCTACATAACAAATTATATTAAACGAATCACAAAAGGCAATAATTTTCATTGAGCAGCAAGTTTGAAAAGGTGAATCGGTATTAACCCACCGAAAATCTCAATTAGCACTATGGAGCATCCTTTTGTTGTCACAAATTTTTAAGACTGGAATGCCTGCTATGGAAAGGAAAAAATAAGCAAAATCTAGTCTGTTCTAGTTCAGAACCACATTACAATCGGAAATTTCTTAGAGATCTCCAAAGAATTCTTTGCCTAATGTCCGCAGGCTGGCACTAGCTAAACCAAAACAATCGCTAAGGAAGCGCCTGAAGGTTTTTCTGCACTCTCCGCGACCTGTTGTATTCTATAGGCCGCGAATTCGTGAAAACCACCCCAATATTGTACGAATCGCGCACTTCTCAACTCTCGCCACTGAATTTTATTAGAAGGGTGGAAGGTCTTCATCAAGGAGTTTACTTGCTGGGTAAATAGCGTGTATCTTGGAAGACCGTTTACAGTACGTATTTCAGAATTCTGCCACTCCGGATTCATTTGACCCATCGGTAAGGAATACCATGTCTTAACCCAACAGCGCATCCACTCTCCATATCTCCCCAAGAAGGAGGTGCTCAAAATTATGTAAAGGGTAAAATGCGGAGCTTTACACTTTGAATTTTGAATCAACTGCTTTAAATCTTTTGATACTTCGAAAAAGATAATAGTTGTAAATAAAACAAGTTAGGAAACCGGAAGCTGGACGCTTCAGGTATGAACAATTTGGTGTATTCCTTTTATAAAGACATTTGAGTTTGTATTTGTCCCATTAGTACGTAGGGCGTAATATATGCACATATTATATGAAAATATCCACTTTCAAGTTATTTTGACATTCAAAATCTTGAATTTGCAAAGAAGCGACAACTTTGACCTATTATAACTTTGTCAGTAATAATGTAATTTACACCAGACTTGGTAGCATCATGCTGTATATTATAGCCTACATTGCTACGTGGTACTAGGATGAACTTAAGGGGGTTTCCAGCCAATTACTAAAAATTATAGCAATGTACTATTACTAACTTTATTTTAACAAATATCGCTATGGAAGTTTCGGGCCTAAGCACCATATAATGGCAGCTTTCTGTTTTTTTTTCAGATTTTTCGGTTGAGTAGTTTCTGAGAATGCCTACTGTACACAAAACCTTAAAAAGCACTTCTAAACTAAAGGAGAACTCAATTGACACGGGTAGCGAATTGCTGTTAAGACTGTTCAACTAAGAAAATCGGCATCGAGCCGAAAATGCTTTATAAATGTATCTTGCAGGCCCAAACCCAATTGGCATATCGAACCACTGAACCAAAAGGAAGCATTTATTAAAAACTACTTAGCAAGTTTGGTTGAAATACATAAAGAGCTTTGAACTTATCTAGATTTTCCCAGTACACTTGCATCTCCCTATCCGGTCGTGCTCCTTTTATCTAGTCAACTTTTGATTAAATCCCTCTTACCTTCCTTTACTTTGACATAAACCTCTCTGTTCGAAAACGATAACGACGTTCAACATAAAAAATGCATTTCCCAACTTCTCAAAACTTCTCCATTTGTTCGCAAGGAAATATCAGACTTGTAGCAACTGCTTTAATCATTCAAATCTTTGGCATTATGGGTGAGGCAGGAAACCTTGTTTCTCTAGCATCCTATTAGAAAATCGAGCGGAAAATGCATGTTTTCTATTTTCCTGAATCCAGTGTGCACATATAAAAGGCATACACGCGCTGGAATCTTATATCAATAGAGTGCTTCTTAAGAAAGTTGAAAAACATTGAATATATCTACAAATAATACTCCGATATTCATGCACACTACAAACACACATTCTCAAATTTCCTAGGAAGAACGAGCCTGAGTCCTATGGTTCCCGACGGTACTTTAACGCTCTAGTGACCACCGGATAAAAGCATGACTGAATCCTTACAATCAAAAGTTCGTTATTTTCACTCCTCGAAAAGAACCCACACAAACTCAAGCACCTTTTCCTCGAGCTTTCTACTCTCTTTTCTGATTGTTATTATGGATATCATTATTTTTACACGAAATGACATTATTGCTTTTTATGAGTGGCTTGTGATTTATTGGGATGTAAATTTCATCGTTAATGGCTTTAGCAACTAAAGAAGCATTGCTAGAAAGTACAGAAGGTGGGCGCGGGTGATCCCTTCACAGAGAAAGCTGTGAAGGTAGTAAGTTGAGATTCAGAGAATTTTGCAAAAAGACGAAACTTAAAGACCCATGGTACCCAGCGTTGAGTTAATCTAGATAAGGCTAAGATAAATTCGACGAATTTAGTGTTGTCGTCTATTACTTGAAAGTTAGTAGAAGAAATATGTGCAAAGTTGGATAGAAGTAAGTACTTTCATGATTTCATGCAAAGATTATTAGAGCTAAAAAAATGGAGAGGATAAAAAGCGTACGACAATTTGTTTCTTCAGATTGATGACTCAAATTAGGGAGAAAACTGCAATTAGAGGAATTCGGTGCGCTCGTGAGACAATTTAAACTACGGGAAAGGATATATATATACATTTACCATGAGAAGCATGGCGATCGTGTTTTGACTTCTTGAGCCATTTAAACTACGGTTCGAAGATCTCCTTTTTATCTAAACTTTTGCGGTATTAATTCTTAACCTGATACTTCAAAGTCATCTACATGCGTTAATCTTTCGTCGCTCCTACCCCTTAATTGACGATCTGAATGTGAATTAAACGTAGTTGAAAGGAGAAAAATAGTGCTTACGGTATGTTTGGCGCACTTCCCGGTTGAACCGTTAAGGCTTTTGTGGAGGGTATGTTACATGATACACTCGCATCCCATATATAACTGCACGTCATTACCGAGGAAGGTGTCATTCAAATTACCCACCAGAGTTAAAAGACAAGCGCTCTCCAGTAGGCGTTGAACTACTGATAAAATAGTCAACTTGCAACAGCGCAGACCGCAGTGGAACACTGTCAAACAAATTGCACAACAGACATGGAATGGAAATGATACGAGTAACATGGGGCGGCCCCGTCTGTAGCCTTCCTTGCACATGACGACAATAATTACCCTACCAATAAGCAGGGATGCCATAACACTTTAACGAGTGACCACTATGAGCTTTTAGAAGGAGTAAGAACCTAGCGACCTTCTTATTTCTACAAATTCTCGTTACCCTCCCCCTGATAATAAAAAAATCATCACCGTTACCCCTGCGGAATGGGGCTCAAAATTAAACCCTATCGTTTTGATATGAATACAGCCCGACTTTGAGAAGCCATGACGTTTAAAAGGGTAGTGACCGTCGCAATCCCTTAACGGGATTAGAAATAGAAGACCTTTTTCTCTCTTCTACATATCCTCCCAATCCTGTCCCCTTTACGGAATTGGCTTGAAAACTCAAACTTGACCATGATTATATCAAAGTGTCTAGATGGCTTAAGTATTATATTATAGTTGGAGTGCTGGGCTGTCGTAGCGGAAGGTCGCGGTTCAAATTTCACTGGTGGCAGAGGGATTTATCATAGTTACTGGATGTCGCATATCAATCCACTCAGCTGCGAATCAAATCAGAGTAATAATCTCGGGCGAGCGCAATGCTGACCATATTACCTCCTACAGTGTACTGTAGTGTATCGTTGCGGTCTTGAATGAAGTTCTCTAACACACTTCAAGGCCCTGATCTGATATGGATTGTTGGATACCGTATGCTGGGGGCCTCAGGTGTGTTAATCTTATGTGAGCAACACTCTATGCATATTTTCTATTCGTACATAACTAAGAATATAAAATATTAAGTCACATTTTACCAAACTCAAAGATACATAAATGTACACACAAATCAAAGACATAAATATTGTATTCATCCTAAATAAACAAACACATCCGACGATGCATACATATACATATATGTGCGCATCTCAATTAATCTAACGCATCTTCACGGATTTCCACTTTACTCGGTGTACAAAAGTATGCACATAAGTACGTAAATTAAAAACCGGTGGTAACAACGTCAAACGACGTCAACGACAAATTGTACTAACTGGTCCTACAGGTTGGGGGTTTGGTAGGGCTGACAACCCTACACGGAAAACCGATGTTACGGAGCCACGAAAGGAGCCTCGGACAGGACGGACTTTAAAACGACGGACCCGGCAATGACAACGGATCAACGATTTGCGCATTTTCTCATGGAACTTGCGCTCCCTGTACAGAGATGAAGTTGATGAGCAGCTAGCCGATACCCTGTCCCGATATAGGGCTGATATAACAGCGTTACAAAAGATACGATGGACAGGAACCGGTTTCCTGGAGAAGAGCCACCGCACCATATATTATAGCGGCCATCCAGTAAACCATGTGCTCGGAGTAAGTTTCTTAGTCAGTTAAAAAATGAAACCTGCTGTTATCGGCTTTGAAAACATAAGCGAACGGCTATGCACTCTGCGCTTGCGAGGCAAGTTTAGAAATATAAGCCTCAAACGTTCACGCCTCTACAGAGGAGACTGCAGAGTCGGAGAAGGATACCTTCTACGAGGCAGTAGAACGAACCCTCGAAGCCTGTCCCAGATATGATATCAAAATCATACTTGGGGATTTTAACAGCCAAGTAGGGAAGGAGCCAGTATTCAGGCGATACGTTGGTTCCCATAGCTTACACGGAAAAACAAATAATAATGGACTGCGGACTATTAAATTAGCAGGGTCACACGAAATGGTTGTTGGAAGTACCTGGTTTGCGCGGAAAGCGGTCCACAAACATACGTGGGCCTCTCCAGACGGGACCACTTTCAACCAAATTGACCACGTGTTGATCGAACGCCGCCACCTCTCAGCCTTGATGAATGTCAGAACCTATAGGGGGGGCCAATGTAGACTCGGATCACTATCTCGTTGGCATTGTGCTCCGAGCCCGAATAACAATACCACCTAGAATCCCCTCTGACAATCAGGTGAGAGTGAACACTGAAGCCATCCACAACACAACCCTCCGCGACACTTAAAAGAGGGAAATGGATTCTGCAATAACCGCAGTCAACAGAGGGAGGACCTGGAGATGAAGCATCATCAAATGATCTTCACAATCACCTGAAGAACGTTATCATGGATACGGCCACAAGCATACTTGGCCCCAGCCGCAAAAGTAGTCCGAACGGCTGGTTTGACGATGAATGTAAGCTAGCAACGGAACGGAAGAATGCCGCATACCGAGTAATGTTGCATTCTCAAAGAACGCGGGCACGCGCAGAGACTTATCACGAACTCCGTCGAGCGGAGAAGCGACTTCACAGACGGAAAAAGGAAGCCTGGGAGAACCAACAAGTCTCTGAACTAGAAAAGTACAAGGAGCAACCGCACCAGGCGCGGAAGTTTTACCAACAAATCAGCAGGATGAAGCCTTATACACCTCGATGCTCATCCTGCCGAGACAAAGAAGGAAATCTGATCTCCGACAGAATGGGCACATTAGAGCGATGGGTTGAGTACTTTGATGAGCTACTGAACAACCAGAACATCGGCGAGTTGGAGGTCCCCCCAACTGAAGACGACGGACAAATACTGTCACCACCAAGTTTAGGAGAAACAGTCCGTGCAATGCATCGACTAAAAAATCATAAGTCGCCAAGAGCCGATGGAATTACAGCCGAATTGGTTAAATATGGAGGCGACCAGTTACATCAAGTGGTTCATCAACTTGTGCTCAAGGTATGGGACAGCGAATCAATGCCTGACGATTGGCAACGAGGCATTATCCGTCTCATACATAAAAAGGGAGATATCACACAGTGCAGCAATTATAGAGGTATCACGTTGCTCAGTACCATCTATAAGATATTCTCCACTATCTTGCTAGGCCGGATAGCCCCATACGCCCAGAACATCATTGGCCCATACCAAATAGGCTTTACTCCAGGCAAATCAGCAACAGATCAGATTTTCTCTCTGCAGCAAGCGATGGGAAAACTGTTGGAATATGGATAACAGTTGCACCATCTGTTCATCGACTTTAAAGCCGCCTGTGATAGCATAGCCAGGGTAAAACTGTATACGGCCATGGGAGAATTTGGTATCCCAATGAAATTAATAAGGCTGACTAGGCTGACCCTGACCAATGTGCGAGGCCAGATAAAAGCAGCAGGATCACTTTCAAGACCATTCGACATCAACAACGGTCTACGACAAGGGGATGCCCTATCATGCGTCCTCTTTAACCTGGCCTTCGAGAAAGTGATCCGTGATGCTGGAGTAAATGCAAGACGTACGATCCTCTTCAAGCCCACCCAACTACTGACCTATGCTGACGATATCGATATCATGGGAAGAACCACCCGAGACGTACAAACTGCCTTCATCCAGATCGAGCAGGCGGCGATTGGCGCGAGATCTTGGGCTGCACATCAATGAAGGCAAGACAAAATATATGGTGGCAACTTCAGCACCGAAGACGAATCAACCAACAACATCAAACCACACTGGTCAAACAAGAAGAAGAATAAGGATCGAAGAATACAACTTTGAGACCGTTGACAATTTCTCCTATCTAGGGTCGAAAATCACAACCGATATCAGCTATGATGATGCAATCCGCGCACGGTTATTGTCAGCCAACAGAGCCTATTTCAGCTTACAAAGACTGTTCCGCTCGAAACGTCTCACCATAGGGTCAAAGCTCTTACTGTACAAAACTATGATCTTGCCAGTCCTCATGTATTCCTCGGAAACTTGGGTTCTTAGCAAGAAAAATTGCGAACTCTTGGTCGCGTTCGAGAGAAGATTCCTCCGAAGAATTTTTGGCCCCCTACTTGAGGATGGACGATTCCGTGGCCTACACAATGACAAAATCTATGAGCGATACCATGACCGTCGGGTTGTGGATAAAATTCGGCTCAATAGGTTACGGTGGGCGGGTCACTTAATCCATATGGATGAGGATGATCCCACCCGGAAAGTCTATAAGGGCAATATCTATGGTAGAAAAAGAAGACGAGGCAGACCCTGCCTAAGATGGAGCGATGGCGTAGGCAAGGACGCCAGACAGCTTTTAGGGATATCGAATTGATGGACCTCGGCCCAAAACCGGGATGTCTGGAGTTCCTTATTAAGGCAGACCTAGACCGGATACCGGTTGTTGCGCCGTTGATGATGATGGTACACACATATCTATCAGAATGGTTACTACCCGCAAGCTTGATTGACACATACATTTACATGCACATGTCTGCCTCGAGTAATTTACACTAATATGCAAAAGGCTAAAAAAAACAAAAAACCCATGGACAACGTCTTTCATATAAGTTCACTTTATATGATGATGACATCATACTCGTCTGAAATGGAAAACTTTCACCTTCTTCGTCAATAATAGTTCAAACTTTCCAGAATTATGACCTATATTATTCCCTATACTGATGTACTTCTAGAATGAACTTAAGTGGATTTTCCAGTAAATTTCTTAAACATGGTATTATACATATTCTGAGAAGCATCATTGTGATTCCAGATTTTTGCCTACGACTTGGAGACCTACTTTCCTTTGGGAACCCACGTGAGTAGCACCTGCGACTTCCATCTTTCACTTTCCTGTACAGAATTTACATAAATAAATCTTTGTAGGTCTGCCATCAGTCAAGATAAACCAAAAGCTTTATAAAATCGGTTCACTGGTTGCCAGTATAACTGGTTGCAAAATGAAGGAATGGCCTATTCCAGCCGAAAACTCTGAAAAAACATCATGGTTATAACTGTACATGCATTCGAAGCCCCAAATTATTCTCCATCCCGATGTTTGCTCAAATAAAATTTACAGTATTTAACTATATTTTGAAAATTAGTTGCGAAGCCCCCATTGTCCATTCGAGAATCATAAACCATAGATCATCGCAATAATATCGATCATGATGAGACACCGTACCGGAAAGTTTGGCACGTGTCAAATACAAAGAATTGTACCATACCTTTTTTATGAGAGTATTCTTACGATCTAGCAGCAGGCGATGAATAGAGCTTTAGTGGTGAAGAAATGATACAGGACTAACACGCTTAAAGGTACTCCCGGAATTCACTGTTTGCAAACCAAATATATATGTCACCTTCGCGACCTGTGTCAAAAATACTGACATGTTTAAAGGACGCATTGGATAACATCACATGCTTGACACGGCCGGAAAAGTGCTCGAGAAGCTCATCAGGGGTAGACTCGCTGAAGCGATCCGTGTTACCGGGGACTTATCCGCAAGGCAGTTCGGGTTTAGAACAGGGAAATCTACAGTGGATGCTGTTATGGAGGTCGTAGATGCGTTTAATCGAGCCGGGGCGCACAGCCGCCGATCTCAACGGATAGTGCTCCTCATAACGCTTGACGTCAGAAATGCCTTCAATTCCGTAAGATGGACAGATATGCTGGGCACACTAGAGAACTCCTTTCACGTGCCAAGCTATCTCTTGCGGATATTGAAGGATTATCTGAAAGACCGCTCCCTGTTCTATGAGACGCTAGAGGGCCAGAGGAGGATGGAAATCACGTCGGGAGTAGCGCAGGGATCCATCCTAGGGCCGGACCTCTGGAACGCTTCCTACGATAGTCTGTTGAGACTCGATATGCCTGAAGAGTCGCGCCTGGTCGGTTATGCAGACGACGTTGCGGCACTTGTTGCCGGACGCACTGTTGAACAGGCGCAAAGCAGACTTGGCATATTGATGCGACGGGTAAGCGGATGGATGACTGCTCACGGTTTCAACCTTGCGCTGGAAAAAACCGAAGTAGTCATTCTGACCAGAAGGAGAATCCCGACCTTGCGTCCCATATCGATCGGCGAGTTGACTATAGAGTCAAAACCAGCGGTTAAATACCTTGGTTTAATGCTCGACTCGAAGATGAGCTTCTTCGAGCAAATCAAAGCAGCCGCGGACAGGGCTGCAACAGGAGTCGCGGCCTTGAGTCGGCTAATGGCGAATGTGGGCGGCCCTATATCAACTAGGAGACGTCTCCTCATGGGAGCAACGCAGTCCGTCCTTCTCTATGGTGCGGAGGTATGGGCTGATGCCCTTGACAAGGAGGTGCATCGTAAACGCCTAGCTCAAGTACAGAGGCGGGGAGCTTTGCGAGTGGCGTCTGCTTATCGCACTGTCTCCGAACCGGCTGTGATGGTGATTGCGGGAGTGATCCCCGTTGCCCTCCTTGCCAAGGAGCGCAAAGCTATCTATCGCCGTAAGGGCGAAAACTTAAGAGAAGTGGTTGCCCGTGAAGAACGTCAACGCACCCTTAACGAGTGGCAAGTTTCTTGGCAAAATGAGCCAAGGGGCAAGTGGACTGCGCGGCTCATCGACAAAGTAGACCCATGGTTGAACAGAAAGCACGGTGAGATTGATTACTTCCTTACCCAACTTCTAAGTGGGCATGGAGGTTTTCAGTCTTACCTGCACAGGGTTGGGAAGGCGCGATCTCCTGATTGTGTGTTCTGCAATAGAGTGCCGGATGACGCTGAGCACACCTTTTTCTCTTGCGAGAGGTGGGATGGCCTCCGCCAGCAGCTTTATGCAGACACAGGGGAGCTCTCTCCAGACAACATTGTCAGAGAGATGCTGAAGAGCGCTGGCAGCTGGAATCGTATTGCGCATTATGTTCGGGCTCTTCTTACTACGAAGAAGATTGAACTCGACCGGCAGAGGGATCGGACGGTAAGGGGTTCCCTGAACTAACAACTCCCTTCCTCCCCTCCCCTCCCGTTGGTGAAAGGAATTCCCTGACTTGAAGGCTCCCAAAGCCGGGAGAGCGGGAGGGCTAGCCCGAAGTAATGTGTCAAACGGTTCCAGGCTAGTTCTCTGATGACAGGGAGGTGTTTAGTTGGTAGTCCGCCAGCGTGCTTTTGCGGGAGTCCAACACTCTGTGCGTAAACGCATTCACCTACCCTACTCCAAAAAAAAAAAAAAAAAAAAAAAAAAAAAATTGGATAACATCTAAGTGCCTGATCGTCGTTGATGAACAGAGGGTAACGCAAAACTGCTTTGCACTTTTTTTTCGAACAATCGTTTCCCGCGGAGAAGCGGAACCGGGAACATGAATAATGTTCCGATCTCTGAAGTAATCTCTTGTCAAAACCCAGGATTTAGAGGTGGTTAATGATTTGTCGAAAGTAATTGAGTAATTGAAAGTAAAATACAAGATTGAATTGTTCCTTTATACATTGTGAATATGCTCAATAATGAAATCCGCAATTTCCCATGCAGGAAGCTTCCAGCGTCACGCGCACGGTCAAGCCTTTGTTATGTTATTATTCCCAATTTCACGCTTCCTCACAATTTCTGCACAATTTTTCCCCCTTCCAAATTCTGGAAGTATATATGGATGACGTATAAGGGCTAAAGTATTTAAAAATACCCCCTCCCCCCACTTCACAGCCTGGCTAAAACAAAGGCGTATTGCTTAACGTTACGTCTAGCACTTCTTGCCCGGTACTGATCACGATCGCTGACATATTAAATGTTTCATATACCTTCAACTTATTGCTAAGGATAAATTCAAGAAGGTAACCACCACTTCGATTGATGTCTCTCCTTCTCCGGTCCCGTTATATGCGTTGTCATCGCCGCTGAGGAGAAATAGCAGTGCCTATTTTGCACAGTCCACTCCAATAACTAGTCCCAATGGGAACCAAGAGCCGACCCCTTCTGTCCCTCAAGTTCTACCGTCGACTTTCAATGAAACTTGAATGAGACTTTCAATGAAACTTGAAGCCAACCACCAGATCTGCAGTCAAACTGTTCCCGGAAGGAATCTTCGGACTATAATAGGTTTTTACATCGCCATGTATCATCCTCTTAGATCTCCATCTTAGATCGACCATCAGCCCTCTATGTATAATAAATTTTGCAGAAGTAATCCCATCGCTGATATTACGAGTGGGACTACTTGAATCTTTTCTAGTCTCCATGTGTACTCCATATTGTTTGCCAAGGGGCCGTAGTTCCAGATTTTGCTCTTTTCCAACCCTGTCTGGATGCAACAGTACGGCTGCATCCATTATAAAGCACATTGGTTCTTCCTCGAAATGCAAAACTAAATCTGCCCTATTATGATCAGCACTATGATTAGTGACAAGTGTATGGTCCCTCAGTGATTTGAGCAGATTATTTTCAAAAACTCTCAAAGGAATATACTTATAGTTAGTTAGTTTAGTTTAGTTTAGTTTACGGGGAGGAGCCGCAGCTCCGAGCACTCAGACCATTGTTAGGCCTATTGAACTATCCCCGTAAATCGCTTATTCAATGGCTTCTCGCCTACGATGTTCGCAGGCTTTAGCGAATCTGAGGATATTCTCCAGAGGCAGAGAGTGTGCAGATTCTTCAATAATGGAAACCTTGCCAAGGTGTCCTCGTCTGAGATCTGAGGATGCCGGGCAGCTGCATAAAAAGTGCAGGGCCGTCTCCTCCTCATCCTCACATTGGCTGCACATAGCCGAAACCATTACCCCAATCTTTTCCATATGGTAGTTTAAAGAGCAGTATCGCGTTAAAAGCCCTACTAGAGTTTTCATGTCCCACTTCTTAAGGGACAACAAAAATGGTGCTCTAGTGGCCCTAGGCTCTTTCACAAGGAGTTTTGCCTGCCGGCAAGAGTCCAAATTTCTCCACTCGGCTGCGTGAATCCTTGCAATTTCACCCTTCTGAGTACACTTGACAGTAGATGGTCGGATTCCAAGAGCTGGTTCTGGCCCCACCATTGTGGATCCAGACCCTCGACGAGCCAGTCTGTCAGCCTCCTCATTAACAGCAATATTAGAGTGCCCCAGTAACCACATCAGAAATGTTTCGTTCAGTTGGCCAAGTTTCAGCAACATCTGATGACAACTCCACACCAACTGGCTTCATATGTCGTTGCTATTTAGTGCTGATAATACCGCCCGACTGTCCGAACAGATTCGAATGGTGCGACCCCTTCATTTTTGACATTCTTCTGTTGCTAATGATATGGCATATATCTCCACCTGGAATATGGTCGTCATTTGGTGGTGAAGATTATTAAGTGTGTAATCTGAAAAGACTCATGGCCATTTGTCAACCATACTTCTCTTTCGGTGATTAAGACAGTTTATGTCTTCTCCAAGACGAATCTGGAAACCATATGATCGGTCGGCATCAGGGGTACGGGATGTTTGTCAAGGAATTTCCAGATAGACGCATGACCGTATGATTGGCCGCTTTCCACGCCCCAATGACAACGAGCCTATATGCGTCATGGGCTGCTTTCCGTTTCACCTCCAAGTGAATGGGGGTAAATTTAGGATAGCTTCAAGTGCCACAGTCGGCATAGTACTCATTGCTCCAGCAATACTTAGCCAACCAAGTCTCTGAATCTGCGTTAGCAGCCTCCTGATATTAGGAAAGTTCAGTCTTGACCACCAGACGATGCATGCATACACTAAAATGGGTTTTGTTATGGATGTATACACCCAGTTTTGGTGAAAGTCCCCAGGTCTTACCTATCACATTCCTACAGCACCAGAGCAATCTGCAGGATTTATGATATTGTTCCTGGATATGGTACTTCCACGATAATTTGGAGTCGAAATGTATTCCTAAATACTTGACTGTTTGTGCCAGCTGGATTTCCGTCCCTGCTAAGATGGGTAGCGTATTGCTGCCCCATCTGACGTTCCTAGTGAACGTAACTAGTCCAGTCTTCCTAGCGTTCACCGTGAGTCCATTGCGGAGGCACCAACTGTGAATTTCATGCAGAGTTGCATTCAAGCGGTTACATACTGTGTCCGCAAACTTGCCGGTAATTATTATGATTAGGTCGTCCGCAAATGCTTGCGCGAAGACTTTTTCGTCCTCCAGGAGCCACAGCAGGGTATCCATTACCAAGAGCCATAACAGAGGAGAGAGAACCCCTCCCTGTGGGTAGCCCCAACCAATCTACTAGCCTAGGAAGTTAGACTGATCGGTGGGAAGCTTTTTGCGTCTCTATAGGTGGGTTTCTCTGGTTTGGAAACGAATAACACCTTCACATAACGCCTTTTATTTGGAATATAACCGTGTGTTAGGCATGCACAATATATATTCCGAATATGTAGACCCAGGGCATCCAATCCCTCTATTACTAGCGCAGGAATGATGCCATCCGGATCTGCAGACTGCGTTCTGTAAACGTAAATAACCTAGTTTCTGGCTACGTTCTTTAACCAGAATCCGCTTCAGCTTTGAAATTGCGTCAAGAAAATTAGTCTCTTCGCACAAGCATCTCCATGATGATCGTTTAGCCGATCTTATGCTCTTCTTTAGAGCCTTCTGTGCCTCTTTATAGCAATTCCATTTTACGCCTGAATCACACTTCAGAGCACGATTGAAGAGCGTACTTGTCGTTCTCCTCTGTTTTGCCAAATCCGAGTTCCACCATGGTGTTTTACCCTTCTTTGGTATCTTGAGTGGACAGCTTTCTTCGAAAGTTTCTCTCATCCTAGTTGTGATCATCTGGATTGTCTTCTCAATTCCAGCAATGGATTTGATGCGCTTCTCAGGGATCGTGACTCGGATGCTCAAGTCTATTTTATACATCACCTAATCTGTCTTCCGCGGATTCCGAAATGGAGTGGGTGGAGGTGGATCCATGCCTATTACGAAATCAATGCGTCTGTGATCCAAGAGTATGATATCGTTTGATACTGTCCACTCTCCGGTCAGAGCTGCGATGTCAAGAGATGCCATCGTGATGTCGATGACCTCTCGCCTGACCACGTTGAAGAAAGTGGGTTCATTACCGAAATTCAGGATGTGCAAATCGATTCCTACCAGATACTCCAATAGTCTCGATCCTCTTGCATTGATGTTCGAACTTCCCTAGCATATGTGGTGCGCGTTGACTTCACATCCTGCTATTACCCCCATGCCTCTACTTTTGGCATATTGGATAGCTCTGATGAATGTTCCACTGGGAACAGTGTGGTAGTTTGCGACGCGTTAATCTGGATGGATGAGGATGATCCAGCCCGAAAATCTATAAGGACAATATTTATTGTAGAAAAGTAAGACGAAGCAGACCCTGCCTGAGATGGAACGATGGCGTAGGCCAGGATGCTATACAGCTTTTGTGGATATCGAATTGGTGCACCTCGACCTCGCTGATGATGATGGTAGTTTGCTAATAAGTTATACTTAAACGCAAGTTTTGATGGAGAGTCTTACAGAGTTATGACGGCTGGTGTACTCGTTACTACTCAAGATCCTGCACGCAGATGTTGTGATCTGAATGGTCTATTCTTCACAATTTTATAACCCACAACTGGAGTTAGTAATTGGGGAGCCGTGGAGGATATACAGTTTATAGTTTTTTTTAGGGAACGAACTATCCTGAAATGAAGCGTGAAATTCTTCTGTCTCATAAAATAGGATATCGTTATTCAACCAATTGTTGCAGGCTGTGATATCAACACCTGGCAACGACAAATTTTTTATATAACCTCCGTGAAGTTGTATGTCATTTTGTGCGGCTTACCTACAGATAGGAAAACCAAAACAAAACGATGAAAAGGTTTTTCTTTCCACATGTGGAACTTCTGCTGCTGCAGTGAAATAAATTCGACATGGAATCCCATTTTTTGCTTTTCTGGTTCAAATGCTTTAATTTGTTGTCTGCCAAGATGATAGTCTGATGTAATTGACTAGAGGATTGTTACTCATGAAAACCCCACAACGATAATGCCCTTGATTGTAGCGCAACGTTTTTAAATCAAGCACTTTCCTTCCTCTCTAATGACATGGGATAATCACCCTCATTTTTTTGGGAGCTCTATCGTGCATGTTGCTGTTTGTTAAAACTATCATCTCATGTCGGTTGTTACTCCAGAGTATCAGGCCGAAAGTATAAATATGGACGAAATGGTGAAGGTGTTGATTGCCATATTTTATTTTTATCGAAAACTCCAGACGACGTTCAAATTGCGCCCAAATCTATACCTTCAACGTCATTTGAGCTGTATCCTATGTATTTTTCCCGAAAAATTTTTTTCTTAAAACATTTCTCCAAACCTAACTGCATACCGATATCTCTGGATGAACTCAATGGTGATGAGCAGCAATGAGCAAAGTTGATTTTCATCATTCAATTTGATGTTATCACTACGAGGTGTGTTCAAACAGTAAAGTGAATTTTCAAATTGCGGGGCAACGTACATTGGAATATCGAAGTTTTTTGTTGTTGTTTGGGGCTATACATGTCCCCAACATATATACACAGTTTCAAGTATATAGCATACTTAACTGTCTTTGGCAGATAGAAAAATTAGCCATGTTTTAGTGGGTTCTTGATTTTTCTAGATATTTCGGTTGGGTAGTTTCGGAGAATGGGTCCGTTAACGAAATGATCACTTTCGAACCCCCGCACTTCCCGCACTTTTCCAACAAAAGTCAAAACTAAGGCCAGCAATTATTAATCGAGGTCTTTCATTTGGTACCCCACATGAATACATTTGATGAAAAAAAATTACAGCCCCTTTTGCATGTAGGGGACCGCCCCCCCCCCACCATAAATTCAATGCAGAATTATGTAACTCACTGTATGCATGAGCGTTCACAGTTCCCACCTTTCCATCAAATTTGGTATGAATTGCTACAACCGTCTCCGAGAAAAATCCGTGTGACGGACAGGCAGACAGACAGGAGACACGACGGCGACAATTTTAATAAGGTTTTGTTTTACACAAGTCCTTCAAAATGTTCACAAAGGGGGAAGCTCTTCCAAGATGGCAGAGAAGATATCTCGCCCTCGACGCCCCAGCACACCAACAACAGATGATAACGTCGAAGTTGTGATGAATATTTATTTGGAAAATTCTCAAATTACCATAAGAGAAGTTGCTGAGGATGTTGGCATATCAGTTGGCTCGTGTCATATAATATTTTCGGATATTTTGGGCATGAGTTGTGTGACAGCGAAATTTGTCCCAAAACTGTTAAATTTCAACCAAAAGAACCGTCACCTGAGCATTGCTCAGAAGCTGCTCAATGACGTCAGCGACGGTCCAGACATGCTCAAAAGGATCATATCTGACTTTTTCCTGTTCCTGTTTTCCTGAAAGGACGGAAATTTGCAACAATTGGCGAGATAAAGATTGCATCGCTGGAAAAGCTCAAGGCTATACCACAAAGTGCTTATCAGGAATGCTTTAAAGACTGGAAAAAACGCTTGCGCAAGTGTAGTATATTTGAGGGGGATTACTTCACCTTACTCTTTGAATACACCTCATATACACGAAATGGCTTAAGGGGGAAACCACATTAGGAGATTTTCAAAATCGACTTTTTTTATTAGATAGATCGTTAAGTTTGCTATCCCAGGGTATCCTACAAAAATTTCAAAGCGAAGTTCTTGTTCCTTTAGATTTTATGAGTGTAGAATCAAGCGCTTATCTGGTCCACGATTTAATAAAGCGATTAAATCGTCCTTGCTTAATCTTGTAGCGCAATGTAAATAGCGTATTTACAAACACTTCAATCCTTTCTACGAGTACATATGAATGCATTTTGTTAGTAATTAGAAGTGAGAAATGTCTCATATCCTAAGGACGACTTTTCAAACATTTTTTTCTGTAACGCATTTTTCTCAAAATAACGTTTTACACATATACGGGAATTCCAATTCATCGTTACGAAATTTGGAAGTATGATTCTCTATAAAAGAGCAAAGAATATTCTATAGAGAGGACATAATGATATGATATCATTCGTCCAAGGTTGTCCTTTTACGGTTTTGTGTACACATAAAACCTTATTAAAATCGGTTTACTGTCTGTCAGTCTGTCTATCCGTCACACCCATTTTTCTCGGAGATGGTTGTTGCGGTTGACACCAAATTTGGTAGAAGGGTCAGAACTGTAAACGCTCACGTACATAGTGAGTTACATCGTTTTACGTCGAATTTAAGGAGGGGTCCCCATACATGCAAAAGGGGGTTGTAAATCTGAACATATACCTTGAATCCAACATCGAATATCTTCAAAGCTTTATTACAACTTTCGCCTGATTGCCGTATACTCCATACCATTGTAAGGCCAAGCCGAAAGCACATCCGCCTTACGACCATATTTTCGACGATTTCCTGTTCCTCACAAATGCTTCAGAAATGATTTCGGCAGTATGGCCAGTCTAATGCCCTCCGCCACACTAGCGTAGCCGACAACGGGCGTCTCTTGCTCCCTTCCTTTTAGACTTAAGTCTATCCTGATTCCCATTGAGGGCTCTTTCCTGTCCTGCCTACGCGACTGAAGCTTATTTCCTTCCTGACCTCTGATATGCTAACTTGAGGCATACTTTTGATGGTCTTCTTCTGATCAAGGACCTTAGTTGATTTGTTTCCTGATTTGATTCTCAAGAGTAGGAGGGGTTAGAAAGTCCGCAGTGTCATAGCACTTGATAGCATGGTAACGCTAAGTTTACTTACTGAGATGTCCAAATACTCGTTCAAATATAGTCAGTTACCTCATGCAAACTATCCGATAGGAACGATTCACATAACACCTCAAAATGCTTTCTTGGCTGGTAAAAAGTCACCCTGGAAAGGTCTTCTCGACCAAATTCATATTCATTCCAAAATCTGTTTTTACGTTAACAAGAGACGTAACAGAAAGTAGTAAGATGGTCAATATAAGATTCTTCTGCAAACCTAGCATCCTTAAGCATTAGTTTTACCCATGCCCCAAAAAATCAGAAAAGGTTGCCGCTCTACTATTGAACTTTGTTTCCTGGGAAATCACTTAATGAGGCAACACCGTTTCAAACGATTCTCTAAGCCAACTTTCCTCCCAGTTACAACCTATAAAGAAGGAAATCACCAGGTAATTCACTTTCGCAGCAGACGGAAGAAAACGTCCGATGAGATATTGCTAAACTTTTTCGTACCTTAGCAAAAGCCCATTTATCATTAATATTTGTTCCACTAGATATATATTGGCAAACTGCTAGTCTTGCCATTGCCACGCCACGATGCTCAGCAGTCGTAATTCTTGAATTTTACAGGAGTACATAAGCGAGAAGAAACGTTAAGCACCGACGTAAATGGCTATTCCTAGCACCTGTGCGATAATATAGAGGCCGCGTAAGCTTGGAATTAATATTGTTGTTCATAGTAAAACTGGCCTTCTCCCCGTTTCGATGTAATTAATTTTTTCTGCCTCCTGAGAATCGTTCCATTTCAATTCCATAAATAAAGTGTGCGGGAATGCAAAATTGAATGTGCTGGGTTTCGCAGGTTGCCGGGTGTGATGCTAGGAATGACTATTAAGGATTATTCGTCATTGAATTCCCTGTTCATAGTTTTATGCCATGAGGTTCTGTGTGATTTGCAGGAAGTGTTCCAATCGCAGTAATTAATAGTTCTCTGGAAACTCATAAATTTCGCTTGACCAGCACTACTGCCTTCTAGTGACATCAACTCATTTGTGATGGTTCAGCAACGCAAATTCCACTTTCAAAAATTTAACTCCGATACTCAGAAAACGATTCATGAGGACCATGACTAATTGCACCCCCTACTTGGCCGATATGCACTCACCTGCATAGTATAATCACTGATGACCAGGCAACTGGTGAAAAGCGGCTCCTCTCTTTAATGACTATCGATTGCAATCAAAAAAGTAATTTATGACGACATCACTGTACCATAGCTGTTGGAGCCAACCCATTATGAGGTTGCAGCTTGCCATCACCGCCACCTCATGATGAACTGCAATAATTAAATGGCAAACACTTTCAGCAGGAGGCTGATGGTCGTCCTTACAGTAACAAGTGTTTGAAAACGCTGGGATAATTCATGAGCATATTAACATCATGTGCCGCAAAGATTACCTCTTTTATTGAATAAAGTATGGGCGGGTTTTGTACGCCTTTCTTGAAACGTGATGGTGCATCGGCAACCATCATCTAAAGAATGTATGATTCACACATTCGCCACCACACCCCAGCAATTTGTATACCAATTGGGATGGGTCTGAAAAGGATAGTTTTATGAAATAACTTCCAGAGCAAAATGCAATTAATTTCCAAATAAACTCAAACAGTTCACTCAATTTCGAAATGAAAAATTACAAGAAAAATACCTCGACCTTGCCTCCACATACTGTAACGAACAAATAAATGTAAATCCGGTACATAACTAGATGCTATCACGTGTACATATCTATGTACACGTTACAATACCGAATACATAGTTTCATGACTCAGGAGAAACCTCATGTTTCGGCTATTATCCTCTTACATAGCATCCCATTACATCAGTCTATCCTGCAACACTTCGAGGAGGCGAGGAAAAGTGACGGGGCCGAACCACAGTGTTTTGCCTCCTTCCGTATTGAGGGATTGTAATTAATGTTCATTTAATGTTTCGTCAAAATGTTTGTGGTCGGCACCCTACTTACACAATGTTCCAGCTTAGAGACATATGGGTTCATAAAATAGGTGCCTATTTAAGGAGTTCGGTTTGGGTAAACTCGTCAGAGTCGAACCAACTTCATGGCCTGTTCGTAGCAATGTCGATGGAGCATTCACCCAACCCCCTTGCCAGCAAGCGTAATGTCTTATCGATAGTGGAGTAATTTGTTACATTCAGTAATTGAGAAGAAAAAGCTTACAGTGTACTTCCGACGTTAATTGGAATTGTTGAATAGTTCTTGTTAAAGGCAATAAGTCATAAAGTTTGCGCTATCTCCCTGCGATGCTTGACAACTTTCCGAGGAAATTAGTAGTAGGGTAGTAGTTACGGTGAATGCACATTCATTTTCGAGGTTTGAAGAAACCGGAATCAGAACGACGTTCGCTGGTATGAGGAGACAAGGAAATTACTGAAAATATATGTCCTTGAATCGTCAGTCCAAGTGAAATTAGTAATGGTCAGACCAAGTAGTAATTGAAAATTCAATTTTCAGCCTAGCCTAAACCATTCTCCCAGAAAGACGGAACTAAATTATGGAGGGTGCATTCTATGTACAGAGAGTCAGTCAAATAGATATAGATGGGAATTTGATTATTAAGCGTTGTTGCTAAGTCGGAGAGCTCAGAATTTTTCCAAGGGTTGAGTCTGGGTCCCCCTACTCCACTTCCACACCCACTTCTAATATTATTCCAATTCAGTTTATATTAGAGCAATGAGGCAGTAAATGCTTCCTACTTCTATTGCGCAACCGATTATTATAAAGTGCAACGTGCATAAAAGTTTTTCTGAAGTACATGAAATGGTAAAAAATCAGAGTCAGGATCGGTACCCCCGAACTTCCATCACAGCCGAAAACATTCGCGCAGTTAGGAAACTTTTGGAGGAAGACCGGCGCCTCACTATCGACGAAATTGCCTCAGGAGGCCAAAGGTTCAATGTCGATGAAGGAGGTGAACTCGTTGTGCGCAATTGGTTAACGACTTAGCCTTCAATTTTTTATGATAGCGGAATCAGTAAACTTTCAAAATGCTTGGAAAAATGTGTTTAAGTACGAGAAAACTATGTAGGAAAATTGAAAAAAATGTTTTAAAATTATTTTGTGCTCAGGAAAATCATTGCAAAAAATCGCATTTATATTTGACTAACCCTCGTATATGTGTGCTGAACAAAGTTCACGATTATTTCGAGTTACCACAGTCTGGATTAATTTCAGATTTTACTCTGCAAAGAACGTAAGTGGCTGAAAACTAGGCTGATGTGAGTTCTGGAAGAGTGTGTGAAAAAACTTGTGTAATGCTAAATCAGTCAGGCATCAGTGGTACCTACTCGTCGAGCATCACCGAAGCATCCAGTCAGGAGACAGTAATCATCGAGGGCAGTACAGCCGTTACCAGCCCGCTCTACTGAAACCAATAGCAGGAACCTCCGAGAGGGAGACGACAGTAAAATTAGCCTGGAAATCACTATCGTCGAACTGGACGTAGCGTACTACTCCTATCTCAAACTGGGCAAGAATGTGAAAAATAAAGAGGTGGTACTGTAAAACAGGAAGAAAAGAATGCCGCTAAATACAAGCAGATCATATTGAAAGTAGCGCAGATAAATAGACGTGGCATTAATACAGGAGAACTCGATCTGGGGAGGCCAAAGTAACAAAAGGCTCCAAAGCAATCGTTACAATTTATTCCACAGCACAAAGGACATTGATCGGGACATACCTAGAGTGTGTATCCTCCCCAGAAAGAGCATACACGCCTTGTTGTGTCCGCGTCTTGAGTTCTAGCGACATAACCATGGCCACACTGGAGCAGGCAAGAACGAAGATTGTGCATATCTCTTCGGCTTACGTGTCTCAGCTCCACACCTTCAGCAGAAGAACAACAGTGTCGAACATCCATCATTGCAGCGGGGAAAGTCCGCCTGCCGGTAGGCTGCGACGCTTATGGGGGCGCACGCTTTGAGCAGCTCCGAAATCAAAAAGTGGGTCTTTCATTATCTCTAGTGCTAACACAAACGTATCAGTGTCTAGCAGAGACGGTACACCAACTTTCCAACTTTCCAGTCTAAATCTCACTGTAGAGATTGACCACCGTTTCAAAGACCACAGGAGGATGAACTGAGGTAACTTTGATTAAGTTGTATAGAACAAGCTCTCTGGTCCTCGCAGCGGTAATATTGGTACAACGGAAGAATTTGACCCATAGGTCGAGGATTTGGAAAAGTCTAGGGAAAGCATCCTTAAAGTCTCGTCCTTGCCAGATATAACAAAAACACATGTTAGCTTAGTGGAATGAGCATCTGTCCAACCTCAAAAAATTTACAACGGGGGTCTTCCACATCTGCTACAAGCACGAATACTGCCAACCGTTTAACGAACCTGATGAGGTGCAAATCGGCCAATCTTGATGGCAGATAGGAAGCGTCCTGGATGAATTATTGTCAGAGCATTGAAAGCATCAACGAATTTGGGAGATTCTGGCCAAAGACCGTACCTTCCCCCACCTTTTCTTATAAAGTCAGAATGCAGCCGGACGGAGCGGCAGTATCGGATTGACACCGCGCGGCCCATGGTCGATGCTATAGCAACGGTGGTGGACGTGCCTCGAGAGCATTGGCCGGAAATAAATGTTGCGCGGTGGTGACGCTGCATTTCAAAAATGCCTCTCACTTTACCAACTGGGGTTGGATTTAAAGGCCCCTGGCTAAACTCGGTGTTCCTGGTTACTAGGCTCAGATAATCGAGTGTTACCTCTCGGAGAAACTTCCTTCCCAGGCTCCATATTGGGGCCATTGCTGTGGAACATAATGTTTGATAAGGTGCTCAGCCTCCGCGTTCCAAAGGAGGCAACGTTAATTGGTTTTGCAAAAAATCTGGCGGTGGCAGTTGTTGCGAAACACCCCCAGGACGTGGAATTGTCTAAGTAGGCTCCAAATGATGAAACTCGACCTGGCGGAAGATAAGACGGAGGTGATCCTTATTAACAATCACTAAATCAAGGAAAAGCAAAACTGTTAAAATCCGGGTTGGTAATCACGAGGTCGTTTCAAAGTCAATCGTTAAATATCTGGGGGTAATGATCAATGCGAAGTTGAGCTTCGAGGGGCACCTGGCGGAAAATAAGACGGAGGTGATCCTTATTAACAATCAGTAAATCATGGAAAAACAACACTGTCAAAATCCGGGTTGGTAATCACGAGGTCGTTTCAAAGTCAATCGTTAAATATCTGGGGGTAATGATCAATGCGAAGTTGAGCTTCGAGGGGCACCTGGATTATGTGCGTGAAATGACCGCAAAGGCTAGCTAATCTCCGGCAAAATTGATGCATTTATTGGAGGGCCAAAATCTAGTCGCCGGCTGCCTATCGCAAGAGTGGTGGAATCCATTCTGCTATACGCGGCTCCTGTGTTGGATGATTCCCTTGGATCTTCTAGCGCATGTGACACGTTGTCTTTACCGGAGAAGGAGGGCCAGTCCGGCCGAAATGATCACGGGATTCCATAAAATCACTTGAAAGGAGCTATAGGGAGTTGGCAGCGACGGTGGAATAACTCCGAAAAAGGCCGCCGGGCCCATACACTAATCCCGTGTATTGAGAGATAGGTCGAGCGAAAACATGGAGAATTGAATTGCCACCAAATACAGTTGCTTACGGAACACGGTGGATACAGGAGGTACTTCTATCGCTTTGGACCGGATGAGTCCCCAGACTGTCCGGAATGCGTCGCTGGACCTCAGCACCGGAAACATGTTATGTTGCACTGTCCGAGATTTACAATTGAAAGAGGAAGGTAAAAGGACGCCCTCAATGCAGTTATCGGACCCCATAATTTCGTGGAGGAGATGCTGCGGTCCGAATCAAATTGAAGTACGATAAACGCAACAGTAACTGCGATACAGGAAAATTTACAGGGACTAGAACGAGCCCGGAAAGCGCGGCGGACGCGTGGTTTAGTTGTGTTTGTGTAAGCCAGAACCCTGCTCGCGAACTAATACTTCACGGTGGTCTTGCGCCGATGTGGGCGGAGGAGTGGGGGTGGTTTGGTGGGTGGGTGAGAATCCCACATACTGCTGCAACCTAGCGCAGCAGCGTCTTTTTACGATTTCACCTCCACCCATAAAACCAAAACAAAACAAGTCGGGAAACCGGAAACTAAACGCTTCAGGTATAAGAGGTTTTCTGTTTCCCTTTGTGAGAATTTATGAGTGTATAACAATTCCATATGTACATAGTTAAATATTCAACTGTGCGCTATATTTTGAAGATCCATTTACACAAAAAAAATCGATCTGGAAATCACTGTATTGATAACAGTCAACCTTATAGGCTTCACACTCAAGTGAACTCCTGTTCATTATTATTCAGCTCGCGCTTCGGGTATAAAGGTTTTGTGTTCATCTTATGTAAGAAACTTCGAAGCCCCCCTTTAAACTTCACCTAAATTTATGTCACTAACCGTATGCGTGGAATTTCATAGTTCCCATATGTCCACCAAATTTCGTTGCTCCCGAAATATATATCTACCCTGAAAAATAAAATTGTAGTTTGGAGTAAGCTACTGGTCTATCAAAGATTGGAGACTACAACTTTGTGACCGTTGAACATTTCTCCTATCTAAAGTTGAAAACCACAACCGATAACAGCTACAACAATGAAATCCGCGCACAGTTATTGACTGCCAAACAGAACCTATTTCAGCTTACCAAAACTGTTTCGCTTGAAACGTCTCACCATACAATCAAAGCTCTTACTGTACAGGACAACAAGATGGAGAGTTCCGCAGCCTCTATAACGACGAAATCAATGAGCGATCCTTTAATTAAGTCCATGTATACTGTAGTAATGTAGGGGCGACTGTGTACTAAAGCAAGTGTTAATCGCGCTGGCAACAGAAGCAGCCAGCTTGATAAAATCGACATTATCGACTGGTTACTGCCATAGTGAGAAAAGGATGAGCAACCTTGCACTTCATATCTAACTAAGGAACTTCCTCAGCTAAAGAAAACTACGAATAGACCCTCTTCTGAGACGAATCTGCGCATTCAATCTTTAGAATGCGTGCCTAGATCCGTAGAATTTGCGAGTGACTCTCGTAGGAAACCGTCGCATATCTGAAGATACAATACAATACAATTTATCTAATATATGAAGCCTAATATCTAGGGCTCAAATAACATGCCCCCCCCCCCTTAGCTTTTGCTTAGCTCTTCAATTTGAAGATGCCAAAACCAACCCTACCTTCATCTCCGTGACTCTCCACATTCACAAATAGTTCTGACTGTTTGTCTGCTGCAACTTTCTCAGTTCACTAGTTTCACCTTTTCCTTATAAATCGATGAGTACATACATTAACAACCGCGCAATTTCAATAGATCCAACAAATCTGCCCACCCCAGATGAATCTGAAATATATATATTTGGTGCAAAGGCGCACTACTTATCTCATGAGGATTACATGTATTAGCGGAAACTCTTCAACGCTATCCTCACGACACAAATCTATTTGAAGGAAACAGGCAACCGACTCTGTTGATCTCTGTGCCCTCGCAACTTTTATAATTTCCATAAATTTCAGTATTTTATGTAAAATTTTAATTCTCTGCTTTCAATTTGAGGCTTTGTATCAGAGCAAGTAGGCCACCCCATGGCCGCACCTCTTGCTGCCACCACGTTTGGTCCTTGATTTATAGTCACAGCCGTGGTATTCTGGGGTTTAATTCTACTCGAACAGAGGCGAAGAATAATAATCCCGGGTCGTAATTTGATTTTCTTCTGTTAACCATATTCTGTCATGTAATCTTTGCTCGACGGAGACGTTTTCATAGGCTGGATATGAATTGTTATCGAAATTAAAATATTGACACTTCTCTTGAAGTTCGGAGGGGCTGTAAAGGAAACTCGAAAGCATTTTCATACAAATTACAACATTTTTCTCGCTCAATATTAGGCGACAAATTAGTGTTATTAATCATGATGAAGATTATAAAGGACAAGGTCTATAAAAATATATCAAATTCAAACAAAAAAGATTTATGAGGGGTCTCCATTTGACGGAGAACTAAGGAAATAAACCAAGTTTTTATGTCTCCATTGAGAGCGACTTATTACACCGGATTTTCTACAATTTCCACACTGTTAGGCCAACTAGTCAAATTTACTTCCTAAATACCTTTCCAGCGAACTCGTAAATTAAAGTCAAATCCTGCACAAAAGTCCACCCTGTACTCCGCATCGTCTCCGTAATTTGAGCTAACCAACCACATCTCAATGTTCGTGGAGCATAGCAAGCTAAGTATTTTCTCATAAATTGCGGGTAGGTGATAAGAATTGACTTTGCCCGCAAACTTTCATGTCCTTGCGGACCCCGGAAAGAGGACACAGCCCAGGAGTATGCAAAAGTTAGCCTGTTCTGCTGGAGAAAGTCTTGAACTTATAACCGAAGTCCTAACTGAGCATGGAATGAGCATCACCGTCATATGTCCCAGGACCAAAACTTGGAATGAAAACGGCAAAGTCAATCAATGTTGGCCACAAATGGCAAAGTCTTATTCCTCCTTCATATTCCTTTCCATTCCATAACTAAATGATTCCGAAATTTGCATGAGAAATTCAATTTCCAACTCATGAAATAGAATAATTGTCAAAATTTACGGGGATTGTCTACGTAGTGCTTGGGGAGTATCAGAAGGGGCGACACAGAAATTCCAATTGAATTTAAGAAACGAAATTTATTCAAAATTCCAAATGAATTCATAAAGAGTGATAATTGCTGAATGGAACAAGGCTAAACATTTAACTACTTTAGTTGAAATACGAGTACCCTCCACAAAGTTAAGGGGTACCATCTAGATCATTATCTATAGTCAACTTTTCGCTAAATGGCTAGAGGAACTCAAGCAACATTTTTAACTCATCAGCAACAGCATTTTCACTTACAAAATAATACTGGGCATAACATTTACAATATACTTAATGTTGGTATGAGAGGGTGTTCCTAATATTGTGGGCCATTTTACTTGAGTGAAGCAGTTGGTATAGAAGAGACTACTCTTCCCTCTGTCGTGCGGGAATTATTTTACCTTGAGGGAATTACTCCTCACCGACGTGAATCTCGAAACAATTGGTAAACAAGAGGTTAGAATTTGGCTGGTACTAGTTCTAATTTTCACTATGTGTCTAGCTAAAACATTATCGGTACGGGATGTTAAGTACACCTCGAACAGAATGTGGTTAGAGACGTGGTGCGGTGCCTACGTCATTTTCGAATATGCTAGTGTCCAAAAACGTAGTTAACAGTTTATAGCATAAAATGTTGATTTTTTAAAGGTAGGTTTTTGTAACGGAGGATCGGATATAGTGATTTGAAGTTGCCGTTCACACGATATTAAATCTAAGAGACATGTTTTTGACATCCGAGAGAAGATTTGAGGTACTAACGCCTACTAGCCACTCGTAATCGGAAGAAAAATACTCCACAGAAGGAAACTCCAGCCACTAGGAAAGGAAACTACAGGCTAAATTTTACCTGTCAGAAGCCTCTCCTTTATCCTTACCATGATCGGAAGGAAGGAAAACTAAAACCGCAGCCAAGCAGCCCAGACTCTGTCAATCTTGGTAGACTCCCAGCCGACGGCAGAGGAAGGATAAAAGTGAAGTTGCTTGAGAAGGAGGAAGAACACGGCAAGGAAGTAGAATCATCGGTGGAAAGTGGGTACAAATTAATAGCCAGATGAGACCCATACCGGACACAAAAGACTCTGCGTTCATCGGTAATGCAGACAAGAAGCGTAAAAAACTGTGGTGGGCGAAGCTTTATTGTCCGCAATAAGCCTACATCCATACTTCCCGCGGTAATTAGGACCTATGTACCGGACGGTGGTAAGATTAACGAGGGAATCCTCAAGAATTGCCGGAAAGAAGAGGGTGTACGCGGGAGCTACAGCTCCATTTCTGACCCCGCTGCTATAGGAGTTTCCTCCAAACATAGCAGAATGTCAGAGGGACAGTTGACCATTCTCCGGGAGTACCTGTGGAGCCGGGAACGAGTCCAATATTTAATAATTAAAGTTTTCACAATGGACTCTTCTATTTGGAGTGCACTGATGAGACTGGATTAGAGGGACTTGGGCAAGTAATCCCAACTTTGAGTCCTGGTGGTCGGCCCAAGTTCACCATTGTGAATACCGAGTTATGTAAGAGGAAACATGTCAAATGTTGAAGACTTGGAGAGCATGGGATATCATACCCATACTGGGTGAACGGAACTAGTCATTGATTTCGGACACTGAAGAGTAATGTTCATGAATACCAAGAAAAACAAATCCACAAACGTGGAGGGTTTCAGCTTGGTATCCGAATTAAACCAAAGAGTCTGAAAGTGCTGAGGGTTAGTAACCATATGATGCTCCACTTTCTCCTAAAAAGATTAAAATTCAATCATATCAGAAAACTGATGTTGAGAGCAGAGAATAATAATCTTCTACTCATACCAAATACTTCAAATTATAGCATCTTTGGTGCTCCTCTCCACAATGGCACTGCGCGGGAAGGATAGTACATACAATAATGGAACCTCCGTATGGAGGCTCGAGCTATCGAAAGAACTACAAAGTGAATCCTAGATTTCAGTAACGTGTCCTACACACAGATTATTGGCGTGCAAAAAAAAGTCATAATTGCCTCTACTTACTTACGCTAAGAGCCTTTGTGTCCTCCACCGACGTAGGAACTAAGGGGTCTGGTAGCATATGCAGAATCAAGTGGTGACGAATTCCTCGTAGGACGGTAAGCAAATGCTCCACATATTTGTTGGAAGAGTAGCGAATGCAATCCTAGAGGAGAGAAACTATTTCATTTGAAAACTTCAACTGTTCTCATGACTGCGAACGTAAGGGCGCATCCTACGTTCCTGGGGGCAACCAACAGAGAAGTAGCTGATTTAAAAATTGAGCATTTCCTCAGAGTCGCCACACTTGCAACATATCAATAGCAAATATCTTCATTTCGGACGTGACCATGACGTGTTACTCCACTGGTCTAACGTAACATCGTATCCATTACCGCGAGACGCTATTCATTTTCTTTAAAGTTGGGCAAAACTCAAAACCATAGAGGGCGACAGGACGGATGGCGCTGTGGAGGTGCTGCAGTATGGAGTCGATTAGCAGAGATTCGTCTGAGCTCCACACTAGAGTGGCGTAATTCACCACAAAGCGAAACTCACAAACTTCAATGGCTCCCCTACCTGTTGGTAACAGATTTAGTTTTGCGGTGACAAGAAAAAAGGGAAACACGAATTTTATGATTTTAAATTTGGAAGAAAAGATTTATTTCCAATTTTAATGATTGTCATTAAACATAAAAGATTTTCAGTTTTAATCATTGCTATTAAATGTAAAAGGGATATTGTAATTAATAATTTCGTCGAGCATTTGGGACACGTCCGACTAATAGAAGGACAATTCTGGTTGAACGTCAATAACTCGAGTGAAGAGATCATGGCTGATTCGGTGTATACTCGACAGATGTATCAGAATATATCCAGTGTCTGTAAGGAATGCCTACTTCTCCACCCAGACATATTGTCATGCTCATCACTCAGCTAGAGAGGTATGGTAAATTTTCGACTTAGACGTTCGTTGGTTGATCCGAAATATTTAAAACGCTCAGTTCTGGGCAGATCATTGCCGCTGGTAGTGATAGTACCAATTTCAATAGGATCGGTCGTAAAAAATTCAGTTTTATTCAGGTTGAATATGAGACCCTTCCAGGGACCATGGTATCGATGCTACTTAAATCAAGTCCATCTATGCTATGCTAACGCAAAGATTGGTGTGTGTTGAAGTGAGTGTTGGTCGCTACCTGCCACCCAAGGAGGTCTGCTATCACCACTTTTGTAGAATATGTTGACCATTACTAATAGCCGAAAGGCATTGCCCTTCAATAAATCTAAATAAAACTAAAATGTTTAAGCATAAGCACGACATCCGGCGCAGCTTCGAATGCACCTATATTCAAAACACTTCAATAATAGCAGCGCATAGACCAATTCATTTAGATCTATGGGGAAAAAAGTGTGTGGGATCAATTCTAATTCTCGGATCCCCATACATCGTCCAGGAACATACAAATAAATTTAACTCTATTTCTAGATTTGATACGGTGGAAGTACCCTGGGTCGCTGGTCACTGCGGTGTAATGAAAAACGAAATCTCTCTTAGCAAAAGAGTGTTCAATTTTTCCCATGATCGGCCCGGAACCAAACATTGTGGTTTTGGTAGCACTGACCAAAGCTGCTATCAAAAACTGGGAACGAGCTTCTCATAATCGCAGGCGACAAAGCCTACAACTTTTCCTGTCAAAACCTAACAAACATACTGCAAAGACTGTCCTGTCGAAAACCAGGAAAACTTCCAGAAGAATTGTGGACATTCTGACTGGCCATAATGCAGTAGCTGTCCAGCCTTTAATGAGGAAGCGGAATTCTCGAAGAATTTTCTAGGTGAATGTCCCGTCTATGGATTGATGCTGATGTGCTCCAGGTCAAATGGGTGCCATCACTTTCACTAACAGAAATCCTACCGTACATAAACGTGCCTTTCGTCGAACGTAATATCGACGAGAGGATCGTGTACAATAGATGGCTAAGGTCTAAGTGCTCAGAGGTTATGACTTTTCCCCACCTCAAATACAGCATGTACATAGTGTTGTTAAATCAACTACAAATTTATTCAAGTACTTTATAATAAAAATGTCGGCCTGCCCTTTAGCAGAATGCGAAAAATAAGACTATTCGACTATAGTAATGACTGAATATATATGAACTGTAATAGGAAATGCCCTGAAAGACCATGCGGATTAACTCATCAAAAGGCCAGAGTTATCTTTAAATTTTGTATAAGTGACGTTGGCTAATTGTCCTGACCCATCAGCACTTAAGTGTAGCTCAAATAAAGTATCTACTCCTCCCCTAGTGTGGTATGATGTGCAACGTGCTACATGATCAAGAGAAGCGTAACTTTCCTCCAAAATTATATTATAGGAAGTTATCAGGCGGAGGGACTAGGACCACCTGCAGCTAAGAAGTTGTTGGACCCGCCACTTAGATGGAGCAAAAGTAGCAAAAGTTGGGTAACATATAATTGCGTCAAATGTATTTCTGCTAGAGGTAGCTGTATCTTGGACTTTGAGCATGACATGAGCTTCCTTCTGACTTGAAATTCGAGCTTAAATAACTGCTCCCGCACCGACTTCGCAGATCATCTTCCATCCATCGGTAAAGAATACTGTGTCACTTCACAAAACAGCTTCCACTCCACCCTGGTTGGAAAATCCACAGCAAAATTCCCTTTGAAGTTCGGCTTGCGTGTGGCGTAGTTCATTGGGAGCGCCTGGAGTTCCCGAGGGTCTTGTGTTTTTTTAAGGTTTTTTTGTAAAACAAAACCTTTTTAAAATCGGTTCAATGTCTGTCTGTCTGCCTGTCTTTTTTTTTTTTTATACGTTGGAAGGTGGAAAGGTTCAAAACCTACCGCTGGCTCTTGCCATAGGTTATATGAGACTTTTACTCACTAAAACCATCTCCTTCTCCTTCGCTTACCCCGCAGGACTGCCATTTCGGTATTACGTCGCGGGGCAGGATCAGTTATGAACTGTGGCTTCTGTCGTTATTTGTAACTTTTCTCCGAAGCTCCTCCCTCCTCAGCAGATTGTGGATCGCCTTCATTAATTTTTCCACCGCCCTCCAAGATGTTCCAGAGGCTAGCATGTGATCCACGATATTTTCGGGTGTCAACCGTGCCTCGGCGTCAATTTCCGCCTCCGTTCTGTGTGCAGCGAACCGCGGGCAGTTAAAAACAACATGCTCCGCATCTTCCGGAATCATCACGCATGTCGGGCAATACGGGGAGTCGTCACGCCCGAAGCGATAAGCGATGCACGGTACCCTCCGTGTCCGCTTAGGAATTGGGTTAGGTGGTAACTAACCTCACCGTGTCTTCGCTTGATCCATTTAGAGACATCTGGAATAACCCTGTGTGTCCAGCGTCCTTTAGGTGAATCATCCCACCTTTTCTGCCATTCCAAAATAGAATCACTTCGTGCCAATTGCCGACGATTGGTATAAGACTCACCGATTGCATATGATGGGTCATACAGGCGTCGACCCTCATTCGCCAAGATGTCGATGGGGATCATGCCGGCTATCACACAAGCGGCTTCATCTGAAGTTCAAAAGGTAAGCGCATGACGTACGTAATGCGCTCAATCGGTATGGGGCTGCGATTTTTCTTTTGTTTGCTTCCACCTTCAAAGACGATGCCCAGACTGGAACTGCATAAAGCAAGATGGAGCTAATAACTCTCGAGATCAGGAACCGACGGCCTTGCCTAGGACCACCTATATTTGGCAACATTCTTGCCAACAATGTAGCCACTCCGGAAGCCTTGGTTGCTAAATTTTCAAGATGAGACTTGAATTTCAGTCTTTGGTCAACCATAACTCCTAGGTATTTAAGCGTTGGCTGCGACTGTATTATGTGTTCTCCAATCCTGATCCTTATCGGCGTCTGCTCCCTCGCTTTGTAATCAAAACTACCTCGGTTTTATGCTCCGCGAGTGTCAGACCAGCTTCCTCTAGCCAAGACCTGATTTCAAAAATTGCCTCGTTTGTGAGTACCTCAATCTCATCAATGTCTTGGGCGACGATAGTTACTCCGATATCATCTTCGAAGCCAATGATTGTCACTCAAAACGAATAGGATTGTCACTCCTTTGGGTAGTTGCAACTTTAGAATTCCGTCATACATTATTATCCACAGGAGAGGACCGAGGTTGTTGTATACGTTTTAGGTCCACCGTCCGAATCGTAACACAATATCCTCTCCCGGAGAAATTCCATGACTGTGTGCACTAGATATTTAGGAGCGCCCAATTTGGTTAAAGCCGCAATTATTTTGTTCCATTTTGCCGTATTAAAGGCATTCTTCACATCGAGAGTAACTACCGCGCAAGATTTATTGGCCTCCATTGCTTTTTCCGCAATTTCCGTCACCGTGCTGATGGCATTGACAGTAGATCTTGCCTTTCGGAATCCGAACTGCCTGTCTGTCTGTCTGTCCGTCTTCTCTCTGTCTGTCTGTCTGTCTGTCTGTCTGTCTGTCACAGGCACTTTTCTCAGGAACTATACCAATTGACACGAAATTTGGTGAGAAGGTGGGACCTGTGGGCCCCCAGACATGCAGTGAGTAATATCCTCCTACGTGGAGATTTAGGGGGGGTCCCCATATATGTAAAAGGGGGGTGTAAAATTTTTTTTCACCAAGTATAGTCATGTGGGGTATCAAATGAAAGGTCTCGATTAGTACTTTTCGAAGCCGGTCTTAGTTTTGAGATTTGTTAAAAAGGCGGGGAGTGGAAGGGGTGGAAAGTGATGATTTGTTTAGCGGAGCCATTCTCAGAAACTACCCAACCGAAAAATCTGAAAAAAATCATGAAGCTGCCTCTATATGGTATCCAGGCCCCAAAATATTCTCCATATCGATATCTGTTCAAATTAAGTTAATAATAGTATATTACCGTATTTTTGGGAAAATTGAGTAAAACCCCCCTTAAGTTTATGTCAGAGTTATAAAAGTTGGTAGTAGTATCAAATATAATATGAAGCATATTATCTCCAAGTTTGATCAAAATCATACTATTACTAACAAAATTACAGTAGCTCAAAGTTGCCTTACCGTGTAAATTTACAACCCGAAGTACTAAATCTGATATGATAAATGCATATTCTTAACGGGCTATATACAAATGGGATAGTTCTACACTCAAATATACTCACACAAGAAACAAACAAAACCTTTCATACCTGAAGCGCCCAGCTTCCGGTTTCGCGACTTGTTTTCTTCTGCGCTTGCCTCCATTCAATAGAAATGTGCGTTAGAATGGAATCTTTAGTCTCGAATTTAACACAAGATCACAACCAAATACCTTATATTGGAGGAAGGTATATTTTGAGTCTTATCTGGGTGGCAGGTAGCATCAATTCCGTTTCCATTAGTTGTATGCCGAGTCTGCATCTTGCAGCCCACAGGTACATCTTTCCCAGTCTTCCGAAGCCCAAAGGCAACAGCAAGGCAGCGAGGCCATCACTAGGATTGCACAAATACATATCCTCTCTGTTCAAAGTTAGCCTAGACACGAAATGAGATATGTTGCTGGCACTATTTTCGACAGTACGCTATCTAACATTCATAGGTAGGTGAAATAATCGGATAATATGACTAAACTCCATTTAGATGGAACTATTGTCTCCTTGGATAGTAAAACCCTTCCCGAATTTTAAGTGAAAATTATTAATGTGGTTCAACTACAATATTCTTTCAATAAGTAGGACCTTCGTTAACATCATCTGCAGCTTGTAACCTAAAGTGGGCAATTGCCCCTACAGATTATATGCATAATAAGTGAGTAACGAGTTCAACACAATTAAGGCCACCGACCAGAGCCAGCGCAACACAATCAATCTGCTTCCGCTCCACTTAATTTTCTACAATTCAAACGTATTCATTTGCGTTCAAACAAACACAGCGATCAATTTTGCCTCCTAGTTCGTGCGGTATTTCCCTTCATACATTAAATCAGTCCTCTAATTCTCGCTTTTATAGTCAAAAGTGTGGTGTATCTCCCTTAATTAACCGCTTAATTTTATAATCTAAAACGGCTGCCAATAAATAAGTTCCATCACTATTATCAACAAATTCCATCTGAGTCATAAGCATACAATTCTCATTGTCTATGTGCATTAGAATAAGCGCTGCACAGATACCTCATTTGTATTTGTTAGTTAATTATGCGGTTAAATTGGTATTAGACTTGGGCCTATCTACCGCTTCCACACCAAATCTGGCCACTTCAATAGTTCCGGCGAGCTATAAAATCGAACGCCAGACGTACAGGCAGATTATCTACAATTATATCCGTTCAGCAATTAAATGAGAATGCATAGTACCAATAGCTATAATGCAATCGCTCTAATCTAAACGGATAGTTTGCATTCCAACTAGCGGAAAAACCTAATTAGATTCCAGCCTAGATCCAAGGGTTGTATGTTGGTGGTATTGGTGGAAAAATGGCGGCTAGTAACAGCCCTAATGGAGGGTGGAAGAATTTCGACGGGACTCTAAAGTAACACAATTTACAATAAGCTCACTTTAGAGCGGAAAGTTCAATAGAGCGTACCATAACGGTGGAAGGAAGAATGCCTGCAAAAAATCCCAGACTACCTAACGTTCCGAATGGCTTTGATGCAACGTTAGCTGAATCGAATCGACATATTCACATGTATATTTGCGTCCAACGTGCTGCAACCCGGTAAATGGATGAATATGGACGTTCTATGTAATCAGAAGATTATAGCATTGAATTGGGAAAAGGCGACTGCCGCCTGCAAGGAACAGGAAAATCCACAAGGGCTTCCTTCTAGTTCCATAATTTAACTGAAACGAGGGCATCGTTAACTTCATTATGCTAGCGATTAGCAGTTTCCCTGGCTACTTAAAAATTATTTGTGGGAAGGAACAACCCATATAGAATAAAGTATATCGCAGTCTGATATTTTTTTAAATAAACACTATTTATTGGATTCTTATTTGGCGGTCAAAGAGTAGTATAGGTCCCAGGGCGAAACGTGGATTGGTACCCACGATAGAGCATAAAACCTGGGAAACGCCTGCTGGACCAACAACAACAGCTCTACTACCCTATCTCCACCTCCACGTGGTAACCGCTGGGAGCTCTTTTTTAACGGAAAGCTGCAGACGGAGAAGGATAAAGGAGAGTCTCCCGCACCTAAAAACGGAACAAATTGTACCAACTAGTCCTCCAGGTTGAGGGTTGGGTAGGGCTGACAACCCTACACGGAAAACAACTTGTTACGAAGCCACAATAGGAACCTCGAACCGGACGGAGAACAAAACAACGAACCCGGCAACGACAAAGGAATAACGATTTGCGCCATTTCTCATGGAACGTGCGCTCCCTGTACAGAGATGAAGCTGCTGAGCAGCTAGTCGATACCCTGTCCCAATATAGGGCTGATGTAGCAGCGTTGGACAGGGACCGGTTTCCTGGAGAAGAGCTGATACACCATATATTATAGTGGCCATTCAATAAACCATGTGCTCGGAGTAGGTTTCTTAGTCAGCCAAAAAATGAAACCTGCTGTTATCGGCTTTACAAACATAAGCGAACGGCAATGCCCTTTGCGCTTGCGAGGCAAATTTAGAAATATAAGCCTCATTAACGTTCACGCCCCTACAGAGGAGACTGCAGAGTCAGAGAACGATACCTTCTACGAGGCAGTAGAACGAACCCTCGAAGTCTGTCCCAAGTATGATATCAAAATCATACTTGGCGATTTCAACAGTCAAGTAGGGACGGAGCCCGTATTCAGCCGATACGTTGGCTCCCATAGCTTACATCAAAATACAAAGGATAACATACTGCGGATCATTCAATTAGCAGCGTCACACGAAATGATTGTTGGAAGTACCTGGTTTGCGCGGAAAGCGCTCCACAAACATACAGACGGGACGACTTTCAACCAAATTAACCACGTATTGATCGAACGCCGCCACGTCTCAGCCTTGCTCAATGTCAGAACATATAGGGGGGTCAATATAGACTCGCATCACTATGATCTCGTTGGCATGGTCCTCTGAGTTCGAATAACAACACCACCCAGAATCCCCTCTGACAATCAGGTGAGAGTTAACCCTCAAGCCATCCACAACACAGCCCTCCGCAACACCTATAAGAGGGAAAGGGATGCCGCAATAACCGCAGTCAACGGAGATCTAGGAGATGAAGATCAACAAATGATCTTCACAATCACCTGAAGAACGTTACGGCCACAAACATATTTGGCCCCAGCCGCAAAAAAAGTCGGAACGGCGGGTTTGACGATGAATGTAAGCTAGCACGCGCGAAGACGCGAGCGGAGAAAGGACTTCACAGACAGAAAAGGAAGCCTGGGACAACCAACAAGTCTGTGAACTGGAAAAGTACAGGGATCAACCGCACCAGGCGCGCAAGTTTTACCAACAAGTCAGCAGGATGAAGCCTTACACGCCTCGATGTTCATCCTGCCGAGACAAAGAGGGAAATCTTATTTCCGACAGAATGGGCATATTGGAGCGATGGGTTAAGTATTTTGATGAACTACTGAACAACCAGAACATCGGCGAGTTGGAGGTCCCGCCAACTGAAGACGAAGAACAAATACTGCCACCACCATCGGCTGGAACCGATGGAATTACAGCCGAATTGGTTAAATATGGAGGCGAACAATTACATCAAGTATTTCATCAACTTGTGCTCAAGGTATGGGACAGCCAATCAATGCCTGATGACTGTCAAAGAGGCATTATCTGTCTCATACATAAAAAGGGAGATATCACACAGTGCAGCAATTATAGAAGTATCACGTTGCTGTGTACCGTCTATAAGATATTCTCCGCTATCTTGCTAGGTCGGATAGCGCCATACGCCCACAACATCATTGACCCATACCAAAGAGGCTTCACTCCAGGTAAATCAGCAATAGATCAGATTTGCTCTCTGCAGCAAGCAATGAAAAAACTGTTGGAAAATGGACATCAGTTGCGGTATCCCGACGAAATTGATAAGCTTGACTAGGCTCACCCTGACCAATGTACGAGGCCAGATAAAAGAAGCAGGATCACTCTCAAGACCATTCGACATCAACAACGGTCTACGACAAGGGGATGGCCTATCATGCGTCCTCTTTAACCTGGCTCTCGAAAAAGTAATCCGTGATGCTGAGGTAAATGCAAGAGGTACAATCCTCTTTTAGTCCAAGACTTGTAAGTCCACCCAACTACTGGCCTATTCTGACGGTATCGACATCATGGGAAGAACGACCCGAGACGTACAAACTGCCTTCATCAACATCGAGCAGGCGGTGCGAGATCTTGGGCTGCCCATCAATGGAGGCAAGACAAAGTATATGGTGGCAATGTCAGCACCAAAACCTAACCAACCAACAACATCAAACCGCACTGGTCAGACGGGAGGAATAAAGATAGGAGACTACAACTTTGAGACCGTTGATAATTTCTCCAATCTAGGATCGAAAATCACAACCGATAACAGCTACGATGTTGAAATCCGCACACGGTTGTTGGCAACCAACAGAGCCTATTTCAGCTTACAGAAACTGTTCCGCTCGAATCGTCTCACCATAGGGTTAAAGCTCTTACTGTACAAGACAATAATCTTGCCAGTCCTCATGTATTCCTCGGAGACTTGGGTTCTTAGAAAAAAGAATTGCGAACTCTTGGCCGCGCTCGAGAGAAGAATCCTCCGAAGAATATTTGGCCCCCTACATGAAGATGGACTCCCTAACTCTCGCTCAGAACTCATATCAATTAAAAGGAGCATCCTTAATTATTATGACCTGAAGAAGGGTAAAAACGCACAAATCCAAAGCAGGAGAAGCACCAACGGAGGATGTAATTCGAATGTGCCCCTTGGTTGCGCTAAACGGTCAACTTTGCCATTTCTTTACATTTTTGAGATATCTCTGCCCTCTTTGTTGACTTCAATTACTCGAATGAACGAAGCCATAACACATGGTTCAACAGATTCTTCCAGTTATTATTTTCACAGGTTGAGGGTTTTTAAAACCTGCTCTCCAAAGGAATAGTTAATTCGGTGGTATTACAAGAAGTACCAAGAGAAAATGACGCGACTTAATCCGTAGACATATGCCTTGAGTAAGTGTATGAGACCGCCCTGGATAATTCTATAGAATATTCCCTTCCGGCGCCCAAGAAAAAACATATTAGCCATATTGAGTTGATTTGACAGTTAATATCAGTATTTACTTTACCTTAACTTTTTGAAGGCTGCTGTATGGCTAGTATCACATGAGTTATAAGGAGATAGCATCCCCTGGTCTATGTATGAACCCAGTGTTAAATAAATAGGCAGAAAAAACTTCCTCTATTCCCTTATCCTGCCGAGAACAGCAGTTAAGTATCCGCTCCACACAACTGTAAAATGGAGTTGCTTCCCGTTTTAATTAAAATACACCTTGAGTTCAAGGAAAATTCTCTTATAATGTCACATGCAACCTTTCCTTCAACTACCATTAACCACCCCGTTGCAGCTCGATGTTCCCCCATACTATTCCTCCCCAGCTATACTGCCCTTTATTAATTCTTTCGACATTATTATTTTTCCGTGAAAATTCTTTATTTGCTCACGTATGAAATCGGCATATCATCGCTGCGAATATTAAATACCGTGAATTGTTTGTTTATTTTCCTTCATTGCAAATACACTGGCTGCGAAACGAGTGCTGAAATTTGTTGTTCGTTTATTCGCTAGGTGAGCCGTGATGTGATATTAATAGTAATGCAGGCACATATGTGAAAGTAGATCCTTCCGAATGAAGCAACTATGCCAGAATTCATGTGTACATAGGAAAATTTCCAACAAAAGGAGTACCTTTGCCTCCAGGCTAGAATGTTCTCGGGATGCCGTGGAAAGAATAGTGGCAACGGGGGTGAGGGCAAAGCAAAAGCATACACAGGTGGAATCGTATGTGAAATACTCCATTGCAGGTCGAATACACTATTGTATTGTTATTCGACGTAATAATAAGCGGCGTTGAGAATTCCTTTCTCCATTCAATGTTATGCAATATCCTTATGACGTCCTCTAATGAACACATAACAATAGCAATGCAATCTGGAAATGTTGCGGTGAGGGATAAGGAATGCAACTGTAGCTTCCTCTGATTCCATATTGAATGGCATTTATTAATTAATCGGAAGTGCGTTCCTATTTCAATTAATCTGTTTGTATGTGGATATATGCAATCCAATTTGATTGATGACAATACCTAAAGTATTGCCCGCATCGCTGCAGGAAAATTAAATCCCGACCATGCAAATACGGTTGAATAATTTGCAGGAAATTTAATATAGAGCTCATTAAGGACTTCTTTGAAATTGTTTAAGGAGAACTTGACGACTGTGATCTTCTTTCTTCAAAACAGTAATTGAGAACCCTAATATGGTAGAGCTCCATGATATAATTTCCTCCTAGAATGATTCATTGGGCCAACTAGTGTCCGATTTATTGTGAGTACATTTATTGACTGAAAATTTGATCTGATTTTTTGACAAATTTTCTCCATCTTGTCTAGTTTGTGGCTTAGGAGAAACTTTTACTTCAGGCGTAACACAAAATTCACTTAATGATCTCTAAAGATTGTATCAAAACTTAATGCTCAATCACCAATCAGTCGTTGAACATTCCTACCTGCCTCCTGCTTTTGTTTCGGCATATATGCATTCATACAGGGTGTCTAGAATGTCAAAATACTTAAACGGCTGCTAAAGCAACTCATAAGCATCCAGCAAAACATAAAATGTCCTCAGTAAAAAGTTGATGGTTTTCGGGAGATTGGTATTCGTCGAAACCGCCCTCTTGAATCATATTTTCAAGCGTCACTCCGTAAAAAGCTCATATTATCTTGGATTCTCCTTTAGTTTTTCTAAACTGGTTAGGATTCTCCTTCCAGTTTTTCTAAACTTGTTAGTCATTTCATTAATCAAATAGCAACATTTGATTAAAAATTCAAAACTTTTAATAACAAACCATTTCCATTCCCCCCTTAGGGGTCATCAACGATCCCTAACGGGCGTCCGAGGTGCTCGATTGAAATTAAATTAACTTTTATCAAGAATATAAAAAGATATTTATATTACTTAATTAATAATACTACGAAATAACGGCGGGGGCGGGTATAACATCTTACTGCCCCTTGTTGCACCAGGGATTCGTCGAGCGTTTCCCGCAATTCGCGCACGTGACTGTGCAGCGAGTCGCAGACCAGTACCGCTTCATCACTCGCAGTGACACAATCGCGGCCACCATCAGGGAACGTGTTCGACTTGAAGTCATCGGGGAAACTGGTGACCGAGAGTCGATGGGGGCAGAGGCGGCGGCATCAACAACACCACGCCGCACTGCAGGCAACAGGTTCAGTACTCGCCGAAGCACTCTTCTCCACCGTCCAGCTGAGGTTTCCGCTGAAGTTCGGGACGAATTCCAAAGAGCATGTATAGAATTCTCGGATATGGATCCTTTGCATAGACCAGGTATTCCCAGGCTCTATGCATCTCCAGCAACTCCAGGAATTCTATCTCAAATCAATGATGAGATTGCATCTCGACTGTGTGCTGATATGTCGCTGCTGCAACTACAATCACTTGTGTATTGTGGTGCAGTTGCGGCTATCAGATTGCACGGTCAGAAGATTCGCTTTCGCGTTATTGGTTTGAGTGACAAAAGAGATCCACCATGGAAAATTCGTCTGGAACGTCGGCGGGACTCACTAAGGCAGGACATTGCTAGACTGATTCAGATCAGCACTGGCAATGCCAGCCGACGGGTGAGAAATAAAGTGCAGAGGGTTTACCGGAACTATGCCATCCCCTGTGAGACACCCGTAGTTGAAATTCTGGACACACTAAAACAGAAACTTTCTGTCATATGCAGTCGGTTACGACGGTATGGCGAAAGTTATTCCAGACGTGTCCAGAATGCAACATACGCGAGGTACCAGCGGAGCTTTTTCAGATCTCTCAACGAATCCCAACAGAGCGCCCAGACAATACAGTTCTCGGTGACGGAAGCGAAAGAGTATTGGGGTGGACTTTGGGGGTTACCTGCCCAGCATGCTGAGCATGCTGAGTGGATCACCGCCGAAGGCACCCGCCATGCCAATACACCTGGCATGAATTTCGCGGATGTTACCGAAGAGGAAGTTCGACGAGCTATAAACATCTCGAAGAACTGGAGGGGCCCAGGTCTGGATCGGGTGCAGAATTTCTGGTATAAGAAATTTACCAGCGTACACAGTCGGTTGGCACGCAGTATAAATGAGGTCATGAGTCGGCCGGAGGAATTTCCACCTTTCCTCACTGCGGGGATTACCTACCTTATCCCTAAGAAGGACACGGTGCAGGACCCCGCAGACACAAGACCGATCACTTGCTTACCAACCCTCTACAAATTCATCACGTCCATTATTAGTGGAAGGATCAATGCGCACCTCGAGACCAACAACATTCTGTCCGAGGAGCAGAAGGGCTGCCGAGTTGGGTCAAGGGGTTGCAAAGAGCAACTCATTATCGACTCGGTAGTTGTAGGACAAGCAACTAGAGGCCAAAGAAACCTCTTCAGTTGCTATATCGATTATGCCAAGGCTTTTGATAGCGTTCCGCATACCTGGCTAATCGACATCCTACATCTGTATCACATTGATCCGAAACTAATAAAGTTTTTGGCGACAGTCATGGAAGGGTGGCATACCACCTTGTCAGTCCGTACATCTGAGGGTGCTAATACCTCAGAGCCCATCCGTATTCGGAGGGGCATCTTCCAGGGGGATTCATTGAGTCCTCTTTGGTTTTGTATGGCACTGAACCCCCTTTCATGGCTACTGAATGATGCTAGAGGGCATGGTTTTGCAATAAAATATGGCCTACGTGCTAAGTGCGAACTGACACACTTGATGTACCTAGATGACATCAAGCTGTATGCTGGTACTGACAACCATCTTAGAAGTCTGTTGCGAATAATAAACATGTTCAGCCGTGATATTCGGATGGAGTTTGGATTAGACAAATGTCGAATCCAGGCCATTCGCAAAGGTCATCACGAGCCGCATGCCGGACATAGCATTGGTGACCTCCACATCGAAGCTATGACCGAGACAGACTTCTACAAGTACCTAGGAATTCTGCAAGGAACCCATGCTCGAGTTGGTGATCTGAAGGAAGCTCTGCTGTCCGAATTCCTGCGACGTGTGAAGCTGGTGCTGAAATCGCATCTCTCGGGGAAGAATAAAATAAGCGCGTTGAATGTATTCGCCATCCCTTCACTGGCTTATGCATTCGGAATATTGCCGTGGACGAAGACTGACCTGGAAAACGTCCAGCGGCGGATAAGGACAACTATGTCCAAATTCCGAATGCATCACCCAAAGTCTGCCGTGGAGCGGATGAACCTGCCTCGTGACATCGGAGGTAGGGGCGTGGTTGACGTGGCGGCACAACATCATCGCCAAGTCGACTCGCTGCGCGCTTATTTTTACAGTAAAGAGCAGGCGAGCCCCTTGCATGCGGCTGTCTGTAAGGCAGACTGTGGACTGACTCCACTTAACTTGAAGGATCGTTCTTTCAATCCTCTGAGTGGGGTGAAGTCGGACCAGGAGCGGATTGAGGAATGGAAGTCGAAGGCAATGCACGGTAAACACGTGAATTGTCTTTGGCAGCCATTTGTCGATTTGCATCTGTCGAACAGGTGGCTGTGTGCTGGGGAGCTCTTTGCTGAGACGGAGGGGTTCATGTGTGCCATTCAGGATGGCGTGGTCGCCACCCGAGCTTATAAAAAGCTCATCATGAAAGAACGGGTGGAGAACGACCAGTGCAGAATGTGTGGTTCGGCGTTAGAGACGTTGGACCATCTCATTTCTGGCTGTACTGTTATGGCACCGGTGCAATACATCACCAGGCATAATGCTGTATGTAAGGTTATCCATCAAAACCTTGCATATAAGCATGGGCTGATCACGGGAACATGTCCGATTTACCGATATGAGCCGCAAGCAGTACTTGATAGTTCTGCTTACAGCATGTATTGGGACCGGCAAGTTCTGACTGATCGCCATACCGCACACAACAAGCCTGACGTACTGCTAGTTGACAAGACGGGTCGCTCCGCGTATATTATTGATGTTGCTATCCCCCATAATAGCAACATTGAACGGAAATACGTGGAGAAGAAGGTGAACTATGAGCCATTGGCTCGGGAAATCAAAGAAATTTGGCGTCTCGAGCGGGTGATTGTAGTTCCCATAATATTATCAGCTACAGGTATTGTACCTAAATCCCTCACGGCTTCCCTTGATGTCCTGGGACTTTCGCACAGTCTGGTTCAAACCATGCAGAAGTACACCATTCTGCATACGTGCTCGATGTTGCGGGGGGTACTCGACGGATTCTCCCACTGACCTACCACCGGCCACCACCACCAGTGCCCCTTTAGTTTTTAAGTAGGTAGGATCGTCCGAGCCTAAATGCTTGGCACTTAGTGCTAGTATTAGGTAAAATCCGGCATCTGCCGAGATTGTGATAACTCGGAAATATATAACTTAAAATTTAATTGAAACTAATTTACTTTTGATTTCTTATCTAAGTTACTTTTTCCTTTTGAGAAAAAATTCGTTTTTTTTTGGCTTGGCGGGAATGAGCGGCGAGCCGCCGACGGGTGGCGGACCAGACCGGCATTCGGATCGGTCGTGGAGTCCGCAACGAGGAGGATCCAGACTTGAAAAGAGCCAAAGTAAGGATGAACACCATCCTCAATAAAATCTCGAAAGAAGAAATGGCGAGCTGGCGAAGACACTCGAAGATTTGAAAAATCAAATGACAATATTGATCAAGAAAACTGGAAAGCTTACGGAGCAGCTAATGGTTGGGGAGACGGGCCCGCCGTCTCCAAAGGTAGCCAGGAAAAAAGTGAAGCTTTCTTCGACTACTTCTGCAGCCATGGAGGAACCGGGTTTCGGTTTTCGGCAGCGAATCTGTCCGTATGGAGGACACACAAAACCATAAAGCTGACGATACGAGAGACAGCGACAACGGTGGCGATGGAAATGTCCCAGAAGAGGGTGAGTTTTTGCTCTATGTTTCTAAAAAATTAAAGAAGAAAAACAAAATTGAAGACAAAATGTTAACTAATGTAAAAAATAATGCAAGTACGACTGAAAATTTAAAAAATGGTCCGACCGGGGATGCAAGTAGCACCCGAAATAAAAAAAGGGGGAAAGGCTGCCCCCATTAATGTTTATGAATTAGGTGGTAGAGTGTTAGCCACTCTACTTAATGGGAGCGTGGGGCTCTCGAATTTTGTTATTAAAAAGACGGGGGCCGAGAGAGTCCAAATCAAATGTAACAAAATTGCAGATTACAAAAATGCACGGGAGGTCCTCGAGCGAGTGAAGGCTCCTCACTTCACCTACACTCCAAAGGAAGAGAAGGTGCAAACCTGCCTTCTGAAAATCTTGGATGCGAAGGAAGAGCCCGATGAGGTGCTCAAAATGCTCCGGAAGACGGGAACTGAGATCAAGTTCCTCTCAGTGTCACGCTTTAGTACGAGGAGATCCGTTTTGGAAAAATGAATCCTGCCGCACTTCCTCGTGCAGATGAGAAGCGATCTGATCGGCATCAGGTCGCTTAATTACCAGGCCATTCGTTTTGAGCGCCTGCTAAGGGGCGAAATAGTCCAGTGTCGAAGATGCCAGCGCTATGGTCACTCGACAGTGAACTGTGAAATGACCTTACGATGTGTAAAGTGCGGGAAAGACCATACCGCATCCGAATGTTCGCTGACTGAAGCAGAGGGCAAGGAAAAAACTTTCTGTGTCAACTGCGGAAGCGGAGTGCATCCGGCTTCGTACCGTGGATGTCCTGCATACCGCAATGTTAAGGTCGCAGGCACCGAGATCGGCTCAAAGGACGAAGGTATCAGGAACGATAGACGAAATTGTGATGAGGGAGGTGGTACCGGAATATTTGTGGGTCGCCATTATCGTTTGAGGCATATTAATAGGCCTGTATTTCAAACCTTTGAGTATATCGAAGTCTCTTGTATTCTGTTTTCACTGCCTAGAGGAGGGAATTTATACATTCTGTCAGTCTATGTAGTGGGAAACAATCGAGCCAAGTTCAAGGAGGAATTCCATTCTCTGTTTACGATACTCGAACTGAATAGGCTGCATAATTATTATATTATAGCTGGCGACTTGAATGATAAGCATACCTCGTGGCTAAACGCCACAAACAATCCCAGAGGGATATTCCTCAAATCTTGGGTAGAGCAATACCAGATAGAGAATAAATGCGAATTATATGGGTCACAGAGTCCAACCTGGCCATGGGCAAATTCCTATCTGAATTTGTGCATTGCTGACGCGCGTTTCAACTTTAATTTTAGAAATCCTCAACGGAAACTACAGACTCCTCCTTACGATAGCGACCATAACGCTATTCTCATTGAAGTTCTGTTTGATGAACGAACAGTTCGCCTTCTGCCGATGGACAGTGGCGTCCACAGGCTGAACTTTAAACAAACGAATTGGAAGAATGTCCAAGAGAGTTTTATTCGGGGATATCGAGAGGAATGCCCACCTCTTGATGGGGAAAACAATGGTACAATTGCACCAGGTGGCAGGAACTTGAGCAACGAGGAAATACTTCAATATCTTCTCAAGCTGGAGAACTTGACGCTGGAAACAATTGAACAAGTCGTCCCTAAGATTAAACCTCGCAATAATATGGAAGGATATGAAACTGCAGCCATAAAACGGTTGAAAAAAGTGAAAAGCCTTCTGCTCACTCGCGTCAACAAAATCTATCGGAGATGTGGGGACTATCATCATCCCATATTGGTTGAGTTCAAATCACTTCTAAAGATCGCGCGGGATCTTATCCGTCAACATTACGTAAATGAAGTGAACTTCCAATGGCGGGAGAAGTTAAAGGGTATTTCACCAAGCGATTCAGATTCCATGTTTACTAAGATAAATACTTTATTCCGGAAGAAGTCACGAGTAACTGTGTCAAGAATTAAAATCGGTGGCAGCGAGATACAACACCTTATTGACTCAGGTATAGACACCAATAGTGTAACAGCTGATGCGCAAGGCAATTACATCGTGATGGATGATGCTCTAAAACTCGAACTTATAGGGGAGCAATTTCAATCGGTGCAGCGGCCCAGAACGAACTTAGAGCCAACGCGACTTTCGGAAATTGTAGAACGAAATGTCCACAATTTCAAATATAGCCTGAACGGCACCACAGTTCTCCAGTTTAGCTCTGCGTTGCAGGCTGATTTCATACCGAATGATAATCTGCTAGATTACTTTGTCTCATGTGTAGAGTTAAATTCCATATTTAGAAGAGTAAACAATAAGATATCATCCGGTATGGATGGCATTCCCAACATGGTCCTCAGGCATTTACCAGACATTGCCATTCGTAATTATTGCATTTAGTTCAATCATTTATTGAACAATTCCTTCCTTCCAGGACAATGGAAGAAAGCCGAAGTAGTGAAAGAGAGGGAAGGATTCATCGAGCCCTCAAAGCTACCGCCCAATCAGTTTGCTGCCTAGCATCAGCAAGGTGTTTGAGGTTTTGGTATTGAAAGCCTTGAACGGGCATATCAAGAAGAAGGAATTATTGCCGAACGCGCAATTCGGATTTCGATCTGGACATTCGACAATACATGCAATAACGAAGGTAACGTCTGATATTTGCTGGCGGATTAACAATGGTGAGTGCGTGTAGGCGCTTGCCTTATAGACGTGGAGAAAGCCTTTGATACCGTCTGGTTGGATGGACTAATTTTCAGGCTCCTGAAGAATGAGTTTACCAGCCACCTCGTAGCGATGATGTGTAGTATGCTGTATGGCAAGTGCGTTGTCATTACGGACGGAAATCTCATTACTAGCAGAGAATTCCATGTTCTGAATGGATTACAGCAAGGGACAGTGACTGCGCCTACACTTTTTGCGGTATTTGCCGGCGAATTAAACTCTTTCGATTTTAATAAATCTCCTAAAAGGTCGTTGGTTGCTTTTGCTGACGATCTGATAGCCTACACGGCACACAAGAAGGTAACTGAGGTGCAAGTTGAACTTCAGAAGATGTTCAATGATATTAAGTTCTTCACGAACAGTTGGCGGATGAAAATCAATGCGCAAAAGTGTGAAACGATTCTGTTTCGAAATTTCGTGGCGTATGCCAGTAGGAACTTGAAAAGGAATTGGAGACAAAAGGATACAATCGCCCCCCGAATTTGACAGTGGGGCTCCGGAATTCGACTGGAGATACTCCAGAGCGAGAGCAATTTATATGAAGCGGGATGAAAAAGAGAAATCCTGGTACTGGTGGCTGCGGGGGGGATGCCGGTTAGCGGTGGCCGTGCTCAGTTCTGCCATTTGTTTCTTGGTGGGGCTTTGTAAATATGTACATATTGAACGGGTGCTGATTTTGCCTCCAGTTGTATAATAACTTATACATACATACGTTATTATTCTTTGTTTCTTTGTAAATATTACAACTGTTAATATTACCATTTCCCCTGTGGATGTTATTGTAAAAAAAAGAAAAAATATATAATATAAAATATATAATTATGATAGTTTTAAGAACAATAATTTAAGTTAAAAGTATCTTTTGAAGCGATCAAATATTTATTATGACTTTTATATTTCTTTATTTGCCACTAAGGCTAAGTGAATTCTGTCGGGTTTTTGACCATTTCCCGACAACTTATTGTAAAATTAGATTTTTATTTCTTAATGTTTCTCCTCTCTGCCTGTAAATCGTTATTCGAAAACTTTGAGAGCCCACAATGGCCATTACATTTAAGTTATTTTTGTTATTTTAAAAGATTGTTTTTTATTGTTCATTTTTCCAATCTATATAGCTCCCTCGAGACTCTGATCGGATAATGCGCATTGAACCGGTGTTAGTTGCCCTGAACGCTAATCGTAGGTCAGGCCTCAGGGAACTCTGGTAGGGACTTTATTCCGGAAGGCATACCCGTTCCTGATTATTGCGACCCGCTTCCTTGCATATAATGCGCTGGTAAAAACTTAAATGACGAATACAAACAATACGAACGAGGAGTGGAAATGGAGAATGAGCTGGCTGTGTCTATACGCAGCTCGAAAATGCATCCCTCAACTCAGCGCCCACAGAAACAATTCGGAATATCGGGTAAATTTCTAAAATGTGGAAATATACTATTATTAACTTTATTTGTGAAGATATCGCAACCGGATACATTTTGAGGCCTAGATTTCGTAGAGATGCACTACTGCGATTTTTTTCAGAATTTTCGGTTGGATAGGCTCTGAGAACGTGACCTGTTACCCTTTTTGATGGTCATATTTTGAGCCCTCACTCCCCTATGTTTCACCCAATATCAAATATTGAACCAGTTTCGAAAAGTACAAATTGACCTTTCATTTGATACCCCACATGGCTACATTCTGTGAAAAAAAATTTTGCAGCCTCCTTCCACATGTATGGGGAGCCCCCCTTAAACTTAACGCAAAATGCCGCCTGTTGCTGCATGTAAAGGGAACGGCAGATCATATACTCCTACCAATTTTCGTGACAATCGGTCTAGCCGTTTCCGAATAAATCGGCTGTGACAGACAGACAGACGGACGGATAAACAGACAGACAGACAGACGGACATCCAGCATCCACTGCGAGTGTGGCCCTAGCAAGGATGATGCCGAACGTGGGAGGGCCACGGCATGCTTCCAGGTTGCTTATAGCTAGGGTAGTGAGTTCGATCCTGCTCTATGCAACTCCAGTTTGGGGAAAGGCATTGCAGGTTACATTTAACGGTAACAAACTGAGTTCAGTCTACAGAAGAACAGCCCTAAGAGTGTGCTCGGCATTCAGGACTGTCTCAGATGATGCAGCATTCGTCATTTCTGGAATGATGCCCATTGACATCTTGGCAGATGAGATGACGAATATATATAACGCGAAGTCTATCTCTCCTTTATCGCAGACGAAGCACGCCGAAAGGGATAGATCGCTAAATAGATTGCAAGAGCGTTGGGAATGCTTGGGAAAGGGTCGGTGGACACACAGGCTCATCCCTGCCATCAAGGAGTGGTTGGAGAGACGGCTCGGTGAGATTAATTATAATCTTACTCAGTTTCTCACGGGGCATGGGGGATATCGCTAGTACCTGTTCAGGTTTAAACTAGATACCTCACCCGACTGTCCAAACTGTGATGGAGTCCCAGAGGACCCAGAGCATGTATTCTTCCACTGTTCAAGGTTTGAGGAAGAAAAGAAGAACCTAGAGGAGACTCTAGGGGAGGTGCTCGTACCAGAGAATCTGGTGCGAAGAATGCTAACATGTCAGGAAGATTGGGATGCGATCAATTACATGGTCGTATCTATCCAGAGGAAACTGCGAAAGGCAGAGGAGACCAGAAAAGCGCGGTTACGGAGGGAGTCGGGGGTGGTTTTAGTGGGTAAGAATCCCACACGCTGGCGTGTCCAGGCCAGTGTCTTTTGAAAATTTCCACCTCCTCAAAAAAAAAAAAAAGACAGATATCGACTCGATTCTAATAAGGTTTTGTTTCACACAAAACCTTAAAAAGACTTGCAAAGTTATGCGGTAGCTGCAATGGAGACGGCAGCCCAAACAGTACCACGCAGTTCTATAGTTGCGGAAAGAGGCACAGTGGAAACTGCTGAAACTAACCAGATAATTTCGATTATAAGCCAAGTGGGGGGGAGCGCTGTCTTCTACTGTCGCGAAAGCTGAAGAGGAAAGGCTTATTACGAAATGCGCGGGGTTGTGAAACGCATGCGATCTGCAACGTTCCTCCAGAAAAACATCAGCAACGAGATGAAAAACGAACTGATGGAGCTGGAGGGGCTCTTCGACAGAATTTCGTACTACAGGGAGGACATGAAGAGTAAGAAAAAAGCCCCCGGAAGCACAAATAACCCCACCTCTCGATGGAAACACCATGGAAGGGGCATCTGAAGGAGACTTCAGGTACTCTCCAGGACTCAAAAGAAGAAGGCGAAGAGGGACAAGAGACAACAACACGCTGCGGCGAACACAAAGAATACAGTACCAAAAGTAACGACGAGGAGATGAAGGAAGACTAGACCGCCAGCTCCACTTATTAAGCCGACGGAAGTCAAGACGAATTAGGCCCGAGAACAACAATTAAATGTATGTTCTGTGAAACAGTCAAGAGATTTCTGGGACAGAAAGCTTTGGTTTCCAACCTGGAACCCACGCACTGTTTGCAAACCCCAGACCTTGCCTACCTCAGAGGAAAGAACGAGGTAGAAAAAGCTATCAATCGCGAACGCCCGGAGGTAAATAATGTCTGGATTGGAATCACCTCTGCGAACTCTCGAGGCCAAAAACTCGCTGAGGTGGAAGTTGCGGAAGAATACACGAGGAAGCTACTAGACAGCGGGGAAATCAGAACCGCTCCCTGCTCTATGAAACACTAGAGGATCAGAGGAGGATGGGCGTTTCGTGAAGGGTAGCACAGGAATCCATCCTAGAGCCGGACCTCTGGAACGCTACCTATGATAGTCTACTTAATACTGACCGACTGACGCAACAAAAGCACCCGATTTCATTGATTGAGCTAAAGGTATCTCAGACGAATACATCCGTGTTGTCTATGGTGAATGACCCTGGTGATGCTGGTCATCGAAAAAGTAAGGAGAAAAGACTATCCTTCCAGACTGACTATACACAAACAAAATGGACAATTTTCCAAAAGCACCTCCAAGAAAACGTTTACATAAATGACCAACTCTGCTTATCAACTCAAGAAGGAGGTCCATCTGCTAACAATAAAGATACAACAGGCGGCTTAGAAAAGCACTCCTGCTCATCATGAACTGAATAAAATGTCTTGCAGAGGTTAGCGAGCTAATTGCAGAGAAACGTAGAGCTCGCAAACTATGGCAAAGAAAGGCACAACGGAAAGGAAAAGACCATAAACTTTCTGACTAACAAGCTAAAGACCTTATCTCAAATCTTACAGCACGAAAAGACACAGGCTACTGTAGAAGGCCGCGAAAGATCTAAGAAGACTCGGACAACAAATTCCGCCTATTAAAGAGGGAAACTAGTAATGGGTTCGTTCTGCACAGGATAAGGCAGTTACCTTCGCGAAGCATCTAGACAGTATCTTGCAGCCTCTAGATACACAAGCGTCTACACGCTTAACACCAGTCAGAAAAGTGGAGCATTACGCAATATGCTGTGTAAGACTAAATGAGCTGAGGACAGAAATAAAAATAAATGTGCCTAATAAAGTATGAACTTATTTAGAGGAAGAATACTGAAAGAATTGCCAGACAAGGATCAAATAAAATTGTTGCAAATAATTAATGCAGCTTTCAGATTAAAATACTCCCTCAGGGAAGGAGTCAAGTAGAGTCGAATCGTATAAACCAATATCGATACTCTCAGCTACAGCCAAACTATTTTAAAAGCTTGAAGAGATTGAAGCAAATCAAATCCCTGCTTCATCCGTAATTAGAATCTGCATAGGTGATCTGAAAGTACATGAAAGTCCTGGGGGTTTAACGTGAGTACCTGCCGCGTAGGCATAATCCCACGGTCCTCTTCGGACACGGATTGATTTTGGGACCACAATCAGAGCCCCGCCATGCATGCACAGCGGTCCTGGTTCATACCAGTGGATGCGAGGCCTATCTAACACCTCTGTCGCAACTAAAGGGTACAGCACCCGAGTTGTACAGCGCAACTCCACGCTTGAGCTCCGAGGAGCTCTGCCCGCGATGTAGGCACAACCACAACCACCATGAAACTCCCACTAGGGGGCCAACCGCAAATAACCGGGCCGAGAACACATCCTCCAGGAATTCTCCTGGAGCATATGCTCTCAGAAGGCCGTCCCGGTTTCCATGGTACCAGATAACCTCCGGTGAGGCTTCGTGGCCGAAGCCATTTCAGCTGAGTCCCTTGCAGACTCGGGTCTGATCGCTCTCCACGAGTACGTGGAGACGGAACTCCCCAACGAGTTAACTGGAATCAGCCCAAGGCGGAGAACCGCAACGTAACCTTTCACCAGCTAACTACCGCTCTGCGCACAACACAACACAAAGGACATCACAAGACAACACAAACACAAAACTGGCTATCCACCATGGCCACTAAGGCCATTCACCCAACAACCGCAAGCGAAGCAGCGTCGAGAAACTCCCTCCTTCGTTGGAAGGCCGCACGCGCAAAAGCATTAGCACATCGAAGTGTCTCACTGCTAGCAAGGGACTGGCTAAAATTAAAGATACCGTTCACCACACGAACGCCCATGTCGTCTAGATTGCGGATGTCACAGTACGCCGGACAAACACAGAGAACATGGAACCAGTCCTCTGAGTCAGTCTCACACAGAACACAGTCCTGACTGGAACCAAGGTTCCGCTTGAAGAGAAACTCTTTCAAGCTACCATGCCCCGTCAGGAGGAAGCCCATCTCAAGCCCAAAGTCCACGACGGAACTTCCTCTGGCAGACATATATCTGACGACCACTTAGATGTTACACTCTCGTCTAACACCTTTTTGACCGCAAGCGGCCCTAGCCCTTCAACTCGATTAATACTCACTAAATCTGTTTGCAGCAAAGGTACGCCCCTCCATCTGAAAGTACAGTTGGTTAGTGAAGACATCAAAGACTAAGCAATTAAACATAGCCACCGACTACGATCACATGAAAATAACGAAGCCCGAAGGTTGGCTGATATCGCAAATATAATGACCCCACTGAAAAGAGTAAAGCCAAACGACTTGCTAACATAAAATATGCCTAGATATATTATCTAGTGAGGAGCAGCCAGTTCCTCAGCGGCAGGATGCATGGCAAGGTCTTTTCCCAATAAAAACGAATCCTAAATCTGCAAAGAGAGCTGCTGGTTCGGGAAATCTCAATCGTAGCTTGACGAGAGGTGGTTTTAGCGGATAAAAATCCTAACACTTTTGGGTGAACCTCGAGGTTAGCCTTTTAAAGATTTCCACCTCCTATAAAAAAAAAACAAAGTGACCTGCTCTGCGAACAGCCGAAGCATTATCTGGTCCCTTCAATGTAGCGCGTTTCAGTAATTCATTATTGTCTTCACTTTTGGAAATAAATAACTACAGATATTTATCAAACAAATTTATTAGAACAGAATTATATTAACAAAACAGATACAAGCGTTTTGTTTGTTACTATGTATAATCGACTCGCGCCAAGGTTGTCAAACGGTCTGAATTCATGTCGATAGCAGCGCTACAAGGATGCGGTGGTTAAACTTAAAAAGTCTTCATTGGAGCTGATGTCCCACAATACTCCACCCTAAGTAATATTGATTTCTGGGAAGTTGTCTTCGTTCGTGAACCGGAGTATGGTTTGATGATTCCTTCAGTTGGAGGCGTGTATGGTGTTTGTTTCCTGCAAGGACTTCTTGGTTCCGTCCTAACGTACGAATGCATGAAGACAAGTAAACAACTCTTTGTACACGAATGAGACGTCGGTGGATTTTAATTAACCGGTGTGGGTCGAAGTTTATGCATTCTCTCCCCAAGTTGTTCGAAGACTATCTGAGAGTCGGTTGGGATGTTATCCCTGACTGACTGAATTCCCCTGGTATGCAAAGGGTAGTGCCGTAGACTAGTTCAGCTGCTGAACAATTGAGATCATCCTTGATTGTCATGCGAAGGCCAGGTAATACCGTGAGGAGCGCCTCTGACCAATGCTTGTTTTTGTGGCACATTGGGGCCACTTTGAGCGTTCGGTGCAGACGTTCTACCATGCCATTTTCAGCCATATGGTCAGCCGTTGTCCTGGCGCGGTTACAACCGATGTAATGCAGTAAAAATTTTAGTAGTCCGAATTTTAGTTGCGATGGTGCCCGAAGCTCCCTAACCCAGCGTGTATAAAACTCTGCGCGTATCGTTTCGGTTCTTGACCATCTTGCAATGTTTTTGTTCATCTCAGGCCACACGTATTTCTGACGGATCCATTTGCTTTTTACGCGTCCGCTTGGATGTGAGAGTCCGTGAATCTGGTTAAAAATGTTGCACCCAACTATAGAAAGAATATACGGTTTTATATTGCCTGCTTCAATATCACAGTAAAGTATCTTACTCCCTTCGATATTTATTGGATGTAAATGCGGAGATGTTTCTTGTCGAAGGATTTGATGTAATTCCAGGTCAGTGTGTTGTGCATCGGCGATGTCATCTGAGGAAATCGTAATAGGCCTAGCGATGGCATTGATATCATCCGATCACGATAGAGCGTCTGCTATAATCTGAGTGTAATTATGCGGTGTTTCCAACGATTAATTATCTGAAATAATAAAATGCTTGTTGTTTCTTTTTCAACTTGTGCCTGTGCTCGTGTTCGATGCGTTCGTTGACGGGTTTCGCTGACAGACTAGAAATGTCGTATTCGCGATTAAATTTTTGTTCAACTCATCAATAACTGGGAGAATTTGTTGTTCTGTAGAACGGACACGCTTAAGTGTTGCCCTTGGAATGTCCTTTCCATTGTACAAAGTTGCATAGTACCGTTGACTAGGCGTTTCCTTTTGACATCGACAAACAGGTTGAATTTTTTGAGGAAATTTGCTCCAATTATCAGCCGTGAAACATCGGCATCATGAAAGTACTAGGGAATGCTTCCACGCAGACCGAAATCCACATTAATAAGTTTTTCACTATATGTATTTTTTATTACATTTGGCGGCGAAAAGTTGGAGTTCGGCAGGCTTTCCCAATTTACCGGCATTTGGGCGGGGAATAACGGAAACTCCTGCTCCTGTATCGATTAGGAACTCAATGCCCGTATGTCAGCAGCGGATTACTAGCCTGTACGGTTCTGTGTTCTCGCCACCTATTGCACTACTAGGCGGCGACGATTCTATTTTTCCGACTAGTTCTGAAAGTAGCAAGGAGGTTGGCATTTTTTGAGCCTTACTGCCAAAACGTTCGTGATAGGAACAGATTTTCCGTTTGTCGTTACTTTTGCTTCTGTGCCGTGTATAACGATTGCGAGAGAGTATCGGGGCTATTTATTCTAGACGGCTCGATCATAGCAACAAGGATAGGATGCGCGCCAAACATTTAGTTATTAAAATGGTTGCCTTGCTCGAGGTTGTAAAAACTGTGGCGTACAACCCAGAAGAACGTTTTGTGCTGCGGCACGGACTTAAGATGGCCGGGCATTGTACCACTGAGATGGCCGTGCGATGGTCAGGATGGTCGTACGTTGCGGCACTGAGCTGGTTTCCTCACAGGGCGTCTTCGGCTTGTGCTTCCCGTAGGGTCAGGTCCACTGCGCCTGATGAGTCTTAGCAAATTGCCCTGCGATGCGTGTACATGAAGGATGCTGCTCGAGTTTAGTCACTGGAGCAAAAGTGTATTGCGTTCGGCGTTCCGGGTCAACAGTTTGGAGTGCGTTTCACTAGGTCATTATTGTTTTCACATTTGGAAATAACGACGGTTATTTATCAAAAAAATTTATTAGAACCGAATTATATCAACAAAATAAGAAACAAGCGTTTTGCTTATCGCTAGGAATAATCGACTCGCGCCAAGGTTGTGAAGCGGTTCGATTGTGTGGTTAAACTTAAAAGGACTTGATTGGAGGGGATCCCACAGCAAATTTAACTTTGGCCACCTACTAACCGGTAGTTGCATATGTTGTGACTGCACAAGTTCGAGCCTTTGTTATTTAGCTAAGACATACCAGCTCAAACCCAATCTCCGGCAACTTAAACGAATTCACTAAAAAACCATTAGTGTATGCATGCACCTTGGCCAAATTTTCTACATATCTAGCAAATGCCCCCTGGGAGCACTTACCATCCACTGAAAGCAAGACGCAAACCAAGAAGAATTTCCCATCCACATGAAACTTAAAAAGTTCCAACGCATCTTTCACAACATGTCACTTTTGGCTCTTTGTCAAATGTGTCAACTTTAGATCCAGTTTCAAATTCCAAGATGGCTGAGGCTGGACGACGTAAACACAGCGAAGGTGAGGCGACAAATTCTAACTAGTTTTCGATTTAAGAAAAAATCAAAGGACCAAATAACTGTAGATTCCTTGCCATACGAATATCTGTTGAGTTCAGTGAAGTCTTGTAGGGGAGTGACCGGAGCGGTGGTGGCTTACTAACAAAGCACGGCAGGAGCTGATTGACAAACGCTTAAACAATAACAAATTGGCAAATCTGCTCTCGCATGAATCCATGCGGAGGCAATAGGCGAGCAAAATCACCCGAAAAGCAATCGCGCTCCCCCTACATCTCGCATTTTCCCGACATTTCCTCGACTGGTCAAGTGGGTCGTTAAACAGTGCAAGCAAGAAGTGAATGACGCGATAGAAAATCTTTGTCGCCTCCCGTTCGATTGCAGAAAAGTCTCAACAAAAAATCTGGAAAAACGGCCAAAGTACTGTCAACGTGCGCTGGTATTTGTGCAACGGTGTGTGGAACGCGAGCGATTTTCAGCTGAGTCGACTGTGGGACGTGTTCGCGGCGAGCGTAGTTTTGTAAAAATTCCACTAGTGTCTGCATCCTCGTACCCCGGATCTGTGTCTTTTCGTAGTTTATTTTCGTGTTTTATTTATTTTGGCGGACCGTGTTTATAGTTCTCGACGTTACGAGTAAAATTCGTGATATTACCTTCCTCTGAGTGAGTACCGAGTTTCGATTTTTGTTTGTTTTTCTGTGCGAGAGCCCGAGTCGAATTTTGTCAATTGCCAAATGTGAGGTTAGGATGCGAGGAATGTCGTTTGGGTGCTTCGAAAATGTCTTAATGATTTGGTGCTCGACGGCAGGTATTCGTGTGTGTTGTTCGGTGGACGCTGGTGAACAGGTTCTGGATGGAAAGAAGTCTTTGGAGCCGCATGACATCATGCCTGGACCCCACCGCTAGCCTGGCTGGGGGTTGGCTACTCTACGCAGGGTGAATGAGGATCGCCTCGACCGCCGGGTCTAACGCGATCCCGGCCTGAATCTATTCTTTATGCAAATTCGGCAATTTACCATTCGTCATCGGCGTTCAGCGCGGCCGCCTCATTACTGGCCGCGCAGTGTCATTATTTTTAGTTCGTTCGTTTTGTCGCTTTCGTCATTCTCTATTTTCTCTGCCTCGGTATTTTGTTGATAATTGACAGCCCCGTCGCCTGTGGTCATATTTAAACTTTGCCCAGGTAGAAATTAGGAATTCGTAGCTATGTGAACGTTTTTGCAATGCGAGCGCAGTGCCAAGTCATTCGTGCGCCAGGCGAGTGGATGATGCAAACGTTTCGACGTTGACCTTCGACGCTTTCTCATTAGATAGAATGAGATTAGTGTGCCGACTTGCCATCGAGCACCAGCCGCTTTGCATGTTCCATAAACACATTTCCAAGATAACGCTATCACGTTATGATAAACAACGCCACGCTTGCTGTCGTCGACAAAATGTGGAATTTAGAGAGGCACCACAGCCGGAGTCTGGGCCCTCGTCAACAGCTTCAGCACCCAGAGCGGCTGAATTAGACGGGCCAACTTCTCTGTAACCTTTTTTCGATGTTCGTTTGGCAACTTTGTAATTTAGTCGTCATTACATCACGCCCAGCAGTTATACCTTGCTCCAAAGCCAATGCGGTCGCCTGTGCTCCACACTTCACTTGGCTTGAGCGATTGGCTTCGAAAACCAGTTTTCTGAATCTCGGAGCAAGTGAGTTGGATGGACGGGCGCCCACTGGTTGCGGAGCGAAAGGTGGTCCCGATGATGGGAATCAATCAGAAAAGTAATGTGTTTCCAATTCCAGTCAACCAACGGAGCCGATCTAGCTTCGAGAGCCAGTTGTTTCGGTGACGTTACAATGGCCTGCGATATCTGGACAACGTACAAATCTTTTTCACGACTTTCTTCTGGTTGCCGGCTTGAACCGATGACCCTCTTAGCCTATCTTATCTACATATGAGTCAATAGGAATTGTGCCGCGGTTCTTCAGTTAATTGAAGATAAATATCGGGCAGAAATTCGAAAAAGAGCTGAGAAGTTGTGAGCCAATGATAACTTTGGAATTAAGGAGAGTGGGAAAGGAAAGTCTCATAACAGACTCATCAGCATTATCGTGTTTCCACACGGTCTCTATAGAATGATGAACGAAAATTCATCGGCTTACATCATTGGAAAACTAATTGAAAATTTCCATCATTGAGTTATCTATTGTTTCTTAAGCGAAATTACTGTCAATTTTACTATTAAAAACAAAATGTAGGAAAATTTCACTTTCACTGCCACTAGTACATTCTAATCTTCGTTCAAAATTGTGTCGGGACAGAATACCCCGGTGATACGAAGAAGAGTGTTGATGAAGGCCTAGAACATTCGAATGACAATAGCAAGAGTGCTTTGCTCCCCCAAGTTAATGCATTTCCAAATGGACAAATTTGGACAAAATAACGAAGACGGGTTTCATCAAATTCATCAAAAATTGTCCGACGCCTTCAATATCCTACCCATTATTGCAAATAGAATGATGTGCGAAGGCCCGTCAGATTGAACCTTGCTTTTGTTGGCGTTTATTAACAATTCTACTCTTCTTGGCTATTTCTCTAAATTCACGATGGTTGAGATATATTCAAGGTGTCGTCGTCGATTGACCCCTTCCGGCTAAAGTAAGGACAGCACCGATCACTAAAAAATAACATCGGAAACAGAATACAGTTCGGCCGTATAGTTTCGTAGTTCAAATTCTTCCGATATTTTACCACATTTTATTTTGCACCGTCACCGAGTTGGTGGAGCGTGATATCCCCGATATCGACGTCAGGGTCGAATTCCGATTCGTCATGGATGTTTATGGTGGCTTATCACTTACACAATGTTAAATGTGATGATAATGGAACTGAATCGCAGTCTCATTGAAAGTAATCAAATCGCGAAAAACAACAGTTAAGTTCTATTAATTTTTTGTGAACACTCGCCGTGGGGGTCTTATCCGAAAAAAAGTGGGGCTGTACCAGCATTCTATACACAGATATACAAATCTTAGATATACACGTCCACTATAAGAGAGGTAGAGCGAATGTTGTCCTTACCAGACCACCATTTAAGTATTGCTTTACGGGCTTTTGGAAGCAACTACCAATCGGGTTCAAGTTCGCTTTCAGCACACATGCTCCGGATCTATTATAGTTTAAAGATACCGTACCCCGAGCAATTCGAGAGTGCACGTAATCCAAACCAGTGCTTATGAAAAACAAGGTAATTTAGTAGTTAATCCTCCCGTGTCTCCCGAACTATTCCCTTATGTAAAAAATGCGATTGTGCGTCCACCGATCCGTTGAGAACTCGTTTCATCTACGTCTCTGACAGTTTGTAAACGATTGCACAACAGGCGACATATATAAGAGAATAGATAACACCACTCCAGCTATAAGCAACCTCCGGCAGTGATTAGACCCGCCAAGATTTGGTCATCAAAAACAAGTTGGAATTCCGGGAGCTGGGCGCTTCAAGTATAAATGTTTTGTGCTCTTATATGAGGAAGTTGCACGATTTTCAATTTATACGTAGCTTAGAATTCAAAATATTGGGGTGGGGAAAAATAAATGTCGTATTTGTGATCGACATTTGACTCTTTATTTAACATACTTAGAATTATCCGATTTAAGTCAAATGTACGCCATTTTGTTCGCAAACTTGTTGCCATTTAGAAGGCAACTTCATTATCCCCCCTTATAAACCCCCCAATCACTTGGTGCCAGGTCCGGACTATACAGTGGGTGCGATAGGACATCCCACCCGAACTCCCGTAGCTTCTGTCGGGTCATCAAAAATGTGTGAGGCCGGGCGTTGTCCTGGTGGGACACAACACCATTCCTATTGACCAATTCTGACCGCGCTCACAATAGAGGACCGAATTAAGGGTCTGGCCATAGTTGAGCAGCTTATAGTGGATGATTCCCTTCCAACCCCACGAAAAACACAGCAAAACCTTCCTGGCCGTCAATCCGCGCTTGGCGATGGTTTGGGCCGGCTCGGCGCGCTTCAACCACGATCTTTTTCGCTTGAGATTGTCGTACGTGGTCCACTTTTCATCACCAGTCACCATCCGCTTCAAAAATGTGTCGAATTCGTTGCGTTTCAGCAGTGCATCGCAGGCGTTGATTCGGTCCAAGAGATTTTTTTGCGTCGACTCGCGTGGCGCCCAAACATCCAGCTTTTTTTTGGAATCCAATCTTCTGCAAATGGTTCCAATCGGTTTTATGGTCTATACCCAGTTCCTGGCCAATCGAGCGAATGCTCACATGCCGGTCTACTTGGATGATTTCGAAGATTTTATCGGTTTCTGCGACGATTGGCCTACCAGTACGGGGTGTATTTTCGACATCCACTACACCAGAACGAAATTGATCGAACCAACGCTGTGCTGTGCGAATCGTTACAGTATCAGGCCCATTAACTTTACAAATTTTTTCGGCCGCCTTTGTTGCATTTTTACCTCTCAGGTAGTAAAAACGGAAAATATGCCGAATTTTTTGCTTGGTGGACTCCATCTTTGACGTGCTATAACTTGAGACTGAAACGTACGATCACAACACTGTCAAAAAGATACTTGTTGCACAGATTGTCGTCTTCAAATCGCCGTATAGTATGACCCGATGCGATAAGTACAACACAAGATACGTTTAAGTATCGCCATCTATTGAAAAAAATACGACATTTCTTTTTCCCCAACCCAATATTTCTTCATATATTTTCAAGCTCCATATATTTACATATTAAAGGCAGATATTGTGCTCATCATAAGCAAACAAACATTGCCTGCAACACATATTGACACATATACACCACAATTGATCTAAAGCATCTCAATATACTCCCTACACAAAAGCATACGGGCATATATGCCTTTATGCATATGTACATAAATTGAGTACCTCTGGTACTAACTTACAGACGTGTCTCTAAGTGTAATCTCGCGTGTTTCTAGAAATTAAGCCTATTTCCTATTCGCTAGAGACATTTATTAAGCCTGCAAAAACCGATGTTTCAGGAACCACTTGTTCCCTTCATCAGTGCTAACAAAACGCAAACTTCATTGTCATCTGTCTCGAGTAATTGATGCTGATATGCACTTAACTAAAAAGGAAACTAAAATTGCCCCTTGTGACCCGCCGCTCATATAAGTTCATTTTACTTGATGATGAGAGAATGCAATAAATTCACGTGAAATAGCAAACTTTGATCGCCTTAACTTTGTTAGTAATATCTGTATTTGCTGCAAACTACTCAGATAACAACGCATCTTATCACGTATACCGATACCAAATTTTGTACGGCTTGGATGAACTTAAGGGAGGTTTTCGGGTAAATTTCTAAAATATGGTAATATGCAATTATTAACTATATTTCAGCTAATATCGGAATGGGATATAATTGGAGGTCTAGATTTTGTATAGGGGCACCATTGTGATTTTCTTCAGATTTTTTCGGTTGAATAGGATCTTCTGAGAACGAGACCTATTACCCTTTTCGGGCATACATTTTGAGCCCTCAATCCCCTATCTTGCACCCAATATCAAAACAAAATGGCGCCACTTAGTGTATGTATAGGGATTCACAGACTACATGTTCTTACCAAATTTCGTGACAATAACATCGACGGTATCCGAATAAATCGGATGTGACAGACAGGTTTTACAAAAAACCTTAAAAAGTATCGATGACTAAATGCAGGCTCCGCTTTAGAGTTCAAAATCGTCTGAGATTCGCACCCCGAAAGAAGATAACCCTTTTAATAACAGAAGTGCTGCAATTAACTCGAAACGTTATACGGAATGAGACTTGGGTTGCCTTTGATATCAAGTGGCGCATAGATTAGAGTTCAGATACATGCAAGATCATTCCTAACGTTTATCCTGCTGAGTTTCATTTGTTGGAATAACTTGTCCGTCCAGTTTTTCTGTTCAAAATTCTCCTTTGGAAAGTAATTTGAATATTGATGCCAAGTTAACCCAAGTATTTACGCTTCGCAGCCTTCAAAAGTGATTATTATCTACTTTTGATATTTCTATAGTACGTGTGGGTGATTCTCATGCCACACACTAATTAAGATTGAAGACAATGGTGAGCTCTAGAATATGAATTTCAAAGTTGATTTACTAATTATTTAAGTGATCTCCCTGATTCGTTTGAGTTCAACGAAAATTCATATTTCTCTTCCCTACTATGATACATTTACTACATCATTCCAAAATTCGTACAAAACTGATTTTAAGTTGATTAGAGCGCTAATTGGTTCAAGAATGTCCCAAAGATTATCCATTGAGTTATTGCACTTGACGGTGATACTTTAATGACTCGTTTATTGACAATCCCATTATAAAGATCACCACTAATGATTATATCAACTGGCCGTGATGATAAGTATTCTAAATCTGTCAATTTCAAATGATTGTCGCATGGCCACTTTTGATAATCTGCTTCCAACGTTGCAGTGAGATTCCTGCAAAGATGAGCATCTAATCTATTGAGGTGGCCGGTTGAGATTGATTTTAGTGTAATTGAAGCCATTACATGACAAATTTTAACATAAATCCAATCACATCGAACTTTAACTGCTGAGGTTTGATTTCGGGCTGTTTAGCGAGATGTTCAAAGATGAATTACAATTTTGAACCTGCGTCTATGAGCAGGCGAACCTCTTTTTATAGACGGCAATGAATGATTGGACTATTTTCCTATTGTTGAGAAGATTATTAAACCGATAAATTAGATAACGCTGTTGAACGAGGCTAATCATTTTAATTCTAAGGCTTGTTTCGAATCAGTTTAGCTTATAATTTGAATGGAGGATGGAGAGATATAGGCGCGGATGGGAGACCATTTGCTTTCGTGTGAAGTTTAGAATCCACTTTTGTCATTTTTGCAATCGATTACATATGTAGTTCTCATCAAGCAATTTCTGCAGCTTTTTAAGGTTTTGTGTAAAACAAAACAACATATCGCTTTACTCTCTGTCTGTCACACACATTTTTCTCGGAAACGACTATGGCGATTGACATCAAACTTGGGGGGAAAGGTAGGGAGGGATGGTGAATGCTCACGCATACAGTGAGTTACATCATTTTACGTCGAATTTAAAGAGGGCGTAACTTTTCTTCGCCAAATACAATCATGTAGGGTATCAAAGGTCTCGGTTAGTACTTTCAAAAGCCGGTCTTAGTTTTGATATTTGTTGGAAAGGTAGGGAGTGTGGAGGGTCGAAAGTGATCATTTTTTCACGGACCCATTCTCAGAAACTACCCAACCGAAAAATCAAGAAACCGTCACTATATGGTGGCTAGGCTCGAAAATACCCTCCATACCAATATCAGATCAAATTAAGTTAATAGTATATTACTAAAAGTTTTAGTAATTGACTACGAAGCCCCCCATCCTAGAATCACGAAATTTTGCAGCTATGTAGGTTGTAACAGAACATGATCCTACCAGGTTTGGTGGAAATCGCACACTATTACTAATAAAGCTATAATAGGTCAAAATTGTTGCTTCTGTGCAAATTCAAGACTATCAATGTCAGTGTCACGCCAAAGTGGATATTCTCACATAATATATGCAGATATTATGAGCTAGGTACTAATGGGACAAATCAAATGTTTTTGTAAAAGAAATACATAAAACCTTTCATACCTGAAGTGTGCAGTTTCATGTTTCCCGACTTGTTTATGTAATGATATTTTCCGTACTTGAGAAAGAAAATGATGAAATCTACTGCAGTGAGCAATGTTGTGGTTTCCTTACGACAATTGCACGATTCTGAGATTTGAGCTGATGAATTTGCAGTTGATTTCTGTTTATGCAAAGAGAAGAAAATTCTAGCACTGTCGTAGATCAAACGAGTACCTTCAGAATTCCATGAATTGATCATAGGTTGGATAATCTGTAAGAGCACCCAACAGACTTGTCACTCTTCCTATTTCGTTATTACTACAATGAGCAGTCGACGTAACATGTGTTATATCAGTACATCGCCGAGGTAAACTTTCAACGAAACTAATCGCATATTCTTTCGACAGCGATATCCAAACTTGACTAATCTGTTTTATTAATTGCTTCATATTAGAACCCTTTTTCACACATAGTTTGTTCTTTATCAAAAATAGTCGAAGGGTCTATTTAAAATCACAACGCCTATCTGCCTTTGCTACTTACTAAATGCCTTTCATTTTTTTATTCAATTAATCAAAATTGTTTTTGATAGAATATTGCTTTCCTGTAAATTTCGTTAATTGTTAGCATTTATTTAATCCAAAAAAGGTTCACAAAACAGATGCCGTGGTTCATTTTAATAGGATGCTTAACTGCCTCTCTACTACCATTGGCCAAGCATGTTCCAAGCTAAAGCTCCATTGGAAAAGATTAAGTTGTTCCAATCTCGAGCGACAATTTCTCTTGCCCCGCAAGTCTCGTTGCATTCAGTAAAGCTTTCTTTACTGTATCACATCGTTTTTGCTTATGCGCATAAATATGTCTCCCGATCGTCTCGTATGTTATGTTCAAAACTTTTTTCCTCAATATTAATTAATCTGAACGCAGCGTTGAATTCGGGTTGATAGTAATCATATCAACAATATTTTTTCACCTTTATCGGTCGCTTGCCCTTCGATCTGCCAAGTCGGGTTTTTATCCACTTACATAAGCTTCGAGTCTAGAAAAATTCTTCCGTTAGGACATTAATGCTGGTTACACACATTTTAATTTACAGTTAGTAGGAATATTCAACTTACTCTCCTTTATGTGATGCTAGTATTCTATGATGATATAAAATGCTGAGATCAGAGAAACAGATAAAGTATAGTTGGAGTAATTATATTATGCTAAATCCTACCTGATCGCCCTTCCGCGGTCCTGCCGAGAAATAGGCAAGGATTCTTGTCGCATGTACCGCGTCAGAACGTAAGTAAATTGTCTGCTCACTGCCAAGCTGCGACACATTCTCCATTTTGGTAGCCCACACGCTCAATACGATGTTAGCATTGCCATCTCAGAGGTTGTTTTCATGATGAGCTCACCGTTATATCACTTTTACACCGCATACGCATCACATACAGGTCGATCTGATGCGGAAAAAGATGCCTTCTGGCAACTTCTTGATGCAAAGGCCTGTAATGTGCTTGCAGATAAATATATCAACATTGCAGATGTCCTTAATGGTCATGTGGGTAAACAGGTAGACTTAGGAAAACGAAGCGCGCAACGAGAGTATATTTGATTTGGCAGCCACCCATGATCTGATTAATTTGTCAAAAACCAACATCAACATACATAGGATATCGAACACTTCTGCTGCGTTAATGACAAGCGTATTCATGAAATCGTTCTAATAATCGTGAAATACGCCAGGTTTGTCAAGAACTTTCTAACTATTGTCGCAACACACGCTGCGCTTTCACTCATCAAGCATCACCCTCTTTACATGCATTTCTGGAGCTGGAGAAAGCAACGAATTCCTCTGGTATGCTCTACGACAACACCTGGTGCCACGATCCGAAAAGTAAAGTTCAAAGTGTGGTGCGGGTATCAAAACATTTTCGTGTCTCTGTCGATGTTCATCCAGGAAGCGCCCTCTCACCACTCCTCTTTATTCTTGTTATGGACACTATCATACGGGACATTCAACATCCAGCGCCCTATACACGGCTTTATGCAGATGGCATCTAGTAGCAAAAATGATCTCGAGCCACTTGTCCAAAAATCGAATGTTCGCCTCATGCAATACGGTCTTTTAGTTTTACTTCCTTATTCGGCTAGTCCTAGCGGCCTGGCTCGTTAAACTTACTGTACAATTCCACCTTCGCATCGAGCGCCGAATTCCCAAAATAATGAATAAGAAAATAACCGTAAATACTTGATCAGAAAGATTTATACATATCGATACTCTCTATGAACAAACTAAAACTCCACTAATTGTAACGAAAGAGTTTAAGGAAATTACGAATGAAAAATCCACTAATTGGAACGAAAGAATTTAAAGAAATTACGAATGAAAAATCCACTAATTGGAACGAAAGAGTTTAAATTAATTATCAAACGCTGCACCGCAAGACAACCGTCTATCGCAAGGTTAGACGCAGGAGAGATCGACTTATTTCCATGCGGTCTTTTCCTGTCCCAACCAACGGCACTTTCTCACCGCTAGTCCTCCACTCCCGTGGCGAGTTCTAAAAAGTGGAGAGTTCCGCGCCATCTATTTGTTCGCATTCGCAACATTCGAAATAAATTTCGAATCCTGCCGCGCCACAGTCTCAAATTGAATCTGAATAAAACTGAATTTTCGTCGATCAATCCCCATGGAGCAGGCACTGTCACTGTTAGTGGCAGTGATTTGTCCAGAACTGAGCGGTTTAAATATATCAGGTCAATGCTATCAGCCAATGGAAAACTGCATTATAGAATTGCCCTATGGTTCTGAGTGTTATCGGCAATGGAGACAAAGATGATGCGTTGGACTAGAGGAGATCCACGACGCACTCTACTCAGTCGATGCCTCTTCTGCCTCAGATGTTCATGAGATGCGTACATTATGAGACCTAACTTCCCTGACTAACAAACTCACACTGAATCCATTCAAATAAAGTCACACAAAATCTTTTTCAGACGTTAAAGTGATTGTTTAATCAACGAAACTTGTGCTCTAAAAAAAAAGGATGTCTGCAAACACATCCGTGTTGAGCACGAAAAAGTTATTGAAATTCGGCAAACTATATAAGAGCTACAGAGCAATAATAAAATGTTTTACGGGGTAACACGTATTGAATAGTGTCCGGATAGCTACGTGGTTAGAGCACAAGGTTGTCATACAGAGGGTCGCGGTTCGAGTCTCACTGGTGGCAGTGAGATTTGTATCGTGATTTGAAGTCGGATACCAGTCGACTCAGCTGTGGATGAGTACCTGAATCAAATCAGGGTAATAATCTCGGGCGAACGTAATGCTGACCACATTGCCTCCTACAGTATAATGTAGTGTACCGTTACGGTCTTGAATGAAGTGCTCTAACACACTTCAAGGCCCTGATCCAATATGGATTGTTGTGCCAACAAGTATTGAAGTATTGAATAGATTAAAGCCCGATTGCTCTAATAAGTATATGTATATATAATATACATTGACCAACCAAGGTAGAACCTTTTCGAAAAGCCTTCTCCATACGGTTAAGGATTAGTACAATATATGCAACGGTCGGTGTTGGGAAGAGGCAAAAAACCAATAAACTATTGGTGATTTCAAACCAACTAAAAGCTAATATCGTAAGTTGCTTTTACGGCCACTGAAATTGCACCCGCCTTATGTGAAACCGCTACTAATTGCAATATTTGAATATGAGTCCAAAGAGAGAAGAGAAGAATACACTTACATATGAAAAGCTACACTGTTTTCTTTATCGTCATTCTAGCAATCATTCTATTACTCTACTATTCCATAATGTGAAGATTTAAAATTTTAGAGAATATTTTGTATATTTTTTGGGCGAAATAAAAACGGTGCCGCCGTCAGCAAAAACAATGCTAACTTCAGCCAAAGTAGCATTGAATTGGAGACCTCCTTATATTACCTAATTTGGATAAACCTTTTCATATCGTCCTAGAACCTCGTCTCTATCTTCCTTGTGTATTCTAAGTGCAGTTCGACAGAGAATTGACTCAGTAAAATTTATCCAGCCACCAATTGTATTGCAAATTTGTTAAGTCTACTATTTATATTGTCTTACACGCATTCAAAAGTTTGAAAATATGAACGAAACCAGAACTAATTTTAGTCTTATAATGATATGACAATATCCCGATTTTCTATTTCTTCACACAAACCGATTCTGATAATGTCGCATCCTGTGAATACTTAATGTCATCTCTCATTATTAGATAGAGATTGAAATCTTGAATACAATAGAAAAAGATCAAATATTAAGATGCTACTGCTGACTCACTTTCGCATACGAAAATGTGAACGCAGCAAAACAATGAAATATTACGAAACTTATACTCGTGGGTGAGTTAACGATTTATAAATATGCGTTGCGGTTGATGCTGCTGCTTTAAGAAATTAAAATATACTAATGGAACCTCCAACTTTATGTTTCTTACCGTCTACATATTGTTAGTGACTGTCTTTCGTAGATTTAAGATTATTCTCTGCAGCTTGAAATCTCCAAGACAGCCCCCAGGTGTAGATGTTTTGAATATAATTTGAATTTTCTGGGGCCAAAAGTTATGGTTTTATTTTGATTGAGTGTTGGACCAATGCGTCTTCTATTCGTCCTTGGTTTTTTTTTCTCGACAATAGAATGAGAATTATTTCTATCGTCTAGAGTCTTGTAGAGAAAGATCAAATTTGAGGCCTTATTTTTTTCTGAAGGAACAAACATTTTTACATGCAGTTCCGTTCGTTTGTTTTACGACTTTGGTTGAAGTTTTGAATAACCCGCACGACACTTACACTTACTTCAAATGATAATCACTTTACGATATAAAATAAAAATTGCGATCAAATTGAATACACTTTTAATTTATCTTATTTTTCAAATTACTACTACTACTTTAGAACGACTATAGAAAAGAGCGTTTAAACGCGTTTACAAAAACTTCTGGCACATCTTTCCAGTGTAATTTCTACAAATGCTAGATAGTGCTTCACTTCCCAGAGCTGAGGTTCTGTTATTCTCCCCATTTTCATTCGCATGATTGCCTTTTCAACTTGTGCATCGCTAAAAAACAAAATTTCTTTCTTCCTCAGTGAGACCAAAACTCACTGAAGAAGAGGACAACTGGAAATATCGGTATATAAGGGGAAAAAGACTCACTATTCGGCATTTAAAAAATAAAATTTGTCTTTTTTAAGGTTTTGTTTGTAGTTACAGTAGCTCAAACTCGACTTTACCCTGTAAATTTCATCATCATCAGCGGCGCAACAACCGGTATCCGGTCTAGGCCTGCCTTAATAAGGAACTCCAGACATCCCGGTTTTGCGCCGAGGTCCACCAAGCTTCCGGTTTCCCGATTTGTTCTTCATTATAAAATTCCTCTAATCGTTAGCTGTGCTGATGATGGGAAAACTATCTTACAATATCGGCTTGAATATTCCCCTGGTCTTTCTGTTATGATTGAAAGTGATGTTCCGTTCTCCCGTCTTTTTAACAGTGCTTTAATGTGCAGGACACTACCGACGATCGATGTTGAGGTAGGTGACAATTTGGGTGCCAGGCAACCGTTTAATAAACCATGAGTTAATAAGTACAAAACCATGAATGTCGACGAAATCAGTGATGCGTCCGTAACCTGCCATTGTGTGGTACGTCGCTGAGATATCTGTGATCATTAGCCTATCATGAAATCGGTTGACTTCTTTAATGGTCTCCGAAACACTCAGAGATGTTCCAACTCCATATTGAATCCATGACTTAATAAAGAAGAGGAGTTTATAACCATTTTTGCAGCGATCAAAAGTGCATCTGTTAGCATCACTTTTAAAGAGCTTTTACAAGTTCTACATCTTGACAGCTTCAGCACCAAAATCAAGGTTGCAGGCATGGTTTGCTTACGTAAGGACAGCGTCATTGCTCAGCAGAACCGGGACCGGCCACGCCCCATCGAGTGTGGTGGACGCCCTGCAATTTTTCCGAGCGATATGACTAATTTTGTTAACGACGTTTAATGCGATTACCAGGTCGGCATATAGCAGGACCCATTTCACAAGGAGAGACAAGGTACGGTTTAGCAAAAGTAGAGTAACTTCATGCATAGTTTCTATCTCTTTCCCCGATCATCCCAAATTTGTTTTTATTTTATAATATAATTCATCGACCTTGTAGGTATATTCGTAATCCGTATGAATGCAATTCACGCAAGACCCGTGACCAAATATCATCGGCCTCTTAAAGCTTATTAACGTAGTAACTCAATGTGAGGTTTACTCAATTTTTGATGCTGTTGCTAGCTTTCTTACAACAAATTCTCATGAAAATAAATCCATACCTTTCCCCAAGAGGTATACCGATGCGGCATATATATATACTCTAAAATGAAATGCCCATAGAATTTCACGTAATCGATTTCCTTACAATAATAATATTTGAAAAATACAAGGGGAATCTTCCACTAATTGTTGCCTACTTGCGTGTTGTTACGGTTTACAAAGTGGAATGTCATGGTCGTAGACTATCTGTTCCTAGGTCTATAAATCCCATATTTACGTCATGAGCAACTTGAACTTGGTACAGATACTACAATAGCATATCTACATGTAATAACATACCAGAGTGCGTTGTTTTGTTTTGAGATTTCATTTTTTCTTCCTTATCAATTTTTCAACTATAAATCTGAAACTTCGTAGTGTATTTGTTCAATCTTATTAAGTTGTAGGGTCCAGACCCTGAGATAAAAATTACTGTTTATGTGAGGAAGCATTCTCGATTTTGCTGAGAAAACGTAGTAGACCAAAATATGCCAAGGACGCCTGCAGTTCCACATGCTATGGTATATATAACAATAATTTTGATAAGCAATTACTAAGTAATTCTTTGCGATAGATAGAGTTCAAGTACAACACAAAAACAGTGCCATTCGCAAAGTAATTCAAAAAACAACACTGGTACAATTGGGCATTCCCTATAAATAGAAAAAGTGTTAGCAATATACCAGCGATTGTTGTCGAAACATGAACCTATTGTTGCCGTTCCAGAAGGACGAAATTTTGCATATATAAAGAATAATAGTTTCTATGTGTAAACGTGTCGGCAAATTTAGATATATTCAGTTGGCAGTCCAATTGAGATATCCAGCATTTTACACTATCGCATCAATGCTACGTAAGCCAATGAAACAGATGTGCTGGAACATTGAGCTCCATATCAATGAACTAGACCTCAATCCGTTCCGCATCTATAATTCATTTCATTGCTCAACCTTGAAGTTGTGCGAAACCAGCAACTTTTATTTGCGTTCAATCTGAATTCAAATCGTACTACGTATTAATACATTCAGCAATAAGTCGTTTGTAATTGAATGATCCGTCGTTTTGTTTCAAGTAGGTTGACTATTCTCCAGATACATATTGGAGTTTCGCCTTGTCCATCGCGTTTATTTGAACAAAGCGATTAATTGAACGCGACGATTTACTCGAAACATTTGCGAACATGATATCTTTGTGTACTTATTTTATTAATAAGAAAAAAGATCACAACAATAACCAGAATTGTGTCTGTTTAACTTTCGGTATTTCGAGAATAATTGTTAGGGATCAGAGTTCATTTTAATGATTACGGTGAGCGAAATTAAATGACGAACATTAATATGTAATCCTAGCGCGAAAAGACTTTGATTTCTGTTCAAATGGTCTGCTTTGAAATGCATTTATAAGTAAATGTGTGTGCATTGAATTCGTGTTTACTTCGAATATTGCTAGTTTTCTATTGGAAAATTAATTCAGTGACATCACTGCATTATTCACCGGAAATCATGATGACTTTAAGTGAGTGCGGATTTACTAATTTTAAAGACTGTCTTATGTCATCTCCTGATCAGTGCAATCACCTATGATCTAGTCACCAAACAAATTTAATACCAGTAAAAGATATATAAGAATATAAGAAGAATATTAATGAATCAAATACCGAAAATTAGTAGATGAAAGACATGAAAGAAGGTACGCACTAGATTTGTTCCACTGTCAGCGTTATTGAATGCTGATATTCAATCGTACAAAGGTTGATCCAAAAGTAATAACAAACAGATATTTTGCCCATTAAAATAGAAATTTGTATCTATCCTCACCCCTCGCAAGTTACATACCCAAAAACTCATATAAACAGTTCATAATTTCTTCATGGGGAGACATACCATCTGAGCACTCAGACCGTAGAAATTCAAGGTATTTGACACCCCGTCTAACGCAACATCTCAGATTCTCTTATGTATCGCGGGATTTCTATTAATGAAAGAACTTTGACCTACTTTGATTTTATTTATAAAAGTACGATTTTTATCAAATTTCCAATATTAAACTGGACTGTTGGGTGTCAAGATTCGTTCGATCAAAACCTCTAGTAACGTCTGTGACCAGGCGCACCATCGTATTCTTCTACGGGTCCACTAAATTCTTCAGAACACTTAAATATACTTCGTTTGTGATATTTTCTCCCTTACTGTGCATATGTCTCATTGAACCTGAAAATTCGTTCTTGCGCCAATTGGAGCATGTACAGAATCTTGGGCGAGCAAGTGATCTTTCCTTCGATAGATTTTTATATCCAAAGTAAAAATTCTCTCTTCAGAGAAAAACCTGAGCTGCCCGGCAGCATTGTTTCTTAAGAAACATAAAGTCAACTTGCAACATTCAACTCAATTTCTCCTGGCGGCTTCGGAAAGCATTTGTCCGACTTTCGTTCTACAAAATATATAGCGGAGGTCCTCCACGATGAATCAGCGCTTAGTTTCTTAGCTCATACCCACAACCGCCGATAATTTTTGCATCATCTGCTCTGGATCCTCGAAAACCAACTCCTGACCCCGGTGAATGATCGCGAGCGTTCTGGCAATGCGCTCCTACGGGTGTGCCTTCCTCGTCGTTGCAAAACATTTGCTGGACTTCTCCGCGTCATTCACTTCATGGACATTAAAAATACAGGGAGCAAATGCATCAAGGGCGAAAGTTTCACTAACAAGCCAACAGAATGAAGTGTTATACACTTTGATACTCATCCTGCCGAGACATATTGGAGCAATGGGTGAAGTACTTTGATGTGGTAAACTGCTCAACAATCAAAATATCGACTATTGGAGGTCCCGCCGACTGAAGACGACGAACAAATGCTGCCACCACCAACCAAGAAATAAACAGTCCGCTCAATTCGTCGGCTTAAATATCATAAATTTCAGCCGGACTGGTTGAATATGGAGGCGACCAATTATACCAAGCCAATACCTATCCCAATTGTTTTGGTGACAACTACTTCCGGAGCAAAAAAGCCGGGAACCACATTAACTACTTGAATAATTTTACTTTTCTGCCCCTAAAATAATCTTAATTATTAGAGAGCTATCATTCTAACAATTAAGTAACTTCTAGAGGCAAGATCACTTCGATAGAAAACTAAAGTAATTATAGTAAATAGTTAAGGCGGCTTCCGACTTTCTTCCTCTGGAGAAGTGTCCAAAGTTGCTTAGTATCGCCGCAATTTATTTTTTTTTTTTAATTTTTGGAAATTAAGAGGACGATCATAAGTGAATTTTAATGAGGTCCTAGTTTCCTAGTTTGTTCTTTTCGAACAGTTTCTTGGATAAAGAATTTGAGAATTCGACCCGCATGCTTCCACGAATTTAACCACTTTTACATGATGCGCTTACCAATTTAGCACCTACCACTGCCAACATAATCGACGCACATTATTGGGCATGGGAATATAGACAAGCCAAAGCCAATCGGAATATATTCAGCAAATAGTCGCTATAAACAATATTTTTCTGGAAAGATTAGGGAAAATTGAGCCATTATTTCACTACAACCTATATAAATTTGTTTAGAATTATTTTGCTTCAAATTAGCGTTATAAACGATATCTACTGTATATTATTATCACCTTTATTATGCTGCTAACGAAGCGGTGGTTATTTCGATGTCTGGATATCATATAGAGGTTGGACAATCTCTGCAAATGATTTTAAATAGAAAATTGGTATCAATAAAAAAAACTATTAATCCAGATAATGGCTATTAAATTCACTTAAGAATGATGCGATTGTTGGTTCGGTAGGCAATCAGTTCAGTAAATTTGATAAGTTTTTATGCCCAATTTCCTCCGTCTATGTTCAACAATTTCCGTAATATTTCCAGGTATCCAATGTATACGCTTTATTCAGATGTACTTGTTTTATATTTGCTTTCGTCACCAAATACCTTTCTTAGATAATGCTGACTGCAACCCCCGATCGCGAAAACGTCATCGATATATCTTAGCCATACTCTCGGCATTATACCCTTTTCTGGCTGATTCTATGTAAACAATGAACATTTTTCTTACGAGTTTAATTTTCGTTCATAAAAGGGAATGCTAATGTGTATAGGTTTCAGTTTTTTTCTCCAATTTCTGGTGTATCCCCACATTTATTGAGTCTCATCTCTAGTTGGTAAGAAGTTTGTTTAACAGGTATATTGGGAAACAGTGCTAACGTCGAAAATATTAGCATCTCATTGTTTGCTACCGGCAGCCTGAAAAGTGTCAACTACTTCAAGGACTCTTTTCCAGAAACGACTCAACTGTAAAAACAAAATCTATTCTTCAAATATCTATATCTGTTCAAATAAAGTTAATACTTAATAGCATATTAATATGTTTGTACAATTTACTGCAGACTCCCCTTAATTTAATCGTAGATCCATAAAGAGTAATATAAGTTTTAATATGAAACATCAGACTGCAAAGTATGGCGGAAATCCTACCATTATTAACAAAGTAACAGTAGGTTAACGTTGCCTCTTTCACGTCAAGTTATTACTGCCTAAGAGATAAAATGTCAGTATCACACTGAACTGAATATTAGGTATATCCAACGTATATACACTCCGAGCTATGTATATCGGGCTCCCAAATATTCTTACATAAAAATTCAACAAAACTTTTCATACCTGAAGCGCCGAGCTTTCCGTTTCCGACTTGTTAATATCAAACATTGAAGTGTTAGTTATTGAACAATTAAGTTCAATTCCTGGTAAACATAAATTATAGTCATCTGGTTTCCAGGTTCAGAAATTGGATCCATTACGAATGATCACCACCATTTGATTGGCCTTTCTTACTAATGTGCATTTTGTGTAAATTCATTTCTACATCCCATGTACAATTTTTAATGTCGTGACTTTTGGTCGGAGAAATTTTACTGAAGGATATAATGGAAGTTGTTTTCGTGTCGGAATTCAGGAAAAAAAAATATAATAGAAATTTTACTAATGACATGAGACATTATTTGTTCTCACATACACAGTGTTCGCTGATTCTCCGCTTTTTCAGTGCGTTTTCATTTCTTACTGAAGGATTTTTTTCTATGGAAAATCTGGGGAGCAGTTTCTCATTTTATTCATGTTTGCTTTATTAGGTTGAGATTCGTTTGGGGACTACTTTTTGTTGGTAAAAGGTAGAATTTACTATGGTTTTTCTCGTATTTTTTTTTATGGAGAAGTGGCAAAAATCGCAAATCTTGCTTTTATTTCCATTCCATTCAATCATGACAGCAGCCATTTTGTTTTATGCATTAGATTTCCCATTCTATCACTTTATTCGAAATTTGGATTGTAAATGTGTACCTCTCAAAAATGCACCTGACGCAAGATATATAGGCATAAATGTTCATTCATCTCATTTTGTGAAATATTTTTGGTAATCAGCCAAATATAATACCTCGTTTCATAATCTCGCTGATATTTCAATTTCAACCACCACATTCTCAGAGCATAATATCTAAGCATGTTAGATACTCAATTCTTGGCTTGCTTGCATTCTTCATATTACTCAAATTAGAATAAGCGTCTAGGAAATATATTGCTTTTCAATTTTTTAGAATGGTAGACGTTCTCATATCGCATGGGATGTGTTTATATTATGACTAGGTCGAATAATTTATAGCATTTAGAATGTATATATAAGACCATATTCAGTGATCGTGAACAATCAGTGTTTTAAAAAAAAAATGTCGCATTAACTTGAAAATTAATCATCATCATTATCACCCCAAATATATATATAACGATGGGAACATTCTATTAGGAGTGCTAATTTATGTGTTTAAAGCACCAAAATAGTATTCGAATTCCGTTCAAATTCAGAAACTTGTATTTTAAATAACTAAGGCAGAAAGCAGTGGACACAAGTATATTTATTCGAATTGCATAGTGTTCGTCAAGAATGCCTTGGTGCTATTCCAAAGAAAAACTGCTATTCTTATCGGAAAGTTTATTGACTCAATTTTCGCCAACACCCGATAGTGTAAGAAAATTGCAGTTTTTCTGTTGGCATACGCTGGAAAATTATCTTGAGGTCTAATCTAGCGGAGTTAAACCTCCTTTTTAATGGTTTCCCATTGAATTTTTAGAAACCAAATAATGAACAGTTAGCATCTGACCCGTTTCGAAGTAGACGGTAGTTCGTAATATCAATCACTCTAAACTTAAAGAGAAAATAACACTCACTTCATAGAGTGCTTTCAAATATTTTAGTTGATTTCAATTTTATTTTTTAAGGTTTTTTGTAAAATAAAACCTTTTTAAAATCGATTTACTGTCCTCTGTCTATTTGTCGTACGCATTTTTTTCCAAAACGCCTACACCGATTGAAATCAAAATTAGTGGACATATATGAAGTATGAAGTCCCACGCATAGTTAGGTAAATTTGTGTGGAATTTAAAGGGGTGCTCCCCAAATATGCAGAGGGGAGATGTATAATTGGGTTTCTCCTAATGTAACCCTGTAAGATATGAACTGAAAGGTCTCAGTTAGTGCTGATTTCCTGTGTGATAGATGTATCAACGAACGTCTCAAATCTAAAATTTAGTGTCTTTCGCCCTGGTTCTGAGTGTTAACCGACTATAAAAGACAATGAACGGTGTCTTGCGGCGAGGAAACGAAAATGTCAGATATCCGCTTTTCACCGATCGTGGAAAAATTGCGAGAGACGCGTTTTCGATGATATTATGGTCATGTAATTCGCGCTAACGAAAATTCACATGCCAAAATGAAGTCTCGATGGTAAGCGAGCAAAAGATCAACAACGGTGGCTTGATACGCTGGATAGTGACTTAAAAGCCTTTTTGCTTATAGGAAATGTTGAGGAAACCGAAGCAAATAAAATTTTGACCAATGCGATATCTCTGCGATGGTTGCTTCAAAATTCCTTAATCAGGCTCCTCCACTTTTTAACTGAGTGTTTGCTGACTTTCTCTTGTCTTCCTGGAGGATGATACCTCGGTGTTTGTTTCATTTTTTATTTACTTCGTCTGTTTTGTTAGTTACTAGCAAAGAAATCCGAATTAACCTTTGACTAGGCTAAGCCAATAAATCATCACTTGCCTCTACAAATCCATACTTCCGCGACTGTTTATAGGCATGATCCATTAACAATGCCTTTTTATAGTTTCAAAAATCAGCGATCTGCGTGCTGATTTCACAAGCTTGAATTTACAAAGAAATTCATAATTGACGGGAGAATTCTAAAGAAAGAAAGAGAAAACGAATGCGAATTTTGTCAGGAATTATTCAATAGGAATGAATCTAATTTTTAAATGAAATAAAATAAGACAAAATTCCAGAACTACCTAACACAGAACTTTGGACTAATAATTGGGTAATAATCTCGGGCAAGCGCAATGCTGACCACATTGCCTCCATCAGTGTACTGTAGTGTACCGTTACGGTCTTGAATGAAGTGCTCTAACACACTTCAAGGCCCTGATCCAATATGGATTGTTGCGCCAACGATTATTATTAATACAGTTTTTACGTCGATTAATTACTGGTGAAAAGTAGATTCTTTTTTAGCATCCCAAGCGAAAGAACTCTTGGGCAGACAAAGACGAATCAACCACATGATCATAGGACCGAATCATTGATAGGAAGACGGTCTATTGTGACCTATTAAAGCTCGGCGTAACACAATTGAATGATTTAAACCGTTCACTGCTTCAATTACGGCTAGAATAGTTTTTAAAAAAGTGACTAGGTGAATGTTTCGCCGCGAGTGGCTGAATACTTCCGAAATAAACATGTTTTTTAACGGCATTTCACATAGTTATACACTTGGTATATGCGGAAAAAGTAACATCTTTGTATTCTAGAAAATCTTAGTTTCAGCGGATCAAATATCTTTTCCGCCTCTTTTCCCAGGTTGTATAGCCGATTCAATTTCATGAAATGTACATCCTTAGATTAATGTAGCAACCATAACTGTGATTAACTGAACTCCAAAGTTTTCCCAAATATTTGACTTTTTTCAAGACGCCGACAAACATTGTTTGCTCTGAGATTATGGGGATTCGGATTGATTTCGCCCGAAGCTATGAGAGTTTTTCATAGAACACTCCAATCATTATTAAATTCGCAAGAGGATCTATAATAATATATAATCGCCTACTCCTGTTTTGAATATATAGGTACTAAGCCGAGAAATGGCAGCCCATGGGCAGAACAAAAAAAAAATAAGAATAAATTAACTCTCTAAGAAGGATGCGAAGTTAGGGTACCTTGGCAATTGGAGAAATCACATAAGCGAAACCAAGAGTTGTGATGTCTCCTTCACCCTGAAGTGACAAAACAAGGAAATAAGGAACAATTTCGCAAATTGATTTACACTGACACTCGCATACCGCGGAGCTGAGAGGTTGCTGCGTGAAACGCAAAACACTTGGACGAGAATAATTTTTCTCAACGATCGCGTTTGTTTCCATATCTGTAAATGAAGAGTTCAAAAATATAAACGGACAATAGCTACAGTAGAAAAAAAGGAAAGCTAAGGAAAGCTTGCATCTAAATTTTACTAAGCGGTTTTTTTCCTAAATAACCAACCAACCACCAGCGTTGGACTTTCCTTTATGGAGTCATGGGAAACACAAAGTTTTTGCAAATCAGTAACAAACGGTTCCACAAATAAAATCAATGTTCGCCTTCCCATTGATAAAGTACCGAGAGAAATACTTGATCAACTAACCATCAAATGGCCTTCCTGGTGAACAGTCGATGTGAGGATTTAAATTTATAAATATTTCTCCAAATATGTTGGCTTTATTGAAGAAACAAATTTTCTGTAGTGTCTGTCACTCCTGTGGGAAGGATATTTAGATCCTTAAATGGCCACTAACTTTAGAAGGAAGCTTCACAAGCTTCTATGAATCCCTGAACCGATTGGTGCACTGTGAAGGCAATCCTGATAAGCACATGAATCACAGTCCACGGTGACATTTGCTTTGAATAGTGATCAACCAATAACTGCAAAAACTTGGAAAAATTTTTAGTCAATATGAAATAATTCAGGAAAATTTTAGTAAACATGAAACAACTCTACAAACGGACCACCGAGTCCGGTTGTTGATGTTATTCGCATCTTTCACGACTGCGATAATAAACTCCAGTTTGCTTCATTACATCTGCTTCCATTACATTATACATGGAAGTGTTGAGAGGCTCATCAATCCTAAAACAAAAGGTCGTCTCAATCAAATGCAATTGACTGTTATTTGGAAATCCATAATAATAATTTGAAACTAAGGAAGAGCTGATGGAGTAACTTTTATGGTTTCAGTTTATTCGATCAAAGATTATATAATGGTCCCAATGAAAATTTAGTCCTGATATTTGATTCTAATGCAAATAAAATAAGAAAATGCATTGATTTAACAACGTGGTTCAATTTAATAATAAATATAATATATAAACTGCAGGTCAACTCGGTCACTTCTCGCCATTAAATTTAGCACAAAAGATTAATATTCCATCTACCATGCCTATATGGTAGTCCATTGTAGCCGTACGTGTAAATCATCCACCAACTATCGTGAATATCGACTTATTTCTGACGCAAAATATAACAAAAAAAAATAGAAAATCAGATGGCAAATATTAAGAATTTTTCGTTATTTTTCCCTTCATTTCATGCAGTGTCGGAAATGTAGTACATTCACCCCCCTCTCGCTTTGAAACCATGTGCACTTGAAATAATTTTCGTCGAACGTTGCTCATCAGGCAGTCGGCAATTTGGGCGATGCTTGAATATTACACAGTGAAAGAAAATCAGGTTTTAACATTTGAGGCATTATATTTCGAAAACCTAAATTTCTACCTCTGATGTTTAGGTATTCAGTTTTTATATCGTTGAACTAAGATTGGACTTTTTTGTTCAAGCTAATAAATTTATTTCTTTTTCTCTTTATATATTCAATATGAACAAAGTCAGAGAGCACCATTGCTTCGAAAATAAATGCTCCCAACTTCCTTTCCAATAACCTATAATTATTAGAAACCATTTATAAAATTCGATCAACTTATTCGAATTTTCTCTGCTGCTGTTGTACATAAATTAGAATTGCGAACATTTCAGATGTTGGCCCGAAAAGAAAGTCTACTCGAACCTGTAATACACCAAGGGATTAATTTAGCATCATCTTGATGATTGTGTTTGTTTGTTTCGCGAAAATGAGTCTTATAATAGCTCAACAATTTTCTAGTTCGGTTGCAAAAGGTCGCTCCGGAAAGATATAATTATTACTTCCCATGATACGCATACTTACATAATTCCGGAAGTGATTTTATTGAAGGGTTGGTGTCTGCTTTTATGTAGATCATCAAATTATGGAAATTTACTCTTAACATTTGCTAATTTGATTTTCTTTCTTTTACAGTAACATCTTCATCAGGCACAATGCAAGCCGAGGCTTTGCAAATTGTCACAACTGCAGAGGATCATACTTTCACCCTCGATGAAGAAAAACTAACAGAAGTTCTGCTTCAAAATGAAATCAAAGATCGAATCGTGTGTATCGTCTCAGTTGCAGGTGCATTTCGTAAAGGAAAGAGTTTTCTACTGGACTTCTTTTTAAGATATATGTATGCAAAAGTAAGTAGAATTTCTCCTTATTTCCTATTTATATATTTGATTCTAAACGTTAAACTGAAGCCACACTAAAAATCGGGCATTTATCTTTGGGAAAAGTTCTTCTTCTCTTGCCAATTTGATATATCTCCGTCTACATATGTTGTTCATATTCCAGTGCATTTTGTAACAGATCCGTGTTGATAGTTCGTGTTTCAATGGAAAACTTTCTGAAATAAAAACCGTGATATCTAATTACAATAAATGTGCAAAATTTTTGAAGAATGGCTTTAATTGTCTCATGTTTTTATTTGAACTTGTTTCTCATTAACAATATTTGTCGGTATTTTCTGGTGAACACCACATTCAACCTATATTTTATTTTCAAATCTAGCACGGTATCGAAAGACACTTCTAATCATTTTTTAAGCTTTTGTGCAAAAGTTCTATCTGTTATGAATCTTCAGGACTAACTGAACGTACATATTTGCTCATCAATATAAATACCATTCTAATAACTGTGCTGCTACAGTATCATTCTAAACTTTATTTCAAGCACGTTAAATTTTATGATCTCTTTCTTTCTTTACTATTCTCTGATTCCATAGCGGGGTCGGCCCGCCTAGATCAGGTTAACCACTTTTCTTAGCCATAGTCTTCGCCCTCGTTTAGTGAAGAGGCTCTTAAATCATCTAGCGTATCCAACCAGGATGCATGCTATTTCGTAAAAAATTTAGTCAGCTGCCTCTCAAAAAAGTTCTTCAGTTTCGATCAAAACAAACGATAATTTATATTGCTCTTATCTCTGTATGTACCTATCCGATTTTGCCCATCTGTGTATTAATGAAAAAAATAATAACGCGCAACATTCCAATTGAATCAGGGCCTTGAAATGTGTTAGAGCACTTCATTCAAGACCGTAACGGTACACTACAGGATTACAGTGACCCTATAGAAGGGAATGTGGTCAGCATTACGCATTGAAAAAAGAAAGGATGCAATTATTCGTCGGGTTGAAAGCCTTGGTTTTGTTGACATTTATCTTCATTTGTCATTTGACCAAGGTAAGAGGTCAAGTATACGTTGATAATCATAGTCAAGCTGCTTAAAGAAGGATGGTCCATTAAACTACCCCATGTCGGACATCGTAGGAACGAAACATTTCCGCGCGGAGGTCGTCAAAGCAGGATGCCGCTGAGCGCATGGATGGCACAGATGATTTCACGTCTATTTAAATACGTATATATATATCCACATTTTAGGATGACTAGCGATTTCTTCCACAAGAGATGAAACCCTGCCGGATGAGAGAATTCCGAAGTGCTGAAGCCTACGTCCTTTCAAGAGATAAGACCACCTGTAAGTTCCTTTGTGATGCAGTATACATTAGACAAATCAGCGTTATTTGCAGAAGCTTCTGATTCCCGAACCAACGCAATGATGAAAATCAGCCACGACGCACGCTACATTACAATTCTCGTACTTTCTCACAGCAACGGAGCTCTAGTACATCTCCTCTACATCGAAATTATCTGTTGAAGCGTAGCATTGCACATTTGTGTTATCCCTTAACCTGGACTAATCTCTGGCAATCGAAATCTTATAAAAAATCGGGTTGCAGGGTGAGGAATCGTGCCGTGAGGCAGCTACCAGTCACAGTTCAAAATTAGATTCGCGTATGCGTTCAAGGGTATACAAACATGCTGTCACAAAAAGGAGAGGAGTATTCTCCAAAATCAAACCACCTCATTTCGCTTAGGACCATAACATTTAGCCGATATCGCCGGAATTCTTATTCAAATTGGAGAGAGAGGTCATTCTGTTGACCCTCGATACCGTTTTCCAATAGCGTATGACTTCTAAAAACCAATCAATCGATAGCGTAAGCTCAGAGTCCCTTTCCTGAATGCTTTTGGCTGATCCTTTATTTAGGTTCTTCAATCTAAATCATCCGGCTCTTATTTTATAACACTACAAAATTACACTGCTAGCAAGCTCCAATACCTAAAAATACCTAACGTAAAGTAAGGCTTAACAGAACACAATTAGCTTTATAAACAGTTTTCCAACATTTGTCGAACTTACAAGAAACTTGTTTCGATTACACATTCAAGTTACGTATCTCCTCCTATCTCGCCCGGTCTGATGTTGGGCTTTTCAAATGTTTATCGGCAATCATCTCGTCATAAATGCTACAACAGCAACCGACATAATGATCCTGACTAGTTACAACAACCAAGAGGTAGTAAGCTGTGTCTGGTCGTTGCTATTTCGCTTCCCCGACCAAATTTCCAGATATCTGGTTTCGGGCATTGTTTTTTACCTTTGTCTTGAACATTTATTCCAGGGCAATTCATTTCTGAATTCAATCGCTAATCTGAAATTTTCATAAGATACTTCATAGGCCGTACAAATGCACTTGCGGCAATAAAGCGATTTGGATATCCATGTTCTCGAACTTGTCTACTGCATCAAACAATGTCGGAATCATCCGTATCCTTCAACCTTTGAAACACTAGAATTACTTTGGCGACGCCGCCTTCTTAGCTGGTGCATAAATTAACTACTTCCCACCAGACTCACAGAACATAACAGTTCAACGAAAGGAAAAACAAACAACAAAACGACTTGAAAAAGTAATTATGTTTGGTAGATTTCAATAAAAGTACTTTGGTAACAAACTACTGGGCATCCGATAATCACTCCTGATGTAATCCAACCTTTAGTATACTGGGACAAAAAAATCCCTTCCATACATTTTTTATGCGATCGATAGATCTTGCGTGACATTGAGCACTATCATGTAATTTCATTCTTTATTTTATTCTTATTCATCTATTTTCAAATTGCCGACCATGAAATTGTTTCACAGAATATAGTTATGTACGGTATAAAATGAAAGGTCTCGATTAGTGCTTTTCGAAGCAAATATTAGTTTTGACATTGGTTGCAAAGAGGAAGAGTACATGGCGCAAAAAGGGTCAATTATTTTATTAACCAGTTCTCAGAAACCACCCAACCTAAAAATCTGGAAAAGATAATGGTAGTCTGTATAAATTTCATCTAGGCCTCAAATGCTCTCCTTTTCCACCTTTTTCTTCATGTGATCGGTTTCGCCATATCTGCTTAAAAAAAATAATATTAGTATCTAATTATGTTTTGAAAATTTATTGCCAACGACTGGGTTCTAATAGGAAGCATCATACTGGAAAGTTAGGTGGAAATCCCACTAGTGTTAATAAAATTATAGTAGTATCCAAATATTCTTACATAAAAAATGAACAAAATGTTGCAACCACCTTGAAGCGCTAAGCTTCCGGTTTCCCGACTTGTTACCCTTTGCTTACGTTCAGATATGTAGTATTTCATTTGTACTTTTACCCTGCAAAATGGCAACGTAATGCCTAATCTACGATATGTTCCATTTCCAAACAACCTTAATCATTGCAATCAATTTTTCGACTGTATAGTCATTACGCATAAAATCTCTTGGACTTCCGTATGAAACTGCCACAATATTTCGCTAACTTATGCAAAACACCTACACCGTTAGCATCCGAATATTTTAGTTTCTATCCGACAACATTGGGAACCGCCTATTGACATAACTCAAGTCCCAGTATCTGAAGGATCATGAATTAGGTCTATTACAGCTAAAGGTACCCACGGTCAATTGTCTTTTCTACCTCAGACTGTTCTTGTAATTTCATCTATAACTGCTTCATTGCCGGCTACTGAAGCCAAGCGTTACCACCTAATTTCCTCCTTATGTCAAAATCGATACTCACCATACAACCATTGAGTTCAAAGCAAAGCTCTGTCAGTCCGACTCCAACCCTGCACGAAAATCCGTTGTTTTACACAAAGCATCAATCAATTATTAGCTAACTTAATATGCGATCAAGCTCCTCGTACTCTTTACAACATCCTTCCCGATCTCTTCCCCTGTTACGTCCCATCTACCCCCACGTCCCTGCGTTCTTATCCAACTTGGTTTACTACGGAAATCCATAATATCCTTTCGTTGATATTTTCTCCCCACCGTAATTAGCTTATTGGAGTTTATTCACTATGCCGCTAAATCCCAAAAGAAAAGGAAAGATGTGCACACATTGACTTCTGTAAAGTTTTTGATTCCAATTGAAAGTCATTCATTCATCACTTATCACATGTCATCTTTTCAAGAGTACAGATTTTCTTCTTATGCGTGTGTCTTTGCAAACTATGTTACGGTCTAATAGACAGCTTTACCTCTGAGATTGATTTTCGAAACTCTACTTAAGGCATCCGCAAACTAACGTTTTTTCGGAGCTCTTATGCTACTTTTCCTTCCCAGTGCCCAGCAGCTTGTAACTTGGTCCGTTATCGGTATTATTGGATATGTTTAAGATAAAAGCAGCTTCGGCGTTGCAATTGTTTTTCTCTGTGATTTTCTTTGTTCGATGCATGTCCGGACTATATCTTTTTTGAATCTTTGTTTAGTTACATTTGAATTAAAAGAATAAATGGAAACTCGCTAGAACATATACCATGAAAGAAGTTTCTGTCTTCCAGAGGTATTATTGATTTTGCTGGTTTGAAGATTGCACTCCACCGTAATGAACGTCGAAACCGCTCCATCACGCGAAAATTTTAACTCAATTCGGTCACGCACTTACGATTCCCGTAATCCCAATCTTCCTCTATTTCCGATAATTTTGCTTGCCCCTACTGCCAATTTCTCGCATTCCACATTTTCATTACCTTCCTGGCCCGTGCTTCTTTTAGATGTAGACTTTTCCGAGTGGCTCGCCGTTCCTCTATCCACTTTTGCTTGGATAAATTTATCATTGATCAAATTGACACTAATATCAAACCTGCTTCTGATGGGACACCATAACATTTTCCTAGTTACCTATAAACCGTACATCTCCCTCCCTCTACGCATAATTTTCAATGAAATTCTCAAAAAAATGCTACAAGAGTGGCTTATTATTCATATTCTCAAAAGCGCTGACTCTACTCTAACTGTAAACTACCGTTCTACCTCATTTCTCTCTTGTTTCAAAATTCTATGGAGAGATGTCAACAACTGATTAAACTTACATCGATGAATGTAAGGGATTCAAGGCACTATCGAGTGATTGCGAGAGTGAAGCGCTCAAACTTCGATACCGTGCGAAATCCCGGGAAATTCATCGTGACAAAAGGAAATATGTAATTGCGTTAGTCAAGGAAGATTTCAGAACCCAATACTGCATCACGAAAGCACGTGCTTGTGGTAAGGGGACCGTGAAAGAACTTGCTTATGGTAAGGGGACCGTGGACTCTTCATACTGCACCACGCTTCTTAACTGTATCACATCTGATAAAGTTTCGACCTTCCTCCAAATAGAGGAGAAATCATCTCAATCCGGAACCGTCCGGCAACCGTTCTGAGTGCAACCAATGGACGCGTATTTGCAAAGATTATAGCTAAAGTAATTCTAGAACACATCAAGTAACATTTCGAAAGCTTGATCAATAGAGAGGGCATCTGTATTTCGGAGAAATGAAAGCTTTTATCATGGTGAAAATGTCACTTGCTGTCCTGAAATAAATCATTTATATTGATTTCCGTATAGCCTCTACTTCCGCCAACCATAATATAGTCCAGATAGCTGAGTGGTCAGAGCAGAAGGCTGCCGTATGGAAGCTCGCGGTTCAAATCTCACTGGTGGCAGTGGTATTTGCATCGTGATTTGACGTCGGATACCATTCGGCTCAATTGTCAATGTGAACCTGAAAATCAGGATAATAATCTCGTGCGAGCCCAATGCTGACCACATTGCCTCCTACAGACTCTCCTCTAGTGTATCGTTACGGTTTCGGATCAAGTGCCTTAACACACTTCAAAGCCCTGATCGAATTGCATTATTGCGCCAACGATTGTTATTATTGTATACTCCTCTCAAAACTGTACTAAATTTTAACCTCTATCTTTTTCGTCTCCGCTGGACTGTGCTTCCTTGCAATTCAAATTAAACGCTTAGTGCATAGGTATTCAATGTATAATCTGAAACTAAACGTCTGCAAATGCCATCGATGTGTGTGTTACTCATTCAATTCTCCCCAATATTGATGATAATGATTGACCACTGTTATCACTTCTAAGCTCTTTTCAAAATCTGCGGCAAACTTCTTTCCAATTTCCATCTTGTTGACAACGTCAATCGTTCTAAAATATCCGGCTATCCTGCGTTCCTCTTCGGAATTTCCCCCAATCCTGCGCTACTTTCCTCTCAACCCTCTTGTTAGTAGCATCCTTGAATATTGCTGTGTGATTTAATCTCCCGATGCTTCTTTAAAAGAACTTTCGCCGCGTGTAATACCGTTCCCCATTCTACATTCTCAACCCACTTACCTTCAACAATGTGAAATTTTTCTTGATATGTGAGCTCTTTTCAACTCTATAATTGAGCTACTTTCACTCCCCCTAGCTTAGGTATACCTAATTTGTGGACATCTGCGCAGAACTAGGAAATCTGGAGTTCCTTTCTAAAGCAAGACTAGACCGGATATCGATCGATGCGCCGTTGATGAATATGATTAAAATATTTTAGTCCCTTCGAGGATAAAAAGTAATTGCAAATTCTCATTTCTACTTAATGTTCCTTTAAATAAATAAATTATTGGTAACCTGTTTTATTAAACGGTGTAGGCTCAGGTTACACCCTATCAAATCCTTTGATATAAGTATTGTGATTTAATATCAACCGTTTGAGACATCGTTGTCAATTTTATCTAATTGTTTTAAAAATGCCAACATGACGATAACATTAATCACTCACTTCCTCACTTTTCTTCTGTGTTGCAGTATGTCAAAAAAAACATTGGTGATTGGTTAGGGGAGGAAGATGCTCCTCTTACAGGCTTCTCATGGCGCGGGGGCTCCGAGCGGGATACCACAGGCATTCTCATGTGGTCGGATATCTTCTTGTACGATGCGCCGTCAGGCGACAAAATTGCTATAATTTTGCTTGACACACAAGGGGCGTTCGACAGTCAATCAACCGTTCGTGATTGTGCCACAGTGTTTGCACTAAGCACTATGCTCTCATCTGTTCAAATTTACAATCTATCACAAAATATTCAAGAAGACGATTTGCAACATTTGCAACTATTCACAGAATACGGCAGGCTAGCGCTCGCCGATACAGGGAAGAAGCCATTTCAGCGACTACAATTCCTTGTGCGTGATTGGAGCTTCCCATATGAAGCTGAATACGGAGCACTAGGAGGCCAGAAAATTTTGAAACGACGTCTAGAATTATCAGACAAACAACATCCGGAATTGCAATCACTGAGAAAACATATAACATCATGTTTCACAGAAATCGCATGCTTTCTGATGCCACATCCAGGACTTGTAGTCGCGACAAATCCAAATTTCGACGGTCGACTGAAAGATATTACCCCCGATTTTAAACAGAGCTTACGAGAACTTGTGCCGATGATCTTGGCACCAGAAAATTTAATTATAAAAGAAATCAATGGACAGAAAGTTAAAGCCCGCGATGTGATACAATATTTCAAATCATATATGGCGATCTACAAAGGCAACGAATTACCTGAACCGAAGAGCATGCTGGTGGTAAGTACATAATTTTCACTATTCGTTTTACGAAATGGCGGTATTTGCTTTGGAAAATGCTTCATCTCTCATTTTACAAACCAAAACTCCAGGCAACAGCAGAAGCGAATAATTTAACAGCAGTGGCAGCAGCTAAAGACTTATATACACAACTCATGGAAGACGTTTGTGGAGGTACTAAACCATACTTAAGTACAGGACATCTCGACGCAGAGCACTTAAGAGTAAAAGACAAAGCTCTATTTCAGGTAAATGATCTCCCCCATAAGCAAGAAAACTTTGAACGTTATCTTTTCAATATTTACTTCGTAGTTCTCGTCAAAACGAAAAATGGGTGGTGACGAATTCTCGGAGAAGTACCGTGAACGTCTCGAAGCCGATTTGGAAGAATCTTATTTGAATTTCAAAGCGCACAATGAAAGCAAAAATATATTTAAAGCCGCTCGTACACCTGCCGTTTATTTCGCAATTGCCGTTATCACTTATATATTCAGTGGAATTTTCGGTCTACTCGGACTGTACACATTTGCCAATTTCTGTAATTTAATTATGGGCATAGCGTTGTTAACACTTGCCTTATGGGCATACATCAGGTGAGTTAGTAGTCTGAATGTTTGATATTAGGGTAGGAAGGTCTTCACTTTTTGGGTCCACCAATGAAAGAGCTGACAGTATTCGCGTATCGAACAACAGGTATTTCAACTTTCTGTTTAATTTCCACAGGTATAGCGGCGAGTTGAGTGACTTTGGCACAAAACTAGACGAGTTAGCGACGTTGATATGGGAAAATGTGAGTTTTAGAAATGTTCTCTCAATAATTAAACAATACAAAATATTCCTTTCTTTTAGTTTATGCGACCCATATATCAAGGCTTCATGGAGAAAGGTATCCAGCATGTTGCCACACACGCAGCAGAGGCAGCAGTAAGCACATCGCGATCAAGTGCAATCAACGGGAAAGTGAAAAGCTCATGAGAATACGCCCATGCATTTGGCAAAAAACAGCAGCAACAAAACAATCGTCATCAACCATCACCACCTGCACAGACAGCGCCTCATCGCACCTACAATAAACAAAACAATGTCATTGGCCCAGCACCGGGAAACGCCTCTAACTTAACTTCACGAAGTAATACCCCTCGTGCGAATTCACCGACTTTTGTCAATGCAACATCGACAATGAATGCTAATACAAATTCACCGGTAGCCAACATAACCACCGCCAGCACATCATTCAGTAGGAAAAAGAAAAAGTCGAAAAAAATTGTGCCTAAATCGAAAACATAAAAAGCTATCTTTTGTTTGTATATGTACGAAAAGAGGAAGCTATGAAAATTATTAAATGAAAATTAATAAACGAAAGGTCATAAATTAGATAATTCAAAACCAGGAAAAGTATATTTGCAAAACTTGTAAATGGTAAGACGTAAGATATGCATGCACCCACTTTTAACGCTGCGATTAAAATGTGGAATAAATCTGACAGTAAAAATCTATGTATGTATGTATACATTTCCCATATTTTTCTAAAAAGGCAAATTTGAGTGATAACTACTAAGTTTAATAATAATTTCGATTTGAGAGGGGGTGTAAAAACTTAAAATCGTTGTTTTTAGCTCCATCACATTTTTACTTCAGCAATAATGGGAAAACGACGAATATGAAGTTGAGCTTGAAAATTGCAGTTCATTAGTATGTTCCGGTTGTGTGTTACTTTTTGTAAATATTTTTTAATTCAAATCGAAAACAAGCATGTTCACTATATATATTAAAAAGAAAAGAAGAGAAATATTCGGTTTTTAGGGTCCAATACAACCTACTCTTCGTTCTCGATCACGCTTTGGCAGCCGTCCCTGTCGCGGCCCATAAAGTATTACATTCAAATATCAGACAACGGTGAAAGTGATTACGATTCAAAAAAATTCTCTGAATTATTTCTACCGCTATTACTACTGAAATTTACAGTTTATTGATTGTTAACTTGTTTTGTGGAAAATACCTTTAATTATTTGTTAGTGTAATGGCCAAAATAAGGATATGCTCAAGCAAAGGTAAAAAAATATATGCAATAAAACATTTTTTTACAAGATTTTTGATAATTTTTTTTTCCTATTTTCAAATTCATACTTCGCAGGACATTTTAATATTAACAAGTCACTAATCAGTCCATGGCTAACAAAAAATAAACATTTCAAACTTGAATTTGACGCGCTTACAAAGCCCACGCATGTGCAAGGTCAGTTTTGTAAGGGCAAACTTACGCTCTCTACAGCATCTACTTTCTACAGCTTGAGTTGAAAATACTTCCAAACACCTTAGAAAATTACTTATAATGTGTTTAGGTGTTCTAATATTTGTCTTAAGTGAGATTTTCTTATTGCGTAATTTTGTAATGGTAATGTGATATTTGTAAATAAAAACTTACGAGAAAGTAACCATTGTTAATGGAACTATTATCATGAATTCTTTGATTTCTTGCATTAATTTCATCAGGTAGACACCTAGTGTTGAACGATGAAGGTAATTAAAAATGTTGATTTTGTACGCTGCCTCACCGCAAACTACTATTTATTGAGTTGAGATTGCATTAACCCCACTTGGAATGAATTACTGTTCGGTACTTATTCCGGCACAATGATCTGCAAAGACAAAGGACGGCATTTCTATTTAAACCAAATTGTAAATAACAATCGGCGAATTTGTAAAGGCGCATTGAAGAACCAGCACGGAGCAGACATAAAACGATATTTCTCACTCCTAGTAAACTTTTTCCGTAGGGTTTTCCAGGTGCGTGCCAAAGATTATGGAAAATTTTCCTTCCCATTTTTTCAGTAAACTATCAATCAATCTGAGGGTTGCATTCTTCAAAAGAAGGGACTCAATACATATGCGGACTGGCGGGAAAATCCATTATCCGATGAAGGAACTGTGATTCCAACAAAGTAGCAAGACTCATTTAGATTCTTTACTTGTTTCAGCAACTAAATTTCTTTAAAGGGCGGTTATTCATGCAATTTCTCCTTCAACTCCAAACGAATTTCACAGTAAATTTCCATGTTGCCGCCATTCTTCGCGTTAGAGAAGAATGACTATCATATCGTATGATTTAAATTTCACTAAAACTCGAAAATAAAAAAATTACCTAAAACAACTACTCGTAAATAATAAAAGCCAAGCCGGTATAGAAAAACCGATATGGACTTGCAGGCTCCGTAATGTCTCAGTTAATCCCTCCACTGTTATTACGTTAGTAGGATTGATTGAACGAAATTTGGCGATGAAAAAAAACATTAGACTATTTAAACGTACACATGTTTGAAAAAGCTCTTAACACGCTATATGCAGCAATTGTTTCTGTAAAAACTAAATGAAGAAAAGAATGTAATATAGATTCTAAATAAGCTAAAATGCTAGCGTTGTTGAATACTAGATAATGTACTTTTTTATTAAGTCTGTGTTTTTATTGCAATCTTTGTCAGAAAGGTTGATATCTTAACATAAAAATTTAAACAATGGTTTTATATAAGTCTAGCAAGGGTTTGTGTATAAATCATAAGTTCTTTGTGGTGAAAGGAAATTATATCCAGCTATTAACTGAAAATAAATATAATGTTTTGTACATAAAATGATTGTCTTTAGCAAGTAGAATTTAACTAGCTTCCCTTGGCCAATTATTACTGAATAACCAAACTTCAAAAGTAAGCGTACGACCACTTTCTGCTGTCTTTTTCACGGAATGCAGGTTTTTGTATTTCTTCGACGTCCCATCATCCACATAGGTCGATTTGAACGATTTAGGCAACCAGAAGTCAAACTTTTAATGTGGCCATAGAAATGTAAACAAAAATTGAAGAGGTGAAGGACAATGTAAGCAACAATTATTCACCATGCACACTCCTGATATGTTGACATGCACGCGTGGAGATAGTTGAAACTTGACCGCCTGACAAAGTGGCACGTTTTGTTCTCAGCGCTCCAGTGTGAACATTAAAACAAAGTGAAATTTTAAGAATCAGAAATGCTTATAAAAATATTATATTTTAAAGTGATTTGAATAAATTAGGTAAGAATCAATGTTTCATGTGTAAACACAAAACCTTATTCAAATCGGTCCAATCTCTGTCTGTGCGGCTGTCACACCTAATTTACTCGGAAACGGCTGAATCAATTGTAACGAAATTTGATGAGAGCATGTGGTCTGTGTGTCCCTTTACATGGAGCGACTGGCGCCATTTTGTAGTGAATTTTAAGAGAGTCCCGCCATACATGCGAAAGGAGGGTATACATTTTTTTCACAGAACATGGTCATGTGGGTTATCAAATGAAAGGGCTCAATTAGTACTTTCCGGAATTTTATCGTATCGGATCGGATATTGGGTGAAACATAAGGGAGATAGGGCACAAAAAGTGAAACTGGTCTCGTTCTCAGAGCCTACCCAACCAAAAAATCTGAAAAAAATTCAGTGATGCAACTATATGAAATCTATACCGTTTCAATATCTGCACAAATAAAGTTATTAATAGTATATTACCATGTTTTGGAAATTTACCGGAAAGCCCCCTTTAAGTTCATCCCAGGAGTAGTGACGTCAGTATAGAGATAATATAGGACATAATCCTGAAAAGTTTGAAGGCAATCCATTATTAACAAAGTTATAGGAGCTCAGAGCTTCGCATTTCAGGTAAATTTATGGCACCTAAGACATGTTTGACGTCATCATCATATAAACTGAACTTATATGAACGCGTCGGAGAGACGTTTTAGTTTTCCTTTTTTTGACTTTTTTTAGTTATTTGCATTTCAGTGTCAATTACTCCAGGTAGACATGTGTGTGTACCTATATACTAATAAAGCTTGCCCGTAGTAATAGACATGTGTGTTCTGGTTACCAGGGGTTTTTAATTTATGTACCTAACATGCACAGAGTAAAGTGGAAATGCATGAAGATGCGTACATATATATGCATGCATCGTCATGCGGTAATAGGCAATGTTTTTTTTTTTAATTTTATTTAGGGTGAACATAGTATTTATGTGGCTGATTTGTATGTACATATGTCCATTTTGGGGTTTGGCAAAATATGATGAAATATTTTCTATTCTTACCTGCATACGGCTCCCGGTGAATGAAATGAAATTTTATTTAATTTTCTAATTTACGACACATTTTGTTATATTGTCACCTCCGATAGTGCGGTGCCTTGTTGTATTTTATAGCTCATATATTAGCCTTCATAATGACGTAAAAATTAACCGCAGATAACGAAATTGTAGCTTCAATTGCAAAAAAAAATAATCAGTTCTTTTTTCAAACGCAATAAAGTGTGATTATGTTAGTTTTAGACACATCTGATACTTCAGGCAGCAAGAAAATCACTTGCTCTCTTGTTATGGTGATACCCCAGATATTTTAAGTAGAAGCAGAAACGACGATTTGCCTATTCTAAAAAGGCAATGAAAGACAAATGGTCCAGACCCTATAGAAGAGAAACAGTATTCCTTGGAAGCAATGCAGGCTGCACTTTCATTCTTCTCTCGTTGGCGATCAAGAGTTTGCAATTTTTCTTGCTAAGAGCCCAAGTTTTCGAGGAATACATGAGGACTGGCAAGATCATTGTCCAGTACAGTACGAGCTTTGATCCTATGCTGAGATGTTTCGAGAGAAACAGTTTTTTTAAGCTGAAATAGGGTCTGTTGGCAGCCAACCGTACGCGGATTTCATCGTCGTTTAACCAGTGCGATCTAATGTTGTGGATTGGTTGGTTTTTGGTGCTGACGTTGCCACCATATATTTTGTCTTCTTCGTTGATCTGAATGAAGGCAGTTTGTTCGACTCGGGTAGTTCTTCCCATGATATGTATAATACATCGTCAGCATAGGCCAGTAGTTGGGTGGATATAAAGAGGATTGCATCCCTCGCATTTACCTCCTAATCACGATGATAGGACATCCGCTTGTCTTAAACCGTTGTCGATGTCAAATAGTCTCGAGAGTGATCTGTCAATTAGTCAATATTCGAACTTCGTTATTCTCATTTGAGCGTAGTCGGTAACTGTGTTTAATTGCTTGGTTTTTGATGATTTCACTAACCAGCTTTACTTTCAGGTCCTTATGCAGATTTTCATTACGAATGAACCAGGGAGCATCTGCTATACTGCTAACTACTTTATTTTCGAACGTTCGTATTACCTTCAGGTTTGATTCTCTGGCACCGTCACGTGGCGTAATGAAACAATTCATTTATTGCAAAATGACTCTCACCGTCACACGTAATGCAAAAAATAATAGTTGGTTCTTACTAGATCCTAAGGTAACAAAAAAAATAAAAGTTGAAAAAAGTCTTAGGTGGGGTGCTATGGGTAAAACCAACTTTTGTGTTTCATTGTGCCCTAGCCTCCACTACATTAAGGCGTTATATCTAGTCAGGAGACCCATTAAAACGGATGTCTCAAGAATTTTTTTTTGGAAAAACGTTCTCATTTATTAATGTGAAAATATGTGCACATATTTGGTATAGTTTCACCAGTATTTTATAATTGTTTATTTAAAAAAAAAATATTTTGAAAACAGCTGGAACCCATCTCCGGGAGCTCCTCTAATTAAAAAAACCAAACGTGTTTAGTTAAAGTACTATATTATCTTGTAATTAATCAAAGGAATAAGTAATATAACATTTTTTGTCAAAATGGCGGCTCCTCAAACTCAAAAATTGATTTTTGACGAACATTTTGGCCTTTAATTGTTTATTAAAAATAGAAAAATTATCGCAGACAATAAAATCTTCGATTAATTACTAAAAATTATATCTAAGAACCTTGTGTTAAAGTTTGAGATCGATCTGTTGTGTTGTTGTCGAGAAATCGTCTTCAATAACACAGTTTTGAGAAAAACGCGTTTAAAGTTTTAAAAGCATTTTATACACAGTAAAATTTTTTTGTCAGCTTACATCGAATTATCTATTTTGCAGGGCCATAAAATCAATCGTCCGCACCTTCGGCAGCCTCTAATAATTCGAGTTGGCGTTATCTTCGGACCATTCTTCCACCTCGTGTGCCCCCTAAATTATTTTTTCATTTTTTCGCAGAGGCTCTAAAAATACTTTCATCATTTCCAGCTGTTTTTGGGTGAAAAACATTTTTAGGCTACTTTGATCTCGATTTCTGAATTTTCGAGGATTTTCTCAATTCTCTGTTGCCTTTCTTTTTCACAAAATATCACACGAGAAGGTATAAATGAGCTCACAAGTTTATTTTTTGGCTTGACAGTTTAGATTGACTACTGTTATAAATATTTTCCACTTTGGGAACAGAAAAAATTAAATTTACCTCGCAGGTATAAAAAACACTACTATACTCTGAGTGAAATTATGCGGTGTTTCCAACGATTAATTATTTGAAATAATAAAAACTTGTTGTTTCTTTTTCTTTGGTGTGAATATTTATTCTTGCAAATACCGATATTTCGGGAACTACTTGTTCCCTTCATCAGTGCTAACAACAAGTGCTATATTGTCTTTTTTTGTATTTTCATGCGTTGGAAGAGTCCATTAACAATAATCACTTACAACAGCGTTACATCTAACTTCGAGGATATTCTTCGAATCGGCATGAAATTTTTTTTCGCGTATACTTAAATAGATATATATATATATATATATATGCCAGTAAATCAAATAAAAAAAATCGATTTCTTAAAAATTCTAACTAGATATAATCCCTTAAGTGTCAGACTTGAGTCCAATTACAAAAGTTACTAACCTACTATTTATATAAAAATGATTTCCTTTTTTTTATGTATTACCGCAATTTTATAATCATAGAATGAACTTAGAGGGAATTTTCATTCAATTCTCAGAAACTATAGTAACATACCATTATTAAACTTTATTTGAAAATCTGGAAATAAATGATCAGCAGGTTTTCCGTGAAATAGATGATTAGTTTCTATAATAATAATAACAACCGTTGGCGCAACAATCCATATTGGATCAGGGACTTGAAGTGTGTTAGAGCACTCCATTCAAGATCGTAACGGTACACTACAGTACCCTGTAGGAGACAATGTGATCAGCATTGCCCTCGCCCGAGATTATTACCCTGATTTAACTCAGGTATTTATTCACAGCTGAGTCGACTGGTATCCGACTGCCACCAGTGAGATTCGAACCGCGACCTTCCGTACAACGCCTTGTGCTCTAACCACTCACCTATCCGGATCCGCTTCTATCCCGCATTTAAAATCTGCTTCAAAAAGCACTATTCGAGACATTCATTTGATTCCCAGAAGGGTAGATTCGATGAAAAAAAGTTTGTACACCTCTTTGCATGTATGAGGACCTTCCCTCACTTAAGCTCAATATAGGATTATGTTATTCACTGTATGTATAGGGTTCACAGTTCCAACCTCCTTACCAAATTTCGGATCAATAGGTATGACCGACTCTGTGCATGCGACCCACAAACGGTTAGGTCACACAAGCAGATTGAGAGACAGAACCGATTTAAGTAAGGTTCTATTTTGTACAAAACTTTAAAAAAAAGCACTAGCTGCAAAAACAGTGTAGCTTCCACTTAACTTTGTGTACCAAATAAGAACTTCTCGAATATGCGTTATCGGTTTTGCTACACATTGTTTCGTACTGAGGCAGAACTACGCTATTTTTCAACCCGCGAAGTATTCGTGTGCAACTTTTGCAGCCGGCGTATAAAGTACGTACTTTATATATTAGTGTGACTCAAAAAGCTCTTAAGAAAATTTGTTTTTCTGTTATTATTTATCTAATCTACTGTAATTCTCATAAAGCTGAAGCCTTACTGCTTACGGAATTTTAAAATGTTGGGTAATGCATTTTAGACTTGACGATTGTTTTACTAATTCTTTATCTTTCTTCGGAAAAATGCAGTTACAAATACCGCAGCCTGAAGCGTTAAATATTTTTTTAGTCTTCAAATGACTTTGATTATTTGAAACATAAATAACTACTTCACTTGCTAATTTAAAATTCATAAATAGTCGAATTTCTGTTTCGCACATTGTCTTTTTCTCAAGTTGCCGTTTGCGAGACGCAGGACCTATTGATAAATTTAAACCTTTTGAGCCTTCAGATTCCATTACTATAGTAAATACATAGTTTTGACATGGAATTTGCCTTCAGAGATGGAGAATCGTTCTGAAATTTGCCAATTGACAAACAAATACCAAGTCAGTCAGTGGACAGTTACTGCAGTACAAATATCTTGAAAACCAGAATATGATATTTTTAAATGAGTTGTGAGCAAAAAAATACCCTTTATAAGTGTTTTCTATCGTTATTATTATTTTATTAATTTTATGTTACACAGAAGCATTACAGAAAAACAGAAGAGCTAGCGTTTACCGTTTCAAAAAAAATATTGGACACTTCAAGTCATCATTTTATATCGTTATACGTAATGCGATATTTAGAACTTCTAAGCACCCTGTCGTATATGACAACCATTAATTCGTTGCAAGTATCCCGTGGTAAAGAGCCGAAAATGGACAATAAGCAACTTCCTGCGACTCAAATGAGCTGATCATTAAATATTATAAAAACATTAAGAAAATAACTCAAAAAACAGTCCACGTTTACTGTTCATCGCTCAATAAAAAACTTTAAAGAAAGTGGCTCCATTTGTCACAAAACAAATGGTGGATGAACTGTGAAAACCAGTTAAGGCAAACAAAACGACAGATTCTGCGAAACACATGAAACAATTCCAAAACAAAGAATTTTGGGGCAAAGGTATAGTAACCAGTTTTTCTAAAACCATTCGAAATTTTCTTCACAAGGAGGGTTTAAGGGCATATACCCTAAAGAAGAAGCCATCACTTTCCCAAAGGATATTGAAAAAAACGAATTGAATATGCTGAAGAGGTCGTTATTAAGGCAAAAGAACTTTTGAAACCCATTATTATAGGTTTGAGGTAATAAGTATTTTTTATGATGAGTCTAAATTCAATATTTTCGGTTCCGATGGCTTACAATTGGTGTGAAGAAGGGTGGTCACTGCCATAGAAATTCGTAATATTGAGCCAACAGCTAAACATGGAGAAAGGACCGGGATTACTGCATATAAACTAAGAAACCGATACCAAAAAACATTAGCTTAACATACCAAGCCAGTACACACCAGCTACAGTTCCTATATTGGGCTTGTCATCTGATATAGTGCTAGATCATTACAATGATCCAAAACACACAACCAGGGCCGTTAAGGAATGAGTCCTCTATAAGGTCGAAAGGCCCCTTGCTCAACCACCTTGGAGCCCGGATTTAAATCTGATAGAACATTTGTGTAACATTTGGGTCAAAAAGGAGCTACGTAAAAGAGACGTAAAAGGCAAGAGGACTTTAAGAATCACATAAAGGATATCTGGACGTCTATTCCTGCGGAATTGTTATCATAAATTTATTTTCTTCATATTAAATTTGAAGTGTCCAATTTTTTTTGGCTGCACAAAACGATATCACCATAAATATTTTAGCTATCACCTTTTCATAGACGATTACAACCGAGATTTGTGTTGAAGAACATTTTTGCTGATAAGTAGGCAACAGAATAAATCATCAACTGGGCTAATTCTAATTCGTAAATAAATGTCTCTATAATTTTATTATTTATTATTTTTATTATACTAGCAAAAACATCGTCAAAATCATCAAATTCATTTGCGTATGTAACTGAAACGTAGCTGATTAGATATTACTCACTCTTCAGTACATACATACACACACAAAAAATTCCATATCTTCATATAACAAAACTATGATAGTTAAAGTGTAACACCAATATCCTTATTTACAGCACTTCCCTTTTGTTTCCTTTCCTTTGCAAGGGCACTTGCAGCATGCATCACATTTGCATTGTTCTGATCCGCACTTTTCTGCCGGGCACTTGCAATCTGCGAAACAATTTGATAATGTAAGAATAATATAAACAAAACTTGAATATTTTCAATATTATTTTTACCTTTGCAGCATTCAGGACAACCCATTGTGAGTGAAGAATATTTTTAAGACAGCGAAAACGAATTGCAACCACAGCTTTCAGGTAAACTAGGCGACACCGACTACCACTTCCAAGGAGACTAATATATAGCGGCAAAAATGCGCAAAAACAAAGATTTCATTCCAATCGATCACCGTGTGCAACTTTGCAGCCGTCCAGATAAATAAGCAAAAGTTTAGATAATACATATTAAATATACCGGGAAAAGGCTATCTACAATGATATGCTAAGCTCTTTAGCTTAAAGAGATAAGCATTGTAGTAGCATTCCATGCACAAAGTAGAAATGCTGGTTGCTAATACCTCTTCGGTTCTAATGAAAATAAGGGGTAAGAAGGTCTTCATTCAAGTGTACATTAAATTTGTAGGTTACATTCTAGTCTGCAATATTATATTACGATGGATAATATCCGTGCAAGAAAATTACAAATAACATACCAAAATCATCAAAGAGGCAATCCGCCTTGTTATGAGATAGAAGTTCTTTGCATAGCATACTCACTTTTTCTTAAAACACTCCTTTACTGGTCAATCCTTTTGATAGGTTGGAGGTAATATTCCGGGAGTTTCCAGGAAAAAGATAATACATGAACATTATACCATAAATTGATGCAGGATTATTTATTGGATCTGCTTTACAGGAAGAATCACAATCACTGTCAATATAATTTGTTAAACTTTACAAATCTTAGTCACAAATAACAATCCTTGCCAATATAACGAAACACTACTTCAACAACAGGACACACAAGTACTTCAATTCGTTAGCGCAAAAAATTCTCACTTCAAACGAAACCTGGCCATTGATTCTCATTTCAAATGTTAGTTTCTCAGCTCCGCTTTATAATAATCTCCGAAGAATTTTTGGCCCCCTACATGAGGATGGACGATTCCGTAGCCTACACAATGACGAAATCTATGAGCGATACCATGACCGTCAGGTTGTGGATAAAATCCCGGAAAGTCTATAAGGGCAATATCTATGGTAGAAAAAGGCGTAGACCAGGACTCCAGACAGCTTTTAAGGATATCGAATTGGTGGACCTCGGTGCAAAACCGGGATGTCTGGAGTTTCTTATTAAGGCAGGCCTAGACCGGATACCGGTTGTTGGGCCGTTGATGATGATGATTAGATTAGGAATGCCGAACTGCAGACAGGTCTGAAATGAAAGGTACAGGGATGAATACACTATGATAGATATTATTATGGTTCCGCGGTTGTGAAGTGTTTTTACTCTACTTTACCATTAGGGAAAGATATTCCAAAATGACCTGCGTTTCTGTAAGGAGCATTTCGATATTACATACTAGGAGCTCCCACCATGCTTTATCAAATAATTGTTAGGTGTTCACAAGATTAGCCGTTTTCTAGAAAAAAATTAATAATAATAATTAATTATTTCCTTTTTCGTATCTTGGAGATTTTGGACGGACATATTTTTTGATTGTGTAGATGATCCCGGAATTCCTGGAAGGAGCTCAAACGCATTCAAGCAAACCGTCCTCGATGTCGCATAGGCGTGGTTAACGCGCTATGCCTATCCAGTTGTGAACAATAACCATAGGTAGGTTCCGTTTGAAGTTCACAACGCTCGCGAAGTCTGCCGTTTGAGGTCTGCGTCAACCGCAAGCGTTATTTCAGTTTTTGTTCGTCTCCGCATTGTGACTTAAGGGAAAGGTCCTGTGTGTCGGATCCGAGTTATCGATTTTTTTTTGCATTAATTGTATCTAGATACAATGTTCAAAATAATTTTTTCAACTTCGTCGTCGCTCGTAAATTACAGTGTTAAACAAGTAAAGTGTCGTATGTTAGGTTTATGTCGACCACCGTAATGAAGTGTGAATTTACCGGTCCCGACGTCGTTCGAATGACTTCGCTAAAAGGACAAGAATTGAAGCTAAGGCTTTACATGTGTTTCTTCAAGAATCCTAAGGTTTATGGGCTAGTTATAGCAGATTAATGGTCAGTTAAGATTTTATGGTTAAAAATGACATTCTACTTTTTAAAATGCCTTTTTCTCGGAACTTTATGTTGAAAATCTGCTGCCACCATACCTCAAAATCTATACAACGATATTCTTTGAAATTTCCAAGCCTTATTCAGAACATATTTATACGGTTCGCACACTAGGACAATTCATTGAAGAAACAGTAAAAAAAATACTAGGATTTACAAAAAATAAGATTTAAAAAGGTACTAAAAATTTACTTTGCAATATTTTTAAATAATCCTAGTTTGCGAACTGTGGTTAAGTCCGCACGTTAAAATGCCATTTATTTTCTTTTTTCTTTAAGATGATCACAGCACTCTCTAGCATGGTAGCAGAAAAACACCTTTGTTTTGGAGATGGATGTATAAGTTGCTTTATACTTCAATAATAAACTATGCTATCGGGCTGGGAAAAATATTACTCATGCTCAAGATATTAGTAAATATCTGGTGAAAAATTCGTATTTGTATCTTCATCCAGTTCTTCACAAACAATTTCCAAAAAAGTCAAAAAAACGGCCTTCACACGTGATGACCCCCTTAAAAGCATTGCAACGGAATATCAAATGCATTAAATCACATCGTATACAATACACCAATTACATAAAGTATTTCCTTAATAATTATTTCCTCAAAATTTCGCTTTGACAGGTCACAAGTCAAAGGAAATGACTTTCATCGCGCTCGTCGTAGTACACTTCACGAGGCTCGCGAGTTGTTAGAAAAGGGACTATGCAAAGATACGGGCAAGTTTCTCCCAGTTTACTCTCACCATAAAACCATTGATCCTGAATGTTTGCCTATATTTTCTTTCTTTGACAACATTCTCATGTTATTACTGGCTTTATGTCTGATGGGCGGGTGATCCTGCCGAGTCCGTAATTTTCTCGGTAGTCTGAAATGGAGCGATAAAGTTAGTTTTTTCTGGTAACATAGAGAGAACAGTGGGGAGATATCATTGGATGCATTGCTGCACTTACTTAACTAAATAAAATATAGTGACAGAAAAATAATAGAGGAAACTACTGTAGAAAAATCATAACATCATAAAAGCTCAAAATGATGAAACGATGAATTTCTTCAATTTTTCAGTATGAATATCAAGAGGTTGGATCTGGAAGAAGCTACCGCATATCACAATGATTTCCTGACCTTTAGATTTTCCTGTGAGGGAAGTTAACGATCGACTCCTCATCCAGGATGACAAGCAGCTGAAGAGGTGGAAGAAACATTTCACTACGGTTCTCAAGCGTATCACATTCGGTGAAGTTCCGCCTCATCACAACATGCATATATGGACTACTTCTCCAAACAGAAGAGAAATAATTTCCGTAAAGCCGTTGGGCTTGAAGGTCCCCCTGAAGAGTTATTCGTCGTTTCACCTCCAGTTTCTACAGAAATACATAGACCACATTAACACCTTATGGATGATTTTAGAACAGTACGGAAACTTAGATCTTCGTTCCACCTGCTCTTCATCGATTTCCAGAAGGCCTTCGATGGTATGGACAGGTTGTGAATCTGGCGTGCTCTACGCAGGATGGTTATTCCAAGGAAACTAATATATATTATCGGAGCAACAATGATGTCCCAAAATGTCATGTGCTGCGTTGAGGTAGGAATTGTGGTTTATGCCGACAGTTACAACTGGAAGTCGCCCGACGCATAAACAGTACTAGGTCACCGTCGCTGCCTAATCTAAAATCTGGAAATGCAGTCATCTCTTTCTGTGTTTCTATATGTAAGTAGCACATGGAAAGTGACCGCCACTGTTACTCAGAAGCTCCTAGCCTTCGTAAACACTTGTCTGCGTCGTATAATCGGAGTACGTTGGACTGATATTATTTCGCACGAAGAATTTGGTCGGTGCACGGGACAGCTACCCGTGATGTATGAGATTACAAAGCGGAGATGGCAATGGATAGGCTCACATTAAAGAGGGGCGACAATTCCATTCCTCGATACACCATGCAATGGAACCCTCTCTACCTAAGTTGCCCGAAAATGTACCATGACGCGTAAGAGTATTTGAAGCGCCATCGAGAGGTGAATGGCAACCATATGGTATATGTATGCAGGTGTTCTCTAGTGTAGTTATTTTCCTTGGTAATGATTTACAAGTAATCAAATGCAGTTTTTCATTAGAAGCAGTTTTGAATATGCAGTTTTTGTAGTGCAAGTGGTGCTGTAATTAAATCAATGAAAGACGAAGGTAGGTGAGTGGTTGATGGTCTGTTGTGAATCTTTTGGCACGTGGTCATTTGCTAATACAAGTAAGATGATACTTTCATTAAATATACAACCCATTGTACGCTTTCCCAAGAAGACTTCAAAGGCAAAGGAAAAAGTTTAATATTTATTTCGAAACGATCTATGTATGTTCGTTCAAAGTTTTTGATTTTTAAAGTTAACTCTAATAATACCGGTGAGAAGTGCGTCAAACCTAGCTTCTCTACATAAAAACAAATTTTTAATTTTTCAAGAAAGTTTAGAGCCCAAGAAAGATTGTCTGGTTTGGGGTCATTACCAATTGAAAAATTTACATATTTTGAAAGCGTACTTTTCACAAAAACTATTATAACGAGATTATTGTCAAATTCAGTTAGACGAATTGAATGAAAATCCAAATTATATTTTTTTAAATGCTTTGTATTTCTAAGAGATTGTTTAGCCTGCTAAAACATGCGTTAAGTGTAAACCCCAAAATTTCTGGTTTTGGATTAGAGAATGTACACTGTTGGCTTTTATATAAATTTTTTGTTGGTTATATAGTACATATGCATTTCATGTTTTTAAGGTTTCATCTGAAACAAAACCTTATTAGAATCAATTCGATATCTGTCTGTTCGTCTGTTCGTCTGTTCGCCTGTTCGTCTGTTTGTCTGTCTGTCCGTCTGTCTGCTTGTCTGTATGTCTGTCTGCCATACCTGATTTATTCAGAAACGGCTTTACCGATTGTCACGAAATTTGGTGAAGACGTGTAGCCTTTGAATCCCTTTACATATAGCAAGCAGCGCCATTTTGGGTTGAGTTTAAGAGGCGCTGCCCATACATGCCAAAGGCGGGAGAGTGGCATTTTTTCACAGAATATGGTCGTGAGGGCTGTTAAATGAAAGGGTTCAATCAGTACTTCTCAAAACTGGCCCTATATTTGATATTGAGTGAGAATTAGGGGCAGGGTGAGGGTTTAAAATATGAAAATATGACCCTCAAAAAGTAAAAGAGGTTTGTTCTCGGAACCTATACAACCGAATAATCTGAAAAAATCACGGAGGTGTACCTAAGGAAATCAAAGCCTCAAAATACATCTCACTTTGAAATCTATACAAATAAAGTTAAAAACAGCATATAAGCATATTTTAGAAATTTTACCAGAAGCTGAAATCATGCTGGATGTACAAAATTACAAGCATAAGGGATAACATAAGGCAAAACTTTGGCAAGGCTGAAGGAAATCCAACTGTTATTAACAAAGTTATTGAGGGTGAAACTTTTACATTTTATACGAACTTCGTACATTCTAAAACATATATGGCGTGATCGTCAAATATCAACTCCTCAATACCACATCAAGGGGAGCTCATATGAATGAGAATGTTAGCTTTTAACTATTTATATATCACTATCAATAATTCGTACGTTCCTTCCGGTATTCCTACTAGTTTATTATATTGTTAGCTTTTGAAGGGTTTTACAAGAAAGCGGTTACCATACTGAAACCATTAGGTTTATTTATTTATTAAATTGTTTATTTTTTATAAGTAAGCATAGAGAGGATTATAAATATAAATTAAAATGTTGCTTGCCTTCATTCGCAATCCATGCCACTGAGACGCCTGTATTCTCTCTGACCTCGGATATTTTACTCTACAGTTCGGCTCATTTATGAATATTTCGCGAAAGCATGCAAAAAGGTATTGATCGACCAGCTCGGTCCAGAAAGTGGCGATAGAGAATACATTGCCAACGAGTCCGACAAGAACTCAAACCTAAGTTGTTCTAACGAAAGGTAGGCTTATATTATATCCCCATTACAGCGTGCTCCAAATGTCCACAGCAAATATAGTTGGAGAAATTAAGCTCATCCCACTTTAATGAAGAGTCGTTCAGGATTTAGGTTCCTAGGCCACTCCCAAAATTCAGGCAAATTAGCAAGGCTTTCTTGCTCGTACTCATCTTTTAGGCAGTATAAGATAATGCTGAAGCGAATAATGTCTGCCGTGGGTTATTGATAGCATTTAACCCTTTCAGTATGGCAGTCCGATTTTCGTAAAACAATGTTATTATTGAAGAGATTTTATTTCTGATGAGTTACCAGCTTGAATCAAACTGGTGGTAATTGATATTATCAGGAGCCTTCGATACGCCAATGATGATTAACTCAAAGAATATATCATATATTTTGGGAGTAATGATATTTTTTAGCAGCTCCTGCAGTATACTCGCTACGAGATGTTCGAAATTTTTGACGATAAAAACTAATTTCCCTTGGACTTGGAATAAACTTACACAGCGCAGACATAATAAACAAGTCGAGAATCCGAAAGCTCAGCGCTTCAGGTATGAAAGGTTTTGTTTGCTTCTCTGTGAGTATATTTGAGCGCAAAACTATCCCATTTGTATGTAGTCCGTTATGTATATGCATTTAGTATGTCAGACTACGCACTTTAGTGTGATGATAGTTGCAGTGAATTTACAAGGTAAAGTCAATTTTGAGCTACTGTGACTTTGTTAGAAATAGCATAATTTTGATCAAAATTGGGGATAACATGCCTCATATTATACTCTATATTACTACAAACTTTTACATCTCTAGGATAAACTTACTTTTACTCAATTTCCCCAAAAATATGGTAATTACTATTATTAACTTAATTTGAGCAGATATCGATATGTAAAGTATTTTGAGGCCTGGACACCATACAGAGGCAGGTTCATGATTTTTTCAGATTTTTTTCAGATTTTTTGGTTGAGTAGTTTCTAAGAATGGTTTTTGTTAAAGAAATTGTGGCGCGGCAGGATTCGCGGCATTCGAAATTTATTTCGAATGTTGCGAGTGCCAACGAATAGATGGCGCGGATCTATCCACTTTGCGGAACACGACACGGGAGTGGAGGACCGGCGAGTGTGCCATGAGTTAGGGGCAGAAAAGAAACAAATGAAGTGAGACGTCTTTTCTGCCTCTAACGTTTGAGAAGCAACAATACAAGTTCAGTTTTTCTTGTGAATATTTAAACTATACGGCAAATGAATAAAAGCGCCTTATAAATGTTTATTATAATATATGTATTTATTATTGGATAAATACTTAATTGGTGACCCCGGAACTCGCACCAACAGCATCAACAACTAAGATCCCGAATTCCCAGAACCTGCAAAATTGAAAAACTCAACAAAAAGGACAATGAACAGCAGTAGCGGTGCTCCGCAGCAAGCTGCATTGCAGCTCGAATTTGTTTAAGCCAATGCCAACGACCGTTAAAATTCCACCCAACTGTACAAGCACATCATCATCCCCATCAACAAATCGCAGTCTGCGCAAGCACAATCGCCCAGCAGGCAGCCGCAACAACCGCTTGGAGATAAGTAAGAGTTCCGCAGCCGCAGCCGCCATCGCTGCCGCAGCCACTTTCGCCGCCGCACTCAACTCCACCATCGCCGCAGAGGTCGAAGCCGCCGCCGTCACCGCCGTAGCCGCTACCGTCGCAGCCGACACCAATATCACCGCCGCAACCATCGCTATCGCAGCAGGAGCCGAAGGCTCCGCCACCATCGCCGCCTCCTCAGCAGGTGCCGCCGTTTTAGTTGTTATAAGTTAATTGTATTTCACTCTAAGTCAATAAAAAAGGTGATAAATTGTCCACCATCGCCGACATTGGTGAAGTTCTATTAACGACAAAAATTCGTCCGAGCAACACGGCAGAAATAGAACTTCCAAAGACTGAGAAATCCATCCAAAACATCAGTAGACCGTACTGCAAGCGATTTTCACGCGTTCGCATCTACAGTTGAGTGTGGAGTGCCGTAGTAAACATCACGAAAACGTGTCGCATCTCCACATCCCGAGTCGGAGCAGAGGCAAGAAAGAAAAACGCGAGAAAACCTTCTCTACACAGTGTACTGCGCGACACACGTCGGACCCTCACCAGAAGTAGATTTTCACGCGACTTCCCGTACGCACGCCCTCCTGCACAACACCTTTCACGCACCGGACTAGTCATCATTGCCACAACGATCAACAACAGCAACAAACGGACGTCCCCAGCACCGCCAACGCCGCAGCTACAGCCGACAAACTCGACCAGCGCCGCCGTCAAGGAGTTATACTTAAGTGAAATTATTATTCATTTATATATAATATTTATTTATTTATTCAGTTAAAAAAAATAGTAATAAAAAATTGAAATCGCTGCAAGAGACGGCGTGCAGGTGTTTAGCATCGCGAGTTCTCCATCTTCATTGGTGGTGTTTTTGGTCTGCGCTGGATAGCGTCCGCTTCGTTTTTTTTTCTCGTTTCGTGCGTGCATTTGTGGGTGCGGCCTGCCGTGTCGGTGTAAAGTTCACCGTGTTTCAGTATAAACTCACCGCGTTTACATCTCAATCTCGTACTTCTCTGTAAGAAAAATGTCTTTTGACAATAAAGACGCGGCAGGCCCATCGGACCCGCAAGTGACCGCCCTCGCCGTACGCGTTCCTCCGTTTTGGCGGCGGAACCCCGAGCTGTGGTTCGTGCATTTGGAAGCACAATTCCAAATGTCCGGCATCACATCGGACGCGACCCGTTTCAACTACGCGGTGGTCGGCCTGGACGAAGAGTCCATACTTCTGGTGTCCGACGTGGTGAAGTCGACATCGTACGTGCAGCTCAAGAGCGAGTTGATCAGGCGCCTGTCGGCAAAATTAGACCACTTGCTGGCGGGTTTAACGTTGGGTGATCGAACTCCCAGCCAATTGCTTCGTGAAATGAGGCAATTGGGTGGGAGCAAGATCGACGAAGACCTGATCAAGTCGCTCTGGCTGCGTCGGCTCCCGGAGGGCACCCAGGCGATCCTCGCTTGCGTCTCCGGTTCCTTGGAGGAACTGGCAGCGACGGCCGACCAGGTCCAGGAGGTGTACGTACGCCCAACCTTGGCGGCCGTTCAACCACCGTCGGATGAGGTGGGTGAATTGAGGCGCGAGATTGCTGCTTTAACAGCCAGTATGGCCGAGATGCGGGCGACGTTGGACGCTCAGCGTTCGGGCGCCAGATCGCGAGCACGCTCACGGTCTGCCACCCGAAAAGGGCGATCAGGTAGCAGGACGTCAAGACAGTCCACGGACCCAGGGATTTGCTGGTACCACCGCAGATTCGGGGATAAAGCGACAAGATGTACGCTACCGTGTAGATTCTCTCCTACCGCAAAAAACTAGGTCCGCGGGGGGTCTTGGCGGCGGCCACCCAGAACGCAGCACCACGTCGCCTAACTATTTTCGACCCCCTCAGCAGGCGAAACTACCTCGTCGACACGGGTGCGGAGGTTTCGGTTCTTCCCGTACCCCAGCATCATCGACTATTTCCACAATCCCTCAAACTTGCGGCAGCAAATTCCTCCCGCATAAACACGTACGGGTACAGGCAAGTGGACGTGAGTCTTGGCTTGCGTAGGACGTTTTCGTGGCGTTTCATCCTGGCGGATGTCAGCTTCCCCATACTAGGCGCAGACTTCCTGTGTCACTATGGATTGCTGGTGGACTTGCAAAACAAGTCTCTTATAGATTCCACGACCAACCTTAATTCGTCGGGACATATGGTATCTCACCCAGGCAATAATCTTTCCGTTCTTTTAGAAGACATTACCGACTCTCGTGTTCGGGCACTTCTCCAAAAGTTCAGCCAGATTACTACCAACTGTAGTCTCTCCAAACCAGTGAAGCACAATGTGCAGCACCACATTATCACTACTGGTTCCCCGATCTTCTCGAAGGTGCGTCCTCTACCATCTCAGAAACTGGCAATTGCACGGAAAGAGTTTGAACAACTCGTTCAACAGGGTATCTGCAGGCCCTCAAACAGCTGTTGGTCTTCCCCACTGCATATGGTCCCTAAGCCAAACGGCGAATGGCGCCCATGTGGGGATTACAGAAGGCTAAATGCACAGACTGTTCCTGACCGATATCCAATTCCACTCATCCACGACTTTGCGCATCACCTCGCGAATTGCCGCATCTTTTCGACCTTGGACTTAACCAAGGCTTATCACCAAATCCCAGTAGCTCCTGAAGACATTCCAAAGACGGCAATATGCACACCCTTTGGACTCTTCGAGTTCACCCGGATGACTTTTGGATTGTGCAACGCGGCGCAAACCTTTCAAAGGTTCATTCACTCAGTCCTGCGAAACCTCGATTTCTGTTTCGTATATTTGGATGATGTTTTGGTCGCTTCTTCCACTGAGTCTGAGCACTTAGCCCATCTCGAGTGCATTTTTCAACGTCTCCTTGAGGCCGGTTTAGTCCTAAACGTTGAGAAATGCAAATTCCTTCAACAACAGGTGAGATTCCTCGGCCATTTCATTTTCCCTGAAGGAATACAGCCCGACCCAGACAAGGTGCAAGCGATAACAAGCTTCCCGCGTCCAAAGACAGTGAGGGAGTTGAGGAGGTTCTTGGGCATGCTGGACTTCTACCGTCGTTTCCTGCCCAAGGCCGCCCATCTCCAGTCCATTTTGAACGCGTACTTGTCTGGCCCCAAAACTAAGGACACACGAGAGATCGTGTGGTCTGAAGAGACTATCTGCGCGTTTGACAAATCCCGTCAACAACTGGCTGACGCTACACTCTTGGCATTCCCTCTTCAAGATGCACCCCTAGCCGTTTTTGTTGATGCCTCTGACATCGCAGTAGGTGCTGCCCTTCACCAAAAGGTGGACCAAGTTTGGCAGCCGTTGAGCTTCTTCTCGAAGCAGTTGAATCCCGCTCAACGGAACTACAGCACCTACGATCGCGAACTGCTCGCCGCATACCTGTCCATCAAATACTTCCGTTTCTCCCTAGAAGGCAGGCCGTTCACAGTGTTCACGGACCATAAGCCTCTCACGTTCGCTTTGAAACAGAAGCCCGACAAAGCGTCCCCTCGTCAGCTTCGACACCTGAGCTTCATAAGCCAGTTTACGTCGGACATCCAGCACGTGTCCGGGAAGGACAACATTGTTGCTGACGCTTTGCCTCGTGTCTCCGAAGTTAACATCCCCGCCTCACTCGATTTCTCGGCTATTGCCAAGGCGCAAGTGGATGACGCAGCACTTCAGAGCCTCAAGTCCAACCCCAAATACAAATTTCGGGAGTTGCCCATCTTCGGCTCAAACCTCTCGCTCTGCTGCGAAGACTCGGAAAAGGGACCTCGGCCATACATTCCGGCCACATTTCGCAAGGAAGTGTTCCACGCAGTTCACGACTTGGCGCACCCCGGCATCAGGACGACAAACCGGTTAGTCACCGGAAAATACTTCTGGCCCTCCATGAACAAGGATATCAATTCCTGGGCCAGAGAGTGCATCGCATGCCAAAAGTGTAAAGTCTCCAGGCATGTAAGGAAAGAAGTGGGCTCATTCCCCCGCACTACCAAGCGTTTCCACACCATACACCTCGACATAATAGGGCCTTTGCGAGACTCGCACGGTTATAAGTATTGCCTCACAATCATCGACAGGTTCACGCGGTGGCCTGAGGCAATACCTCTGAAAGACATTACGGCGCAATCATGTGCTGAAGCCCTCTGTCGAGAGTGGATACCTCGCTTTGGCGTCCCTGCAGTGGTCATCACTGACCAGGGAATGCAATTTGAGTCCACCCTTTTCTCCGAGTTAGGCAAACTCCTTGGTTTTAAACGCCAGCGGACTACGGCATACCACCCACAATCCAATGGGATGTTGGAACGTTGGCACCGGACGCTGAAAGCCGCCATTATGGCACGCGACGACCCGTCCTGGACGTAAGTCTTGCCTCTCGTCCTACTCGGCCTTCGTACAACCCGCCGAGAGGAATTTGCTGCCAGCCCCGCGGAGCTGGTTTACGGGGAGAACCCAAGACTCCCAAGTGATCCGGTCTTCGACAAGAGATCGGGTCTCACGGAGTCGGGGTTGGTGCGTCTGCTGAGGGACAATCTCCGACACATCAAAGCGCCACCACCCTCTCGACACTCGTCCATACCTGCTTGTTCGCCCAAGGAACTGGACACATGCACGCATGTGCTGATCAGAACGGATGCCGTCCGGAAGCCGCTGCAGCCTCCATATGAGGGCCCGTACCGCGTTCTCGAGCGGGGAGAACATTTCTTCCAGCTCGAGATCGGTGGTCACAAAAAGGCGGTCTCTTTGTCCAGGCTGAAACCCGTGTGCGCCCCGAAGCAACGTCGTGTCCGCTTTGTGGATTAACGGCGAACGAAGTTCGGGGATCAGTCGCCGAAACCCCTAGGTTTCAACTGGGGGCGGAGTGATGTGGCGCGGCAGGATTCGCGGCATTCGAAATTTATTTCGAATGTTGCGAGTGCCAACGAATAGATGGCGCGGATCTATCCACTTTGCGGAACACGACACGGGAGTGGAGGACCGGCGAGTGTGCCATGAGTTAGGGGCAGAAAAGAAACAAATGAAGTGAGACGTCTTTTCTGCCTCTAACGTTTGAGAAGCAACAATACAAGTTCAGTTTTTCTTGTGAATATTTAAACTATACAGCAAATGGATAAAAGCGCCTTATAAATGTTTATTATAATATATGTATTTATTATTGGATAAATACTTAAAAATCATCAATTTCCACCCCTCCCATTCCCCGCTTTTATAACAAGCGTCTGCCTTTGATTTGATACCCAACATGACTATATTTGGTGAACAAAAATTTGACACCCCTCTTTTGCATGTATGGGGACCCCCCTTCCCCCCTAATCTCAACGTGAGTGATATCCTCACTGCATGTCTGGGCGTTCACAGTTCCCACCTTCTCACCAAATTTCGTGTCAATCGGTATAGCCGTTTCTGAGAAAAGCGTGTGTGACAGACAGACAGACGGACATTGAATAAGGTTTTGTTTTGCAAACCTTAAAAAGCAAGTGTAACTTCCACCCTAAGTGCGGATTCTCTCTACTCCCCTGGTTGAGTCCAGACATGGGGTTGCCGATACAGATTACTGACGACATTACTGGAGACTACTCTGGACATCAACGATGTTTCAATAGCGATTTCATAAATATTGCAAGGGCATTGGAAAGCCATTGTAAACCCCCCAAAGGTAGCAACGCGAAATATGATTTGTGGTTCTCCATCGACACATGTTCAAAAAATGTTATGCAGTTTCTGTGGACCTATTAAACATTCCTATACCACGCATAAGAAACTTAGTTTTCAACAAGTGCACCCCTATGGCCACAAAGCTAACTGTTACAATAACCCTCTGCACTGTTCACAGTGGTATAATAGGAAGAATACGTGGAGGATGGATTCACGTTTCATCTACATGCTCTATACTTTTTAGTTTTTTGACAGCATTTATTTTCAACGTAGTTCCGCAGGCATGACGCATTCCGTAAAACTCCAATAATAGCTCGGCAGACCAAATTTTGCAGAATCTTTGTTTGGAGCATGGAGGCTCTCCTACCTGTCCTTATGCGGAGCCTACCCCATGAAATGGCTAGCCACTGCATCAATTGATGTACCATCACATGAACTTCCAGAACAGGGAACAGTCATTAATAATCCGAAAGTAAAGAGCTGTGGGTTCAAAATGAGGAATATATCTCAAACATGAACAAAGGTTTTAACAAATGACCGAGGACAATATTCTGATTCACATCTTTTGGATTAAAAATATCCTACTTTTAAAGAAACATTCCTCAATTTTATGCTTCCTGTGGAAATTTCTAGTATGTGTTCTGCCTAGAGGTTGTTCATATAGTTGCTGGACAATCTACAAAGTTCCTTCGGACCAACATTTTTCAATAATGGTATTATAATTAAATACAATATAGAAAGATGATACTAACTTCTCATGCAATTGCTATGAAAGGTTGCAGAAAATCTACATTATCAAGCAAAGGTGAAAAAGTAGGACTCAGTCTGGACGTTTTTTTGTGATAAGAATAGGGCGAAATACCTGATAAAATTATCCACCCGGATCGACAATTCGAATATTACACACTATTCCTCTGTCATTCGTCAGCTTACTGATTCCGGTAAGTTTCGAGGTCGATGATTTGTTTATAGACACTTATAGATACTCTAAAATGTTAATAGATGATCATTCGACATCATTAGATTGTTGACTCATAAAGTTGTTTTCACTTAACTTTATTCTACTAGAAAGAATAATATTCGAACAAAATAAAATATCAGGGGTATTCTGGCTCGCAACTAGAGCCAACGAAGGTTAAAATTAAGTAACCTGTAGACTGTAAGTAGACATTAAATATTTTCACTTTTTTAATCAATTCCAGAATTTATTCTCACAAATAAATTAACAGTTCAGTATGGTATTCATAGCAGAAATCATTAGTATATCCAAACATTATTATTATGATATATATATTTTTTTAATTTTATACAATTAACTTTATATAAAATAATTTTCCGTATCTTTTATTCACAAAAAAAACTGGAGTGAAGCACCATCATCAATGCCTTTATTTACAGCATTTTTCTTTTGTATCTGCTCCTTTGCATGGGCAATTGCAGCACGCGTCACATTTGCATTGTTCTGATCCGCACTTCTCTGATGGACACTTACAATCTATACAATAAGTAAATAATAATAATAAATAAATTTTTTTTAAAAAATGGTGTGGAAATAGCTATGTTTACCTTTGCAGCACTTTGGACAACCCATTATGAACGGAAACTTTTTAGAGAATGCAAAATCGTTGATTTGAATCTCTGCGACGTTTACTTGAATTATGCATTTCCCAACCCCCGTGAAATCTTATTTATACATACCTCATTAGATTTCCGTGTGCAATTTTGCAGCCAACTTTTCAGACAGCATATAGCAGTTGTATAGTGTAAGCAATGAGTTATCTGCAATGGTATGCTGAGATACTAAGCTTCAACAGATAAGCATATCAGCAGCTTACTATACTGATATTACTAAACAAAGTAAACACTTACTCTTAGGTAGTAAAGGAAATGCAAAATTGGAGGCGTGTTACATTGTTTTCCAAAACAATATGAAGCAATCACAACAATGATATATATATTTAATGAAAACCCTAATATGAAAAATTACACATTACGCATTGATTAATATAGTCAGACTTCTCAAAAAGACAATGCCTATTTTCTTCTTTCTTCAAAGAACACTGCTCATAGAATCTGGTCAACAAGAGGATCCGTTGGGGCTCGGTTATAAAGTGGTAAACCAATATAATTAATGCCGAAAAGATGGACCGTATTGCACGTATTATTCCCAGCACATCATGAACCCGTAGACGACAGCAGCATGGATGGCGCCGAGCATTGCCTACTTTTCTCCATAAAAAGGCCGGAAATGGTAGTCTTCCCTGTGAAAAACAAAACGCCATTCAGGCTGCAGCCTCAGTTCTGTCTGCTGCCGTGGGAGTTTCCTCCAAGGATGGCAAAATGTCGCAGGGAAAATTTACCACCCTCCGGGAATGCCTGTGAAAAAAAATTGAAGCCTGGAACGAAACCGAAACTTAGCGATCAAGGTTTTCGAGATGAGCTTCTCCATTTGGAGTGCACTGATGACGCTGTCTTAAAGTAACAGGTAATCCCGGCTTTCATTTCTGGCGGTCGGCCCAAGTTCACTATTGCCAACACTGAGCTGCGCAGGACAGAACATATCGGATGTTGCTTACGGCGCCCTCGAAGGAAGGCAGAGGACATCATCCGCATGTTGAGTGAACAAAACCCGGGCATGAATGCCAGGAAGGACAAATCTATAAACGTGGAGGGTTTCAACTTGGTGTTCGAATTGGACGAAAAGAATTTGAATGTGCTCAGGGGAAGTCATCATATGGTGCTCCACTTTTTCCTAGAGAAATTTAAATTCAATCATATCTCCTATTATGATTGTCATTTCCACTTTGAAAGGGAAGAACAATGATTGTCTTCTACTTACACAAAATAGAGAACATTTCAACACTTTAAGTGCGCCCTCCCGCAATGGAGCTGTGCACAGAAGGTTTGTGGCGGAACCCCCTTATGGGGGCCACTTTGTGTGACCAGATCTATGCAAACGGGACACCGCAAACCAGTGAAGGTGTTAAGTGAAAAACACACCAATGGCCTGCGTGATGACATGAGACCTTTCATGGATGAGGACATGGGAACTGCTGTACCTTTAAGTGCGGCTATTCTCAGAGAAATCAAACACGAGGGGATCGAGTTTCTGGAGGTATTGTGTGAAGGAAAATCCGTCACACGCCGACCGAGACATATGCTTCTATTTTCCATTACGCATTAGACTAAATTTATGTCGAAAAACATAAAGATTGGTCAAGTTATCCTGCAGCATGCCTTCTGATATCTGTTGGTACCGATGCTGGCAAAGCTGCGGGACTGCTCTCTGGTGGAAGAGGGTTTGATTTAGTAGAATCTACGGTATTGAATTGGTAAACTGGGTAGGATCCTTTACTATGCAAGATCCAAAAGAAAGAAAGCTTGTATCTTATGTCAAGACTAACTACAGTTGTCGACAATACCAGATTAATGGCGAGAGGAAAAATAGCATAGTCGCCTCTGCTCATTTCCCCTATGGTTCTGATTTGGTTGCGTAGGCAGAATAAAGTGGTATCAAACTGGTAGGTGCGATGCGAACGCTCAAATATTTGTTGGGGCAGTAGCAAATGCAATCACAGAGGAGAGATGCTATTAGATTTCATCACTTCAGTTGGTCTCATGACTGCAAACGTACGTTCTTGGGACCGTGACGAAATGAAGTAATTGACCTAACAATCTGAACTTCGAAAGTGTTAGAGTTGCTTGCACACTGGCGGGTGCTAGACAAAGTCTCACTGTCAGATCAGCGATACCTAGAATTTAATCAGACTATTGCGGGCGAACAGTTTGCAATGCAAAGACGGACTCCTAGCAAAGTGAATTGGACAAAGTTCAATGAACTTCTTGGCAATAAAGTACAGCTCCCTAGGCGACTAAGCACTCCTTTGGCGCTTGAAGATGAATTGGAAACTCTGAACTGCACATTTTTAGAGTGCTATGAAGAGGTTTATCCTATTTACTGAGGCGAAAGCGGTAAAGCGGCTCCTTGGTGGAACCGGGAACTGCAAAAACTCAGGAAATCAACCAGGCGACTTCTGAACCGCACTTGCAAAAGCAATAACAACGATGACTGGTTAAACTTCCGAAGCGAAGTATATGTGATCCTAAGGGCGGCAAACTGTGTGATTGATGAACTGTATTTCTAGATTCAATACGGTGGAACTACTCTCGATTCCTGGTCATTGAGGCGTAGAGGGAAATGAAATCTTGGATGCTTTAGAGGGTTGAATCTCCCCCATGACGCAACTGGAACCAGCAATTGGAGTACCAGTAGCATTGACTAAGGCTATCTTCAAAAATGTTGCTAAATGTTGCTAGACACACCAAACTTTTCCTGTTAGTGCGGAACATGCGTATCGCAAAGGATATCCTGTCGAAAAGCAGGAATATTGTACGCATTTTGATAGGCCATAATGCACTAGCTGGACATATGTTCAGAATAGAAAATATTCAAGTTGAAACGTGTCCTGTAATGAAGAACCGGATTACATGGAGGATTTCCTATGTGAATGACCGCCTATGGATCTGAATATTCATTAATAGTCTGAAAGCAAAGAGCTTTGGGTTCAAAATGTGGAATGCGTCTCAAACATGAACCAAGGTTTTACCCAACGACGAAGGACAATATTTTCATTCACACATTTTAAATACCAGTAAATTAAGCGTAATCCTACTTTTAAGAAAACATCCCTGAATTGTATGCCTCTTTTAGAGAATTTTAATATGTGTTCTTCCAGGGGCGCATTCATATCTGCAGTTACTGGACAATCTACAGAGATCCTTCCGACTGACATTTTTCCAGAATACAGATGTAGAATACAGAAAGATGATAATAACTTCCCATGCAACTGCTATGAAAAATTATCAAGCAAAGGTGAAAAAGTAAGGTTTCAGTCTGGAAGTTCTTTTGTGATAGGAATATACCCTCTACTCCATGACTATTTGCCAGCTTGTCTACAGAGTCTTATAGAAACTCAACAATGTTAAAATGAAAGATTGCCTTGGAAGATATTTTTCCGTTTTATTGGCTAAAAGTATCTAATTTGAACAAATGTGTATTTCGGGGACCAACTGCGCCTTCATCCGTGTTTTTATCTTCTGAAAAAATGTTCGCCCATTTAGGTTTTTATACCTGTTCTTGTGATTATAATATCTCAATTAGGCTTCTATTCTTCTCCTTAAACTTCCACCAAGGTGGAAAAGTTGTTGCCCATGTCCGTGTTTAACCTTTTTCCGTGGGGAATTTTCGGGAGGTAGAGACTCTCGTAGGAATCTAGTCTCCTAACGTCGTTCTCCTCCCTCAAGATATTGACGTTGTCCAATGACAAATGGTGTCCCTGCTCTATTATGTGTCTGGCCACCGCGGACCTTATATGTGGGTTATTCTTATTTTTAGCAGATTCGGCCTCCTTTAAGTGTTCTAATATCCTGGTGTGGACTAGTTCTTTTGTTTGCCCTAGGTAAATCTTGTCGCAGTCTGGACAGGAGATCTTATAAATGCCGCCTTTTTCAGTACATTCTTTTTTGTCCTTGACTGATCATAACCGGGTCCTAAGTAAGTATCGTCTGCTGCTCGAGGTGACCCAGAATCCACGTTGTTTTCACGTAACTCTATTCTAAGAGAAAGAATAATATTCCAACAAAATATAATATCATGGGTATTCTGGGTCACAACTAAAGTCCATGATATGAAAGCAGAAGGTTAAAATTAAGTCACCTGTAGAATGTAAGTAGACATTAAATATTTTCACTTTTTTAATCAATTCCAGAATTTATTCTCACAAATAAATTAACAGTTCAGTATGGTATTCATAGCAGAAATCATTAGTATATCCAAAAATTATTATTATATATATTTTTTTAATTTTATACAATTAACTTTATATAAAATAATTTTCCGTATCTTTTATTCACAAAAAAAACTGGAGTGAAGCACCATCATCAATGACCTTATTTACAGCATTTCTCTTTTGTATCTGTTCCTTTGCATGGGCAATTGCAGCAGGCGTCACATTTGCATTGTTCTGATCCGCACTTCTGTGCTGGGCACTTACAATCTATACAATAAGTTAGTGTACAAATGAAGTAAATAGAACAAAGTTATTAAAAAATTGGTGGTAGCACTTTGGACAACCCATTGTGAACGGAAAATGTTTAGAGAATGAAAACTCGTTGATTTGAATCTCTGCGACGTTTACTTGAATTATGCATTTCCTAACCCCCATGAAATCTTATTTATACATACCTCATTAGATTTCCGGGTGCAATTTTGCAGCCGACTTTTCAGACAGCCTACTTGTATAGTATAAGCAATGAGTTATCTCCAATGGTATGCTGAGATATTGAACTACAACAGATAAGTATATCAGTAGCTTTCTATACTGAAAATACTAACCTAGGTAAAAACTTACTCTTAGGTAGTCAAGGAAATAAGGATAAGAAAGAAAGCATCTTTTGTCTATGAGTGCAGAATTGGAGCAGTGATGCATTGTTTTCCAATCACAATGATGATATATGTATGATATTTGGTGAAAACACTGAAATGGTAAATTATCTCTCTCTATTTCATAATTCCTATCCCGTCTTTCATTTAAATACAATATTTAATATATCAAATAATTAATTTTACTTATTTTTTTTAAGCAATCTAACAACTGGTCTCTATTCGTTAAATAGTCCAATTTCAATTAAAAAATTTCAAATTCTATTTTTTTATAATTTGACAATGGTGCAAGTCAGAATTGACCAGGCAAACCGTACGTTCACCCTCATAGACTTGTCCATATTGCACACTATTGGGTGCAGGCAGGTGGTTGATCGTGGGCTAGGGGAATGACCTGCCGCACACTTAAACACAACAGTGTGCGTTGCTGTTGACGCTGAGCCGGCGTGGACTTTTAAGTTCGAAGCCATGGACCGGGAACGATAATTAGCGGGGCCGGCATCGGTTGATCGATTGGCAACGGAATAGCTGGACCAGAGAGTAGATGCTGTGTCTTGAAGGAATTCAATTGTCAATTGTCGAGAACCTTAGATCTGACATGGATTTTTATAAAATATTGGACGGCGGTGAATTCTTTGAATATAAACCTGGAATTTTCAAATTTTATTTGGGGAATACCTAATAGCGTGCATGAAAGAAGTTTATGTTTTTGTATAAAAAGTGGACAAAGAATATATTCCCACATCTTTACCAGAAAGGGAGATTCACCGAGTTAGGTAGGAAAAAGTATTTAGTGTCCCCTGATTTGACTGAAGGACAGTTCTATTTCTTAAATCGTAAACGGATTCTTTTACGCCCAGGAGATGCGTTTTTTTTTTTCATAAATGGTGTGATTCCTCTGACATCAGTTATATTGGAATCGCTGTACTGGAAACACCAGACGTGTCGAGAACTTGAGTAGAATCAAGAGACTCCAAAACAAGTCGGGAAGAGGTTAGATATTGTCTTCTATTTGTAGTCTAGCCTAAAATTGATAGACCCGTAGCTTACTCCAAACTACAATTTTTATTTTTCAGTGTAGATATATATTTCGGAAGCAACTTACCCCCTTCATCAGTACAAAGCTATATTGTAGTTTGGAGTAAGCTACTGCTCTATCAATTTTAAGGAAAACTGGGCGCATCGAGTATAAACGTTTTGTGTTCATCTTATGTGAGAAACTCTCTATCCACAATTAAATTGATCTAAAGGATCTTCACACATTTTCACTTTACTCGGTGCATAAAAGCATATATATATATATGTTATGCACGTAAATTAAAAACCGCAAGTACCCAGGTACACGCATGTATATTATATTGGTTACTACCCGCAAGGTCTATTAAAAAATAATTAAAACGAAAAAATAATAACAACAACAATCCATATCGAATCAGGGCCTTGAAGTATGTTAGAACACATCATTCAAGACCGTCATGGTGCACTACAGTACACTGTAGGAGGCAATGTAGTCAGCATTGCACTCGCCCGAGATGATAACCCTGATTTAACTCAGGTAGGTATTCACAGCTGAGTCGACTGGTATCCGACATCCAATCACGATAACAAATCCCTCTGCCACCAGTGAGATTTGAACCCCGACCTTCCACCTAGCTCTAACCACTTGAGTCATCCGGATGCCAGCCAGAAAGCCATAAAAAGAAAACTAAAATGTCCCCATGGACCCCGCCGTTCATATAAGTCAACTTTATATGATGTTGACATCATATACTTCTTAGGGTTCAATTTGACGAATATTATGCATTGTACTTGTTTCGCGTCTCTAATGTGTACAGATAAGCTTCTGCAACGCAGTTGCAAGTCGGGGCATTTTAGTGTAGGTACTGCCTATTAGATATACTGTGACCAATGGTAGGTTAGTGGGAGAATCCGTCGAGAACTCTCCGTCACAATAGATCTACTATAGGCAGTACCCACACTAAAATGACCCCACTTGCGAATGGGCTGCAGAAGCTTAGCTGTACACATCAGAGACGCTGAACAAGGAAAAGGCATAATCTTCGTCAAATCGTATTGGTAAGAGAGAGATCGGTGAGCTTTTGGTATTCTGGTCCTACTGCCATGCTCACCCATATAGCAAAAAGTTGTATCACGTATTTACTTATACATAAGCAAAAACTTGCCGATCTCACTAATGCATTGGCAAGCCCGGGCGATATGTCAAACACAGCTGATCGGATTTTTGTTACATCTCGCTCATGCTCAAGGACAAAACAATTTGAAATCCTGCATACTCGCACTGATTTCCCCCGTTTAGGGGCAAGGGGGGTGTGGTAGCTGTCTAGTATCTAACTGTGCTCTCCGTAACATCAAACGCTTATGCAGAATGCTATATATATTTCTGCATGATTTGAATCTGTGTGAGAGTCCCAGAACAGCAAGGGAAGCCGTGAGGGATTTAAATACAATACCTATAGCTGGCTATATTATGGGAACTACAACCACCCGCTCGTAATTCGCTGAAAAACCTCCCTTAAGTTCATCCTAGGACCACGAATTTTGCAACAATTTAGGCTATAACATAGAGCATGATACTACTAAGTTTGATGGAAATCGTACTATTACTGACAAAGTTATAATTGGTCAAAGTTGTCCCTTCTTTGCAAATTCAAAACTTTGAATGTTAATATCATGCGAAAGTGGATATTCTCACATAATATATGAGTATATTACGTGCGAGCTACTAATGGGACAAATGTCCCCTCAAATGGCTTTATAAAAGAATGACACAAAACCTTTGAACCATTCAGCTTCCGGTTTCCGCAATGCCATACAGGTATTTTTTTTTTCTGTAAATAAATCTTTAAGTGGTAGGGTCGAGATGAATCTTTAACTATGCACACGCGGAACTATCATGCACTCATCGTTAAACAAAATCTTTCATACCTGAAGCGTTGTCGTAGACTATTGTTGATGTCGAATAGTTTTGAGAGTGATCCTACTGCTTTTTGGCTCATAATTAGCCTAGTCAGTCTTATTAATTTCGTCGGGATACCGAATTCTCTCATGGCCGTGTACAGCTTTACCCTGGCTATGCTATCATAGGTGGCTTTAAAGTCGATGGAAAGATGGTACGACTGATGTCCATATTCCAACAGTTTTTCCATCGCTTGCCGCAGATAGAAAATCTGATCTGTTGCTGATTTGCCTGGAGTAAAGCCTCTTTGGTATGGGCCAATGATGTTGTGGGCGTATGGGGCTATCCGGCCTAATAAGATAACGGAGAATATCTTATAAGTGGTACTCAGCAACGTGATACCTCTAAAATTGCTGCACTGCGTGATGTCCCCCTTTTTATGTATGGAACAGATAATGACGGACTGTTTTTTCTATACTTGGTGGTGGCAGTATTTGTCCGTCGTCTTCAGTTGGAGAGTCCTTCAACTCGCCGATGTTTTGGTTGTTCAGTAGTTCATCAATATACTCAACCCATCGCTCCAATATGCTCATTCTTTTGGAAATCAGATTTCCCTCTTTGTCTCAGCAGGATGAACATCGAGGTGTCTAAGGCTTCATCCTGACTTGAGGCTGACTTGTAGGTAAAACTTCCTTACCTGGTGCGGTTTCTCCCAGTACTTTGCGTGCTCACAGAACTGTTGATTCTCCCAGGCTTCCTTTCCCGTCTGTGAAGTCGCTTTCCGCTCGCCGGAGTTCGGGATAAGTCTCTGCGCGTGCCCGCGTCCTTTAAGAATGCAATATTACTCGGTATGCAGTATTCTTCCGTTCCGTTGCTAGCTTACATTCGATGATGTTCCGATGTTGTATGTTTCGACTTTTCTTGCAGCTGAGGCCAAGTATGTTTGTGGTCGTATTTATGATAACGTTCTTTAGGTGATTGTGAAGATCATTTGTTGATTTTTCATCTCCAGGATCTCTGTTGACTGCTTCTATTGCGACATCCATCTCCCTCTTATAGGTGTTGCAGTATTAACTTTCATTTGATATTGTGTATTGCGTCTCATAAATTAAGCATATGGTGCGAAAACGCAAGGTTAAAATTAAGTCCTTTGTGGAATCTAAATAGGCGTGAAATGTAATTTCATAATGCAATATTTTCACTTTTTTACTCATTTACGCGATTTATCCTGATAAATAAATTAATAGCTAAGTATGGTATTCATACCAAAAATCATTAGTATACCCAAACATTATTATGTATTTTTTTAAATGTTATACAATGTTTCCTTTTAACATTATATAAAATATTTTTCCGTGTTTTTAATTTACAAAGCAAACTGAAGTGAAGCACCATCATTCCATGAGCTTATTTACAGCATTTTTCCTTGGTATCTACTCCTTTGCATGGGCAATTGCAGCAGGCGTCACATTTACATTGTTCTGATCCGCATTTCTTTGCTGGGCACTTACAATCTATACAATAATTTAGTGTATAAACGAAACGAAAATAAATATTTTTACCTTTGTAGCACTTTGGACAACCCATCGTGGACGGAAACTTTTTAAAGAAAGAAAACTCGTTGAAATAAATCCCTGCAACGTTAACTTTGATTATGCATTTCCCAACCCCCGTGAAATCTTATTTATGCATACCTCAGTAGATTTCCGTGTGCAATTTTGCAGCCGACTTTTCAGACGACTTAGTTGTATAGTGTGAGCAACGGGTTATACCCTTTTCTGTCGAAGCTCAATATCGCAACATATCATTGGAGATAACGCATTGCTTACCCTATACAATTATGCTGTCTGAAAAGTCGGCTGCAGAATTGCACACGGAAATCTAATGAGGTATGTATAAATAAGATTTCAAGGTGGTTGAGAAAAGTATAATTCAAGTAAACGTCGCAGAGATTCAAATCAACAAGTTTTCATTCTCTAAAAAGTTTCCATTCGCAATGGGTTGCCCAAAGTGCTGCAAAGGTAAACATAGCTATTTTCATACCATTTTTTTAATCATTTTTATTTATTTACTTCATTTATGCACTAACTTATTACATTATCAAATTGTTGCGCAGATTGTAAGTGCCCAGCAGAGAAGTGCGGATCGGTACAATGCAAATGTGACGCTTGCTGCAATTGCCCATGCAAAGGAACAGATACAAAAGAAAAATGCTGTAAATAAAGGCGTTGATGATGGTGCTCCACCTGTGAATTGAAGAGACAGAAAATAGTTTTGGATAAAATTAAAAGAAAACGTTGTGTACAATTTAAAAAAATATCTATTGTTACTAAACTTGGGTATAATGGTGACTTTTGGTATGAATACCACACTTAACGGTTAATTTTAGGTGATTGCCAGAATAAATTATGCAAAATGCGAAAATATTGAATTATGAAATCTCATCTAATGCATAGTTTTGATTCCGCAGAGGACTTAATTTTAACATTGCGTTTTCACATTATATTCTTCATTTATGAGGCACAATAGATAATACTCATCTTCTTATTTTCTTCGGGTGTCATTCCTTTAATAGTTAAACCAAGCCAGCTTCATGAATCAGCAATCTAAAGGTTTCGAATATATAGTATAATATAGCCATAAAAACATCCAAATTGAAGGTATGGATTCGGACGACATCCCCGCATATTGCAAGCAAAAACACCTGCTGTGGCAATAATTAAGTCTAAATTACTGAGGAAATTTTAACGGCGTATGGATTTTGTCCTGAAAACTGAGCTGTTCAGGAAAAATAAAATCGTGGCAATCAACACCTTCGCCATTCCCGTCCTTCTATATTCTTTCGGTGTGATTCAGTGAATTAATACCGATTTAGGGTTGTTCTTGCAAACAATAACATGCACAATAGAACTGGGGATACTTGATTTACAGATATTACACGACAGTCACGAGCATTTTCTTTGTGAGTTTTTCTTTGAGAAACGATCCTCTAGCCAATTACATCAGACTACCGCCAAGGCATATAACAAATTGTCTCCTTTGAACTTGAGAATCAGAAAATGGGATCGCATTCATTTAGACTATATAAAGATTTTGTTGTTGCCAGGCATTGACATCGAAGCCTCCAATAAATGGTTGACTAACGGTGTACTATTCTATGAGACCGAATCATTGCTCACTTCAATTTAAGATGCTTCAGTCCAAGCAAAAAATTATAAACTGTACATTCGTCATGACTCCGTTTTAGGTTATGCAACTGTGAAGAGGAGACCATCCAGCACATAACGTCTGCGTGCAGGATGTTGACCGGTACGGAGTACACCAATCGTCATAACCCCGCCTGCAGAATTCTCCATCGAAACATTGCGTTTAAGTATAGCTTAGTGGTAACCTAATATCCTTATTATAAGTATAATCCGCAGAGAATCTTGGAAAATGATCGGGCCAAACTTATATGGGATCACACTATTGCCAGCGACCACAGTGTGTAAGAATAGACCCGATCTAGTTCTGTTTCCGATGGATAACCCAGCGTGCTTCATAATCAATGTGGCCGTATGGTTAGACCAGAATACTGTTGATAAATAGCAAGAAAAAAAATGCGAACTACGGCCCCTCAGCGGACGATGAACAGACTAAACTGGAGACTACAAAATATCAAAGTCATCCCAGTCGTGATTTCAGCCTTCAGTCACGCAAACCTACATAAAACATTGAAAACACTGGGCCCAAGGGCTGGACTATACATTATATGCAAAAAGCGGTCATCCTTGCAACCTATGCTATAATCCGAAGAGTCCTGCCAATAACAGTCTGGCCTAATGGACTCCAGTATTAATTTGTACTATCTTGTCTGTCTGTCATTGCTTGACGTGTTGCCCAATCGGGGATGTATTAAAACATTTTCGCATGGTCGCACACACTTTGCGTTGAAACGCATCATCACTGTGATGCGGCCCTGTAGATGTTGCCTTCAGTCCATTCTTAGGTTGGTCGCCCCTCGGTCCAGTTGGGTGAGAAGAGAGTTTGTGGGCTTTTTTTTAGCTATATATGTAATTGCAAACGCATCACCGCTGTAATGCGAGCCCTTGGATGTTGCCTTCAGCCCATCTTATATATATATATATTTAAAAAACACCCACGAACCCTCTTTCCGCCCTCATGGGCTGAACGTAATATTCTATTCGCATCGCAGCGATGATACGTTCCTACACAGAGTGTGTGCGACCATGGGAGAATGTATTGCTACATCCCGATTGTCGCAAATACTTCGTATTGATGTTAATCGAAAACAGCACCAATCAGACCAGACTGTTACCGTTCATTCCTCGATCCGCTTTCATGAGTCCACAGTCAATCATATCTTGTAACACCTCTTCGGAACGTGGCTGACGACTTGTGCAGCATCCGAAGAAAAGAGCATTTTTGGTGGCGGCCCAATATTCATCGATATTCTCAGGCAAATTACTCAGTACATCTGCCGCTCGGCCAGCAAGATAGCTCCCCCACTGTCGAGCTACAGATGGATCAAATAAGCAGTGAAGGTTGAATTTAGGGGGTTGCAGCTCCCCAAACCTGCAAGAAGCGGGTTGCATTACGGAAGCGAAAGTAAGCAACCATCAGATGGTGTTCCTTTTCGAGGCCGATGTCAGCGCTTTTCTTGTTTCACACATTCAGAAGACAACTCCTAAGCCGACTGCTGATCACGATGTGGTCGATCTGATTACTCGTACGCCTCTCCTAAACAGTGTGTAATTGCTCATAGGAAGTATCCTTCTCCACTATATCGAAAGTCTCCGTTGGCGAATAGCACTGCACAATTGCGAAGCTCCTTAGTCTGAACAGGAATCTTGCCATCAGAATTTTGTCAGAAATCGACTCCCTGGTCATGAAAGCATGCCTTGCGATAACCGTCAGAAACAGCTTGACACAGGATTTGGGTCAGCTACCATTTGACTGCCCAGAGTACAAAAACGTATTTCCGCAGGAAGGAAGGGAATACTCTCTACAGTCCTACCATCTTACTTGGCTTAAACTCAGAATGATCAGATTTTATTGTTAGAATTCTCGCTTGAGTTGTAGAAAGTGAGTATTCTGGGGACCTACAATACCATTGTCGAAATGCATACGCACCTTCCAGAAACCAATTATGGTCCCTTTAGCTATTCATCAAAGGTGTCCAGCGTGAGTCCCTATCTGAAGTTTGTTGACGTTTCAGTAGCGGTATAGTTTCGAAATCGGCCCTTTTTGACGCCTTGACTTTGAGTATACTCTAAAGGGACAAAAACCATGAAAAAATCGATCGTTTTGCATTTTTTGATTTAATATACTTTAGAAAACACATTCTTTATTTTTATAAAGAAATTAAAAAAAAAAAAAAAAATTATGGTAGCTGTAGTGCGGCAGCTGCCAGGGAGAACTGACCCGCAGAGTGGCGTAAACATCTGCGAAGAAAGGTAACAGGCCGTACATACATAAGCCAGCTCACAGCTCTATATAATAATGTGGCATATCCGTTGTGGTAGTTGTGGTGTGTGGTTTCGAAAAGTATCAAAAAAATATAATTATGATAAAATACGATAAAAACATATTAGATAAATTACAATTGTTTAGAATAGAATAAGTCTTCAAGATAAGAAATACAACTCATTGTAATCTATTTAACGGCATCTATATTTAGAGTATAATGTTAACCCGCGGTAATTTGTATGCAAGGTATTAGGCTTGATTTTGTAAAATAACGAAAATTCGAGACAAAACTGAACATAATCAGCTCAAATTCACGTGTAGCATAAATATGCATGGGAAATTATTTGCAAACTTGGCAATGACCCAAGGTTGACTTAGCGCTGTTCTTTGGATTTTGCTCTTCTTTTTTTGTACTTTATAAATTTGAGTCTACTAAGCCCGTAAGCAAAATTTATATATAAAATAAGTGTTCAATGCAATAAACATTCAATCTGGTTCAAGAACACAGGTCTTTTATTTCGTTTAAAGCTTAGGTGAAATTGCCTAAGCACTTGGCCATATTTGGTTCACACTTACATATATTTCCACTTCGAACTTTTATCTTAAAACTGTATAATGAAGTCGATTTACACTCTATGTAGTTATCTGTCAAACGTAGTATATTTCAAGCGGGTAATAGTTCTGTAACTTGGAGCTCATAATATAGTACGCTTGTCGTCCTGTCCCTTCGCCAGTCTAGCTTAAAGGGGTCATCCCGTGTGAAGGCCGTTTTTTTCGCTTTTTTTAGAAATTTTTTTGTGAGGAACTAGAGAAAGACACAAATACGAATTTTTCATCATAGATTTATTAATATCTTGAGCGTGTATAGTAATTTTTCCAGCCCGATCGCATAGTTCCTTATTGAAATCTCAGTATTTATACACCCATCTCCAATAAAAAGGTGTTTTTCTGCTGCCACCCTAGAGGGCGATCATATTAAAGAAAAAAAGTAAACGGTTTTTTAACGTACAAACTTAACTACAGTCCAAAAACTAGGATTATTAAAAAATATTAAACACTAAATTTTTGGTGCCTCCTTAAACTTTTTTTCGTGAATTTTGGTGTTTTTTTACGGCTTCTTCTATGAATAAAAAAAAATACTGAATGAATCGCAATTATCCTAGTTTGCGGACCGTAGAAATATGTTCTGAATAAGTCGTGAACATTTCATAGAATTTCGTTGGATAGATTTTGCGCTATGGTGGCAGCCGATTGTCAACATGCGGTTTCGAGAAAAACGCATTTAAAACGTAGAATGCGATTTTTAGCCATAAAACCTTAACTGACCGTTAATCTGCTATACCTAATCCACAAACCTTAGGTTTCTTGAAGAAACACATGTACGGCCTTGGCTTCAATTCTTGTCATTTTAGCGAAGCCATTCGAACGTCATTCGGACTGATAAATATGACGTTTATTACGGCAATCGACATAAATCTGGCATGTGACTTATCACGTGTTTAACACTATAATTTCCGAACGACTCCGAATATCAAAAAATCACTTTGTCCATATATTCTACACTATATCTAGATGCAATTGATGTTAAAAAAATTCGATTCCGCCGATCCGACACACGGGATGACCCCCTTAATCTTCTTCGCAGTAAAAAGAACTGGAATGTAATGCGCAACACGACTTCATCTGCCAGCGTGTCCCTGTGACTATATCAAGGTGCTGGCGCATCCCAGCCAACCTAACACAAGAGAAAAAGTGTGATGAGCGTCGTCCACCACTCCATTGCAAAATATCTAGTCAGGGAATCGTTCCTTTTCCGTCTTGGGTAGGTAAGACTGAAAACTTTCATGCCCATTTAGAAATTGGGTAAGGGAATAATCTCTCTGCTTTCGATTCAACCCCAAATCTAAATTGCCGATGAACCGCGCACTCTATCAGCCTCTTGATTCATCCTGCCAAGAGGGGTGCCACCCATTTAGTGTACGTCGCTGTTCTTCACAAGCAACCACTTCTTTTGAGTATTCTCACTTATAAATGGCTTTACGTTGTTTAGCCCGGAGATTGGCAGATACTAATCGCAAAGCTTCCCGTCGATGCATTTCGGCAAGGCGCTTACGATTACCACCTTAGTAAGGACATCAGCCTACACCTCGATCCCGTAGAACAAAACAGACTGCGTTGTACCATTAAAACGACTCCCAAGACTCCAGCTGCAACTTCTTAAATAATGAAACTAGAAAAGGTTTCATACTTGGAACTCCCTGTTTCCAATAATTGACAATAATGATAATAATGACTAAATTTTCGTCAAAACTTTTCAAGCTTTTACTCAGAAGTTTACACAAATAGAACTAATATATTTTGCGTTTCATTAATTCTATTTTTATAATTACTACTACTTTTTGTATACAATCTCATGTGTAATTCTTTTTACTATACTATTGAAGTGTGACAAGAGGAGAATGGAATGAACGGGGGAAAGTGAGAATAAGGGGCCCATACATTGAGGTTATTTTTTATCATAATTTTCACCGCGGGCCTGGATTTTCTCTTAAGGCCCTGATACTGTGCATTATTTTCAGCATCAGTGGAAATATCTTTCAACGTGTTATATATTTTCTATACAAAACAATACTGATAAGCTTATCTGCTTACTGGTTTACTATCTAATTGAAATAAACAAGTTCAAGATAGCTCAAGGCGAATTACTGCATATTTCCGCCGTCTGAAAAGTTGTGCACGAAGATTTATAGGAGCGTTTCGCTTATCTCGTATGTTACCAAGCCCCCTTTACCAAAATGAAGTTATTTCTTACTTACCGTAGACTGACTAGTACATGTCCTTATAAAATCAATAGCAAGTTTAACAGTTTAATAATAATTTAATATTTTCTCCTATAATTTTCTACGAATTATAAAATGACCTATTGCAGAAGCTAAATTTTTCGACTTAGCTGCTGTATCTCCTGGCTGCGCTACACATGCAATGACATTCTTATCAATGCTTTGATCTGACCGTTCCTACTTATCAGCACAGAGTTCAAGTGCTTAATAGTATAATTTCTTAACTGAAAAGTACAGATCAGATCATTCCAAATGTAAAACATGCTAATTACCAGTGAAGAAATAGAAGGCAGAGTTTACCTCCAATCTTTGCTCTTGATCTAAGTAGAAATTATCAGAAACTCCACCAGAATTGGGATTCAGATTCCAATAACACCGAAAATGAACCTTATCCATTGACTGCATTGACGAAGCTGAAAAAAAAACCCTGAAAAAGTTAATTAATAAGCGGGTGACTTATTTTGGCACCTTCTTATCAATAAATTTTTATTTTGAAGACTAGGCTCTTCTGTAAATGTTTATAAAATGCTGATAAGCTGCGTATAAACAATAGCTATATTTGTCCATTTGTTCGTGTAACGACGAATCTAACCAATGTTGAATTCGTGGTAAGTAAAGGTGTCATTTTGCGGCTTCTCTCACCGGGGTTGTAATCCACATAGTATATAACGCATCAAGAGCTCACACCTACCTTTATTGCTGAGTGTTGTCTAAAAATTTCAAATGTTCCGAGTATAAAAATAAAACTATCTAGCTACTTACTCTCGGTAGTTTAAGTACCGAGGACCTCTGAGAAAATATCAATTTTTAAGTTTTGTGTGAAACAAAAACGAGTCGATGTCTGTCTGCCCGTCCTTTCTTTTGTCGATGGAAGGTGGAAAGTTTCAGAAGATACCGCTGGCTCCTGCGGCACGGTTATGTGGGACTCTTACCCACTAAATCCACCTCCTTTTCCTCCCGCTCTCCCCGCGGAACTCCATTCGGTTTTACGTCACGGGGCTGGATCAGAATTTATTCTGCGCTCGTGTTCACATTCGTTTTTCTCTAGCACTCATTCTTTCGGCTGATTTCTTCCTGCTTAAGTTTCTTAGCGTGCAATCACCTTTTCGACTTCAGACCATATCCCCTTTGCTTTCACCATATGTTTCATTATATTTTCGGGTGTAAAGTGCTTTTTGGGTGTAGTTTCCAATGCAGCAATGCAGGACGCAAATTCGTCTTATCCTCTATTTCAAAAGTTGTATATGCTACTTATTCTTAGAAAAAAATCGTGGATTAAATTATTTATTAAATTGGAATATTGTGAATGAAATTTGTTTTTCTCTGGAATGTTAATTAACTTGCCGTCTTCCATTTTCACCGTTGAAAACCACCCGTTGCCGGTGTTAACTTTCAGTACATAATTTATTACAACTTTTCAACCCTAACATCCCTTGTCTCAGGAATTGGGTTGATTATTTGTAGTTTCCGGCTAATTCGTAGAAATTTTCAGGCCCCCGAGTCAATTTTCTTTGTTTTTGACCCCCGATAATTGGTATTCTTAATATTTCGTTCCAAATTGTAAGTCTCTTGACCATACGAATTATCGGGATTCTATTATATACGCAATACTCATTTTTTAGTTTAAAATCGTCTATGTAAACTGAATACAGTAGAGTCCTAATAATTCGTATCGTCAAGGGACTGACGATTTGATAGGAAATATCAGGATTACCAATTATCGAGAGTGCAAAATAAAGAAAATTAACTCTGGGGAGCCGGAAATACGAACTATCAATGTACTAATTGCCGGGATTCCACTGTAAAAGTTCTATGCTGTACATTTTATTCATTTGTTTGTAACAAGGATATTTTAGAAAAACAAATTATTTCCGTATTTTACAATTTAAATATGTTACACTATAAAATAAGAAAAGATAAAGCAAACTGTAATCGTTGTCTACTTCTTCTTCGTCTTTCTCTATAATTGGTCCATAATTTAGATCTGTCCTCTTAACAAGTCAATCCTTCGGCAATCACAAATTAAACCTAATCCTTTTTTACAATTACAAAAGATCATTTGAAGCAGACAATTTATTCATTTTGGAAGGCTTCCGTCATTTTGTTCTGCCAAATCAAATGCAGCCGTGATCGTTGATTCGGCCGGCCTTTTGGTCGTTTACCATCGAATTCTATGTTCAGACCAATCTAGGCAAGTGACCATACCAACGAAAATTTTCTCTCACAATTTTATCACAATTGGTGAAACTCCATATCGATCGCGAATCTTCTCATTTCACAAATAAACTTAGGCTTCAAAAGAAGACACTTTGTTTCATTGAACCTAGGCGTAGAGCAGAGGCACAGCTTTTGACCTCTTCTGCGTATACGATGACGGCTTTACAGTTTTTTACCAGGGCAGAGTCAAATCCTCAGACGCTGCCTCACCTCTGCCCTGGGAGCAGCGTGACCGAAGGGGCTCGCAGATGTTGAGTGCTCCTTCATATAATTCGCAGAACACAACATCGCTACGAATTATCATATATTGATCCGTCCGATCCGACTTCAAGTGGATGCTAACTTAGGATCCCGCAATTCTTTAAAAAAAACAAGGCTTACGAGTTATCCGTTTTTACGATTCTGCGCAGGTCAGAAGTGCAGCTCTAGAGCTCCTCTGGGAAAGCGGACGACATCTTCCGAGCTATCCGCCCCTATAAAGACGGCGATGCTTCATATGATGTTTTTTCATGTGTAACCGCGGAGCGTTTATAGCGTGAGTTCTGCAGTTCTTGACAAACCCCGCTTGATTCACAATTATTTCAAGGATTTTGCGAATATAAGAATGCGTTCAACGGGATTGGACCATAATTTAAACATTCTGCTAGCCTACCTTTCTTTTTCCATATTGGAACTGTGGTAATTTCTTGCCAATCAGATGGTGTTCTACTTTCCTCAATAACCTGATTGAAGAATTCACTGAGTCACAGTGTTGGGTCCCAGCTCATTGATCTCCAGAGCTCAGATACGACGTCGTTAGGTCCTATTGCTTTCCCCAATTTCATTCGTTTTATTGCTTCTTCGACTTCAGTCGTGCTAACGTGTAGAATTGCTTCACATGACGGCAATGCTTGTGGAAGTGGAGGATAAATAAATTTTTCGGTTAAAATCTGCCCGTCGCGGCTCGTCGGTCGGTTAACAACAGAAGTGTTGGATATCCTGTGTGCGTTGGTGTCGGCTTTGGACAAGTCAATACAGATCTCTCTAGCCATTTCGAGTGTCCAGTTTATCGTTAAAGTCTCGCGTAACAGTGATCGCTTTTTTTGCCTCTTTCTGCTGAGGTTCTAACTGGAGTTCTCCACCTGCGGGACGTGTATCGTCTCCAAAAACTTTTAAAACTTTAAATCACTAGCTTATTTTCTAAGAATATGAACTTCAATGCAGCTGAAAATAATCAAAATCAAATATTTTGCGGGTGTTCAAAAAGCATTTTTTTAGCTAATTACACGAAAAAGGCACCCTTAAAAATAAGATTTCATCCCAAATTTTGGTTCATATTCTTGGTAATGTGAATAACATCGTTTTGAGAAAAGCGCCTCTGAAAAAAGATTATTTGAAAAATCCTCTTTCGGAGAGTCGACTTGGCGATGATGTTGTGCCACCACGTCAACCTCGCCCTTACCTCCAATGTCACGAGGCAAGTGTATCCGCTCCACGGCAAAGTTTGGATGATGCATTCGGAATATGGATATAGCTGTCCGTATCCGCTGCTGGACGTTTTCCAAACCGGTTTTCGTCCACGGCAATATTCCGAATGTATGAGCCAGTGAAGGAATAACGAATACATTCAACGCGCTTCTTCCCCGAGAGATGCGATTTCAGCAGTAGCTTCACACGTCGCAGGAATTCAGACAGCAAAGCATCCTTCAGATCATCAACTCGAGCATGGATTCCTTGCAGATTTCCTAGGTACTTGTAGAAGTATATCTCGGTTATAGCTTCGATATGGAGGTCACCAATGCTATGTCCGGCATGCGTCTCGTGATGACTCAATTCAAATACCACGGCTGAACAGGTCCTCTATTCGCAATAGACTTCTAAGATGGTCGTCAGTGCCAGCATACAGCTTAATCATACTTTATTGCAAAACCATGCCCTCTAGCATCATTCAGTAGCCATGAAAAGAGTTTCAGTGCCATACAAAACCCAAGGGGACTCAACGAATCCCCCCAGAAGATGCCCCTCCGTTTACGGATGGGCTCTGAAGTATTAGCACCCTCAGATGCACGCACTGATAAGGTGGAATACCACCCTTCCATGAGTGTCGCCAAAAACTGGCGGGTATGTGGGACGCTATCGAAGGCTTGGCATAATCGATATAACAACTAAAAAGGTTTCTTTGGCCTCTAGTTGCTTGTTCTGCAACTACCGAGTCGATAATGAGTTCCTTTTTACAACCCCTTGACCCCTTCTGCTCCTCGGACAGAATGTTGTCGGTCTCGAGGTGCGCATTGACCCTTCCACTAATAATGGACGTGATGAATTTGTAGAGGGTTGATAAGCAAGTAATCGGTCTTGTGTCTACGGGGTTCTGCACCGTGTCCTTCTTAGGGATAAGGTAGGTAATCCCGCAGTGAGGAAGGGTGGAAACTCCTCCGGTCAACTCATGACCTCATTTATATTGTGTGCCAATCGACTGTGTAAGCTGGTGAATTTCTTATACCAGAAATTCTGCACCCGATCCAGACCTGGGCCCCTCCAGTTCTTCAAACTATTTATTTCTCACTCGTCTGTTGGCATTGCCAGGGCTGATTTGTATCAGTCTAGCAATGACTTGCCTTAGTGAGTCCCGCCGACGTTCCAGACGAATTTTCCATGGTAGATCTCTCTCCTTCTCGATCACCAGTCCCCGCGATGACCTCAAGTCGAACACTGCCGCCGGTTATCCGTACCGGACCTTAAATTTCTCCTTCTTCTGATTTTTCGGTTTACATTTTATACCTAACTGCCAGGTGTGGTGATGGTTTCCTCAATGAGTAATCTGCAAGACTGCAAGGTTCCTGCACTTTTCTCACCTACCCCCTCTGAAGCTATCACAACTGGGCTTGGGATCGGCTTCGGCCGAATTAATATTATTATGATACCGTGAAGTTTGATCAAAGTCATACCATTATTACTAAAATTACAGTAGCTCAAAGTTGTCTCTTCCGTGTAGCGTTTAGCTTCCGGTATCCCGAATTGTTCATTTTTTATCTGAAAAATTTGGAGAATAACTTTGTTTTGGTAATGAATCCGGTATTTTTTATTCCAGCGACTTCGTACCTCATTTTAAAGGTGCTTCCAAGCACTGTAAAGAAAGTTCGGCATGATTTTCACAAAGAAGTTAGAATAACTCGGTCCCTATTTCCTTTACTGAATAAACTTTTTTTCTGCATATTACAATTTTTACCTAAAACTCACGATTTGTTTAGTTATTGGCGAAAAACCGTTTAAAAACAATCATATTTTAGAATGAAATGTTGGTGTTTAATCACGAATAACTCAAAAAGTGCTGCTTGTGCCTTTAAACAACATTTTTCGCTTAGAATTGGCCATTTAATTGATTTCCATAATCGCTTTGAATATTAAATTTTCCACCCTCATGAAGAGGTGGTATTCATGCACAGGGAGGAAGCACACAGCGGGGCTACATCATTTTATGCTATTCTCTACTTTCACTCAAAATTGCATGTCAATCGATCTTGACCAAAGGAATTTACAGGTAGAAACGGTCATCGACTAAACTGTAATGTCCTCTGCTTTCTGTCCTCCGTCCTTTGTTCTTCGCCCTCTACCCTAGATCGCTGTCCTCTGTCTTCTGTCTGACCGCCGCACTCTGTCCTACGCCCTCTGCTCTCTGACCACTGTCCTCTGTTCTCCGTCCTTTGACCTCTGTCCTCTGTCCTCTGCCCTCTGTTTACTGTCCTCTATCCTCTATCCTCTTTTTTCTTTTTCTTTTTTTTTGTATGGATGGAGGTGGAAATCTTAGAAAGACGCTGCTGCGCCAGGTTACAGCAGTGTGTGGGATTCACACCCACTAAAACCACCCCCACTCTTCCGCCGCTCCTCGCGGGACCACCGTGAAGTATTACTTCGCGGGGGAGGCTCTGGTTCGCTATACCAGCTCGTCCATGTCACGTCTCCGTCGCGCCGCCTTCCGAGCTCGATCCAACTCCAGGAGTTTTGTCCGCACCACGGCTACTGCCTCATTTACCGCCATCCAGTTTTCCTCCGACTTCAACATCTCTTCCACCAGGTTGGAGGGCTCGATGTCCGCCCCTAGGATGCTGTTCAACCTCCTTTTCTGCTGCAGAAATCTGGGACAATGGAACATAACGTGCTCCGAGTCCTCGGGTGTAGCACCGCATTCAGGGCAGTTGGGAGACTCGTCCAACTCGAAGCGATGCAAGTACTTCCTATAGCCACCGTGTCCCGTAAGGAACTGTGTCAGGTGGTAATTCAATTCTCCGTGCTTTCGGTTGACCCGTTTCTCGATACACGGGATCAATGTATGGATCCACCTGCCCTTGTCGGAGTTATCCCACCGTTGTTGCCACTTGCCACACAACTCTCTCCTGATGGCTTTTCGGAAATCCGCATTCACCTCGGCTGGATTTGCCTTCCATTTTTCGTAGAGCCAGTGTGCCTCGCTCGCTAGAAGATCTATAGGGATTACTCCTGCGATAATACACACTGCCTCCGTCGACGCCGTCCTAAATGCGCTGCACACCCTTAGCGCAATTGGCCGGTATGCCGAACATATCTTCCTCCGGTTGACAGCGTGGTTCAAGGCTCCCGCCCAGACAGGGGCCGCGTATAGCAGGATCGACCTCACCACTCCCGCGATGAGTAGCCTGCGACTATACTTCGGCCCTCCCACATCAGGCATCATCCTTGCAAGGGATGAGCTGGCATTTGCTGCCTTCTCTCGCGTATAATCCAAGTGTCCCTTGAAACTCAGCTTGGCATCGATCATCACCCCCAGGTATTTGACAACCGATTTTGAGACGACCTCACGATTACCAACCCGGATGGTAACCGTGTTGTTCTTCCTACGGTTGGTAATGAGGACCGCCTCCGTCTTTTCGTCCGCCAGGTCCAGCTTGGCCATTCGTAACCATGACTTGATGGTATGAATGGCTTCATTTGCATAAAGCTCCACGTCCTCGGAATGCTTTGCAATTGCAACTACCGCCAAGTCGTCCGCAAAACCAATCAGCGTTGTCTCCTCCGGCACGCGAAGGCCAAGCACTCCGTCGTACATTATGTTCCACAGCAGCGGTCCCAATACAGAACCTTGAGGCACACCTGCTGTCACAATGTACTCCTTCGGCCCGTCGTCCGTCTCGTACCAGAGAAGTCTGTCCGAAAGGTAACTCTCGATGAGCCGAGCCAAGTAGCTAGGAACACCCAGTTTGGCCAAAGCGCCCTTAATCCAGCCCCAGTTGGCTGAGTTAAAAGCATTTTTGACGTCCAGCGTCACCAGAGCACAGCATTTGCCCATGGCCATTGCATTTCGAGCCAATTCCACGACCTTTGCTACTGCATCGATCGTAGAACGGGCTCGCCGAAACCCATATTGCCGCTCTGAAAGACCACCCGCAAGCTCGATGAACGGGAGCAGCCTGTTGTATATCACCCTCTCCAACATCTTCCCCATGGTGTCTAAGAGACAAATAGGGCGATATGAAGAGGGCACGCCGGGTGGTTTTCGAGGCTTCGGTAGCAAGACCAGCTTCTGCCTCTTCCACTGGGCGGGAAACACTCCTTCCGCCATGCACGATTCGAATGTGCTTGCGAACCACCTTGGTCTGGCCTTGACCGCCACCTTCAGAGCCCTGTTCGAAATTCCGTCCAATCCCGGAGCCTTGCTGTCCCCAATACGCCTGCAGATTTCCCAAAGTTCCTCTTCGGTAACATCAGGGATCGAGAAGACGTCCTGCTGAGCTGCCAGTTTGGGTTCTCTTTCGTCCCGCTCCTGCTGCGGGAAAAGAGTTGCAATTATTTGCAACAAGAGCCGTGGGCATGTCACCTGAGGTGATTTTCGCCCGCGGATCTTCTTCATTACAACTTGGTAGGCTGTACCCCACGGTTTCGTATTAGCCTCCAAGCAGAGCTTCTGGTAGCATTCCCGTTTGCTTCTCCGAATGGCCTTCTTAAGGTTGCTTCGCAGATCCCTGTATTCCTCCTCACGCTCCTGGTGCTCCGGCCTTCCCCTTGCCCTGTGGGAAAGTCTCCTCGCTCGGAGACAAGAGGATCTCAAGGCAGCGATCCCCGTGTTCCACCAGCAGTTTGGCCTCTTGCCGTGGTGCAAACGTCGTCGTGGCATCGTAGCGTCGCAAGCTTCGGTTACACGCTGAGACAAGCCAACCGCCTTAGCCTTTCCACCTCCAGAGCGTCGTCGACTGCTTCCCCGGTTCCCAATGCGGAGGAAGATGGCCTGGTGGTCACTGTGGGTGTAGTGCTCACTCACTTGCCAAGCCATCTCCCTCACCAGTGAAGTGCTAACAAATGTCAGGTCAACAATCGAGCCCGACCCTCTTCCTCGAAAGGTGGGCACGCATCCAACGTTGGCCAGCACGATGTCCAGCTCCGCAAATGACTCCAACAGAATTTGACCTCTGGTGTTCGTTGATCGGCTTCCCCACTCCAGGGCCCACGCGTTGAAATCGCCCGCAATGATTTTAGGGCTGCGGTCTCTAGCGTCCAACACCAGACTGTCTAACATCTCCTCATATTGTGCTAAGGTTGCACTAGGAGGAGCGTAGCAGCTGTAAATATGGACACCGTTGACCTTCGTCCTTATAAAACCGGCTGCCGGGGGGGCCATGACTTCCTGAATGGCCTGCCTTCCGCACGCCCAGATTGCGGCGTTGCCAGACGCATCCACCGCCCAAGTCGCACCGCCGTAGTTTCTATACGGCTCGCAAATAACCGCGACATCCACATTCGACTCTCGAATGGTTTACGAGAGCAGGTCCTGAGCTGCCTAACAGTGATTGAGATTGATTTGTATCAATCTCATTTGCCTGTGCGGTTCAGGTCCCTCCTATATACCGGATATCTGCTGCTTCCCGCAATATGCCGGCCGTCCACGCCCTCTTTCCTACTACATAACATACACCGTGGATCTCCGGTGCAATCTTTGATGAGGTAGCCCTCTTCCCCACACTTCCTGCAACTCCTCGACCTATCATGCTGGCTAGTGCATGCCGCCGCAAAATGGCCGAAATCGAGGCATCTGAAGCATCTCTTTAGAGATATTTGCTCCCTGAGCCTGCACACGACCCAACCTACTCTTACCTTGCCCGCGGTAATTAACTTAATAGCTGATTTCGCCGCAAACTAATAATAGCGGTCTGTGTGCCACCATATGCCTTCTTCATCCTTTTTATGGCACTCTGGTCTATATCGCCAAGGTTGAACTGCTGCTTTAGCGCAAGCACAGATGTCCTCCCGTGAGGTGACTTCATCTAGGTCCTTGCATTCAACCACTATCTCCTGTTTCCGAGCTCTTACCTCAGCTTCCTCTCCAAGTACACTTTCCACCTTCCCGCGGAAGTTATCGGCCGACTTGTCGGCGGATTTACTTAACTCCAGCATCAGATCCCCTCTCTGTGTTCGCCTGATACGGCTCACACTATCCCCCAAATCCTTCAACTCCGGGTCTGACTTCACCTTTCGGAGGATGTCGGCATAGGACATATTTCCCCTTCTTGGAAATAATTATTATTTCCGGGCGGAGCTTCTTTTTGTCCTTTTTCCTTTTGTTGCTCACCTTAGTCCATTGTTCGGGCCTCCGGGCGTTGGTTTTTTTCACTTTTGTAGGTGTTGTGGCTGCAATCGTGAGATTACCGACTTTCGCGGGTACTCTCGCCGGCTCCGCCTTCTTTGGTGAAGAGGCTTTTTTCTTCTTCGGGACTTGCTGTGGTCCAAGAGGCTCACTGGTACCGTCTCTAGCCCGTTTTCCTGTCTTCCCGCCTGCTTTATCATGGGGAGGCGTCACCTGCGTTTCCCTTGTGACCTTGCCAACTGACGCTTGGGAATTCTTTTCTTCGAGTGCCTTGATATAAGACAATTTAATGCCTCTTATCAAGGCTCGAATATTTTGGTGGATATTCCGCCTCTCCTTGATGAACTGGCACAGTTCATTTATTCGTTCCCCGAGTGTAACGAACGCCATTCCTGTATGTTCCCGTTTGCTTTCGCGCCTTGCGCCACAAGGAATGATCTCGATTAAGGGACTATTCATATTTCTTTCAGAGTCCCGCGACGAATCTTGACTACCAAAAAGAACCATTGTTCTCGGTGGTGATCTCCCAAGCTTCGAACTCCTCCTAAAAGGATTCGGTGTGGACCTAATTTCCACTCCACCATTATCTCTTGTAGCATCAGATGCCACAGTAGCCAAGTTTTCCACTACTGAGGCACTGCGGTCATTGGATATCGACGGCCGGGAGCCCGCTTGCTCACTCCCAAAAACCGCCGGCACTGGGTTTCCGAAGCCCTACACCGTAAAAAAACTACTTTTCTCCTCTTCCATATTTGGTTTAATTTCTGGGTGTCCTTCCCATAGCCAATTTTTATCCACGGGTGGGCGTTTACTTCCCACCTACCCGGCCTGCGCATAAGCATGCCCATACACGCACACCTCCGGATGCGGGCATGTGCATGCCCATGACACATTCGCTGAGCATTCCCTTATCCGCACGAAGGGACGCGCCTGATGGGAGATTTGGCAACTCCACACAGGATCCTCTATCCTCTATCCTCTATCCTCTATCCTCTATCCTCTATCCTCTATCCTCTATCCTCTATCCTCTATCCTCTATCCTCTATCCTCTATCCTCTATCCTCTATCCTCTATCCTCTATCCTCTATCCTCTATCCTCTATCCTCTATCCTCTATCCTCTATCCTCTATCCTCTATCCTCTATCCTCTATCCTCTATCCTCTATCCTCTATCCTCTATCCTCTATCCTCTATCCTCTATCCTCTATCCTCTATCCTCTATCCTCTATCCTCTATCCTCTATCCTCTATCCTCTATCCTCTATCCTCTATCCTCTATCCTCTATCCTCTATCCTCTATCCTCTATCCTCTATCCTCTATCCTCTGTCCTCTGTCCTCTGCCCTCTGTCCTCTGTCCTCTGTCCTCTGTCCTCTGTCCTCTCTCCTCTGTTCTCTGGCATTCCGTCCTCTGTCACCTGTCCCCCATCCCCTGTCTTTTAGTCGCTAGTATCCACTTAATTGCTTAAATGTTCGTAAATCATATGCTCAGTTTATATAAAATCTTTACCACCTCTTGTTCATATGTTATTTTTCAAAGCATTTAGTTTAGTTGTAATAAATAGTGTTCATTCACTCTTATATTGACTTTGATAAATATTTATAATAAAATATTACCCAAACACTAACTTTTCTACAATACAAACTTATTGTTGTGTATTATACAGGGGAAAATTTTCAGAAATAAACTTCATATAAAGCACATTCAAAACTGCAGCTCCATCAGTAATCATCAATCTACGAATTGAATGAAATAATTAACCTTTGCTCAATTGAAACGTCCGACCTCCCTCGAATAATCGGGAGCATAGAAGAACTATTGGAAGCTACACGACTTTGAAGAATATCGATCATTCTAGTATCTAATATCACATGTACTCAGTAGATGATATACTCGTATGTGCATGCACTACGGTACTTGTAATCAGTTCAGAATATCACCCAAATTAATCATTTCAACCTGATTAGACACAAATCTTAATGGTTTCATATATTCGATCATAGTCAGTAGGTAAATACACGTTCATATGTATGTATATATATTGGATCAAGGGATGTATGGAAGTAGCTTCAACGATTTTTTATGAACCTTCAAATAATTAGAGGAGGCAAACACAGGAATTGTTTTACGCGTGTTAACATCTCCCGATACAGGCTGTTTTCTCAGCTGATAGATCTGCTGACAAGAAGATTGTATCAGTTGGAATATACTTCTTGAGCATTAACCCAAGTCTCCCGAATTTCTATGCAGTTAATAGATATAGCACTATTTTTTCCTGATAGGTTAACGCACTAGGTTGACATAATCTAATAGTCAAGTGGAAGTCAGTGCATACAACACCACCTTACAAACTATTTTGAGAGTACCCTGATAAGAGTCTGCAAGCATCGTGTGAGGGAGCTTGGTTCTGCTCGTTTGATTGTTTGGACGAACGTTCCCCAAAAAATCGATCTTATTCATGAATGCAGAATGTAAAGTTCTTAGGTTTGAGTGGTGACGACGTGATAAAATTGTTGTACGCACTAAACGTACTTATGCCCATTGAGAACAGAGCCCATGTCAATTCCAAGAAACACTCAGCCCCAACGAGGGGACGTGTGGAGCGGTGGAACTACGAAAGAGAGCGCGCATAGTCGTCGCCGGCCGGCTTGAAGCCCCCTTGCTTCGGGTTCTGAGCTTGCCACTTTGCACACATCACCCAAGTTGGAGCCTAGGTAGTAGGCAACCCCAATACCCCCTGAAGTGCTGAGTGCTACGACGAGAGTATAAAATGGTCAGTGCGCTAGTCTAGCCTCGTCAGAAGTTCGTGTGCATCTCGGTTGAGTGAAGTGTCGGTACTTTCTTATCTACTGTTTTTCTAAATCCATCTTTTCAAGATGCCCTGCGGAGGTTGTGGAAACGGTAAGAAAACTTAAAAGGAGTCATTTAAGGATCGGTTTTCCCATCGGAAATTGAAGCATACGCGGTATCAATCTTATCGTGCAGTGACTATTGCATAATGTATCTATTGTGCCCAAAAACATTCTACTGCGACTCTGAATATCTTGGCACATTCTTGCTGTTTTTCAGTGCAATCGATTTTTCATAAAATCTTAAAGTGTTTCTCATCCACTTTTTTCATCCTTCCATAGATTGCAAATGCACATCCGAAAAGTGCGGAGATAACTGCAAGTGCGACAAAAGCTGCAATTGCACTTGCAAGTCAGGAACCAAGGAACAATGCTGCAAAGGGAAGTGAGTTGTCTGCGAGGTTGTTGCTCAGTTTGCCGGCAATTATGGACCCTCTGAACAAAAACTAGTAGCTTGCCGGGAACGAGTTTTCGCCCACTAGGCGTCCATCGAATTTCATCACATAGACAACAAGCGTATTTTTTGTCCACTTCTACTCCAGTAAATTATTCTAGTGTTCAGCACTCTCATGATAAAACAATTTTCTCATGCATTTAAATGTCTGTTAGTATTATGATTGTATGTACACTTTAATTTTTAATTTTTCTACTCTCCACGAATAAATTATTCTATCAAAATCAATCTCTGTTGTTGTGATTTGCTTATTGCGTTTTGTGGAATTGTTTTTCTCTGCTGTTGTTGCTCTAGAACGATGTCGGATTGGCGAGTGTTCCGAGCAAAAACATTGGGATAAAATCATATTGTTGTGAAGATATCTTCAGTGGATTCTGAATAACGATGGTAATTACACAATTATCAAAGTTAATAAACTCGGGTCGGACAAACATAAGTCATATCAATTATTAGTAGATTCCAGCGTTTTGGTCACAATATTGATTTTCTATATAAAAGCCGTACAAAGTTGAGAAAGTCCGATTAACGAAATTAGAATAAAGACTTGTATGTGTGTCACAAATGCTATAGCTAATATCTACATTCAAAGAAATTTTGTAATTTTGAGTCTTCAGCAGAATAGATATTTAAATTTCTACTTTGATTCAGCTGAATTAAGCACATAGCGAGAGGTCTGAAGTGCTACATATTCAGAAGGTGAATTTTATCTACCATACTAGTATATATTATTTAAGGAAATACGGTTCTCATTATCCTTTCAACTTACTCATATTACAAAAATCAACTCGTGCCCTGATACGAAAACCAAAGGTCGTTACCGGTAAATCCATTCTTACCCGAGGCATTGATAATGTTTCTGCAACATGGAGTTTTCGAAATCTACTAGCCCGCAAAGTCAAAGGGTAGTATAGGTCCCTGGGCGAAACGTGGATTGGTACCCACGATGGAGTATAAAACCTGGGAACCGCCTGCTGAAGTAACACCAACAGCTCTACTACCAAACCTTATCTGCACCTCCACGTGGTGACCGCTGGGAGCTTTTTCTTAACGAAGCTGCAGACGGAGAAGGATGAAGGCGAGTCTCCCGCGCAAGAAAACAGGACAAATTGTACCAACTGGTCCTCCAGGTTGGGAGGGGTTTCGAAGCCACAACAGGAGCCTCGGCCTGGACAGATAACACAACGACGAACCCGGTAACGATAAAAGAATAACGATTTGCGTATTTTCTCATGGATCGTGCGCTCCCTTTACAGAGATGAAGCTGCTGAGCAGCTAGTCGATACTCTGTCCCAAAATAGGGCTGATATAACAGCGTTACAGGAGATGCGTTGGACAGGGACCGGTTCCCTGGAGAAGGGTTGCTACACGATATACTATAGTGGCCATCCAGTAAACCATGTGTTCGGAGTAGGTTGCTTGGTCAGCCAAAAAAATGAAACCTGCTGTTATCGGCTTTGAAAACATAAGCGAACGGATATGCACTCTACGCTTGCGAGGCAAATTTAGAAATATAAGCCTTATTGACGTTCACGCCCCTACAGAGGAGACTGCAGAGGCGGAGAAGGATACCTTCTACGAGGCAGTAGAATGAACCCTCGAAGTCTGTCCCAGATATGATATCAAAATCATACTTGGGGATTTTAACAGCCAAGTGGAGACGGAGCCCGTATTCAGACGATACGGACAAACGATAACGAACTGCGGATCATTCAATTAGCAGTATTACACGAAATGGTTGCTGTACCTGGTTTGCGCGGAAAGCGGTCCACAAGCATACGTGGCCCTCTCCAGACGGGACCACTTTCAACTAAATTGACCACCTCCCAGCCTTGATGAATGTCAGAACATATAGGGGACCAATATAAACTCGGATCACTATCTCGGTGCTCCGAGCCCGAATAACAACACCACCTAGAATCCCCTCTAACAATCAGGTGAGAGTTAACACCCTCCACGACACAGTCCTCTGCAACACCTATAAGAGGGAAATAGATGCCGCAATAACCGCAGTCAACAGAGATCCAGGAGATGAGGCATCAATAAATGATCTTCACAATCACCTGAAAAATGTTATCATAAATACGGTCACAAACATATTTGGCCCCAGCCCCAGAAAGAGTCGGAACGGCGGGTTTGACGATGAATGTAAGCTAGCAACGGAACGGAAGAATGCTGCATACCGAGTAATGTTGCATTTTCCAAGAACGCGGGCCCGCACAGAGACTTATCACAAACTCCGTCGAGCGGAGAAGCGACTTCACAGACGGAAAAAGGAAGTCTGGGAGAACCAACAAGTCTGTGAACTCGAAAAGTACAAGAAGCAAACGCACCAGGGGCGCAAGTTTTACCAACCAGTCAGCAGGATGAAACCTTATACACCTCGATGCTCATCCTGCCGAGACATAGAGGAAAATCTGATTCCCGACAGAATGGGCATATTAGAGCGATGGGTTGAGTACTTTGATGAGCTACTGAACAACCAGAACATCGGCGAATTGGAGGTCCCGCCAACTGAAGAAACAGTCCGTGTAATTCATCGGATTAAAAATCATAAGTCGCCAGGAGCCGATGGAATTACAGCCGAATTGGTTAAATATGGAGGCGACAGCGAATCAACGCCTGAAGACTGGCAAAGAGGCATTATCTGTCTCATACATAAAAAGGGAGATATTACACAGAGCAGCAATTATAGAGGTATCACGTAGCTGAGTACCATCTATAAGATATTCTCCACTATCTTGCTAGGTCGGATAGCCCCATACGCCCACAGCATCATTGGCTCATACCAAAGAGGGTTTACTCCAGGCAAATCAGCAACAGATCAGGTTTTCTCTCTGCGACAAACGTTGGAAAAACTGTTGGAATATGGACAACAGTTGCACCATCTCTCCATCGACTTTAAAGGCTCCTATGATAGCATAGCCAGGGTAAAACTGTACACGGTAATGAGAGAATTCGGTATCCCGACCAAATTGATAAGACTGACTAGGCTAACCCTGACCAATACACGAAGCCAGATAAAAGCAGCAGGATCACCCTCGAGACCATTCGACATCAATAACGGTCTACGAAAAGGCGTCTTCTTTAATCTGGCCCTCGAGAAAGTGATCCGTGATGCTGAGGTTAATGCAAGGGGTACAATCCTCTTTAAGTCCACCCAACTGCTGGCCTATGCTGACGATATTGACATCATGGGAAGAACGACCGGAGACGCACAAATTGCCTTCGTCCAGATTGAGTAGGCGGCGTGAGATCTTGGGCTGCACATAAATGGAGGCAAGGCAAAGTATATGGTGACAACGTCAGCACCAAAAACCAACCAACCAACAACATCAAACCGCACTCTTCAAACGGGAAGAATAAAGATAGGAGACTGTAACTTTGAGATCGTTGATATTTTCTCCTATCTAGGGTCGAAAATCACAACCGATAACAGCTACGATGATGAAATCCGCACACGGTTGTTGTTAGCCAACAAAGCCTATTTCAGCTTACAAAAAACCGTTCCGCGCGAAACGTCTCACCATAGGGTCAAAGGTCTTACTGTACAAGACAATGATCCAGTCCTTATATATTCCTCGGAAACTTGGGTTCTTAGCAAGAAGAATTGCGAACTCTTGGCCGCGTTCGAGAGAAGAATCCTCCAAAGAATTTTTGGCCCTCTACATGAGGATGGACGATTCCGTAGCCTACATAACGACGAAATCTATTAGCGACACCATGACCGTCAGGTTGTGGATAAAATCCGGCTCAATAGGTTACAGTGCCCGGGTCACTTAATCCGTATGGATGGGGGTGATCCAGCCCGGAAAGTCTATAAGGGCAATATCTATGGTAGGAAAAAAAGACGAGGCAGACCCTGCCTGAGATGGAGCGATGGCGTAGGTCAGGACGCCAGACAGCTTTAAGGGATATCGAATTGGTGGACCTCGACACAAAACGGGGATGGCTGGAGTTCCTTATTAAGGCAGGCCTAGACCGGATACTGGTTGTTGCGCCGTTGATGATGATGATGACTAGCCCGCAGATTTCTATCCCTTTTAATGCCTTTCAGGACATGCAAGGTATACTTTGAGTGCGTCCTTAATCCCCTCCTTATTATTATTCTGTTAAGGGAAAGTTGCACCGCGTCCTTGAAGAACTATTGTGCCCCTTTTACTGGTTATAGTGTATCTGTTGATCATAGTATCTCAAGCAGGCCAGTAACCGTTAGGAACTTTAGTATGTTCCCCACTTCCAGAAGTTTCAGCTTTGCATCTGGTATTAAGTGTTCTCCCAGATGTATCGACCTACTTTGCACAAGTGCTGGACACTGTCCCAGGACGTGCATAGAGGTTTCGTCCTCCTCCTCACAGAACCTGCAGGCAGTGTCCGTAGATATCCCTAGCTTCCCTAGGTGGTAGTTCAGCCGACAATGACCAGTGAGAATTCCCACTATGATTCGGAGGTTCTTTTTGGTGAGGTTTAAGCAATCCTTTGTGCGCATGGGTTCGTATCCCCCAATAAGCACTCTGGACTGCTCCATCCCTGGTAGGCCCGCCCAATATAGTTCCCTCAACCGTTTTTCTTCGTTTCTTAGATTCATAGCCATGAAACCGTTTCCGATTCCACAGAAGGGTTCTGGCCCGTATAAAGGCATCCCTGCTCCCTTCTTGGCTAGTTCATCCGCTGCCTCATTGCCTTCCAGCCCAGCATGGCCTGGAACCCAAAGTATCCAGACCTTGTTGGGCGAGCCGAGTGTATTCAGTCTCTCAAGGCATTCCCATACCAGTTTAGAGTTCACCTGGTTGGACCTAAGTGCCTTGATCGCTGCTTGGCTATCGGTGAGAATTGCTATGTTCTGCCCCCTGTAGTTCCTTTGCAGATTAAAGGAGGCACATTTGTCTATGGCGTAAATTTCCGCCTGGAATATGCTAGTGTACCTGCCCATTGGCTCAAAGTACATTTTCCTTGGACCAATGACACCGGCACCCGCTCCCTCTGCTGTGAGGGATCCGTCAATGTACCAAGTAATCAGTTGCTGGTTTAAGCCGTATGTCGCAGCCACGCTTTCCCAGTTTGTCTTGTTACTCCAACGTGTTTCAAACTTCTTATCGAAGTGAAACCTCGTTGTCATGTTGTCCCTCGGTATCAGTAATTCGGGATACCGCCTAGAAAGGATATCAATCTTCCTTCGATTTAGGCAGCTCCCCGCCTCACTCATGCTACCGGCCATCCTGAATATTGATCTCCTTGCCTGCATCTGTATGTGCAGATGGAGAGGGGTTAATCCCAGAAGGACCTCCAGGGATGCCGTTGGGCATGTCCTCGTTGCCCCACTGATACACACGCAAGCCAGCCTTTGGAGCTTATGTAATTCCCTGGCTTGTGTGCTGAGTTGGGTTCTTTCTGCCCAGATTACCGCTCCATAGGTAATCATTGGTCTTACTATTGCAGTATATATCCAAAGTAGTATCTTCGGGCTACAACCCCATTTTTTTCCTGCTATGGATCTGCAAGTCATCAGAGCCCTCGTGGCTTTCCGACAAGTGTTTCCGACATGTGTCTTCCAGAGTAATTTTTGGTCTAGCGTGATTCCCAAGTATTTTACCTCTGTTTCTCGTTTCACCTCCATATCATGTAATGTTATGGCTTTCAGGTGATCCAGCTTACGCCTCCTAGTGAATGGTACTATGGTGGTTTTGGTTGGGTTGATCCGCAGTCCCACCTTCCTGCACCAGGCACTAGTAACCCTTAATCCAGTTTGGATTCTATCACATAGGGTATCTTCATATTTGCCCCTACAGATTAGAACAATGTCGTCCGCGTAGCCCTGGACTTGTATTCCAGTATTAGTTAACACGTCCAGGAGTTCATCCACTACCATACTCCACATCAGCGGCGATAGTACTCCGCCCTGTGGACAGCCTTGAGTGGTGTTCATGATAATAGAATTTGTACCTGTTTGTACCTTTATTTGTCTGCTTTCTAGCATTTTGCCCATCCAGAGTGCCAGGGTGTTTCCCACTCCTTTGCGGCTCAGGGCATCCTGTATCTCTGTGTGCGATGTGTTGTCGAATGCTCCTTCGATATCCAAAAACGCGCACAGTGCAATTTCTTTTGTTTCAATGGCGTCCCGTAGTACCTCTGTCAGCTGATACAGAGCAGTTTCAGTTGACCTTCCTGCCCGGTAGGCGTGTTGACAGTGATGTAAGGGATTACGCTTTAGAACGTTAGTTCTAATATAGTTGTCTATGACCTTCTCCACCGTTTTGAGTACGAACGATGTTAGGCAGATTGGTCTGAAAGATTTAGGGTGAAAAGGATCCTTTTTACCCGCCTTCGGAATAAAGACCACTTTTGCCCGTCTCCATGCCCTTGGTATGTAACCCAGTGCTATGCTCCCCCTTACCACCCTCAGAAGAGACTCTAGGATAATTCCTAGGCCTCTCTGGATAAGTGCTGGGAAAATGCCATCTGCTCCGGGAGATTTCATTGGTTGAAAGGTTCCCACTGCCCATCTTAGCCTAGCTTCTGAGCATACCTCTTTTGCTAGTTTCCAGCTCTCTTTCCTTCCCCTTTTATTCGTTGTTGGGGTGTCAGGCAGATTATTGTCGCCTGCCGCCGAGGGGTAGGACCCCGGGAAATGAGATCTGAGAAGCAGGTGTACCCTGTCCTCCTCATTCTCGGTGAATGTCCCATCTTCCTTTTTCAAGCAGACAGAGGATATTCTCGCGTCTTTGGCTACAGCCTTGTACAGCCTAATTGCTTCTGTGATCTGTTCAATCCCTTCACAGAATTCCCTAAAGCTGTTCCGTTTCGCTTCCCTGATGGCGTTGCTATACGCAGTCAGTGCATTTTTATACCTCCGCCAGTCCACGGTTCGTTTTGCCCGGTTAAAGAGTTTTCGTACCTCCGTTCTCATTCTGGCTAAGTTTCTGTTCCACCATGGTACATCCCTTGATGACTTGACTGTCTTGGCCGGACAGCTGGCCTCATATGCGTCAATGACGATTGTGTTGAGGTCTTCCACCACCGTTTCTAATTCTAATTCGCTCCTGATGTCACCGCTCCCTTGAAGGTGGGCAATGTTGTTGCTCAGGTGCATTGTGTAGGATTCCCAATCCGTTCTCTTGGGATTCCTTATTATTCTTTTTATTTCGGAGTTACCCTCAATGTCGAATCTGATTATCCTGTGATCAGACATTGAGGGTTCATCCGACACCCTCCAATTCCTGACCATCCCGTTCATTAGGGAATTTCCTAGAGTTATATCTAGTACCTCTTGTCTGGTGCTGGTCACAAATGTTGGAGTGTTCCCAACGTTGTATATTTCTAACTTATTACTAAGAATAAATTCGAGAAGGTACTCACCTCTACGATTAGTTTCGCTGCTTCCCCATACTTCGTGGTGGGCGTTGGCATCGCAGCCGAGAAGAAGTGGTAACGCCCTCTCCTCGCAATACTCCGTCAGCTTTGCGACTTGTTCCGGTGGAGCCCGGCTCTCGTCTCCTGGGAAGTATCCCGATGCTACCACTACCTTTCGAGTGCTCCTCCCGGCTTCCAATGAGACTTGGATAGCCACAAGGTCCCCGGTTAAGAACTCTGAAAGACATATGTATTTTAGATTACGTTTGAGAATTATGCAAGCTCTTGGTTTTTCACAAGAGGAGTCCCAAATTACCTGCATGTCTCCTCCTTGCAGACCGCGAATCTGCCCCCGGTACACCCAGGGCTCCTGAGCCAGCACTATTCCAATGTTCTCCTTGGAATTTGCCCTTGCAATCACTGCAGATGCAGCTCTCGCATGGTGGAGGTTTATCTGGGCTATCCTAGTGCTGGCCATTGGCTCCGTTATTGTTTGGAGCTCTTCTCCACTGTCGGAGTGTCACCCTCCTCCTCCGACATGGCGCTTTCCTGCGAGTCGCTGTCCACCCCGAGCCCTAGCAGTCCTAGGTCTAGGTCGTCCAACTTCTGCTCTTCACTGGGCAGCAGGTCTATTTCCCTGGTTGATCCCGTTCTTTCCGCCTCTATGGCTTCCGCGACTTCTTCAGGGACCTCGGTAAGTTTTCCACCCGATGCCTCCTCCGAGGTCTCTTTCCTTGGCTTTTCCTTGTGCACATGCACGGGTATGTTGCCAAATCGGTAGTTGATATGACAACTCCGACGTTTAATTGCCTCTAGGGATCGGTCATCTACCCCGATCGTGAGGAGTTTACCCTTTCCCTCCACCTTGCTTCTGAAGACTCTCCATAGTCGAGTATGGAGATCTTCGTTCTGAGCAATTAGGAGTCTCATGAGGTCTTCTGTTACTATTGCCGCGGCCTTTGGGAGAAAAACTGTCACCATGTGGGCTCCTGGTATATCATCTCCAGCACATGTTGACAGTTCTACCCCTTCCCAGCCTGGCAATCTAGGAATTATGGTTCTGACCCATTCTGCGGTACCTTCCGTCGCGCAGTCCACCAGTATAAGGCCTGGTCGAAAGCGTATCCCGGTGAACACCAGTTTCGACGTCCATCCCTTGATCATCTGCTTGACGACAAGTTCTTCAATGATTTCCTGTTCCTCCCGAGTGAGTATTTGCTCGGGAAACCTTTTCGGCAGTATGGCCAGTCGAATGCCCTTGACCGCACTAGCATAGCTAATGCCGGGCTTCCTGGGTCCTGCCTTCACTCCTGACCTGCCCGGGTTTTCTCTTCCCGTGGGTTCAGGTCTGGGTTTTTTGGGAGCATTCCCTTCATGCGGGCTGATCTCTGCTGCTCCCCGCCTTCTCGGCTCCGGTAGAGATGGCTTAGGTCTGTCCTGAGCCTTCTTAAGGGCCTCTTCTGGTTTCAGGCCTTCCTTCAGATAGCGCAGGTACCATTTAACCCCGGCGCCACTGAGACCTGTCTCCTTCCTGACGTCTGTTATATTTATCTCAGACGTGCTTTTGCTGGTCCCTGCTCTTTGAGCAGTGGTGTTCGTTGGCTGTAGTCCATGCAGTATACCAATGCTCACCTTGGATCCACTGCTTGACGTCCCAACTTCTCCCTTCTTGGGTGTAGTCACCTGGCTTTCAGTAATTCGGAGACGTGCCTCCACCTGATTAACCAGTTTTGGTGCGGTACGGGGCCCCGCTTTTTTGGTTTTTGTTTTTTTTTCCAGTTTTGTACTCATTTGATTCCCACGAGTATGGGGGTTAAGAGGTCCGCCGTGCCATAGCCCCCCGTAGCACGGTAAGATCTAACTTACTCACTGAGGCGACCAGGTATCAGTGAGGCTCCGTTCGAATACAGCCAGTTACCCCCGACTGCAAACTATCCAATGGGCACGGTTCGCATGACACCCTGGATTGGGGGAGGTGTTTTTCGACTCCCCAGTCTAGATCCGTAGCGTTTTGTTAATAGTAGGGTCACCTCGTACAGGGTGTGGCTATCACCACTCACTAACGGTCTTGGTAGACGAGAGGCTTGGCCCCTGAAAAGGCACACACCGTCCCAGAGGAGAGGCAACTCATCCTTAGACAAAGATAGGTTGGCCTCAGGGAGCTATGTTCCGCATCAGTCTATCCTGCAGTACACTGCTTGATCCCCTCCTTACAGGGGAGTTACTATCGCAGTGCAGTAAAAATATAATACATTAATAATGAATACTATTCAAAATCAGACTGTAGAGACAGTCGAAAGGTTCAAGGAATGAACAGACTAGCAGCCCCGAAGAGAGAAAATAGCTCAACACTCAAAAAAGTGGAAAGGGTGAGGAGGATGGCTAAACTCACATAGCCGTGATTCCAGAAAAAGAGAGTGGATCTCTCAAGGAGGATGTGGAAGCTTCGAAAAACGTGGCAGCTCGAAAAAGGAAAGATCGGAGCAACATAAGTCCGCAGATTATCATCATCAAAAGTAAAAGATCATATGCTGATACTCTCAGCAAAGTGAAGGCAGACCCTGAACTCACTAATTTGGGAGATACTGTTAGCCGCAAACGCCCCTAGAAAGGAAACCTTATGCTAGAGCTCAAGAAATTCAAGGATGTAATCGCAGACAAATTTTTAAGCCAAAATGGAAAGTCGTTAGGACAGGAAGCCGACATAAGGGCTAGTACGCCGGAGATCACTATAATCTGTGAGGATGTGGATGATGCCATCAAGAAGGAGGAGGTTCAAAAGGAGTTTGAAAAGCAATTCAATCTTATTAGACTATAAGAGTCGGCGGTGAAAACGTTACGGAAAGCCTACCGTGGAACACAAACCACCGTCATCAGTCTACCAATGGAGGCAGCATTCAAAGTGCTTGCAGCAGGGAGAATAAGAATAGGTTGGGTTATGTATCGGCTTAGGAAGGAAATCGCACTGAAGCGATGCCTTGGTTTTGATCACATTGTGAATTCATGTACCAGTGCGGATGACAACTCGCAGCAATGCAGGAGATGCGGAGCAGAAGGCCACATCAGCAAAGACTATGGAGCTGACCCAAATTGCTTACTGTGCGAGAGGAATTAGGGTGTGGACCATCAGTACATTACAGATAGCATCAAGTGCACGGAATACAGTAGAACCCTCAACGAAAATGCAAATTAGGTTGACACAAATCAACCTCAACTTCTACTAGACGGCACAGGACCTGCTCTCGCAAACCATCCCTCTACGATATAAAGATAAAAGATTGATGTGGTTGATGATCTTGCGGAGGGGAAGCCATCCAAAAATTAATGGGGCACCCAGAAATGGTAAGAAATCCATATATATAGCTGCTAGGCTCCACCCAGCACTACATTTGCTGACCACAAACAAATGCTGAGTGTGCTCTCCCGTAGCGGAGATTTTTAATGCGTGGGCTCTTGAATGTGGCAGTCGAACAACGAATATGAGTGATCACGCTCTCCTCAAAGCATTCGTGGAGTTAGTCTTGGAACTCGCGGATGTCGGAAGTAAGGGGCCTATGGTCCATAGTGGATCTGACATACGTGTGAGCAGCTTCAGCTAATAGAATGCCGGGTGGTTTGGCTGGCTAGGCGACGAAAGCTTTTGAATTCGACACGTCTTCTGCAGCGCTCAAACTCGACATATCCCTGGATGGTATGGTTAGGGAGAAAGAAACCCAAATCTCCCTAAGGATGGCGAAAGCATGCGATGTTACTTTGCCCACGTGGCGACCGCTACTCCCTTTTGTTTTTGGTTCACGGACCCCTCGTTTAGGGCTTAGCATGCAAACTTGCAAAATCTTAAGCGATGACGGCTTTACGGTTTCTTACCCCGGCAAAGGCAAATCGTCAGTTGCTCTCCATTTGGTCCGGTCCGACATTAAGTGGATGCGGACTTAGGACCCCGCAATTCTTAAAAAAATAATGCTCAGCTCTGGCCAAGCTTTGGTCCAAAATATGGACGGATTTACGCTCAGTATAATTCGTAGCCATGTTGTATTCTGCGAATTATATAAAGGAGCACTTAACATCTGCGAGCCGCTTCCGTCACGCTGCTCCTAGGGCAGGGGTCAGGCAGCAAGCCGTCATCGCTTAAGATTTTGAAAGTTTGAAGGCTAAGCCCTAAACGAGGGGTCCGTGGACCAAAAAAAGAGGGAGTAAGTTGCTCTCCATTTGGACCGGTCCTACATCAAATGGATGCGGACGTAGGACACCACAATTCTTAAAAAAAATATGACCAGAGAAAACACGTTTTGAACGATAACAACTCAGAGACCCTCTTCGGGGTTAGTCCTTACAGCTGGGAGGAGTTTCCGTAATCAGATGGATTACTGCGTCATGGAAGACGCATCCATCGGCTTCGATAGACTTGGCTGCAAATGAATGAATGGCCTCTTTGTTGCACTTTGAACTGAGAAGTTGAAATTGTTAGAATGCTTCGGTTTACCCCAAGCCACAATTGCCTTTAGGCGATCTTTTCTCGTCAACCTTGGCACAACCAGGAGATGTGGTATGCCCGGAAGCGGTTTGCCCGAAGATTTTGTTTTGTCAGAAGGCGATTTGCCCAGAGGCTGTTTTTTGCTCGAAAACAGACGCTTACTTGCAAGTAAGATTTTAGCCTCAGTAGAAGGCGCTAACTGAAGCCGGCTTCGATTCGTCCGTTAAGGACTGGGTCCCAGTTGGACTGGTCCTTAATGGAATACGTAAAGACTCTACACTCAAGCTCACCATCTATAATCTTAACGTTACTCCGCACTACGGGTTGGATTACCACCATCCACATTTAACTTTGATTTCTGTTTAATTTTTCGAGTTTTAGCATACCATAACATGCCAAAGTTTTACTGAGGAACGTAAATCGATTTCGCTGACCCCTTTTTACCGAGACAAGGCTAGTTGAAACTGGGAGTCGCCTGCTACTAAAAGCTCACTGTTCACGGCCACATCTGAAACCCAGTGACCATTCAACCCTCAGCACGGTAGTTGCACGTTGGCATGGAGTTTTGGTTACCACTTAGCTTCACCTCTGGTTCTCTTAAGGAGCTTACTCACGATAACAAGGTAAGTAATTGTCGGCGGTAAGCAGTGATTATGATTACAAAACATCTTGAAGATACCGGGCTGCATTCTTCATATGGAGACAAACCCGCGAAGCTGAAAACGGGAGAAATATTCCAAGCACTGGCATTCAAATAGTCATCAAAATTTTCGCCATTTTATATCTGCGAGTGCGTTTTCGGCGACCAATATTAACATCATCCTCAGAATAAAATAATCGAAAAATTCATATAATGAGCTTTTTGCATATTTTACTATTACAATCCTTTTGTCGACATGACACTATATTCACGCTTACTATCCTTTAAACAGTAGTGCCCAACTTATATCACTGAAGTGTCCTAGTTGACGAAACTGATGAAGATGAAGGGATTCCTTATTATAGCTATTGAAAAATTGAGAAAATTGCAGAATTTGATCTTAATTATAGCTAAACCTGAACGTTTATCACAAAAATCGTCGAGTGGCTAAAAAATCGAAATTAAAGTGTTACTAGCAGGGTTTTCCAGAAATGATATCACAAAAAAACTCATTTTATCATTTAAAAAATAAACATGTTCTTTTATTCAAAATGGGAGATAATTTTTAAATTTGGAATCATCAGATTATCGTATATCAGTTTCGATTCCGTGTGAACTTCTCTGCTCTTTCAATCCTTCCTTCCTTGGCAGGAACATCCTTGGTTACAATTGCAGTTAGTTCCGCATGATTGCGATGTGCACTGACAACCTAGAATCGGTATCAAATGAATCAAATGAATAGATCGATAGACCAACAATTCCAACTTACCTGAACTACATCCCGGACAAGGCATTGTTCAAGAACTTTAGGTTTTATTATCTTTTCCCACAACGCAATTTAATATTTTGCTCGAGAATATAATGAAATAGTTGGGTATGATCCAAGTATTGAATTACTGACGATGGTTAACCTTTACCTGTACCATATTTATACTCATTAGTGATCTAGAACGCATGTGGACCGTGTGCAAAGTTATCTTCAAAACTGTTCTGCTTTCTTGATTATGCATGTGGTTTTAATTAGCAGCTGGTATAATTAGAAGCGGTAAATGCTTACTATATTCTGATTGTATAAGGAAATATTGACTGAAAATTATGATTTGTCTATACTACTATATACTACTTCCTAAACCTTTTTTTGCAAGGTGATAAGGCATTGAATCTCGTTTAGGATTACGCTGCGCATCGACACTGAAAATGATCTTATTCGTCATAGTAAAAATATATTCTGCAGTCAATATATAACCTTTCTATAGCCATAGAAGACATGGTAATTCGTTTTCGCGGCGTTACACCGTGTTTTGAATCTTAGCTTCCCAAATGTATTGCTTCGAGTCTTTCAATGCCCCAATTCCTTATATCTGTCCGCCTTTCAACACCCTTTTCGGGATTCGTGAGTCCCCCAGTCGTTGGACTTGGCAAGTCCATTGAACCTTTCGCAATTTTGTCACTTTAGACACTTCTAAGTCGCCATTACATAAGACCCTGTGTCTTTGTTGTACCTGATTCCCCATCCGTCACTACCTCGAGCTGATCCAAAGATTTTTGTTACACTTTCCTTTCAAAGCACTGTTTTTTTTATCATTCACCCGTAATCCTATCTCTTTCCCTGCCGTATCATCTTCACGAGGGTTTCTTTGATACCTTGGAGGAAGCACGGTAAGTGGCGAAGTTTACTGCGATATTAATGTCAACGGCATATGCTACCACTTGTGTTGGTTTGAAGAGCAGCGTACTTTGGTATAGACAGGGATTATTCAGGCTAAGTTGAAAAACTTTGAAATCGTGTCGCGTCGAAAGCGTGTTAAAAATCAATCAGTCGGTTTTCAATTCACACAAGCGAAATTGGCCCCGTCATGGCTGCTTTTGTGAGATAAAAGAGTTCTGTTGGGATGCTGAACTAGAGATTAATTTCGTACGTAAAGTCAACCGCTATTTGACGTATTTGTTAGGCATTGACGTTGAAGTTCCAGCATTTCTGAAACACTCGTTTCACGGGGGATACCTGATACCTCTTTAACGTTCACCTCTAAATCCTCCCTGGTATCTCCAATGGCTTTTTCCGCGTAATATTTTAGCCTCTTCTCCAGTATTTTTAGAGAATACTTTGTTACCAATTAGTTCTATTTTTTGAAAATTGTGAGGTCCTAAGTCCGCATCAACTTAATGTTGGACCGGACCAAGTGGGGAGCAACTTACTCCCTTTTTTTTGGTCCACTCGTTTAGGGCTTAGCACCCAAACTTACAAAATATTAGGCGATGATGGTTTTACGGTTTCTTACCAGGGCAGAGGCAAATCGTCATCATAAAAAAAAAATATATTTTCAGCTCTCAGGCTCTGGTCAGTAGGACGGATTTGCGCTCAATATAATTCGTAGTCCTGTTGTGTTCTGCCAATTATATAAAGGAGCACTTAACATCTGCAAGCCACTTCGGTCACACTGCTCTCAGGGCAGAGGTGAGGCAGCGTCTGACAATTTGCCTCAGCCCTGGTTAGAAACCGTAAAACCGTCATCGCCTAATAGTTAGTTCTACTTGGCCAATGTACATATTATCTGTGCGCATTGCTTTTCCTATCCATTCTCAGTACTTCTCATCAAGCAAATCGCTCCGTCCGGGTAGTACTGATGAAGAGAACAATAATAAAATTTAAAAAAAAAACTATTATCATCATCATCAACGCAACAATCGGTATCCGGTCTAGACCTCCCATAATAAGGAAGTCCAGATATCCCGGTTTTGCGCCGATGACTACTAATACGATATCCCTAAAAGTTGTCTTGGTTTACGCCACCGCTCCATCTCATTCATAGTCTACCTCGTCTTCTTTTTCTACCATAAATATAACCCTTATAGACTTTCCGGGCTGGATCATCCTCTTCCAGACAGATTTGGTGACCCGCCAATCGCGACCGGGATTTTATCGACAATCAGACGGTCGTGGTATCGCTCATAAATTTCATCATTATGTAGGTTATTTAACTGCAACCATGTACGGATTTCACCGTCCTAGCTACTCGTATTATCGGTTCTGATTTTTGAACCTAAATAGGAGAAATTATCAACGGTCTCCAAGTTGTAGTCTCCTATCTTTATCGTTCTCGTTTCACCAGTGTTGATGTTTTTATAATAGTTGTTTAGTTTTTGGTATATTTCTTCTCGTTTTCATTGATGTGCAGCCCAAAATCTCACGCCGCCTGCTCGATCTGGCTGAAGACAGTCTATACGTCTCGGGTCGTTCTTCCGATGATGTCGATATCATCAGTATAGGCCAGAGTTAAAGAGTAAAGGTATCGCTCGCGTTTACCTCAGCATCACGGATCACTTTTTCCAGAACCAGGTTAAAAAGAGTGCACCATAGAGTATCCTTTTGTCTTAGACCGTTATTGATTTCGAATGGTCTCTAAAATGATCCTGCTGCTTTCATCCCACGTAAATCATTGATCAGGGTCAGCCTAGTCATCTTTATCAATTTCGTCGGGATACCGAATTCTCTCATAGCCGTGTACAGATTTACTCTGGCTATCATAAGTGGCGTTGAAATTGATGAAAAGATGATGCAGCTGATGGCCAAATTCCAACAGTTTTTCCATCGCTAGTTGCAAAGGCAAAATCTGATCTGTTACTAATTTGCGAGAGAACCTAGCAATATAGCGGAGAATATCTTATAGATGGTACTCAGCAACGTGAAACCTCTATAATGGCATGATATAATGCTTATATCATCATCATCATCAACGGCGCAACAACCGGTATCCGGTCTAGGCCCGCCTTAATAAGGAACTCCAGACATTCCGGTTTTGCGCCGAGGTCCACCAATTCGATATCCCTAAAAGCTGTCTGGCGTCCTGATCTACGCCATCGCTCCATTTATCCACAACCGGTCATGGTATCGCTCATAGATTTCGTCATTGTGTAGGCTACGGAATCGTCCATCCTCATGTAGGGGGCCAGAAATTCTTCGAAGGATTCTTCTCTCGAACGCGGCCAAGAGTTCGCAATTTTTCTTGCTAAGAACCCAAGTTTCCAAGGAATACATGAGGACTGGCAAGATCATAGTCTTGTACAGTAAGAGCTTTGACCCTATGCTGAGACGTTTCGAACGGAACAGTTTTTATAAGCTGAAATAGGCTCTGTTGGCTGACAACAACCGTGCGCGGATTTCCTGATCGTAGCTGTTATCGGTTGTGATTTTCGACCCTAGATAGGAGAAATTATCAATGGTCTCAAAGTTGTATTCTCCTATCCTTTTTCTTCCCGTTTGACCAGTGTGGTTTGATGTGGTTGGTTGGTTGGTTTTCGATGCTGACATTGCCACCATATACTTTGTCTTGCCTTCATTGATATCCAGCCCAAGATCTCGCGCCGCCTGCTCGATGTGGATGAGCTTATATGACTTATGATTTTTGAGCCAATGAGTTGCGCAGACTGTTTCTTCCATACTTAGTGCTAGCACTATTTGTCCATTGTTTTCAGTTCGCCTCCGACGTGATTGGCTGTTGAGAAGTTCATCGAAATACTCAACCAACAACTTATCCCATAAAACTCGCTTTCATCTTTCTCCGTCTGCAGCTCTTCGTTAAGAAAGAACTCTCAGCGGTCACCACGTGAAGGTGGAGATCGGGTTTGGTAGTAGAGCTCTTGGTGTTGGTTCAGCAGGCGTTTCCCAGGTATTATGCCCCATCATGGGTACCGATCCACGTTCCGGTCTGGGACCTATAGTACCCTTTGACCACCAACACCAATTAAAACAAGTCGGGAAACCGGAAACTGGACGCTTCAGGTATGAAAGGTTTCGTGTATTTCTTTTATAAAAACATTTGAGTGGAGATTTGTCCGATTAGAACCTAGCCCGTAATATGTATATGCTTATATTATGTGAGAATATCCACTTTCGCGTGATATTGACTTTCAAAGTCTTGAATTTGCGTAGAAGCCACAACTTTGACCTATTATCACTTTGTTAGTAATAATGCGATTTCCACTGAACTTGGCAGGATCATGCTCTGTTACAGCCTACATTGCTGCAGAATTTCTAGGATAACGGGGAGATGAAAAAAGGGGTTGTACAGCTAATTATTAAAATTATATTAATATACATACATACATAAATTTGTTGGAAAGGTGGTAAGTGCAGGGGTTGGAAGCGATCATTTCTTTAACGGACCCATTCTCGGCAACTACCCAACGAAAAATCTGAAAAAAAAACAAGAGACTGCGAAATATTTTTTTTAGTAATTGGCTTGAAAACCCCCTTTAGTTCATCCTAGTACTACATAATAATATAATATAATATAGAGCATGATCCTACAAAGTTTGGTGGAAATCGCATTATTACTAACAAAGTTATAATGGGTCAAAATTGTCGCTTCTTTGCAAATTCAAGACTTTTAATGTCAATATCACTTGAAAGTGAATATTTTCACATAATATATGCATATATTACGTGTTACGTACTATTGAGTCACATGCACACTTAAATGTCATTATAAGAGGAATACACAAAACCGTCCATACCTGAAGCGTCCAGCTTCCGGTTCCCCGACTTGTTTCAGTGTAGGTTTGTGGCGACGATCGGTGTTTTTCACCAGTTAGTCACTAAAGTTGTACTTCGCTACTCGATATATACGAGCATCGAAACTGCTGGAGTCTTCTGTCTTTTCTGAATAAATACATGGCCGATCTGGTTGTAAGTTTGGTCATCTGGATATGCTCAGGTTCTTTTGTGTATGCGTCTACGTGAGAAGCATGTGGAACTTATGATTATACCCCTACAGGAGACAAGGAAGCATTATCCATTATTATTATTGCCTTGTAAAAGCTGTGCTCTCCTGTTATTGCTTGATCCACCTCCTCTTTTTCAATTTGAACGTTAAAATTCCAAAGTAATATTTTAACATGCAGTGAATCGTACAAAATTTCAACACGGTTGTAGAAGACAACTTTAGTTACTTCCTTCCTTTCTTTAGTAGGACCGTGTACGTTGACTAGGCAAAAATTGCCTTCATATTTGAACCCCCATTAAGAATGTATGTCCATAATCTCGCTGTCCAGTAATTTCATTTCCTGGGTTGCTACGATATTCTACTTATACTGCTCAACCTGTTCGAAGAGAGTGTGCTCAGTGATGCGAGTATATATCATCTCCAGATACCACGAGAAAATGCCCTTTCGATTTTGCTTGCCCATTTAGCTATTTACTAAGATATTACCTGTTTTAAACTAGCAAAGAAACTTGCGCTTTTTTCCATCACTTTTCAGTGGAATAGAACTAACAACCTTGCACTGAAAACCAGTTAGGAGCTCCGGAATGAATGGACTACACAACGGACACGAAAATGGACCAAAGATTTGCGCATTTTCTCATGGAACGTGCACTATCCGAACAGATCATTAGCTACAGAGCAGCTAGCCAATAACCTTTACAAAAGATGCGCTGGATAATATGTAATCAATGAGTATGGCGAATCAATGCCTGATGACCAGCAAGAGGCATTATCTTTGCCATACATAAAAAGGATATCACGAAGTGCACCAATTATAAAGGTAGTCCGTTGCTGAGTACCATTTATAAGATATTTTCCACTATCTTGCTAGGCCGGATAGCCCCATTCGCCCAAAACATAATTGGTCCATACCAAAGGGACTTCACTCCAGGCAAATCAGCAACGGATCATATTTTCTCTTTGCGGCAAGCGATGGAAAAATTGTTGAAATATGGTCATCAATTGTACCATTTTTTCATCGCCGGCTATGGTAGCAGAAAGAACAACATCGAAAAGCACTAGTCAACTGAGAATAATAAAGCTAGGAGAATGCAATTTTGAAACTCATCCTATCTGGAGCCGAAAATCAGAACCGATAATAGCTGTGACGATGAAATCTCCACACGGTTGTTGGCAGCCAACAGACCCTATTTCATTTCACAAAAACTGTTCCGCCCGAAACCTCTCATCACAGGGTCAAATCTCTTAGTGTACAAGATGTTAATCTTGCCGGTCCTCCTGTATTCCAAGGATACTTGGGTTCTATGCCCGATACGGTTGTGAATAAAATCCGGCTCAATAGGCTGCGATGGGTGGGACCCTTAGTCCGTATGGGCGAGTATGATCCAGTTCAGAAAGTCTTTAAAGGCAATATTTATGGTACAAAAAGAAGGTACAGCAGATCCTACCTGAGATGGAGCGATGGCGTAAGCCAAGACACCTGACAGCTTTTTGGATTGGTTGACATCGTTGCAAAATTGGGATGTCTGAAGTTATCTAGAGGTAGTGCATCGAAAATAATAATTGGCGAAAGGTTTGAACTTCTCAGTAACAAGAATGTCCTCTTTCTATGCTCATATACACTGCTTCTGTATGTGTGTAGATATGAATGTTGAGTTAACCCTATTTCGAGATTTAAAACAAAATAGGAAGGGGCATTATAAGAAATGGGTGGAGAATATACTAAATTAGATACTAAGTACAGACCACAGCTAATTTTGAAACAGAATTAGAAACTATTATCATCAAATCTGGTACCATAGCTATATGAAGATCAATACCTTATTGGCCACCATCATTTTGTTTATGTTAGTATTCATTTCTAGTCAGATTCTCTTTACCTCGCTTTCAGGTGTTTTACAACCGGAGTTCATTATGGTTTGAAAAAAATGAAATACCACACAATCAACAGAAAAATAATAACAGAACAAAACAGAACAAAAAATAGATTATCTTAAGCGGCCTTATTGGGGGTTAAATAACCCTCGTTATATTATTATTCTACGACGATTTAAAATAAAGTGATTACCCATGAAAAACATACCCTTTACCTTTTATATTTTGTTAATTGTTGTATCGCCATGTACAGGGTGCGGCAGCATAACTTCCTTTTTTAAAATGCGCGCCACCTAGTTAGTTGATGTCATAGCGGAGCGCTAGTGGTCTCGTTCAAGAGGGGATACTGTAAAGTTTTGTCCCGACACGGTTCAGTCGCCATCATGCGTTGGAATAGTGAGGAGCGTGCCTTTGCCGTTGAGGTTTACTTTTCAAGCGGATGTTCGGTTATTGCAACACAGCGTGCATTTCGGAATCGCTTTAATTTGGCCCCGTTGGCTCCCGTCCCAGATCGCAAATCAATTGTTACATGGGTCACTACATTCAGACAAACTGCAAGTGCGACAAAAGGAAGAACTGGAGTCCCTCGGCCCGTTAGATCACCTGAGAACATTGAAGCAGTGAGAGCGTCAATGTTGCGATCGCCACGGCGTTCTGCGTGCAAACATGCATCTGCCCTTGGACTATCCGATCGTTCTGTGAGAAGAATTCTTCGTGATGATCTTCATTTTCATCCCTATAAGATGGCGATAGTGCAGGAACTTTCAGAACGTGACTTCAATTCTCGGATGAATGCGTGTGAGCTTCTTCTTGATATCGTTCCCGAGGGTGCTATTGTTTTTTAGCGATGAAGCCCATTTTCATTTGTGTGGGTCGGTTAACAAACAAAACATGCGTTACTGGGCTGACACCAACCCCCGAGAATTGCATCAAAAGCCTTTGCATTCACCCAAAGTCACAGTGTGGTGTGCAATTTCCTCAGCTGGAATGATTGGTCCCTGGTTTTTTGAGGACAATGAGGTTACAGTGACAGTGAATTCGGACCGGTATGTAAACATGCTACAGAATTTTTTTTTCCCACGGCTAGAAAATTTGGATTTGGGGGACACTTGGTTCCAACAAGACGGTGCAGCAGCACACACTTCAAGAGCATCGATGGCTGTTTTGAGGGAACACTTTCCAGAGCGCCTTATCTCAATTAGAGGCGATTTGGAATGGCCGGCACGCTCTCCCGATCTGTCCCCTTGTGATTTTTTTCTATGGGGTTTTTTGAAATCCCGTGTTTATGTGAACCGTCCAAGAACCCTACAAGATTTGAAGACCAACATCCAAGAAGAAATTGCCAACATAACACCTGCTATGCTAACAAGAGTCATGGTAAACGCCAGAAATCGGTTTACCCAATGTATGGAGAATGGGGGACGTCACCTAACAGATTTGATCTTCAAAACAATGTAAATAAAAACTTTAGACATGTACCTACATTATAAAAAATATTTTCCGATGCATACAATAGTTTTTATTGAGTTTTGAAAAAAGGAAGTTATGCTGCCGCACCCTGTACATGTAAAAGTACATATACTTTTTAAAATTGAAAAAAATTACCCCTATAACGTTTTTTAAAAGCGCTTTATCAATTGACTTCCAAAATATAATAATTATCTATATCTAATAATTATCTATCGGAAAACTTCCCGTAAAAGGACCTAATATTTTTCAACGAATGTTACGAGAAAGACCCGCTACTTCACAATCACATTTATTTATAGAAAAATAATATTTATCACCACTCCGATCTGTATATAATAGATTAACCAGTTGTTTAATAAATTGCTTGCAACGATTAGTCTCAAATGAAAACAATAACGGATCAATGAATAATTGAGGGCCAACTGAAAAGAAGGTGGCCATCAGCAAACACGCAACTAACATATCAAGAAAATATTTTGCTTAGACATTTTTAGAAAGACGATATCCAACGGAGATTCAACCACAATGGGTACGATGAAAAGACAATGAGAAGATATATAAAATGGAGGGTCATGCTCGATTAGAAACAAAACATAGTAGTGAGAATATGAGGGGAAGATAATTGTGGAAGCGCTGACAATCTGATTGAAGAAAAAATGGAAATATATGGAAATAAAATTAACGGATGAAGTTGGTGACAAGCAAATATTACAACCATGTAGCTAAACTAGTTCGAGCTCCCATCGCTTTAATTTCGAGACTTTTTCGCTATAGTGACGTTATCCACGCCTCGAAAAAAGATGGACGATGCACCGAGCGGCAACCACGAAGCACCGCACGTTACTTGGAAGTTGCTTTCGGACAAGATAATAATTGTAAATTGAATGTGGTCCACCGTAAGGTTCTTAAAAGTGAAATTTTGATCGGAATAATAATAATAATAAAAATCGTTGGCGCAATAATCCATATTGGATCAAGGTCTTAAAGTGTGTTAGAACAATTCATTCAAAACCGTAACAGTACACTGTAGGAGGCAATGTAGTCAGCATTGCGCTCGCCCGAGATTATTATTCTGATTTGACTCAGGTACTCATTCACAGCTGAGTCGACTGGTATTCAACGTCAAATCACGATACAAATGCCATTGCCACCGCGGCCTTCCGTACAACAGCCTTGTGCTCTAACCACTCCGACATGATCGGAATGGTGGATTTAAATGCCAGGGATGTGGAAACGGGGACTATTCAGTTCGTCAACTATGTCCCCGAAAAACAGTCACAAGATTTAGCTGACTGCGGTGTTGATCGCTGCAAGTACTGCCGAGTGTGGCATGCTGGAGCTCTAATACTGTACGAAGTCCCCCCCCCCCCGCCCCCCCAAATAACTTCCATATGGTCGCAAATTTTTATGTGGTTCTGTGGGAGACGTTAATAGTAGGCTCATCATGTACGATCACGAGTAGCTGGAGAGGAAAAGGGAACACTTCACCACGGTGTCCCATCCGGTAAAGTTCTGCCACTTGTGAATAAAATGGCTAGTCATCGTAGCGCGCGAATATAGACTGCTCCTCAAGTAAAACCTCTGAGGTTGATGGTTTCCCCCAGAGTTGTCACTTTAACTTATACGGAAAGTGCAAGGTGAGACATCGTTAAAGTTCCTAAAAATGGCATACGTCTCTACTGTGACAATTAAATGGATCGAACTCGAAAGTTTGATCAGCAGAGAAAAAACTAGTTTCCTCTCTGAATCCTCTTGTACTGACGGTATCAACACTATTTGGATCATTTTGAAACGGCGTGTGGAGCCCAGATCTTCGCTTCATTCGAGAATGCTTTCGACAGCGTGAACAAGCACTATATAATAATAGTTATCAAAACGACAAGATTTCGAAAAATTTCACGTGCTTCATGGAAGCCCAAATTTTAGAGTAATTTGAAGTTGCAGGCCGAGTCCGAGTGTCATTGTCATTATTTGTTTTTATTATCGATGACTTTCTCCACGTTGACTTGTCTAGGTGAGGCGGAGGGGGTCAGTGGAACATGACATCCTTCCTCAAACATCTTGACTACGCTGATGACATATGCTTGTTCTCTCATCGAGTCATAGACTTTGTATATCGATCAATTTGTATTGTTTTTTTCGAATGGTGACAACGAACTTGATGTTATCGCGCGTGTTGAATCCACCACTGATCCATATTCGATATTTTGTGTAAAATATGGGAATGTAAGTACGCCTACAATAACATCAAGCTGAGGTTTTTCTGCTTCCCTGTGCTGTTATATGGGATCAGTTCGTGGAAAGTAACCACTAGTTACTCACTAAGGTGATAACTAAAATCATGTAAGTTGTTTCTGGTAAGTTTACAAAAAACTGAGAAAAGTAGTGCTGCTGTGGTGAACACGAGGGCCGCTTGAGTGGCTCGTCAACCTGTTGGTAGCAGGTCGACAACCACGAGGCCGGCGGAGCAACCGGACAGAGAGTAGCTTGCCGTGAGAAGCAAAGATCGACGAATTTCATTCTTTTCAATTTTAATGTTTTGTAAATTAAACTAATTAAAAAGTAAAATAAAATATAAACCAATGGAGTAAATGTAATGTCAAGAAGTTTTCTTCGCTAGTAAATTGAAATATAACTGACATAATTTCACGGCACAACTTTCAAAATTTTCTGAAAATAGCTTGATGAAGTCGTAGGATTCATTTAGCCGAGCGACTTCTAAAATTGCAGAAAGGTAGACATTTTATGTAGACAAGGGCTTCGATGCGCACACCTCACTTTGTTGACACTATAATAGCGAAGCATTTGCAAGCATACACTGAAATTGAGAGAACGTATTGCAAGTGATGCTTAACCTTGGAATATTTGATGATTTATTATTCAGATCCCTCTGCTTATTAGATTTTCCTAGGTGACGGTTTCCATAAATCGATATATTCTCTATATATATGTATACTGAAGAAATTTTAGACCAAAATCCTAAGCATTTACAGAGTTGCAGCAAATAGCGCCATGTTAACGTGCTTACAAAACGAAAATTTTAGACGCGTTTTTCTTAAAACACATCTTTTCAACTGGTGGGAAGCACAACTAAAATTCTTTTGATCCGATCGGGCTGAAATTTTTACACATCAATAGCTCTGGTCCGAACAACGTTGTTAATAATTCCTTGTTTATTTTTTATTTTCAATGAAAAATAAACCGTTTTTGAAGATTTTGCCTTAAAATCCGTCAATTCAAATTTTAGTAAGGTAATTGCAACCTTGGTTCGGGTGATAAAGGCTAAAGAAAAAGAAGAATATGATAAAGGCAAGTATACAGATAAGAAAAAGTTTAAATTTTTGGTTCCAGATTACCATAAATGGAGATACGATTTCCACCAACCACCCACCTTTACTATTAAAAATGTTTTATCATAATTCAAGACTCCAACAATAGTATATGAAAAGTTTTAAAAGAATACATTTTTTTGTTTCCAAACGGTGTTAAAATATCGTGCGTCCCATAGAAAAACCCTCTTAATTCTTACCTTCAAATATTACCTGGTAAATTCAAAAACCATTTCTTAATTTCTTAATATACATAATATAGAACTTTATTAAAAGATAATTCACTCTTTCCATTTATATCGCTATGTAGATTATGTTACTCTAAATTTTATACTATTTTTTTGCATCTTCTTGTTTTTTTTTAAAAAAGAAAGCTAATTTACAAAGTCAATATTTTTATAAATATACAAAGTGTTTTGTTTTCTTATTCGGATAACATTATGCCAAAAATTGATAAAATAAATAAACTAAACGGAAATGAAAAAAAAAACTGAAGCATTAAACAAAGAAAAGCATTAGTGAACGTCACAATACGTAAATGAATTTGTATTAAAACTCAACGATTAGATTTTACAAATGTTTTACAACATATTGAATACCTTCAACAAATTTTCTCAACACTACGGTTTTGATGTAGGTACACCACTGCGTTAGTGGTTCTCATAGCTTTTCCAACTCTACATCAAAAATAGAATAATCAAGTATAAGTAAAAAACCAATGTTATTTGTCTGAGAATTGTTTCTTGTGTTGATTACCATGAAAAAATGACACAACTTATCACAACATACAAACCTCACGAATTTATTCTCGAATGCCAAATTTATTGAATAAAATATACTTTGGAAAAGAAATGTAAGAGAAAGACTGGAATTAAAAGGAAATTTAATGTTCGGTTCGTGAGATCTCTACATTGTTTTCTATAGCTTATCAGTATAATAAAATATACATCAGAATCAGATAGCTACTAGTCTATCTGCTATACAATGTTCACCTAGCCCATAATAATTATTTAGTCACCTCTTTTCGAAAGAGATTTACGGATATAAAATTTGATATACAACTTTGGAAAAGGGCAAAATTGGATCTTGACTAGTTGTGTCATTTTCACAATTGATTGAATTTAAATTAAATATAATTTATAGGTGACGCATGACTACCTCCTCCTGGCCGGCTATTGGTAGGTGATTTGCTGCTTGATATATGAATATTCGATTGTTGCATTTCCTGTTAAAAAAAAGAGAACAATAAGGTGAATTTAGAAAATTATGTTAAATTAATACTTTAGAGTGATAATAAAAATATTATGAGAGTAAATTAATGGAAAATTCGGTTTACTATTTTCAAGAGAGCGAAAACAACAGGCTTTTTTCAGTTTCTGGCCAAGAAAACTAAATAAAGGAGATTCGATTCCCGACGCATCGCTTGAATTTTTATGGTGAAGGAAAAGCATGGTTCATGTTCGACGACACTTTGGTGTCGTGTATGTGATACATAGAATGGGGAAACATCGACAAGATAACCATCTGGGCATCATCGACCCTCGCACCAATTAATTACCTCGTAGCTAAGCCGCATATACGCCATCACATTCCGTGTAGTCTTCCTGCTTCCGCTTCATTCCGAAAGGTTTCAATACAATTAACAATACGAACAGAAATTGTAATCTTCAGACAAGTTGCAGATTATAAAATTTGCGTTGCAGATATGAAGCACGTTAGAGAATAAGTTCATAAATATCAAATAAAATGATCAGTTGTAAGTTAGCTCTCAAGTAAAGGACGACGAATACTTGCATTCCCAGCAATTATTTACTGGAGATATTAAGCTCAAACTTATATAAAGTTAGCGGCACAACTGCGCCTGGAGTAGAAGTAAAAACGAACTCCTTCGAGCTGGGATTCAGGAATACACTTAGAATATTAAGGGGGTCATTCCGTGTGAAGGCCGTTTTTTCGCTTATTAGGAATTTTTTTGTGAAAAACTGAATAAAAAGACAAATACCAATTTTTCGCCATATGTTTATTAATATCTTAAGTATGCGTAATCATTTTTCTAGCACGATATCATAGTTCGTTATTGAAGTACAGAGCAATTTATACACCCGTCTCCCATGCTAGAGGTTGCTGTACTCATCTTCAAGAAAAAAAAATAAACGGCATTTTAACGTGCGGACAGTATAATTATTAGAAAATATTGAAAGGTAAATTTTTGGTGCCTTGTTCAACTTTTTTTTGTAAATGTTGGTGCGTTTTCACGGCGTCTTTAATGCATAGACAAAACGGCCCAATGAATCGCAATTATCTTAGTTTGTGAACCGAAGAAATATGTCCTGAATAAGTCATGAAATCTGAGTGAAATTATGCGGTGTTTCCAACAACTAATGATCTGAAATAATGAAAAACTTGCTGTTTCTTTTTCGTTGGTGTGGATATTTATTCTTGCAAATACCGATATTTCGGGAACCAATTGTTCCCTTCATCAGTGCTAACAAGTTGAAGAACGATTCAGGTTAGAGAGACTGCGGATCCCGATTCAGATAAGGAGCATCACAATTGTGCAATGGAGATTTATAGTATAGCGGACAAGTATGCTTTCTATGAGCGTACTAAATTTCGCAATGTACATGACAATTTATAAACTCAGAATACCATAATGCGAGTTGTCACACCTGTTCTATAAAGAAAAGTAATAACAGAGGTAACAGGTTAAACAATTTCTGCTACGCTGCAATGAATGGGATTTACTCCAAGATCTAATCAGAATTTGACCCCAACGAAAGGGATATTTCAAACTAATCAACATAAACTACAATTCAGAATTATGCTGGATAATTTTCAAGTCGACTTTAAAGCCTATGATAGCATAGCCAGGGTAAAACTGTACACGGCCATGAGAGAATTCGGTATTCCGACGAAATTAATGAGACTGACTAGGCTGACCCTGACCAATGTGCGAGGCCAGATAAAAGCAGCAGGATCACTCTCAAGACCATTCGACATCAACATCGGTCTACGACAAGGGGATGCCCTATCATGCGTCCTCTTTAACCTAGCCATCGAGAAAGTGATCCGTCATGCTGATGTAAATGCAAGATGTACGATCCTCTTTAAGTCCACCCAACTACTGGCCTATGCTGACGATATCGACACCATGGGAAGAACCACCCAAGACGTACAAACTGCCTTCATCCAGATCGAGCAGGCGGCGATCGGCGCGAGACTAAATATCATATATGGTGGCAACGTCAGCACCGAAGACGAACCAACATCAAACCGCACTGGTCAAACACAAGCACGAAGAAGAATAAGGATAGGAGAATACAACCGTTGACAATTTCTCCTATCTAGGGTCGAAAATCACAACCGATAACAGCTACGATGATGAAATCCGCGCACGGTTGTTGTCAACCAACAGAGCCTATTTCAGCTTACAAAAACTGTTCCGCTCAAAACGTCTCACCATAGGGTCAAAGCTCTTACTGTACAAGACTATGATCTTGCCAGTCCTCATGTATTCCTTGGAAACTTGGGTTCTTACCAAGAAGAATTGCGAACTCTTGGCCGCGTTCGAGAGAAGAATCCTCCGAAGAATTTTTGGTCCCTTACATGAGGATGGACGATTCCGTAGCTTACAAAATGACGAAATCTATGGGCGATACCATGACCGTCCGGTCGTGGATAAAATCCGGCTCAATAGGTTACGATGGGCGGGTCACTTAATCCGTATGGATGAGGATGATCCCACCCGGAAAGTGTATAAGGGCAATATCTATGATACAAAAAGAAGACGAGGCAGACCCTGTCTAAGATGGAGCGATAGCGTAGGTCAGGACGCCAGACAGTTTTTAGGGATATCAAATTAGTGGACCTCGGCGCAAAACCGGGATATCTGGAGTTACTTATTAAGGCACGCGTAGACCGGGTACCGGTTCTTGCGCCGTTGATGATAATGATGATGAATTTTCAAGTTAAAACACTGAAAATTCTGACCTAGTTTTTCAGCATACTCTGATCCGAATAATCGCCAATCTTTTTCAGTTCAAATTATCTCAACTATTTGCAGCTTCATCAAAGGAGTGGGACCACTTTATAATTTCCTTGTTGGCTATTCAAAAGTCGATTATGAGTAAAGACGTGGTATCAATTTGCACATAATTTGGGAGCAAGCTTCACCAATTATTATTATTCTGTTAAGGGAGAGTCGCACCGCGTCCTTGAAGAACCATTGTGCCCCTTTTACTGGTTATAGTGTACCTATTGATCATAGTATCTCAAGCAGGTCTGTAACCGTTAGGAACTTTAATATGTTCCCCACTTCCAGATGTTTCAGCTTTGCATCTGGTATTAAGTGTTCTCCTAGATGTCTCGACCTACTTTGCACAAGTGCCGGACACTGTCCCAGGACGTGTATAGAGGTTTCGTCCTCCTCCTCACAAAACCTGCAGGCAGTGTCCGTAGATATCCCTAGCTTCCCTAGGTGATAGTTCAGCCGACAATGACCAGTGAGAATTCCCACTATGCTTCACCAATAATGTGTTATGGATTGTGTGTGTTCATTAATTTTTTGAAATACGAAATTTCTATCCTGGGTGGCAGAATCCTCAAGCGTAGAGGGCACTGAATCAGACTAAAGGTTGAAACAAGCCCAATACCGTCATCTTAGGCAGACTGCGTTTCTTCCAGGGGGCACACAACACACCGCGTCTGTTTTAACGGCCGCCAGTCAGCCGCTGCAGTTTCTCTCGCCGAAGCTCTTAGGTTTCAGCTGGGAGCTGAGCAATGCTTGAAACCCGCTTTACATCTCTGACTGCGCCAGACAACGAACGCGTGTCCGCTGGCGCCGGTTGGCTAAGAAACGGAATTCTACCCAGTTGAGCGGAATCTCTTGAGAAGTAATGTTAACACAAAAATTTGAAAATTATTGATTGCAATCAAATGAGAGTGCACTTTCTCACAATTAGTCGTGAGAAAGTGGTAAAAATTAAATACCACACTAGAATACAATCTGATGCCAATTTGCACTGTAGTGACAACTGCAATTTCCACCAAACGGTCGAGTAACGCGAGTAACGGTGTTGGGCATATCTGTATTCGTAAATACGAATATGAATAAATTCGTACTATGATTTTCTATGAACACGAATACAAATATGTCTGTATTCGAATAAGTGAATATGACTGTATTCTCATGTCCGAAAGCGAATATAAAGATATTCGTATTTACGAGTGTGAATACGAATTCTGTTGAATTAATATTTCCAAGTACGAATTTGATTTTTTGCCCTAAAATGTCAGTATTCGCCTGGATAGCGAATACTAGCGCTTTAATTATCTGATCATGCTGTACGTATGTATGGTGGAGTCGGGGTCCAATAAGAAAATTGCAGGTATAGACAAAAGAGTATGTACATATAAATTCGAAAGATATTTCCAAGTCTGTAGAATTACTTTGTGGAGAGAAATCACTTGAAAGCAGACATCTTCTGTGCTTGTGTCAGGCAAATGTCTGTGTCTGTATGAGACAAACGTTTGTATCCACTTTCGGACGTAAGAATGCAGCCGTATTCGTATTCACTTGTGTAAATACAAAAATATTTACTTATTCAAATACGTAAAGATGTCGAACTCATCGACCCATGTCTCATTGCCAGTAATTATGCGTTTCAAGGTGGGGACATTATTCGCTTCAGAACTCATGTCCTCAACAACAATGTTTCGATTATCTTTATCTCGGTATCTATTATGTTTCAGAGATTTCACCACTGGCTCACCATTTTACAGACAAGAATCATTGAGTACGATTGACACAAGTAAAAGAAATAACTCTGGAGTCCCTCTTCACTGAAAATAAAAATAGCGAAAAGCAACAATAACGACAAATAGACTATGTAGATGCTGAATGGAGTATAGACTCCACAATCGAGTGAATAGGAAACATGGAAATTTTTTGAGGTTTGTTGCAAATGGGCCACGAAGTGCTTACATAATCTGGAAAGTTGTGGATACGTATATGGATAATTAACTTTTCTTATGCATAAGCAGCCCAAATCCTGGTGTCATCTAAAACCCAGTTTAAACATTCGCCATACCAATGATTTGGACCGAATCGAAAGATCAAGTGATCTTTGTTTGACTCATGCAAAGGACATTAAAACTAGACCCGTCCGCTAGGACGGGTAGGGAATTCAAACCGCCTCCTCCATTTAGTATCCCTTGTATGACAATTTAAATGAGATGATAAATATTAAATTCAATGAATATTTTCTTCACTTATCAAATAAATTGGGCGCATTGCAGACCCGGGGTGGAAGATTATACTTTTCTCCTTGAAATTGCAGAATCAATTTAATTTTGTTAAAGCCTTCACTCCCGGCCTAATAAAAAAATCTTTCCCGCTCCTCGGCAAATCCCACCCCAAATCTATCAGAAAGTGTTGAATCTGCGGCTCCTACCGCATCTAAAAGAACGACCCAACTTACGAACCGTCTGCTTCGAAATACCCACACTTATTCACACAAAATGATCTAAGCAATTTATTATTTGATTTAAATTCGTCTTAAAAAACAGGCTAAGTTTAGAATATGAGTTAGTTACTTACAGCTCTTTATTGGCTTCTCAAAAACTAGTTTGAAATCAGTGTTGCTGTATAACAGAAGCAAACTTCCTTCAGTAACTGTCAGTAACTGTAACATAAGAGCGTTAAAACTGAGCGTAAACTAGAAACATTCATTCGTCGCCTTGCAGCACACAATGGAAACGAAGATGTTGCGCTGATCCTTTATGAAATGGATACATTCGTCTTCGGTATGAAGTTGTCGTTTATCATGGAGAAGTTGCGACAGGCGTCTTCAGTGTCGTAGTCATATTATCCGCACTGATAATAATGCGCTACCTAAGTTTACTCGGTACAAAAAGTTGGCTTAAAAATCTCTTTATTTTATTCTGACAAAGTTTGCGACAAATACCGCAATCAAAAGCTTTTACTTTTAACCATAAACGGAAATTCTACCAATCATCGCTGGGGCCGTGAAGATGGTATGGACACCACATTTGAAATTGTTTAAGCAAATCTCAGTGTTCTTTTTGTTTCAATATATTAGATGCATAATTTTAAAGTACAGTAGAGATAAAAAAAACCGAGGCAATTTTTTCCCCAATAGGCGATTCTGAGGCCTTTTTTTTTAATAAGAAATATTATCTAATCGGGTTTTTTTAATTTGTTTATTTGATTTAAAGGCAAAGGTTGCACCACTTTGATCAGTATTGGCAGATCAATTTATGAAATAAGTCAATCTGTAGTGAAAGCAATGGTTTTCACAGAAATCGTTTTCATCACAAATTGACTTATTTCATAAATTCATTTCATCTGCCAGTACTGATCAAAATAATGCAACTTTCGTCCTTTACTGCCAAAAAACACAAAACAAATTAAGAAACGCTTTCCGGCTAAAAAAAGAGTGTTCTTTAAATTAAGAAACGTCCGCTAAATAACGCTTCTTATTTAAAAAAAAAAAAAGGCTCAGAACCGCCTATTCGGAACAAACGCCCTTGGCTCTTTTTTACCGCTATTGGAACTCCATAGTCCTCGTCCCCATTAACAGAAAACTTGCTCAGTTCCCACAAACGTTAGGGTTAGTATTGTATCAACAGGAAAACTGTGCAAATAGTAGGAAGACTGATGATCGCTTGATGCCAAATGTGCACTATATGACGAATGCAGTAGAACCGCGAATCCAAGCTCTTGGAACTTTTGGCGTGTCATTCAAGATTGTACGCCCTGATGTTGTCTTGATGGAACACAACATCCTTCCTTTGCCTAATTCTAATCCATGGATTGCAGAAGTGCCAACCAGGCCTAGACGAGCAACAAATCTCTTATATATAATTGCGATTTTAGACATAGAGCATCAACCACACATATGCACCATCATTGAAAGTTTACTGCATTGTGTTCCAGCTCCCGCCAGCACTTCCCGAGAAGCTTGCATTTTTCCACACCAGGCACTTCTAGAGCGGCCCACTCGTCGACTATCTTGGGATAGTGCATTCCTACTATCCAACATAACTAACGATGGAGTTGTCGCCCTTTCTTAATATTAACTTATCCATTGCCACTTCCCCGTCTTCATCAACACGTCTACCGATACTTGGCCCGTTCGTCAGCTCAGCATTTCCTTTCAGATTTTCTCAGGCCAGAGTACACCAATGACAGGGTGGAGACAGTTAATAAAGGTTTGGAGCTTCTGAGTAAAAGCGCTGTTTACTTTCCATGCACTCTCCCCAAATATTAACACAGAGCGAACATTCGCACCGAGCAACCTACACTTGATTTTAGTGTTGAGACATCTGCGTTTCCAAATTTTAAACAAAACAGCAAACGCGGATCTAGCGCTGTCATGCTGCGAGTGACATCAAGACTGAAAATTTTGGTTTCACTGAGATCTTCGAAGTATTTTTATATTTCATAACTAATTAGAATTATTCTGTTTTCAAAATCAACAAATTCTCCGTTTCGCATATAAATTAAATCAGATATTTAGGTTATTTGTCAAAATTGGATTGGCTGTTTGCTTGCGACTGATCTCTAAGGATTATGTAAAGAAGACCACCCTTGTAAAGCCATTACTCAACAAAATTAATACACTGCAGCATAACTGTGAATTGGATGGAAACTTGAGTTGAAAAGTCCCATCGGGTACTCTACTAGAAACCTTACTGAAAACAACTAACAGTTATTACATCCATTCCATCACTTTTCGAGATCCAATTTCACTGATCATACGTGCAAATCATAAACGGAATACAATTTGTTTGCAATTACCTTCATTTCTTGAAGGGTTCGTTCAATTTATAATGCGTGAAGGCTTCTATCCGTTTGCTTGCCGACAATGACTTGAAATATTCGTCAAGCCGCCATCCTAGACCATTGTACTGATTGTAAATTGTAAGCGCTTCACTCGATTTGTTTGTCTTGTTTAGTTTGGTCTGCACAAGGAATGGAATTGAATATTATAACTTGTTTGTTATCAATACTATATAAGTCGAAGCCTATCAGCATATGATTCTCCTTTTCAAAACCATAAGTACACCTCCGAGTTCTTTTTTTCAATTTTCGATAAATTGATCAAACGGCAAAATCTTAGACGATAACTAATAATGAACATTTAACATTAACCTCGCACGAAACCTGATTCCCTTAGGGTTTTGACGAAATTCGTTTTGAACATATTTAACGCCGTGCATGGAAGCATTGCAAAGAAATGTATGCTCTACAACAACGTTCATCAAAAAGCAACATTTTAAATCAAAATTCAGAAACGGGAGACTCGCTTTTTAACGACATATCAAACACCCATAAGAACTGCACAAACTCACCTCTAGCTCTTTAAGTGCTTGCATGATCTGAAACACATCCAATTCGTTATCTTTATCATTATTTGTGGCAGCTGCCGTAGTGGCGCTGAGGTCAGCACTGGAACCGCTTCTCCGTTCTTTGCTCACAGGGTCCAAATCATTATACCGACTGTTCACAGTTGAAGTTTTCCCTCCGCTATTTCCGCTGTGCTCTTTCTTCAGGTTTTGCGCAACTGCATTATTTGCAAGGCTAGGCGATGAACTTCTGCTCGTATGACTACTTGGCTTTTTATCCTTGTGCTTGCTGCCTGTACGAATCGTTACTGGCACCGTTGAAGTCGTTACTGGAGGCGCCGAAATTGAGCATGGTGGTGATTGTTTCTTTTTCTTATTGGAGACAGGAAAGACACCAACGATCTCCACACCGTCACTGTCACTTTCGCTGCCCACGTTCAAGTCTTCTATTGTAGTGCTGCTGGCGCGACTAGATGGGCGTATGTGATCAGAGTTTGTTGTTGACTCCTTCCTGCGCTCTTTTTCTTTCTCCAAACAACTGTTAACACTCGCGACGCTTCGTATCCGAATTGCTCCGTTCGTTGTCGAAGAACCTGACGAACCGGCAAAATTGGAATTAGCTCCTGTATTACTGTTAGCACTATTATTATTGCTGATTAATTTATTTGATGTGTTAATTATATCTGAGGTATTTTTCAGATTATCTACAGTAATAACATGCGTTATGGCAGTATCGGAAGGTGTTGTAGAACTACTACTCGAACCGGTGGAACTTTTAGATGGCGCCAACGTCGCCTGAGACGTGCTCCCTACGGACGAAGCACTACTGTTATTGTTGGAATGATGTGTTGGCGAGGGCGTTGTCCTGGATGACATTATACTGTTGATGCTGTGATCAGTAGATCTTTTTACAGGTGATGTCAAATCCAAAGTCGCCGTTGGCTGTTGTTTCTTAGCGACGGGTTGGTTGCTATGACTATTACTACTTGAGCTACTTGAAGGAAAATTATTACTTTTACTATCGCTACTGTGTTTACTGCTGCTGTGATTTGTCTGCGAGGCATGTCCTGTCTTCACGTTGCCGCTGACTTGATGCAAGTTTAAAGGGCTGACGCTGCGGGGACCTGACGCTGACGATATCAGTAAAGATGCGTTTGGAACCGAACTTGGTTTATGTGATTTTTGATGTGCACTGTCAACAGTCTGAAGATAAAATAATATCAAATTGAATTTGAGGAAAAACATCAACATAACACGAAGGGCAGCTTATCTTACCTTATTTACAATTCCCGGTCTGTTACTGCTTCCACTACTGGGCTCTGATAAAATCGGTGTCACGGTCAATGAATCACTACTTGAAAGAGGCACTTCTGTTTTCTTATCGCTTTTAGTAGAGATTGTTACAACTAGATCCTTTGTGGATATAATCGACACATTACTGTTGTTCGAAAGAATTGACGGCAATTTATCTATTTCTACATTTCTTTTTGACAAGGATGCCTCCTCGTCTTCAGACTTTTTATTGTCTTTTGGTTTCTTTCGTTTTTCCAACTCTTTTTTCAGTTCTTCGTACTTCATCCAACCTTGAGGCCAGATAGGTATGACTTTCTCTTTCAAGTAGTTTGTAATGAAGTCGTTAAGTGGTTCTTTACGTGTCCGCAGGACAAGGTATGAAGTCCATCGTACTTGATACAATTCAAAAAGTAAATTCCTGAAATAGAAATGCTTCAAATATTTGTCCAATATTCATATTATCAAATTTACCTTATAGTATCATTCCAGATGAACTTTTTCTTTGGATACTTTGGCAAATCTGCAAGGTCAACATTATTTTGTGACGCGATTGTTCTGTAAATTCAATTGAAAAGTTAACATTTGAACAAGTTTAAATGAAAATGTTGTTTCCAGTAAACCCTCGATTTTACAGTCTACATATATCTCGAAGTCGTATATTCTGTAAGCGAAATCTGGCACTGAAGAAAAAACCAAATCAATTCCGAACTACCATATATACCACATGATCGAAAAGGCGACTAGTCATGCACTTATCACAACCGCGGTTTCTTGATTAGAGGCCTTTCTGGACGTTTTTTTGAAAGGTTTTTAGCTGTTGGCATAACCGCCTCATTGTCAAAAAATGTCTTCTATTCGGGTCTGGTTCTTTTGGCCAGAGCTCGAAATGGCATGATGCGAATTTCGGACTGTCACGTAATGATGATGCAAAGCGACCCGCTGGCCCATATTTTTGGTCCTCTATCTGTTTATCGTTTCGTTTACTGTTATACCCTTTGGTACGAAATTCGGCCAAGCTTTGCTTCCAGTAAAAAAAAACTATGAGAATGTCCTTCAAGTCCGACTGACGTGTGTTCTTAGGACAATGCAAATTATTATTTTTCCATTGTGAACTCCTGCTTTTCGTTTGAGGGTCATACTCATGCATCCAGCTCTAGGTTACATCTTTTTTATGGTCCTCCGCAAGCCAATTCTTCAATTCCAAGGAAACCGACCCACAAAGTATAGAAGCAAATATCGTATTCACTTATCCCATTTGCTTATCAGTTATTTTGCATCTAGAAACAAAACTCAATGTTTCCGAAATTCATAATGTGCCGTAGTTACAGCATACGACATCACTCTCCTGGCTCTAGAAGCCGATTGACAGGTCCTTTGCAAAAATGGGTCGTTTTGCGTTGAAACATATCATCGTTAATACGAACCTTTGGATGTTGCTGCCAGCCCATCCTTAGTTTGGTTACCACTCGCTCCGGTTAGGAAGAGGGATCGTGGGGTTTTTTGTTAGATATATATGTAGTTGCCATTCACCACTTAATGGGGCATAGCGCGTCAACTATACCTATGCGCCATCGTTGATGATTCTCTAAAATGCGCTTCAGTTCCCCCAGGTCTTTCGAACCTATCCACTGAAACTCTCCTTTCTCTTCTCATTGACGCACCCACGGGTAATGCCTGTCATATAGGATCAGGCCGGCATGTCAGTTATATCTGAACATTCCGCAGTAAACTGACACCCGGAACCTGTGTGGGATCTGGCTGCCGATTGAAAAATGATTTGGCCATCCGGCTGGCCGGAAAGAAGATCGGGCAAAACGGTCGCTACACATGCCGTCTATTCAATGAGAATTGAGTGGGCCTTTTCATCGCTGGGAAACATTTTTTTATAAATGCTCAAATACGAAAATACATCAAATTTGCGTCTCAACGCTATTCGCGGACAAAATTGAAATGCTGGTGCTGTCTAGCCTACCGTTACGTGTATGGTGTTTCAACCAGATGGACTGTTTACTGCTCAGGCGTAACTGACCGGCCTGCTTAACAGTAATGGTCGCTTCCCATCTGCAACTCCTCTCGCATTTTTTCCACGATTAACGCAATTCCATACCGATCACGGATATCCTCATTTCGGATGTAACGAAGGCTATTAGCTTCTATAGATACAGATACACCCCCTGCAGACGCTCGAAATTGACGAAGAACAGGTGTAGCTGAGATCTGTATTCCGTGTACCGCTCCAAAATGATCCGCTGGATGTGACGTGGTCAATGTAGAAGGATCCAGACCGAAAAACAGCCTGCTCTCTGTCGCTTTGACGCATTCCAAGATAATTTTAGCCATTATCTTTGTCGTACTCAAGATTGGTGCCCTTTTCAGAATTTTATCGAAGAAGGGGATCTTCACCTATTTGGAAAAGTGGTCCGTATAAGTGAAAATAGCAAGTCTGCACAACTTGCAGGAGCAGCAATAAATAGCTCCGCAGGGAAATCATGAAGCCCAGCGCCTTTGGTCTGTTGTGCGCGTTGATCGCCGAGATGATTCTTCTTTCCACGGACTACGGTGTCTAATCACAATATCCACAAGAGTCCAAACTTCACTGGATGTAACGCGGTTGCGAACTCCTCGGCTGCATATCGTCGTGAATGAGAAGTCGACCGATAAACTCCCTCACAGGACCGTCGAAAGTTTTGCGATGACACGTCAATTCTTTCATGATGCGATATACGGTTCTGAAATCAATAATATCTGTAGCAGTTTTCGCTTCCCCGTACAGGGCAATAACAAATCCCCTTTTTTAACGGCGTACATTGCGCCCAATACAAGGTGGCCCTAAATAGATGCAAAAAGTCTCGAATATCAGTTCATTTACAATATTAGCAAAGAAACCTCGTGTGAATCGGCCTTTACGAAATAAGATAACATAAAAATGTCGTTTCTGTTAAGATCATTCAAATGCATCTATAGGTTTCCAATAGGATATAAATCATCGAAACCAACGCCGATAGCCGATAATTTTACTTATTCTTATCTTTTGCCCCAATTAGATTGAAAAATCGAGTGTTCACCGTGATGACGTAATAAAAACAAACTAAATAACCTCATCTCTTCTACTTTCCGACAACTTGCTTCATAGCTGGATAATATGGACGGCATGACTTCTGCAACAGTTTTCTTCAGCTTCAAATAGGCCCGTTTCGTTTTATTCTTCTCCTGTTTAATACGCAAGGTTCGAGCTTTCCGTAAGAAATAGTATTTTGCTAGCGACAACTGAAATTCAAGATGAGCGAAAATTTGATTACGAACTCCTTTATCAAGGCAACTGCAAGCATCATCAATCCTGAAAGAACACCAAATTATTCCCTAAATAGTGACTTTCATAGATTCAAAAAAAGTTACCTCAGAAAAATCTCGATCATTTGATCTGTAAAGTGCAATGGTTTTCCTGTTTGATTAGATGCTTTGACCACACACTTCAACTCTTCGATATCCTTACGAACATCTTCTGAAAGATCATCTGGCAGTTTGACATCAGAAGTCCGCATTTCTGTAAAAAAAAATTGTTTATTATTAATTGCAAAATAGGCGATCTACATTTCAAATTTGAATTTTAACAAACATACTTTCCCCTTCGTCACCGTCTACTGATTTTCTCCGTTTCTTATCTGGTGGCTCAGTCTCGACTTCACTGTCAGTTGTTGTTCCTGACGAATCCTCTGAATCGGACACTTTGCCGCCATTTACCTGATGTCCTTTCGAGCCATCTTCTTCTTGTTGCATCTTACGGAAGTTATCACGATTAGCTTTGAGCATATCCTTTACCGTAATAGTCTTTACGATTCTCTCTTTGTCTTTCTCCTTTTCTTTTTCTGTACCTGAATCAGAATATGTTTCACTGTCGACATCTTTTGTCCTTGCCTTTTCCGGTTTTTTGTCTTTCTGATTTCGTACCAATTTAGCAGATTGATCAATGACATCTTCCGCTATTTTTGGCCTTTTATCTACGTTACCAACCTTCCCGTTGGTTGTGGCTTCTTTAGGTGAAGTATTACCTTCGATTGCCTCTTCTACCGCTTCTTTTTCATTTCCATTTTCTTGCTTCTTCTTTCCTTCGTCTTCATCTTCACTACTAGATGAAGATGACAATGCTCGCTTCCTGGGCTTGGTTGCTTTGATTTTATCATCTTCAGCTAGATGGGTAAATTCTAAAGCTCCGCAATTAATATAAAAACCCCCACCTACAGTTTCAACTTCTTCTGGGATTATTTCATCGTACTGTAAAGCAGAAACCATCAGATCACAGTATTCCTGAAAGTGTGTATCTAATTACCGCTTCTGTATTGTCTATGAAAGAATCGGATTCATCATAGCCAGCTCCTTTGTCATAGTAATCATCTTTTTTGCTACGCCGTCCTTTACTCGCATATCCACCGCTGTATTTCTTTTCAAATTCTTTGGCAATTCGAGCGACGTCATCATCGTTCTCTTCAAAGGGATCTAAAAATCCATTCGACTTGGAAAGCTTCTTTAATTTTTTCTGAAAAGAAATACATTTTAGAAATTAATTTAATTTGTGAATGTAGTGAAATATTTTCACTTCTGCTTATATTCAAAGTTTCCACTAAGTCTATATACACGAATTTGATTTTCAGCGTGGTGTGCACATTTCCGCAGGTCAGCCTACATTATTCCTCCACCGTTCGGCGTCACATATTTCTGGGGCGACCCAGTTGTTAGCCAATCCGGCATAGCATAGTCAGCAATGAAGTTACGTGCCCTTTAAAATGTGACCTAACCACTGCTAGTTCTACCTTCTTATCCAGCATGTCTATCGACAACTGGTCGGTACGTTGAAGCAGTAAAATTGGTGTTTAGATAATTATACTAGATTACAGATAAGCAGCGATTGAGGATTTAATGTTGTTTATGTGTCGAGCGACATCAAGTTCGGTGCCACCGCTAATGTCCTGCACCGGACCACCGAAAGGCTTGCGGGTCCCAAAATCATTGCTATTTGCAAGAATTTGTTTCCTTGATAAAATCAGTAATAAAATCTTCACCGGGGTGGAAGATACATAATTTACACATAACCAACGAATTATTTTAGTCGAATTACAATAGAAGGCTCTTACAATAACTACAGCATTGATGTTTAAAATCACAAGATATGTGTTTTCGATAAAACGGGGTGCGCATGCCGCTTATTCAAAGAATAAGAATGTTTAAAGTTGTGCAAAGCTCGAGGCATATTCAAAAGTAAGGGCTATATTTAAATAATGGCGGCGTAGAATGTAGATTAGCAGCACCATTTAGCATTGATTTCAAAACCATTGCAAATGTTAATTTGCATCAGGAATGGTTTGAATGCCAGAGAATTCAAACAACAAACGCGCTAAAATTCTTACTCCCACGAGTGGCAAAGTGAACTTTATCATTCGATTTTTGTGTGTAAAATGATCCCGATGTTCCGAACTTCTTCTATTATGGTGGTTAGTTTATGGCCCTACACAAATAAGGAAGGAAATAGACAACAGTGACTAAAACTCGAAAATGGCCACGCAAATTTCTATAACGAAAAGCGTAACCGCAGACCGAGTATCTAAGACGTATGGAAATGCTCGGATATTATAATTGTGCATATGTTAGGACTATCCACTAAGTTTGAGCTCCTGGTCAGTATGGCTAGGAATAATTTCAGTCGTTAATAGGCTTAGTGAAGTAAGGCTGATGGATTCTAAATTAATCTTCCATTCACTTGATGGTGAAGTGGAAAGCACCTAACCAGACACAAGCTTTACCTTTGAACCATCTTTGCACAGCAACGCGTCCTTTTGGAAATATTCAACAAGTAAATATTGGATAGTCTTATGCCTGTGGGTCATATGCATAACATGTTCTCTCGGGATCACCAGAGAGCAAGAAGAGCCGACCGATTGTTACGGTCTTCTGGGTTTACGAACATAATAATTTTCACCGATGTATCAACCATGCAAATTGATGTTTTTGGAAAAACATATCATGGCACTGCCCCAGCCCAATGGAAAACTGACGACCCTATTCCAGGCAGAGATATATACCGTTTTGCAGGCAGCAGTGGAATGCCTGAGACAAAGCTAAGGGGGTCATTCTATTCGTATCCACTCCGACAGACAATCGGCGCTATTAGTACCAAATGACAATAATTTGTTAAGCCAGCATCGTTACGGATTTGCTCGAATGTTGCAACGAGTTCGAATTTCCGTTGATGTATCCTGCCGCGCTGCTTAATTAAATGATAATGGAACTGAAAACTGAAGCACTCTCATTGAAAATAAGAAAAAGAAGCAATGTGAAATAGGCATTCTGAATGTCCTGAAAATAATTTGTTTTTAAGGGTTCGTGTTAAACAAAGCCTTATTAATTCGGTTTCCAGAAACGGCTACACTTAATGGTACGAAATTTGGTGGACAAGTGAGAACTATGAATGCCTACGCATGCAGGGAGTGACATCATCCTACTTTGAATTTGAAGAGGCGCGGCTCCCCATACATGGAACAGGGATGTCTCGATTAGCACTTTTCAAATCTGGACTTAATTCTTACATTCGATGGTAAGGAGTGCAATACGTGGGCTGACAATTGCTCTTTTCTCTCATGAAGCCCTTCTTAGAAGCTACCCAACCGGAAAATCTGGAATCCGAAAAAACTTCCAAACCGATATCTGCTCAAATAAAGTTAATAATAGTTTAATATAATACTATTTTTTTTTAAATTGACTAAAAACTCCCTTGAAGTTCATCCTAGGATCATACAATTTTGCTATAATATAGAGCATGATACTACCATTACCAACAAAGTTATAATAGATCGAAATTACCGCCCTTCTGCAAATTTACTGCAATCAGTATCACAAACTAAAGTGAATAGTCTGACATAATATACTACGAATATATAAGAAATGCACCAACCCTTTCACAACTGAAGCGCCGAGCTTCTGGTTCCGTGACTAGTTTCCACTTTTATAACGAAGCCTTCCGAATCCTTGCAATTTTTCTGGAATTGTTTTTGAATCTACGAGCCATTGTTTGATTTTTAATTGTAGTTAAGAGGACACGGCAACCACTCCCAGATTTACCTTCCACGGAATTAATCCTGTATTTCTTGGAAACCCAACTTATCAAATGGAGCACGAATTTCAACATAAAACAAAAAGTAACTCGGAAGAAAGTGCATATAATCAAAAGCGACCACAGGACGAAAACATGAATAATGCGTAAAATGTTGACAGGACACTAATACAAAACCGCAGCATAGAAAGTTATTGGAAACATGAAGATCATACACCCAATACCCAATACTTCAAAGAAATGCTCAGCACCACGACATGATCACATATCGAAGTTTATATAACAGATGGCAAAGCAATGGGTTGACCCTAAACATTTTAACATTGCATTATAGCATGTTATTCGAAAAGCACCAGTTAGTGACACGCTACTTCATAAATCGTCCCAGATAATGGCTTATATGAATGATGTAATTACACTGGCACGGCAAAAAATAGGTGCCAAGCGAAAAAAAAACAGTTGAAAAATAAATGATAACAAACTAAGAACAAAGAATACCAATGAAGACAAAGTTATCAACATGAAAAAGATAATTTGATAGAGCTCGTGTTACATCATCGAGACTTGACCAATAAACCACTTAGGGAGAGTAGACAGTCAATGCATTCGAACATCATGTCCATGGAGTAAGCTCAGACAAAGGAAAAGATGATGGAGAAATAGATGTAGGAAGTTAACCATCCAAAGAGTGACGGCGAGCAGATGGTAAGCTTATTTCACGTAGATATCAACAGAAGAATTTGGTCATCTATCACTTCAGCAGACACTGCCAATATTTAAAGAAACTCCACTTGTCAACACCATTGAAATTGAATAGGCGATCAAACTAATATAACCGGGAAAGCAATAATTCCAACGACTGGCAGTGCCAGAGAAGTTGAGGAACAAAACAAATGAATGCAATTGGGAAAACAACAGGACCCGATAAAATTCCAGTTGAGCTGAAGAAATCGCAAAGTTGAGATCCAACACTGTGACTCAGTGAGTTTTTGCGTTTTGCGTTATTGAGGAGGTGCCCGGAAAGCTAAGTGGCTAGAGCGCTGGTCTGTCGTTGTGGAAGGTCGTGGTTCAAATCGATTTGTTATCGTGACTTTTTTTTCTTTACCCTTTATCCCGTTCACAAGCGAGGTCGGCCCGTCGTGATCGTTTGCGCCATTTTATTTTATCAAACCTGATGTGGATGTAGTTGCGAGGCCTTCAAATCACCATCCAGCGTATCAGCGCTTACCATCGACTTCGATATTCGGACCAATCTTGGCAAGTGAATTCACGTTAGCGCCAATTACATGACGTACCATCGAAGACATCTCTCTTGCAATTTTTCCACGATTGATGCATATCAATCCTCTAACATGTTCCGATCCAATTGGAATGTTACGCCAACGATTATTATTATTATTTAGGATTATTAAACACCACCTGAATGGCAAGAAAGCGCCATAGTTTACGTTACCCTTGTAGAAGAACTTTGAGAAGCATCGTCCACTTTCCATTGTATTTCTGGATCTAGGGAAGATCGTGTGTCACACAAGCTAATTTGGTATGCTAAATTGCTCTACCGCATCTGAAAAGTAAAATTGACTGATACATTAAAACTACTTCGTGCCTCTGTCGTTGTCCATTAAAGAAACGCCCCCTCGCCCACTCCTCTTTATTCCTCTTATGAACACTGCCACACGGGACACCCAACGTCCAGTGTTCTACACACTGCTCTATACATATATTTTCCTGAAGTCTCACAACAAAGCTGAGCTCGAACAACTTGTCCAAAATTGGAATGGTGGTCTCATAGCACGTTCTGGATTTTGAACCGCCCGCGCCTGGTTCCGTCGTGGGACTGCTATTCGTTCGAGCTGGCGTATAATATTCTTAGCAATTTAATTACCCCGCCAACCACCAAACAATTTATAGCCCCGTAGGAGACCTGTGAGGTCATATATGGGGAGACTACCAAGCTGGCTAGTATGCTAAACCCTGTACACGGTGTGAGAGCTTTCACTGAAAAAAAAAAACGCAACTAATGCTGAAAGCAACAACAGAAAACTTAACTTCTGATGCAACAGTGAACTGTCTAACTTTCGCTTGGATCACTACTGAGCCGAACAATTGCACGCAGGGTAATAACTAAATTTTATTAAGTACCAAGCTTATATAGATTTATAGGGAAACCTATAGTGGCTTTTTAAACCAACTGAAGAAGACTCTTAAAAGGACTCTTTGTGGATCTCTCGAAGGTTGTGATAGACTCACTCGAAATCCATACGACGGCACAATCATTGTAGTCTCAGCAGGAGAGCACTCTTGACTGCCATAAGCGATATGGAAGATAATAGCAGTAACCGAAATAAACCAATAAGGCTTTCAACCTGCCATTAAGACAAAGAATCACACTTTTACCAAGTTGGGTAAAACATGCTTTGCAGCGAATCTGGTACCTCAACCTATTAAACCTTCAGGCGAGCCATCTGGTTTTTTTTCATAAAATCTTTTGAGCCCCATGGGGAAGCGCAGAAGCGGATGTTAATTACTACTCAGAGTAACTGATGGCATAGAAGGCTTTCAGGTTGGTAGTCCGAATTGAGTGATCTCACTACTGAGAGCAAGGAAGTTGATAATCGCTACTATTGCGTTGCCAACTTTAAGGTAGTAGCCATCTTTCCTGTTGAGTTGTTTGACTCTCGGGATGGAGTATTACTTGCGGTTTTTAGGTTTTATAATTTATTCCACTTGGCGGCGTATATTATATTTCCCCGTTTTTTTTCAAAGTGCTTGATTTTAGCTTTAATGTCCTTAGTCGTAGTCCCTATGGGTGGGGGTGGTGTGACAGCAGTTCCAGTTCATTTAATGTGAATTTAATTTACCAATTACATAATTTTGTATCGCAGGGAATATAGCTACCCCAAGTCACACATTAGTTAAACAAAAAGGTTGGGTCATGCCTGAGTTAAAGAGCATCTAAAGAAGGCAAAACTAGCCAAATACCAGAACCGGCAACATATTAGATCATTCGTGGCAAAATATACGGTAGAACGACACATAATGGGCGAGATGGAAATATTGAAGGAGGTCAAGCATGCAAAGCTTTGACACCTAAGAAATTTTTTTATAGATAGGCAAACTCCGGAAACCCACTTGAACACCGATGTAGGAAACGCTTATTCTCCGCTTTTCAAAGTAGTTTCTCGGTAGACTTGTTAGGATATTATGATTAAGAATTAGCGTATAAGTGTGACTACATCTCCGTCTTCATCTTCAAAGCCCACTGATGAGGGTTGCATGAAACTACCGAAATGTGCATCTGGGCAGATAAGACAAAATCACAAAATCAAGGAACAATTTTATTTTTTAATAACTAAATAAGTCCAATCAGCAGTCTCTAATGAAAATTAACATAGACCATAGTTACAAAACATATTGAGAATATTGGGCTGTACTCATGTGATAAATTCCAGGATTTTCCCCACTGGCCATAGGTATTGATAACAAGAACGTGTAGCTAGGAAAGAAGAAACAAGTCGGAATACCGGAAGCTCGCGCTTCGGATATAAAGGTTTTGTGTTCACCTTATGTAAGAAATTTCAACGCATATTTTTCTATCCGTATATAGCTACAAATCCAACATAATCCGTCATATTTTTCCAAACTGCGAGACACACGTACGTATTACAGCCATAGATATCAAGCTCACCCTAAATAAACAAACAACCTATTTCCGAATACTGTACACATATGTGCACGTATATAAATTGATTGTACCCATATTTCCGATTTACTTTGTGGCGCGGCAGGATTCGCGGCATTCGAAATTTATTTCGAATGTCGCGGACAGATGACGTCACCGGCGCTCCACTCAGTTCAGACCCCGCTACAAGAGTGAGGAACAGAGTAGGTGGCGAGAAACGTCAGATAAAAAATAATAATAAGAAAAAAGAGTTAACAAGATAGTTGGCAGTCATTGTAAAAGGAACGAGTTTTGTGCAGAAAGAAAATAGTTACGGACGGAAATCAGTATAATTTCTAATATCCCTGAATTATAATAGGAGTACTTTTTTGAAATTGTGTTTTGAACGTTGAAAAATGCACTCGAGATGGGCTAAGTGCTCAGACTCAGTGGAAGAAGCGACCACAACATCATCCAAATATACGAAACAACTTCATATATCTATTTGAATTAGGCACTACCCGCAAAGTTCATTAGCACGCATATATTATATACCTTCATACACACATGTCTGGTTGACAGATAACTAAAAAACTAAAACAAAATAATTCTCTGCGACCCAATTCATAAGAACTCATTTCGTTGTTGTATTGACGAATTGATATGTGATGATGACGTCATGCAGGTTGTAGAGTGCACGGAATTCACAAAAAATTGTGAAGTTTGACCCCCTATAACTTTATTAATAATAGTTGGATTTTCTTCAAACTTGACCAAACTGTGCATTATGTTCTTCATTACACGCATGCCAAATGTACTTCTGGAATGAACACAATGGGACTGCCGGGTACATTTCTAAAATGTGGAAATATACTATTGTTAACTTTATTTGTGCAGATATCGGAACCGGATATATTTTGAGGCCTAGATTTCGTAGAGATGCACCACTGCGATTTTTTCAAATTTTTCGGTTGGATATGTTCTGAGAACGAGACCTGTTACATTTTTTTGTTGGTCATATGTTGAGGGAGTAAGTCCCCTATGTTTCACCCAACATCAAATATTGAACCTGTTTCGAAAAGTACTAATTGAGCCCTTTCATTCATTAGATACATGGCTACATTCTGAGAAAAAAAAAATTTGCACCCACCATTCAATGTATGGGGAGCCCCCCTTAAATTTAACACAAGATGGCGCCACTTACTGCATGTAAAGGGAACACCAGATTACATACTCTCACCAACTTTCGTGACAATCGGTCTAGTCGTTTCCGAATAAATCGGGTGTGACAGATAGACAGACGGACAGACAGATACCGTCTCGATTCTAATAAGATTTTGTTTCACACAAAACTTTAAAAATGATAAACTGTTTCTTATTTTAACATTTTTGTCCGAAGTATATTCTTGTCTGCATAGTTAGAGCACAAGGCTGTCGTACAAAAGACCGCAATGCAAATCTCACTGGTAGCAGTGAGATTTATATCGTGATTTGACGTCGGATACCAGTTGACTCAGCTGTGAATGAGTACCTGAGTCAAATCAGGGTAATAACTTCGGGACAGCAGAATGCTGACCACGTTGCCTCCTATTGTGTACTGTAATGTACCGTTACGGTGTTGAATGAAGTGCACTAACACACTTCAAGGCTCTGATCTAATACTACTGAATGAGGGAACTAAATCCTATAGGACTGTGAAACTTATTTCCTCCAATCAATATAAGCAATGCTGACCACATTGTCTCCTACAGTGTACGTTACGGTCTTGAATGAAGTGCTCTAACACACTTCAAAGCCCTGATCCAATATGGATTCTTGCGCCAACGATTATTATAATATAATTTTCCTCAAACAGTTGTTTATATTGCATGGGTATACTTCTCGCGCATTCAACTAATAGTTATTCTTGGGTTTCTTGATTATTTAAAAAAAAATGTAATTTAATTGAGCAACTCTCTATGAAACTTTTTCCATTCATACTTACGTAAAAGAGGGCAAAATATTTCGTCATATATTGCCAAACAAAACATGCATATCTGCATATATATTAAAGACATAAATATTGTGCACGAAATTGTTCTAACGCTTCTTCACTTATTTCCACTTTACTCTGTGCACGAAGCATATACGTATATACACACATGCATGTCTCCAGTAATTGATACTCATATTCAAATAACTAACAAAAACCTAAAAAGAAAAATGTCTCCATGGACCCCGCCTCTCATATAAGTTCACTTTATACATATTTTGATGACGTCATACAATACAATAAGTTTACATGAAATGCACTCATTTGACTGCCAATAACTTTGTTAATAGTAGTTGGTTTGCGTTTAAACTTTCCAGGATTATCTCCTATATTATCTAGGGTGAACTTAAGGAGGGTTTTTGAGTAAATTTCTATTGTAAAACATAGTAATATACTATTATTAACTTTATTTGTGCAGATACCAGAACGGGATGTATTTCGAGGCGTAGAGTTCATATGGGTGCATTACAGTGATTTTTTTCAGTTTTTCGTTTGGGTAGGTTTCCGAGAACGAGATTTATTTAACTTTTTGTTGCACACATTTTGAAGCCTCATCTAACATAGGAAATAATATCAGTTTCGGGAAGTACTAATCGAGCCCTTTCGTTTGATACCCCACATGACTATGCTCTGTGAAAAAAAATTCGCAGGTATGAGAAACCCCCCTCCCCCCCAAAACTTAATACACACAGATCACATTTTCTTCCCAAATTTCGTGAGAATCGGCTCATCCGCTTCCGAGTAATTCGGGTGTGACCGACAAATAGACGGACACATAGCCATTCAACCGATTTTAATAAGGTTTTTTTTTCACACAAAACCTTTAAAAAGCAAGAAAACAAGAACGAAGGAGGAATTGCAGTGTTCTGAATACCTTACACATAAAACATTACTTAATTGTGATGATCGTGCGGATAAGAGGTAACCAGTCGTAAGCGAAACAAAAAAATTGCAACCTTTACCTAGATAAAGAAAAACCAATGCCAATTGTTTACGAATATTTTTTCTAACTCAATTGTTGTCCAACCTTCAGGAGTTTGAGGTCAACTATTCGCTCTTTGATATTGTGCGTTGCAAATGTAAATCAAATCACAGTCTCTCGAAAATAATGCGAACATTGTGTGCGTGCAATTTACTCCTACATTTTTTTTATATAATTTTATATATCCTAAAATTGAAAAATTCCCACTTTGAAAAGAGAAGGAACGCTCAAATTCTCAACTAAGTCCCTCTTCAGACAACCACTTCTGTGCAAACAAACCAATCTGCGATCCGTTCCTAGCGAATATTAAAAGTGAAAGTTGTGACAATCAATGGGGAGCTGTACCGAACCGTAGTGCACCCAGCGGACAGCTGTCAAATGGTCAAATGTCTGGATGACGCACGCATGCGCGAAATTATCTTCAAGACATCGCCGAGCAAATAAGACGAGAAAAAAACAAGAGAAACCAAGACGAGAAGAGGCAACGTGATGGCAATCTTCCCAGCAAGAAGAAAGGAAAGAGGTGACAATGCACACGCACACAACATGCACGCCAGGTGAACACGACATCAAGCTCAACATAAGCGGGAAAATCCAGATTTCTTCAAGCGGGTGCGTCCTGCGACCGAAGCTTAGCCCGGCCCCCGGCGCCCTTGAGGATCCCTGTCTTCGAACACTACATATCCCATCTCCCTTACGCTTGCACTTACCTTCTCCACATGAACCAATTTCGAGTAGTTGAATTCAGGAAACGTGTCCACGTTCGGGTCGAACAGCTCCAGCTTCAAACGAAATGTCTTAGGACCGTGGCCCTGTGACGTCACTCTGGTGGCCGAAGTCGATGCCGCGTCCGTGGTTCCTCCGGTTGAGGGTGGAAGCATCGCTGCTTCGTCATCTTGGAACAAGGCGGCTGCAGAAAAATTCCCGTTCGAAGATCGCCTGACTGACGGTAGGTCAGTGCCTAATGTCGTGAATGCAACACGTTTCATCTCGGACATTGTGGTCGCATATTAATTCGAGCAGAACTAATTTGCATTTCGTGAAACAACGCGAACCTCCAGAAATCGCCGTTTTCCTGGCGTCGTAGTTGCGCGCCAGGCTCCGTATTCCCCCACCAAACAGAACCTTCTGGCCGCCTCCCGAAATCACTGCGGACCAAGTGCAAGTCTTTTTGCCTATTTCCACGGAATTCCGTTTAAAACATTTCACTACTCCACGAAAAAGACAATGACGAGAACTCCGCGAGTACGTTCACTGGAAATGGCATCGCGTCGCTTTTCGCGAGCGCCAATGAAAATGTCGAGCAATTACCGCAACCCGTCTTATTTCCGATTTTGGATGGAGAAATTCAACACGCGTTATTTCCAATGCATCGCACAGGAAATAAAACTCCGCAAGTATCTCGATTTTACAGCGACGCGGCGGCTTATCCACGATTTTCGCCAGCCAGCGTGAAATGGCCAGAAATTCCTTTCACGCCGAACGCGAATTTTTCTTCTCTCCACACACTTCTTTTTCTTATTCAGTCGTTTTTTACCTACGAGGGCGACAATTTTTATTGCCACACACGTTTCGTCTTTTCTGTTTTGTTTTAGTTGACAGTACAAAATATCGCCAATATGCAAATTGTTGGCTGCTTTAATTCCTGTAATTCCACGGTATTTCGAGAAATTCGGTACCGATCACCCAATCTGATTTTCCACCCGAACGTAAATTACCGCGTACACAATTAGGGCACGAGAAGTGAGGTCCGCGATTGTCGATTTGATATTTGCCAGTTTTGCTGTTGTTTTTGACGTATGATTGCGCTTGCCCGACATGCTCGCATGCACCAATTCGCCGCGTTATTGCCGCTGTGGCTGTGGCTTGCCGATTGTTTGGCTCGGCGAATTGGTGGACAAGTGTGCCTAAGAAGGAATGTTTTTCGAAAAGGTGAAGTGGGAAGGGCGCAATTTGGTTTAATGACAGCTCAGGTATTCAAATGAAGTTATGTACGATGCGATGAACTGCTGTTTGGATTGGTATTCCCCGGTCACTTCTAGTTTCCAGATTTTCGAACGGATTTCCTGTTATTTGGAGACCTGAGCTGAATAATTTTCGACTCATCAGCACTAATTCAGCAGATTAATATTGAGATTCTCAGATATGTGATGGACATCAATTGATAAGGTTTTGTGGAGAACATGCAGTGAATCACATCTTTCAAGGTTGGCTAAAAGAGGTGTGGGAGTCTCCATACCTGCAAAAAGGGGTGCGATTTTTTTGTGTTCACCAAATATAGATTTGGGGGTATCAACTGAAAAATCTGCATTAGTAATTTCTGAAGTAAGTGTCAATTTAGATATCATTTTCACAGGGGAGTACGGATCACTTATTTAAGAGGTCATTCTTAGAAACTACCCAACTGGAAAATCTGAAATAAATGCCTCTATAAAACATCTAGGCCTAGGTACTTCCCTATATATTTTGAAAATTTTCTATAAAGATCCTAAAATGAGAATACGATACCATAGGAAATCATATTGGAAAGTTTAGTCAAATCCAACCCAAACCTCGAACGAAGTGAACATTTTATGGTAAGGGTTAAGGCCCCTCGATGTTGGATTTTTCAACATCATTATGATAAAATTCGAATTTTCAACTTTACCCTGTTAGGAGGGTCTCCATATGTTGAAGAAAGAAGAAGCTTTTACTTTTCTTTTTACTGCCGTTAAAAAATTACAGTGGCCTCCATACAAGTTCAGTTCGGCCTGTCATTTACGCCGGAAAAGCCCGCAGTACATCCGGGTGCCAGGTGAACTGAAAGCACCATCCGCGTACCGGCAAGCAAAGCGGCATTATTAGTTCAATGCTGGACGTGGACGACGTTGAAGCAGAAGTTAGAGATATTTTTGTGTGTGAGCATTTATACAAAATGTTGCTCATAAAATTTACAGCCTAAACAGCCTGTGTGCAACGGCCGTTGACAAGGCGCATCAACGCACACACTAGCTTTCCGTATCTCCTTCCCATCCCATCAAGCTGAAATAATCATAGATGGGCGGGTGAGCAGAGTCCATCCGGCTTAGATCTTCGGAACCAGCCAGAAGTATTCATGAAGGAAAGCATCTCTTCTACCCTGCAACTTGAGATCTCCCTGTAGTATCCATAGTTTGGCTTTCGCTAGAGCTGGGCAAAACAGGGACCTCCGGGTTTCTCCTTTCTCTTCACACCTTCAGTAACACCAGGGTATGCCGAGTGGTCTCCTATAGATCAATACTCCATGCAGAACGCGGTAATCCTGCATGCATTTGCACGCGCCTGGGGCAGGAGCTCTAGTGATCGGATTATAGGCCCTGGTTGGAAAGCTCACTGCAGTTCCTCGTGAAGGCGGAAAAGGCCAGATAGTTTCCGAGGTACTTCATCTAGGATGTTACTGTGGCCCTAGGGCTCCACTTACCAACATACTGACTCATGTAGTGTGACAGTATTGCACGCTACAATGTATTTAATGTGGTGGTCCAGAGCACAGTATATCTAATAGGTAGTACCCGCACTAAATGGTCCGGGCTTGCGAGTGTATTGGGAAAGCTTATCCGTGCACATCATGGACCCTCAACATCTAGCAGTATCTACATGTGGTTTAGTGCCTATGGCGTGTACGGATAAGCTTCCCCAATATATTCACAAGTCCGGTTAATCGAGTGCGGGTAGTACTTATTAGATGTACTGCGGTCCAGAGGGAATGAGGTGGTGTAGGAGTACATTGAGAACACCTGCCAAGCAAATCGTCTTACGTGTTAAGTTGTGTGAAATTATAATATTCTAACAGATAAAATGTCAATATCACATTGAAGTGAACAACGAGCTATGTTCAAATGTGGATGCATGATGCCAAATATTCTGACACAAAAATCCACGAAACCTTTGTTACATGGAACGTTTAACTTCCAGTTTCTGACTTCTTTAGGTTAGTTTCTTGTTTGGAATTTATAGTCGAAATATAATGGGAATAAAACACTTAGATTTCGTTTAGTGATTGTTTAGGATAGTTACCCTATGTAAAGGACTACAAGTAACGTGGATTTTATAAACATTAATGTATACCTTGACGCTCCTATTTTCAGATTCGTTCCAATTGCCAAGGACCCATTAGTTGATGAGACGCGCGTCTTTTTGAGTTTTCACCTGCTACTCTCCGTCACACATCATCATTGGAGCGCATCGACTCAAAATATAAAAGTTTTATTAGCCGCATATCATTTCAAAATTCGCACCCCGCTGACCCATAGATGTCTAATGAGTTCTCGCCAAAATGAATTATAGGACCATATATGATGATAATTGGCCTATTGTTATTCTAATGAGTCTGATCGGTAGTCTGACAGGTACTCATTCACAGTTGCATCCACTGATATCAGACATCCAATCATAATACAAACCCCTCTGCCACCAGTGAGATTTGAACGTAGCACTCTAACCGCTCACATGTGATTAGCAATTTTGAAATTCTCATTTCTAAAGCTGTTGTTCAATTGGTGAAGTTCATAATTACTGCTACAGTTTGCACTTCGGCTTGCAATTATTCAAAAGGTCGAACATTTATTAATGAGAACGTGGCCGATTTGGCTGTGTGTCCTTACACTTGGGGATACCATGCTTCTGTGTATGTAAATTTCTACTGCAGGCAATTTCTATTGGCTGTGTGTCCTTACACTTGGGGATACCATGCTTCTGTGTATGTAAATTTCTACTGCAGGCAATTAGAATAGGAAACTGCGTCTTCCCATGGTCCTGTGAAGTAAAACAGTGGCATGGTAGAAAGAGGCTATGATAGACGCGGTTCGATATATTGGGGATTGGGGATTCTGTGTGTTTATTAATAGTGACGCAAATATGATCTGTATATCCACTTCACCTGTCACAGCTAAGTCTGTTTCCAGGATAGGATTTGTCAGCTTCATATATTGTTTCCCTTTTGCATTGTGGACTATTTTACCGCTGATATGGTAAATTTTCTACTAAAGTGATCGTTTCTTACACCAGAGAACTTGGATAAGGACCTTGGTGCTTTTATTCCCCCACCTCTTTGCTCGGTTTATAGATCTTCAACGGGAATGGAGTGATTCAGTCCAGACTTGGAGTTTTCATTATGCTGCGGAATAGAGAAATTTTAACAAAAAAAAATCATATAATTCATATCCCATGTCGCGATTTTCTGTCCACGGCCTGGGATGAAAATACAAACGTGTTAAAATCCATGTTTCCTTTGACGGTTAGGTGGCTTTAAAAACTAGCACCTCACCCCAAACCACAACTGAACTCGTATGACCAACAAAATTGCCAAACTCTCGAAAAAGGAAATAACGTTGAGATGAATAGCTGGTCACAAGAGTAAAAAAGTAAAATTAAAATTATCAGCGGTGGGGGAATTTAGCCCGTTTTCCTAGTGTCCCTAGCTTCCATTGATATTTCTCTTGAATTAGTTTACTATAAATCCCTCTTTTGGGTGCGACCACCGCACTTAGGTGCCATCGTAATCGTAATGTTCTTCAACTCCCTCCATGATTTTTTAAAAGAGCATCACATCGAAATAGTTGTACAATTTGCATAATTAATTTATTGAACCAACGATATTTCTATTGATATCTTGTTTTGAAATTAATTGTAACTTCGCTATAAAACACATTGCAAAAAGTCAGGTCTAATCAGAAAACTCCAAATTTGGAATGTTTTCGTTTTTTTTTTGTAACGGAAAAATCGTGCAGTTTGATGACATCATTATTTGCAGAATTTTGGTTCTGACCTGAACTAAGTACCAAGTGTTCGGAGCATCCAATTCGAATTCGCCGGAACATATGTTTACTCACAATTTTCTAGTGTCAAATCTGAATTCAAAAGAGTGAAAAACATACATAAACATAACCTCCTTTCTCAACCCGGTCAAATTGATAGCTGTCTTCGCGCAATTCTCAGTTTGATTGATTTAGTGAAATCAAATGGATCGAACACTTCAAAGTCAGGTTTTTGGTGGATCGGCAAGGAGCCCTTACACCCCGCGCACCAGGCAAAGTTCAGCGAGCTCCGTCGTTTCCGGCAGAAGGTCCTTACACAGTGTTGGCGGTTTGAAAAAAAGCTCAGCATCAGGGTGAGTGAGGGCCTTCTAAGGTTGAATCGAATCTACCCTAAACGATATAAATTTTGTTTGTTTCAGCCGTTTCAGTCTTTCAGGACGCTCGAATCAGTCCGTACAAATCGTCGCAAGGTCTGAATATAACGTGGTCGAGTGTTATGGTCAGCCTTTGCCTGTTCTGGTCAACGAGGCGCTGACTTTTTCGGAGCGAAATACATCTGTCTCGATCAACTGTAACGAGAATGGGTGGGCTTGGGTGAGTGGAGTACCAACCCTTATTACCAACTTCATGTGATCCTGCCTTTTAGAATATTTTGAAAACTTCAGATCCATTGTTAGTAATATACTAAGCAACTGAATTTAAATTTAATTTAGGCTGTGTACGGAAGACGTCTTCTCGTTTGGCAGTACCGTGACTTGAAATTTGACCCAGCCAAAAGTTTCGAGATGATGCGGACCCCGCAAAGACGAACAACGACAGCGCAATGCCGAGAGTTAACATTGCCCCATTGCGATATAGGTCACAAAGCCTCTTTGATTACAGTTTTCATGCCTGATGGCCAACAGATGGCTTCGTGTCTTGCCGTTTCACCAACTGGTGATGTTCGATATTGGCCCTCGATTGCTCACGATGGTTCCTCTATAGACTCGACGGGCATTTTAGAAGGACAAGAATTTGATTACCTGTTGAACATACCCCCAGTTGGTTACGTTCTTGTGACTACAACCTGCAGCTTAGTTCTGCTCCAGCTGCAACTGCAAAATGGGCGACATACGATCCAGCACAAGACTATAAAGCCGCCGTCTGGATTTTTCGGAGGAATTGGGAAGAAATTCGCATCAATTATCATTGGAATGAATAATTCACAGGATAAGGAAAATGTGTGCAGAAACCAATTCATAATATATTTGGCTTCTGATGAATAAATCTTTTTCTAGAAATTCGTGAAAGTTGCTGGAATTGAAAACGACGATGACGAGTGGACTGTTACTGTTTTGGCTGATAGATGGTTGCAACAGTGGAAATTCTCAGATAACGGCTCTGAACAGTTCCTGTTTGAAGACCATGAAATTATTCGCCGAATTCGAGAGGAATTTCATAAGAAGTTTTGGAGTGGACGAGGTGAGTCAATTGCAAAATTTTAATGATTTTAGGTTGCGCCATCGCATTGGATGGATGAGGTACTTTGTGTAGAATTGGGTTACTTTGTCTCATTCTGCAGCCTGCTGACTTATAGTACGTCCCTCCAAAGTGAATTTTTGTGGAAAGGCCCGTTCATATCGCTAGGTTACCGCGAGAGGCTGCTTCGTTTAATTCATTACTATGTTTGTATATATGTAGACGCAAATTGTGTGCAGATGCTTCAGTAGAAGATAGCAGTCGGTTATTTTATCTATCAGTGCCCATATTCTGTGTTTACATAGTTTTTAGGGTTTCTGAGGTACTAATCTATCGCTCCTATCATTGGTCTAGTTACCTAAGCTCGCATGATTCTCACACACATGTTTCGAGTCTCTTTACAAGTTCATGCGCGCTTTCTTTCCCATTAATTTCTTTGTACTTCGCTAACATTAAGTATGTTCTCGTTTTTAGTCATTAGTGTTGTAAGTTTCAGGTCCTAGTCTCCTGTTCTGATTCATCGGTGTACACCTCTAGCTGCAGTTCCTAGGATAGTTTTCACTCCGGTCATTTTAATCCTTAATTATTGTGATTTGGACTTGATTTCACTGCTCATCTCCATGGTTGGGACTTGAATTTTATCTGTTTTTGCGCCGAGTTCCATCAATTCGACATTCCTAAAAAATGTTAGGTCAATGCTCCATGTGACGCAGGAGGCTCTGCCACGTCCTTTTCTACAATATGTATTACCATTAAAGATATTCCACGTATTGAGCGGTACAGTTTTGTAAGCTCAAACTGGCTCTCAACTGTGCATTAATTTAGTCGCCCTACTGGAGGCTCGAGGCAACGTACTCTGTACTATCCTCAGTAAAACAGAGAGAGGGAAAGGGATAAATAAAATATAGTTGGAACCTGATCTCTCTCGGTGGCAGATCCTGCGACAGGCCAACCAAGCAAATGCATCCAATGTCGTTAAAAAAAAAATGTTCGCATGGAGTCATAAGCCTCGAAAAAAAAATTAAGGCATTCACCTCAGTCGACGCAGCAGGACGGGCCCTGGTCCTGTTGAGAAATCGGCAAGGGTTCTCGACGCATGGACGGTGTCAGGACGTAAGTTAGTTTGTCCGAGATGTTGGCACCCTGACTGGAAAGATCGAGGAACTTACAAGAGCCCTTCGTAAAAGACGGATTGATTTCTGCGCTCTACAAGAAACTCGATGATCTGTTGCCAAAAGCTGCGACATAGAACTCGAACGTGGTGAAAATGGCTATAGACTTTTCAATTTGGGAGCCCACATGCTCAATACGATGTTGACATTGTCATCATCATTTGATGATAGGCTGATGAAGTTCACCATTATATCAGCTGATTGCAGTATTCACTTCTTCATCGCGTTCGCATCACAGATAGGTCGACCTGTGCCGAGAAGGACGCCTTCTGACAACTCGATGCAAACATCTGTAACGTGTTTGCTGATGACTACATCATCATTTCAGACGAGCTTAATGGTCATGTAGGTGGAAAGGCAGACAGCAACAGGTGCCATGGCGAAAAAGGGTTTGGAGTGCACAATGAGCGTATAGTAGATATGCGCAAAACATCATCTTAGTAGGTAATATGATTCGCATCACTTTTTGAAAAAAGTGATACTACAATGTAATATCACTTTTTATATAATATCACAAACATCACCTATGAAAGGTGGGGAAGGATTACAAAAAAAGCAATAAAATGCACTTTCTATTGCTTTGCTCTACATTGTGTAGATACACTGCAATTAATTGGTTGATGCCAAGTAAAGGATAAGCAACTACTTGTTGCCGTTGTTTATTATGGCTTGATCAAGGATATGCTCTTCTTATATGTACATAAGGCAGGTATATAAGCCCACTTAACATACATCCGTGTATTATGTACAATATGCAATATGAATATTTAATGTTTTAGGGCACCCCGTGTGTGAGAGTTATTCGTTTTTCATAGAAAAGTAAACTGGTTAGAAATTAATACGGTGCAAACTTTGTATGCAATTTGACATTTCATTGCAAAACATGACTTTTCAGAGAAGTAATATCATCACTTTTGTAATGCCGCTATGATAGTTGATACGGGAATGCACTGATGTTAGATGATGCGGTAATGCAAGGGAATGTGCTGATCATTGGTGATGCGGTAACTTTAAGGTGATATAACTTTACATACATTTGCCACCCATCTTTAGCGTATAGTCGATTTTGCAGACACCCATGGCCTTGTAATTATGAATACACGGCTCATCAACCGATCTTTTCATCTTCGTACATTTTATAGTGCGAACCGTTAAATGCAACTCGACTATATAAGACGCCAACATTTTACCACCGTCACTAACCGCAAAGCCGTTCACTGTAAGACCACCGCATCCCAACATCAACCGTCGATTGCCGTGTTGAGAATCAAACCACCGATAAAACAGCGTGAGGAACGCATTGGGCCACCGCGCATTAAATAATGGCGATTTCGTGGGAAGAAAAAAAGAAATGATCTCACTTACGTGATTACCAATCATGAAACCAAGTTAAAGACACGATCCACAAAGCGGCCTATACAACCCTCAAGATTCTTGGCTTTGGAATGACGATGCCCAAATCAAGTTTCATGAAAAGAAACGCATCTAACGCAAGCTATTAAATGCTGGACAATTGACAAATTTACAAGAATGCCAACCAGCGAGTAAAGTGGGTGTTAATCAAGGAAGCGCTCTTTCCGCGTTCCTCTTTATACTGGTTATTTATACTGTCACACGGGACATCCAAAGTTCAGCGCCCTATACATTGCTTTATGCAGATGATGTTTTGCTGGCATCTGATAGCAAAAGCAATCTCGAACAACTTGTCCAAAAGTGGAATGATGGCCTCATGCAACATAGTCTCAGATTGAATCTAAAAAAACTGGATTTTTGAGGACTTGTCTCCATGAAACAAGCACTATCATTATCAATGGCAGTGACCTGCTCAAAACTGAGCGATTTAAATATTTGAAATCAATGCCATCAGCCAATGGAAAACTGCGTTATGAAATTTCTTCACGCATTAACGCAATCTGGATGAAGTGGCGTTCCACAACTGGCGTTCTTTGTGATCGACGTATCGACGAACGTCTCAAATCTAAAATTTACCGCAATGTTGCCCGCTCTGTCGCCCTCTACGGTTCTGAGTGTTGGTTGACTATAAAAGAATGAATGGTGTCTTGCGATAATGAAAAGACAAAGATGTTGTGTTGGACTAGTGGTGTGACACGCCTTGACCAAATTCGAAATGATCATGAAAAAATTGCAAGTGAGGCGTATTTCTTCACTACTTTCGCTCTGTAAGCGCATATCAGACTCAAGCCGTGTCAAACCCTATCTGAGATGGAGCGATGGCGTAGGCCAGGACACCAGAAATCTTTTAGAGATATCGAATTAGTGGACCTCGGCCTTCCTTATTGAGGTAGGCCCAGTTCGAATACCAGTTGTTGCGTCGTTGATGATGCTAATGATACTCTCATAGGCGGTCTTGATGTCAATGAAGAGATGGTGCAACTAATGGCCATATTCCAATAGTTTTTCCAATGTTTACCGCAGAGAGAAAATCTGATCTGATTTTCCTTGAATGAAGCCTTTTTGTATGGGCCGATGGTGCTTTGTGCGTATGACGCTATTCGCAAGATAGTGCAGAATATCTTATAGATGATACTCAACAACATTATGCCTCTGTAATTGATATCCTCCTTTTATGTATGATGTTCCTTTGCCAGCCATTAGGCATTGATTCGCTTTCCCAAAATTTAAGTATAAGTTGATGAACCGCTTGCTATAGTTGGTTTTCTCAATATTTAACCCGTTTCGCTCCTGGCACCTTATGATGATGAACCCGAGATTGAGATTGTTGCGTTACCCGATATAGCGCATTCTTCCGTTTCGTTGCTAGTTTACATTCACCGTCAAACAAGCCGTTTCGTTTTTTTCGCGACTTTTCAGGTGGCTGGAAATATCATTTGCTGATGTTTCATCTCCAGGATCTCCGTTAGCTGTATTGCCGCGTTCATTTCGTCTTATATGTGTTACGGGGGGTGTAGTTATGGATGGCTTCAGTGTTCACTCTCACCTGATTATTAGAGAGAATCCGCGGTGGTGTTGTTTTTCGACCTCGGAGTATCATGTTAACGCAATAGTCTTTAGAGTCTATATATACGGACATTCATCAAGTCTGAGAGGTGGTGGAGTTCAATTAGCAGGTGGTCAATTTGGTTAAAAGTGGTCCTGTCGGGATAATGTCATGTTTGGTTATGGATCATTTTCCGCGCAAACGAGGTATTTACAACAAACATTTCGTGTGTAACGGCTATTTGAATAATCATTAGTCCGCTGTTATTGGTAGTTTTATGTGAGCTATGGGAGCCGAAGTAATGTTTGAATATGTGTTACGGCTCTACATGGCTGTTAAACCCTCTAGGTATGATTGAGCTTAATGAGCTTTTATTTTATTTAATTATAACTTATTTATTATCATTGTTCTTAACAAACAAAAACCTTTTCGTAAACGTGATCAATCCATTAAAAGAAAATTTCATTAAAAAACAATCCAAGGGAGGAATCTTTATTCCTTGAATGACAAGCTAAAAATTTCTTCTTTTTTTTAATTTCCAAAATTGTCAACCGAGCCGACAAGGCCTACTTCCAATCGGCCTTGTGGTAGCTTGCGCTCGGTATCTTTCCTACACAATATCATGCCTTGAGCACGCATCAAGGGTCCGTTCCATCGCCGACGCTGCAGTCCCCTCTGTAGGTATTTGTATCTGTGTCTGGCTGCAGTATTTTATTAACACTTTACCGACCGGTAACTATTTAATCGGCTTTTTGGCGCCGATGCCAATGCTATTCGGCTTCCATGACGATAAATAATTTATTATTATATGGACAGTAATTTGTTGCTTAGTATTGAGGTCCATTGCGATAGATGCGTTACTTTGTAAGCAGGGATAGGATAGGATAGGAGAGTTTTATCTAGACTATGTATCAGATTTTCCTAACAGTTATTCAGGAAGTGATAGGAATGATAGAAGCGATCTCAGTGATAAAATAATTCGGAAGCAAGCTTTTGTATTGACACTGAGATATAGTGATTATGTCAATTTATAGATTGTGATAAGTTAATTAAAAACCGTTATAATATATAAAATAAATATAATTTAGTAAAGTAAGTAATATAAATATTTTGTTCAATTTAATTATCCTATAACAGAAACCAGACAACTTTGTCCGTCCATTCGAAATGCAGACATACTCCCGCGACAGTCTAAATCAAAACAGATCAGGTGCCAGAAAGATCGGTCGAGTCGGCAAAATGCCAGTCGGTAAAATGTTAAGAAAGAACTCCCAACGATCACTATACCTAGTAGGTGGAGATAGGATTTGGAGCTGTTGGTGTTAATTCAGCAGGCGCTTCCAGGATTTTGCTCCATCGGGGGTACCAATTCACGTTTCGCCCTAGAATCTATATTACCTTTTGACTGCCAGTACTCTTCATGTAATACGGATCCAGGCGAGTCGTTGGAGAAGTATAATTTATTAACAGCTTGCCTCGGCTCCATCTTTAACCACCATATTAAACACGGACTTCACTATGACACTGCCATATGTGGTTTCAAGCTCATGCCATACGCCGAAAAATGACCGCTTTCCTTCGTTTATTATATCTTGCCAGACATTTGCTCTCATTTGATAGTTGAATCTGTTCACCGAAAAAGTATAGAAGTTTCGAAGACAATTTTTGTTTGGCATTTTTCATGAGATTTTCTCATACCTACTATTCTTTTTCTAGATTCAGAGTTTGTTGTTCCACCTATAAGATCGTTTGCAGGAATTTTCCTTATATGATTCTACTGATAGTGGCAGCATACCTTTGGGTATGATATTCTGCTCCGTTCAATAGAATTAATAGTTCGTCCACTACAAGAACCCAAGGTAGAGGTGATAGAAATATATGTAACCATATGTCTGGCATATAAGCATTAGCTGGTGTTTTATCTAGTTTTGATATAGAAAGAAGAACGCTGTGAAAGTCGGTGAACATAGCGTCTGCTTCGCGCATTACTTGAGTTGAAAGAGACGTTTGCAAACCCTCAGTAGGAAATCAGTTTACCAGTTAATGACTTTGAGTGTGTGCAGCACTTTTAGAAACACATCAGATAAGGCAATACTAGTAATGGCGAGCATGACTTCAGTTGACATTCCGGTGAAAGAAATAAGTGGCATCATGTAAGACGTATGGAGGGGCACAAGGCAAGGTCAGAGTCTTATGATCTTTGGCAACGTAGATGGGACGAATTTGCGAAGGGTCACTGAACGCACAGGCTCATTCCCAACATTGGAATAAGGCTTGAGCACTAACACGGCCACATTACCCAGTTTGAAATGAATGATTCTCCGGATTGTTCTGGGTGCGGTTGCTTAACGGACGATCCAGAGCATGTAATGTTACATTGCTCAAGGTTCGCAGTGAAGAGAAGGAACCTAAATCATGCGCTGGAAAGGAGCGGGAACCTGGAAAATATAGTTGTGGAGATGCTGAGGTCGAAATAGAACTGAGTTACGGTTTCCTCTGCACCCGTCAAAATACAGAACGAGCTGCGTAGGACGAAAGAAAGAGGAAAACAATAAGTAGAAGAAAGGGTGCCTAAAAGCAAACCCCCGTGAAGTAACACCTTTCTAGTTTCGTCCCGCGGGGTTGGAGCTAGAAATTTCGGGGCTCTAGTCCCGGAGCGGACGTGATTTTCTAAGATTCTTGCATCTGTAGGAATAACAAAATCAAACCAATGGCATATAGCCCATTGCGATACTTGCTTTATAGATTTCAACTATGTAGATGCTGGCTTATAAAAGGAACCCGCTACTGTAAGAGCATGTGGTAAATTCCATCTGATTCAAGTACTTTGCAAGGTTTAAATGAGTTTAAGGCCAAATTCACTTCACTGAACGTCACAATCGGGCTCGCAAATTTCCAGTCGTCTTTACTGACTCTATTGTGCAGAACTTTTTCATTTATTACTCATTCTTATTTCCGAATTTGGAAAGTGAGTCTATAGAAGGATTTCTAAGATTTTCCTTCCAATTGTTGTGTATGTTCCGCTGCATCTTTTACAATGAAATGATGCTTGTTCTTATGGCTCCGTCTCTCGTACGAAATTTGGCGCGTTTTTATTAAACAAAACTTGGTTTCGTTGATAGAAGGTGCTTTTGGTGGCTTGATTCTTGTTTCCATCTGAAGCTACGGCAGACAGCATTCAATTTATGCAAATAAGGATTGTCATTCATGGCTTAAAAATATTGAGCAACTTAAAGTTAGTTCTACCGGAAAGTTCTGTCCGTTTTTATAATAAAACAAAATAATATTTTTTTTTATATTTTATATTGTTGTATTATACAACCCACTCAAAAAAAGTCCTATCCGTGGAGGCGAAAAGTTGAACAAGTGCTTGTCTGAAATGCTCTTGGTTTTTGAATATTTTGTCTTGTAAAAAATACTGTAGGGACAGAAACTAGTGGTAGTCGGAAGCTGTCTCGTCCGCGGATTAAGGTGGATGCGCCAGAATTTACCAGCCTAGCTCTGCTAGTTTTCGACGAGTCCCTAAAGCAGCATGTGACCTGACATTATATTGAACTAATGTGTTGCCATTCCTGTTGAACATGGCCGGCTGTTTTTCGTAGAGTGGGAACAGCTGGCAGTATCTCTCCGAAATTAGCTTTCCGTCGGGTGGCTGTGGCTCGTAATGTATCGGTCCTGGATTGTCCCACTATTTGCACAACATTCTCCTATTTGAGCTCAAGTTTAGTTTAGAGGTGCATAGGGTAGGCTGTCTGGGGTACCAATGTTCCCCCCTCCTTATGATATTTCCATAGGTAATCCATTTTTCATCCCCAGTTATGATCCGATCCAAGGAAGGTTCGATTTTGTATCGTACAAGCAGACATTTGCATGTGATGACTCGATAATTCAAATTTTTCTCACTTAATTCATGTGGCTCCCATCTCGAATATTTCCACACTCATCTTAGTTTCCGAGTATGGTTCGAAATGGTTTATTGAGCTTTCTCGTTATCTTCGATGTTGTTCGAAAACGATTTTCCTCTAACACGGTCTTCAAAATATCGTTATCAATCAAAGACGCTCGCTCAGTGCATGGCTTATGCGAAAGGTCAAAATTTCCTACTTTAAATTTTTGAAATCGTCTTCTGCATGTTCTGTCACAAAATTTACTTTTACCAAACACTTTCAACAAACTTCTACACACTTCCAGGTTTGCGGATTTCCGCAAATTCCATCGCATCGCTTAACCCACTAGATCTTTAGACGATTTGTGGTGAATTTCAAGGATGTTTACGACTTAAATAGCAAAGAGTCGGCTTTTATAGTTTAAGAAATCATCAATCCTTTTTATGAGAATCAATGACCAATTTCTATTATAACCGCTTAAGCGTTACTGTTTACTTGCTGCTCCTGTGGTAAAGCTCTGATAATGAAAGCGAGCAATGTTGGGTCAGCAATACCGTTATGCGTGAGTGTACCAACATTTAGAAATCAAGCATGCATAATTTTCGATAACCAAAGATCAAAACGGTGATGTTAGGTAGCAATAAAGTTTCGAAATTTACTTGTTTCTAGTCCACACATTTCTATCCTTTTTAGCGACCTTTTACGACCGGCAAAGGAGAGTATTTTTAAAATTCAGAGTAAAGGTCTGCAACTATGACCAATCTGTATTGACCGAATTCAAATAAGGTTTGTCGAAAAGTGGAGCAGTCAGTGTTTCTGTTTTATATGTTAAAATTGCGTACATATCTTTAGGGTATCTGGGACAAAGTAATTAAGAGTTCGTTTTCGCATTTTAAAGGTAAATTATTTGCTCCAAAAAAAAAAAAAACATATCTAAATTCGCGTAAAAGGTTCAAGTATTTAGCGATGCTCATAAATTTTATTAAAACTATTCAAAACAAAACGGTAATTCACATTGTTCTCTCGTCCTTCTTTATATCTGCGTGGCCGGTTCCATAACTGCATCAGCTTCGATAATATCTAGCTAAATTAAAAAAGTCGAGTATATATCATAACAGCTTCGACAGTACGAAGGATTTTTTGCATAAAACGAATAAAAATAAAAGTAAAAAATTGGTTAGAGAATTGTCAATAACAATTAAATCATCTGAAATAATAAAAAAACTTGTTGTTTCCTTTTCGTTGGTGTAGATATTTATTCTTGACTTGTTAGCACTGATGAAGGGAACAAGTGGTTCCCGAAATATCGGTATTTGCAAGAATAAATATCTACATCCACGGAAAGGAAACAACAAGTTTTTTATTATTTCAGGTAATTAATCGTTGGAAACACCGCATAATTACATTCAATTAAATCATGCAAAATAAGCAATATTCAGTGAAAATTTTAATTCAGTCGAACAAAAATTGTTTGAGGTAATGATCCGGCTGACTTGAAATTTGTTTTCAGAAAAACGCGTTTTAAGTTTTAAGTGTTGATTTGTAGATCCCAATCAGAGCCCCGCCGGGAATGTCACATCGCTACTGGTTTGTATTGAGTGCACGCTCAGCATTCATACCAGTGGATGCGAGGCATATCTAACACCTCTGTCGCAACTATGGGATACGTTCCGAGTAGTGTAGTGCAACTCCACGTTTGAGGCAACATGGAGCTCTGCCCGCGATATGAGCAAAACTATCACACCGAGTAGGATAGGAATGCTTGCGGTTGCACCTGATATTACTTTACAACTTTGATTAGATTTTGAAGCCAAGACTTAGAGGATGATATGGACAGATTTATTATTGTTTTGAGAGCTAAACAAATATTAAATGATTTTTTCTCAATTCACGAAATCAATCGTGCCACCTAAATTACGCGTATCGAGCAATGAAAGTGATTGGGCATATAGATTTTTCTCGTGAATAAAACTTTGCCATGTAATTTTTAACATATTCAGCGATAGATTTCCTAAAAATAGTAGTTTCTCCCTTAAGAGGCAATCAATTCTTCTAGCGAATGATAGTTTATTCATAAGAAATCTTCTCCTAGCAGAACATCCTTTTTTAAGGAATACGTTTGATATAATTTTTTTATATAGTAGTATTATACATATATCCAAATAGAGCAAATTATGAAAGTAAGTAAGTAAGAATTAACTGACTAAATTTGCTGAGGGTCTGTCAGCGTTGGAAAAAGTTTCACTTATTTCTAGAAAAGATAAACATGAAATAAGTATAGTGGCTTCGGGTAGCTCTTGTAATGGCTTGTACCAGAGGTAGACTTTTCGTGAGCAACTATTGCTTCAGCTGGACGATAACAGTTAAATCTTATTTACAACTTAATTGCCTCATTATGCCTGCTATATAATAAACATTTTTATATTTTCAGAGACCACCGATATTGAAATTCTACTTTTGGATATACAAGCCGTAGAAACAAACATTTTCGTTTTAGCTGGTGCTTTGAACAATAATCATGCGCCACAGATTCATTATGCAATTGGTATTGTTTATGGAAAATAATTTCCCACATAATTCATTAACTTCCTAATTATTTCCAGTATCTCTAAACCCCGAAAATGATTCATTCAAAATAAATACCTTCAATCCACTCAAACTTACGTTGTATTATAGCCCAGAAACGGAAAATGACTGCTTAAAAATGAGATTCATAACGAACCGTGGTATTGCATATTTGTACAATGAACGGTCGATCTTTCCGACGAATTTGTCCAATTGCGGGTCAAATGAAATTGAAGTGGAAAAAATTGAGTTTCAGTCACAAGGCGATAGGATCATGAACGCTGCCGTTTGTTCGAACCTTCCATTATTTTTCAGTCGAAACCATGGGTTAGTTTGTGTATCACCCAGTGATTTTGATCCAGGAGACTTTTTGAACAATTCATCATTTTCCCCGGATGTTTTCACCCCGCCACTAACTGAAAATCAAACGGTATTCTCACCGAATGTCCCCACTAGCTCAGGGAATTTGATAATGTACGAATTGGATCCGGATGAGATTTATAATGCGAACAAAGATGTAATTAGCCAAGTGAAGGCAGCATTTATTTATAATTTGAAACGAAATAATGAGACTTGCAACTCGATACTAAGGGAGCTGTTTCCCCCAGATGGTACAATGGACGATGTTGATTCGCTGTTAGATAAGTATGATTTTAAAGTATTGCGTGAAGAAATTATAACTTATAGAAGTCTTTCTTTTTAATAGAACTATTGCATCAATCGCACAAGATTTAGCTGATGACATTCCGGCAGCTGATCCGCGTTGGGAACAAGATGAAATGCATTTCAGACATTCCTTAGGAAGTTCTTCATCTTTGCAGATTGCTCAACAATTAAAGGAGAAGAATCTCGCTATGAATCATTTTGTTGAATTTTTACATTCAACAGGACTATGGGCAAGGGTAAGAAATAAGCTTTTAATGGTGAGAAAAATGTAGCTAGTTAATATTTTTGACATGGCAACTTGCAGTAGTAACTTTTTCAGTTAAGCAGTAAGTTTTCCTGAAGTTTTGTGTTTCTAACAAAATATCATATATAAAATGTCCTGATGATTGTGCACAATTTTTAAGTTATGAGGCATTTAAAGCGTGTTATCATCGCCACCAATGCCGGTGACGAGACACGAGTCTATGAAGTATATCAAATCGAAACTAATCAACAATAATCGGAGTTGCGCGTTTCAGATGAGTCAAAACCAAATAAAACCACTCCTGATTTCTTCCGTCACGCCACACAGTTAACAACGAGTCTTACAGGAGGGCGTTCATGGAAAACGTTTGTCGCAAGAGGTCAGCATTGTGGGGAAACAACTCGTTGATCCGTTTTCGAAAAATTCCGGGTACCGGACTTATCATCGACTGCAGGAACGTTTATATTATTTTATTCCGAGTTGTCACAATCTCAGGTGATGACGGATTTTACCTAGCACTACAAGTGCCATCTGCTAATCAGCAAAGTTCGGATAATCCTGCCTACTTAAAATAAATAGAGGGTTTTGGTGGTATTATCCGGTGGAAGGTTATTGGGAAGATATGCCGAATACTCCTTGAGCACATCAAGCACGTTTGCAGAGTAGTGTACTTTTGCATGTTTTGAACTACACTGTGCTAGAGTTCCAGTAAAGCCATGCGGGATTTCTCTGATTTCCTGTGTTTGTTATGCACCGTTTTCGACTTCCACTCATCAATCTGTTCTAGGCCCCACTTCACCCAATTCAGAGGATTGAAAGATCGATCCTTACAAACGGGCGCATGTAAGAGACTTGCCTGTTCCTTGTTGTGAAAATAAGCTCGTGGCGAGTCGACTTAGTGGTTATGTGTCGTAGTGTCAACCAGGTATCTGCCTCCTACGTCATGAGGCTAGTTCATTCATTTCATGGCAGAATCTTGATGGTGCATTCGGCATTAGGACATATTAACCCGTAGCCCCTGGACGATAATCAGATAACTCTTCAGCTTAGCTCAATACCAAGAAACTGAATTTTCTCTTCGCGGTAGTCGATGGCAAGGCTTCATCTTATATATTTCCATCTATGTTGAAGCAGCGTCAGAAACTTTTGTTTTTTCCGCTATATTCCAAATTAAGAACGATGTTCGGAATTCCAAATTCCAAAATGTTAATATTAGCATAGTAATTATGTTTGCTTTTATGCGAAAACAATCGTGAAGAATCGGCTATTTATATTAGGACAAGTTATTTCATTATAAAATCGAAACCCATCATTTGATAGCAACAAAATGAGGTTTCGGAAACTTTTACACCAGATCAGTAGCTGTGTACTGATGAAGGGGGTAAGTTGCTCCCGAAATATATATATACACTATAAAATAAAGTTTGGAGTAAGCTACTGGTCTATGAATTTTTCACTATATTTTCAACTGAAAATTGTATCACCTCAGAATAATGCTGTTAAGTTATCTGGGTTCTGAAGCGAGGCTCTGCATAAATAACCATAACCATAACCGTTAATAATAGTTTAGTTGGCTTATATATTTTGGTAGAATTAATTGATCAACACCCAACTTTCATTTATAAGTGTCATGAAGGCACAAATTTTCTTTACAATCAATATAGATAATTATACAGTGGAACCTCTCTTAAGTCGAAATTGATCTGAGCCGAATTATTCTCTAACTCGAACTGTTGGGGTTTTCACTGGCGCTATCTTCAATTTCTTACATAAAATTCCTCTAAGTCGAAAATTGCTCATAGTCGAAGTAGTTTTTCTTAAATTTTGGGAGAAATATGTAAAGTATGAAGTATTCCTCTAAGTTAAAATCGAAGGATCGGTTCCGCGGCGCAAATCACAAATTTGCAAAAACTAACGTGGGACATAGAAATTTCAATGAAAAAAATAGTGTTCCCGACAGAAGTTTTAGTGGAGGTCCAATTTCTATGCGTGATCATCATCCCGGGGCCAGCTTTCGGTTTACAGTACGACAATTACGCATTAAGTGTCTATTTAGAGTGGTTTTATATAGCATATCTAAAATAAAGCTGTTTTTGAAAGGCCCAATTTAGGGAGAGGCAGCAATCACCCTGCTTCAACCTGCTCTACGTCATCGGAACAGCAGTCATCAAGAAAAGGTTGGCAACAAATTATCCTACTCTTGCATCCACGCCTGATTTACCTTTACGCATCGTTGTACCTTTCACACAATTATTTGTCTCAAGTTTTGCTTTCGACATCTCCTCGGGTGACAAGACATCTTCCTTTATTTTAAATGCCACTCACAGGGCACATATCTCCGGCGTAAATTCAATTTTTATGGATGGAAGCCACGAAACTAATGTAGGTAACATTATTAGCAAATTAGCACTTGCAACTCAAATAGTGCTTTCCGAGGTTCCAAAAACGAATTCATCCAAATTAATTACATTCAAAATAATTGTCGAAAACGAAAAGCACCGCCTAATTTCGAATGGCGTAATCTGTCATTAGAAGGAACCTTGCCGACGAGGAGCGAACTCTGTCGACCTGAAATCTTCATCACATTGAAACTGCATGTGGATCGGAGCTTGTCTCGTGCGCAATACGCATGCATCTTAATTGTATTTCCGGTTTTGGCCTCCCGGCGTTGCCAAGGATTTTCAGCGACAATCAGCGTCGCACTTAAAGCCTTTTATGCTACTAAAAGCTGAGGAGACTCGAACCAAACGGCCGGACTTTAGATTATCTACAATACATGACCTGAAATGATGAAACGTGGCTCAATTCTAGAGTACATAATGGAAAGTTCCTCCATGTTTACTCAGTCCTTCGTTGTGCAAGTGTCAGGTAAACTCATGGTCAGGAGGGGTTTAATTGACGTTAGGCAGCATCTTTCTAAAAATGAAAAGAGGGGCGAAGCCGGCTACAGTTTTGTACCAAGGGCAGAAGCAACTCAACCGACGCTGCCTCACCTCTGCCCTGGGAGCAGAGTGGCCGAAGCGGCTCGCAGGAGTTATACGTTTCCTTTTATCATTCGCAAAACACAACAAGGGTGCAAAATATATCCAACGTAAATCCGCCCTAAGTTCGGACCATTCACCCTAATAATATGTCCCCTTAGCTCTCACCGCGTTCATGAATTCTTGTACCGCCTCTCAATTCAATGTCAATCGCAATCACAATAACCACATTTGATATTCACCAACATTCCTGACAATCGGTTCTTTTTATTTCCTAGTCATCGCGTTTCAGTCACTTCATTGTGAATGAGTTGGCATGGGTTTCAGTACGATCGTTCGACTATAACCATTTTTTTTGGAATTCACCAACTTTGTTGCAAAGTCTCTAAATTCAAGAAACGATGTCCATAGAATCTTAGTTAACTTCTCTAAAGTTTTCGATTCTGTTAACCACTCCTTGCTTCTTACTTAACTCCGATCGTATGGATTTTCAGCAAGTATTCTCTCCTGGTTAAGATCTCTCTCTCTCATCGGTCCATCCTCAGCCCATTTCTGTTTTCATTTTTCGTGAATTATCTTCCTCCCTTATTTACCTGATCTAGCCTGTTATATGCGACTTAAAATTATTTTCTGTTGTCGGTTCGCTTACTGATCATTGCAGCCATTAGTGAAAACTTGACACATTATCTCAGCGTATGTCTGTAACAAGTTATTTAATGTGACGAACTGCTACTTTTTATGCTGCTCACTAAAAATGTCTCCCCCTGCAATCGTTTTTTATCTCGACGGTCAACTCTTACAAGGACCTAGGTGTGCCCTTATGTCGATGTACTTGGCCGCACTTCCAAAATGTCTGGCTTTATCCTTTGTTCCTCCTATCAATTCATGAATATCCATTCCTCAGTTATGCGTTATAAATCCTTCGTCTGCAAAATTCTTGAATATGCTCCCGTAGTGTGATCCTCTTACCATAATTAGGATTGCCATGAAATTGAGTCTGTGCAAAGGAAATTTACTCGATTTCTAACCTTTAAAAAGAACATTCCCTACTCGACATATTCTGATCTGGTTTTCCTTAACCTGATATCCCTGCAATCCCAAAAATCCTTGGCTGACCTAAGTGTCCTTTGTAATGGCTTAATGGACAGCTCTGTAGCCTCTGAAATTCATTACCGTGACACACCACACAATGAGGTTGAAGTTCCATTGGCGGAGCTCTTGTGCTACTTCAAATCCCCTTTGCCCAGACTGTTACGGGATATAACCGTTTGCAGTTTGATCCTCTGGCTTCATCCCTGGCCACTCATAAAAGTAGAGTTATTGACACTTTGTATATTTTTGCATTTATGCGTTTCCATTTATTTATTCAAAAAGAAACCTGCGATCTATGGAAAAAAAATTTATTTGGAGAAAAACAATACAGAAATCAAGAAGTTAAAAGACTTCCTTCAACATTGTCCTATAATTCGACTGCTGAAGATAACGAAAACAGTATTTTTTTGCAAGTGCTCACCAAATGGAATTTTAGTGCTAAAAGGAGATAAATGTTTTGCCGGAAAGCTGATTAGTGCCGACGGCTCTCATCTCGAATCTCACTGTTTTCTACAAAAGGATTGAAAAGATCACATTTATTTTCGTTGACGAAAAAAATTTAGAAAAAGAAGGTTTAAATATCGAGCGTCACATAGGAACACCTCGATTTAGAGAGTGTTTACTGTAGTTTATATTTTTGAAGCAATAGCATGATTATTTAGGTTAGGATTAAGGAAAGCTGCAGTATAAAGTTTTCAACCGTTCTGATAGTGACAATTTTCATAGCTCGGAGCAGTCACATCTGGAGGAATAATAAAGTCCACATGTCATACACTCGCTGATATCAATGAAAAAATCATAGCTGCAATCTCGTTGAAGGGGATTCAAAATAAGTGAGAATATAAGTTTTCAAGTTGCAGAATCCGCTTGTAATGAACGGTTTTTTTCAGTTACTCGAAACTTGTTGATGAAGCAATTCAAAACGTATTAATACTGAGAAATGAACAGCCCACCGGCAGTTTAGTTCATCAGGATGTCTTCTATGTAAGAGTGACCCGTATTCAAGAAATCTTTCGTGCTCTTGTTGACATTGCTGATAAATGCATTGAAAGCCAATATCCAACATCCCAAATATCGTCTCGAATTTGTGATGTAAATTCAATAATACTGGTATGAAAAGTTACTCACTGGCGCTTCTTATTTGATGATGCACGTTTTATTTATAGTCGATGCTAATCGAGATTTTGAATTTTCGCGATAAAAAATCGGAGTTATATGCCCTGCCAGAGGACAAGACCGACTCGTTTGAGTATATGCCGTGGACAACAACTTCAGGAAAGAACGGACTCAGGGACACGCTTCTGCATTTAATTGATATTACTTTAAAACATGGAGCTAGAATCACCGGGGAGCCAGAGCTACGGCAGAAATTGTATGTGCAAATGATGGATTTGATTGATTTCGTGTTGGATGGACGACGGCGCTATTTAGATAGTATAAAGGGGAATGCCAAGTATGCAGTATGCAAGCAGCAATATGAATCGCAGCGAAGCGACTTGATTTACCCATTAGGTAAAATGTAAATCACTTCGACTTAAAATAAGTTATAATTCCATTCCATTCTATGAGAAATTTCAACTAAATTAAATTTTTTTCTTCACAATTCCTCTCACAGTCGATGATGGACAACTTGAATTGGCTGCTAAATTGGCTGAAAAGTATCTTGATTTCAACACTTTAGTTTTAATATGCGACCAAACCGAAAATCAAGAAAGATTAGACAGTTACATCGAGCGTTATAAGGAATACGATTTTGCGTCTTTTGCTATCAATTGGCATATGCGTCATGATCACAAAGGTGACTTGTTTGAAAGATTTAAAGGTAGTGGAGTTGCGCTATCCCGATTTCTCGGGGACCATCCATCTTTAGCATGGATTCAACATATTTTCAACGGTGAGTTGGATAGGGCTGGATATATACTATTCAACTTGGGACAAAATGAAGTCGAATTGGTTGCACGAAAAAAGGTACTGGAATCATGTTTCTCCCTGAAATCAATTGCAATTTTCACTTTTATTACAGACTATATTATCATTAGCTAAGTTGGCAGCATTAGCTGCGGAAAGTGAAACATCAAGTTTGATAGCCGAAATAAATACAGAATTGATGCTCATAGATTATCAGGACCAACTGCCCGAAAGCGTTCTTACATCATTTGGATATGATACGGACAACCCTAAAGTTTTGAAAGCAGAGGAGATAATAAACGTATGTATTACAACTTGGAATATATTCTCATTTTTATATTTCTTCCACTATTTTGTCATTGTAATATTGTCTTTCAGCTGTTCATTTCCGAAGAGAACGAAACTGCCAACGAATTTGACTTCCGCAAAGCCCTGGAACTTATTTATTACGTTGACGATCCAGATGATGCCCGGCACAAGATTTGGTGTGCAGCTATTTTGCGGGATTCGTGGACATCGTATAACATGAATTCACCTCTGGAATGCATGCAAAATATGTTATTCTTTAAACTAATTGATGTGTGTTATTTAATGGGTAAGTATTGGCATTTTAACACAAGTTGGCAGCTTGCAGACACCTATGACTATGTCTTTTTCATTAAATAGATGGAGACCTGGAAAAATTTTTGCCACCCATGGAAGAATTTCTTACTACATCAGAGTTAAGTGAATTGTCCGGAAATAAATCATTCCAGTATCTGTTGAAGCTGGGTTATGAACATATATCGGAGTCATATCGTAAGAAAGACATGTAATTATGAGTTTTGGAAATAAAAACGTTTTGTTATATCCTGATTCTTATTATTTCATATAAATAATAATGTGTGTGATTGTAACGTTGGTAAAGCAACAGTTGAAGCAGATTCAACAATTCCATTTCTGAGTTCTTAAGGAAGCTTTACTGTTTGTGGACAGGTTCTTACTTAGATTGAAGTGAATTTTTAATTTTTTTCGATTTGTCCAAGTCTTGAAAGTGCCGAGTTGTTAGTGGCATTGGAAGGCGAGGATAAACTAACTCCTGCTGAACTATCACATAATTTTATGAGTTACCCCTCAGGGACAAGGAAAAGCGCCTTTCACACTTGAATAGACAAAAATAGGAAAGTTTTCTTTATCTAAGCGTGTTCTTACATATTTCTACCGATTCAATTAGTGGTCAAAGTATAGTATAAGTATATAGTATAATTTCCAGGGCGAAACGTGGATTAGTACCCACTATGGAGCATAAAACCTGGGAAATGCCTGCTGAACCAACACCAACAGCTCTACTACCAAACCCTATCTCCACCTCCACGTGGTGACCGCTGGGAGCTTTTTCTTAACGAAGCTGCAGACGGAGAAGGATGAAGCCGAGTCTCCCGCGCCTAAAAATGGGACAAATTGTACCAACTGGTCCTCCAGGTTGGGGGTTGGGTAGGACTGACAACCCTACACGGAAAACAACTTGTTACGAAGCCAAAACAGGAGCCTCGGACTGGACGGATTACACACCGACGAACCCGGCAACGATAAAGGAATAACGATTTGCGCATTTTGTCATGGAACGTGCGGTCTCTGCCGCTAGCCGATATCCTGTCCCAATATAGGGCTGATGTACCAGCGTCACAGGAGATACGTTGGACAGGCACCGGTTTCCTGGAGAAGAGCCGTTACACCATATATTACATTATAGTGGCCATCCAATAAACCATGTGCTCGGAGTAGGTTTCTTAGTCAGCCAAAAAATTAAACCTGCTGTTATCGCCACCCAAATACAAATGATAACGGATTGCTGATTATCCAATTAGCAATGTCACATGAAATGGTTGTTGGAAGTACCTGGTTTGCGCGGAAAGCGGTCCACAAACATACATGGGTCTCTTCAGACGGGGCCACTTTCAACCAAATTGACCACGTGTTGATTGAACGACGCCACCTCTCAGCCTTAATGAATGTCAGAACATATGTGGAGGCCAGTATAGACTCGGATCACTATCTCGTTGGCATGGTGCTCCGAACTCGAATAACAACACTACCGAGAATCCCCTCTAACAATCAGGTGAGAGTTAACACTGAACCCATCTATAACATAGCCCTTCGCGACACCTTTAAGAGGGAAATGAATGCCGCAATAACCGCAGTCAACAGAGGACCTGGAGATGAGGCATCAACAAATGATCTTCACAACCACCTGAAGAACGTTATCATTGATACCGCCACAAACATACTTGGCCCCAGCCGCAAAAGGAGTCGGAACGGCTGGTTTGACGATGAATGTAAGCTACCAACGGAACGGAAGAATGCTGCATGCCGAGTAATGTTGCATTTTCAAAGAACGTGGGCACGCGCAGAGACTTATCACGAACTTCGTCGAGCGGAGAAGCGACAGACGGAAGACGGAAAAAGGAAGCCTGGGAGAACCAGCAGGTCTGTGAACTCGAAAATTCAGGGAGCAACCACACCAGGCGCGGAAGTTTTACCAACAAGTCAGCAGCATGAAGCCTTATACGCCTCGATGTTCATCCTGCCGAGGCAAAGAGGGAAATCTGATTTCCCACAGAATGGGCATATTGGAGCGATGGGTTGAGTACTTTGATGAGCTACTGAATAACCAGAACATCGACGAGTTGGAGGTCCCGCCAACTGAAGACGACAGACAAATACTGCCACCACCAAGTATCGTATTTGACTCTCCTCCTACTAACTCGAATATTGAATGCTTTACGTGCCAATCATTTTCACCTTCCCCTTCTCCTTTTTTCAGCCTTTATCCCATTCAGAAATTGGATCAGCTGGCCTTGATCGGTTACGTCATTTATGTTAACTCTGTCAAAGGTCTGATCTGAAAGCAGTTGTGAGGCTTTCAAATCACCATCCAGGGTATCAATCCACCGATGTTTCGGCCGGCCATTTTGGTCCTTTGCCATCGACTTCGATTCAGACTAATCTTGGTCCCATATCACCGAGAACGCTCCTCCATTTACTCCAATTCTAACATCGATTCTTTTCCATCAATTTGGGAATTGATGCTGTGGTTATTCATGCAATAATACTCCCTTGGTATTGATTCTATGACCGATTTCTACATCTTCAACTACGCCACCATCTCCAAGTCACTGATTACGGAACCACTTCCCCAGTAGTGCTAAATGGAGCTGGTACGAAAACCACTTATGACATCCCCATGTTAAATAATTGATTCTGCGATGTGAAAAGGATTCACAGTGGCTTACCAAGAATGATTACTGACTTAATTCTACTAGCATTACTTGTCCTACTGGGTAAGAATTCAGCCGTATCCGTATTCACCTGTGTGAACACGAACATATTGACTTATTCGAATACGAATATATTCATATTCATAGAAAATCATCCTGTGAGTTTATTCGTACTTACGAAACCAAATATGCCCAACACTGCTCTAGCGGTCGCGTTTAATATACATATAATAAAAGATACATATGTGCAACTGGTTGTTAGCTTCATGCGAAGTTGTTGCAAAATGTCAGTGACATATCTGCCAATAGTATTGATTTCTCTTCTGTAGTATTCAATGATTAATCTGCCGCATTTTCGCAGGAAATGTATATTCACTACACTTCCAAGTCGATTGACAATTTCCTCTAAGACAATTTTTACGGTTATTCACAAATAAATAGACATTGCGCACTAGAATATACGAGTAACTACTCTGAAATTTGATACTCCTGCCAGCGCAAATGAAGCCATACAACTGCAGATACAATAGATCTCTTAGTGCAGATTGCATTAAACAAGAGTTTATAGTATCTCAATAAAATATTTGTATGAATACCGGTATATTGCAATGAAGCGTATGCAAAGCATAATAGAAATTTCTGGTTTTATATTAAAAAGCTGAGCTTTTAAAAGAACAAATTGTTCTTAATGCTCACGAAATTAACAATTCAAATCCCATGGAAAAACTACAATTACAGCGGACGGCACACAGTAGTGAAATTGATACGGATTTTCTTTCTCCGCGGAGGATGGCTGAAGTAATGAGGAATTAGTTCAGGTATCATATGTATCAGGTGGACAATTTCCATTTACATATGTTCAAACGTTATGGGGAGTAAGAAGTTATTTCTTAGACTTAGTTTTAATTGAATCGAGCTCGCGGAAGCATCGGAATATAATTTTGTTACCATAGAAAGAAGAAACAAACGATTCAGGTGTCAGTTGAATTTTTTGAAATGTTTTGAGTGTGTAAAAGTGTTCACTGTTAGCAAATAAATAGAATAGTTTCGTTTGGACCAATAAAGTGTGTTTAAGTACTTTTCACTACATCGAATCGGACAACATACCTGACTACCGTAATCTTGGATACCTGAATTAAAAAATTCGTAAGTTTTGGGTGCAACAATCTTAACGCCTAAAGAGTCCCTTAGTTATCTGATAACTGTAGAAGTCTTATGAAATTACTCCAGTACCCTTCTCAATTATTTGTAGAATAATATAGCTTATGCCTGTTCCCATGGTATAGCATGGCCATCTTCTTTAATCTATCTTTTTTAAAGGTTTTGTGTTCCCATACATGCAAAAGGGGGATGCAAATTTTTGTTTTCACATTTGTTGGAATGGTGGGGAGTGCGGGGGTCGAAAATGATCATATCTTTAACGGGCCCATTCTCAGAAACTACTCAACCGAAAAATTTGAAAAAAAATCAAGGCTCCGAAATACCTCCCATACCAATATCCTTTCAAATAAAGTCAATAATAGTATATTACTATAGTTTTTAGTAATTGACTGTAAAACCCCCCTTATGTTCATCCTAGCACCACGAAGTTATAATAGATCAAAATTGCCGCTTGTTTTCAAATTTAAGACTTTCAATGTCAATATCACTTGAATGTGGATATTTTCACATAATATATGTCTATATAACGTGCTACGTACTAATGCGACATATGTACACTCAAATGTATGTATAAAAGGAGTACACAAAACCACAGCTGAAGCGTCCAGCTTCCGGTTTCCCGACTTGTTGGCAAATGTTCATAGGCCGGTTTGTGTCGTTCTTATGGTTTTGTGTGAAACAAAGCTTGTTAAAAATGGGTTGATTGTGTGTTCATGGGTTTGTTCGCTTTTTTTATTTTTTAAAAAGGAAGTGAACAACCACGCCAGTTCGTGGAATTTCTACTCATTATACACCTCGAATAGCTCCTACCCTATGGAATCACTACAAGGTATTATACCGGCGGGCGGAGTTAGCTCACTCCAGGTAAGTTTTATGTCTTCCGTTCGCGATGCGCTAGTATTTTCTGCGCCAAATTTTTTCGTACCGGCACTCGTATAATGGAGGAATACGTGCTGTACGGCCTCTTGGATTCCATCACAGTTTAGACAATTAGATGAAGAGTCTAATTTAAACCTGAAGAGATACTGGCGGTGTCTTTACTGCTCTGTGAGAAAGTGGGTGATATTATAATTGATCTCTCCAACCACTACTAGATGGTAGGGATCAGCCTGTATGTGAACCGACCTTTTTTGAACGAGGCCGTCTGTTTATCGCAATTTCCGTTTCGGCGAAGACGAAGAAAGTCTGCCATATAAGAGAAATTTACTTTATATTAACATATATATGTTTGCCATAAGGTATCCCAAGATGTCGAATGTGGTTAGACGGTGTTGAAGGCAAAACACATTCTCAGAGCTACTCCCAAGTATTTGCTGGCTGGTTGGGAGGAAGTGATACGGCTTCTACTTTGATTTCATAAGGCGTTCTGTGATGAGCACCGCTTATAGTATTGATTGCTTCACATGAGTAGAAGCCAGTATCCTCCAAATGTATCATTGTAAATGATCTTCCAGAATAGTGGGCCTACTGGACACCAGCGGGGATAACGTACTCCTTGGGGGAATCATCGTCTTGCTGGGGGAATCATCCCTAGATATGTAATTTTAAACAAGAAAGTAGGGTCCGTCAATATGCTGTCTGTATGTCTGTTTCTCTGTGACATACATTTTGCTCATACGCTTTCTTCTAAGGTGCTAATTAGTTTGCTAGAGTTCGTTAAGATAGCTCAGTGGTTAGAGCACAAGGCTGTCTTACGTAAGGTGTCTAATTGGTGGCAGTGGTATTTGTATCGTTATTTAATGCCGGATACCAGTCAACTCAGCTGTGAATGAGTACCTGGGTCAAATCAGGGTAATAAATACGGGTGAGCTCAATGCTGATCACATTGCCTCCTACAGGGTACTGTAATCCTGTATTGTACCGTTACGGTCTCGAATGAAGTGTTCCAACACACTTTAGGGCTCTGATCCAGTTGGATTGTTGCGCCAACGATTATTGTTATTGTTATATAATGTAGCATCATCTTACAATTATTTTATAAGGACATTTCTTAATTTTTTTGGTGCATGGACATTTATAATGGAGTGGAATCGGACTACACTTTGTTGAAAAGCTTCTTCTTTCATATGTGATTTGAAAATAGTCTATTAATCTGCAAAACAGTGTGCAATTGAATTTTCAACTATGTGCAACCAGAATTGTCCCGGACAAAGACTATCTACCTGTCCAAGAAAGAAATCGGTCGAAATTTGAAACTGAAGGAGAGCAGTGGTTGAATTATTTGCTTATAGCAGAAAATGTTGACTTTTTTGGGAGTGGGCTAATTGAAGCCGAAAATGGGAGAATGTGAACTGAAACCCCCATTCATACGAGAGTCACCTTCTTGTGGTTTCAATAATTGCTCCAGTCATATGTGTTTGCACTAACGCCATCAACGGAACCTTAACCAGTATGGGATTGAAGGAGTATTTGACGCATTGGATAATGTCAATGATAAGAATTAGAATAATCTAATCTGATCTGGGAGGAAGCCACTTGACCAGAGCCGCCAGCAGTGGCATGCGGGGTGCCGCCATCTCTCTGATGTTCTGGTTGATAGTGATGGACGCGTGATGCGCGTATTGAACGGGGGCGGGGTACGCCGACGACTTGGTGAAATTGGTCTCAGGGATGTTTCCTTCCGTTATGAATGGAATCGAGGAAGGAGCGCTAGGAAAGGTGTGCCTGCAGGCTGCACAATGAGGACTCCGTATAAATCTAACCAAAACGGAGCTGATGCTATTCAAAACCAAGACAAATCTACCCGAATTCCACCTCCCGTGGCTAAACGAACAAAGATTGTTTTTTTCTTCAAATGTGAAGTATCTGGTTACAATCCTAGATACGAAGCTAATTCGAGATTGAATATAGAACTTAGGGTTAAAAAGGCCTGTATAGCCTCCTATTCTTGTAAGAGGATCGTTCTTTGGATGCACACGGCCGTGGTACGTTCCATTCTAACGTTTGATTCCACTGCTTAATAGGACTAAAAAAAACAGCGCGTTTGCAGTTGCTATCGGGACTCTGCAGTCTTGCTAGGTAAATACCCTCCTGCACCTAGTCCTCTAGACCTCCATATTAAATCTGGGGCTGACGGATTGGCCGGGTGGGCACAATCTGTGTCTCGCTTCCGATTGTTAAAGGTGGAATCTAGTCGCACTACTTAGCTTCCGTGAACCTCAAATCGCGAAGGCTCACCACCTGCACCAAGTCGAGAAGGATTTGTTCCGCCAATAACAAAACTCGAACGCTTGCAAATGCATACAAGATTATGACGGTCTGCACGGGGCACTGGCTTATAAATCCAATTCGCACCGCCGAAACTACGGAGAAGAAGGAAAAACTCTCAGGCCCTTTGATATAATAAAAACTTGTTTTTCCTTTTCGGTAGTGTTAATTTATTGGCCTTGCAAATACCGATGTTTCGGGAACCATTTGTTTCCTTCATCAGTGGTAACAAGTCTGCTCATCAGTGGGTTTATTAACTATTTTTATACTAATCTGAATCTATAATACTATTCTAATTAATTATATTGCTAAATTAGTTTTTAAAAGACTTATATCTAAATCGTGAAAAAGAAGAAATTTTTAATTATATTTAAGGGACTTATTTGTCTTGACTTATTGCAAGACCAATAAATAGGAAGCGAAGCTAATAGGAAAAACAAGTTTTTATTATTACACTCAGATTTCAGGCATTTCCTTTGTGATTGCCCAGCTTTAGCTAGAGCTAGGCTACGGACACTAGGTAAACAATTCTTTAGGGACCTCAAAAAAGTCTGTAGTTGCAGAACCGGAGAACTGCTTTCCTTCGTGCCTGCTACGGGCTAGCTCTAACGACGCGAGTCGGCTGGATTCTGCTCCTTGCTCTTATCATAGTAGCCATGGTCATGGTTTTTATCTTTGCATTTTTGTGAACACATAATATCTCAAGAATGTTCTGTCAAAATTTCAAGTCAATTGGAGTAAAATTAATGAAGTTATGAGTATATGAACGCCTCTTGCTGTAGGTCGAGTCTTTTAGTGGACGAAACTTTAAATCGCTTTTTAAGGTTTTGTGTAAACACAAAACCTTATTAAAATCGGTTTACTGTCTGTCTGTCTGTCTGTCCGTCTGTCTGTCTGTCCGTCACACGCATTTTTCTCGGAGACGGTTATAGCGATTGACACCAAATTTGGTAGAAAGGTGGGAACTGTGAACGCTCACGCATACAGTGAATTACATCCTTTTACGTCGAATTTAAGGGGCATGGAAAGGGGGTGTAAAATTTTTTTTCATCAAATATAGTCATGTGGGGTATCAAATTAAAGGTCTCGATTAGTACTTTTCAAAACCGATCTTAGTTTTGACATTCGTTGGAAGGGTGGGGAGCGCGGGGGGTTGAAAGTGATCATTTCTTTAAGGGGGCCATTCTCAGAAACTACCAAACCGAAAAATCTGAAAAAAATCAGTAGGTTGCCACTATATAGTGCCTGGGCTCCGAAATACCTTCCATGCCGATATCTGTTTAAATAAAGTTAATAATAGTATATTACTACAATTTTTTGTAATTGGTTAGAAACTCCCCTTAAGTTCATCCTAGTACCATGAAATTTTGTAGTGATATAGGTTATAATATAGAGCATGATCTTACCAAGTTTGGTGGAAATCGCACTATTACTAACAAAGTTATAATACCTCAAATTTGTTGCTTCTTTGAAAATTGAAGACTTCATAGTCAATATCACCCGAAAGTGGATACTCTCACATAATATATGGATATATTACGTGCTACATACTAAGAAATACACAAAATCTTTCGTACCTGAAGCGTCCAGCTTCCGGTTTCCCGACTTGTTTAAAATTGCTATTTTTGAAGGCCGTGTTCTCATTAACTCAAAATCGACTGTGCCAATCGTTTTGAAATTTTGAAAGCACCTCTGAGAGCTTTTTTGTTTTTTTTTAATATTAATTAATTTTAAATTTGCTTAAGTTAGCGGATTTTTTTAGCAAAAATTGAGTTTCTCGCTTCCAAGTGCTACGGAAAGTTAAAAAATTGACTAAAAAATTCTCCCGGGGATATTTCGAAAAACTTCTCCTTTAACGAATGGATTTTGATTTTGGTGTTTCAGATGATCCAATGATACATCGATATCATTGTGGAGGATACCTATGAATGTAATAAACAATCCCATTGTTCGTTGAAAATGTTGAGTGACTAAATAACACCCTTTTATCCTCTCATATAATAATCATAATCAACGGTGCAACAACAATTGAGTTGGTCGTAGATACTAGACAGCTACCACACCCTTGCCCTTTAAGAAAGGAAATCAGTACGAGTACGCACGATTTTAAATTGCTCTGCCCTTGAGCAAGAGCGAGATATAACGAAAACTGGATCAGCTGGGCTTGACATGCCGCCGGACTTGCCAATGTGTTGGTGAGATTGGCACGTTTCCGCCTATGTATAATTGAATACGTGAAACACTACTTTTGGCTAGATGGGTGAGCACCCATTAGTGCCATGGCTGACATATTCTCTTCATCTCTCTCTTACCAATACGATTTGACGAATGTTATGGTTTGTCCTTTATTAGCGCCGATCATGTGTACGGATAAGTTTCCGCAATACATTTGCAAATCGGGGCATTTTGTCGCGTCGTCGTTGGCGGGTCTTGTAGCGTACCTCTATTTTGGGAAATTATACTGCGTTGGACGATTTTGATACCCGCTTAAATGATAGTTGGAATAAATAGGTTATGAGTCATAGATGAAAACTTCTAAAAATATGTATTATCCACCACGTCTAGTTTTCCATGTGCATGTCAATTATTATTTCAACTAACCTCACTTTTAGCGTATCAGAAACAGTTGACGTTATAGGTGTATTATACTTTTTTAGGGATTTGTTTTTAAAACAAAACCCTATTAAAATCAGTTCAATATCTGTCTGTTACACGTACTCTGTCTGTCTGTCACACGTACTTTTCTCAATGAAGAAGATTTCAGAAGGGCCGAAGTAGAGTCCAAATACAAAGATTTCAACCGTAAAGTATGCGCTGAAAGTTTTAGCTATTTTGCTCGGACTACAGGGTGGATTTACAGCGTTGTTTTTGACTAGTGGTAGGATGATCGTGTAATTGACCTTCACTGAACTACTGATCAAATACGCTGTGGCAGTTGAATAGCAGGCGAAAGTTTAGTAAATTATGGATTAAGATGAGGAGTTAAAAGTGATTATCACTTAGTCTATATCTCATATCTGTGTGCTAGTAATAATAACGGGAAGGGGTCATACGTAATGAATTGTTCTTGTTACTGATAGAAGCAATTTATTCAAAAGGATATTTAGTTCTCTACTTTTGCTGTAACGGTTTCAAGTGTGCTTAAGTTATTCAGTTTTAGACAAAAATTTTTAATTGAAAATCATTTATTGAATGAACACTTTTCATTGTAGCCTTGAAATGGCATCAACGGAACGGACGCCATTAACAGCACAGCGACCTGCGGGACCGGCATACGTCTTTCCAGGAGTATCACCACGTAGTAGAAGACGACAAATTCGCCAATTTCAATGTTGCATGTGCTTTTTGTTCTCGTCAGTATCTTTATTTTTCCAGTTATTCCTTGGAACATAAAAGCAACTTCATTTCTCCCACTGCATATTTATTTCAGCTTAATCGTAGTTTTGGCTATTATACTGGCCGTTATTTATACAGCTTCAGAACAAGAAGAATTACCAAAAGTCAATGACCCTGGATCACAGATAGCCGTAAAACTTCCAGTTGTGCCCTTAAATGATTCACAACTGACAGAGTTACTACTATCTGAGGATTACCCACTTGAAGATGAACCAATAACAAACTGGGGCTTACCGAATCCTTTGATGACGCTTCTGGTTGAATCAGAAAGATACGGAAGGAAAATGCTCGGAGATAGAGAACTAATGGAAGAGAATATAAATTCAGTTCCTGTAAATAGCCCATCATATCGTCACCAAAGGGCGATTGGTACTTCAGCCGAAGCAAGAAAATTTGCTAAAAGAGGATACGTCGAGTCACAAGCTACACATTATTTGGCAAAGAAACTCAACTATACAAAAAAGAACGAGAGAAGTAATGTTGGAGAAGGCCCGGAAATAATATTGTTGGATACTAATCCATCTGTTAATTGTAAGAAATTTACGCGGTATAGGGCTGCAAATGGTACTTGTAATAATAGAAAGCACGCTATGACGTGGGGTACTGCTATGCAACCATTTAGAAGGTGAATATTCCTTGATTATTTTTTGTTTATAAAACTTGTTTGTTGAACTTTTTCTGATAGGATCCTCCAGCCTGATTATGCAGATGGTGTATCCGCCCCTCGAGAATCACATTCAAACAGAAGTTTACCCTCAGCTCGTCAAGTATCTCTTGAAGTACATCGTCCTTCATATAGCACGGATCCGAACTTCACAGTTATGCTAGCAGTATGGGGGCAGTTTTTGGACCATGATATAACTGCTACGGCATTGACTCAAGGGGCAGATGGTGCTCCTATTGACTGTTGTGTCGAAAAAGAGCATCTGCATCCAGAATGCTTTCCAGTACCTTTAGGAACAGGCGATCCCCAGTATGATAATAATAATATGACATGCATGAACTTCGTTAGATCTGCTGCAGCACCAACTGGGAAGTATGGACCCCGACAGCAGTTAAACCAAGTGACTAGTTTTATTGATGGTTCGGTAATATACGGGAGCAATGAAGAACGGCAGAGAGCCCTACGAGAAATGAACGGAGGTTTACTCAGAATGTTTGTAACACCAGATAATCGTACGCTTTTACCGATTTCAACGGATCCGAACGATGGCTGTAATGAAGTTGAGATGAATGCCCAGGGAAAATATTGTTTCGAAGCTGGTGATGCTAGAGCTAATGAGAATCTTCATTTGACTTCCATGCATCTGTTGCTCGCACGGCATCATAATTACTTAGCATCAAATTTAAATGCTCTAAATCCCCATTGGACTGATGAAAAACTATTCCAAGAGGCGAGAAAAATTTTAGGGGCACAGATGCAGCATATAACTTATAACGAATTTCTTCCTATAATTCTGGGAAATGAAATAGCAAAGGCTAGAGGTCTTTCACCTAAGTCTTCGAAGGGAGGAGATCTTTATCAGGAACATATAAACCCTTCGATTGCTAATGGTTTCGCAGCTTCAGCTTTTCGATTTGCACATACACTTTTACCGGTAAGTATATCATTTGATCTGTGAATTACTGTATTGTTTTTAGACAAAGCGAAACTTGTGGCTTGTCCCAATTCACCACTATCCATGCGATCTTCTCTTTGCGATCCTCACTTTTCGAGTCACATTTGATGTCACTGAAGTAATCACTTGCTTTTTGGAGAGGTTTGAATTAACGACCTCTTCTAAGACTTCTCTTAGGTTTTCTAATAAATGAGGTAGTTTTCCTCATGTGGGAGACGGGGGTGTATTGCTTTAGTCTGCGTTGCTTAGAACTACTTTAGGAGGAAACCACATCAGGAGGTTTTCAAAATCGGTATTTTTAAGGTTTTGTATGAAACAAAACTTTATCAGAATCGAGTCGATGTCTGTCTGTCACACCCAATTTACTCAGAAACGGCTAGACCGATTGTCACGAAAATTGGTAAGAGCATGTGATCTGTTGTTCCCTTTACATGTAGCAACTGGAGCCATTTTGTGTTAAGTTTAAGGGAGGGGGGGGGGGGGCTCCACATACATGTGAATGGAGGTTGCATAATTTTTTTTCATAAAATGTGGTCATGTGGGGTATCAAATTAAAGGGCTCAAATAGTACTTTTCGAAACTGGTTCCATATGTGGTATCGAGTGAAACATTGGGGAGTACGGGCGCAAAATATGATCATCAAAAAGTGTAACAGGCCTCATTTTCAGAACCCATCCAAGAGATCGAAACTTCCCAGAATATTTTACTTAGTTAGGAGTACGGGCGCAAAATATGATCATCAAAAAGTGTAACAGGCCTCATTTTCAGAACCCATCCAAGAGATCGAAACTTCCCAGAATATTTTACTTAGTTCAGGTTCTGAAATCAACTTGGCTTTAAATATCAACGGCGAAAGTGACAAGTGATAGTTTGGACATTGTGGAATGGATCTCCTTGAAGTTTATTGTTCGAAGTGAACTCTCCGGGAATCTATGATGAGAGTTAAAATATGTAATTAAGAATTATAGCAAACATATTCACTTACAAATTCGTCGGGTACAAACCAGCAATTTTGCAACACACAACACTAATATGATAGGTCCAGTATTTTATCGACTAACATACGACACGATCGCGTGGTGTTCTTTAGTTATGCGTTTCAATGACACTACAAATTCAATTGAACTTTAAAATTGGGCAGTATTAAGGTTTTGTGTGGAACAAAATCTGTCTGTTACACTCGATATACTCGGAAACGGAAATTATTATTTCAAAAACGAAATAACATACTTCCACAAAATCGCAGTGAGATGCGCAGGATGGTGAACATGCACAATGATTTACTTTCATCATACAAATTCTAGCCGGCGGACGAGTCTTTTCGACTTCTACCTATGCTTTGTTTGACACGCTGATTACGTAACGCTTGCTGCTAGTAGATATGAATATTCGCATAGTGAATGTATGGAAGAATTTTTTTTATCTAAGGTTTTAACAAAATTTGCGTTTAGAGCGCTTGATGAAAGTTTTGGTGATATAAATAGAAAATGCAAAACAGTTTCCTTTTACTTTACTAAATATTTTTTTTTATTAATTCGCAAATATGCATACTTCCGCGACTACTAGCCGCCTGCTTCAGTGCATGAATGAAAAACAGAACGCGAACTAAATTGGAAAATAGAAAAGAGAAAAAAAACCGGCTCGACCGCGCGCGTGGAGCCGTAAGTCTCTGGACCCGAGTGCCGCGATCAAGGAGGGGAAGATTCACGACGGATCACCGTCTCAATTGCTGTCTCTTCCGCCTCAGATGTTGTATGAGGCGCGGCCTCTGAGGTTCCCACCCTTCCTCGATATCCTCAGGCCAGTTATTCGCTTTGAGGAATTTTTAGAAATTCCGCGGGAGTAAGGAGGAACGAAAGGGAGGAAGTCCTCAAACTACGGTTAGGTTATCTACGCATCATTATTCAACATTTCATCCAATTTCATAACAAGTTAAAACAAAAAGATGAGAATAAAAAAAAAGTAAACAATAGATCGAATTCAAATAAGTCAAAGAAAATAACTAAAAAAAAGAAAATAAATAGAAAATAAAATAAAAAAAAATAAAAACAATAACTCACTCAGGACGTCACTCCGAGCTCGGATTGATGCTGATATAAGAAATTCTAAAAATAATATGATAAGGAACACAAATATATAAAAAAAAATTAATTTATCATTAACAATGTAAGTTACGCTAATTGGATGATTCCATAGTGGACCCAGTATGAATCACTTGGCGTTCCGCAGGCGTATTGCGTAAATTCTAGCAGAACCGTCAATCCCGTCACAACAAAGCAGAGCAATGTTTTCTTCTGCTGATTCCACAAGAAACTCTTCTTTTTCTTCCGTCTTCAAACAAAGCTCAACCACAACTCTCTTCTTCACCTCCGCACAGCTTCATCTACTTCCGCAAGAACCTCGTCTTTTACTTCCCTCGATCCAGAACTTGTTATTTTTTTCCGCCTTCAAACAAAGCTCAACCACAACTCCCTTCTTCACTTCCGCACAGCTTCATCTGCTTCCACAAGAACCTCTTCTTTTACTTCTCTCGATCCAGAACTTGTTATTTTCTTCCGCCTTCAAACAAAGCTCAACCACAACTCTCTTCTTCACTTCCGCACAGCTTCATCTGCTTCCACAAGAACCTCTTCTTTTCCTTCTCTCGATCCAAAACCTTCTTTTCTTCTGTCTTCAAACAAAGCCCAACCACAACTCCCCGTTCTTTTTCACTGCACCGCTTCACTTCCCGCTACATAGCCTTTCTCACTCCTAGGCAAGGTTGCGGCAACATGCGCATGCGCCTACGGATGCGGCAAATCATTCGCCTCTTGTCAAGATCAATTCGCCCGAATGCATTCAATAATGTGCAATCTGCGGCGAACATTAAGGCAATTGCACACTATTAAATGCATTGTTTAAGCAAATTAATTAAGAAAGAGCCGAATGAGATTCCGCTCCCGTCGCGCAGCCGCGGTCACTACAAATTTCATAATAATCGGTTTAAATGTACGAGTAAATGGCATGTAGCAAACAGACCGACTTTGAATCGATTGTAATAAGGTTTTGTTTCACAGAAAAATTTTCTCGTGTGGGAGTCGTTTGAATTAGTAATTAGCCCGGGGTCTCTTAGCGGAAAGGCTTCATATTTAGATGTCACGAAAATCATTAAAATAGCCTTAGTACTTTTCGCATAGTTTTTCAAAATGCTGGTCACTTCATCCACATGCGCCGCACTCAGACTGGTTATTGTTATGTAAAAACCAGGTTCTTCTAAAGCTCCAGTTATGCGAATAGACTTTTGCAACAAGACCGAATCGCACACACTGCTTCCATTGATCTATGATATATCACCTTTATGCACGTACGCAGTCCCATTATGCCATCACATCCAATAAGTTCACTGTTATTTCATTCATGATTTGCTTTTACTTTAGCTCCTCAAAACTAATTGGATCTTTTGCTACTGGTTTAACATTTTCATAATCACAGCGGCGTAACAACTGATGTCTGGTCGAGGTCTGCCTTAGTAAGGAACTCCATACCCCTCGGTGTTGCGGCAAGGTCTACAAATTCGATATACTTAACAGCTGTTTGACGTCTTGACTTACATCATCGCTCTACCTTAAGGTCCGCTATGTCTTCTTTTTCGTCCATGCGGGTTAAATGAATCACCCACTGCAGTTCATTGAACTCGATTTTCCCCAACGAACGGTCGTGGTATCGCTTATAAATTTAATAGTTTTATAAATTACGGAATCGTCCATCCTACTGTAAGGGTTCAGAAATTCTTGGAACGATTCTTCTCTCAAACGCGGCTAAGAGTTCGCAATTTTTCTTGCTAATAACCCAAATCTCCGAGGAATACATGAGGACTGGCAAGATCATTAATTTTTACATTAAGAGAGTTGACCTTATGGTGAGAAGTTTGAAGCGGAGCACTTTTTGTAATTCAAAATAGGCTCTGTTGGCTGCCAGAACCGAGGATTTGGTCATTAAAGCCCTTATCCGTTGTGATTTTCGACCTAAGATAGGGCAACTTTCGATAGTTTCTAAGTTGTACCCTCTTATCTTTATTGCTTTTAATTTACCAGTATTGTTGTTGTTTTTAGGTTTTGCTGGAGCTGTCATTATGCATTTCGTTTTGCTTTTGTTAATGTGGAGTCCTAGATTTTGCGTAGCCTGCCCGACCTGGATGAAGGCAGTTTGTACATCTGGAGATGTTCTTCCCATGATGTCGATGTCGTCAGCATAGGCCAGTATTACTTTCAAGGCCAGGCTAAAAAGGATGAATGAAAGACCAGCCGCTTTTCTTAGATCGTTGTGATCGAGAGTAGTCAGGGTCGCCTAGTGATCTTTATTAGTTGTGTCGGGATAAAGTTTTACCCTGACTATACTATCAGAGGCGGCCTTGAAATCGATAAAAAAATGGTGCAATTGATGGCCATATTTCAACGATTTTATTCATCGCTTGTCTCAGAGAGAAAATTTGATCTGTTGCTGATTTGCTTGAAGTGGAGTCTCTTTGGTATGAGTCGATGATATTCTGAGTATATGGGGATATCCAGCAGATAGCGGACAATATCTTACAATATGGTACTTCTATAATCGCTATACTGCGTGGCATCTCCCTTTATAAGTTGACAGTAACCAGGCCGATTCGTTGCCCGAGAACTTAAGCATGATGAACCGCTTGGTATAGTTAGCGGAATCAATATTCAAATATGCGGTTATAATTTTGGTTCTTGGCTTTCTATGACTCTGATCGTGTCTTCCATGGTGATGGTAACATTTGTTCGCCGTCAAATACTTCTAACGACCGTTGTCAATGTCATTGGTAATTTTATGTTTCGTCACCCTACGTATCGCCTGAATACTGGCTCCGACTTTAATTGCTTGCTATGTTAATATATCTAAGTATGATTTTGGTATCATACCTGGGGCAAACTACGAATGTTTGTTCCACCGTCTCGAGGAAGGTATCCTTCTCCGTATGTTATGTTTCTAAAAACTGATAATTGTAGCTTTAATTTTTTGGTTGACTGGGAAGTTTCCAAGCACATGGTGTACTGGATGACCGCTATAATATATTATTTGACTGCTCAAACTTTCAGGACGAGCCTCAGGCCTTTTAGTAACTCGCTGAATATTCTAGAACGGGGTGTGAATACTTTGCCAGATGATTTTGGAACTTCTTATAGACATTCGAACCATCTGTAGTCAAGTTATTTTCTTTCTGCCTTCTAGGGGGTGTGAATACCTCATTTTACCTCAAGAAGGGACTGCAACTGGAGGTAATCGCAGTAATTAGTAGTTGAAAACAAATATATGAGAAGTAGAATGTAAAAACTTTGCCGGAACCTTTTCAAGTTGTTTCCTGTAGACTGAGTAACCAATTTACTTTTTAGTGGTGGAATCAATTAGTATTTGAATACTCCGCTATTTCAGGCATGAATTTTTCAGAAGAATTATTAAATATTTAAAAAAACTGGAAAGAACCTGACCTAAATCTAGTTTTCGTCGATAAGAAGTTTACTGATATTTCCATTGTTCCATTTTTACCGCGGCTGTTATAATACTCCTAAAGAAGATATGGTACAAAAGAATGTAGTCACCATACTGATAATTTTAATTGCTACCTCCAATATGCGTATCACATCTGATACTAGTAGCAGGATTTACATATATAAATCCCGAGTACAACAAGATGTCCAGTCTACAATTTCGAGCATATCAAATCAGATGTGAAACTTGGATCCTCCAATTGAGGATTTCGTTGATTCTTTTCTTTTGCGTCATTTTGAAAGAAAAAGTAATTTATACAGTTTATCACATACAATTAAGGATCTTTTTCGGAATTTTGATTTACTCCATTTTCATGCTCAAAAGTAGTCCAAAACATGCTTATTTTTTTCGACGGCATAACTTCCTAAATCATAATTCAATAAATTTTTCTAAAGAAATGCTTTTCGACTAAACGGAGTAAAACTTCATGATACCTGTCGGAATTCCTGGGACGATATTTTAGTCACATAGGCGCAGAGAGATGCAAGGTGACTGTAGACCTAAATTTAAGGAAGCCTGAATAAAAGAGGACTACTTGGTTTGTCTGAGAAACCGATGGCACCTTCAGTACTAATTTCCAGCAGATTGCAACAGTGTCGGAAAAGTGAATGTCACTGATTATACGGTATTCCCGAAGTTGTGTGTGCTTGGGAGAACAGTGACACGGATTTCAAGGGCAATGTTCATGTTCCAAATAAAAATAGTTGAAATAAGAAAGAAAAAACCTACGGTTCCCAAAAAATGACGTGAGCTTAGACCAAGGGAGATTTTTTTAATATTTAAATCTTTCTTCATTCTTAATCTCAAGCTCATTTTATCGAAATGCCAAGGAACCATTGACCAAGCTATATCACAAAAAAAAAAGAAAAAAACTGAGTGGCCAAATACAAAAATGAGTTAAAGTAATTGAGGAAAATAAAACCAAAATGAGAAATTATATATTTACATTTATATAAAAACTCAAATTTATCTTTTCAACTTACGTGATAATTTTCCCGAGTATCCACGATTTCCATTCAGGTTCTATGGACGGAGGCTCTGCAAAATGCACATATGGTATGTCCGATTGATGTCGCTGGCAAGCAGGCTGTAGAGAGGGGGTGGAAAGAGGGATCCGGAGTAGAAATTTCTGTCGAAAGAAGGGATATTATCGGTGAAATGTCTCACCCAGGCTCGTATAACTTTCACCCTGGGCCCCATTTTTCCGTATGATTTTCACCCCGGGCCCGGATTTTTTCTCTACGGGCCTGGTGGCAAGAGACTGTCAGGAAACTTTCTTTAGATTATGATGTTGATAACACATCGAGATGGACGCCGATATTATTTCACGGGTTGAATCTCCAATCTTCTAATATGACTTTAACTTTATTTTTCTTTATTTTTTATAGATTTCTAATACAATATGTTCGTGCTTGATTGGGAATTTTCAGTGTTTTCGGTTGATTAGGTTCTGCTAAGGACACCTCTTTCACTGTGTTGGACACACGTTTTAGGCCTTAATCACTCACGCTGCACTTAATAACAAACACATCATCAGTTTCCAGAAGTAATAATTGAGCCCTTTGATAATCCGCATGTCCATATTTTGTAAAAACAACACACTTTTTTCGCATGTTTGGGGAGCTCTTCCTTGAACTTAACAGAAAATGATGCTACTTGCTATGGAATTCATACACTACACCTTCTTATTAAATTTCGTAGCGTGCTTCAGCCGTTTTCGAAGAAATTGGTTTTGACAGGCAGACAGATAGATGTACAGACATTGAACAGATTTTAATCAATTTTTCAAAAGCATTCAAGTGTGTCTCGGCGGATGTTTCGTTGCAGCTGCTTTTTTGGGTAGTGGCAGGCAGTCAGTTTTGAGGTTCTTTGGTAGCTTTGTCCTAGTGGTTGACAATATAATATAACTGGATGATCATTTTGAATATGTAATGCAAATCAAGTTCGAATCAATACTAATCACATTAGTTATTCAATTCAAGGGTTTAATGCGGGCGTCTCGAAATGATACTTCCGAAGACTACATTCTTTTGCACAAAATATTATTCAATCCCTATTCTCTATGGAATGATGAAGGTGTTGATGCTGCTCTAAAAAGTGCTGCAGATACTCCAATGGCGAAATCAGATCAGTTTTTCAGCTCTGAGCTGACTCAAAAGCTATTCGAAGGGTCTGTCAGCTTAAAACCGCCCAAAAGGTGCTGTGAACCCGGTTTGGATTTAGTATCATTGAACATTCAGCGTGGACGTGATCACGGTTTACCAGCATATCATGAATGGCGAAAACATTGTAAACTACCTGATGCCGATACCTGGGACACGATGAGTAATGCATTCAGTGACATGTCACTGCAAAGTATGAAAAACGTTTATAAGTTAGTATTTTTTAAGATTTTTGTTTCCGATTTGTCAAATATGTTTAATATATGCACTTTCTAGCGACCCGAAAGATGTTGATTTTTATTGCGGTGCACTGAGTGAACCTCCTTTGGAAGGTGCTGTTGTTGGGCCGTCCTTAGCCTGTATAGTTTCCGATCAGTTTTGGCGAATTAAATATGGCGATTCGCATTGGTATGAAAGGACAGAAGGACCTCAAAGATTTACTGAAGGTACATGAATGAATTGATCTTTTCTATAGCACTTACCATTTTTATCAGGGCTAAACAAAGATATATGCATACATATTTTCTTGCATTTCAGATCAGTTGAAACAAATTTACAAAACGACCCTGGCGCGATTAATGTGCACAAATTCCGATCATTTAGAAGATGTACAAGTATTTGTGATGAGAAAATCAAACACCTTTTCAAATCCAATTGTTCAATGTTCAGAGCTTGAAGAGTTCGATTTTTCTCCATGGAAAAGTACGAAAACTATTGTTAAAGTTTCAACGGCGCATCTTTCATCTAAGATACGGATAATCCATAAAAATATAACATTGCAAGAAAATACTACCATGAAGACGCTAATTTAGATTTTATTTATGTGTTAGGTAATATTAAGTACGATATTCTAGTAATAATAATATGTATTTTCGGTGTTTTTCAATAACGGAAATAAATTCTACAAACTTCATTTTTGGCCTTAAGTTATTTATTAAGTAATTTATTATGCAATGGTATTGAAAAAATCTCCATTTTTAAAGTGCAGTGACTACTTATCATCAAGGGCAAAGCAGCCAATGTCCGGTCTAGGCTTGCCTTAATAAGGAAGAGACTTCAGACATCCTGCGCCGAGGTGTACCAATTTAGTATCTCTCTGTTGGGTTTTCTTTTTCTGCTATAACAGTTGGGCTGAAAAGTTCGTAAGCTAACGTAGAAAAAAATTTACATATAGTATCATATAGTACGATTTGTCTTTAGCCTCAAAATAGGTCTTAGTTTCGGCGATTAACTCTTCATCGGCGCTAAATTTCTTTCCAGCTAGCATTCTTTTGAGGTCTGAGAACTGGAAAACTTTGCTGGGCGCAAAATCTGGAGAATATAGTGAATGCGGAAGCAATTCCAAGCCCAATTCATGCAATTTTGTCATCGTTGTCATTGATTTATGGCACCATACATTGTCTTGAACGCTCCAATAACGCTATGTAGTAGCCGCTGTTGATGATTTTTCCCTTTTAAAGATACTGATGTCATAGCCTTGTCAACAAACTTTTGCGTCTTTGCACGCTTTGGAGTCGATTCACCACGTGCAGTCTACTCAGATGACGATTGTTTTGATTCTGGTGTGAAATAATACCAGTCTTGCAAAGATCCCAGGTCTCCGGAAAATATATAAAGACTGTGAAAATCATTGTCTTGTACAGTAAGAGTGGAACAGTTTTCGTAACCTGAAATAGTGCTTGTTGGGTGCCAACAACTGTGAGTGAATTTCGCTGTCATAGGTGTCATCGGCTTTGATTTTTGAGCCTAGATATAAAAAGTTTTAAAAGGGTTAAAAGGTATACTCTTTTGCATTTATTGCTTTCAGTTGACCAGTGGTATTGGATGTTGTTGTTTATCTTCGGGTTGCTCACATTGCCTTCATTAATGTGAAGCCCAAGATCTCGCTTTTCCTGCTCGATATAGTTGAAGACATCTCGGGTTGTTCGCTCTATTATGTCTATGTCGTCAACATAGGCTGGTAGTTGGGTTTTTTGAAGAAGATACAGGATGGCATTCACATCAGCGTCACGAATAACTGTTTCCGAAGATGCATGATAGAGTCTGAGACTACTGTTAATGGTGAAAGGCCCCGAAAGTTATCCAGCTGTTTCTATCTGGGCTGGCACATTGGCTATGCTGACGATATCGACATCATGGGAAGAACCACCTGAGACGTACAAACTGCCTTCATCCAGATGGAGCAGGCGGCGCGAGATCTTGGATTGCACATCAATGAAGGCAAGACAAAGTATATGGTGGCAACGTCAGCACCAAGAATCAACCAACCAACAACATCAAACCGCAATGGTCAAACGGGAAGAATAAAGATAGGAGACTACAACTTTGAGACCATTCATAATTTCTCCTATCTAGGATTGAAAATCACAACCGATAACAGCTACGATGATGAAATCCGCGCACGGTTGCTGTCAGCTAACAGAGCTATTTCAGATATTTCAGCTTACAAAAACTGTTCTGCTCGAAACGTCTCACCACAGGATCAAAGTTCTTATTGTACAAGACAATGATCTTGCCAGTCCTCATGTATTCCTCGGAGACGTTCTTAGCAAGAAAAATTGCGAGCTCTTGGTCACGCTCAAGAGAAGAATCCCCCGAAGAATGTCTCGTCCCCTTCATGAGGATGGACGATTCCGTAGCCTACATAACGACGAAATCTATGAGCGGTTGACATTTCGAGCAACATTTTGAGATCTGCGGCGGAGAAGTACATTTTAGCAGACAGACGTGAGTATTTTGGAAGTTGTACTTCGTTTTGGGCGTAAGAACATGTTCAAGTAAGTTGTGAGTCCAACAACTTTTTTAGAGTCACTACGGGCCTAGTCTAGTATTTTTCGTAATTTCCAAATCAATGAGATCGGCGGTTTCGCGGCCGGTTGGGCAGTAAGTTGATGAAATGAAGTCATAATCATTTGTATCGTTCAGAACATTTCAAATTTTCATAACTATATGATTAGTTGTTAGCCCTGGTGAGCATGTTTGTGTTGTTATCTCCCACCTAGAGTCGAAAAAAGTCTTCAAATTGTTTGAATCTAATTTCGAATGAAGGACAATAGATTGATGAAATAGTTAGTTCATCGGACATATCTGTTACGCGAATATAAGGCGTTTGCAGGTTATTTCGGGGGGCATTTCAGGATTGCTGTATTGCTTGATAGTTAGCATTCTTCTGCTCCATTGCTAGCATACAATCATGATCACACTTTTTTTGCGGCTGGGTCCAAATATGTTTGCCTCCGTACCAATAGTAATATTGTTCAGCTAGTTGTGAACCTACAGTTGCCGTGGATGATGAATTTCGGATTTATTGTTGGAGGCAAAATTAGCTGTGCATTTGGCAGTTGACTGGGGAAGGACCAGCACATCATCTGATCGGCCCGGAAGTTGAGTTTTGGAGATTCATGAAGTGGGAGGTAGAGCAGCACATAATCATCTTGGTTTCAGTTGTTTGGAGTTTGTTATTAGTATATAGTGAAGAAACACGATAAATTTCTCGAAATAAGTCTACCGCAAATTTAATATAAGTGAATTGATCAAATGTCCCCCAAGTAGAATCGGAAAACATTGAAATTGCGGATAGATTCTTAACGGATTTGTAGTGGAAAAGTGTTTTGTGGAGTAATCGGAAAATTGTAAAGCGAGGGACGCTTCCGGGACGCTGCCCGCCGCGCAGAGTTTCATGATATATTTTCTTAATAGTGGTAAGGACGTATTTCGGCCGATCATGCGGATTCGTTGGTATATATCGATAAACGGTTCTATGTATGTACTTCCGCGGAACATGAACGGGACCTGGAATACCCAGAAATTGCTCAAAGGAGAATGATCGCTATGTAGGGTGAAAGCACGGCGTCGAAACACACTTTTGAAGTGATTGTGACGATTAGTGTGCTCAGTTATAATATAATGAAAATTCCAGAATAACATAACATTTAGACTAGCAATTTAATATCAGATGAATCATTACGTAGAAGCAATCCATATAACAGCGACCATCATAATACTCGGCAAATGTGAATGTGAACTTGACCCTTACAACTCTGAGAGATCAAATATCTAATGCTTTGCATTTATTCTTTATAGTGTTTCCTTTATGATCGATTCACTGTCTGTCTGTCACTCGCACTTTTCTCCAAAACGGCTACACCTATTCCAACGAAATTTGGTGGATATATGGAGATATTAACGTAAATTGTTAAATGTGCGAGTAAGTAGTGTGCAAAGTGGGGCAGGACTTATTTTATCTAACCCGAAAATCTGAAAAAAATCAGGGTTATGCGTTTATATGAAATCTAGGTCTGAAGATATGTTCCATTCCGATGTCTGCTCAAATAAACTTACTAATAGTATATTAACATCTTTTTGACGTTGACTAGAAAACCCTTCTTAGGTTCATCCTAGCAGGACAGTATCGCGCATAAGATGGCTAAGTTTCGTGGAAAGTATCAAGTATCAAAGTTATAACAGTTCAAACTTATTGAGTGAGAGTTGGCTGCGTCTTAAGCCATGCGAATAAGATGTTGACGTCATAATTATTCTCATTAACATTGACATTCAAATGAAATATTAAAGTTTCATTTATGATGAATTTACTTCTCCCCAGCCCTTTTTCGGATCTTTTGATCTGGTCAACTTCTTCACATTTGGTAATAATGCTGAACTCCGGTTCCTCGACTCTTTCAGTTCTTATTTAATTCTATTTTTTTTACCCCTTATTTTCATTCTTAAGCTTGTCTTACTTTTTTATTTTTCTTCACTTCTAATCCTATTCAGTTCCTAATTTAATTTTTTTTTTATTTCATTAATATTATGTTTTAAGTTTATTAGCTATTATTTTTTTCCTTTGTTAATATTGAATTCTACTTTAGACGAAAGAAGCTATTATGAGTCACTAAACTAAATCTTTGATTTGGTGAACCCTTTCCGTAAATGCTTTCGACTCCCCATAGAACTCAGCATAAACACAGGTGTTAATAATAATCGTTGGCGCAACAATCCATATTCGATCAGGACCTTGAAGTGTGTTAGAGCACTTCATTCAAGACCGTAAAAAGAAAGGTGTTATCCTCCATTATTATGGTCAGAAGATGTGTAAACACAAAACCTTATTAAAATCGATTTACTGTGTCTCTGTCTGTCTGTCCGTCACACGCATTTTTCTCAGAGACGGTTATAGCGATTGACACCAAATTTGGTAGAAAGATGGGAACTATGAACGCTCCAACATACAGTGAGTTACATCCTTTTACGTTGAATGAATAAGGGGGGTGTAAAATTTTTTTTCACCAAATACAGTAATGTGGGGGATCAAATGAAAGGCCTCGGTTAGTACTTTCCGAAGCTGGTCTTAGTTTTGACATTTGTTGGAAAGTTGGAGAGTGCGGGGAGTTGAAATTGGTCATTTCTTTAAGGGGGCCATTCTCAGAAACTACCCAACTGAAAAATCTGAAAAAAATCAGGAGGCTGCCAATATATGGTGCCTGGGCTCCGAAATACCTTCCATACCGATATCTGTTCAAATAAAGTTAATAATAGTGTAGTACTATAATTTTTTGTAATTGGCTGGAAACCCCCCTTTAAATTCATCCTAGCTCCACGACATTTTGCTGCGATGTGGGCTATAATGTGAAACATGGTGGTGGTTTGGTGGAAATCGCACTATTACTAACAAAGTTATAATACGTCAAAGTTGTTGCTTCTTTGAAAATTGAAGACTATGAATGTCAATATCACCCGAAAGTGGATACTCTCACATAATATTTGGATATATTACGTGCTGCGTACTAAGAAATACACAAAACCTTTCATACCTGAAGCGTCCAGCTTCCGGGTTCCCGACTTGTTTATTTCAGGTTCCGGTGCGGTCTCATGCATCGGATTGGATTACATTAAAGGGTATCCATAAAGATCCCCTCCTCCATATTCCCGAGCATGGCTAGCACAGAGGGGCGCAAGCAACTGTCAAAGGGACACTTCAGTAGACCTGCGCTATTTGCCAACTTGGAATTTTTTTGACCACTCCTCAATCCCATTATCTATTTCGGCTTGAGGTCTTCTGTATCGAACCCAAAACACAACGCCAACGAGACAATTATCCAAATCCATATATGTCCTGATAATTATTAAGGCTGAGAAAAGGCGGTATTCAATCAACTTGAAGCCAGTTTGGATGAAGATTGTCTTGTCTGCGCGGATGCTCGCAGATTCTTTTTCGTATAAGCCAAGTACTTCCGAGGTTCCCTCCTCTACCTCGTAGGAGATGCCTTTCTCTAATCTTGCAGTCTCTTCTGTAGGGACATGAACGTTTATGAAGGTGATGTTTAGTGCAGAGTGCATAGAACTTAGAAGCGGTCGGCTTTTCAAAGTCAATAAAAACTGATTTCTTTTTGTGAGATTATATTTGTTAACGAAATAAACATTTAGGTAAGTATATTTGTCGACATTCGAGAATGTCATGTTTATTAAAATAAAGATGTCTTGCTTGCTATACACATATAGTAATTTCACAAAATATAAGTTAAATTCAAACATGCATCACAAATTTATTTTTCTATAAATAGGCTAAAGACTACTTTTCGTTTAATACTAACATTTTAGTCATATCAGATAATCAAATATAAAGAACAATCAACCGAAAATGCTGTATGATGCTGACGTCTGCCCTATCGAATTTAGGGCAACAATCGTGTTGACCTTCTTAATATTTAACTTGCGTGTTCTGTGGACGGTACTCTCGCCGGCTTTTCATATTTTTGCTTATCAAGTCTCTATTTGCGCCAATGGCAATCCGTCTAATGAAATAATTGTTATGTATTTCATCAGGGTACAGAAATTATAACATTGCATACGCTCATTTTTTTATGTTATTCAATGTCATATTATTTGTTATTTTAAAGATATCCTCGATATTAATGACATCCGTTTCGTATTTAAAAATACATCGAGAATAACTTTTCAGAAAATTGAACCACAATAAGCATGTTATCTTTCCGTATGAGATCAGGAATAAAACATGGTTTTGGATTTAAAATCATAAATTTCTCTTTAAAATGTATACTTTTTTTAACAATTTTCGCAATGTCCTGCAGGCAATAATAAATTTTTCTGTGACTCATTTCTAATGCTGCCTTCACTACTTAGTAAACTGAAGTTGAAATTGATTTTAAACGCACGCCAACTTCATTGTTACAAAGTTCCAATTATCTTCAGGATGATAATATATGGACATACATATTTTAAATTAATTGTGGAGCTATAATTAGTAGTTAAGGCTGTTCTTCAGAGGGCTAACATTACACTTGCAGTATTCACAAGATGAGTCGCAGTTGAACTCGTTCCATTTGGACTTAATAGTCCTTGAACAATTTGTCTTTTGATCACGTTACTCTTTGCTGAGCAATGTCCCTGATTATGTTCAGTGACGGCGATGATGCAAGCTGCAGTCAGTATTACAAATAGTACAGTCCAAAAAAGCGTCATCGTTATTCTACGCATATTCTGCCACCATGGATCGTTATCGAAGGGCATTAACTCCTCGAGGCTTAACCCTTTCATCAAGCTGGAAAGAAATGCAAAAAAATAAGAGTAGATTAACAATCAACCTAAAGGAAGACAAAATAGGAAATACTGGTGTGGCTTGAAATTGTAATTGCTATTCGTGATTAATTACTTACAATATTAATTGTTTTTTGATAAGAAACTGGGTGAGTGATTAAAGAGCTTTTCACGGATTCTTGGAGATACCATGCACTTGGGAAGAGTGGTCTAGGTCAAATAAAACGCTTATCGTCATTCGAATTGTACAATTTATGAGATGGAAAATTGTTATCATTTCTTATTATTTGTTATTGTCATACGCACCATATTAAGAGGTGTGACTTGTTCTGATTCATGTTAATCTAGGATCAACTGACGTGATATTTGTACCGAGCCGATGGAAATCCAACTTATCTACTGTTTTTGTGACGGGTCTTATTTATTTCAAAATTGAGGTTTCAAAATACTGGGAAATAATGCCTATAAAATTACTTGTTTTTTCTGTGAGGGGTTCATTGGCTGAGAGTTGTGTAACTGTGTTTTGTGATGAAACGGGGTATTTTTGAGAGGTAATGGGATATTTTGTATCATTCATCAGAGAAACTGACACACAATTTTGTTTTTAAATTAGCAGAGTTATTGATACAAATGTTGAGTTCTGTTCTCTCTGAGGTCGGGTTATTAACATCCTCTCCCTTTCGCTAGATTTATGCGTGTTCCTTAAGCCATCCATTCTAGAACTTTCAAGTATTAACCTAATCATCCATCATGCATCAGCTAGCAGAGACGATAAATCCTTTAGTTCAAATATATTTTTCCAATAGAAATTCTCAACTCCATTCCATTCTTCCTGTTTATTGTCATCCTACTTTATCTATTATATTTCGTTTACCTTCTTAAGCACATTTGTTACTCAAAAGGAATCCAAGATATAGTAGGAAATGACTAATGAAGCCAAAAAAGGGTGGACAAAAAAATTGGTAGCTAGAATATTTTCTTTTCGCTAGTGATATTTATTAAGCTTGCAAACACCAATATTTCGGGAACCACCTGTTCCCTTCATTACTGTTAGCAGCTCTGGACTTAATTTAATCGCTAGAAACACCGTGAAATTACAGTTAGATCGAATATTTTGTTAGTAAGCAATGGAGAGGAAAAGTGCTGAAATATTATAATTCCTAAATAGTAAAATTGTTGTTTTTGAATGATTGAAAATTGAGAAGTGCGATGAAAATTTAGGTGCCTACAGTTCATAAAAAGAATTAGATAATTTTCACTTCTCGTAAGGCGATAATAAATTAGCGGCTAGTTGTTGAGAGATTCAAGAATTATAGATTTTGGTTTCATTCATAAATTTTAATCATAGAATCTTTGTGAATGCATGCAATCAATCAATCAATATGTAATGGTGCGTTTCACAATTTTGGGATCACCTCTGAAATGCCTGGTTTAACCTTTCGTTACTATCTATGTTAACTTTTTGCTCTTGAGCACGGATCTTTTAAAACCCTTGTCAACATTCTTACATAAAATTGTAATGATAAAATAACGAGAGAGTGATAAATATCGCAAATTCGACCATTTCGTAACTATAAGACCACTTCCAGAAACGATAAAATTATCGATGAAAAATTCAAATTACAAATTAGTAGGTATTTACTAATAATTTGTGAGTGTTCAGTGTAGCTTCTCACACTATCAGCAACGTTTTACATAGTTTAGCGTTCGGTAGTATTTCACCTTGGTCGAAATACAGGTCGTGCTTAAGGTTGATACTGCATGTTGTTGTATTTAATGCGGCAAACGATGATTGCCTAAAAAGTTATTATTAGATTTATACCTGGCTGACAACTGATATGGCTAAACATCACTTTATTAAGCAGCAAGCCAGTGACTAGGGTATGATGTGTAGCTCTAATGAAGTGGTCCATTAAATATCGGTATATGCGAATGAAATAATACCCAAAAAGCAAAAACCATCCAAATATTGTAATAAGCCCCATGACGTATGTGAATCCGGATGTTTTCTTCTAAGAATTTAAAGCAAGCAAGAATCTAAAGAAAAATGACGAATATACGGCTTCAGGCTCTTTGAGAAATTTCGACATACTCAAAATTATTCCCCTGAGATGCCCCGCTTTAGCGTTCAGCTAAAGCATATTACCGTGCTTAAAATTCGGACAACAAATCAGTTCGTGAAATTTTTCCATTTTCAACGAAACCCCAGATTTTGAGTGTTTGCCATCCTTTTCTCCTGTAGGTTACCCTCTCTGATGAGAAGGAGTTTAACTTAGGAGGGCGGAAAGGCTTTTCCAGTTACTGGATGGGACCACACTTGTTTAATAAACGAGTCTGAAAGCAGGAAACTGAACGCTCCAGGTAGGAAAGGTTTTGTTAATTTTTTATGTAGGAATATTTGGCTCCACTTATACCTATATAATTCGTATACGGTTATATACCTTGAATATATTCCATATTCAATTCGATGTGATATCGGCATTTTATCTCGTGGGAAGCAGTAATTTGACGCAAAAACTTTGCAGTATGATGCTTCATGTTAAAGGCTATATTAATGTATTTTCTCTAGCTCCTTTCATATCCAGTGACAAAATGTTGGTATAAAACGGTATACAGTAGAATCCCGATAATTCGAACGTCGATTCTAAGCTAAGCTAATTCATACAAATTTGCCGGTCGCCAGAGTTAATTTTCTGCATAATAAATGCACTCCCGATAATTGGTAATCCCGATATTTCGTATCAAATCATCAGTCCCTTTATTACGAGTATACGAATTATGGAGATTCTATTGTAGCAGAACATTGGAAAATTTCTGAATTTGAAATAGAAAATTCTGATTTTGGGATGAAAAATTTTGAAATTGGCTTAGGAAAGTCTGAAGTTAATTTGGAAAAATCTGAAAATGTTTGAAATTCAGATTTAGTTTGGAAAATACTGAATCAGACTTGGAAAACCTACGAATATATTCAGTGAAAAAAATTGTACATCCCCTGTCGCATGTATGCGGAGCCTCCTTAAATTCAACGTAGAGTGGTGTATCCCATTATATGCGTGGGCGTTCAGAGTTCCCATCTTTCCATCAAATTGCATGTGAATAGGTGCAACCATTCTTGATAAAAGTGCATGTGACAGACATACAGAGAGGCAACAAAATCTTAAAAAGGACTGACTTAATAGCGACAAAAAGCAAAAGGGTTGGATAGAAGTAGCTTCTTCATATATTTGTCTTTAATATATCACTGGAATGTCGATTATTCTCGTTAACTATGACGTCAACATCTTATTTGCATGACTTAAGATGCAGTAAATTGATAACTTTTAACTGCTACAACTGTGATAACAATAGCCAGATCGCGAAAATTTGCAGTATCGGGCATAATACTGCCTCTATGCTTCTGCATGTTGGTAAACCTAGAACGAACTTAAGAGGGTTTCCGGCCAACTTCTGAAAGTTATTGAGTTTATTTGAACAGATATCGGAATGGGACATATTTTGACGCCTAGATTTAGTATATGCGCATGACCTTGCATTTTTTTCAGATTTTTGGGCATTTTTACCCCTCTCTCATTCATTTTATAATTGAACTCGACTTAAATTTATGTCATTTACTGTATGCGTGGGATTTCATAGTGTCCATATATTTACACAGAACCTTAAATATATATTTTTATGTAATAACTTTGTTTTAAGGCGATGTATTTTCAGGCCTATATTTTACATAGGGACATCGCGTTTCTGAAAATGGCACTCCTTGTATGCGTGAGATTTCAGTTTGAGTATTTTCATCAATTTTCCTTTCAAATGATACAACCGTTTTTGGAAAAGTGCGTGTGACTGGGAGAAAGGCAGTAAATCGATTTTAATAGATTTTATTTTACAGAAAACTTCAAAAAGTATTGTTGGGAGGGGGAGCGATAATTAAGAGGTGTTTATGATGAAAACCGAGATTTGCCCAGTTCATTGTTTCGAAAAATTGTCTATTTGCCCCAAAGACCCCCACTAGACAGAAGAAGGAAGCCGTTCCCCAAAATTAGCGCGGTCGGCTAAAACTTGGATGATGGACTCAGCGCCACTTAATCCCTGAAAAAAATAGAGTAGTTGTGTCCGCTAAGACCAGCCAAGGTTTCGAATCGATGGGTTTTGGCCGTTATATTTCATATCTATGTCGGACTTTGAATTTATATGGGTTACGCTGCACTGCAGGTTAGAGGTGAAGAAGCTTCTGATAAGTTTGCCTCTGCCCTGGCGAACGAAACCGACAGCAAGCATTTTTTATGATACTGTTGTTGTGCTACTCCTTTTTATATTACGCTACCTCGCGATACAGCAACGTGAAACCTGATCACCAATGTGAATTTAGGAAACAGCACACCATTGAAGCTTTCAATCTTTGAATTCTTTCAGTCAAGACCGATTGACATGAAATTTTGAGGTAGAGTGTGGCATAAGAAACAAAAGTTATATAGGGCCGACGTGCGTGTGTGTGAACCTCGGAAGGGTGTGGCACTCCCCCTCCCTTGAGGTGGAATATTTTTTTTCGAAATAACTACAGACATCGATTAAATGGTCGATTTTAAGCGAAAAATGTTTAGTAAAAATTGTTCGTACAAGTAGTAGTTTTCGAGTTATTCATGTTCAAACATGTCGCTCTTTTATAGAAAAAAATCATGTTTTTCAACGGTTTTTCGCAAGTAGCTCGAAAACCATGCATTTAATGTAGAATTGATATTGAGCAGAAGCAAAGCATATTAAATAACAAAAAGAATAAATCTTTTTATTTTTGATAGGTACAGGTGCATGCTTCACAGGCGGTCAAATAACGCAAAATCAGTGAATTTTGGTGGAAGTTGACCTGAAGCTCTTTTCCAGTGCCTGAAAAGGCCTGAGGTATAATAGAAGTCTGTGGGATAAAAAATAACTGAGCTATGATCAAAAGGAAAAAATCATTTCTGTTTTAAATATCTCAAAAAATAAAAAAGATTGTGAAATAGAAGGATCTTTTTATTTTTTGAGATATTTAAAAAAGTAAGTTTTTTTGTGTCCGGATAGCTGAGTGGTTAGAACACAAGGTTGTCGTACGGAAGGTCACGGTTCAAATCTCGCTGGTGGCAGTGGGATTTGTATCGTGGTTTTGACTCAACTGTGAATGAGTACCTGAGTCAAATCAGGGTAATAATCTCAGGCGAGCGCAATGCTGACCACATTGTCTCCTACAATATACTGTAGTGTACCGTTACGGTCTTGAATGAAGTGCTCTAACACACTTCAAGGCCCTGATCCAATATGAATTGTTGCGCCAACGATTATTTCCGAGTTATCACAATCTCGGCAGATGCCGGATTTTACCTAATACTAGCACTAAATGCCAAGCATTTAGGCTCGGACGATCCTACCTACTTAAAAACTAAAGGGGCACTGGTGGTGGTGGCCGGTGGTAGGTCAGTGGGAGAATCCGTCGAGTACCCCCCGCAACATCGAGCACGTATGCAGAATGGCGTACTTCTGCATGGTTTGAACCAGACTGTGCGAAAGTCCCAGGACATCAAGGGAAGCCGTCAGGGATTTAGGTACAATACCTGTAGCTGACAATATTATGGGAACTACAACCACCCGCTCGAGACGCCAAATTTCTTTGATTTCACGAGCCAATGGCTCATAGTTCACCTTCTTCTCCACGTATTTCCGTTCAATGTTGCTATTATGGGGGATAGCAACATCAATAATATACGCGGAGCGACTCGTCTTGTCAACTAGCAGTACGTCAGGCTTGTTGTGTGCGGTATGGCGATCAGTCAGAACTTGCCGGTCCCAATACATGCTGTAAGCAGAACTATCAAGTACTGCTTGCGGCTCATATCGGTAAACCGGACATGTTCCCGTGATCAGCCCATGCTTATATGCAAGGTTTTGAGGGATAACCTTACATACATCATTATGCCTGGTGATGTATTGCACCGGTGCCATAACAGTACAGCCAGAAATGAGATGGTCCAACGTCTCTAACGCCGAACGACACATTCTGCACTGGTCGTTCTCCACCCGTTCTTTCATGATGAGCTTTTTATAAGCTCGGGTGGCGACCACGCCATCCTGAATGGCACACATGAACCCCTCCGTCTCAGCAAAGAGCTCCCCAGCACACAGCTACCTGTTCGACAGATGCAAATCGACAAATCGCTGCCAAAGACAATTCACGTGTTTACCGTGCATTGCCTTCGACTTCCATTCCTCGATCCGCTCCTGGTCCGACTTCATCCCACTCAGAGGATTGAAAGATCGATCCTTCAAGTTAAGTAGAGTCAGTCCACAGTCTGCCTTACAGACAGCCGCATGCAAGGGGCTCGCCTGCTCTTTACTGTAAAAATAAGCGCGCAGCGAGTCGACTTGGCGATGATGTTGTGCCGCCACGTCAACCACGCCCCTACCTCCGATGTCACGAGGCAGGTTCATCCGCTCCACGGCAGACTTTGGGTGATGCATTCGGAATTTGGACATAGTTGTCCGTATCCGCCGCTGGACGTTTTCCAGGTCGGTCTTCGTCCACGGCAATATTCCGAATGCATAAGCCAGTGAAGGGATGGCGAATACATTCAACGCGCTTATTTTATTCTTCCCCGAGAGATGCGATTTCAGCACCAGCTTTACACGTCGCAGGAATTCGGACAGCAGAGCTTCCTTCAGATCACCAACTCGAGCATGGGTTCCTTGCAGAATTCCTAGGTACTTGTAGAAGTCTGTCTCGGTCATAGCTTCGATGTGGAGGTCATCAATGCTATGTCCGGCATGCGGCTCGTGATGACCTTTGCGAATGGCTTGGATTCGACATTTGTCTAATCCAAACTCCATCCGAATATCACGGCTGAACATGTCTATTATTCGCAACAGACTTCTAAGATGGTTGTCAGTACCAGCATACAGCTTGATGTCATCTAGGTACATCAAGTGTATCAGTTCGCACTTAGCACGTAGGCCATATTTTATTGCAAAACCATGCCCTCTAGCATCATTCAGTAGCCATGAAAGGGGGTTCAGTGCCATACAAAACCAAAGAGGACTCAATGAATCCCCCTGGAAGATGCCCCTCCGAATACGGATGGGCTCTGAGGTATTAGCACCCTCAGATGTACGGACTGACAAGGTGGTATGCCACCCTTCCATGACTGTCGCCAAAAACTTTATTAGTTTCGGATCAATGCGATACAGATGTAGGATGTCGATTAGCCAGGTATGCGGAACGCTATCAAAAGCCTTGGCATAATCGATATAGCAACTGAAGAGGTTTCTTTGGCCTCTAGTTGCTTGTCCTACAACTACCGAGTCGATAATGAGTTGCTCTTTGCAACCCCTTGACCCAACTCGGCAGCCCTTCTGCTCCTCGGACAGAATGTTGTTGGTCTCGAGGTGCGCATTGATCCTTCCACTAATAATGGACGTGATGAATTTGTAGAGGGTTGGTAAGCAAGTGATCGGTCTTGTGTCTGCGGGGTCCTGCACCGTGTCCTTCTTAGGGATAAGGTAGGTAATTCCCGCAGTGAGGAAAGGTGGAAATTCCTCCGGCCGACTCATGACCTCATTTATACTGCGTGCCAACCGACTGTGTACGCTGGTAAATTTCTTATACCAGAAATTCTGCACCCGATCCAGACCTGGGCCCCTCCAGTTCTTCGAGATGTTTATGGCTCGTCGAACTTCCTCTTCGGTAACATCCGCGAAATTCATGCCAGGTGTATTGGCATGGCGGGTGCCTTCGGCGGTGATCCACTCAGCATGCTCAGCATGCTGGGCAGGTAACCCCCAAAGTCCACCCCAATACTCTTTCGCTTCCGTCACCGAGAGCTGTATTGTCTGGACGCTCTGTTTATTAATATTTTTTTCAGACATGACGACATTACGTTTGACGAGCCAAACTCTGTCCATCTTGTACCTACAAAAAAATAAAAAGATTTATTCTGCTTAATATTATTTCTACATGAAATACATGAGCTATTTCCGAAAAACCATTGAAAAACATAAGCTTTATAAAAGTAGTTCCTTTGTTTTCTACAGTTCATTTTAAGTAAAACTATTAAAAAGAAAATTTTCCAGTTTAACTATAGATTTATTCGTTTTGAGAATGATGGGTTCCTAAGTCCGCATCAACTTAATGCTGGACAGGACCAAATGCGAGCCGCTACGGTCACGCTGCTCCCAGGGCAGAGGTGAGGCAGCGTCTGACAATTTGCCTCTGCCCTGGTAAGAAACCGTAAAGCCGCCATCGCTTGCTTTTTTTTTATATATTTATTGTTTTTTTAAGAAATGCAGAGGCATGTTTCGGACGCAATATGTGTCCTTCTTCAGTGTTCGTTTCTTAATTGCAAAAAATGCATTTTTTCGATGACAAAAAGATATGTTTGAACATGACCAAGTCGGGAAACCGGAAGCTGAACGCTTCAGGTATGAAAGGTTTTGTGTATTTATAAAGGCATTTGAGTGTGCATTTGTACCAATAGTGCATAGGATGCTATATATGCATATATTTTGTGAAAATATCCACTTTCAAGTAATATTGACATTCAAATTCTTGAATTTGCAAAGAAGCGATAACTTTGGCCCATTATAACTTTGTTAGTAATAGTCCGATTTCCACTAAACTTAGTAGGATCGTGCTCTATATAATAGCATAAATTGCTTCATTTCGTGGTACTAGAAAGAACTTAAGGGGGACTTTCCCTCCAATTATTAAAAATTATAGTTATATACTATTATTAACTTTAGTTGAACAGATATCGGTATGTAGGGTATTTCGGAGCCTAGGCACTATATAAAGGCAGCCTCGTGATTTTTTTCAGATTTTTCGGTTGGGTAGTTTCTGAACTAATACTGGCTTCGGAAAGCACTAATGTAGACCTTTCATTTGATATCCCACATGATTGTATTTGATGAGAAAAAAATTTACACCCCCGATTTGCATGTATGGGGTCTCCCTGCGCGACTTTTCCATGCAACTAGTTTCTGCAACCATTTCCACTTCCACTCATTCATAAAGGCAGGGAATCCGGAATCATTTCCGACAAATGAAAAAAGGGAAAAGATTCCGAAAAGGCTCACCGTCTTGCTGTCGCGAAGATATTATTATCTAAAATCGAAAGCTTAATTGATAGAGAGCAGATTGGTTTCGGCTCTAGGTTCTCCTATACCGACTGTAGTCACTCTATTGTGAAGCAGTGTTGTTATTGCCACAACAGTTCCAATGGAGAAGCATTTTTTCTAAAACTGGTGAGGCATTATTGACAGAAAAGAACAGAATTAAAGCTGGTAACTCATTTATTTACTTCACTATATTACAGCGTAAGTTTGAAGCTGCCTGATTTTTCGTAGACATTGTCGGTTCAACGGTATTTGCTCCCTATATCCTCACAGACGAATTGCGGAAATACGAAATAGCTTTCTTCTCTTGCTCAATGAAAATTCTTATTTTCAATTTACACATGTGCGTATGATAACGTAGGTAAGACAGCATTTCATATGTTCTTGAGAGAGTTCAGTATCTAAAGCAGCTTGATAAGATTAACTCAAATGACCCTGACTAGTGTTCATGGCTAGATTTGAACAACCGGACTACTTCCCAGATCATTTCTTATCACCAGTTGGCTACTACATGGGGACTCTCCCTCGTAAATACGTATAAAAGGCTTTGAGACTATCAGTAATCATATCAATATGTTCCAATGGTTAGCAGATATTTATTGAAGTATTTATTGGTAATTTAGGAGATGCATTGGTTGGTTGGTTTGATGGTTTTTATGGTTCTCTCTTATTTCAAAAAACCATACGACTACTAATTACAGATCAACATTATGCAATGTAGTCAAACGTTACGGAGTTCAAATTTCAATAAATTGCCCCCAAAAAACCAAGAAATAACACTCGATCGGCTATTTTTAAGGTTTTGTGTGAAATAAAACCTTATTAGAATCGAGTCGGTGTCTGTCTGTCACAACCGATTTATTAGGAAACGGCTGGACCGATTGTCACGAAAGTTGATTCGATCGTATGATCTCTTGATCTCTTTACATACAGCAAATGGCGCCATTTTGAGTTAAGTTTAGGGGGAGGCTCTTCATACATGCGAAAGGAGGGTGTACATTTTTTTTCCCACAGAATGTAGCCATGTGGGGTATCAAATTAAAGGGCTCAATTAGTACTTTTCAAAACCGGTCCCATATTTGACCTCGGATAAAATTTAGGGGAGTGAGGGTTCAAAATATGACCACCAAAAAGTGCAATAGGTCTCGTTCTCAGAACTTTTCCAACTAATAATGTAATGTAATTTAATTTAAATGTTTGAGAGGGATTTTAGCACGAAGTTTGCTGGAAGACTATTGCTTTCAAAAGCTTCAAATATTGACTGAATGTGTTGTCTATTGCTGCGCTTAAGATATTTTCACTCATTGCACTTTAAGAATTGTGTTGTAAATCGACTCAATGTGAAGTTTTTATCATCGTATTTTAAATCAGACCCTAGCCCTAACTATCTTGGACTTAGGTCGTCTTAGGGGGTCATCCTGGGTGTAGGATCCGAAGAATCGATTTCTTTTTTGCATCAATTGTATCTAGAATGTAGAATATATGGGCAAAGTGATTTGTTGACATTCGAAGTCGTTCGGAAATTACAATGTTAAACAGGTAAAATTTCGCATGCCAGATTTACGTCGATCGCCGTAATAAAGCGCGCATTTATCGGTCCTAATGGCGTTCGAATGACTTCACTAAAATCATAAGATTTGAAGCCAAGGCTTTACTTGTGTTTCTTCAAGAAACCTAAGGTTTATGGATTAGGTATAGCAGATTAATGGTCAGATAAGTTTTTATGGTTAAAAATCGCATTCTACTTTCTAAATGCAAGCTAGGATAATTTCGATTCATTCGATACTTTTTTCTATTCATTGAAGAAGCCTTGAAAAAACACCAAAATTTGCAAAAAAAAGTTTAACAAGGCACCAAAAATTTAGCTTTCAATATTTTTTAATAATTCTAGTTTGCGGACTGTGGTTAAGTCTGCACGTTAAAATGCCGTTTACAACTTTCCTTTTAGATGATCACAGCGTCCGCTAGCATGGCAGCAGAAAAACAGCTTTTTTTGGAGATGGGTGTATAAGTTGCTCCGCATTTTAATAATGAACTATGCTATCGGGCTGGAAAAAATACTACATATGCTCAAGATATATATATACATAAATATATGGTAAAAAATTCGTATTTATAACTACATCCAGTTCTTTACAAAAATTTCTAAAAAAAAGCGAATGTATGGGAATGTACCGAGTGAACTATGTTTTCGACCTTCGGTTAGTTATTTGGTTTTTGTACTGTTATCGCTTGTGGCTTATTCATAATGGAATATGGAATATTTAGGAATTTTGAACAATCTTGCCGTGTTAGTGGAAGTAGTGGGCGGAGGCGAAAATCACGATCGGAACACTAATGGTTATTTTAAAGTCACTTTCCTAAAAATTAAAGATTGTGATCCCATGGAATTTTGTAAGAACTGTAGAATGAATAAGGATAGATTTAATTCGTTGTTGAGTTTTGAAGGTGCTCTTAAGAAGCATTCGGTGGCAACGGTAATTTTAAAACAAAACAGAGCCATCTATGGACGTCAGTGAAAACTTGACGAACATCTCAACTCCGTATAGTTAACGCTGCTGCAAATTAAACCATCTTAAAACAAATGAACGACAACCTTGCAGGTGTCTTAAGTCCATCATAGTCAGGGTTTTTTGGGATATCATTCCATTGAATCCTATTTCAGCTTACAAAAACTGTCCCGCTCGAAACGTCTCACCATAGGGTCAAAGCTCTTACTGTACAAGACAATGATCTTGCCAGTCCTCATTTATGCCTCGGAGACCTGAGTTCTTAGCAAGAAAAATTGCGAACTCTTGGCCGCGTTCGAGAAAAGAATCCTCCGAAGAATTTTTGGCCCCTACATGAGGATGGACCATTCCGTAGCCTACATAGCGACGAAATTTATGAGCGATACCATGACCGTCCGGTTGTGGATAAAATCCGGCTCAATAGGCTACGATGGGCTGGTCACTTAATACGTATGGATGAGGATGATCCAGCCCGGAAAGTCTATAAGGGTAATATCTACGGTAGAAAAAGAACACGAGGCAAACCCTGCCTAAGATGGAGCGATGGCGTAGGTCAGGACGCCAGACAGATTTTAGAGATATCGAATTGGTGGAGCTCGGCGCAAAACCGGGATGTCTGGAGTTACATCTTGTTTGGATGCATTGTTCAATACGTTCGATTATTGGTCAATAATTTTAGTTTAAATCGGTGACCCCATTGCATTTAACATTAGACTCAATTTCAAATGAAGATATATCGTAACAAATCGTTTTGAATTTAAGAATAAACAAATGTGTACAATTTCAATGATCAGCTGAACAAGAAAGTAAGGAAAAATGATATCGTTGGTATTTATGAAAAAATGCCTGAAAGCATTTCAATATACCTACTTATCTGAATGCTAAGAATAAGCGTCGTTGGGGAATAACAAATTTACCGATTTTTATTATCAGAGTAAAACGGTAAAAAACCCAAAAAGTTGGAAAAATCCATTTTTACACTTATCATCTGATGAAATGCAATCGTTTAATTGCATCACCTGCCTATACACGTGACGATTAAATGATAATGGAGAAAATGAAAAATAAATTGAACTATTTATAAATAAACTAAGTCAATAATACGCAGTAAAAGAGAGATTGATAGTGGGTGAGTGCAATGTCAGTAGAAATGAAGATAATTATATTATATCAAATTATGGAGGGACTGCATCGTTCTCAAAACGTTTTGTAATATAGGACAGTAACGGATAGTAACGGATTCGGTCGATAAGTCCTACACAAACCGACGGAATATCACCAAACAACAAATAAAAATTTTCCACTGGAAAATCCTCTAATGACTCTTTCATTTGTCAAATTGACACTGATGGCTAGAAGTGATTTTACCTCAGTAACCCAAGCAGAACCATAAGTTACAAGTAATCAACATTTTTTTTTGTTTGGGATAGGGATGGGAGGTGAGGCAGCGTGCGTTTCCAATAAAGGCGTTATTGAGTATCTGCTAAAATTTTGAAGACGTGACCAGCTTTGAATTTGTTCCAAATAGTGCCTTCCATTGTCTTAACATGACCCAACTTCGATTTGTAACAAGAAACTACAAACCACATATTAATTGGTAAACAAATTAGTAATGACCTTGTGTTTACATATAACTGTTAAATAAAAAAATAAAATCTGATATACGAGTTGATGAGAAGTCGGCTCGTGTTAGAATTTCGAAATGATAAAAAAATATTAGCTTAGAGTTTTTGGAAAAAAATTAATAAATATACTCGTACAATATTTTGCAGGCTCCTTGGCTGATTCTTCATTCATTCGTAACGAACAAGTTTTAAACAAGTCGGAATTCCGGAAGCTCGGCATTTCGGGTATAAAGGTTTTGTGTTCATCTTATGTGAGGAATTCTCTATGCACATTTCTCCATTCATATATTGCTATATTACTCCATGCTCAAAAGCATACATATGTAAATACATTAAATACCGTTACTACTAAGGTACATACATATTTACCTTATTGTACTCCACCCGCAAACTTCTGCACTTCTCGAATGAATTTAAGGGGGTTTCGGGTAAATTTCTAAAATATAGTAATATACTATTATTAACTTTATTTATGCAGATATCGGAACGGGGTTTTTTTAGGCCTATGTTTCATATAAATGCACCATTGGGATTTTTCAGATTTGTCGGTTGGATAGGATCTGAGAACGAAACATGTTTCCCTTTTTGGGGAACACATTTTGACTCTTCACTATCCTGTGTTCCACTCAACATCAAAATAAGTTTAGTTTCGAAATGTACTAATCGAGCTCTTTGATATGATAGCTCACATAACTATATTCGGTAAGAAAGAATGTACACCCCCTTTCACATATATGGGGAAGTTACTCCTTAATCCCAATGCAAAATGATGTCACTTGCGGCATATAAAGGGACATAGAGACCACATGTTGTCACCAAATTTCTTGACAAGCGATTTAGCCGTTTCCGAGTAAATCGATGACGGATAGACAGAAGGACATTGAATCGACTTTAATAAGCTTATGTTTTGTACAAAACCTTAAAAACAGACGACATTCGTAGTAGCTTCTGGGCATTATTCCTTCCCTTATATAGATCCACAAACATTCATTGGGATGAATCATATTAAAGGCGAAAAACTGCCTAGTTCAGGCCTTAGTTGGCCAAAGTAGAATCAATTTTTGATTTTGAATTCTTTCTACTCCTCTCACTTTGCAATTGCAGTCGAAAAGTACAAATCGAGACCTTTCATTTGACACCCCATATATTGGTAACAAAAAAATCAACAATGTCCCTTTTGCCGGTGACGCAATTTGTAGAACGCTATTATTTCTTCCTGTGCATTCACTATTCTAACTTTCATACTAGGTAGGTGCCACCGTTTCTGGGAAAAATGCGTCTGACAGACAGACACATCACTGTGATTTTTTAGAGAATTTTGGGTTGGGTAGTTCTTGGAAATGAATTTTGTCTCACTTCAAATTGGCAGTTTTTTATCCCTTACTATCTTGTGAAAATATTAATCGAAATCTTTCACTCGTTCTAACATTATTGAAGAAATAAAATTACACCTTGTCCTCATTTAATCGGAGCCCTGCCTTAAATTCTGTAAAACATCCTGCCAGTCACTGTATGCGCAAGTTACTTATTACAGTTCAGATACAGCCGTTTTCAAAAAAAGAGCGTATGCAAAACAGACAATAAATCCATTTTGAATAAAAGTTAGCAAACAAAATACGCACTATGCATCAATTATGGTGAATGAAACAAATTTCCATTTTAAACAAGATGATTATCCGAGGAAAATGATCCTACCCATATAATGTCATTCATTACGGGCTAGTCATTGCCGTGCGAGAACTTAAAATAGCTATTCAAAATGGGATATAAAACCGGTCGCACTAATCAGATGATACCACGAGACTTTCTCGAATGCGCCAAGCGCTTCCTTTTTTTTCTTTTACAAACTTTGTTTACTGTTTATCTTCGTTCGTCATGCCTCTCTTTTTTGACGCCAGTCGATCGATGATGACGCTGTTTAGAGACCTCGTCCTTTTCATTTAGGGCCACCAATATCTCATCGTAATATTCTATCTTCCACTTCGTTAATGCCAATAAAAAGGTTCAGATGAATCCAAGATGCTTTTTGGACTTAGAAACAGGTCGGAATACCAGTAGCTGGACGTGCCGAGTGTAAAGGTTTTGTGTTTATCTTGTGAGAAATTTGTTGTGCCCGTTTTCCCATTCATACATACCTGAAAATTCAAAATAATCCCTAATAAGTATATATATTTTCAAACCGCAACTCCACCGTTTATACAAGTTCAGTTTATATGATGATGACGTCATACACGTCATATAGTGCGATAAATTCGATTCATAGATTTGATGACATTACTTATAATGATGCTAAATTTTTTACTTCTAGAGTGAACTTAAGGGAGATTTTCGCTAGGACCATGGGACCGTATGATTCAATAAAAAATATAAAATCGGTGTACTGTCTGACTATCTGCCCGTCCGTCTGTTTGTCTGTCTTTCTCACGAATTTCCTCAGAAACAATTACTCCTGTTGACTCAAAATTTGGTGGAGAGGTGGGCACTGTGAATCCCCTTGTATGCAGTGAGTAACGCATTTACTTTAAGAAGGAGGTCTCCATACATGCAAAGGTGGCTGAACATTTTATTTCACCGAATATATTCATGTAGGTTTTAGGTAGGCACTTTTCTAAACAAATATTGGTTTTGACATTCGTTGCAAAAAGGAGGAGTGCGGCTGTTCGAAAGGGTCTAATATTTAAGGGCCCACTCTCAAAAATTACCCAACCGAAAAAATCGTGACCTCAAAATACTCTTTTTTACGATAACTGCTCAAATAAAGGTCATAATAGTATGTTATTATTGAAATTTTTTGCAAATTTTTAGAGCAACAAAATTGCAGTAAGATAAGAATTTAATAAGAAGCATCATAATGGAAAGTTTGGTAGAAATCCTACTATTATTAACAAAGTTATAGTATGACGAAATTGCCTCTTCTGCATCAAATTACTACTCCCTACGAGATAAAATGCCAATACCACGCCAAATTGAATATCGGGCATATTCAACGCATATTCACTACGAGCTATACGTACGAGTATATGAATGAAATCATCGTGTAGTCAAATATGCTTGCATAAATTGAGGGATATAACAATACGTGCTAAGAGTTAATACGTTTCGTTAATACGAAAATAGGAAGTTTCTTTTTTCCTGCGTGCGCTCCATCCGGATGTATTTTGGTTTGTTCTATTTTTTTTTTGCAAGAAAAATGAAAATGAGAACCAATTTTCTTAAAAATTCATGTTGATTTTTCAACTTATGAAAATTTATATACAAATATCACGATAAGTCCTAACTTATCTGGTTTAGGAAGTAAAGTTTGTAAAAATCTATTATGCAAACACGTATTTTTAATAATCTAAAGTAACATATAATATAGAAAACAATAAAGTCGAAACAAGTCGAGAAATTGTAAGCTGGGTGCTTCAAGTGGCTAAGGGTTTTGTATATTTCTTTTATATGTGAATCGATATTTTCCCCATTTATACCTAGGTCGTACTGTATATGCACTTTTAATGTCAGACTAATCACTTTAGTGTGATCCTGACATTCAAAGTTTTAGATTGCAATAAATTTTCCCAAAAGCGCAACTTAGACCTATTATAATTTTGTTAGTAATAATGCGATTTCCACCGATTTTGGTAATATCATGCTATGTTACTGCAATTATGGTTTTAGGATGAACTTGAGGAGGCTTCACTAAATTTTCGAAAAATATGGTATTGTATTGTTATTAACCTTATTTGAGCAGATATCGGTCTGAAGAATATTTTTGGGTTGTGATCAATTTTTAGCCCCTGCACTTCCCCGATTTACAACCAATGGCAAAACTAATACCGGCATTGGGAAGTACTAATTAAGAGCTTTCATTTAATATGTCACACGACTACAGTCGGTGAAAAAAAATTGTACACTCTCCTGTTGAATTCCCAAAATTCAATGTAGGACGATGTTACTCACTGCATGGGCGCTCACAATTCCAACCTTCTAACCAAGCTCTGTGTCAATAGGAGTAACCGGTTTGGAGAAAAGTGCGTGTGACAGACGGACCCACAGACAAACAGACAGACAGTGAACCGATTTTAACAAAACCCTAAAGAGTAGTTCTGCTTGTTGCTTCCAAGAGCTCGATAATTTGGTAACTGGTAGAACAGGTCGTATAATCAAAATAGACTAAATGATAGTAAGACGGAGATTTCAGAGATGCTGCATAATTTCGATATCAGTTCCATGGGGTTAGTTGTTTTCAAAGCAAGTGTTGCTATTGAGACTGTTTATTCTATTCAAGGATAAAGCAAAAATGGTTGTAAAGCAATTGTTATCGGTGATATTCTTTGTGTTCACGTGCCTGGAAATTAGTAAGAGTGTGCATAATAAACATCCAGTGCCATTCAACAAATTAGCAACATGCCAGGAATTCGATGTAGAGTCAAAATCGTGTCTGCATTACTTTCCTGTTGGAAGCATTAAAAACTACAAGAACAGGGACTTTAAACTACAAATGAAGTTTTACGTGATGGCAACGAACGATGCTAATATTGTACTTACAAATGGATTGGAATTGGGAAAGGGACGTATCGCATATACCATTGGTAAATAAGATAATTTGTGAGGAGGAAGTTCACTCGAAATTATTTCCTCCGTATCATTTACATATGTGGGTGAAAGGAATTTTATTTAAAAAGTTTGATTCAACATTTTCATTACCGAACTGAGGACATGACTGTTGGGAAAGGTAAATTGCTACCTATTTAACGTGGTAATTTCGAACTCAATTTTGAAGAGTAATTAGTTATTTTGACTTCAAGATTGTTTGCATGAATGAATGCCTTGCATGGTTGACCATACACAATAAAATGTTAATATTGTGCACATGATTGAATTCATAATTTTAGACAATGAATAACTGCATAAATTTCTAGAAGTGATGAAGTAATAATCGGTGATATGCACATATACAAATGTTTTTCTCATGCTGCGAAAATTTTTATCAGATTAATAATTTGCAGTTAGGAAGAATTGAAAATTGCGATTATGATTATGGTGATGATCTATTCGAGAGGTCGTAAATTTTTAATTACTAAATCAAAATTGAAATGTACTAATGTCGATTAATTTCTTTTTAAAGTTTAAAGTTCCGTGCAAAAGAAAATGCTATTAAATTCGGTTTACTGTCTGCCTCTCCGTCTGTCTGTTACAGGCCTCAGAAATGGCTGCACTTGTTATCACGAAATTTCGCGGTAAAGTTGGAACTATGGACCAGTAGATGTTATCGTAACATTATTCTACGTTGAATTCAAGGGGGTGAGAGGTTCTCATATATCCAAAAGAGACGTAAAATTGGTTTGTAAATATGGGCATGGGGTATCGAATGAAACGTCGCAATTAGCACCTTTTCAAGCAGGTTTTGACAATAGTTGAAAAATTTGAAAAAAAAAGTTATGAAGCTATATGCCTATATCAAAAGCATTTTCAACAAACTCAATGATTGCATGAGTATTAAAATCTGCATTTTTCGATTGTTCATATTCTATTTATCATGATTAAATAATCACATACTAGGAATTCTTCTAAGCTGTAAATACCCCAAATTGGAGTATTTGTTTCGACTTGGAAACCAGAAGCTGGACTCTCCGAGTAGGGAAAGTTTTATAATTTTTTCTTCGGTAATTTTATATGCTCATCTTTTTGAATTCAGCTAGCCTGAAATGTAATTATATAGTAATTTCCCAAGACCATTTAAACTACTGTCCCTGGTCGGAGTGGTTACAGCGCAAGGCTGTTATATGGAAGGTCGCGGTTCAAATCTTACTGGTGGCAGTGGAATTTGTATCGTGATTTGTCGTCGGATACCACTCAACTTAGTTGTGAATGAGTACCTGTGTCAAATCAGGGTAATAATCTTGGGCGAGCGCAATGCTGACCACATTGCTCCCTATAGGGTACTATAATCCTGTATTTCAAGGCCCTGATTCAATTGGATTGTTGCCCCAACGATTATTATTACTATTATTTAAACGAATATAAATTTATTATTCGGTGATTTTTAAGAAAAAAAAACGTTTTCATCTACTATAAGTATAAATATACCTCGATTTACAAGCATTGAGGGATACACCTTAAAGTAAAACATTTTTGTTTCGGCGTATAAAGCAATTCTATAATATTATTACCTTTCTAATGTTCGTTACCACTATCATTAAAATTGAATGAAGTGCGCATACATATGAATGTTCAAAAGTACATATTCCCTTTAAAACATGTATTCAATGTTGATCAGTTTGGAGTTTAGTGGGAACTTTCAGCTTCTGTCGGAGTACCATTCAGAATAGCTATCCCAATGAGATTGATTGTAAGCGCCATCGATTCTCCAACATACAAAGTGGCAAATTAGTTAACAGAACGATTAACACCATTCAGTGTCAGCACGGACGCACACATTCAGAACTTGTTTAACTTTAACCAAAGGATATACTAGCCAGTTTCCATAATGAATCCTTATTTACAAAGGTGTTCATCTCAGGAACTAAGTAAATCATAAGTAGATTGCATCCAAACATCAGATTTTCAATGGAGAAAGAACAAAATGAAAAGCTACCCTTTCTTGGCGTGCTAGTATACAGAAACCAGACAACACAATAGGCCATAATGTGAAAACCGATATACACATCTACATAGGTGCAATATCGCATCCTAATATCCATCGCAAAAATACTCAATTCTCTCGTCCACAAGACTATAAACGTTAAAGTCAAGGCGCCTATACACCAGGAATTGAAAAGAATGAAGAAAGCGCTCATCCCCAACGGATCTTAGCAGATCAAACCACTATTAAGAAACAAAGGAATCCTAAAGAGACTACTGACTCGCAGAGCGAAACGAACAGCAGTCGCGGCATTACATAAAAGGGACAACGGAGAAAATCGGGAGAACCCTCAGGAAACACAAAATCTACACCATCTTCAAGCCTCCGACTAAAATGGGGCAAATGTGAAAAACACCGAAGACCAAAAGGCCGCCACTTCACCCACCAGGAAGGGAAGCGTCAAATTCTTAAATAGAATAGAAAACATTTAAAAAAAAAGTTTTCAATTATTTAAAACAAAATAAGGTTTGATTTAGTCGAATTAATCACGAAAACATTCAATATTTTAGCCAAAAATTCTGGTTGGCTTCATTTCAGCTTAAACGGAAACCTCCTAATGTGGGCTTTCAGAATGGAATTTTTAAATACTTGGAGTCAGTCCCTTCTACGACTGATTTTTTTTTTGTAACTATATTTTATTTGTAATTATTACTAACTATATTTTCGTTTGTAATTACGAGTTCTTTTTCAAGCGCGTTTCTTTTTTCACAATTGTATGAATTCTAACTCTAATTACCAAGAATATGAACCAACACTGAAGGTAATATAATATTTTTAGAGGCATTTTTTTACATTATTTGTAAAAAAGCAGTGCAAATTGAAAATTTATTTTCAGAAGCCGCAAAATTTTTGATGTCGATTATTTTCACCCGCATTGAGGTTCATATTTTTGCAAAATAAGTTAAGAATGAAAAACTTTTTGGCTTCAGATAAAAATTGGAGTTACTACATGTCCCGGAACTGGGGAACTCTAGTTACGACATTCAGCGGAATAATGTTGCATAACTTTTTTATTTATGTCTTCAATGTTTCGGAAAAAAATCTGAAAATTTGTTCAGATATGACTAATATAATGTCCAAATTTGATTCAATTAATTTTTTCCACCAAAAAAAAACGAAAAATACACGTGAAAATAAACTTTCTAATGCTTTAAGTTTGTACTTTCCTTATTTCCTTTCCAAGTCACAAGAAGGATTAATTTTCGAAACCAGTAATTTGATGACTTTTATATATACATTATATATAAATTCACAAGAAATTTGTTATCATTAGAGCAGATGATCCGCCTCGAAAACAGATCAAAGATATCGGTAACGGAAACAATAAACGATAACAGACTAACTCTTGGCTTTGCAACTAGAAAGTGAGAAAATGGAAAATACAGGAAAAGCGGACAATATCCCAGAACTAATATAATATATGTAGATATAGTGGCACTTTAGGGATTCGGCGTACGTAAAGATTAACAACATATTTTATCTTACACTTGACTGAAGATTAACACATGATGGATGACTTATATTAACAAGAGAATGGAAAGCAAAATTATAGTTATTTGTTCTTTAGATTGAGGGAGTTCTGGATTCGCCATCCACTTGCTGGAGGATCGGGCAATTGGAGTGGAAATTTGGGAGTTAGCCCTGAAAGAGGGGTTCATGGGCTAGAAAGGAAGGACTCAGCACCTCTTCAATTCCAAAAACAAATAACTAGTACAGTCGGGTTAGGCCTGAAATTCTATCCAATTTTTAAGTTGGATATAATTCGCATCCAAGGCGGAAAGGAAAGTTTTGGAGCGGACTATTGGACCGGAAAAAATTAAACTATACAGAATTAAGACTAAGTTTCTCGATCAAACTAGGAGTTACTAATACTTATCATCGACGAAGATGTAGTACGGTTTACTAAAACACAGCGCTATGCTGAACAACCATGTGTACCTATCAAGAGCACCGAGGAGAATGTTGGACACAAAGGACTTGCGAAATACCAACGAGGTAAACCAGAATTAAAATGGATATGCGATATGGTAGAAAATAGAGGGAAATGGGAGTGGCCAACTGCAAACAGAAATTAAAGGACCGGCTGATATGGAAAACGATCATAGTGTTTCCTTTACACAGCACAGGAATATGTTAGTGAAAGACATTAAATTCTACTAAAAGTGGAAAGTTTTACGGATATAGATTCCTTTCGCCCGGTTTTCCGAATCTGCAAGATAATAGGCGGTAATTCAACTTCTGATATTTAATTTCAAAAAATTGTAAATATTTTCATATGTCATATGACAGGGAATCACCTCAATAATACTGTCAAATGAGTTTTACTATAATGTATTCAGGAGTCTTAAATAATATCCGTCTGAACTATTTAATACAGTTTATTGTTTTAATTCATTTTAGATTATAAGCTCCTGAAAATTATGCAGTAACTTATTCAACAGTACGACGGAAGATATGCTTGAAGAGGGGCATCCTCTGTAAAGGTCGTTTTTAAAGTTCTGTGTGAAACAACACCCTATTAAAGTCAGTTTACTTTCTGCCTGTCTGTCTGTCTTACACGCCTTTTCTCTTAGAAGCGATAACTCCAATTGATACGCAATCTGGTAGACAAGTGGGACCTGTGAATCCAATTGCATGCAGGGTGAAACGTAGTTCCACGTTGAGTTTAAAGGGGGGTCCCATATATGTAAAGGCAGGATGTATCATTTTTTTACCAAGTATAGCCATATCAAATGAAAGGCTTCGATTAGCACTTTATGAAGTTGATGTTGGTTTTGAGATTGTTTACAAAGAAGAAGTGTGCGGGGGTCTGAAAAGGGTCAGTTACTTCAATGACCCGTTCTCAGAAACCACCCAATCCAACTATCTGAAAAAAGTATGAAGATCTATGCAGATAGTGTTCCCCCATACCGATATCTGTTTAAATAAATTTTAAGTATATTCCCATACTTTTTATAAGTATATTTTTTAAGAATTGAACGGGAACGTACCCTAGTTTACCCTAGAATCATTAGTTTGCAGTAATATAGGCCACACTAAATAGCATGATACTACCAATTTGGTGGAAATAGCACTGTTAGTAACAAAGTTATAATGGATCAAAGTGGTTACTTGCATTCTAAGATCTTGAAAGTCAGTATCAGACTGAAGTGAATGGTCTGACAAACTAAATGCATAAACGTTACGAATTCAGTACAAATGGTACCAATTAGAGTGGGCATTTGTCCCATTGTATCGTGATTTGACGACGGATACCAGTCGACTCAGCTATGAATGAGTTTCTGAGTCAAATTAGGCTAATAATCTTGAATTGTTGCGCCAACGATTATTATTATTTGTCCAAACCTTTTATACCTGATGCGTTTAGCTTCCAATTTCCCGACTTGATTTTTGATCTTTTTGGGAGTTTTGAAGAACTGAATAAAGATACAAATGTGAACTTTTCACCATATATGATATTACCAACCTTTTCAGGTATGAAAGGATTCATGGATTTTTTATGTAAGAATGCTTGGACGTACGGCAATTCCATTTGAACATAGCTCGTAGTGTATATGCAATGCATATGCTCAGCTATTCATATCAATATGATACCGTCAGAGATAAACTTTTAGTGTGGTGTAATTTCACACGCAAAATACAAATTTGTATATGTACATATTATTTTTAAATTGATTAAGAGTATCTGGTTTCAACCGTCGGAATCGAAGCAAAATGTTCGTTTTCGAGTTAGAAGCAGGGAGACGTACGATATTGTATATGACTAGAGAAAATTATGAATATGGAATTGATAAATATTTTCGAAGACTAGAGACCTTCCTGATTCAAAAAAGGGTTCTTTTTGGAAGTATGCAACTTTCCCAGTCCTTCAAAACACGACCCTAAATAACAAGCATTGTCACAAGCGAGTACACTAATGAGAGTAAACTTATATGATATCAAGGGGCAAATCAATGGTTATTGGAAAAATATACGTACGGTATAATGTGACAAACGAGAGATAGATATAGTTCCCCACTTGAGACTGATGGGCTACCAATTTGGGCAACCAAGGGTGCACTAATATTATACCATTACGCACTAATATATCGCTATCAAATATTGAAGAAATAGGAATTCAGTCACGCAAATATAGTGAGCTATTCAGTAAAGGCTGCCTACCATCGCAACTGCTAGAATATGAGAGTGTTCTCGTAAATCAAGCAATGTTTTAATAAAATTCTAAAATATGGGACAACACAGTGCAGTGTGATTGGGATTTCACTATTATCCTTACATACAAAAACATATTAGATATTGTGACATTTATGGAGGTTATCTTTCCGTCTAGTAGTAACCTACATTTATTTATTTTTCATAGTTGTTGCGGGTTTTGAAAACACATACTCTTGGATTCGAAATACAACTGAAGTGACAGTTGGCATAGACAGTCATTTGCCGAAAATTCTGTCACCACTCTGGCCAACTCCCATCCTTGTTCAGGTGAAATATGGTAAGCTTTCAATCTAAAATGTTTTCAAAAATACTGAATTCATGAAAATGTATCATATTAGATGGAACTTTGCTGGTGTCAATTCCGGATGTGGCAGAACCACTTATGGTAGCTGACGCTCGAGACTTAACAGAAATCAATCAAGTCTGCATTTATGCCTGGAATTGTGAAAGTCGGTGGTTCTATAACTGCACTGAACTTGAAGGTATTTAATAAATAATTAACTTCATTTCATTTTATATTGTTTAAATCAATTTGTTTCAGATGTTTTTATTGAAGATGAATCAGATTGTTCTCACAATAAAAGAGATTGCTTGGCAGGAATTGAATGGGTAAATTGAAAGCATCATTGAAATTTAAGTTGTATTTTTTGACTTAAGTGATAAAGTGAGTAAATAAAGTCTGTTTGGACGAAAAAATGTTTTCATCTCTCTACATAGCATTTCTCAATAAGAACGTTGAAATTGATTGTAAAGACTTACATTTGAAATTACCACATATCCTTACAACGCTACTGATATAAAAGAACTATGTGTGGCGGGAGAGGTTTTTTTAATATTTTATGAAATATAAAGCCGTGTATTCATTTACTATTTGTTAAAAGAAATTTACTCAAAAGTTATTCATTCCGCTTTTTGCAAATCCACGCATACAATAAATAATATGATTTTGCATTGTGTTTAGGCGAAAGAACTTCGTGCATGCGAGAAATCGCATAAAATCGTTATGTGGGTGATATCGTTGAAGGTGTGGAGAAATGGAAGTTTAGGATATTCCTCATCAGTGTTCTTTCCGCGGTATTATATGGGAGCAGGACTTGGAAAGTGACAGCCATTATTATTCGGTATACTTTGGCTCGGCCTAAACTCGATCAAAGAACTTCGCCGGCATACGAACCATATGTCGGTAGAAGTGTTGATTAGCGAAAGTCTCGGTGGATAATAATAATAATTCGTTGGTGCATCAATCCAGTTGTATCTAGGCCATGAAGCATATTAGAACACTTTATTCAAGATCGTAACTGAGTCGACTGGTATCCGACTTACAGCCTCTACAAAAATCTCTCTGCTATCAATGAGACTTCAACCACGACCTTCCATTGCTACAGCCTAGTAATCTAACCATTGAGCAAACCGGTCTTAGCAGTGAATAGGCCACAATTTAGGAAAAGGTGTTAATTTCATCGCTGGCTATAACCATGCAATGGAATTCACTAACCCGGATTCGCCGACGAATGGGACGCCTCCGAAACAAGGTCCGTAGAATAGTATAAAAGGAGTGCACACACAAAAATAACAAACTCCTTTTCAATAGTACTGGCCGATTGAAGAGAAATATCATCATCATCATTATAAATAAATAAGATAAAGATAAATAAGATTTGAAGCACATCAATTCGGGAAACTGGTAGCTGAATGTATCTAGCCCGTAATGTTTATGCATTTATTTAGAATGGAATTAATTTGCACAAAAGAGATTACTTTGACCTATTATAACTTTGTTAGTAATAGTGTGATTTCCACCAAAGTTGGTTGTATTGAGCTCTATAGTGCAGCTTATACTATTATACTTGATGATAGTCAATTTGAAAAAAAGTATAGTAATAACAAATATATGTAATCATATACTATTATTAATTGTACTTAAGAAGATATTGGTATAGAAGGTGTTTTGAGACCTAGAAACCATGCGCATAGACCGCCATACTTTATTTTTTTTTAATTTTTAGGTTGGATAGCTTCTGAGAACAGGCATTTTCGGACTTTCGCACTCCTCTCCTTGGCAACCAATGTTAAAACCAATATCGACTTTGGGAGGTATAAATCGAGACTTTTCATTTCAAACCCCATAATACTATATTCTGTGAAAACAATTTATACCCCTCTTTTGCATGTATGGGGACCCCCCTTAAACTCTACGTAGCTTCGACCAAATTTCGTATCTATAGGAGTAACCGGTTCTGAGAAAATGGGTCTGACAGACAGGCGGACACTGTAGTGTATTTAGTGTTTTACATACTGATCAAATAACGACCTTGAAAAATGTCTTTTACCAAATAAGAGGGTGGAGCTTTACTACAGTTCATTTTGAAAGTTGACGAATAGTGACCATATGGGTAGAAAAAACTAGCCGACTTGAATTACTCTTAAACCCAATGGAGAAAACCGACATGGAAATAAAAGCTGGGAAAATATATATTAACTTTGTCTCCTGTGTCTATCATAGTATCTCATCTCTAAGATGGTTGTTTCTTCACGAATTCCAATCCTGCTTAATTAATTAGTTTTCGATTTTTTCATCCCGATGGTATTATATATGTCTGCTCACTCCTCAAGCATGCTACGTACGTAGGTGTTGAAGGATGATTTCATCGACTCAAAATCAAGGAATGTTCAAAGATATTCTGGATTCACGATTGTAGACATTCAGACAGTGTCTCTCGAAGCGGAGTTTATCATCAAAGGTTGCGTCTATATCTTGAATGACGTTCAGGCCACCAAGAGAGTAGGAAAACCGAATAAGAGAGGATTTGAGGAAGTAGCATATCACTTGCAAACGTTTAGTGTCAACCTCTTTATACAGTACCAGCGAACCAGGTTGTCCAAATCCGACTGAAGAGCCATACAGTCTATTGAGGAAGCTACAGATGATAGAAGCGGAGTGGGAAAAGGAACAAACTTCGCAGCCATTAAAAGAAATGCAGCAAGAATGGTTGGAGAGGTAAGATCCGAGCCATGTAATGAGTGACAAGGGAATGCCAGGAATGTTAAGATTAGCGACTATATGCAAAATTACCGTGTGATTAACAGAGTCAAAGCCCTTAGAAAAATCCGTGTAAATGACGTGCACTTATTGTTAATATTTTAGATATATGGCGGCTAGGTTGATGAAGTCTAGTAGGTTAGTGACGGGAGACGTTTCACGAAGCCGGGATGCTTTTTAATTATAAGGTGGTCAAAGTGAATTGTCAACCAGCCATTGACATATCTTTCTGGACTTTCGGAACAGGAAAAGAGGAAGGAAATATGAAGTTAATTCTTGGCATATGCATGATCATGACCAGGGATAGTAAGAGCTTCATTCAAAGGCTAAGAAAATGTTTTCTTTTTGAAGTTATGTAGAGAGGGCGGGAAATCCATTGTTTCATCTGAGCAAAGACTAACATTGGCGTCAAGATTGCCAATGAGGTACTGTTACTATGGAACGAATAAGGAGGAGTATTTCATTAATAAATTACAAATTTGCACGAAGATTGAGGCGAGTCAGCAAAGGAGCCTGTAAACTCGATTGCTTATGGGTTACTTGTGTTACGGATGGGAGACTAGAAGAGGTTGAAGTTTTCGCGTGGTAAAGCAACCTCGAAAGTAAGGTATTCCTCCCGGGACTTAGCTATGCCTGAAGTCTGCAAAACTTTAAAGTGACTTTGAAGTGGGTCAGCTTCAGGCTTCCGGAAAATTTTTATTTTTTCCTTGATGCATATTTCTAACGGAGCTCCTTATGAATCTCACTGGTGAAGAAGAATGAATAAGGGCACAGGGACCTGGAGAGGGAGGGCGTAACAAGGAAGCAGGTTAAATAGGATAATATAAAAGAATCTGAAAAATTTTCCCCAATAAGCAATAATAAGACTTCAAAATAAATCCCATTTTTGCCCACATAAATTAATAATAGTAAATACTTTGTCATTTTTCCGAAATTTGTATTATTATAATTAAATTTCTTGTATTAAAAAATTACGACACTTTTGTACGTATTTAAGCACTGATTAAGTTTTCAACCCGTACACCCGGGCCGGCCCGGCCTATTATATTAACTTAAGAAAACTTTTAGAAAATATGTAGCACACTTACTCTCCGCACATTGGAAGACTTGCATCTTTTGGCATGGTAATAACACACCCTTTCAAAAGAGGTGTACTCTCTGTTGCCATTATGATTACTTTGTGTTCCGAAGGATCTTCTTTTTTCTAATCACTTTTTGCAGTATATGAATCTGCAAAAAATTATCGCAGCTGAGGACCTCTTCCTTCGCAAAGTTGTCGTCCCGTGAAGCACTGATACAATCGTTCTGTTCATTATCACCAAAATTTCTTCACATAAAACTCCACTGCACACTAATAAATATACTTTTTTTACTAAAATTTAAATGTTAGGCTTTCTAAGTATTAAGCAACTTAAGAAATGCAATTGCTTCAAAATTGGAATATTTGAAGCCTAGTCTGTTCAGAGATAGATCTGCTTTGGCACTGAACCTACTGAAGTGAGCTGTTGCATCAAGAAACCTCGTTTCTTCGGTAAAATTCATTTTGGTAAGATTTCGTTATCAGTTCTACTGTTGACGTGATGCACAGATGGGAATGCAAAAGTCCGGGCTAATAAATACTACAGATGATTATTGTTGATAAATATTATCTTGTAAAGAATATAATATTTTTGATTTAGTGAAACAATATTGATGTTTCCATAATTCTTTTTTTTTGTAATTGGGTGAAACACGGAAATCCATGAGTAATTAGATAAGCGTGTACGCTGAAGAATGATGAATATTGAAAAAATCCCTAATCTACATTGTTTGAGCGGGTTTCGGGAGATTCTGAGATGCAAATGTTTCATTGAACTGGCACTATCATCTAGTTATACCGATAGCAGGTGTGTCGGTATTGTCAGAAAAAACATTGGAGTGAAAGTCAAGAAATTTTTTGTTAATCTATTTGGATTGATAAAAAATAACGAAATACTTTTTACAAAAAGATTGTGCGGTCCGTCGAAAAAAATGCTCTACTATTATTTTCAAATTTCCGTCCTCGCAGCATATACTTAAAAGAAGGAAATGTAGAGGAAGATCGTGGTTGGATGCCAGATATAAAGAATAAAGTGGACACTCAACGCTATCACAATTTTCCAACTGCATTGTTCTGGTAAATAGGAACTCCAATTCGGAGGTTGCCTAATTATTTCGCCTTAAAGATTTTTCATAAGCACTCTATCTAGTATGCGTATTAGAAGCCGATCATAGTGACTTTTTCTTCCCTGTCTTTGGCCATTCCAGAAAGCAGTTGTGATAACATTCCCCTTCGGATACAACCTTGTCATGGTGGGGTAATCTGCAGTAATTCACTACTACATAAAGAATTTCCAAAACATAAATAAGAAATCTAAGGACATATGTAACTGGTAAGAAGTTACAGACGAATCCACCCCCGACCATAAGCAATCGCAAAACATGCGGCCGAGGTACGGACTTTGGAGCCTCGCCAAATTCATGCTCAAATTGTACGAGTGGCATCATTTGATATAGGGTTTAAGAGTAGGAGCTCTTTCTATACACGAAAGGGGGCGTGTAAAATTTGCTTATCTGGGGTATCAGATGAAAGGGCTCCATTAGCACTTTTCGAAACTGATCTTACTTCTGATACTGGGTGAAACATAGGAGGGTGAGGACTTAAAATATGTGACACGAAAAGTGTAACAGGTTTCGTTCTCAGTACCTATTCAACCAAAAAAACCTGAAACAAATTACAATGGTGCACCTATATGCAATCTACGCTTGAAAATATATTCCATTCCGATATCTGCTCGAACATACTTAATATTATACATAATGGCATATTACCATATTTTAGAAATTTACCCGAAAGTCCCCTTAAGTTGAACCTAGAAGCATAAAATTGCACCAGAATAAATGATAATATAGCACACATTGTGAAAAGTTTGGAGGAAATCCGACAATTATTACCAAAGTTATAGAAGGTCGATATTTTATATTTCAAATGAATTTATTGCTCTCTAAGACGTATATGCCGCCAATTCATATAAAATGAACTCAGGTGAACGGCAGGGTGCTTGGGAACATTAGTTTTTCGTGTTTAGTTCTTTTTAGTTATTTGGATATCAGCAGCAGACAAACATATATGTGCATATGCTAATGAAATTTCCGGATAGTGTCCAATTAAGGTAGATACACATGTACGTTAGTACCATCGGTGTCTAATTGTCGTACATATATGTGTATATGTGCTTTTCTGCACGGAGTAAAGTGGAAATATTCGTATGCGTTTGAACAATTTAGATACATACGTACATGCACTCAGATATTTATCAGTATGTGATAATATTAGAAATATATGAAGGAATATTTTCAATTTCTTTTTTAATTGAAATATGTACTTAGAAAGTTTCTCACATAAGATAAACACAAAACCTTTCCGACTGGTTTACGATGGATCTGCATGGATAGAGCGTACATAGACAGGATCCCTGTATGGGAGCTGGCATGGGTGAGGTAACTACAGGTAAAATTCCACCTATTAGAATCTTTTTATAAACCCACATAATGGGAAGCAAGTAATGTGGACTTAACTGGTCCGATACGCTCGATACGATCGTTTGTGGAATCAAGTCTTTGCTGTGCGGATACCCCGAATCAGAGAAGGCGTTAAACTGAAAACGGAAGAATGTTTTAAGGAAAGAGACGAGACCTTTGTGCAGTTTACAGTAGAGTGTGAGAAAAACCCATTGACTCCAGTCGGGTCCACATTGACCACGACATACACTTCTAACGCTACGATTATATCAAAAATCATAAAGGTTGGTCAAATCAATTTGTAGCATGCCAAAGCCTCTTCCTTTACACAATAAGGCTCATTAAGCTGCTTGACTGGCCTTCTATCTTTCTAGTGCAAGAACTATGAGTTCAATCTAACAAAGTTTGTAGTATTGTTGCTTTTTGTTACCCTATGATCCACGGTGACCTCAGATTGCGCAAGTGCTTAGAGATCTGGGAAGTGGTTCTGACCTGTCAAGGTGTTATAATACGAACGCTTAGCATATTCAGTGGGGAAGTAGCAAATATAATTCTAGAAAATGGAAGCTATCTGATTTCAGTTGCTCCCGTTACTTCAACCCGTTTCATTATTACGTTTGACTAAATACTACTTTGGTGATAGAAGTTCAATTCTACACTATGAACTTCATACTTTTAGAAGGTTTTGAAAAGATTTGCTCTCCTACCCAAGGAAAACTCGGTAAAACGTTTCCTTAGTGGAATCGAGAATTGTGCTTGAAAATTTCAAAGTGAGACTCCTTGAAAATGAACTGTGAGGGTTTGAAGATGAAAGACAGGCTTCAAGGCTGTGAAGACTACTTAAAAGACATGAGTCTTGGCCGACTGCTGGAAACTTTTAGAAAATCGGATCGTACCTTCACAAACTTTACAGTTGAGTCTGTATAGACTCTCTTAGAAGTACCCTATCCGAAAAAACAAATCGTATTCGCTAAATCAAAAACAACACAGTTGTCAGCGTAGAAAGTCCTGCGAGTTTATTCGGCATTCTTTGATTGTCAGAAAACGTAACTCTCAAAGAAGAGTACGCGATGGGTGGTCGTGGAAATTGAAATGACTTTTAATTGTGCCCCTTTGTAGGTGTTCAGAAGTGGCCCGGAAGTAGACGGGGCAGCATCCCTGTCGACCGAATCAATACCAAATGACCAAGGAGGACCTCAATATGGTGACAGCCGTTGTATTCACCTTGAATTGCTGGTCCTGATGCAGTAGTCGAATGCTCCAAGGTCTTGAGCGATCAAACTTATCTGAATTCACCAGAGGTTATCTGGTAAAATTGGATCCGGAATAGTCTTCTGAGTTCATGCCCCAGTATTCTCGTGAGGCAGAATTCTGGGGCATGTGTTCTCAGCCCGGTTGTTTAAGACCCTTTTGTGGAAGTTTCATGAGGATTGTGGTTGCCTCCACAGAGCCCTTCGAGTCTCAAGCGTTGAATTTCGTTATACGGGTGTTGTACTCTTTAGTTCGGTAGAGATTTTAGGTTGGTCTTGTATTCACCAGTATTAAATGGGGTTGCACAACAGGACTCTGATTCTCTCTGGTCACCAAATCAATCCCTGTCTTAAGAAGACTGTAAACTTTCCCTATGCGTGCCCAAATATATGGTCTGGCTCATCGAAACCTCAAAAAAGTTTGTAGGAATATATAGAGACGCATTGGTTTGATTTACAGCTGGTGTCTTAGACCTGGGCGCTCAGTAAATCTAAATAAATACATATATGGTTGCCATTCAACCCTTCGTAGAGGATAGTGCGTCAACTGCGCCTGCGCGCCATCGTATTCGATCCAGTGAAATGTACTTCAACTCTCTGACTTCTCGAAACGTACGCACTGCTCCTCCATTGTTCTGTGTTCTTGGAGCAATCCACTCTTCGACCATCTTGGGACAGTGGGATCTACTGCATATGCTAGCTAGCAATGAATTTGTCGTCCCTCCTTAACGTGTAATCTATCCATTGTCAGTTCCGCCTTCTGCTCACAACAACTATGGATAACTTACCTGCGTGCCACCAAGTTCTTTGCTCGGAATACTATCACGCCAGCATGCCTTGATGATAGGCAAGTGTTCACTAAGGTTTGAACCTTTTGTGTAATAGTAGGGGTCACTTTCCATTTGCTACTCGCAAATCACAACACAGAAAGAACACTAGCATAGAACAAACTTAACTTGCTCCTGGTGTTGAGATAACCGCATTTCCAGATTGTATACAGCGTAAGCGGATCTAGTACTGTTAATACGTCGAGCGACATCTAGTTTGCTGCCCCTGTCGACAGAAACCACGGTTTCTAGATGTACAAATTGATTAATGCCTTCGATGCTCTGCCTATTAATGTAGATACGGAGAGTATGATGACCCGTTGGACTGAGAACCTTAGTTTTGTTGGTGTTTACCTTCAGTCCAAATCTACTTGAATCTTTTTCCAAATCCAGAGCCATTTGGCTAAGGTCTATGACCGGGTGAGAGGAAGTAGATGTCACCAATGTAGTCGAAGTGTTTGAAGAAAGATGTCATAGTCCATTGAAATTATCCACGTCTTGTGGACAAGGCAGTATGAAGAACGTCACTAATAACAAGAAAAAATAATATCCGTGACAAGATGCAATCCTGCCGGACTGCGTCGAATTTCTCTAATATTCTACCTCGATGCAGCATTTGAAATTTTCCGCCATCATATGTCCCTCTGATAATGACTATTAGTTTCCCTGGAACGCCCCTACTGCAGCGAGCACTCCATATATACTCCCTGTTCGCCTTATCCAAACTATTTTCGAAATCGAGTTCTATCGTGATACGGTATACACTTCTGAAATCATTGCTACCTCTTTGCTTGATCAATGCAACAACAAATTGTCTATTGTCACGGCACATATTATGTTTAATTTCCCGGGATTTTGCATGGTATCAAAGTTTGAGTGAACAACAGCAACTTCAGCGGCAAAGGGGCACGGAATCTCATCGAGGCAGGTAAGTTACACGAGACCCGTATCGGTATGTCGATGCCGTCTAGACCGTCTCCCTGCGTGTGTTTCCTCGTCTTATTCCAGCCGGAAACGTATGCATCCAAAAGATTGATCTTGAATGTTTCTACTTGCTTCCTCCTCACTTGCTAGGAGAGCAAACATGAATTTATTGTCGAGAATGTTGCACGTGCTTGCCTCAACCAAGCTTCCCATAGAGGAATTTTGAAGTATCATTCGCTCACTGATTCTATTAAGATCCATTACCATTAATCTGAAATGAATCTTTAAGAAAGCTCTGCCTTAACTTCTACTGGGATGTGGGAAGCCCATAAACAGCTAGCATAATGTTTGTTGGTATGACAGATGCTGCCACGTACTTGGAGCCAAATGCTCCCAACGCCAATGCACTACATCACATACATTCATTCGAGGCCGATGTCATTGCAACACTCAAACAGAAGACAACTCCTTAATCTACTGTTGATCGCGAAGTGGACAACCCGATTTGATGAGGTTGTGGAAGCTTCAAGAACCCAAAAACCTACCAACATTATTGTTACGGTGGCCAACAACGTGTCGTCCCCTCCTCCTCCACACTTCTCTGAGCAAGTAGTTGTCAGAGGCCGCCTTGGAATTCAGATTATTGATCACGATCACAATGTCACCTTTAGGAAGCCTCTTCTGCGTGTTCTTCATTATATCGGAAACCTCCGTTGTTACATCGCACTGTACAAAAGTGATGCTACTTAACATGGACTGAAATCATGCAGGCAAAATCCTTTCAGAAGCTAGGTCCCAAACCAAGAGAGTGCATTTTACTTCATTTAGACCCAGAATGTCCAGCTTATATCGTTAGAATTCTCGCTCGAGTTGGAGAAAGCAAGCTTTCTGAAGACACTCGCCACCTTTGCTGAGGAGCGTGCGCACATTCCAGAACTTAATCATAGTTCATTTTCGATAGCCAAAAGCCTTCGGCGTGAGGTCAATCCCTACCAGAGACGACGTTGATTCCGGTAGCAGTATAAATTCGGAATTTTCTAGTTCCTATCCCACAAATTTTTATCCCTTTTAATCGCTGTTACAGCAAGCAGGGCTTGAGTGTATTCTTAAGCCCTAACTCACAATTAGGAAATATTATATCAATACGACGACATGTCATAAATACGCATTGCTTAGGGACGGCTTCACATAGAGAGTAGTATACAAATGAAAATCACCACAAACATTCAGGATTCAAATTTAGAGTCTAAGGTCGACAGAATGATGCTCAGCCAACTCGCTCGTTTTATTTGTGAACATAAAGAATCGAAAATGGACATTTAGAGTAAGTCTAGTGAAACCCGTCTTATCCGTAGTTTACGTCATTTACTGAATGAAATCAGAAATGAAAAGCGGTTTAAATACAAAACGTTAATTGAATGCACTAAATTACAATAGCGTGATATACGATTATATGTTCAATACATATACTACATATATATGTAGGTAAGTTTGAAATATTTTGTCATGTCTGGATGGGGTTTTTGGGACAAATGCAGTTATTTTGCTGCGCTTGCAAACAATATTTCTGACAATAGCTGTAGAATTTCCAGTTTTTCAGAAGCAAAATTAAAAGATCGACAGAATTTTGTAGCTTTCAGACATTGCAAGCTGGTTTCTCAACTTTAAATATTAAATTCAAAAACACAGTGTTACCAAAGCTCTTGAGTGTGTTTGCCATACTTGGAGTCCAAGGGTTGAATTGATCTATTTTTAAGATTTCAGCACGATGCTGCTAAACGCAGAACAGATGCACTCTACATTGCATTCGCAAAATCCCCCTTTATTATATGTACATTTCTGTTATACTTTCAACAAAACACATTTGTTAATAAGAAGTGATCCCTGAGCTTCGGATCATCTCCAGAAAACAATTAGAACCTAAAAAGTAATTTGAATCCATGTATGTATACTAGATATGAATATGCTGCCTGTAATCCCCCTTTAAAATGTAACTCTGGTCAGCGTTTCCAATAAGTTAATTATTCGTTAACCGGTTCCCCTGGTAGCAAAATAACAACAAATTTTAAAATTATTGTAATATAAAGACTTCCAACAAGTTCGTGCTTTTATCTGAATACCTGAGTTCTTTTCACACTGAGTGTTTCGACTGTAGGAATTTATTTGAGGATAAAATAATAATGGTTTTCACGCGAATTTCTTTAGTGATATTCTCGATTCTTACGTACATGCGGATCATTGGCAGCATATACAACAAATACCCCGTGCCATTTAATAAGTTAGCCACCTGCCAGGAGTTCAATATAGAGTCCAAATCATGTCAGCATTACTTTCCTGTTAAAAGCATCAAAAACTACAAAACCAACGAATTTAAGCTCCAAATGAGGTTCTATGTGATGGCAACGAATGATGCTAATATTGTTCTCACAAATGGACTGGAATCGGGCAAGGGACGTATTGCATATACAATCGGTAAATTATAGTAGATAGATTATATCGTAAAACGTTGTTATACAAACATATATGATATAATTATGCAAATATAACAGAGATATAAACTCCTTGAATTAATTTAGATAAATGATCAAAGAGTGAGTATTTGGTATGAAAACAAAGACCAGAGATTGGCATGGACCAATGTGTGAGGATAAAGTGTGCCGAACAATCGCATTAATATTGTACGCATATTCTAGATGGTTTTTGCGACTTGGTAAATGCAGGAACAACCAATTGTCTGATAAAGGTTTTTCGAGAATTTAAGTTATTATAAAGTATTTCTTTCTACACAACAACGGCTATCAAATCTAATTTAGTTTTCTTGTAGTTATTGGCGGTTCCGGTAATACATATTCGTGGATTCGAAATACACCTGAAGATACAGTAGGCACGGATAGCCATCTGCCGAAAATTCTTTCGGCACTCTGGCCAACACCTATACTTGTCCAAGTTAAAAATGGTGAGCTTATATTGATAAGCATTTCAAAATATCCTAAATGGTATGCAAACTCATATCAGATGGGATGCTGTTTGTATCAATCCCGAATGTGGCAGAACCACTTATGGTCGCTGATGCCTCAGATCTTACACAAATCAATCAAGTTTGTATCTATGCCTGGAATACTGAAAGTCGTTGGTTCTATAACTGCACTGAATTGGATGGTAAATCATTGAATTGACTGGAATGCAATTGTTGTAATGAGGTCGTTTTAGATGCTTTTGAAGAAAGTGGATCAGGCTGCTCACAAGATGATACGCACTGTTCATTGAATATTCAGTGGGACGTTTGAAACCTTTATTGATCAAGAGGAGGAAGTCGTGAAAGATTTTTCAAATGGTTTATTTGTTAATAAAAAAAGAGATATCTTGATGATGATTTTCTTTAAAGTATGTTATCGTAATCTTAAAGTATTTCGAAATGTATTTTTTTGTCATTTCCTGTTACAGATTTTTTAATAAAATGTCTCAGAAAATAAACAAAGTGGTGGTTTCAAGCAAAATGAAATTCTCCATAGAATGACCTAGAATCAAAAGCGTGTTTAAAATTGTATCACAATATTTTTCGAAAAAAAACTGTACCTACACTTCATCTGCGATGCCTGCACCACAGTCCATTTAATAAGTAGTATCCACACTCAATGGACCGGACTTGCGAATGTATTGGAGAAGCTTATCTGTACACATCATAGGCACTAAACCAACTTAGATACTGCCAGATGTTGAGAGCCTATGATGTGTACCTTCCCCCATTACATTTCTGTCTGGTCCATTTAGAGCGGGTACCGCCTACTAGATATACTGTGGCCGGCACCATATACTACTCTTTGGGGATAGATTGCAGATAGACTCAACAAACATACAAAAAGAGTGTGCAAGAATGTGGCCGTGTAGGGTATCAAATGAAAGAGCTCATTAATGGAAGGTTTATTTTTGATATTAAATGAAAGGTAGAGGAGTGAGGGTTCAAAATGTAGACTCCAAAAATTGAACCAGATGTTCTTCTCAGAACCTGTGCAACCAAAAAATCTGAAAAAATCACAATGGTGTATCTATACGAAATCTAGGCCTCAATATACATTCCGTTCAGATATCTGCACAAATAAAGTCAAATTTTTCTATTTTATGTGAATTTTTTGCATGATAATGCTTATCATGATGTATCATTATACAAGTGTATCGCTCCTTCAGTATTACGAGAAATTGAGCTCATATGAATGGGGGGTTAAATGGAAAAATCTTTTTTCTCTTTTTTAGCTTTTTTCAGTCATTTGTATGTCACCATCAACTACTCAAAGGTAGACATATGTATGTATGCATATTTATACGTTAATGAAGTTTGTGGGTAGTGTCTAATTCAGATAGATATATTTGTACGTTGGTATCAACCGTACTCAATATACGCACTGTATATGTGCATATGTACATATGCTTTTGTGCACGAAATAAATCGGAAATATGCGTACGGTACGGTAGCATGAAGTCGACCAAACGTTGGGTAAATCTCGCTGGAATTTTTCTCCATTATTCGAGAAAACGTTTCATCAAATATTTTTTGTTCGAAATGGGACCTCTGCGAAGCCTACCGTCGACATAATCCCGCAAGTTCTCAATGATATTGCACTCCGAGGATTGTGTAGAGGTGGAACACTACACATTGGTTATTTTCGATGCTCTAGGTTTCAGGTCACTGTTTTGGGACATCTTAAATGTTTGACAAATATCAAAATTCTCTGATTTTTTTAAAAGATCAATGTATATTGGCATCCATATTCTCCCCCAAGAATGCCACAGTTCCCACGTCATCTGCGCCGTAAGAGCCACCCTATCATGGTACTTTTATTGTGATTTTCAGATTTTTCGGCTACAGTTTTGTGTTAGGTTTTCTCTACGGCGAAGTTAAACCATCGCAGGATAATACATTAAATTTACACTTTTCGACAAAAAGTACATTTACTTGATTGATTTCATTAACATAAGTTTTATTCCTTGCGATACGTGAAAGGCATGACTAGGGAAGTGCTATGGCTCTAGGCTAACATAGAAGAAAACAAGTCGGCACTTCGGGTATGATAGGTTTTGTTTGCTTCTTCTGTGAGTATATTTGAGTGCAGAACTATCCCATTTGTACGTAGCCCGTTATGTATATGTATTTAGCATGTCAGACTACTCACCTCAGTGTGACATTGATATTTAGTTGCAGTAAATTTACACGGTAAAGTCAACTTCGAGCTACTGTAACTTTGTTAGTAATAGTACTATTTTGATCAAACTCGGGGATAAGATCTCTCATATTATATTCTATACTACTACAATATAATTATAAATCTAGGATAAACTTAAGGTGGTTTCTACACAATTTCCTCAAAAATATGGTAATATACTATTATTAACTTAATTTGAGCAGATATCGACATGGAGAGTATTTTGAGGCATGGACACCATATAGGTGTAGATCCATATTTTTTTTTGAGATCTTTTGGTTTGGTAGTTTCTGAGAATGGGTCCGTTAAAGAAATCATCACTTTCCCCCCCCCCCCCCCCCCCCACTCCCTGCCTTGATAACAAATGTCAAAACTAATACCGGCTTCGAAAATTCTAATCGAGACCTTTCATTTCAACCCCCCCGCCAAACTCAACGTAGAAGGATATCAATAACTGCATGTCTGGGCGTTCGCAGTTCCCATCTTCTCACCAAATTTCATGTCCGTCGGTATAGTCGTTCCTGAGAAAAGTACGTGTAACAGACAAACAGATATTGAACTAATTTTAATGTTGCAAACAAAACCTTAAAAAATTTTTGATAAAATTTGATTTTATTATTCAATACAGTTGCCTTCGACGGTGATACAACAATTAGAGCGGTCATACAATTCGTTGATACGTTTTTTATAGTAGGATTTGTCTTTAGCCTCAGTTTCGGTTATCATCTTTCGAGCGAGCATCCTCTTAAGGTTCGAGAAGAGGAAGAAGCCGTTGGGGCCAGATCTAGAGAATACGGTGGATGCGGAAGCAATTCGAAACCCAATTCATGAATTTTTGCCATTTTTTTCGTTCATTATTAACACGGTGTATTTTCTTGATGAAACAGCGCACTCTTTTCTTCAAATGGGACCGTTTTCCGCAATTTTACTTTTCAAACGTTTCAACAACGCTATGTAACCGCGACTGTTGATGGTTTTTCACTTCTTAAAATATTCAATGAACATTATATCATAAGCATCAAAATACTGATCCAAGTACTTTTTTGTTCGAAATAGGACCTTCGCGAATCCTATCGTCAAGATAAGCCCGCAGGTTCTTAATAATATTGCTTCCGAAGATTTTGGAGAGGTTTTGAATAGCTTCGAACATGCAGCCGACTGTTGCAGTCCATTACGATCGTTTTGATCTTGGTGTGAAATAATGCACCTATGTTTCGTCCATTGTTACATATCGACTCATGAATTCACGTTTTTTATGGAGGAAGAGCTTCAAACATTACTCAGAATTGTCAACTCGATGTTGTTTTTGGTCGATTTTGAGCTCGCGTGGCACCCCCTTTGAACATTTCTGTCGAGTATGCTATCCTGGCTGATGGCGTCTCCTTCTTCATCTGTCTTGTTCGAACAAAGTTATTAAGCGATTCTGTTCCTTCGTGTCCTGCATTACCCTTATTAATCTATGGATTAGAGTTGGCCGAAATCCATTTTTAATGGCAGTATCTACAATATATCTTCTTCTTCTTTTTCAAGCCTCTCTTTGGCAAGAGGTATTAACAAGAGTCTATGTACCATGAATCCGTAAGTGGCCACTTTATATTGGTGCGAGTTGTTAGACGTGCTGACGATGGTTCGAATTCGAAATAATCATTCTTCTTTAGTATTTTGAGGGGAAAGGAATTCAACCGTTTGTTTGTTTGTTTTCAATCGTGAATTCTATATTGGGGTGTCACTTGTTGATTTGATCAAGTATATCTTGCGTATCCCTCTCTTTCACAATGACCAGAACGTTATCCACTTAGCGTAGTTAAAGTCTCTTTAGCTACTTTTTGCAGTTTTGGAGATATTATCAACTAGTTCTTCGTTATTGGTTACAATTAGGTTTGTTTGATATTTCGCATGTTGGAGTTACTACGGTAGCCCGAAGTATTGTATTCAAGAAATAGCGCAATTAGTAGAGTGTTTTTAAAATTATAATTAATAGGAAATGAGAAAATATATTGAGTGTTTTTATTCAAAAGATAAAGGATGAAAACAAAACAAAAAATATATCCAGTTGTTGTTGGGTTTGATGTTGAAATTTCCCTTTTTGGAGACTTGATTGAACTTCTCCTGCGTTTCTTCCCAAATGGGGAGCTCGAAAAATGAATGTTGATATGGTCTAGACCAGAACGGGATAAATAAAAAAATAGAATTTTGCCATTTTTTTATTTAAAACAATGAATTTCAGGACCGCCCCCACTTTTTTTGCTTAAAACATAGTGTTGAAGTATTGATAAGAACGAATAGCCAACAATTTGACTCACATTTCTTTGAATATAATAATTTGGCGACAACCTGTACAAAAGTCTCTCATACCTGAACCAACAAATTTCCGATTTCTGACAAGCTATATGTTAAAAAATTAAAGAGTTTAACGTTGATGTGATTTCGCTGTCCCTCGTAAGTGGGAGAGCTATTTCGCAGACCGGATGATAGATACCTCGAATCACAATACCGCCATATCTGTTTAATCTGTTCTTCATCGGTCTGGAGACGGCTCTCGACAGCATCAATAAAAAGTGCATATGGAGTGCCCTACACAGGAAGGTATTCCAGAGAAACAAGAGCAAAGCTCGCTGCTGGCAAGATCTGATCGACGAGGTGAATGGGGATCCGTGGGGACTCGGTTACAAACTTGTAACCCGAAAAATCGGGGCCCTGCGGAAACCCTGTTCACTTAAGGCCGAGCAGTTGGACCGCATTGTGAGGGCACTCTTCCCTGCACACCCCGTATGGGATGGTGACGTCGGCGCGGAGAGCGCAGAGGACTGTCCACTTTTCTCTGTAAAAGAGTTGGAACAGGCAGTCCTCTCTATGAAAAACAAGAAGGTGGCAGGACCCGATGGTATTCCAGCAGAGGTGTACAAACTGGTATTCCAACACCGGTCAGACTTACTGCTCGGCGCATTCAACGCTTGCCTGAAAGAGGGCATTTTCCCTGCTCGTTGGAAAGTTGCGAGGCTTGCGCTGATCCCTAAAGGGAAAGGCGATCCCGAACTGCCGTGTTCATACCGCCCACTATGGATGCTTGATACTGCTGGGAAAGTGCTCGAAAAGCTCATCAGAAGTAGACTCGCTGAAGCGATACGCGCTGCCGGAGATTTATCTCCCCGGCAGTTTGGTTTTAGGGCAGGAAGATCGACAATTGATGCTGTCATGCAAGTCGTGGACGCCGTTCGACGAGCAGAGGCACATAGCCGACGAACTCGACGGGTGGTGCTCCTCGTAACGCTTGACATCAGAAACGCCTTCAATTCCGTAAGATGGAAAGACATTCTAGGCACACTAGACAATACCTTCAACGTGTCGAACTATCTCTTACGGATTTTGAGGGACTATCTGAGGAACCGCTCCCTGCTCTATGAAACACTAGAGGGTCAAAGGTGGATGGAGGTCACGTCGGGGGTAGCACAGGGATCCATCCTAGGGCCGGACCTCTGGAACGCTACCTATGACAGTCTGCTTAAACTCGACATGCCAGAAGAGTCGCGCCTGGTCGGCTACGCAGATGATGTCGCAGCGCTTGTTGCTGGACGCACTGTCGAACAGGCGCAAAGCAGACTCGGCATATTGATGCGACGGGTAAGCGGATGGATGACTACTCATGGTTTCAACCTTGCACTGGAAAAAACCGAAGTAGTCATCCTGACTAAAAAGAGAATTCCGACCCTGCGTCCCATATCGTTCGGCGAGTCGATAATCGAGTCAAAATCAGCGGTAAAGTACCTCGGGTTGACTCTTGACTCAAAGATGAGCTTTTCTGAGCAAATCCAAGCAGCAGCGAACAAGGCTGCGGCTGGAGTTTCGGCGTTAAGTAGGCTAATGGCAAACATTGGGGGTCCTACGTCTAGTAGGCGACGTCTCCTGATGAGCTCAACGCAGTCTGCCCTGCTCTACGGCGCAGAGGTATGGGCTGGCGCTCTTAACAAGGAGGTATATCGTAGACGCCTCGCGCAAGTACAGAGACGGGGAGCTTTACGGGTGGCGTCTGCGTACCGCACAGTCTCTGAACCGGCCGTGATGGTGATCGCGGGAGTTACCCCCGTTGCCCTTCTTGCTAGGGAGCGTCAGGCCATATACAAGCGCAAGGAAGATGAGCCAAGGGAGGTGGTTGCTCGCGAAGAACGGCAACGCACTCTAGACGAGTGGCAGCTCTCTTGGCAAAATGAAACTAGAGGCAGATGGACTGCGTGACTCATCGGCAACTTAGGTGCGTGGCTGAATCGGAAGCATGGTGAGACTGACTATTTCCTTACCCAATTTTTAAGTGGGCATGGAGGTTTTCAGTCTTATCTGCACAAGATTGGAAAGGCGCGTTCTCCGGATTGTGTGTTTTGCAATTGAGTTGTGGACGATGCCCACCACATTTTTTTTTCTTGTGGAAGGTGGGATGGGGTTCGTCAGCAGCTCTATTTAAACACAGGGGATCTCTCTCCACACAACATTGTGGAAGATATGCTGAGGACTACTGACAGCTGCAACCGTGTTTCCTATTATGTTCGGGCCCTTCTCGTTGCTAAGAAGATAGAACTCGACCGGTGGAGGAGCCGGATGGCAGGGGGCTCCTTGAACTGACAGTTCCCTTCCTCCTCTTCCCTCCCGTTGGTGAAAGGAATTTCCTGATTTGAAGGCTCCGCAAGGCGGGAGAGTTCGGGGGCTGGCCCGAAGTAATGTGACAAACGGTTCCAGGCTAGCTCTCTGACGATGGGGAGGTGTTTAGTTGGTAGTCCGACGACGTACCGAATCGGGAGTCCAACACTGTGTGCGTAAATGCATTCACCTACCCTACCCAAAAAAAAAAAAAAAATCCAGAGAAACTAATAGTGGTTATCAGAGCAACATATGATGACACCAAATATGACGAGCTGCACCGCCTTAAAATCTCGAACGAATTCGAGGTTCAAGGCGGAGTCCGCCAAGTTTGTATCTTGTCATTGATATTATTTCTTCTTATTATCGGTGAATGTGCTTCGGACGACATGGGCTTCAACGGACCATGGCATCTTGCCTTAAACTCCTCGACTATCCAGATGGCATCTTACTGGATCATGGATCAGCCGGGCTAGAGATAGATGCCAAAAAAAGCACAGTTCTTGGTCCGGCGAGTGATCTTACTCTTCCTATCTTCATCAATAGGCAGAGCATTGAAGGCGTTGATCAATTTGTATACATAGGAAACGTGAATTCTACCGACAATGGTGCCGAACTTCCCGGTACTCGATGCAGTAACAGTGCTAGATCCGTTTTCATTTCCTTATCTAAAATCTGAAAATATATTTGAAATAATAAAAAACTTGTTGTTTCTTTTTCGTTGGTGTAGATATTTATTCTTGTAAACTCCGATATTTCGGGAACCACTTGTTCCCTTCATCAGTGCTAACAAGTCTATCTCAAAATATTTTATTTAACTGTAATTTCACGATGTTTCTAGCGATTAAATTAAGTCCAGACCTGTTAGCACTGATAAAGAGAACAAGTAATAATAATAATAATCGTTGGCGCAACAATCCATGTTGGATCAGGGCCTTGAAGTGTGTTAGAGCACTTCATTCAAGACCGTAACGGTACACTAGGAGGCAATGTGGTCAGCATTGCGCTCGCCCGAGATTATTACCCTGATTTGACTCAGGTACTCATTCACAGCTGAGTCGACTGGTATCCGACGTCAAATCACGATACAAATTCCACTGCCACCAGTGAGATTTGAACCGCGACCTTCCGTACGACAGCCTTGCGCTCTAACCACTCAGCTATCCGGACACAAGATAAGAGAACAAGTGGATCCCGAAATATTGGTATTTGCAAGAATAAATATCTACACCAACGAAAAAGAAACAGCAAGGTTTTATTATTTCAAATAATTAATCGTTGGAAGCACGTATTATCGGGATACGCTGGTCTCATAAAATTTCGAAAGTGGAACTTCGTCAGCGCGCAGTCAAATTTGCCGTGAATATGTGGATCAAAATGCGGAAGTGGCTATAAATAGGGGACACATTAAGGAAAACCGTGAACTCTATTGTTGGCTATGCCATGTAGCGAAATTCACTATCCCGGGATGGCCGATGAGCCAGCACGCACAGAACACTGGAGAAGGAGATGAAGCCTCTCCTGAAGTCCGGGTGAAATTGGAGCGCATTTCAGCAGACCGTGTCTGATGACGCGCAGGCGTGGTTGAGTTACAAAATAGCGGTTGGTTCTACTTAACTAATGAATAATAAATTGAAACCTGTCAGGAGTTGTGAAAGTTAAGGCGGACCTAACTCTACCAAAGATGGTTCCAATCCCCGTTTGTGAAAGAAGGAGAGAAGAGTGACCAGAGTTTGAATAGAACTATCTAATACTCAGGCGTCTCAGTTAGTAGCTGGAGCCTTCTTAGCAAGTAGAGTCGGACTGAAGACGCCTTCGTCGCTTTGTCCAAAATCTGGAAATGCAGTTATCTCACGACCAATATCGAGTTGAGACTGTTCCCTACTAATGTTCTTTCTGTGCTATTATATGGAGGTAGTACATTGGATGCGACCTCCACTGTTACTCGGAAGCTCCAACCTAGCTACGTCGTGCAATGGAGTTTACTATCTCAAGATGGCTGATGAGTGCGCCGTTTCGGAAGCACATGACGCAGAATAACAAAGGAGGAATGCAAGCTTTTCGGGAAGTCCTGAAGGGATATAAAACACATTTCAGCAAACCGCCATCAATGGCGTATAAGCGTGGTTGAGGTGTTATCACCCATTCAGGCTTAACAGGCAACCATATTTATCCAATTGGATTTGGAACTATTATTTTCTGCAAATAAAGCAATGTTATTCCCAAAAAATACATTTATAAATAGGGATCTTAACTCAGTGGTTTGCTTCTAAATTCCAAAATTTGTACATGGAAATTGCATGATCAAAGTCGGGAATATTTTTGATACAAATGACATTGATATATGTATAAAGAGTTTTTTATTTAACTATCAAATTTATCAAATGCCTGTTCGAAAATACTACTTACTTTCCAAACATTGGAATACTTTTATTTTTCGGCATGTTGATGACACATCCATTTAGAAGGGGTGTATTTTCCGTCGCCATCGTGATTATTTTGCTACTCGTGAGAAATATTCCGAAAGGAAGAACTTTTCCTTTATATTTATTTTTCAAAATATTTTAGAACACAAAAAAATGTCGTCTTAGGCAAAATTTTCCTCCTGAAAGTTGTTGTATCACGAAGCACTAATACGAGACCGAAATTAATGGATATGTTCATTATCACCAAGAAGTCTTTTTTATGTGGAACCTCGCTGTATGCCAATAAATATTTTTCCGACAATTTATTATTAAAAATTCAATCACAAATTTTTCTCTTTAATATTTAAAGGCTTAACAGATTGCACTGCTCAAAAGTTGGATGCTTAAGAGCCTAGACTGTTCAGAGGTAAGACCGCTTCGAAACTGAGCTAAAGGGGATGAACTGCTGCATAACGAAACCTCGCGCTCCTGTTAAGCTCATCTTGGCGGAATTTCGTTATCATGAATATGCATCCACATCTGACGGTGACCAGATGTGGATGCAATAGTTGCTATCAGTAAATGTGATACTATTGAATAAGTATTGTTAATAAATTATTGTTTTTAAACAATGTACATAATATTCGAATGTTGTTAAATGGCATTGGATTCCCAATGTTTCTGTATTTGCGAGAAACACGGAAATGAATAATGGAGATTATATTGTTTAAGCCCCACATCAGATAAGCTCGGAAGTTCATAAAGGCTAAGGTAATAAGGCGAACTAAGTGTGGGTAACTTGGGTTTGAGGATATTCAGGGAAGAAACTAAGGAACTTGATGGCAACCATTTTTAAATCGAGCGATAGAAATATTAAACAATGGTTCTGAAGTAAGTTTTTAGCTTCATTATTGAATTGGATAACTATAATGACGGTCTCAATTGTTAAAATCTGAAACATAGGAAAAGTTTCATTATCATCAACGGCGCAACAACCGGTATCCGGTCTAGGCCTGCCTTAATAAGGAACTCCAGACTTCCCGGTTTTGCGCCGAGGTCCACCAATTCGATATTCCTAAATGCTGTCTGGCCTCCTGACCTACGCCACCGCTCCATTTTAGGCAGGGGCTGCCTGGTCTTCTTTTTCTATCATAGATATTTCCCTTATAGACTTTTCGGGTTGGCTCATCGTCTTCCATACGGATTAAGTGACCCGCCCACAGTAATCTATTGAGCCGGATTTTATCCACAACCTGACGGTCATGGTATCGCTCATAGATTTCGTCATTATTTAGGCTACGGAATGGTCCATCCTCATGTAGGGGGCCAAAAATTCTTTGGAAGATTCTTCTCTCGAACGCGGCGAAGAGTTCGCAATTCTTCTTGCTAAGAAGTCTCCGAGGAATACATGAAGACTGGCGAGATCATTGTCTTGTACAGTAAGAGCTTTGACCCCATGGTGAGATGTTTCCAGCGCAACAGTTTTTGTAAGCTGAAATAGGCTCTATTGGCTGACAACTGTGCGCGGATTTCCTCATCGTAACTGTTATCGGTTGTGATTTTCGTCCCTAGATAGGAGAAATTATCAACGGTTTCAAAGTTGTATTCTCCTATCCTTATTCTTCCTGTTTGACCAGTGCGGTTTGATGTTGTTGGTTGTTTGGTTTTCGATGCTGACGTTGCCACCATATACTTTGTCTTGCCTTCATTGATGTGCAGCCCAAGATCTCGCGCCGCTTGCTCGATCTGAATGAAGGCAGTTTGTACTTCTCGGGTGGTTCTTCCCATGATGTCTATATCGTCAGTATAGGCCAGTAGTTGGGTGGACTTAAAGAGGATCGTACCTCTTGCATTTACCTCAGCATCACGGATCACTTTCTCGAGGGCCAGATTAAAGTCTTGAGAGTGATCCTGCTGCATTTATCTGGCCTCGCACATTGGTCAGGGTCAGCCTAGTCAGTCTTATCAATTTCGTCAGGATACCGAATTCGCCCATGGCCGTGTACAGGTTTACCCTGGCTATGCTATCATAAGCACAAGAGCACGTTCTGCGACAAGAGCACGTTCTGCGAAGCGGTCAAGGGGCTATTGGGGGAGAAGGCCCTTGTTTCCAGCCTAGAACCCATGTGCTCTCTGGAAATACGGGATCTTGACTGCCTCACAGAAAAGGTCGAAGTAGAGGAGGCGTTAAAGCGTGAATGTCCGGAGGTAACCAATGCCCGGGTAGGTATTACCTCTGTAAATGCTCGAGGCCAGAAGCTTGCCGTGGTGGATGTCCCCGAGCAATATGCGAGGAAACTCCTTAACAGCGGGAGAATCAAAATCGGATGGGTAGTATGCAGGGTACGAATGCGGATAGTCCCCACCAAGTGCTACAGGTGTCTGGACTATGGACACACAGCAGCAGCTTGCAAGGGTCCGGACAGGAGGACAGCATGCCGGACATGCGGCCAAGCGGGTCATCAAGCGAAGACTTGCAAGGAAAGCGAGAGTTGTGTTCTCTGCAGGGATCGTGGCGCATCTGGCGAAAACGTCGCACACACTGCGGGCTCGGGACGGTGTCCGATCTTCAGGGCGGAATTGGAGAGGGCTAGGATGCGAACGCCATGATCCGCATTTTGCAAATTAACATGCACCGGAGTGCAACCGCTCACCAGTTGCTAGCGCAGTTCGCTGCGGAAGTAAATGCTGATCTAGTGCTGATTAGCGAGCAATACCGAAACAAGGACCCGTCCTCATGGTATCTCGACTTATCGGGCACCGCTGCCATCTGGGTTCGGGACGACGTTCGACTTCGTGTTCTTGCCGAAGGCCGGGGGGACGGATTTGCCTGGATCCGGTGTTTAGGGATAACGTTTTTTAGCGTTTACCTGACGCCGAATGAGTCGATTCCGGACTTTCAACGCCGGCTTGATGCTCTGGAGGACGCCGTTTCGAGCACGGAGGGACGAATCCTGGTTGGCGGTGATTTTAATGCCAGGGCTCTTGAATGGGGCATGCCTCAATCAGACTCCAGAGGGAAACGGATTCTGGAAATGGCGGCGAGAACCGGGCTCGTAATTTTAAACACCGGATCCACGCCAACGTTTCGGCGCTCAGGTTGTGAAGGAAGCATTCCCGACATAACTTTTGCGTCGGAATCTCTGGCATCATCGGTGGACGGGTGGCGAGTCCTAGAAGACTTCTCGGCAAGTGATCATCAGTACATTGCGTTCGAAGTGTTTGACGCTACTTGCCGGCGAGCACCAACACGACGTTCCCCCTGCGTGTGGAATGTCGCGAAGGTGAACATCGGAAGGTTCGTCGAAGCTCTTGGAGCAGATAGGGCCGCGCTGGGGGGCACTCCGGGGGGTGGTGGTGTCGCAGCTGACACCGTCGTAAATTCAGTGATGAATCTGATAACGACGGTGTGTGAGGCTTCCATGCCCCGGAGAGGCCCCAGGCGCGACAAGCCTTCTATGTACTGGTGGACGGCGGAAATTGCCGACCTACGGAAGGAGTGTCATAAGCTCCGCCGTTTGGCACAACGTTTGTACGCCAACGAGGAGGCATGTGCCATAAAGGCACAATATAGATCAGCAAAAAGGAGACTCCGCAGCGCTATAAATAAAAGCAAAGCTCGCGGCTGGCAAAATCTTATTAATGAGGTAAATGATGACCCGTGGGGACTTGGCTATAAGCTTGTCACTCGGAAAATCGGGGCTCTGCGGAAGCCCTGCATACTGAGCACCGACCAGATGGACCGCATTGTGCGGGCATTGTTCCCCAGACACCCTGTACGGCTTGATGTAAACAGCGCGGAAAGCGTCGTGGATTGCCCCCTTTTCACAATGGGAGAACTCGAAGAAGCGGTTCTCACTATGAAAAACAGGAAGGCGCCAGGTCCTGATGGCATCCCGGCGGAAGTTTACAAACTGGTGTTCCGCCAACGGCCAGAATTGCTGCTCGAAGCGTTCAACGCGTGCTTGAAGGAGGGCATTTTTCCTTCTCGCTGGAAAGTGGCCAGACTCGCGTTGATCCGTAAGGGTAAAGGAGATCCGGAGCTCCCGTCTGCATACCGACCGCTGTGTATGCTTGACACGGCCGGAAAAGTGCTCGAGAAGCTCATCAGGGGTAGACTCGCTGAAGCGATCCGTGCTGCCGGGGACTTATCCGCAAGGCAGTTCGGGTTTAGAACAGGGAAATCTACAGTGGATGCTGTTATGGAGGTCGTAGATGCGTTTAATCGAGCCGGGGCACACAGCCGCCGATCTCGACGGATAGTGCTCCTCATAACGCTTGATGTCAGAAATGCCTTCAATTCCGTAAGATGGACAGATATGCTGGGCACACTAGAGAACTCCTTTCACGTGCCAAGCTATCTCTTGCGGATATTGAGGGATTATCTGAAAGACCGCTCCCTGTTCTATGAGACGCTAGAGGGCCAGAGGAGGATGGAAATCACGTCGGGAGTAGCGCAGGGATCCATCCTAGGGCCGGACCTCTGGAACGCTTCCTACGATAGTCTGCTGAGACTCGATATGCCTGAAGAGTCGCGCCTGGTCGGTTATGCAGACGACGTTGCGGCACTTGTTGCCGGACGCACTGTTGAACAGGCGCAAAGCAGACTTGGCATATTGATGCGACGGGTAAGCGGATGGATGACTGCTCACGGTTTCAACCTTGCGCTGGAAAAAACCGAAGTAGTCATCCTGACCAGAAGAAGAATCCCGACCTTGCGTCCCATATCGATCGGCGAGTTGACTATAGAGTCAAAACCAACGGTTAAATACCTTGGTTTAATGCTCGACTCGAAGATGAGCTTCTTCGAGCAAATCAAAGCAGCAGCGGACAGGGCTGCAGCAGGAGTCGCGGCCTTAAGTCGGCTAATGGCGAATGTCGGCGGCCCTATATCAACTAGGAGACGTCTCCTCATGGGAGCAACGCAGTCCGTCCTTCTCTATGGTGCGGAGGTATGGGCTGATGCCCTTGACAAGGAGGTGCATCGTAAACGCCTCGCTCAAGTGCAGAGGCGGGGAGCTTTGCGAGTGGCGTCTGCTTATCGCACTGTCTCCGAACCGGCTGTGATGGTGATTGCGGGAGTGATCCCCGTTGCCCTCCTTGCCAAGGAGCGCAAAGCTATCTATCGCCGTAAGGGCGAAAACTTAAGAGAAGTGGTTGCCCGTGAACAACGTCAACGCACCCTTAACGAGTGGCAACTTTCTTGGCAAAATGAGCCAAGGGGCAAGTGGACTGCGCGGCTCATCGACAAATTAGACCCGTGGCTGAACAGAAAGCACGGTGAGATTGATTACTTCCTTACCCAACTTCTAAGTGGGCATGGAGGTTTTCAGTCTTACCTGCACAGGGTTGGGAAGGCGCGATCTCCTGACTGTGTGTTCTGCAATAGAGTGGCGGATGACGCTGAACACACCTTTTTCTCTTGCGAGAGGTGGGACGGCCTCCGCCAGCAGCTTTATGCAGACACAGGGGAGCTCTCTCCAGACAACATTGTCAGAGAGATGCTGAAGAGCGCTGGCAGCTGGAATCGTATTGCGCATTATGTTCGGGCTCTTCTTACTACGAAGAAGATTGAACTCGACCGGCGGAGGGATCGGACGGTAAGGGGTTCCTTGAACTAACAACTCCCTTCCTCCCCTCCCCTCCCGTTGGTGAAAGGAATTCCCTGACTTGATGGCTCCCAAAGCCGGGAGAGCGGGAGGGCTAGCCCGAAGTAATGTGTCAAACGGTTCCAGGCTAGTTCTCTGATGACAGGGAGGTGTTTAGTTGGTAGTCCGCCAGCGTGCTGTTGCGGGAGTCCAACACTCTGTGCGTAAACGCATGCTATCATAAGCGGCTTAGTCGATGAATTGATGGTGCAACTGTTGTCCATATTCCAACAGTGTTTCCATCGCTTGCCGCAGAGAGAAAATCTGATCTGTTGCTGATTTGCCTGGAGGCCTCTTTGGTATGGGTCGATGATGTTCTGGACGTATGGGCCTAGCAAGATAGCGGAGAATACCTTATAGATGGTACTCAGCAACGTGATACCTCTATAGTTGCTGCACTGTGTGATATCTGTATGAGACACATAATGCCTCATTGCCAATCGTCAGGCATTGATTCGCTGTTCCATACCTTGAGCACAAGGTTTTCCAGGGTTTGAGACAACTTTTAAATTTTTTATAATAACATTCATTCAGGAGACCATTTCCAGCACTTTCTGATGTAAATATGAAGACTGGTTTACCATTTATACAGATCTGCAAAAAAATTTTTTGATAGTTTTTAGTGATTTATTTGTTTGTAATGCGCTAAATCCAAAAATGAATTCCGTTGTTTATCCCAAAGCGATTACTTGGAAGGGATACATACTCGTATAAGTAGAGCATATAAAAAAAATTGAAATCATATTTATTATTTAAAAGATTGATTTGATTTGATTGAATAAAACGAGCTTATGAGCTTCCCAAAAATTGTTATTTCTTCAGTGTGAGGCTCCTCTTGGTATATCGTATGGATAGCATCTGGAATATCTCTCTGTAGCACATAGCAGCTGTATGCCATTATTTTTATGCTTCAATTTCCTTCATATCTTCTTTCCATCTTCTTGATATCTTTATGGAGACGCTTTCCTTGTTCTTCACTCGCGGCCTCTAAATTCTCACGAAAATAATCCAGGGGAGAATGGAGACAAGACTTTAGCATTCTTCTGACTATATCAGGATCTTTATATCTCTTGAAATTTGTGAGGATGTTGGCAGATTCTTAATCTACTAGAAGTCTTCTGATATCTAACCCAACAAACATACCTTTCTTCAATTTCGCCTCCGAGAGATCTGGAAACTTTTCAGCAAAGTATCTGAAACATTCACCGTCTTTTGGGATAGATTTGACAACTGTTTCGTGTAGTCAAGCTTAGTATGAAGGGGAGGAAACATATTTTTTGTGGTGGTACCAAGTTTTCTCACAAAACTAAAAGCGTGGTCAAAGGGTAGTACCGGCCCCAGGGCGAAGCGTGGATTTGTACCCACCATGGAGCATAAAACCTGAGAAAGCCCTGCTGAGCCAGCTCTACTACCAAACCCTATTTCCACCTCCACGTGGTGATCGCTGGGAGTTCTTTCTTAATGAAAAACTGCAAACGGAGGAGGATAGAGGCGAGTCTTCCGTGCCTAAAAACGGGATCAATTGTATCAACTGCCCCTCCAGGTTGAGGGTTGGGTAGGACTAACAACTCTACACGAAAAACCGACGTTACGAAGATACAGAAAGAACCTCGGACAGGATGGACTTTCCATCAACGAATCCAGCAACGACAGCGGAATAACGATCTGTGCATTTTCTCATGGAACGTGCGCTCCCTGTACAGACGGAATGCTGCTCAGCAACTAGCCGATACCCTGTCCCAATATAAGGCCGATGTAACAGCGTTGCAAGAGATGCGCTAGACAGGGACTGGTTTCCTGGAGAAAAGCCACTAAACCATTAAACCATGTGCTCGGAGTAGGTTTCTTAGTCAGCCAAAAAACAAAACCTGCTGTTATCGGCATTAAAAATATAAGCGAACGGCTATGCCCTCTGTGTTTGCGAGACAAATTTAGAAATATAAGCCTCATAAACGTTCACGCCCCTACAGAGGAGACTACAGAGTTGGAGAAGAATACCTTCTACGAGGCAGTTGAGCGGACCCTCGAAGCCTGTTCCAGGTATGATATCAAAATCATAATTCAAGATTTTAACAGTCAAGTAGGGACGAATATTCAGGCGATACATTGGCTCCCATAGCTTACATATGGATACCAATGATAACGGACTGCGGATTAATTAGTTAGCAGTATCGCACGAAATGCTTGTTGGAAGTACCTGGTTTGCGCGGAAAGCGGTCCATAAACATATGTGGGCCTCCCCAGATGGGATTACTTTCAACCTAATTGACCACGTGCTGATTGAACGCCGCCACCTCTCAACCTTGATGAATGTCTACCTCGTTGGCATAGTCCTCTGGGCTCGAATAACAACTCCGCCTACAATACAATTCCATCTGACAATCAGGTGAAAATAAACACTGAAGCCATTCACAATACAGCCGCCCACAACACCCATAAAGGGGAAATGGACGCCTCAATAACCGCAGCTAACAGATATCCTGGAGATGAAACATCAACCAATGATCTTCCCAGCCACCAGAAGGCTGTTATCATTGATACGGCCACAAGCATACTTGACACCAGCCGCAAAAAGAGTCGGAACGATTGGTTCGACGATGAATGTAAGCTAGCTACGGAACGGAAGAATGCCGGATAGCGAGTAATGTTGCATTCGCAAAGAACGCGGGCACGTGCAGAGACTTATCACGAACTCCGTCGAGTGGAGAAGTGACTTCACAGAGGGAAGAAGGAAGCTTGGGAGAACCAAGAGATCTGTGAATTGAAAGTACAAGGAGCAACTGCACCAGGCGCGGAAGTTCTACCTACAAGCCATGAGGATGAAGCCTTATACACTTCGATGCTCATCCCGCCGAGACAAAGAGGGAAATTTGATTCCCGATAGAATAGGCATATTGGAGCGATGAGTTGAATATTCTGATGAATTGTTCAACAACTAAAATATCGGCGAGTTGGAGATTCCGCCAACTGAAGACGACGAACAAATGTTGGCACCACCGAGCATGGAAGAAACAGTCCGTATAACCCATTGGCTTAAAAGTCATAAGTCGCCAGGAGCCGATGAAATTACAGCCGAATTTGTTAAATATGGAGGCGACCATCTACACAAAGCAGTTCATCAACTGATGTCCAAGATGTGGAACAGGGAATCAATGCCTGACAATTGGCAACGGGGCATTATCTGTCACATACATAAAAAGGGAGATATCACGCGGTGCAGCAATTATAGAGGTATCACGTTGCTAAGTACCATCTACCATACGCCCAGAATATCAGTTGCCTACACCAAAGAGGCTTCACTCCAGGCAAATCAGCAACAGATTAGATTTTCTCTATGCGGCAAGCAATGAAGAAACTGCTGGAATATGGTCATTAGTTGCATCATCTTTTCATTGACTTTAAAGCCGCTTATGACAGCATCGCCAGGGCAAAACTGTACACGGCCATGAAAGAATTTGATATCCCAACGAAATTGATAAGACTGACTAGGCTGACTCTGATCAATGTTCGAGGCCAGATAAAAGCAGCAGGATCACTCTCGAGACCATTCAACATCAACAATGGTCTAAGACAAGGGGATGCCCTTTCATGCATCCTCTTTAACCTGGCCCTGGACAAAGTGATTCGTGATGCAGATGCAAATGGGAAAGGCATCATCCTCTTCAAGTCCACCCAACTACTGGCTTACGCTGTACAGTCTACCTTCATCCAGATCGAGCAGGCGGCGCGAGATCTCGGGCTGCACATTGATAAAGGCAAGACGAAGTACATGGTGAAAATGTCAGCACCACAGAACAAGAACGAATAGCATCGAATCGCACTGGTCAAGTAGAAACCATAAAGACAGGAGATTACAACTTTGAAACCGTTGAAAATTTTTCCTGTCTAGAGTCGAAAATCACAACCGATAACAACTATGACGATAAAATCCGCGCACGGTTGTTGACTGCCAACAGAGGCTATTTCAGCTTACAAAAACTGTTTCGCTCGAAATGTCTCACCATAAGGTCAAAGCTCTTACTGTACAAGACAATGATTTTGCCAATCCTTATGTATTCCTCGGAGACCTGGGTTCTTAGCAAGAAAAATTGCGAACTTCCGAAGAATTATTTTTGGGCCCCTACATAAGGATGGGCGATTCCGTAGCCTACATAACGACGAAATCTATAAGCCATACCATGACCGTCTGATTGTGGATAAAATCCAACTCAACAGGTTGTGGTGGGCGACCTAATCCGTAGGGATGAAGATGATCCAGCCTGGAAAGTATATAAGGGCAATATTTATGATAGAAAAAGAAGACGAGGTAGACCCTGACTGAGATGGAATAGCATAGGTCAGGATGCCAGACAGCTTTTAGGGATATCGAATTGGTGGACGTGGTGGCGTAAAACCGGGATGTCTGGCGTTCCTTACTAAGGTAGGCCTAGACCGGATACCGGTAGTTGCGTCGTTGATGATGATGATGATGACAAGCGTCATTGACTCTCAACTCTCCCCTGACCAGTGATTTCTCCCGTATCGAGCGTTCCATAAATAAACAAGTCGGAATACCGGAAGCTCGCGCTTCGGATATAAAGGTTTTGTGTTCATTTTATATAAGAAATTTCAACGCACATACCTACATATTACAGCCATAGATATTACGCTCACCATAAACAAACAAACTGCCTATTTCCGAATACTGTACACACATATGAACGTATATAAATTTATCGTACCCATATTTCCGATTTACGTCTTACATATATCTATCTGAATTAGGCACTATCCGCAAAGTTCATTAGCACGCATATATTATATACCTACATACACACATGTCTGGTTGACAAATAACTAAAAAACTAAAACAAAATAATTCTCTGCCACACAATTCATAAGAATTCATTTCGTTGTGGTATTGACGAATTGATATGTGATGATGACGTCATGCGGGTTGTAGAGTGCACGAAATTCACAAAAAATTGTAAAGTTTCACCCCCTATAACTTTGTTAATAGTAGTTGGATTTTCTTCAAACTTGACCAAACTGTGCGCTATATTCTTAGTTAACACATGCCAAATTTTGTACTTCTGGGATGAACATAAGGGGGGTGCCGGGTAAATTTCTAAAATGTGGAAATATACTATTATTAGCTTTATTTGTGCAGATATCGGAACCAGATATATTTTGAGGCCTAAATTTCGTAGAGGTGCACCATTGTGATTTTTTTCAGATTTTTCGGTTGGATAGGTTCTGAGAACGAGACCTGTTACACTTTTTGGGGGTCATATTTTGAGCCCTCACTCACTTATGTTTCACCCAATATCAAATATTTAACCATTTCCGAAAAGTACTAATTGAGACCTTTCATTTGATACCCCACATGGCTACACCCTGCGAAAAAAAAATTTGGACCCTCCTTTCACTTGTATGGGGAGCCCCCCTTAAATTTAACACAAGATGGTGCCACTTACTGCATGTAAAGGGAACACCAGATTACACACTCTCACCAATTTTCGTGACAATCGGTCTAGCCATTTCCGAATAAATCGGGTGTGACAGACAGACGGACAGACAGACTTTCTCTTTGCGACAAGCGATGGAAAAAATTTTGGAATATGGCAAGTTGCACCATATTTTTATCGACTTCAAGGTTGCCTATGATAGCATGATGAGAATTCGCCACGTGCGAGGCCAGATAAAAGCAGCAGAATCACCTTCGAGACCATTTAACATCATCGGTCTAAGACAAGGGGATGCCCGGTTATGTGTCCTTTTTAACCTGGCCCTGGAAAAAGTGATTTGCTATGCAGATGTTAATGTAAAAGGCAGTATCTTTTTCAAGTTCACCCAACCCTACCCTACGCTGACGATATTGACATTATGGGATGAACAACCCGAGATGTACAAACTGGCTTCATCCAGATCGATCAGGTGGCGCGAGATCTTGTGCTGTGCATTAATTAAGGCAAAACGAAGTATACGGTGGTAACGTCAGCATCAAAGAACAAAGAAGCGACAACATAAAATCGCACTGGTCAAGTAAGAACAATAGATATGGCAGACTGCAACTTTGAAGCCAAGTAGTACATAACCAAGTTGATATGTAGATAACTGTAGTGCCGTTGTCCGTCTCTATTTTCCACTACTTTCCATAAATTATGATTTAAACCAAAGAAGCACTAACTGTCACTTTATGTTCTTACGACAATCGTAAATGAGATGCGTAAAACACTACGTGATAACTTCTTATGTTAAGTGTCTTACGGTAAGAAACATTTTATTATGCGCATCGTATATGCGGATTACCGTCGTTAAGGGAGGTAACACTACTTTGCAGTTCCCACGCATGTTTTCCCTATGCAGACTCAGAAGGAGAGAACCGAAAGACTTGCAGCGGACCACATTGCTGTAATCAGCTGATTAATGTCAAACTCTTGTTTTACGTTTTACCAACCGTCATTTAGATTCTGCTGCAATTGTTGCAATCGTTAATTATAAGTTAAAACCATGAAAGACAGTGGGAATAAGTGTCGTTTGCTAATTCTTTATGGAAGCCAGACAGGCACAAGTCAAGATCTCGCCGAGCTCATTTGGCGCGAATCGCACAAACGAAACTTTACCGGCCCCGTAATGGCCATGGATGATTACGATATTGGGAAACTGATCGAGGAGAAACTCGTCGTTTTTGTGTGTGCAACTACTGGCCAAGGAGACGAACCAGATAACATGAAGAAATTCTGGAAATTCTTGTTGAGGAAAAGTCTACCTCGCGACTCTCTAACTGACATGAGGTTTGGAGTGCTGGGGCTAGGCGACTCCAGTTACGCAAAATTTAATTTCGTTGCGAAAAGACTACACAAAAGATTGTTGCAGTTGTCAGCAAGGAATTTATTGCCTTTAGGTATTGTACACATTTCTTGTTCGAGAGAAATTCTGATAATGAGGCAATTAATAGCTTAATTTTGCACTATTACCAGGACTGTGCGATGATCAACACGATTTAGGGCCCAGCGCGGTATATCTAAACTGGATACAGGACTTATGGAATGAACTAAGTGTATTCAATCCTAGCTCCAAAATCTTAAGCAGTTCTGACAGTAGAATGTGGCAGTATCGCTGGAGAGTAGAAAAAACATCGGGCGAAAGTCATGGTGATGCTACCGTAGCCGATTGGCCGCTAAATGAAAGGACTTTTCCAATTACACTAGAGGTATGGCTTCATTCAGACCTGTGGGCTTGTGCTAATAACTAACATATGCGCTCGGTTTTTAGAAAAATATTCGGACGACGACAGAAGATCATTTCCAAGACGTTCGATTTCTGAGCTTCAGCATAAATAGTTCTGCCAATTGGGAACCTGGGGATGTGGTTGCTGTGAAGCCAAATAATCCGGACGAGAAAGTGAAACGGCTTTTCGAATTGTTTAAAGAACATAATTTGGACTTTGACGCAAATACGGTAGTTTCTGTGAACAAAATTGACAATGGTAAGTAACCAACTGTTTTTAGAATCGATTCTAATTTCAGATATATTCGTATTACCGCATTTGGCCTGTTCCTTTGATTGACGTTTGTAGGCAATCTGTTCTGTTCGACTAATATGTACACATAGCTTAGCCCATTGGAGAGCTATCACGTGTTTACGTAAGTAATATTGACTTTCCTGGAGCAAAAATGGCCTTAGTGGATTAGATTGGGGAGGGAGGATGTACCGGCAATTGTTGATTTTTTGACAAGTTGTTAAAAAAGTCTTTTATTTTGTTCAAATTTCAAATTCAGTTGGAAGCCAGGGATTCATCCCTGAGCTGTGGGTGTACGGGATGGCACTTTGTACAAATTCTGAAAGTGGTTCCCATTTAGGTTTTCTGTTTCATTTGCCTGTGTTTCGATTATCAGTTATATATATGTCTTCAGTGCTCTTATAGGACTTTAGTTGAATAGTCCTCTAAGGTTTAGTGTGAAACAAAACCTTGTTAGAATCGATTCAATGTTCGTCTGTTCGTATGTGTGTCTGTCTGTCTGTCACACCCAATTTATGCGGAGACGGCCGAACCAATTGCCACTGAATTTGGTGAAAACAAATCGTCTGTTTTGTCCTTTTACATGCAGTGAGTGGCATCATTTTGCGTTGGGATTAAGGGGGCTCCTCCGTATGTGCGAAAGCGGAGTGTCATTTTTTGTGTGCAAAATATAGTCATTTTTGGTATTAATTGAAAGGGCTCGATTAGTATTTTTCGAAATTGATATCTTTTTTTTTACTAACTGAAATACAGGGGAGGGAGGACTCAAAAGTGGAATAGGTCTAGCTCTCAGGAAATATGAAATCTAGGTCTCAAAATGAATACCATTCCTATATCTTCTCAAAGAAACTCTTATTTTTCCTCTCTTAGCTTTTTTTGGTTATTTATATATCAGTACCAATTATTGGCGGCAGACACGTATATGTAGATATATGTATGTGCTAATGAAGTTTGTGAGTAGTTGAATAAGATGGACATGTGTGTACGTTAGCACCAGCGGCATTTCATTTACGTACGCATGTGTATACTTTCCAGCACGGAGTAAAGGGAAAGTGTGTGGAGATGTGTTAGATCAATTTAGATGTGTACATATATATATGTATGCATTAGTATAGGGTAATAGCCAATGTTTGTTTGTATTTATATTATTATTTATTTGATTAGTATGTATTTATATCTTGGAGTATGGTAACATATGAAGCAATTTTGACATTCCTATCGGAGGAAAAATAAGAACACAAAATCTTTATAGCCGAAGCGCCGAGCTTCTGGTATTCCGACCTGCTTATATTCTACAATAAGTGGAATCCATCAGCATGTTATACTAATTTTTCACTTTTACGACAATACGACCGGCCGCCTTCAGCGTCCGTTACCAGTGTTCTAGCATCCCATTCGGCTGCAGGTGGTGTGATGTTGTCCGCTAACGTTTGAATCCTAATAGCTTTGCGAACTCCGAGCAGAAAGTAGATTCAAATTGCATTCCTTGGTCTGTGATGATTACAACAGGAACACCAAAGCGCTGAATCCACTCACTCAGCCCACCGCGTAAACCTAACAATGATCGTGAGGAAGTACTTTAAGTCAGGCGAGTCTCGCAAAGAGTCTACAATGTGGACGTGTGTAGTGTCGAAGTGCTTTGTCGACTTAGTAAGTATTTCTTTCCTAGCATGTCTGGTTGCCTGAGATACACTCTCTAGCCCTCCAATTCACGTCCTTGTTCAAGGACGGCCAAAAATATGTACTTCTACTACACTTCCTTATGAAAAGCAGTTGAAACATATGTCCTAGGTCCCTTCTTGGAACATGAGCCGAAGATAGGGAACGCTTTATTTGCAGTCGGACTGCAGGCTCTGAAAAACTGCATCATCCTTCTGGGCCACAACGATTGATGAAAAATCGATCGCGGCGGGAATGTTGATCTCAAAAATCCGGGATAAGGTCTAAGCGACTAAATTGCCTTTACCGGACACATGTTGAATGTCCTATGTTGACTGCCTGATATAGGCTAAGTGCCAAAGTTGATGAAAGGACGCTTTGCCGGTTTTTGCCGTAAGGCAAAAGTCAGAGGATTATGGTCAGTGAATAAGGTTAACGGCCTGCCTTCAAGCGAATATCAGAAGTAATTGCTGCTCAGATACGCGATCCTAGGCGCTGTTATTCCGTCGAGCAGGATTCAACTGTTTTGAGAAGAAACTCAACGGTTGCCAGCTTTGATTCACCATCTGGTGAAGAGCAGCGCCTACTGCACAGTCTGAGACATCGAGAAACATGGCTAGAGGTGCATCTTGTTGAGAAAATGCCAAAACTGCAACACTACCAGCTGTTGTTTCAAACGCTTGGACATTTTGTGGAGACCACACAACCTCCCGCAAATCTTTGGTTTTAGGACCAGACAGGAAGGCGTAAAGCCTGGTGAAACGACGGTAGTTACCATTCCCAAGAACCTTCTAAGGTCTTTGACCGTCTTTGGCAGCGGAAAGCTCGCGATCGCTTGCATATTGTCTGAGTCGGTTTGAATGCCGTCAGGGGTGATGGAATGGCCTAGAAATTTGAACTCCTGCTGGAGAAATTTGTATTTGATAATTAGGCCATTATCAAGGAGCCGTTGAAAAATACACTCGCAATGTGTTGAGTGTTCGGGCTCGATGGAAGATGCGACCAGAACGTCATTCAAGTAGACAAAACAGAAATCCAAGTTTTGTAGTATAGAGTGGACGGATCTCTGGAAGGTTTTGTTCAAGTAGAATGAAATCTTCCCTGATGACCGAAGAGAGGTTGTGTTGTCTATCAGGGACCTATGCTGGGGACGCTGATGTCAGTCGAAATGAGACGCCACGAGAAGCTTCGACGCAAGCCAAGACTCACGCCTATTGGCCTGTGGCCGTAAGTTGTGCTAGGCGTGGGTTTTACCGCCGCTCATTTTAGTTGCTGAGGAAGTAGTTTTTTGGGCCTAGATGCGAGGAGGACCGAAACTTCAGCGCATGTGTCTATTAGATAATTGCACCTACTAGTGGGCCATACATAGTAAAGCGCCGTGCTGCTGCAATTCGGGTACGCGTCACCCTGTCCCACAGCGAAGTCAGTTTCCGTCGAACGATTTCGCGACCGTTCTCTCCAACACTAAGCATTTACCGCCGCCGTCAGTGTGGCCACATTGGTCATAAGCGCGACCAGTTGCCTACTCAGGTCCTACTCGCGAGACACCTCCGAGTGGTATCTTGTTCACGGTTGCGGCCAACACCTCAAGAGCACCGCCGCCAGCACACGCTAGGATGGCCTGCGTGCCTTTCGGCAGTCGTTGAAGGTACACGGATTTTAGGAGTTCCGTACCGACCTTGGGTGTGCGGTTGCCAAGCGCTACATCTGTCAGCCAATGATTCAGCTTGACTGTCTCACCTACCGACAGGCGCCTGATGAACTGGGCCTTTGCCGAGCGTAGGAGCACTCGCTTAGCACGTCAGTGACGAGTGCGATGGATTCCTCGTTCAGACTCTCCTACGCGTGGTTGAATTTAGTGGCGTCCGTCGCGATGACCGTCAGCGTGAATTGCGCCTCCAAATGGAGGAACCACGCCTCCGGACAAAGCAGGTGAGTAATCGTGTTTCCGCATAATGCATATTGAAATTTCTACGCCAAGTTCTGATGATCCAATTAGGGCACTCACGGCTCAGCCGCTTGCTCACTCTATAGAACTTTACGCACACAACAGGAGCCAAACGGACGGAATTGAGTAAAACACTCGTTTGCGACCATGCACAAGGAAATCCAAGGAAACCGTGTAGTTTTTTTGGACTGGGTAGATAAAACCACAATGTGAGCCACATTGGCTCGTGCAAACTATGAAAAAGTGAAGTCGGACACTCGCTAGAATCGTTGAGTTCGGCCGCAAAACCTCCTTCAACATGAAACACAGAGGATCGATAATGGTAACCAGAGTTCAGGCGAGAAAAGCATAACTGAAGAGAAACCGCTTCCATCCAGTTCAGAAGTTGCAGAATGCCTACCAGAGTTGGGACGTTTCATTGAAGCTCATGACAACGTAAATTAATGAATGTTTTTACCGTTAAATCAAATTAAAATTTCTGTAAACAAAAAGGCGATAAACGGTGAAAAGCGGAATAAAATAGTTTCATTCTTTAAAAAAATATGTCATTATATGTAATAACTACTTATTACTAGTATCGTTTATATATTAACTAATCTAATATATGCATATCTACGCATATCCAATACGTAATTGATTTCTTCAAGTACCTACGCTCGACTTGCGAAATCTCTTCTCGACAGTAAATGCATATTCCAATCTATTTTCATATAATTGCTTAGAAATTGCACCAAATTAATATAAGAATCCTAAAGAATTGTCCCAGCACCATACGCTCTCATTTCGACTATGATTCACTTCCGCTTGCAATGTTGAATTCAATATTAATCGGTAATTATTTGAATTATTGAAAGACACCTCATCTGTCAAAATATTATTTGTATATACTGTGACGTGCGTGCTGCCACCTACGCGCAGGTCGCTCAACTTCGAGCTGTCATAATTGTAAACACGTGCGCTCGTCAACATTGCATTCACGTTAGTGTAGTGTTTAGGGTTGGTGCGGTCTGTTTAAGTAAAAAGTAGTGTTTTAACCCTCAAAATCAGTCAAGAGCACAATGCTACGCCGTCAGGCCCGATTACGACGAGAATATCTTTACCGAAAAGCGGTAGAGGAAAAACACAAAGCACTACAGGACAAAAAGGAGCGAATCAAAAACCATTTGGAGGGAAATGTTCCGATTCATGGGGATCTACGACGAGAAGCGATTGCATTGCAAGAAAAACTTAAATGGACCGATGAAGGTATATCCGATATTCATTAACTGATGAGGTTGTTAAGGATTAACAATGTTCAAACATGCAGGTCCGCAAGCGGCGGCAGGTATCAGCGGTGTCAGTGGCGGTGCAAACACAGCCAACTCGCAGGACGACGAGTATCGCTATGCGGGTTGCGAAGATCCTAAAATCATGATAACCACCTCACACGATCCTTCAGCTCGACTGAAAATGTTCGTGAAAGAGTTGCGCCTCATATTCCCCAATGCGCAGCGAATGAATCGCGGAAAATACGAAATGAAACAATTGATCCACGCCTGCCGAGCTAATGATGTGACAGATTTTATAGTTATCCATGAACATCGTGGAGTGCCTGATAACTTGGTGATTTCCCACCTGCCGCATGGACCCACAGCGTTTTTCAACATCTCAGGAGTAGTCATGCGACACGATGTACCCGACGTAGGCCCAATGAGTGAACAGAAGCCTCATTTGATTTTCCACAATTTCAAGTCAAAACTAGGCGAGCGAACGATGTCGATACTGAAGTACCTGTTCCCCGTGCCAAAGGAAGACTCCAAACGTGTGATAACATTTGCAAATCACGACGATTATATTTGCTTTAGACACCACACATTTCAATATGTAAATAAGGAACTGGAAATGGTGGAAGTAGGGCCTCGTTTTCAATTGAAATTGTATCAAATTAAATTGGGGACTTTGGATGAATTGGATGCTGCGGACACAGAATGGGTGTTACGACCGTACATGAACACTTCAGCGAAGAGAAGGTTCTTGTCGGACGATGATGGATGGGTACAAGATGATGTGGATGTAGAACCGTGAAATGAGACAATTATTAATTTAAATTTATGTTGAATATAAATTTATTTAAGGATCGCTATGGATTTTCGTTTGCTTCTTGTTAATTTCTTTTAGATAACTACAGAGAACTATCACGTTCCTCCTGCAAGAAGGATTATTGATTTTCCAAGAGCGTTTTAGTTATCGCCATCCTTCCAACATTTTCGCGATTTTTCTGGGGTCGCTTTCCTTTGTAATGACAATTTATTTTCTTTATTGGGTTTGGAATTTTGTACTTTCACAGGCGACTAATAGAAAATAGAACACTAATCTGTATCATAGAATATTTTCCGGCCAGGAACGTGTGCTTAAATCTTTAAAATTTGACTTATGTCTTTTAGCTTCGACTTCATTGCCGTCTTTCCTCGTTCATTATATTAATGTATCACGTCGTTTTTTAGTCACACATTTAACCTTTAAACCGACATTTTTTTATGCTGATCCCGAGTTGTGAATATGTGAATATCATCCGGGTACACCACTTTTTGGTAGTATAGCGCCCTAGTGCTGGGCATATGAATCGTCGGAAGGACGCACAGAACACTAAATTTAATAGTATAGGGACGAGGCATCTTTTTTCTTTCTTTTTTTTTTTAGGCCTGAATATGTGAGGGAACTCTGGGTCAGTTGTTCTTGGATCTCGACTTAGAGATTCAGAATTTTTCATGTCGATTTATACCATCGTATGCCTGCTCTTAGTTAATGAAAATGATGTGTATCAGACACGTTGATTTGATATTTTCGTCTCTTTTCTAGCACCTGTTTAACCGATAATATTTGATCTGTTGTAAATCGTCGGCATGCTCGTTTTTGCTTTTGCATGGTTTGCACCGGTTTGTGCTAAAACCACAGGACATCTAGGGAAGCCATGAAGCATTTAGTTATAATACGCGTAACTGACAGTATTATGGGAGCTACAAATACCCTCACGAGACCCTATTTTTTAATTTCCCGAGTCAGTGGCTTCTAGTTCATCTAGTTTTCCGAATATTTCCGTCATATATTGCTATTACGTGTATCACGCATCATAGAATCGTGGCCAAATTACAAAGCAATGTATTGGAGAATCTTACCAAAACTAACTGTCCTACTATATGGATCCTAACAGGCAGGCGCAACATTATAAATGTTCATTTAAGCTGATAAAATGGTGTGTTGGTATAGTGGGGAGAAGTTACAGCTTCTGAGCATTCAGGCCGTGTTGGCCCATTGTACTCGCCACCCCCGTCTAACGGAATATAAGCTCCGTCGACTCCGCTTCCTCATTACAGGAGGGACACGTATCATCTTGAGTAATTCCTATTCTGAACATATGCCCAACTAGTGACTTATGGCCTGCCAGAATGCCCACAATACACCTGCAAGCCCTCTTGCTTTTCGACAGGATAAACTTTGCGGTATGCATGTTCGGTTCTGGCAGGAAAAGTTTGGTGTGTCGAGCATTCCCTGGTCGATGATTATAATTGCCGGCACACCAAAGCGTGGATTCCATTCTCTACAGAGGGCCTCTGTGCAAAATTGTGCAGTAGCCAGCGCAGTGCAGGCCACCGCGTGTACCTATCAGTGCGAGTCTCGCAAAGAGCCAATGATATCGATATGGATTGTGTTGATGGACCTTGGGAACACTTTTTCGTTTTTCCTTACATACTTTTGCACTTCTGGCATGCGATGCACTGTCTGGCCCAAGAATTAATGTCCTTCGCTTTGTCGGGCTTTTGTTTTAAAGCAAAATTGAGTGGTTTATGGTCCGTGCACAATGTGAACAGTTTGCCAAGGAAATACCGGAAGTATTTAATTGCGAGGTGCGCGGCGAGTAACTCATGATCATAGGTGCTGCAGATTTGATTTACTTTTTGGTGAAGAGCAGCACCTACGGCGATGTCTGCGGATCGATGAATACGGTTAGGGGCACATCTTGCTGAGGGAATATCAGAAGTGTAGCATCCACCTGCTGTTGCTTGATGGTCTTAAACGCTTGGGAACCACATAATCAGGCGGGAGTCTTCGGAGTTTTCGACCCAGACAAGGAGACGTTAAGGATCGATTGTTGGTGGGCGGCTTTGGGCAAGAAACGACGGTAGAAGTTTAGCATGCCTAAGAACCTTGTCAGATCAACAGACAAGCTCAAAATCGCTTGCACCTTGACTGGGTCCGGTTGGATGCCTTCAGGGGTAATCAGGTGGCCGAGGAATCTTACCTGCGATTGCAAGAACTTGCATTCCTCAACGTTAAGACCGGCTTCATAGAGACGTTGAAAAATGCACTCGAGGTTTTCTAAATGCTGGGACACAGAGGAAGACGTGACTAGAACGTCATCCAAATATACGAAACAGAAACTGAGGTTTCGCAGAACAGTGTGGATGAATCTCTGGAACGGTTGCGCCGCGTTTCACAGTCCGAAAGTCATCCTAGTGAACTCGAAAAGTTCGAACGGTGTGCATATTGCCGTTTTCGGAATGTCTTCGGAGCTACAGGGATCTGATGGTATGCCTTGACTAAGTTCAAGGTCATGAGAATACAGCAGTTTGTGATAGAGCGCACAAAATCGTGGATGAATGATCTGGAATCGTCTGAGCATTTAGACGTCTGTATTGGCCACAAGGTCTCCATTCGCCGTTGGATTTTGGGACCATGTGAAGTGGTGAAGACCAAAAACTGTCTGAAGGTCCATGTGTGCTCTCCGGAAGCCTATACAGCCACAAAGATTGTAGCAGCTCGGTGCCGACTTTGTCACCACGCAACTGCTTCATTTCACGCAGCACCTCGTTTGGTGCACGGTCACCTAGCGTTAGCTCTATCAGAAACTGGTTAAGTTTAGCTGCCTTATTTACTGACAAACATTTTAAGAACAACCCTCGAGGACGCCGGAGACAAGCTCGACCGCCTCTTCGTCCAGCTCAACCAGCGCGTAATTGGAATGAACGGCATCCGCTGTGAAGTGAATTAAGCCTCGAGTTGGAGGAATCATGCTCCCGGATTTCTACGTCAAAACGGCTGCACCCGTACGGCCACGGAATGGACATGGCCGGCACGATTCACATTTGCAAGCGCCCGACACGCAAGCTGCTCAATCCGCCACAACCTTTTTACATCAAATAAAAACTTGAAGTGATTAGCCTTGATCTCCAGAAATTTGAAGGAGTCCTTTGCGCGAAAATTCGGAGGTTCCCATCAAATGGTTTACAGTTTGTGCAATCAATTTGGAGAATCTATACATAAAGTTATTAAACACAGATTCCGGTAATTGCCCCTCAAAATTAATAAGACTTGCCGTGGTAATTAATAGATAATTAAGTTAATAATTTAATGTTTCTTTTGTTAAAAAGTAATTTAAGTAAAAGTGTTTTTAGTATAAATAGAAACGTAGAATCGTAATTGTTTTCAGTAGCTTTGGACTGATGAAGGGTTTAAGTTGCTCCCGAAATATATATACACACAATAAAATAAAATTGTAGTTTGGAGTAAGCTACTGTCTCTCAATCGTAAATTATCGTTGGTTATTGCGTGCTTCTCCTCGGTCATGTGTTTGACTACTAATGATTTGAGAGCATGATTTCGTTTGTTTTTCTATGTCGTCAAATTTGCCTCCCTAAGGTGCTCGTTGAACCTGTTGTCGTCGTTATTAGCTTTCTGATATCTCACTTGAGAGTCGTTTATGGGTACCCGCCGCTTTTTCGAAGGTCTTGATTCTCTCTATTTTTAAGGCTTTGTGTCAAATAAAACTTTTATTAAAACCGATTGATAGAAAAAAATGGCTAACGATTTCGTCCAGGGCAGAGCCAACTCATCAGACGCTGCCTCACCTCTGTCCAGGGAGCAGCGTGGCCGAAAGTGGCAACAGATGGAAATCGCTCCTTTTTATATAATTGCAAACACGACAAGGGTGCGCCTAAACCAGCCTAAAACTAATTTTTTTTGGATATGAGAGATCCTAAGTGAACATCTACTTGATGTTGGAGTGGGCCAGATGGATAGTATTACTCTCACTTTTTTAGCCACGGACCCCACCCCGTTCTTTTAATCAGTAATTTTAAAAATTATTATTTCTGGTATTGAGCGAAACACGGGGAAGTGAGGACTCAAAATGTGTGCCCCAAAAAGTGAAATGCATTGTTTCTATCTAACCGAAAAAAATCACAATGATACACCTTTACAAAATCTAGGTCGCAAAATACATCCCACTACGGTATCTGATCAAATAAACTCAATAACAGCATATTACTATAAATTGAAGTAATAAAAACTTGTTGTTTCTTTTTCGTTGGTGTGGGTATTTATTCTTGCAAATACCGATATTTCGGGAACCACTTGTTCCCTTCATCAGTGCAAACAAGTTTGCCTATACTATATACTATATTTTAGACATTTGTCCGAAAACGCCCCTTAAGTTCACTCTGGCATCAGTATAGGTGATAATATTAAAAATAATTCTGAAAGTTTGAAGGCACTCCTATTATTAACAAAGTTATAGAACGACTGGAAAAACGTGCGTAGGAAGTTTCTAACACAAGATGAACATAAAACCTTAACACCCGAAGCGGCCAGCTTCCGGTATTCCGATTTATTATGAGTTTATTGCGAATTACTCTTCAGTCGGCCCCAAACCGTTCTATTCCGCAGTTTTTCGGCTGTTTTAATCGATGTACACAGTGTGGGAAGAAGACCTTATTGCCAGAGAGGCAATAGGGACTCCAAATGCCTACTGTGTGAAGGAGAGACGAGAAAACTGTTGTTGTATCAAAGTAGAAAATGCCTGGAATTCTCAATCATTGCAGGGTCGCTCAGGATTTACTTGAGCAGACGAGCCACGAATCTGATATGGAAAATGACATTATAAGTGAATTGTATAGAAACCCTCACGGTGACATATGGCTCATGGGTTCGACTGGTGGAGCGGCAATATGGGTTTGCGGTCGGTAAACGATACAATATACTATGAGTCAGACAGGCAGGATTGATGGTGATTTCAACGCCTGGGTCTTTGAGTGGGATAGCAGAGAAATTGCATTTAGAAGATTTTGCGCAGATGGATATAGTTCTGGCAAACGAAAGTAATGTAAACACCGTTTGGAAAGGGCCCGTGGGGGCCTATCATAAGGGGATGATTCAGAAACCGTTCATATCCGAACAAGTGCCCTACTTTCTTCCTAAATGAAAATCATCTAGGGATCATTCTTCCCGTAAGAAAGAGACACTAGCACCTTCTAGCGATCTCTCAATAAGACGTAAATTCCGGCACAGAGGAACTGTTGGAGATCAACGCTAGAATAGGATACAATAAAGCCCCGGCCTGGACGGAGTACCGAATAAGTCCCTTAAGCTCGCCGTGAAATCTAAACTGGACATGTTCGAAGTGTGCATGTCCCAGCAGATATTTTCAGTTAGGAAGATTCCGATAATTCTTCAGTCTGAGAACCTTGCCTTTGTTGGTTTCGTCAATGGAGCAGTTGTCCTTGGCTCCCTCTCTAAATCCGGAGTCATTAGAAGGCATGACTGGGTGAAAAAGTAAGCAGATATTCTAAACTGTAGCTCCTCGTCACGGTGGGTAAGAAGCTTACCGATGTGGTTAATAAATTGACTAAAGTGACATCTAGGTTATGAAAACTGTCCATCCCGAGCTTCAGCGGTCTAAAATCTCCTTCCATATTAGTAGTTTCGGGCGCATCTCACAAGCGAAGACAAGGGATGAGATCTTTCGAGGTCGTTATTAATGCCCATTTGGAGGCCTTGATTTAATTTTTCAAAGCGCTGGCCCCTCGATCACGTTGCTTTGGCTTCGAATCCCAGTCGTCGTGGATGTTTGTGTTTGTCCTGCTGCTTGCCTATGCACAGCATTAATGATCATGAAACTGAAGCACAGATCTCCTTATGTGAGTGACCTATATTTCACGAAGGGGTGAACAGGAAATTAACATTTAATTTGTCAGAGAAATCCTGCTCCTTATCGGAAGTATTCTCTGGTACGCAGCACTGTACAATGGAGTTACTTCTAATTTTGAATGGAAGATCTCACTTTATTGTTTAAATTTAGAATGGTTATTGAATCGTATTGCAAATTAAAAATAAATCTAATTATACTTTTTTTCGACTTTCAGAAATGCCAGTTCCTATATACTTTCAAAAGCCCATTCGACTTGGCTTAGTAGCGAAATATCTCTGGGATCTTAATGCCATTCCACGGCAGCGTGCTTTCGAATTGCTAGCTTTAAACTGTAAAGACGAATTGGAACAAGAAAAGCTAATTGAATTCACTACTCCCGAGGGTCTAGAGGATATGTACAACTACACAAGTCGTCCCAGGAGAACTATCCTCGAAGTGCTTCACGACTTTCCACACGCTACCTCGGCGCTTACGATCCCTGTTCTGTTTGAACTCTTCTCTATTATCCAACCACGATTATTTTCAATTGCTTCCAGTCGAAAAAGTAATAAATTGGAGATATTGGTGGCTGTTGTTGAGTACAAGTTAAAATTAAGTGAACCACGGAGAGGCTTGTGTTCAAACTGGCTAAAAGATCTTCAAGTGGGCACTACAATATCGGCCAGTTTTCGGAAAGGGACTATGAAGATCCCTCGACAAGCAAATGTTCCGCTTATCATGGTTGGACCTGGAACTGGGCTGGCACCATTCCGATCAATTCTCATGGACAGATGGATGGAAAACGATGGCAAAGACAGAAATGTTTTGATCTTCGGTTGTAGGAGTCAATTTAAGGATTTCCATTGCAAGTAAGTTTGAGGAAATGGAATTATTTGTATGGAATTGTAAATGTAATTTGATTTTTTCAGAGCTGATTTGCAAAAGATGGAAGATGAAGGGATTGTAAAGTGTTACTACGCCTTTTCTCGTGATCAGGATCATAAAGTGTAAGCTTTTCATCTGAATCAAATAATCATAGCATAATTCATATAAAATCCATTCTCAGCTATGTCCAGCATAAAATTGAAGAAGCTGAATCTGAGCTGAAACCTCTTATTTTCGACGAGCATGCAACAATTCTCGTAGCTGGAAATTCGAAAGATATGCCCCAGTCTGTGAAAGAAGCTTTTACCAGAGTAGTTGGGAGTGCTGACTATATCGAGAAAATGATAAAAGAAGGACGCTACCAGGAAGAGACCTGGTCATAGAGAAAATATGACTTCACATAAAATTGTAGTTAAATTTGTATTATTTATTGTGTAATGGTTTAGCAGTAATTACCAATAAGAATAAAGTTATTCTGAAAATCCCCAGACTTTTAAGTTGCCGGCGTCTCGTCGTCGATCACATGAATCTTTATCGTCGCATGCATAGGCTAGCAAATATTGCTTTGGATGCCAAGCTACTGTAAATGTGGCGGCGTCGACGGATATATCAGAGATTTTTTCTCCTGTTAAAAAAATGAATACAATACACTTGGGATAATCAATTTTAAGTAATATTTGTACATACCGGTTTCTGTGTGAGCAATATCGATGAGAAGGTCTTCGCTAGCGGAAGCCAACAGTTTGCCATCGTAACTAAAGGAAATTGTGCGGACCGGCCAGTCTAAACGAGAAAGAACTCGTACGCATGCAAGTTCTTCTGCATCCCAAACTGACACGAGCGCATCGGCAGAACCAGTTGCAAAATACTTTCCTGTAATAAATATGTTATAAGACCTTCCTTGACAGGGGATAAATGTGTAAAACAACCACCATTTAAGGGTGAAACATACCTGTCGGATCGAATTCAATACAAATGCATGTTCCTGGATGAGCTTTAAGAACATGTTGCAACTCTAAGGACGGATAGCTCAGAATATGAACACATCCTTGCCCATTTGTTAAGAAGAACAAATCACTGGTGTTGTTCCAAGCAATCTCGTTAACCTATTATCGATAATAAAATCTGTATGTTTCAGCCTCATGTATACTGCAAAAAGATACCTCAAAATTAAATTGTTTTTCTGCCCGAATTTTATGTGTTCGTGTGTCAATGAATGTGACTAAATCTTCCTTGTTTCCCACGGCAATGGTTTTTCCATCTGGCGACCATGTTATGTTGATATTCTCACCATTTGTGTTGATTATCGTAGCACACTTTCCAGCACGCACATCCCAAATTCGTACTGTTTTGTCGCCGCTTGCTGTACTAAGCAGGTCGGGCATAGAAGCGTGCCAGCACAATTGGTCTACTGACCCTGTGTGTCCACGAAATGTGCTGTCTTTATTCTGTTGATATTTGCAAAGGTTGGGTTAATATTAAATGAGTAGACGAGGTCATTGTGCAGAAATTTACGATTCTTTCTCGATCCAATGTGAATACGGCAACAGTTTTGTCGAACGATCCAGAAGCAAGGCGCCGTCCATCACAATTCCAACCAACGGAATGTACCTAGCATTAGAAATTAGTTTAAAAAGTGATTCAAACATGGAATTAGGATTAAACACAAGGTCCTGCTAGTAATTTTATGGGGAAAATAAATTTCTATTGGTCGAATTCTAGAACTGATCATTGTCGAACTCCCGCGCTCCCCACCGGGGAACAAACAAATGAACTAAAACCGGCTTCGGAAAGTACTAGCCGAAACCTTGCATTTGATACCCCACCATGAATAGCTGTAACCGTTTCCCAGAAAAATGTATGTAACAAACAGACATACAGACGGACAGTAATCTAATTTTAATCAGGTTTTATTTTACACAAAACCTTAAAACGAATTTCAATTTTTGAAAAGGGTATCATCTGAGCACCATGAAAAGAGTCCAAGGAGGCTCAAGAGCCTTGCCATAGGTGTAAATTCTTCTACGTTTTTGGCGAGAGCTGTGCCGCATATTTTTTTCGGCTCATTATCGAAAAATACTGCCCAATTATCGTCGGTAAAGCGGATTAAGCAGTGTTTCTTGAGCCACAGTAATGTTGATTTTATTTTAGTTGTGATGTGCGATGAACGGATGGGATTGAATGCTTTATTGACCACTGAGAGTGATGGAGGGCGTGACGCGATCGACTTCTGACACTGAACGAAATCCCGGAAAGTCCAGCTTAATATGCGCAGTGACAAAAGGGAATTTGCTACTGCGCTGGTTAGAGAAGCGGAAGATGCCGCAGAACGCAATGATTTCAGAAGTGTATACCGCGTCACGAAACAGCTTGCATGAGGTCGCAAATCTTTCAATGGTCTTGTGAAGGATGTCAACGGTCGACTTCTCATCCGCGATGACGAGCTACTGCTCAACCGTATCACATCGGATGAGATTCCTCCTCTTTTGGATGAAATGGCTAGTTACCGTAACATAGTAGTTACTATAGATCTGCTACTTCCACTCGTACGGAAATTTTGGGGATTCGAAGCCTTTCCCAGAGAATAGAAAAAAGGGATGATCCCTGCCATCACAAAGATAATAGCTAAGATAATTCTGGAAGGATCATCTCGAAATATTGATCGACAGAGCGCAGGCTGGTATAGGCTCCGGATTATCATGCATTGACCACATCAACACCCTACGGGTCATTAGAACAGTGCGCCGAGTTTCGATCTTCGCTGCACCTGATTTCGGGAAAGCTCCTGGAGGCAGTAACAGGGATTGTGTCTGGCGTGCTCTAAGCGGGAGGAACATTCCGGAGAAACACTTTGTCACCGTTACTTCTTCATGCTGGAGAACATCAATGAACTATGATATTTTTCTTCAAACATCTTGATTACGCTGATGGCATTTGTTATGGACCTTGGCTAAATGGCTGCGGATTTGGAAAGGGAGGCATTGATTGGATGGATTGAAGATAAACACCAACAAAAGCAAAGTTCTTAGCCTGGCGTGGCATCGTACTGTGTTGCTGGGCTTTCAATAAAGAAGGTATGTTGCTATCCCACACCCTGCCACACTGTTCGTCAGTCAATTTCACTAACCCCCTTACCATGTCTCTGATTCACAATTCAAAGTGTAAACTTTTCAGCGGACACTGTATGCGCCAATAGTGGGATTCGCGCCCACTGATGTCTTCTGCACTTTTACCACATTTCTCCGCGGGTCTACCCTGAAGTATTTTTCGCGGGGAGGGTTCGTTAAACTTCGTGGTGGCGTTCACTGCAATCTAATTCGTCTTTGACTTCGGCATCACCTCTATGAAATCCTGGGATCCGATGTCCTTGTCGTCGGCCTTTTGCTCTCCTTTATTACTTCCTTTTGGAAGTGCCGTCCCCACGTACTCGAGGACAGCGATCAGACCAGAGTCTGCAAGGAACTTATCTGAAGTGACTCTTTCTATGAAGCCTCACCGGGGGTTATTTGTTACCATGGGAACCGGGATGACCCTTTGAGGGCATATGCTCCAAGAGATTTTTTGGGGAATGTGTTTTCGGCCCGGTTATTTGCGGTTGTGTAAGTTTCATGGTGGTTGTGCGTTGTTCACCTCGGATGCCGTATTCCTTGGTTAGCCCTCGCATCTCTTGGTATGAATGCTGAGAGTCAACATAAACCAGTATCACGGTGGTAGTCAGGGTGGGGTTTTGATTGTGGTCTCCAAATCAATCCGAGTCCAAAAAGGACCGTGATATTATGCTTTCACGGCAGATACTCACTCAAGACTTTCTCTTCCATGACCGTCCGAACAACGGAATATAATGTGCTCCGGCCATTCGGCGGACTCGTTCAGTAAGAAGTGATTCAACTACTTTTTATAACTGCCGTTTCCCATTAAGAACTATTGAGTTGTAGTTTAATTGGCCGTACTTTCGCTCGACCCATTTCTCAACACACGAGATCAGTGTATAGATCCAGCGACATTTGAATAGATTTCGACATTTTTCGGAATCATTCCACCATACCAAACAGTAACTTTTTCCGGATGTAATGGTATCTCTTGAAGTAGATGTGAGCTTGTTGGAGAAGTTTCGGCGTTTCAAATGATCAATTGATTTTAGTTTTTGAGCCACTTTGAAATTGTTAGGATGTGGGGTAACACATTTTTGCAAAGGAGATCGAGAGATGCCCAATTCCTGAGTACGATGTGCAATCAACTGATTTGCTTACACTTACGGCCATATTTTCATTACTTGGAACGGTGCGACATCTCTTTGGCAAAGGAACATCCAATAGTGAAAATGTGGAGTCATTGGCACGTGACAAGCCTTTTCATCGAGAAGTTGCCAGAAGGCATCAGGTCGACCTGTCTGTGGTGCGTACGCGGTGATCCAATAGTCAAAATGTGGAGTCATTGCCACGTGACAAGCCTTTTCATCGAGAAGTTGCCAGAAGGCATCAGGTCGACCTGTCTGTGGTGCGTACGCGGTGATGAAGTGAATATTGCGATCAGCTGATATAATGGTGAGCTTCATCAGCCGATCATCAAATCGTTCGACTTCTTTAATGGCATCACGGAAACCCTCTGAGATGGCACTGCCAACACCATATTGAGTGTGTGGGTTACCAAAATAGAGAAGTTTATAGCCATTTTTACCGCGTTCGCGTTCAATGTCGCAGCTTTTGGCAACAGACCATCGGGTTTCTTGCAGAGCGCAGATATCAACGCGCCTTTTCCGAAGGGCTCTTGCGAGTTCCTCGGTCTTTCCAGTTAGGGTACCAAAATTTAGCGTGCGGCCACGTATTTGTTTTGTTCGGACTAACTTGCTTACGTCCTGACGCCGCCCATGCGTCAAGAACCCTTGCCCATTTCTCGACAGGATCGGGGCCCGTCCTGCCACGTCGACTGAGGTGGTCGCCCTAGCATTTCTTGAATTGGAGAGAGTGCATGATTCCTTAACGAGTTGTGAAGGTAACACTTTTTTGTGTAAAACGGTGCGCACCTCAGAAAGAAAAGTTTTTATCCGAAAAATAGAAAAGCTGCAGAAGCTGTCGATGTAATAATAAAGGAAAGTATCGTAGTATCACATTTCTCTCAGAAGTTCTAGTTGTTAGTCTTCTGCCTTGCGTGAATTCTACGAACTGGCTCTGAAGATCTGAGCCGGCTGGCCTCTACTGCCAGCCATGGCCTTAGAAGTTTGCTGCGTTAAAGCGGCGCTCCACAGCGTTAATTGGGCTGCGCAGCGCGGCTGCTGCTACCTATCTACCCAAGTAGTATTGATAGTATCGATCGCCGTATACGCCAAATTTTAATTATCTACAAATGGAGAAAATTTCTTAATTGTTCAGTATTTTGTTGACCTACTGTTGGCGTCATTCTTAGCAGACAGCAATCAAATAGAAGTTACAACTGTTACAATTGTACTACTTTCGCTTTTATTTTCCCAATATTCTAGAACACAAACGAGAAAACAAGAGCAAAGATACCAGCAAACCTGGCTAAATAGATTCCTGTTAAGGAAATAAAAAGAATGCATTAAATACCTTGGATGTGTGAGCTTTTTGTTCCTTAATTTTGTTGTGAGTTTTGAAGTAAGTCTGCAGCTCATCTACGTTCTTATTATGAATCACCATCGTCAAACTTTTATTATAGAAAATCGCAAATTTCTGGACGTGTTTAGAGCCGGCAATTTGACAATTCATAAGATGTAAACATCGACGTCTTCTTCTTCCTTACGAATACTGTTTCGTATTGCATATTTCACCATGAAGGTTGTGCAGGTGATACCAAGTGTAAATGTTAGATGCCGTCGATACTCGAAATCTGGCCGTTACAAAATTAATTAAATTCTAATCAGGTAGACTGGGAATGTCGTTATTAATTCTTGTAATTTCCAAATTATGTTTAGAGGTTTCGTAACATTCACATTTACATGTGGCGCTTTTAAGGAGAAATTTTGAACTGAATTATAGGAATCGCCTCGCTTGATAACAGCGTTTCGTGGACAAAGCATGTTTTCTATAGTGGTTTGTTTTACTGACTGGCCTTGTATATATCATCTTAACTAACAACTAATAACTATTTCCAATCAACTAATAAAGTTCATTACCTGGAACGAATACATGCCTCCTTGGGTGGGCAAAATTGAAATCACCATAAGAAATAAATTTGTTCAGAAAGGGGGAAAAGGAATTGTACGTATTTTATTTTTTCTTTTTAAGAAGAACGGACAATTTTAGCGGCAAAGGGGAACGGAATCCATTGTGGTCCTTTCGGGTAGGAAGGAGGTTGGTGTGTCAATTCGCCTAGATGGTTTTCTCGTGTGTGTTCCATCTGATCCCAGCAGCAAACGGATGCATCCGAAAGATTGAGCTTGGATGCATCTATTTATTTGCTCCTCACTCCCTATGAGAGCATGGATCGATTACCCTGCCTTTGGTTCTCGCTGGCATGTGTGAAGCCACAAACAGCTGTGCAATGTTTATCGTTATCACACAACTTATGCTTATAGAAGGGACAAATGATGGTAACAAAATTAGATGCAATGAATCAGCAAGAAAATTTTGGGCGAATTATTTGAAAACGGAGAGTTTTTTCCGCCAGTCTGACAGTCTGCTGGGGCTGATGTAATTGAGCACGCATGAAAGTAGACTTTCAGGATGATTCTGTACCGTGCCGTTGATTGAAATTGGTAAGAACAGCGTGAATATTTTCTTATCTGAATCTTTTGTAGCAATTTTTACAAATAAATTTTGACGAATTAACCATCTTCTTTAGGTTAAGAAGTATTAAGATATTTTAAGAACCAAGTCCCTATCATAGCCTGCAAGCGGCTCGAAGCTCAGCCCCATTGAGGAAGTTTTAGCCGAAATATTCGCCGCTATCAATTCAATACTATTTAAAAATTTTAAATAATTAAGACCGGCCATTTTTTTACTAACAATATTTATTACCTCCGTAAATGCTGATATTTCGAGAACTACCTTTTGGATACTACCTTCGCTGCTGACCTACCCTAAGTATCCTCCTTTTTGGGTTCGGATTGTCGATTCTTTGAAACTTTTCTTCTTTGTGGGTTGAACTTTGCTACTCTCTACTCCTACGATTCCGCTGCTGAAGGGTTGGGTCTTCTTGAGGGCGCCTTATGGTTCCAGCATTTCATTCAGATAGCGCAGATACCATTTAGCATCTTCATGAGCACGAGTATGGGGTTTAAGAGGTTCTTTGGTAAGGTCTAGTTACCCACTGAAGCGATTAGGTATCAATGAGACTTCATTCGAAGAAAATCAGTTACTGCAATTGCAAATTATCGAATGGGCACGGTTCACATAATACCCGGTATTGAGAGAGGTCTACTCTGCGGCTCGCTTTTTGATTGTAAACTAATGAAAACGAGGTAATTAAATTTTTTTGACTCACCTAATTTCTTCCTATTAGTATACATAAAAGTGATCACGTACTTAATTTTGATTTGTGCTTACTTTCAGTTAGACTCGTTACTTTCTTTCCAAATCCAAAGCCTTTTGGGTAAGTTTCTCAACAAAGCACAATTGAGATGTGTAAGGAATTATGCCTTTGTCTATCGAATACTGCCATTTTGCCAGCTCAAAGTGCCTAATGGTGAGTAAGCCGCGTCGTCTGGTGCCTGTCATGGATGTTCATCTTTGTGTTGTCTTGCTGCTGTAGGCATATCACTTGTACAGCATTAAGTATGATGATAATGAAACTGAAGTTCAGTTTCACTGAAAAAAAGTAGAAAAAATAAATAATAATATACGAAAATTATAGCCTACCCCACAAAGAAGTTAACAGCAGACATAAATCATGGTTAGAGTAGTAGGATAAATATCCTCATCAGATCCACTAGACCAAGTAGCACCGACGAATCTAGCGAAAAGGTGGCTTCGGCTAATCTTTATTATAATATGGACAGGAAATGACTGTCAATAATATAAACGAAATATTTCCTGAGCTAACTAGGCATCGTGGGTCAGAGGCAGAGAAAAAAAGTTTCTTTCTAATTGGCCCGGTCCTCCATTAAGCGGATGGCGGACTCAGGGCTCCCCTACATTCCTAACCCTCCTAGCATTGTCAATTTTAAAAACTAAAAAAAGGCTAGATTCACAGGACCTTCGACGCTGAGAAGCATATTGTTTTTCGTTTGATAGGCGCGACCTTAGGTCTTCTCGCGAACGTGAGACTGAACCAGTCTGATATTAACTTAATCTGTTTGAAATTCATAGTAATCTTTCTCTTGCCAAGAAATAGGCACGCAGCTCAGGGCAAAACATGCTACAAAATTTTTCCTTTAAGTCACTCTAGGTGCTCTATGCCCTCCTTAACATCGTTGAATGGATGCCGTCTATGCCAGGCGCTCCCTTTAAGTGCTCAAAAGATAGTATAGCACGTCTTGCTTACGCATTGGTAATCATGGCTTACGCAACATCCGAATCCCACTTGCAACGTAAAACTTTGAAATATCTCTCTTTCGGTTTCCAGTTCCTCACAATATGTTTTAAAGGAGACTTTCCTCGAACTTTTTTCGAGCCCGTTGTATTCATGCTGTAAGCTCCTAAAGTTTACCCCGTGTTTATTCTTACTGCTCTTAAAAAAATATCCACAAGTCCTCTGGTTGATTTCTTGAGTTGTTGCGGGTTCCACCAGGGAACAGTTTTACCGCGTTTGTTTCGGATTTAAGAACAAACCTTTCCAAAGCACTCTATTTGATTTTGCATACGCTACCAGATTCCTTAGCTCTTGCCTCTTCACAAGAATCATAGGGTACGTATTTAGAGGAATTTTTCATCTCTCCATTAATCTTGTATTGTAAAATGACCGTAACTAGGTCCTGGAACATAATTGTCTCACCATGATTCCAACTAATGGTTTTGACATCAGGACCCAGGCTCTAGGACTTATGAATCTTTCATTGTACAACATCCTAGTCTCCATTACTGAACCTCTACCATAGTCTTTGTTAAAAAGAACCAACAGCTTTTGTGCTAAAAAATGTAAAGGCGGTGCTGCATCCTACACCCTTTGTGATTCCTATTGCACGGATCGATTTCTTTACTGGATGTCACTTCGTCAAGATCTTTGCACTGTATGTAGATTTCATGCTGTTGGGCCCGTACTATGACATTCTCTCTAAGCGAGTTCTTCACTTAGATGCGAAAGTTGTTGGTTTTGCCCCCTTCTGGGCCCTTCGGATCTGACATTTCCATGTAGGTCTTTTAGGTCGGAGTCACATTTGACCTTTTTTAGGAACTCCGCATACGAAAAATTACGCCTACTGGAGATAACAACTGCCTCTGACTCGCTAACACTACGGTTTGGTGTCACTGTCGCCTGTGACACTTTTTTAATAGCTTGGTGCACGTCGTGCTTGTCCTTGATAAACTTTCACAGCTCAACTACTTTAGCTTCACTCTGCATGGAAGATAGTTTCTTCGGGCCGGGGCCTTGTTCTCTATGAGCGTTGGGTAGATTACTCCCTCTAAACGCACCTTCAACTGCATAACATTTAACGTGCTTTCCTGTGTTTAATTGTTTGCCGTCTTTGTCATTGGAGGAGTTCAAAGAATTGAGGAACCTCTGGGACAATTTCTTGGCCTTGGAGTACCTCCTGTAGTCATCCCTCTTGGACAAATGCGGTGGGTGTCGAAATCGCTTAGTCGAGCAGTGATTTCCTAATTAAATTAAATGCCAAGGTGGCCAAGTTGTCCACCACCGAGTTACTGTGTCTGTCAAACCCGCTTTTCTCAGAAACGGCTATCATCATCATCAACGGCGCAACAACCGGTATCCGGTCTAGGCCTGCCTTAATAAGGAACTCCAGACATCCCGGTTTTGCGCCGAGGTCCACCAATTCGATATCCCTAAAAACTGTCTGGCGTCCTGGCCCACGCCATCGCTCCATCTTAGGCAGGGTCTGCCTCGTCTTCTTTTCCTACCATAGATATTGTCCTTATAGACTTTCCGGGTGGGATCATCTTCATCCATACGGATTAAGTGACCCGCCCACCGTAACCTATTGAGCCGGATTTTATCCACAACCGGACGGTCATGGTATCGCTCATAGATTTCGTCATTGTGTAGGCTACGGAATCGTCCATCCTCATGTAGGGGGCCAAAAATTCTTCGGAGGATTCTTCTCTCGAACGCGGCCAAGAGTTCGCAATTTTTCTTGCTAAGAACCCAAGTTTCCGAGGAATACATGAGGACTGGCAAGATCATAGTCTTGTACAGTAAGAGCTTTGACCCTATGGTGAGACGTTTCGAGCGGAACAGTCTTTGTAAGCTGAAGTAGGCTCTGTTGGCTGACAATAACCGTGCGCGGATTTCATCATCGTAGTTGTTATCGGTTGTGATTTTCGACCCTAGATAGGAGAAATTGTCAACGGTCTCAAAGTTGTGTTCCCCTATCCTTATTCTTGTTCGTGCTTGTGTTTGACCAGTGCGGTTTGATGTTGTTGATTGATTCGTCTTTAGTGCTGACGTTGCCACCATGTATTTTGTCTTGCCTTCATTGATGTGCAGCCCAAGATCTCGCGCCGCCTGCTCGATCTGGATGAAGGCAGTTTGAACGTCTCTGGTGGTTCTTCCCATGATGTCGATATCGTCAGCATAGGCCAGTAGTTGGGTGGACTTGAAGAGGATCGTACCTCTTGCATTCACCTCAGCATCACGGATCACCTTCTCGAGGGCCAGGTTAAAGAGGACGCATGATAGCGCATCCCCTTGTCGTAGACCGTTGTTGATGTCGAATGGTCTTGAGAGTGATCCTGCTGCTTTTATCTGGCCTCGCACATTGGTCAGGGTCAGCCTAGTCAGTCTTATTAATTTCGTCGGGATACCGAATTCTCTCATGGCCGTGTACAGTTTTACCCTGGCTATGCTATCATAGGCGGCTTTAAAGTCGATGAACAGATGGTGCAACTGTTGTCCATATTCCAACAGTTTTTCCATCGCCTGCCGCAGAGAGAAAATCTGATCTGTTGCTGATTTGCCTGGAGTGAAGCCTCTTTGGTATGGACCAATGATGTTCTGGGCGTATGGGGCTATCCGGCCTAGCAAGATAGTGGAGAATATCTTATAGATGGTACTCAGCAACGTGATACCTCTATAATTGCTGCACTGTGTGATATCTCCCTTTTTATGTATGAGACAGATTATGCCTCGCTGCCAATCGTCAGGCATTGATTCGCTGTCCCATACCTTGAGCACAAGTTGATGAACCACTTGCTGTAACTGGTCGCCTCCATATTTAACCAATTCGGCTGTAATTCCATCGGCTCCTGGCGACTTATGATTTTTTAGCCGATGAATTGCACGGACTGTTTCTCCTAAACTTGGTGGTGGCAGTATTTGTCCGTCGTCTTCAGTTGGCGGGACCTCCAACTCGCCGATGTTCTGGTTGTTCAGTAGCTCATCAAAGTACTCAGCCCATCGCTCTAATATGCCCATTCTGTCGGAAATCAGATTTCCCTCTTTGTCTCGGCAGGATGAGCATCGAGGTGTATAAGGCTTCATCCTGCTGACTTGTTGGTAAAACTTGCGCGCCTGGTGCGGTTGCTCCCTGTACTTTTCTAGTTCACAGACTTGTTGGTTCTCCCAGGCTTCCTTTTTCCGTTTGTGAAGTCGCTTCTCCGCTCGACGGAGTTCGTGATAAGTCTCTGCGCGTGCCCGCGTTCTTTGAGAATGCAACATTACTCGGTATGCGGCATTCTTCCGTTCCGTTGCTAGCTTACATTCATCGTCAAACCAGCCGTTCCGACTCCTTTTGCGGCTGGGGCCAAGTATATTTGTGGCCGTATCCATGATAACGTTCTTCAGGTGGTTGTGAAGATCATTAGTTGATGCTTCATCTCCAGGTCCTCTATTGACTGCGGTTATTGCGGCATCCATTTCCCTCTTATAGGTGTCGCGGAGGGTTGTGTTGTGGATGGCTTCAGTGTTCACTCTCACCTGATTGTCAGAGGGGATTCTAGGTGGTATTGTTATTCGAGCTCGGAGCACCATGCCAACGAGATAGTGATCCGAGTCTATATTGGCCTCCCTATATGTTCTGACATTCATCAAGGCTGAGAGGTGGCGGCGTTCGATCAACACGTGGTCAATTTGGTTGAAAGTGGTCCCGTCTGGAGAGGCCCACGTATGTTTGTGGACCGCTTTCCGCGCAAACCAGGTACTTCCAACAACCATTTCGTGTGACCCTGCTAATTGAATAGTCCGCAGTCCGTTATCATTTGTTTTTTTCGTGTAAGCTATGGGAGCCAACGTATCGCCTGAATACGGGCTCCTTCCCTACTTGGCTGTTAAAATCCCCAAGTATGATTTTGATATCATATCTGGGACAGGCTTCGAGGGCTCTTTCTACTGCCTCGTAGAAGGTATCCTTCTCCGACTCTGCAGTCTCCTCTGTAGGGGCGTGAACGTTTATGAGGCTTATATTTCTAAACTTGCCTCGCAAGCGCAGGGTGCATAGCCGTTCGCTTATACTTTCAAAGCCGATAACAGCAGGTTTCATTTTTTGGCTGACTAAGAAACCTACTCCGAGCACATGGTTTACTGGATGGCCGCTATAATATATGGTGTAGTGGCTCTTCTCCAGGAAACCGGTCCCTGTCCATCGCATCTCTTGCAACGCTGTTACATCAGCCCTATATTGGGACAGAATATCGGCTAGCTGCTTATCAGCTTCGTCTCTGTACAGGGAGCGCACGTTCCATGAGGAAATGCGCAAATCGTTGTTCCTTTGTCGTTGCCGGGTCCGTCGTTTTAACATCCGTCCTATCCGAGGCTCCTGTTGTGGCTTCGTAACAGGTTGTTTTCCGTGTAGGGTTGTCAGCCCTACCCAACCCCCAACCTGGAGGACCAGTTGGTACAATTTGTCCCGTTTTTAGGCGCGGGAGACTCGCCTTCATCCTTCTCCGTCTGCAGCTTTTCGTCAAGAAAGAGCTCCCAGCGGTCACCACGTGGAGGTGGAGATAGGGTTTGGTAGTAGAGCTGTTGGTGTTGGTTCAGCAGGCATTTCCCAGGTTTTATGCTCCATCGTGGGTACCAATCCACGTTTCGCCCCGGGACCTATACTACCCTTTGACCACCACGGCTATGCTGATTGAAATTTAGTCGGTGCCCACACATGCAGTAAGTTATATCTTTCCATGTTGAGTTTAAGGGGGCGGGGGTCCTACAGTCATATTGGGTATCAAATGAAAGGTCTCGATCAGTTCTTTTCGAAGCCAGTGCGCGGGATCGAAAGTGATGATTTCTTTAACGGACCCATGATGAGAAGCCAACCGAAAAATTTGAAATAAATCATGAAGCTGCCCCTGAACACTGCCCAGGCCTCAAAATAATTTCCATATCGGTACCAACTAAGTTAATAATAGTATATTGCTATGTTTTTGGGAAATTGAATAGAAGGCACCCTTAAGTTTATTTTAGAGTTTTAAAAGCAGTAATTTAGACTATGCGTCCGGATAGCAGAGTCGCTAGAGCACAAAGCTGTCGTACGGAAGGTCGTGGTTCAAATCTCACTGGTGGCAGTTGGATTTGTATCATAATTTGACGTCGGATACCAGTCGACTCAGCTGTGAATGAGTGCCTGAGTCAAATTAAGGTAATAATCTCGGGCGAGTGCAATGCTGACCATATTGCCTCTAATAGGGTACTAGAACCCTGTAGGGAACCGTTAAGGTTTTGAATGAAGCCCTGATCCAACAAGCGCAACAAGCGCCAATGATTATTATTCGAGTTGTCACAATCTCGGCAGATGCCGGATTTTCTCTAGTACTAGCACTAAATGCCAAGCATTTAGGCTCGGACGATCCTACCTCAATGGGAGAATGCATCAAGAACTCCCCGTAACATCGAGCACGTATGCAAAATGGTATATTTCTGCATAGTTTGAATTAGACTGTGTGAGAGTCCCAGGACACCGAGCGAAGCCCTGCGGGGTTTAAGTGCAATACGTGTAGCTGACAATATTATGGAAACTACAACCACCCGCTCGAGGCGCCAAACTTTTTTAATTTCCCAAGCCAGTGGCTCATAGTTCACCTTCTTTTCCACGTATTTCAATAATATACGCGGAGTGACCCGTCTTGTCAACTAACAGCACGTCAGACTTGTTGTGTAGAATATGGCGATCAGTTAGAACTTGCCGGTCCCAATACATGCTGCAAACGGAACTATTAACTACTGCTTGCGGCTCATATTGGTAAACTGGACATGTTCCCGTAATCAGCTCATGCTTATAGGCAAGGTTTTGATGGATTACCTTACATATAGTATTATGCCTGGTCGTGTATTGCACTGGTGCCATAACAGTACAGCCTGAAATGAGATGGTCCAACGTCTCTAACGCCGCCACACATTCTGTACTTGCCGTTCTCCAACCGCTCTTTCATTATGTGCTTTTTATAAGCTCGGGTGGCGACCATACATGAATACTTCCGTCTCAGCAAAGAGCTCCCCAGTACACAGCCATCGTTCGATAAATGCAAATTGACAAATGGCTACCAAAAACATTTTACGTGTTTATTATGTATTGCTTTCAACTTCCATTCATCGATCCGCTCTTGATAAGTGGAGTCAGACCACAGTCTGCCTTACAGATAACCGCATGCAAGGGATCCGCTTATTCTTCCCCGAGAGATGCGATTTCAGTACCAACTTCATACGCCGCAAGAATTCGGACAGCAGAGCATCCTTCAAATCACCAACTCGTGCATGGGTTCCTTGTATAATATAATAATTATATAAATAAATAATAATAATTTTTTGTAACTTTGCCCGAATGGCTATACGCTACCGCACGTCTCAGGGGGTAGGTGAAGAAAGTGTAGCCTTGCAGATTTCTCACTGAGGAAGCTATCCCTACACCTGGCAGTTAGGTATAAAATGCATATCCATCTAATGAGAAGAAGGAGAAATTTAAGGTCCGGTACGGATAACCGGCGAGAGTCATCTGAATTGGTGACTGGACAGCACGGCATCGAAACCGCTAGTCGTGGGGCGGTTCGACGTCTAGGCGGCACGATGACCAGGAGCATCGCTCGGTTTGCTGCAGCTTTTTCGTTGCAATCTGCGGCGACTACTTCCGCAGGTCCGCGTACGCAGCGGATGAAGTGGGCTAAAGAAATGAACCACTTTATCATCTACTCCAACTACGAAATAACGCGAGGGCGGGTACAACATCTTACCGCTCTTTGTTGCACCAGAGATTCATCAAGCATTTCGCCCAATTTGCGCAGACCAGTACCACTTTGTAACTCGCAGCAACACATTCGCTTTCGTGTTATTGGTTTGGGTGACCGAAGAGATCACTAAGACAGGACATTGCTAGACTGATTCAGATTAGCACTGGCAATACCAGCAGACGGGTGAGAAATAAAGTGCAAAGGGTTTACAGAAACTATGCCATCCCCAGTGAGACCCCCTTAATTAAAATTCATCCACGTTGTCCCAGGAAATGCTATGGCCGCTATCTACTATGTGTTTTCCGACTGCAGACTTGATATGCCGTAGTGGGCTTTTTGCCGCTAGTTCTGCTTTTTGGTATGTTCCCCGAATCGTATTTTTACCAACCGCTATATGTATACTGGGGCATTCCGGGCATGCGATCTTATAGATCTCACTCTCTTCCTCATTGGATTTTGTTTCCTTTACGCTCCTAAGTCGAGTTTTATGTTGCACATGTCTGCTTGTTGGGACAGCCTCAATTTTAAATTCTTTAAGCACATTACAGATCCTGCGTCACAACGAGGTGTGTGTGATACTCGATCTCACTGTTGTCTTGTCAGTGATGCCCAGTAAAGACGTCAATTGTTTCCTGCTATTGACAGCTTGTTTTTTAAGGTTTTGTCTGTAAAACAAAACCTTATTAAAATCGGTCCAATGTCTGTCTGTCTGTCTGTCACAGGAACTTTTCTCGGAAACGGCTATACCGATTGATACGAAATTTGGTGAGAAGTTGGGATCTATGGACCCCCAGACATGCAGTGAGTGATATCCTCCTACGTTGAGATTTAGGCGGGGGGGGGGGGTCCCCATACATGTAAAAGGGGGGTGTAAACATTTTTTTCACCAAATATAGGCATTTGGGGTTTCAAATGAAAGGTCTCGATTAGTACTTTTCGAAGCCGGTCTTAGTTTTGAGATTTGTTAAAAAGGCGGGGAGTGGGAGGGGCGGAAAGTAATGATTTCTTTAACGAACCCATTCTCAGAAACTACCCAACTGAAAAATCTGAAAAAAATCATGAAGCTGGCTCTGTACGGTGCCCAGGCCCCAAAATACTCTCCATATCGATATCTGTTCAAATTAAGTTAATAATAGTATATTACCATATTTTTGGGAAAATTGAGTAAAACCCCCCTTAAGTTTACCTCAGAGTTATAAAAGTTGGTAGTAGTATAAAATGTAATATGAAGCATATTATCTCCAAGTTTGATCAAAATCATACTATTAGTCACAAAGTTACAGTAGCTCAAAGTTGTCTTTACCGTGTAAATTTACAACCCGAAGCTCTAAATCTGATATGCTAAATGCATATTCTTAACGGGCTACGTACAAATGGGATAGTTCTACACTCAAATATACTCACAGAAGAAACAAACAAACCCTTTCATACTTGAAGCGCCCAGCTTCCGGTTTCCCGACTTTTCCTTATTATAGTGTCGATAATGTCGGTGTTGTACCCGTTCTTTTTCGCGCTGTCTTTTATATAAGTCATTTCTTTGATATATCTCGATCTGGTTAGGGGGATGATTAGCATTCTATGTACCATGCTGTGGACGACCGCGAATTTATGCTGGTATGAATGGAAAGAGCTGCTATGAATGACTCGTTGCGCGGGCATTATCCCACGCGGTTCCATCAGTTCCTCTAGACCTGCCATAAACATTTCGCTAAGTAGAGAGGAAAGTGGGTTACCCATTCCCGGAAGGTGAAATAGTTTCCACTCACACACTCTGTTCTTGGTGGTGTCTGATATCTTCTTTAACGAAGATTGTAGTTTTCCCTCTGACTTGCTGACTGGGATGTGTGTGTGTGGTACGAGGAAAGCCATGGATTTTAGCGTTCGTGGACCTTGCAAAGGAGGGACGTGAGTTTTTTCCCCCAATGTACCAGTGTGGGGAATCAGATGAAAGGTCACAACTTGCACTTTCATAAGCATATTACCAACTTGTTGTAATTGACCCTTGAAAAATAGCGGCAAATGAATTTTTATCTATCCACAAGTAGAATTCAAGGTTCCTCATGTAAGAAAACACAAAACCTTTCATACCTGAAACGTCCAGCTCTTTTTATTTTGTGCTTGATGCTAAGTCCTAGAATTACTTTTTAAATTGCGTAATTGCTTCTAGCCAGGAGTCTGTGGAAGAGTAGTTTCTCCATTTGGGAAAATGTCAAGAATGTCTTCATGAAAAATAGCTGGAAATTTGCAAATTGGTATATCCTGACCGTGTGTTTTTAACAAAGAAATGCTTGTGTCCAGACTCACGTACATATGTGTAGGATGAAGCATAATGATAACAAAACTTAATAATGCGGCTTATGTGCGATAGTATGTATATATGTGTTCACCTACGTGCCAGTTTTAACGCTTCCTACATCGGGCCCAACTATATCGCGCACTGGGCTTCGTAGCCAAACTGCTAATTTCAATAGCTTCTCATACAAATTTACTAATTGCATCATTTTCGCTATCAGCAGTATACATATATCAAATGTGTGGCACTCGTGATGATATTTACATATTTATCTTCATTATATTTGTCTGCTATCAGTTTAATTAATGTTGCCATCTTCAGCTTTTTGCCAACGATCCCATGTTCAAACGGGTTCAATTTAAATTTGGGTGTTCAATTACTATTTTTGCACGTGTGCAAATGAAGGATAGTTTTATGACTGATTTGTCATAGCCAAGCTTTCTCAAGAGAAGATTTATTCAACAATAAAGCCACGCGCCTCATTCTAATTCACTTTTGGAATCAACAGCAGGCAATCGTTTAAGATTTTTTATTTGGCTGTGAGATACTATAATAGCAATATTCCTGCAAATCTAGCGGGTCCCAAAACTGATTAATAAGCATTCGAATATAAAACACGACCGTCAATAATTAGTTATGCTCTACAGTGGAGTTTCTATGATGAGTGTTGCTCAAGTTACCATTAGAGTTTTGGCAATACGCATTTCAATTAATTAAGTTTTCACATTTATGCTCGATTAATCCGATTGTCAGCCGCGCTCCACAATATCGGACGGTGCTAATGAGTTTGTTTTGTGGAAGGATGGTCTCATCCGGGCCCGGCGTAGATATTGTCCCACGAGATTCGAAAAGGGGGGACAGGCTTTGCGTAAGTCACGATACTACACCTGCCAGTCACAGCGGCCTAGCGTTCACATCTCAGCCAAGACAGTATTTGCAACAGCATCGCGCCACACTTCGGAGTTAACCAACGACGAGAAAAAAGTTTTAAATACATTTTTCTTTTACATTTTCTTATTCAGACCTATTCAGCTGAAAGGAATGAATGAAAATATAAATATGTATTCCAAAGAAAATGAGGTCGTTCGTGTGGTGATCACCTTCTCGGCCTTGGTGGACCCCCAAGCCTTGGCAAATATGTGCACCGTGTTTATGCTCGTTTCGAGCCCCAAACTATTTCCCAAAGTATCTGGCTTTCTTTGAGTCCAACCGAGCGCCAAATGTTGATTGGACCGATCGCATCAATCACATTAGAAACCTCACCTAGCCGACCCGCTTGTTCATGGAGGAGAAAAGCTGGAACCAACAGCTCACACTGACCTTGCGACTAGTTTCGTGCTCAGCTCGGTTTCCAAATCCTAAACCAGTTGGCGCTATTACAAAGAAAATACTATGACGAAAATGCACTATGTAGACATACGTTTTTCTGCATTTCTGAGAGGACAATGTAGCGTGCGTCAATTTCAAGTCAACGCAAGGACGGTATGGCTTTTCTTCTCCACACTATGCTTTCTAGCCGGCAGCATTCCATTAGTGAAGGGGAGGGTCAATTTGTGGTACTAAAAAATTTACGCATGCACAAAATCGATCTCATCGAATTATGTACGTTTCAAAAAATGTTTTGGTAAAAATCTCCGCTGCGTATTGGACGTTGGGTTCCTTCGGTGTACATACATAGACGAAGAGTCGAACTAAACCGTTACTAAACTTTCCTCATAAGAGGTTGAATAATAAAAGTTAATACTTGGCGTTAGTATTTTGATTTATAGCTGTATACACCTCTTTACAATAAGCCAGTCTAGTCGGTTTTCGGAGTGTTGCACAAATTCATCACTTCAGCTTGAAGCATTTGTGCAGTATTTTAACTAGTCATGCCTCAGACGTGGATGCTTTCATTCTTTACCTCAAAATGAGGAACGCCTGGCTCTGAGCAATATTGCATTGCCTTTTGCATAGTCTTTTTTCTAAATCAAATATGCAAAATCATTATTAAAACATGGAACTTGGAGAAGTTTTGTCGAAATGTGCCGAAAGCAATGGGAATGACATTGAGACTAATAAGTGAAGTAAGCAATCGAAGCAGATGTTCGGTGAAGGTGAATCTAAGAAAGTTCAGAACGATCTCAAGGTCTATTAGCCAATGAAGAGAGTTGCTTTGGGGTAAAGAGCCGAACTGCATTAGCTAACAAGGTGTTGCACTCCTGTATTATGACACACGATCGGTTAAAACAGGTTTTGGCGGCCCCAGGACGCTGACATAAAACTGCTTCAGATTATTTTCATATCGAAACTGCTCAGGTCTCTGTTGATGTTCATCAAGGAATTGCCCTATCGTCACCCTTCTTTATTCTTGGCATGAACACACGTGAGACATTTACCGTCTCGCAGTCTAAACTGCTCTTCTTTTTGGGGTTTTCTGTAAAACAAAATCTTATTAAAGTCGGTTTACTGTGTGTCTGTTTGTCTTTTTTTTCCAGGAGGTGGAAATCTTCAAAAGACACTGGTCTGGAGAGTGCCTCCTAGAGTGTCCTCTAGTTTCCTCCTTTCTTCCACAAATCTCGGACAGTGGAAGAATACATGCTCTGGGTCTTCTGGGACTCCATCGCAATTTGGACATTGGGGCGAAGTATCGAATTTAAACCTGTGCAGGTGTGTCTGTCTTTTTTTTTATACGTTGGAAGGTGGAAAGGTTGAAAGCCTACCGTGGCTCCTGCCATACGGTTATGTGAGACTTTTACTCACTAAAACCACCTCCTTCTCCTTCGCTTACCCCGCGGGACTGCCATTTCGGTATTACATCGCGGGGCAGGATCAGTTATGAACTGCGGCTTCTGTCGTTATTTGTAACTTTCTTCCGAAGCTCCTCCCTCCTCACCAGATTGTGGATCGCCTTCATTAATTTTTCCACCGCCCTCCAAGAGAGGCTAGCATGTCCACGATATTCTCGTGTGTCAACCGTGCCTCAGAGTCAATTAACGCCTCCGCTCTGTGTGCGGCGAACCGCGGGCAGTTAAAAACAACATCCTCCGCATCTTCCGGAATCACGCATGTCGGCAATACGGGGAGTCGTCACGCCCGAAGCGACAAAGGTATGCACGGTACCCTCGTGTCCGCTTAGGAATTGAGTTAACTGATAACTAGCCTCACCGTGCCTTCGCTTGATCCATTTAGAGACATCTGCAATAATCCTGTGTGTCCAGCGTCCTTTAGGTAAATCATTCCACCTTTTTTGCCATTCCAAAATAGATTCACTTCGTGCCAATTGCCGACGATTCGTACATGACTCGCCGATTGCATATGATGGGTCATAGAGGCGTCGACCCTCATTCGCCAAGATGTAGATGGAGATCAGGCCTGCTATCACACAAGCTGCTTCATCTGAAGTTGTATGGTAAGCGCATGACGTTCGCAATGCACTCAATCAGTATGGGACTGCGATTTTTTTTCTGTTTGCTTCCACCTTCAAAGACGATGCCCAAACTGGAGCTGCATAAAGCAAGATGGAGCTAACAACACTCGAGATCAGGAGCGGACGTCTTTGTCTAGGACCGCCTATATTTGGTAACCTTCTTGCCAACAATATAGCCACTCCGAAAGCCTTAGTTGCTAAATTTTCAAGATGGGAATTGAATTTCAGTCTTTGGTCAACCATGACTCCTAGGTATTTAAGCGTTGGCTACGATGGTATGATGTGTTCACCAATCCTGATCTTTGTCGACGTCTGCTTCCTTCGCTTGGTAGTCAAGACTAGCTCGGTTTTATGCTCCGCGAGTGTCGGACCAGCTTCCTCTAGCCAAGACCTAATTTCAAAAATTGCCTCGTTTGTGAGTACCTCAATCTCATCAATGTCTTGTGCCACGATAGTTACTCCGATATGATTGTCACTCCTTTGGGTAGTTGCAGCTTTAAAATTCCGTCATACATTATTATCTACAGGAGAGGACCGATGACTGATCCTTGTGGAACCCGGCAGGTTGTTGTATACGTCTAAAGGTTCAACGTCCGTGTGTGTCTGTCTATCTGTCTATCTGTGAACGCCCACGCATACAGTTATATCCTTTTACGTCGAATTTAAGGGGGGGGGGGTACATACATGCAAAAAAAAATTTGAAAAAAAAACCAAGAGGCTGCCATTATTATATGGTGCCTGGGCTTCGAAATACCTTCCATACCGATATTTGTTCAAATAAAGTTAATAAAAGTATATTACTATAGTTTTTAGCAATTAGCTCCAAAACCCCCCTTAAGTTGATACTAGCACCAGAAGTAGTGATGTAGGCTATAATATAGAGCATGATCTTACCAAGTTTGGTGGAAATGGCACTATTACTAACAAAGTTATAATAGGTCAAAGTTGTTGCTTCTTTGCAAATTCAGGACTATGAATATCAATATCACCCGAAAGTTGATACTCTCATATAATACATCCTAAGAAATACACAAAACCTTTCGTACCTGAAGCGTTCAGCTTCCGGTTCTCGACTTGTTTCTAGCATTTCATAAAAAGTCAATCTCAAGTAACTCTTCCAAAAGTGGAATGATCATCATAGACGGTAACGAGTTTTAGAAAATAATCACAGCGAATCCCCTGTTACCAGACGGCGAAATTATGGTGCTCTCCGACATAGAAGCATTGTTTCCGAGCGTGCTACTGATATAAGATCTTCACCTTATTGGGGATTCGATTAACTGAGTAGAGATAGAGAAAATTATACAAAAAACTGGCTAGAACATGCATGGGCGAGCCCTGCTTCATCTTAAGGGATAAATTATGCTAACCAACAACTGGAGCAGCAATGGGCAAGTACTATCGCCACACCTGTGTGAAATAATAATGGAAAATCTAGAGGACGAACTTCCTTGTACCTAAAAACCGAGTAATGCTCCGCACACCATCCAATGCTTTGAACCATGATTTCTACTAAAGCATGGTAGTATACTCTTCTTTGTTCTGGACACTGTTGCACGGAACATACAATGATGATGCCTTCCTGCTTCTCATAGCAAAGCCGATCTTGCTCTGAATAAAACAGAATTTTTGATGATCGATCCCAATTAAACATACACCATCACTGTCAGTGGCAGTAATCTACCGAGAATTGAGCGATTTAAATATCTCGGATCAATGCTATCAGAGAATTATGAATTGCATTATGAAATTGCTTTACATAGCAGCGTAACTTGGGTGAAGCGGCGTTTTAAAACTGGCATTCTTTGTCATCGACATATCAACGAATGTGTCAAATCCAAAATTTACCTCAATTTCGTTTGGCCAGTCGCCCTCTATGGTTCTGAATGCTAGCCGATTAGAAAAGATAATGGACGGCCCCAGCGTTAAGGGAGACAAAGGTGTTGGGTTGGTCCAGTGGTGTAACACGTCATGATCACATTCGAAATGAGAATATCCCCGATCGACATGGGGTTGTACTGATCGTGAAAAAACGTGTAGTTCGCGCTGATGAAAACTCACTAGCTAAGATTAGTCTGAATATCGAAGTAAATGGGAAACGATTAAAAGGCGGACCGAAATAACGGCTTGATATGCTGAATTGTGATTTCAGAGCGTGCGACTCCAACCAGATCAGTTCTTTGAACGAGCAAAACAGTGAAACCGAAAACGGACCAACTTCGCTTCTGAACGTACCAAAGTTTGAAGAAGAACAAGAGCAAAGCGTAAAGGAAGATCTACCTTACAGATAGGCTGCAATACTCAACGGGGTTTTAGGCAAAACTATGGCTCAGTCTACCAACAGGTCAAAACAAGTCGGGATACCGAATGCTGGGGTATAAAGGTTTATGTTAAGCTTATGTGAGGGACTGTCTAGGCACGGTTTTCCGTTCGTATATAGCTAAGAATGCAAAATATTCCTACATTAATTGTTAAACTCCAGATATACATATGTATAGACATATCAAAGATATAAATGTTGCCCTAATGAAATGAAATGAATGAAATGAAATTTCCGATATATTGTCGGTAACAACCGGAGTGCCGTCTTCTGAAATCGGTACTGACCTGATTCATTTGCCGATGGCACATTAGTTTATTCTTCAGGCCAAACAAGGTAATTAAAGCGATAGAGAATACTACCAGAAATGGGGAATTCGAATAAACGAGGCAAAGACGCAAGTCTGCATCTTTCGGAGAAAGTCTAGCTAGGTTCATCGAAAAGGATGCTAGACTCTTGGAGCTCAAAGTCAAGATTACCACAGTGAATAGGTCAGAATCGATCAAATACTTAGGAATGCAGCTAAATAAATTCCATTGCAGAGCGAACTTGGTAAAAAACGAAAGGAGGAAGGGACATCTGAAGGAGACTTCACTCAGGTACTCTCTAGGGCTGAAAAGAAGAAGGCGAAGAGGATCAAAAGACAACAACACGTCGCGCCATCAGAAAAACCTCTGCCTAAAGCTAAGGCGGACATGAAGGACGGAGTGCCAAAAGAAAAGGTGGGGAGACGAAGGAGGACTAGACCGCCAGCTTTGCTTATTAAGCCGACGGAAGGCAAGACTTTTGCGGAAGTCCTCAGCGAAATCCGTTACAAAATCAAACCCGAAGACAACGGAGCGGAGGTGTCTTCCATACGTAAAACGAAGGGTGGTGGAGTCTTAGTCGAACTAGGCCCGAAGACTATAAATAAAGTCACGTTCTGTGAAGCAGTCAAGGGGCTTCTAGGAGAGAAAGCTTTGGTTTCTAGTCTGGAACCCACGTGTGCTTTAGAAATACGAGACCTTGACTGTCTCACGGAAAAGAACGAGGTAGAAGAGGCCATCAAACGCGAATGCCCGGAGGTAACCAATGTCCGGATTGGTATCACCTCCGCAAACTCAAGAGGCCAAAAACTTGCTGTGGTGGAAGTTGCCGAGCAATACGCGAGGAAGCTTCTAAACAGCGGGAAAATAAGAATTGGTTGGGTAGTGTGTAGGATACGAATTCGGGCCGCCCCAACTAAATGTTACAGATGTTTGGATTATGGGCACACATCTGCAAACTGTCGGGGACCTGACAGAAGGGCAACATGCCGTAAATGCGGCCAGGCAGGCCATAAAGCGAACAGCTGCAATGAAAAGGAAAGCTGCGTCCTATGCAGGGACCGTGGTGCGACTGATGAGAGCATTGCGCACACTGCGGGATCGGGGCGTTGTCCAGTTTTCAGAGCAGAACTGGAAAGAGCTAGGATACGGTCAACATGATTCGCATCCTACAAATCAATATGCACCGGAGTGCAACCGCCCACGAGTTGCTAGCGCAGTTCGCTGCGGAGACCAAAGCTGATTTAGTACTCATCAGTGAGCAGTACCGAAACAAGGGCCCAGTTTCATGGCACCCAGACATATCAGGTACCGCTGCCATTTGGGTTCGGGACGGCACCTTCCTGGGGGTTCTTGCCCAAGGCCGAGGGGACGGCTTTGTCTGGATTCAGTGTTCAGGGATAACGTTTTTTAGTGTCTATCTTACGCCGAATGAGATGATGCCGGACTTTCGTCGGAGGCTTGAGGCTTTGGAGGACGCTATCTTAAGCACGGATGGGCGGATCCTGGTCGGGGGTGACTTCAATGCTAGGGCACTTGAATGGGGCATGCCTCACACAGATTCCAGAGGGAAACGAATTCTGGAAATGGCGGCGAGAACAGGACTGGTAGTTCTAAACACCGGATCCACCCCAACGTTCCGGCGCCCGGGCTGCGAAGGAAGCATTCCAGACGTAACCTTCGCATCGGAATCACTGGTGTCGCTAGTGGACGGGTGGCGAGTTCTGGAAGACTTTTCGGCAAGTGACCACCAATACATTGCATTCGAAGTGGTGGACACAAACTCTCGGTGTGCGCCACCCCAGCGACCTTTCTGTGTATGGAACGTCGCGAAAGTGAACACCGGGAAGTTTGTCGAAACTCTGGGAAGAGGTGGGGCCACGCTGAAGTGTACTCCTGGGGGCGGTGGCGCCGCTGCTGACACTGTCGTAAATTCAGTTATGAACCTGATAACGACGGTCTGCGGAGCCTCCATGCCCAGGAAGACATCGAGGCGCGGCAAACCTTCCATGTATTGGTGGACAGTGGAAATCGCAGAGCTCCGGAAGGAATGTCACAGGCTCCGCCGCTTAACACAACGTCTAGGCGACCGGGAGGAGGCATGTACCATAATGATGGAGTACAAAGCAGCCAAAAGGAGACTCCGCAGCGCAATAAACAAGAGCAAAGCTCGCTGCTGGCAAGATCTGATCGACGAGGTGAATGGGGATCCGTGGGGACTCGGTTACAAACTTGTAACCCGAAAAATCGGGGCTCTGCGGAAACCCTGTTCACTTAAGGCCGAGCAGATGGACCGCATTGTGAGGGCACTCTTCCCTGCACACCCCGTATGGGATGGTGACGTCGGCGCGGAGAGCGCAGAGGACTGTCCACTTTTCTCTGTAAAAGAGTTGGAACAGGCAGTCCTCTCTATGAAAAACAAGAAGGCGCCAGGACCCGATGGTATTCCAGTAGAGGTGTACAAACTGGTATTCCAACACCAGCCAGACCTACTGCTCGGCGCATTCAACGCTTGCCTGAAAGAGGGCATTTTCCCTGCTCGTTGGAAAGTTGCGAGGCTTGCGCTGATCCCTAAAGGGAAAGGCGATCCCGAACTGCCGTCTTCATACCGCCCGCTCTGTATACTTGATACTGCTGGGAAAGTGCTCGAAAAGCTCATCAGAAGTAGACTCGCTGAAGCGATACGCGCTGCCGGAGATTTATCTCCCCGGCAGTTTGGTTTTAGAGCAGGGAGATCGACAATTGATGCTGTCATGCAGGTCGTGGACGCCGTTCGACGAGCAGAGGCACATAGCCGCCGAACTCGACGGGTGGTGCTCCTCGTAACGCTTGACGTCAGAAACGCCTTCAATTCCGTAAGATGGAAAGACATTCTAGGCACACTAGACAATACCTTCAACGTGCCGAACTATCTCTTACGGATTTTGAGGGACTATCTGAGGAACCGCTCCCTGCTCTATGAGACACTAGAGGGTCAAAGGTGGATGGAGGTCACGTCGGGGGTAGCACAGGGATCCATCCTAGGGCCGGACCTCTGGAACGCTACCTATGACAGTCTGCTTAAACTCGACATGCCAGAAGAGTCGCGCCTGGTCGGCTACGCAGATGATGTCGCAGCGCTTGTTGCTGGACGCACTGTCGAACAGGCGCAAAGCAGACTCGGCATATTGATGCGACGGGTAAGCGGATGGATGACTACTCATGGTTTCAACCTTGCACTGGAAAAAACCGAAGTAGTCATCCTGACTAAGAAGAGAATTCCGACCCTGCGTCCCATATCGTTCGGCGAGTCGATAATCGAGTCAAAATCAGCGGTAAAGTACCTCGGGTTGACTCTTGACTCAAAGATGAGCTTTTCTGAGCAAATCCAAGCAGCAGCGAACAAGGCTGCGGCTGGAGTTTCGGCGTTAAGTAGGTTAATGGCAAACATTGGGGGTCCTACGTCTAGTAGGCGACGTCTCCTGATGAGCTCAACGCAGTCTGCCCTGCTCTACGGCGCAGAGGTATGGGCTGGCGCTCTTGACAAGGAGGTATATCGTAGACGCCTCGCGCAAGTACAGAGACGGGGAGCTTTACGGGTGGCGTCTGCGTACCGCACAGTCTCTGAACCGGCCGTGATGGTGATCGCGGGAGTTATCCCCGTTGCCCTTCTTGCTAGGGAGCGTCAGGCCATATACAAGCGCAAGGGAGATGAGCCAAGGGAGGTGGTTGCTCGCGAAGAACGGCAACACACTCTAGACGAGTGGCAGCTCTCTTGGCAAAATGAAACTAGAGGCAGATGGACTGCGCGGCTCATCGGCAACTTAGGTGCGTGGCTGAATCGGAAGCATGGTGAGACTGACTATTTCCTTACCCAATTTTTAAGTGGGCATGGAAATTTTCAGTCTTACCTGCACAAGATTGGAAAGGCGCGTTCTCCGCATTGTGTGTTTTGCAATGGAGTTGTAGACGATGCCCACCACACTTTTTTTTCTTGTGGAAGGTGGGATGGGGTTCGTCAGCAGCTCTATTTAAACACAGGGGATCTCTCTCCAGACAACATTGTGGAAGAGATGCTGAGGACTGCTGACAGGTGGAACCGTGTTGCCCATTACGTTCGGGCCCTTCTCGTTGCTAAGAAGATAGAACTCGACCGGTGGAGGAGCCGGATGACAGGGGGTTCCTTGAACTGACAGTTCCCTTCCTCCTCTCCCCTCCCGTTGGTGAAAGGAATTCCCTGATTTGAAGGCTCCGCAAGGCGGGAGAGTTCGGGGGCTGGCCCGAAGTAATGTGACAAACGGTTCCAGGCTAGCTCTCTGACGATGGGGAGGTGTTTAGTTGGTAGTCCGACAACGTACCGAATCGGGAGTCCAACACTGTGTGCGTAAATGCATTCACCTACCCTACCCCAAAAAAAAAAAAAAAAAAAAAAAAAAAAAAAAATAAATTCCTAAAGTTCAATTCTCACCTTAAGCTGGCTATTAGTAAGGCACGCTGTGCTTTGGGTAGAATCTACTTTCTTCTTCGTAAGAATGTAGGTCTAATCACCAAAACCAAACCTACTCTATATAAAACCTTGATGCCATCATATGCTATGGAGCCTCCATGTGGATCACATACTCATCGGAAGCCATGGAAAAGTGTATGACCTTCGAACGCCGGATATTAAGGCGCTTATAATTGGAAACTAAAAAGTGAGCTGAAGTATTATATATCGGCGAGTAAATGTCAGCCCACTTAGAGAATTTGTTCTTAATTCCATGGAAAGGTTTCTCGAAAGAATGAAAAACCATCCAAATCCTTACATTAAAAGATATTATCAGCAGGGTAAAATAATTCCATTGGCCAAATTTTTTCGGCCCTGCAAAATATTGAATTCCACCCTTAAATACCCAAATTTTTTCTCTCTTTGACACTCCTTGCCCGGTGGGAGTACATAAAGGATAAGCACGGGAAATGTAATGTGCTAATTCTAGAAAATAGTTTTCAAGTAATCATGTTAGGTAATGTTAGCGTAAGTAAGTAGTTTTAAACCTTCTCGCGCCTTTAGAACGGGCGGACTTTTTAAATTTTGTGTGGAACAAAACCTTATTAAAATCGGTTCAATGTCTGTCTGTCCGTCCGTCTGTCGCACCTGATTTATTCGGAAACGGCTGAACAGATTGTCACGAAATTTGGTGAGAAGATGTTGTCTTTATATGCATCGAGTGGCGCCATGTGTTGAGTTTTAAGGGGCTTTCCATACATGCAAAGGGGGGTATACATTTGTCTTCACCGAATATGGTCATGTAGGATATCAAATGAAAGGGCCGGGGATTAGTACTTTTCGAAACTAATATTTTTGATATTGGGTGAAACATAGGGTCGATAGGGCTCAAAATATGTGCACAATTTTCCAACTGTACGAAATCTGAGCCTCAAAATACATCGTGTTCCGATATCTACACAAAAAAAGTTAATAACAGTATATTATCACGTTTTAGAAATTTTCCGCAAACCCCCATTAAGTTCATCCCAGGAGTACAAAATTTGACATGAGCATAGGAGATAATATAGGTCATAATTCAGAAAAGTTTGAAGACAATTTGACTATTATTAACAAAGTTATAGAAGGTCAAAGTTTCCCATTTTAAGTAAATTTATGACACTACGACGTGTACGACGTCATCATTATATAATCATAATTTCCCTTCTTGGTTTTTTTTAGTTATTGGCTATCAGTGTCAATTACTCGAGGTAGACATGTGTATGTATATGTATGTGCTAATAAAGCTTGCAGGTAGTAACTAATATAATAGACTGGTTACCAGCAGTTTTTAATTTACGTACATTATATATATATGTATGCTTTTCTTCACGGAGTAAAGTGGAAATGCGTGAAGATGTATGTTTATTCAGGATGAATACAGTATTTATGTCGTTGGTCTGTATGTACAAGTGTTCTTGGAGTTTGGTATTATATAACGGAATATTTTGAATTTTTAGTTATATACGAATGGGAAATCGTGCATAGAGCGTTACTCACATAAAGCGAACACAAAACCTTTATATCCGAAACGTATTCCGGTATTCCGGTATTGATTCTAAGTAAAAAAAGTTTTAAAAAAATTTTAACAGCGATGTAATAAACACAGAAAATAAAGCAAAATACAGAGAAGGTCATGTTGATCGAACAAAAGTTATAGCGACACATTTGAAAAAAGTTAAGATCATTTTCTTTTAGCTAACCATAAATTTAAGATAAATCGTGTCTAGATGTAAAGTGGTAAATATCAGAATACCACAAACATTCCGTTAGACACTATCCGCAAAATTAATAAGCGCATACATACATACATACACATGTCTGTCTCCAGTAAGTCATACTGATATACAAATAACTAAAAACAGCCACTAAAGGAAGACTAAAATGTCCCCATGGACCCCGTCGTGCATATGAGTCCACTTTATATGATGATGACGTCATACACCTCTTAGAATGCAATAAATTTACGTGAAATGTAAAACTTTGACCTTCTATAATATTTTTGTTAATAGTATTGGGATTTCATTCAAACTTCTTAAAGTTATGCACAATGGAGGGCGAGTTCCAGGTGGCGACAAATGAAAAGCGTTGCAAAAATAACAGCAAACCGGCTCCAGAAGAAATAGAGTGGGAATACGAAGATACGTCGGCGACCGAATCAGCAACCACATCAGGTGGTGGTTCCGACGCTACTATTAAGGGTGGAACATCATCCTCCTCCATTAGGGAGAACCAAGAAATTGTAGCCTTGAAGAACAAGAATCCGACCCTTCTCTGCAAAATATAGGGGGGGGGGGGCGACAAGAACATGTCCCTGTAAGTGCTTGTCCGTGGACCGCAGGCGATGATTGTTTCTCTTGATTCAACTATCCGCACAACTTTCGGATGATCGTAAGGCGGGATCAACCAAAATGGACATCACGTCAGCCGGCCCGACCAAGCCGGGAAGTAACCATTATCGTCCAAGGGGCAACAACAACAAGCACTTCGGAGGAAGCACGTAAAATTCCTCGAATAGTAGTTGTAGAGCCCGCGGAAAACTTCAGAGCCACCCAGAAAATCATATCTAACTCCGTCATCCAAAATTTCTTGGTCATGAAATCATGAGGTTCCTACCACCAACAATAATAATCGTCGCTACAACAATCCATATTAGATCAGGGCCTTGAAGTGTGTTAGTAACGGTACACTACAGGATACCCTATAGGAGGCAATGTGGTCAGGATTGCGCTCGCGCGAGATTATTACCCTGATTTGACTCAGGTACTCATTCACAGCTGAGTCGACTGGTATCCGACGTCAAATCACGATACAAATCCCATTGCCACCAATAAGATTTGAACCGCGACCTTCCGTACGACAACCTTGTGCTCTAAACACTCAGCTACCCGGACACCAAGTCCTCTGTAAAAATAAGGAGGACTACTCCGCGACCAAAGACATTCTGGTGACGAGTTCTTCACGTATACACACCTTTCGGAGAAAACTACGTCGTTTGTGATTTGTGGGCTAGACCACACATACACCCCGCAGAAGATTTTCGATGACCTAAAGGCTCGAGGCACCTCTAGTGCCTCTCGCTACAGCGAAGGCTAGAATGAGCCTCTGGATTGTTATCTTTGACACCTCTTTTGAGATTTAGGATCTCACACCAACAAAAGCGGTAAACCATACTTTGGTCCGCTTAGAGTGGATCATCAACAAGCAAATTCTGCAGTACGATATGCGGTATTGAACTGCCAACTCCAATATCGCTGCATCAAATGTGACGACATACAGGGCCAGGTGAGTTCGCCAAGACTGTGTGTGTGTGAAATGCGGGGCAAGCGACGACCCCGCCAACTACCGCAAGAGCCCTCACTTTATCAAAGATATGACGAGGAGGAACGCCCACAATTGAGCCCCTCCATCCCGGACCAACTCGATTCAACCCAACAAATCTCGCGCGATATCAACGCCCCCTTTCACTCAGCCATCTGCTTCTGTCTTCTAGGTCCTCCACAGCGGCAATCCAAACGTACCAACTTTTCGATCACCCACCATCCTGACTATCCCTGATTTTCGACAATTTACTGAACAATCACGACTGTTTATGACGGTGCTCAACACGATGATAAACCTCTTGGCATCTAATCATGAATATTAGGGTCATTAGGGTCACGTCAATTAACATCAACTTTTTAGTCGGTCGAGTTCGTAGGAACGAATTTCAGCTGTTTATCGGCAGGCACAACTCGCAAACAGTGTTTTTGTATGAAACCAGGCTGCACTACAGTCATAGTGCCGCATTTTCTAATTTTAACCTCTTTGGAGCTGCCATACAACATCTTAATCAAATCCTAGCACATCTCACCAGAAGCACTGCAATATTAGCCTTCGACAAGTTCCTCACCACCCAACTTTTCCTTCCACCTAATTCCCTTAAATCACTAAAGGTAACTATCGATTCTATTGAAGCCACATCCGGCTCCATCTACGTCGTTTCCCTTTATTATCCTAATCAACGTTTCGACCCGATCGATCTCTCTACCATCAGATCCTTCTGCTGAACGCCTACTTTCCCGCCAGCTGGAAATATGCTCAAATCATTCCCACCCCTAAAAAGCATGAAAATCCTCTTCTTCCTGATAGCTACAGACTTATCTCTATCCTCTCAACCTTCGTAAAAATCTTCGAGAGGACCATCATACTCACCATCGAGAAGCATTGTAATAATAACAATGCTATCCAAGATTTCCAGCTCGCCAATCGAACAGGTCAATCGGTGGAACATGCCCTGATAGTCCTCAAAACCGATATCTTGCTCGGGGTTTATCGCAAGACACCTACAATAGCTTGTCTCCTTGACATAAGGAAAGTTAGTAAGTTAGTAAGAAAGGGCAATACGGGTTAGTCTATAAGCTCAATAACGTTTTAAATTTCGATCCGCCCCTCTGCAAATTAATTTTTAACTTTTAGATGATCAGTAACAGCCCTCTCCTCCCTATACCAGCCCTGCTGGCATCTTACAAGGGTCCGTCCTTTCTGCAACTCTTTTCTCGTACTTCACAGTAGATGTTCCCAAACTAGCTCCTAACTGTAATTCCATCAAAATCCTTCAATATGTGGATGACCTCATAGTTTACAAATGGACGAAGGACATAGTATGCAGGCAAGCCCGTCTGAATTCACATTTAGATTAGCTGATAGAAAAGAGGCCTCAATCCCCAAAAGTGCTAAACGTCTTTCGCGGCAATGGATTGAGGATTACTCCGAGAATGACTTCTGACATCAAAAACCTGTCTCTCCGCACCAATTCGATTCCCATTCCCAACGTTAAACATGCCGTCCATTTTGACGTCACCGTCACCTCTATTTTATCCAAAATTCCTCATGTTAGCCAGGTACTAAACTGTCTAAATGGTGCCTTCAAATACCTATATCTCATCCTTCGGGTTAATAAACCCACTCCACCAAAGGTAACAATTTTCTGCTATAAACAGTTGATGACATCTTTGACTATTTTCGAATTCATCTTTTGGACGGATATCTCCTTTAGACAAATGGAGGGACTACGTTTCAAGGAAAGGCAAATTCTCCGCCACTATACCAGCATATTAAAAAACGACGATGGTTCAAAGTACATATCCAAACAGATCCTCTATGACACTTCCGAACGTCGCGTATCGATGCCGTTGTGGCCAGGTATGTAGTCAAATTCCTAGAAAGGCGTCAGTCACAGCCCAACCCACTAGTTGCCGAATGTCTGTGGATTCAAATCAGCGAGGAAAATTTCATCCACAAGAATCTTGTAACTCTCAGCACTGGTCCCCACCACCACTCGCAACAAGTGCCTCCTTTCAAGCAAAACAGCTCATGCCGTTCCTAATCCACTTCCCTTTCCATCTTCAAATCCTATCCCATTTCTTACCTTTCACCTTTTCATATTTCATTCAAATTTTTAATCCCATCTGAGCTCTGAAAAGCAAAAATCAATACTGTGGCGCAATGAGTTTTTCAATCAGGTTATTGAGGAAGGTAGAAGAACATCTGACTAGCAAGAAACCACGACCATTCCAACATGCAAAAAGAAAGGTAGTCCCGCAGAATGTACAAAAAACATTCCGATCTGCTGTCCCAGATCTTGGAGATTTTAAAACGCATTCTTGATAACCGTATTCGTGACATCGTTCAAATAACTGTGAATCAAGTCGGGTTTGACAAGAACTTCGGAACTACTGACACAATACGCACTACTCAGTTACTCGTAGAGAAACACCGTAGGAAGCAACTCCCTCTTTACATTGCATTTCTGGATCTAGGGAAGGCGTTTGACTGGTACGCCGGATTAAATTGCTCCACCATGATCAGAAGTTCGAAGTGTAATGGGTAGAACAAAACTGCTTCACGTCTTTGCGGTGTTCATCAATTAAGCGCGCCAAGAAGCCTATATACAGAAGAGACAACTCCCAGCGCATTCTTTGAAATTTTATCGCGAAGGAAAATCCTTGTATTCGACCGTGATGGGAGCTGCGTGCCTAAAGGCTGGGCTTAGCGCTGTATATGCGGCGCCCATGTTTTTGGGAGTACATAGCTGCGATTTGCTGTGAGCACGTAGCATCTATCATAACTACATATGAACATTTCACAATTGTTTATGACTTACCACATCGCAACGGGAACCAAAGGTAGAGTTTCCTTAAGGATTAATTTCGGATTAATGGTAATGGACTTGATTGGAATCACTGAACGAATAATCCTTCAAAATTCCTCTATAGGAAGCTTGGTGGAAACAAATATTCTCGGCAATTGATCCATGTTTGCTCTCCTAGGAAGTGAGGAGCAAATAAGTAAATGCATCCAAGATCAATCTTTCGGATAAGATGAGGAAACACAGACAAGAAAACTATCTAGGCAACAGCGACACTCCAATAAAACAGGGGTCTCAGGTCACTTATCTACCTCGTCCCTACCCGAAATGCGCACAATGAGATTCTGTGCCCCTTTACTATTCGAGTTGCTTTCCCTGTCTATAGTGTTGTTGAAGCGCCCTCTTACCACTCCTCTTGGTTCTTTTATGAATATTCAACGTCCAGGACCCTACATACTCCAATATGCAGATGATGATTTCTTAGCGTCTAACAGCAAAGCTGATCTCGAACAACTTGTTCAAAGATGCAACACGGTATCAAATTAATCTGAACAAAGCAGAATTTTTGACGACTGATCCGCGATGGATATGTAGTTTCACCGATCCTGGAAGAATTGCGGGAGAAGCGAAGTCATGTAATCCGCGAAACCAACCAACTTGATATGCTAGATAGTGATTTGAAAGTCTCCGGACTGCATCCAGATCAGGCCTTTGACAAAGTCGAATGGTGTAACGTAAGTACACCCGATAAAGAAGAGACAGAGAAGGACCGTCAGGCCAAACGGTTTGTAATAGTCACCTATTGTTATATAGTTAAGTTAGATAACTAGAAATAAGAAATAGAAGACATGGAATTAGTCAAGCTCTAGAAGTAGAACAATACTAGTCGGGCATGAGCACATTACGAATATAATTAAATGTTACATAATTATGTGTGAATAAAACGTTTTTATAAAATTTATAGGATCGGTTTCTGTTGAACACTACACCGTCCAGTGATGCGCATCCACGGGGAGAGTGTGCACAATTCGTTCTAGTGTGAACAATTCCGCATGTGGAAGGATTCCGATTACGGAAGTCTCGGTGATTACCGTTGGGTGACTTTGAAAATTCTAGGTTTTTACAAAATAATAACCAATCTGAGTATGATAGTCTCGGTATTCACTCGGAACATTATTATAGAAGCATTTGGTTCAGCATTTAAAAAATTGCACAAAAGAAATAAATTCTAAGAGCCAAATAAAAAGAGGTTGAAAATGAAGTGTGTCGTTTAAAATTAATTCATGATTGACTTCTGTAAATACACCATAAGCTGGCGCCTGAAAGGAACTAGAAATTTGGCCAAAGTGATCCCATATGTTGCCCGTGCTAATTGCAGCGGAACTAGTTGTCTGCATGTGCCCTCGTCGGCAGGTTCAGAAGGGAAATGGGTATCGTAAATTTAAGATCTCAGCACTCGCCTAGAGTTTCGTATTGGGGAATTGATTAATAAATTACACTCGCACCCACTCACACTCTAGCCATAATGGAACATTACTTTAATGGTTGAATTGAACTCGTGGTTGCACTATGAATTAGCCAACCGTCTTACTTAATAGTGCTACTTACTTGGTACAGCGTCTAAATTGCTTTCCTTGCTACTCAGAAGTCATACAAAAGTATTATGAATCCACCTGCACCATTTTAAATAAAATTCCCAAGATTGTAGATACTTAACATTAGTGCATACTTCCAGCAACAATATTTTTGTCAAGTTGGTGCAACGGAAGAAAATAATTAGCTTTCGGTTATTAAAAATAATTGCAGCACCATTCATAGTGTGGATAATTTGCAGTTGTTTAATAAGTAATGAATTGCGTTACCGAAAATGAAGAAACCGCACCAACATTATGTTTCTACAAATAAATAAATGTAATCTGAACTGATGGATGCCGGAGACTGCATACGCACTTGCTTTTAATGATTGCACAAAGTTATTTGGATCAAAGTATTATTCCAACGATTTACATATTGAAACAGTATTGCATCTTCATGAAACGTTAATATCATTTACCTCAAGTGTAAGATACGTGCACATCTGAGGTACTCGCATCTGCGATTTGATCACGCCGATTGCTTCACTCCTTGGATTTGGTAGTGCTAATACCGCGGTGGGCGCTCTGCTCTTTAACCGGAAAAGTTGCAATACATCTTCTTACTTTTGAAATTATGCACCAGAAGTAGAAATGAGTATTAACCAAGCTGCATCATAGCCGTAGCCAGTTGCACCAGTCTCTGTTTTGGCTCCTATTGTACTTGCTAAAAATTCATTGGAGAGGTCACAGATTTGTTTGACCTTAGAGGACAAACTAGGAAGTCGATTACAAGTTCTGGGCTCTGACTATGTGGGTTAATCGAGTTATAATTTATTTAAATAGTGTTAATGGACTTTGTTTTTCTAAATGAAAATATAAAAAGCAAATGGTAACATACTTTTTAATAAAAATTCGAATCTACTCGATTTTATTCTTTCTTAAGCCAATCTTATGCACTTATGAAAGTAGACATAATTGCTAGAAACTTAAATTTTATAATTGCTAATTTTATTGGATGGACTGCAAAACCTTTAACAGTTAGTTTACAAATTGTTTATGTAGGTTGCAGGTGAACACTTGTTCGCTTGAGTAATTATTTTATTTACATATTCATATTACCATTGAAATAAAGACCACTATAAATAATAGTTGGCGAAAAGCGTTAGAAAATAAATAAATTCAAATAATGTTAAAACGTTTCTTGCACAATTATCATTATGCTAACATGGATATTTGGTGTTTTTCTAATTTTCTTTTAATTTTGACCTTTTGTTGATGCTAAATTCACTACTTTGCAGAATATGTATAACATCCGTTCCAATAAATAAATCAACCTTCTTGGGTCTCAAATGAAATATTCATCAAGGACTGGTTCTTGCCCTCATTTAATAATTGGATTTTACTTAACATTAATTATGTTAGGAATAGCCACAAAATTTAGAGTTGAAAAGAGGTTTTTAGATTGAAAACTTATTCATTTATATTAGTCAATTATACCTAAAACGAAGAGTCATAATCTGAATCTAAGCATAATTCTCCTCTCAACTGACGATAATATGGACTGATTTTTGGAATGCGATTATTGGTTCTTGAGATGGGGTAAAAATGATCTTTTTTTAGCAGGTGCCCACTATTCTAATTAGTAACAAGGGTTTCGCTGGCTATCGCTGTAGGTACAGTATTTACCGACATTTCAAGACATCACCATCATCATCAACCAAATCTTCCCTCACTTCACCTTTGTTAATGTGATGAGATTTGAAAGACAACCTTGAAGCCCCCCCCCCCCTGCAAAATTATTTGGTTTTCTTTCCTTCGAATGGTCTTCCATTTTTCACTACAGTTTTTTCGATTATTCTAAAAAAAACCCCTATTTTATCGCGTACGATACTGAAATTTTTGCCTATTTTGGCCACTGATGATTTATAGACACCGACAATTGCTGCATAGCGAAAGGAACACAATTATATACTCTCTTTTCTGCCTTAATATCTCCATTATTATCTATTTCTTGAAGGTGACAACATATTTTGATTTTTTTTGACAATTAAAAAGCGGGTGACATAGTAATTTTTCTCACAAGAGTTCTCGTAATCTCTGTTTTTGCCCACTCGAGCCCAGCTGCTGACTCTCTTATACATTTCTTTATCGTTTAGTTACGCAGTACACTGGTCACCTTTACTATAGTGAGCAGGATTGAAATCCGAACACTGCCATTCGAAATACAGAAGTGCTCAGTAAGGGGGTAAATGAAGTTGTATGTGTTTGGTTTTTTTTACAAGAACGTAACGTACAGGCTGTTGGATATTTAGGGGAGAAAATCAACAAAAGGAAAAAATAAATCAAATAAATCTCTTGCTGAAGGCGAATTACAAAAAAAAAACTCCATTTTTGAAGACAGCATTAAAATCCGGACAGAGCTAAAAAATCGCAATAATGGCATCAAAAACTCATAAAATTACTAGCTAATACTTTGTATGGAAACTTTTAGCATCACATACAGCCTCCGCTGGCCAGTAAATTGATTCAGCATGTTTGACAAATATCCAATTTCTCTGTGCAAGCATACAGATTTTTTAAAGTTTTTTTTTTAAATAAAAACCCCCTTATGTTCTTCCTAGGAGTACCAGCATAGAGGACAATGTTTCGAAAACGCATGCCAAGTTTCATAGAAAAACGGCAATAAGCGCCAAGTTATAGCAGATCAAATTATCATTTTTTCGCGAATTTACTGGATCTGAATCCATGTAAATAAGATTCTGACAACATAATGAATGAGAATAATTGACATTCGAGCCAAATATGAATATGTGCCCAAAAAGTAAAATAGGTCACATTCTCAGAACCTATCCAACCGAAAAATCTGAAAAGAATCAATCAATTAATCAGTCAATGGTGCATGAAATCCAGGCCTGAAAATACATTCCATTACATTGCACACATAAAGTTAATAATAGTAAGCTACCATATTTTTGAAATTTACTTGCAAACCCTTAAGTTCATCCTTGAAGTACAATATAGCAATATAGGAGATAATATAAGACATAATTGTGGGAGGTTTGAACGCAATCTAACTATTGCTAACAAATTTATAGAAGGTCAAAATTTTGCATTTCACAGTCCTTATTACCAATCGCAGGAAAAATAACACTGTCAAAATCCGGGTTGGTAATCACCGCGGTCGTTTCAAAATCGATCATTAGATACCTGGGAGTAATGATCGATGCCAAGTTGAGCTTCAAGAGGCACCTGGACTGTGCGCGCGAAAAGGCAGCAAAGGCTAGTTCATCTCTAGCAAGGATAATGCCAAATATTGAAGGGCCACAATTGAGTCACCAGCTGCTTATCGCAGGGGTGGTGGAATCCATCCTGCTATACGCGGCATTCTGTGTCATCGCGGGAATGATTCCCTTGGCTCTTCTGGCAAATGAGGAACACTGTCTCTATCGGAGAAGGAGGGTGAATCCGGCCGAAGTGACTACGGGCTTCCTAAAAGCCACTAGGAAGGAGCTGTGCAGGAGATGGCAGCAACGGTGGGATAATTCCGAAATGGGCCGCTGAACCCATGTACTGATCCCGTGTATTGAGAGTTGAGTCGAGCGCAAGCATGAAGAAGTAAATTACCACCTAACGCAGTTCCTTACGGGGCACGGTGGATACAAGATGTGCTTGCATTGCGTCAGATTGGATGAGTCTCCAGACTGTCCCGAATGCTCCGCTGCGGCCGAGGACCCGGAGAATGTTATGTTCCACTGTCCGAGATTCGCGAATGAAAGAAGGAATTTAAACGATGTCCTCAACGCAGTTATCGGACCCCATACATAATTTCGTGGAGGAGATGCTGAGGCCCGCAGCAAACTGGAGTGCGATAAGCGGAACAGTAACTGCAATACAGGAGAAGCTGAAGGAACTGCAACCTCGCGGAGCAGCGTCTTGTTAAGATTTCCATCTCCACCCATTAAAAAAAACCAGCCGCTTTTAAATTACGTACATATATGTATGCTTTTGGGCGCAGAGTAGAGTGGAAATGCGTGAAGATACGTTAGACTAATTTTGATACGTACATATGTGTATATATATATGCATCGGCATGCGGTAATTGGCAAGGTTTGTTTATTTAGGATGAACACAATATGGGTCTTTGATATATATGTACATATGTGTATGTTAATAATAATCGTTGGCGCAACAATCCATATTGGATCAGGGCCTTGAAGTGTGTTGTAGCACTTCATTAAAGACCGTAACGGTACACTATAGTACACTGTAGGAGGCAATGTGGTCAGCATTGCGCTCGCCCGAGATTATTACCCTGATTTGACTCAGGTACTCATTCACAGCTGAGTCGACTGGTATCCGACGTCAAACCACGATACAAATCCCACTGCCACCAGTAAGATTTGAACCACGACCTTCCGTATGATAGCCTTGTGCTCTAACCACTCAGCTAACCGGACACATGTGTATCTTATAGGGTAGGGTACTTTGCAGAGTAAGTTATGTGTGTAAATAGCTGCTGACGCAGTTCAATTTTAAATTATTATGCAAGTGCAACTGCCAGACACTCAAAATTCATCACATAGGGAAACACGAAACCTTTTATACCTGAAAATTTAAATGTAGATCTTCACATCTATATCCCTCTCTATGAATATCAAATTACCCACTTTGGGCTCCTTACTGCTCTACACCATAACACATCCGTGGAGGGGAATATCAATGGGAATATGTACATGGAAATTTAAAATAAAATCTTGCCAGAAATGGACAATGACTCGAAACATGAAGCGTAAAAAACATGCTACAAACCTACTCAAAACCTCTCTAAAATTCCCGGACTGCAATATTATTGAGAATTTGCAAGATTATGTCTACAATAGGGTTTGCGAAGGTCACATTTTGAGCAAAAAATACTAGATGGAACAAAACCACGTGGTGGCACCGGGAAACGCTGTATCGATTGGCTTGCCGCCGTGATGCAGTAGGCGAATGCTCCAAGGCTTAATTAGGGCGATCAGACCCGAGTCTGCACGGGGACTCATCTGTAGTGGCTTCGGCCACGAAACCTTACCAGGGGTATACTGGTACCATGGGAACCGGGGTAGCTCCTGGACTCATATACTTCGGGAGAATTCCTCTCGTATATGAGTAAAGCTCGGTTGTTTGCGGTTGGCCCCTTAGTGGGAGCTTCATGGGGGCTGCTGGTGATGCTCAAGCGAGAAGAGACCTTCGGGCCTCGGCGTGGTGTGCTGGTGGTGGTGTTTCAACACGGGTGCCGTACTCCTTAGTTCGGTAGAGGTTTAGGTAGGTCTTGCATCCACCAGTATGAATGTTAAGCCATGTACTTGCATAGACTGGTACCATTGTGGCTTGTCACAGCGGGGCTCTGATTGTGGTCCCAAAATCAATCCGTGTCTTAAGAAGACCGTAGGATTAAGTCTCCACGCCAGGTATCTACGTTAAAACCCCAAGGACTTAACTGTATATACATATTGGTAAGCTTTCTATAGAGTTCGCTCATTACTACAATTTGCACCTGCAATTCGTCGCTGGTCTGTAAAATGAATATCTGGGCGACTATACAATTTAACGGTGCAATGGTCAAGTTAATTGAATGTCAGCATCTCCTTCTCATTATTCGCGGCTTAGATACCGCTTGGTCATGGATTTTTGTTTTCGTCTTTGTACTGTAGGCTGATCACTTGTACAGCAGTAAGGATAATAGAACTGAAGCAGCACAGTCAGCACAGTCATCAAATAGGAAATATTAAATGCCATCATGAAAAATAGACAATTTTTAATTTGAATCGACCTTACTTTTTCGCGGCAGTTAATAATAGTATCTAGTGTCAATCGAGAATACACTTCGTCCTGTAGTACTATCATATCCCTGTGGTAGTTATAACATAGTGTGCCTATCATACAGAAATGTTGGGATGTTTCCTATTTTTTAGGTGACTTAGGCTTGCATTTGGCATTAGCTATACCCCCACGGATGCCGTTTAACTCTGCGCAAGAGCCTCAGTGAAACAAAAATAAAATGCTGAGATCAGGGAAAGATAAATAAAGTATAATTGGAGTTATTCTACTATGCTAAATCCTACCTGATCTCTCTAGGTGACAGGTCTCGCGACAAGCCCACCAAGAAAATGCATCCAATGTCGTTAAAAATAATATGACCGGATTGAGAAACAAGCCTCGGAAAATGCTAGGGCGTCCACCTCAGTAGACACGGCAGGAAGGGCCCTGGTCTTCTCGAGAAATGGGCAAGGGTTCTTGACGCATGGACGGTGTCAGGACGTAAGTAAGTTAGTCCGAGCAAAATAGTGAGCCGATTCCGCTTGCGAATTGGACAAAGGCTGAAGAAAAAAAAGGTATGCTTATATGTATATTAATGTTTTTATTACTTTTTTTTAGGTTGAAATAATTGAAAAATTATTAATAGACCAGTTTTCGGTTGAAATATGAGTAGCATGAATGATATCAACCCAGACAATAAATGCCGTTTGAAAAAAATTATTATCCAGTGCGGCGTCGGAACGTGCCGTGTCGAAACCACATGAATCCGCAGTAGTGATATAGGGATTGTTCCCTAAGAGAGTAGGAAAAGATTGGTAGGGAGTATTAAAAGGGTCCGTCTGGTATTTTTGCTTTTTTTTTCAAAAAATCGATTTTTTGAAAACATTCGAAATTGTATCAGGCCAGCATACCTCGATGACATGCTGTTGGCAAATGTTTATGAAAACTTGGAGTTTTTGAGTAACTGTGAGGGTCACTTTCCATTAGCATGGAAGCAGCACAACAGAAAGAGGATTAGCGCAGAACAGTCTCAACTTGATATTGAGATGTTGGGCAAGCAGCGAAAGCGAATCTAGCGTTGTTAATGCGTCGAGTGTCAGTAAGTTTGGTGCTACCGTTGGCAGAAGCAACGCTTCCTAGGTATACGAATTGATCACTGCCTTGATCTTCTGTCCATTAACACGTCGAAAAGGTTTTTGTTCTTATTGAAGCGTTGTTTTCTACCTCGGTCGATTTTACCTTCCGTTAATATTGTTTCCAAGTTGCCTATGGTTTTTAATTTAAAGATCAAGTTTTTAGTAAGTATTTTATTATCTGAATCTTGATGAGTCCGTTTGAAATAATTTAGCCAATAAATTAGTTTCTTTTACCTCTACAATAATTGGCATAATGTCTTCTTCCGTAAGGGTTCATGCTCATTTTCTTCACTTTTCTCTTGTTCATACAGATGGTAGTGTGCACCTGGGTAAAGAATGCATTTTGTTGAAAGTGTCGAGGAGGAACATTATAGCTGAGAATTTTGGTCCGTTTTGTCTAGATGGTCCTCCGTTTAGGCTTTGTTAAACTTTTCACTTATTTTTTATGTAAAGATAGCAACAGGACCTCTCACCTCATCTACATTAGACTGAATCCAGGCTCTTTTTTCAATCTGCCATGATGATATCCAAATATACCCCGCCATAACTTTTTAGGGGCGAGCGGTGACCGCCGTAATTTTTCAACAGAGTTGAAGAAAAAGAACCTTTTCTTTCTTCGCCTATGCCTTTTTTCGCCTCTGAGGAAAGGGGTTAAAAATAAAACCCTACCGTTGTGTCATTAAAACAGCTACACTTTGAACTGGAATGACCCTTTAAGTGAGTGATTACCGTCCCAATGCTTTAACAATGTTAGACAGGCGGCTTCAATCTTCCTTTTATATGTATGCGTTCACCATCCTCTCCTCCTCCTATTGACGCGAAATTATAAGCTCTTATGCATTGAGTGTATAACAACATTTTGCATTGGGTTCAGAATGGGTTCTCATACATAAAAAAAGAGGGAGTACAATTCTTCTTTATTTAATATACCATATCAGGTATAAAATGGAAGGACTATACACTTTGTGAAGCAGTTTTAATATAGGTTGTTAATTAAGAGAAAGTACTCCGGTCCCGATATCTAATCACACAAAGTTAAAAGTAGTATGTAATAATCTTTAGCTTTATAAGGTACATCCCCAAATTCAATCTAGAATTGTTTATTCCATTTTGCAATAATATACATAATAGCATTTGGTACAAAATTGAAAAGTTCGGTGAAAATCCTACCAGTAGCTTATTATAATCGTGTCTATGTTTGAATTTGCTGCACACAGCCTGCATATGAAGCTTCCTCGAAAACAACTGAACCTATTGGGACAATTCTGCTAAAATTGGAAGGTATTAGTTGGCGCTCCGAGGATACTCTGAAAGTACAGTGACTTTTATCATAATTTGATGAGTTTCGTGCGAATCCTGCTACAATTAACAAAGTTAAAGTAGGTCAAAGCTCTGCCTTTCTTGTGCATTTGCTGCACCCTAAAATATTATCGAAATTTGTCATTTTAAAGTGAAAAGCACGGCTTTCTCAATAGGTTGACGACGAAGAAGAGCATTGCTCCGCCTGCTGCAGCTGTTTCCTCACAATCTGTGGCGACCACTTCAGTATGTTCATGTAGACAGCGGATGAAATGGACTGAGGATACGAACCTCTTTATCATCCGCTCTTACTACGAAATAACGGCGGGTGCAGGTATAACATCTTACCGTTCCTTGTTATACCAGAGATTCATCGAGCGTTTCCCGCAATTCGCGCACGAGAATTTGCAGCGAGTCGCAGACTAGTACCGCTTTATAACTAGCAGCGACGCAATCCCCGCCATCATCTGGGAACATGTTCGATTTGAGGTCATCGCGGAAATTGGTGACTGAGAGTCGAGGGGGGGAGGGGCGGGGGCAGAGGCGGCGGCAACAACAACACCTTCTCTGCAGGCAACAGTTTCAGTACTCGCCGAAGCACTCTTCTCCACCGTGCAGCTGAAGTTTCCGCTGAGGTTCGGGACGAATTCCATAGAGCGTGTGTAGAATTTTTGGAAATGGATCCTTTGCATAGACCAGGTATTGTCAGGCCAGGATGTGCCAGGATCCACCATGGAAAATTGGTCTGGAACGTTGGAGGAATTCACTAAGGCAGGGCATTGCTGGGCTGATTCAAATCAGCACTGACAATGCCAGCAGACGGGTGAGAAATAAAGTGCATAGTGTTTACAGGAACTATGTCATATAATATAATTGAAGTGAGCTTTGGTGGTTAACCGCCCAGTATGTTGAATATGCTGAGTGGATCACCGCCGAAGGCACCCGTCATGTCACTACGCCTGGTATGACTATATTACCGAAGAGGAAGTTCGACAAGCCAGAAGCTGCTCGAAGAACTGGAAGGGCGCTGGTCTGGATCGAGTGCATAATTTCTGGCACAAGAAATTTACCAGTGCACATAGTCGTATATAGCATCAGGTCACTGCGGGAATTACCTATCTTATCCCTAAGAAGGACGCGGTGCAAGACCCCGCAGATGCAAGACCGATTACTTGCTTACCAACCTTCTAAAAATTCATAACGTCCTTTATTAATGGAAGGGTCAATGCGCACCTCAAGACCAACTACATTCTGTCCAAGGAGCAGAAGGGCTGCCGAGTTGGGTCAAGGAGTTGCAACGAGCAACTCATTATCGACTCGGTAATTGTAGGATAAGCAACTAGAGCCCTAAAAAACCTCTATAGTTTCTATACCGATTATACCAAGGCTTTCGACAGCGTACCGCATACTTGGCTAATCGACGTTCTACGTTGGCAACAGTCATGGAAGGGTGGCATACCACCTTATCAATCGATTCTTCTGAGGGTGCCAATGCCTCAGAGCCCATCCATATACGGAGAGGCATCTTCCAGGGAATTCGTTAAGTCCCCTTTGGTTTGGCATGGCCCTGAACCACCTTTCAAGGCTACAGATGATGCTAGATGGCATGGTTTTGCAATCAAATATGGCCTAAGTGGTAAGTTTGAGCTGACAAACTTGATTTATTTAGATGACATCAAGTTGTATGTTGGCATTGATGACCACTTTAGAAGTCTGTTGGGAATAGCAGATATATTTCGCCGAATTTGGATTAAACAAGTGTTGAATCCAAGCCATCCGCAAAGGTCATTACGAGTCGCATGCCGGACATAGCATTGGTGAACTCCACATCGAAGCTATGACCGAGACAGACTTCTACAAGTACCTAGGAATTCTGCGACGAACTCACACACAGGTGGAATGCTGCAAAACCTTGCAAACAAACATGGGCTGATCACGGGAATATGTCCGGTTTACCGATATGAGCCGGAAGTAGTACTTCATAGATCGGCTCACAGCATGCATTGGCACCGGAAGGTTCTAACTGATCGCCATATTGCGGGCAGCAAGCCTGACGTACTGTTACTTGACAAGACGGGTCGCCCCGTGTATATTATTGATGTTGCTATCCCCCATAGTAGCAACATCTAACGGAAATACGTGGAGAAGGAGGTGAACAATGAGCCACTGGCTTGAGAAATCAAAGAAATTTGGTGTCTTGAGCAGGTGGTAATAATTCCCTAAAATTGTCAGCTGCAGTTGTTGTACCTAAATCCCTCACGGCTGGTGTGGTTCAAACTACAAATATACCATTCTGCATACGTGTTTCATGTTGGTAGTATCATGTAAAATCCGGCATCTGCCGAGATTGTGATAACGCAGAAAATAAATGGTTAGATTTGTAGGGGTCATGCAAAACGTCTCAACTAAATGAGTCCAAGAGCTGCTATATGGGATTGCTCGTTTGGAGTCTTTAATTGCCGTGCAACAAGTAGACTTCCTTTGTCAGCTTTCCGCTCTTTTGATTTGAACCGCCACCTTCCGCTGCGATAGCCTAGCATGCTAACCATTCAGAAATCCGGGTACTCGAAACACGAATGCCATGATTTCCTTTTGTCTTAAATTGTGGTTCCGGGTATATAGTGGCCGTCCTCTATAAACAGTTTTGACCTCATTATAAATCTCAACTGGATTTTTTTCCTTTCCAACAAGGTGGTGGAAGAAGGGGCGTATTTTGCATTTTGTGAGAAATTGGATTCATATTTTTGGCAAGCTGGAAGGCTGAACTTAGTATGTTTAACTCCTAGTGTATTGTTCGAAGTTTTATGATTGAGAAAAATAATTACACATGTTCGACAATCTACGGTAAATGCGCTAGAAATAATCCGCTCAGGCCTGGTGTGGGTGCCATCCGACACATCACTACATTAACCAAGTGGGTCACAGGCGTCTCTACCCCACGGATACGCAATAACACTACGTGCCCCTTCGCAATTTAATTTGCTCCTCCTGTATTCAGTCTTCTTGGTCAAGAGTTTTCAAACATACTAATCTTAAATTCGCTGCATTTTGATCAGGCTTCTTGATAGTATCGCCAACATTGCGCAAAATCTTTCCCTATGGAACTGAGTTTTGAACCTTGGGTGTGAAGGCCAAAAAGAAGAATCCATCGACCAAAAGAGTGAGAGTGAGTTGCTCTCCATTTGGAACATTTCAACTTAAAGTGGTTGCGGACTTAGCACTCCTCAATCCCTAAACAATCCCTTACGACTGCGGGAAGTCCAATATTTTTACTTTCTGGACGTCTCTTGTATCATGGTGTTTCTTAGTCATTCAAATTAAAGTACGCCCGCCTCCTACTTTCTCAACTCTCAAAAGAGGGCATGGGGGAGTTTTATATTATTATTATATTAAAGTTGAAATTCTAGAAGATTGTAGAATTTATTATAATTTTTACATCCGTATTTGAAAAAAAGGAGAAAATGTAATCTCTGTTAAGTTAATAACATCGTTTTGAATAATAACATAAAGACTGGGTAATTCAATCATGGGTGTAATTATATATTATATTTTTTACTTTAATAATTAAAATCAAATTCTTCAATAATTTCTATTGAAATACCGCAGGTACTTAGCTTATAATTATTGATTGGCTGGAATGATTGGCTTGGCGTAATAATTAAGTTACAAGTGAATAAAATATAAATTCTCCTAACATAGTTCAAAACTAGGGTTCTTTCTATTATTGTAAACCAGTCCTACTTAAATGAAAATGTACAGAAATTGGAAATCTAGGGCACTAGTTAACATAAGCTTGCACTTTAATGGGTGACTTTTATATTTGAGGCGTATTAAAAATTGAAATTAATGGGTATAAGTATAGCTTAGTAAAATTCAACTTAATTATTATCTAATTGTATTTAAAATGGTAATTTTATACTACACCTGGCTTAAAAGTATTTGCCCCTATGTTAATTTGCTTTGACAATCAACAACAAACACCAGTTTTACGTCATAGTGCAAGTAATTATTCCCCGATTGTGGGTTTCGTAATCCATATTCGAGTATTGGTATTCTGGTTCCTTTGGTATTTTAAACGTTGTTCCAGGTCTAGAATTTTCCTTAATAACTTATACAGATAGCTGCGTCATTATTAGCTACAATATATGTAAATATCTTCTTCATGGATCTGTTGTTGCAGATATTTCCAAATAGGCAATTTATAGTAAAACTTATCATAAGATCAATGGGGATTACAACTCAAGATCAATGATCCGGTAGTACAAGCTGCGACTTAGAAAATAAAGATTCCCAGCGCTGCAGCACAGGTTGAGATGGTCAACATTGCTGAAGCTACTAATCTTCGCGAGCCGGGTTGCGCGACTTGCGCCCAGCTTGGTGGGGTTGGTTCGTATAAAACTCAGGTGATACTCTCGAAGAAGACTTACTTGCGTTACAGTCACAGGCCCAGTCGAACTCAAAGCTCTTCAAGTCCGGGAGTTATATTTCTCACTGCATTATTGTTTACTAATTATAATTAATCAGCAATACTGAAGTTCTTAAGATTTCTGCGTATGTAGAGTGTCGTGAATTGGTGCTAGTTCTTACTCAGAAAGGATACGTTCAGAAGCTGGAATTTTTTGAAGTGCGAGAACGAACCCTGTCGTAGATGAGAAAGTCAGCTTAGAGGAATAGTGTCTTGTCTTAATTTAAAATTTGAGTAAAACATACAAATAAATTGCAGTGTTTGCAAATATAAAGTCAACTTTAGTACGGTCAGCGGAAATAAAATAATATGTACTTGGTGGCTATACTTACCAGATAGGTTGAGTATGTGCATGCGCTATTGCAAAGAATATATGTAGCAATTGAAACTAAAAAGTGCTTATAGTGACTGTAAAATATTAAAGTGTAACTCGAATTGGATTTTCTACAGTTTGACACGAGGGAAAGGAGACTTTTAATTTTCGGAATATACTTCCCTTAAGTTTCCTTCCGGTGAATAAAACAGCATTAAAATGGTAAGTGCAGTAAAACATAAACCTTAAAATTAAACTTAAAAATTTAAGATTTAATGAAAGTAAATTGTATCTGGGGAATGTTTGTGTTTATCTATAATTGTGATTTGTGTGGCTATTCATACAAAGGCACCCTTTCAAGTGGGTATTGGCTACAGTCGTAGTAGATCTGGAAGGACCTATCTATATGAACACGGAAAGTATCTGTAAAATCAAATGACGATGCTCTTTAAATTTCAATATCAATTTGACGATTTTAAAATATTTTTCAGGGTTGTGAGGAATGTTTTCTTGTTAATTTTCTTTGCTTATGGTATATACTGGAATAAAGTTCTAAAGGAGGTGAAGTGTCTGAATTTGTCGATGGTTACAAGTTCCGATATTTATATACTCCCCATTGCCACTCATCTCCGACATTGACAGAGATTCACTTGAACAGGAACAGTGAATATTTTACTAGATAACACACAAAGCATATGCTCTCTTATACATACATAAATACGTTTCGAGAGTCTTATCTTAGATTATTATTCACATTTTTGAGGACGGTGATAATCGTTGTTAGCTTTTCTTCTCGCAATAATAGCGAAATCAATCGCATGTGAGTCCATTGTAGTGATCATCCCAATCGAAAGGTGTTAATATAAATATATGGAGCATAGATATCTAACTTGAAAAAATGTCTGTGCATATGCCAATAGAAATGTGCCCATATGTACATTCGTGCTTGATATTGTCCACAATATGATAAATTTGCAATACCTAATATAAAAAGCTCTTGAGCAACTGATAAAGTGATAGAGAAGATATAGCTGAACGGTTTTTTGTGGAAATTTATCTTATCTGCAGTAGTTATCAAGTTAGGTATTAGATAATGATGATTTTTACAATAACAAGTGATATTGTATCCCAACTCTTGCCTCCAAGTTTTTGTTTATTATATTTGGTCAATATTGGTAGACATAATTAGCGAAATTTGACTATTTTTAAGCAACATTTGAGTTCAATATTCTGGTATTTGCATATTTTCAGTTCATAGTAAATCCGGAAGTGATTCTGATCGGACGAAGGCAGTCTGAAGGTTGCCTTGCACTTTTGTATTGGTGTTTTTTATTAGTTGCCAAATATTCAATAAGTTCTGACAATAATAGAGGGTCAAACTGGATCAAGTTCTTATGACAGAAAAGTTGTTAATTGACCCTGAATAATCATTATTCGAGATTTATCCGGCAACAGTTTATTCTTATATCAAAATTTACGAATTTTTCAGAGATTGCATTTCAAGAATGTTTCAGTTTTTCTTTGACTCACTTAACATTGATAATTATTCACGTTTGGTATTTCCATATCAGTTTCTTAGAGGGCAGGTATGTATATACATATGTTCTTTGTGGTATTATTTGTTGCAACTCTTATTTCGTTTCGTTATTACGAATTCATAACCGAATATTAACCATGAAATATTTTTTGCCCCTTGGCTCTACGCTGAACTAAATGTTAAACCTAATTTATAGTTAGTATTTGTACTTTTGAGAAGCCGATGGAATATTTGATTTTAAAAAGAAAAAAATATTCGGCGCATATGGACATATTCTAAAATTTTTACGAATTTGTTAGAAACTACTTCATATTTTCCAGATGCAACCCAGAGAAATGGAAAAGTTTACTGATATATGTTAGTTCATTCATTGGTAGATGAATTTAATGAACGAACTACAGCAGTTAAGTTTTCTATTTTCCAACACACGCATAAATCAAATGTAAATTGATTGACTTAAATAATCATGGTTCCCGATAATAAAACAATAGGCGACAGCTGCGAACTGTACTCTCAGGAGAGGCCTATATTCTCTAAAATGTTTGTTATAGCGTGCGGGTGTAATATCTTTGGTTGCCGAATATACCCCTATAGGAAATGGAAAACCTTTGTGTACCAGAAATATTGATAATAAATGAACTCCCATGAGGTTAAAATTTGTTTTTGCGCGACTTACCATGCACTTTCCGGGTGTTTAGCTTCATCTGAAAATAGGTTTGAACATTTGACTTCTATCAGCACACACTGAGGTACGTCTATCATATGTACTTGAGGTACATATATCAAATATAGGCTAAAAACCTAGGCACATCGAACATTAATCCTCTTTGTGATTGTTAATAATATTGGTTCTGATTTGAATATTCAACACTTGGCTTTTAAAGAATTTTACCATATTTCTGGACTTTTCTTTATTAATGTCTGCTGTTCATTTCTTTGTGGAATGTAAGGCATTCATACCGTCTATTTTCGTATTGTTATTTTTCATATATTTACTAGTCTATGATGTTGTGTTTTAATGCTGGGCAATTAATAAGCTTAGGGCAAGGAGGAAGCACAAAAACGAACAAAAACATCCATTACCAAGCACAATTCGAACCCGGAGAGTCGGATCAAATGGCTCGTGCTCAACCATCGGCCGCTCGGCAATCGTACCATGCGCTAGGTTTTTCTACAACATAATTTTTGGCGAGCTGCTCGTCATTGTTATATGAAGTTGCAATTCATTGCTTTGCGTGACATCTACTGCAATTCCCGCATTATAAGCCGCCTTTAAACGCCTTTTACCTTGACTTTGTTTTTTTATCTGAAAGGATCAGGGCACTTTCCTTATGCTGTGTTAATGCAGACTATGTTGATCTTGGCTGTGCAAATATATCTCCTCTAGCTTAATCTAATGGCCGCATTTTTCAATTCGCGAACCTTATAAACATTCTGCTATCTGCGTGAACAGAGCGCCTCTGCTCCTGCCTGTTCCTCATGTACAATCGTTCTATGTGACCGCCACATTCTTCTTTTTTCTTCTTTTCTTCAGCGTTTGTCTCGTTCATAAGCGGGGTCGTCGTCGTTATCGGTTTCGCCATTTGGCTCTACCAAATGCCTGATCTGGATGTAATCTAGAGGCTTTTAAATCCCTATCCAGAGTATCTAGCCGCCGTTGTTTTGGCCGGCCTTTTGGTCGTTTACCATCGACTTTGATCTTGAGACCAATCTTGGGAAGTGAATTCTCATTTGCGCGAATTACGTTACCATACCATCGAAGACGCCTCTCTTGTAATTTTCCCACGATCGATGCAAACCCATACCGATCACTGCAAGGCGTCGATTATTGTCTTTTGTAGTCGGCCAACACTCAGAACCATAGAGGGTGACAGGACGCTTGAGACTTTCGTTGAGACGTCGATGACAAAGAACACTAGTTATGGAAAGCTACTTCATCCTATGAAGCTATTTCAAAGCACAGCTGATAGCATTGACCCGATGTATTTGAATCGCTCAGTTCTAAGCAGGTGACTGCCGCTAACAGTGATTGTGCCTGAAATCGTGTTCCATGAGGCTATCATTTCATTTTTGGACAAGCTGCTCGAGATCAGTCTAAACAAGAAAATTTTGGTCCTGGATATAATTCGTATATATATTGTGTTTGCTAATATATGCAAGATGAACGATCAACTCCTGCAACCCAATTTTGATCACGCCGCTCTAACCACTCAACCATCCATACTCAGAAGAAATGCCACTTCTTAAATAAAATACCTAATTATATTTTATTACGTTGGCAATTAATGTCAGTTGGAAAACTGCAGTAGGCCGTCATGACTGAACGGATTTTTGTTAACTTTTCCGAATCCATTTGTTTGCTAAGTCTCACAAAATTAAAAAGACAGTAATGCCATGCATATACCGTTTTCAGAATACAAACCGCTGACTCTGGGTTATTTTTCTGCTAATGGCATTAGTCTTTTCAAGCCTATCATAATAGCCCGATAAAAGAGCGGCCATAGGATTTGTATGACGATCTGTATGTTCAATACAACGGAATCCTCATGGCATCATGAAATTAAGGTTGAAGGAAGTTTTGAGTTTACTATTTGTATTGGTCTTTCCTTCGATCACGTTTTCCCAATTTCGGAATAGTTCGGGTCCGTACACGAGTGGGTTCTTTTATTTCGTTGGGTCCTATCAAGATCATGTTAGGTTATCAGTTTTGGGTCACAAAGTCCATTTTGGACCACCAAGACTAGGTTATTGAACGTTGGGGGCGACTAACGCAATCATCTCTTCTTTCCCCGAAAACTTTCTTTGCTGCTGGTTGTTAGATTTGGAGACGATAGGCAACTGGTAGAAACATGAAATGAATAAAAATAAAGGAGATGTGCAGAAGCGTCTTGCAGTTACTTGTAGACACTCCTGTGAAACTGCACGATCAATATTCGGCAATTTTAAAGTGAAATTAAACGGAGGGAGGCTTGACAAAGGTCAATTCGGCAGAGTCGACTGACCATCAAATATTCCAAGTTCATTACAACTGGCTCCCTTTGGGCTCGGCACACATCAATTTGCCGCTGATACCATATTTGCCTTTATTTCCATGAAACTGTCATTTATTATTTTAAAAAAATACATTCGCTCGTCCAAAAAGATAGTATCATGTGAGGGACTTTTTTGATTTTTGGTCCGTTTGGTTGCCAAAAATGAAAACTATTAATGCCTCTACGGTAGAAATTCGCCGGTTTCACCTCATTTTAAAACGAAGTACCGCGATTGGTGCATGAAGCACTATTACTCTGGATAAGTATCACAGTTAGCTTTAGCGGCTTTGAGTAGAAGGCGTCGAAAAGGTTCATTTTGCTCTACCCGATCTCCATTTTGAAACCATTGGTATGGTTTCTATTTTAAACTGAGAGTCGGGAAACCGGAAGCTGGGCGCTTCAGGTATGAAAGGTTTTGTTTGCTTCTTCTGTAAGTATATTTGAGTGTAGAACTATCACATTTGTACGTAGCCCGTTAAGAATATGCATTTAGCATGTCAGATTTACTAAGTCGGGTTGTAAATTTACACGGTAAAGACAATTTTGAGTTACTGTAACTTTGTTGCTAATAGTATGATTTTGATCAAACTTGGGGAAAATATGCTTCATATTATATTTTATACTGCTATCCACTTTTATAACTCTGAGACTAACTTAAGGGGGGTTTTACTCAATTTTCCCAAAAATATGATAATATACTATTATTAATTTAATTTGAACAGATATCGATATGGAGAGTACGGTGCCTGGGCACCGTATAGAGGCAGCTTCATGATTTTTTTGAGATTTTTCGGTTGGGTAGTTTCTGAGAATGGGTCCGTTATAGAAATCATCACTTTGCACCCCTCCCGCTCCCCGTCTTTTTAACAAATCGCAAAAGTAAGACCAGCTTCAAAAAGTACTAATCGAGAGTCTTAATAAGGATCTTCAGATATCCCGGTTTTGTGCCGAGGTCCACCAATTCGATTTCTCTAAAAGCTGTCTGGCGTCCTGACCTACGCCATCGCTCCATCTCAGGCAGGGTCTGCTTCGTCTTCTTTTTCTATCATAGATAATGCCCTTTATAGATTTTCCAGGCTGGATTATTTTCATCCATACAGATCAAGTGACCCGCCCACCGTAACTATTGAGCCGGATTTTATCCACAACTTAACAGTCAAGACATCGCTCATCGATTTCGTTGTTATGTAGACTACGGAATCGTCCATCCTGTAGGGGTCCAAAAATTCTTCGGAGGATTCTTCTCTCAAATGCGGTCAAGAGTTCGCAACTTTTCTTGCTAAGAAACCAAGTCTTTGAGGAATATATGAGGACTGGCGAGATCATTGTCTTGTACAGTAATGGTGTATGGTGGTGAGACGGAAAAGTTTTTGTAAACTGAAATAGGCTCTGTTGGCTGACAATAACCGCGCGCAGATTTCATCATCGTAGTTGTTATCGGTTGTGATTTTCGACCTTAGATAGGAGAAATTGTCAACGGGCTCAAAGTTGTAGTCTCCTATCTTTATTCTTCCCGTTTGACCAGTGCGGTTTGATGTTGTTGGTTGGTTGGTTTTCGGTGCCGACGTTGCCACCATATATTTTGTCTTGCCTTCATTGCAGCCCAAGATCTCACGACGCTTGCTCGATCTGAATGAAGGCAGTTTGTACGTGTTGGGTCGTTCTTCCTATGATGTCAATATCGTCAGCATAGGCCAGTACTTGAGGGGACTTAAAGAGGATCGTATCCTTCGCATTTACCTCAGCATCACGGATCACTTTCTCGAGGGTCAGGTTATAGAGGACGCATGATAAGGCATCGCCTTATCGTAGACCGTTGTTGATGTTCAATGATCTTGAGAGTAATCCTGCTGTTTTTATCTGACCTCACACATTGGTCAGGGTCAGCCTAGTCAGTCTTATCAATTTCGTCGGGATACCGAATTCTCCCATGGCCGTGTACAGTTTTACCCTGGCTATGCTATCATAGGTGGCTTTAAATTCGATGAAGAGATGGTGAAACTGATGGCCATATTCCAACAGTTTTTCCATCGCTTGCCACAGAGAGAAAATCTGATCTGTTGCTGATTTGCCTGGAGTGAAACCTCTTCGGTATGGGCCAATGATGTTGTGGGCGTATGGGGCTATATAAATGATACACAGCAACGTGATACCTCTATAATTGCTACATACACTGTGTGATATCTCCCTTTTTATGTATGGGACAGATAATGCCTCGTTGTCAGTCGTCAGGCATTGATTCGCTGTCCCACACCTTGAGCACAAGTTGATGAATCACTTGTTGTAATTGGTCGCCTCCATGTTTAACCAATTCGGCTGTAATTCCATCGGCTCCCTGCGACTTATAATTTTTGAGGCGATGAATTGCACGGACTGTTTCTTCTATACTTGATGGTGGCAGTATTTGGGGGGTGGGGTGATCTTATGCATGCCAAAAATTGTACTTAAAGCTCCAAAAAGAAGGTCAAATTGGTTATCAAACCTATGATGAAGGTTTCCTTTGATTCTTCCCATCCTAGAATCATTCGAATGGTGCTAGCAGCTGAATGGTAAGAAAATGAAAGTAGCATAAGCTCCACATGTCTAGAAAGGTGAATATGCAATTAAATCGACTTTCTCAGCAAGGTCGTGTATTGGTTGTCCCAAATTTATCCGGCGCAGAACAGATGAAGTGTAAACTTCTCATTCTTGTATTGAAGAAACTTTTTTATTATCAACAAACATTAAGCTCTAACTGAGGTACTAATTGATTGATCACGTCAGCACCTCGCTACCGCTGAGCATGAAATAGACGGAAATATAGCCCGTTTCAGGGTTTTCTTTCGCGTAGAGACGTTGCACTTAACTTTTGGCAAATGGTGTTATTGAAAAAAATGGTTTTTTCTCTTCAAATAAGAAAGATTTAAAAACAAATGGAAACATGGATGACTTTGCGCTTTAGAGCTTCTTTGGTTTAATTAATTTCTGATGAATTTTGATAAGTATATTTATATATATATATTCTTCAGAAAGAACTACTACAAAACCTTCTTTCGATGTGCTAATCATGGTTGTTAAGTAGAACATCCAATGTATATTCCGGTATAGACGAAATACCACATGTGCCAACTACATGTGCCTCTGACGAAGAGAGGATGGATTGGAGTTAATCAATGACTATAGATATTTTTCTTTCATTATAAAAAGAAAAAACTATTTGTAAATTTTATAAATTAGATGCTGCCACGTCTCGTTCGCGCCTTGTAGAAGCATTGATAGGAGATAATTCTGTAAAAGGGGAAGCTTTTTGATCCAAACTCTCCCGTTTCGATATTGGGCTTAGGTGATTCAGTTTAAATCTTGAAATCACTATTTACCTAGAATCAAAATTTTGCGCAGCAGAAAGAGAAGAAGAAGAAAGAAACGATAATCAAATCAGATTTTTGACCGACCATTACATGCCCTTATTTCAGATTCACGACCGGTCCAACTTCAAATTATGCTTCCTATCACTAAGGACAATATTGTAACTGATATTTTAGAGTGAGAATTTCTTAACCCGGCTGTCAAAGAGTTCAACTTGACTTCGCTTCACTTAAAGGATAATAATAAGGGAAAAATCGAAATTTGGCTTCAGCCTCCCTCATCCCGAGAACATTTTTAAGACCTAAACTTCAACATGAAGATTTATAGAATCGTGTAGGGAATTTAATAGGGAAGAAGATATATAGACAAATTTCAGATCTATGGAGCGATTTCGAGAAATGGCTTACTCGTTCATATTCTTCAGGTGACGTCGAGGATGATGTAAATACAACTGGCGAAGGGCCGGCTAAAAGAAATATCCTGGACCATTTAAAGAAATATCCTGCCCCATTTAAAGTTGCACCGACTAAAATCAAACCCACTTTCAACGCATATTCTTTAAGGCGAAGTTCCTAAGCAAATCAGCGCATCCTTTATACGCATGGGGCAATCTTGAGTTTCTTTTATATGATCATTGTTCTGTTAGTTACCATAATCCAGTTTTGCTGCGCGCTCACTATCTTTTCTAGTCCATTATTAGGTCGCATCTCAACCTGAAGAACACCCTTCATTATCCTAGCCTCCTAACTAAACCTTGGAGAGTGAAAGATTACATAGTCCGGATCTACGGATGTATCGACACCTTTGGAATAGTCAGGACACTCATCAAAAGAAGTATTCTGTGCCATCCATTCTTTATCGATTTTTACTGGAATTTTCGCTTTCTTAATTTGTGCTCTATTGTATAATTTATCAAACCTTCACAATAGTACCTCTCTGCGAAAGTAGAGGTAGCATTTCCAAGTCTGGAATATCTTATCCGAAGACGTATGCTGACAATAGTTCGGTTAGGTATGAACTCGTGATGCATAATGGCTCTAATGTTAAATTAGATAATTAGCATGTGCTTTTAGGTGCTTTTTGCCTCCAATTTGTATTTGAAAATATAATGCTAAAAACGAATGAGTATGCTTTTGTTCACACTTTGTGGAGTATAGGGCACCCAAACAACTTCCTTTTCTTACTATTATTTTTTTCTCCTATTATACTTTCAATTAGATTGGGTTCAGTTTCATTGTCATCTCGGTTGAGCCTGTGCAAGCGATAAACCTATAGCATCAATGATGATGTCATGTTTGCAAACGATTTTGGCACCGAAGAATTTTCATGTTATTTTGTACTTCGGTTAGCACTTGTGCGGCTAGTTTGGCGTACATCTTTTCCTTGTTTAAATCTCCTGTTACATGCAATAAAGAACTGAATATCCCAGATAGGAGCATCAAAGAATTCCCGTGATGCTACGCACTCCAACAGGAATGTGTCATGAAAAATGTGAAGTCTGATGCGTCTGGCGACGTGGCTGGGGAATCTGTCTTGGAATTGCATTTATTTCAAATTGAAAGACCATTGTATATTATCCCAAAGGACCACTGTGTATTTTGTTTGCGAGGTAGAAGTCTACTACAACATTTTATTCTGTTTTTGAAACATCAGTATGCATAACCCCAGCCACGTATTTTTTTGATTCGTCTCACTTTTCTTTACATTTAAGACTAACTTTATATCTTTGGCCAAACTGATTTATGGAGATCCGAGGGTCATATGAGATATAATAACAAAAACTGGACTCAGTTCTTCTAATACCTCTTCGAATGCTTTGTGTCCCGCACGTCCGCTGTTTCCACGAATTAGTCTGTGAGCCGTTCGCATTGTAATGTTCTGAATATATATATCTAAGGGATGCAAACTGAGTAGTCCATCTAAAATTACGTCCCATGGTAACGGTAATATTTAGGCATATAGTTATTGTATTACCTTAGCACCCCCCTTAGGATGCAGAGGCAAATATCAGTCTAATATTAGCAGCGTATATCCACATTACTTCTGGAAGTCTGAGTCTATGTCCATGTCCAAGCATAAGGTTTGATATTCTGTGTAAACATTAGTGACATAGAGATTGCTGGAAAGACGTTCTGAATATTTTTTAATTTTTTTACGTTGACCTGTTACCTCTTTATATGTCTTAACGATTAGATATGATAGTTTGGTCTAGAATACCGACTTTATGGCACGCTTTCGTTTCATTCCATCATAAATTGTTTATGTTGCTTGTTTTACTATGTTTGACATTGTGTAGGTCGTGTGCGTTACATGTTTGTTTTTGTGCCCTTAGGCGTTGGTTTTTCTGGTTTTAGTGGGTATCTCTTCTTCCGCTTGTTAAAAATAGTTAATTCACGCCGATTTTTAGAACATATTGCTGAGTTCGGTAGTTTGTTACATTGGCTTGACTGAGGGTTCTCGGTGCCATCTGTTGAACGTGCCTATTAAAGGATGCCAGCGATGACCTGGATTTTGTTGTTTGTATTGTATTATAAGAGGAGTTAGTATTGCTGTTAAACTTTAATCTCCACCTCTTCATATAAAATATGCGAGCATTACGTGAATTGTTTCTAAAATTAACAAGGATATTTTGTAAGAGGGATATTATACTTCATTCATAGAATGCAACAATCACGAAGGCATATTGCATCGAGATTCTAACTCGTCTATTCAACCATAGTGTAAATGTTTAGTTTTGAGTATTTTAAAAAGCATCAAAAAGTGCAGTAAACAAAAATTGCGAAAATTCTCATAAAGATACTTAGCACTTTTGACCACCTCAGGAAGTCAGAAGTAACAGTAACACAGAATGATGAAAATTTACAGTTACTGAGGAAGGCATGAATGACATATGTATGCTCATATGGACATATGTTTATATTTATATGTTCACATGAGTATATTAAAAATGTACACAGAGTTCTTGTCTTTCGACATAGTCTCTCGTTTGAACTTGATAAATGCATCATAAACATTTAAAGTCAGCATGGAGAATGTGGTGTATAAGGAACTTTATTATTTACAGCGCCAGGTGGAAACTGCAGTGTCAGTTTATTATTGTGTTTTGGTTTTACATTACAAATATTCGAGTGGAATCTGCATTCACATAAATAGAAAAAAGTAATAGAAAAGCGGATAATAAAGCACATTAAAATGATTATTGCTCTATTATTTTATTATTTACATTCAGAAGTTTGGTATTCATTTGGGATGCTAGAAATTGTTTTTCTTTGGGAATGATTAGTTTGAACGAGATTTGATTCAAGTAGTCGTAGTTAATAATTCTGCTTATTAAACCAACACCCACCCAAAAACACAATGGGGATCTGTGCTTTACAAATGGAAGAAAGAACAGTATTTTTTAGAAAGTAATGAAAAGAACTTTTTTCTTTTAACTATAAAACTATTTTTATCACAAAAGCAAATAAAGAATTTACACCTTCTTCTGTAATAAATTGTTCATTTAATAAAGGTAAATTTTCGATTGTCAAGATTAAATGCTTCTCATACCGCAAATTAACACTTTTAAACAATTTTCATAGATATATATCTATATATTTGGTCATCATAGTTCTGCTTTTCTACATCTATTCAATACAAACATAAGGGTCATTCGCTTAACGACTTTGGGCGTACAAAAATTTCGTAATGCATCTATTACGATGGCTTTGTTGATTTTCGTTAAATAACTTTTATTTTGAGACGAACTTTTAACACTTCATCACTAAGCTTCCCAATCGATTTTTATTGCTTCCATCGATTCGATCAATTACCTAGAAATCAATTTGCCTGTTTCCATGGGTGTGTTGCATATGTACATAACGGCGATGGATGTATGCACTTGACTGCGTTTATTCAAAAAGGAATAAGTGGTGTCATTTTTCTGACTTCTTTTTAGCATAGATGAGCAAATCACATAAATCCCCATACAAATAATGCAGGTAGATAGCTGGAACAATATTCACTGAGTAATGAAAATATTTTCAGATTTACGATGAACCTGTTTCGTTTCAACTGAAAATACTAGACAAAACCATCTTCATTGACATTCAAAACGCACTATTCGATATTAATTCGTAAATTATGATGAAAGATTGACGATACTTATTACATAATTGAAAAATAAAATTCACCTTGAAAATTTTATCATCAAAATATCGCAATTTATTTGGAAGGCATTTCTATCAGGCAAACAATCCGCATTCAATTAATACATACATATGTAAATCGAATAAGATTCAGCTCAAGCAAAAAGTAACTGAAAATTTATTCAGGTGTAGGGAAAATGTTGCTCACTGATCTATGCAAATTGAGGAATCAAATCCAAGTTTTTTTTATTGATTAATTTAATTCAAAAGTGTCTCAAACCATTTGCTATGGATCTGGCTTGATCGGTTTCAACTTAGATAAGTGTTAGTAATAATATTCAAACCACAAACTATGTATCAATTCACATAGTTTGTGGTATTTAATTTTTTCATAAGCTATTAGTTTCAGTTTTGTGGGAAAATGAGGAGAACGTGCCAATTTCTGAATGAACCTGACCAAAGATCAAAGAGGATAAAAGTCTAAATTTAGCTACGAGCGCTTATATTAGAATTAGCATATGTAGTTCTTTATAGCCAGCGAAAGGTCTAATGAACTGAACCAAGAATTCAGTATAACGTCAGATGTGCAAAGGACCGACAGCCGCGTTCCGACACGAGCGGACTTTGTAACCGGAATCACAGCCCGCCATCCATAATGAGTACTCAGTACAAGCATCTTGTGCCAGCCCTACACTCAGATAATACTTCTATTACCTATGTTGCAATTAAGACCTTGAGAATCTAAACCATTTCATAGAATCAATGAAATTAGGTTCATTGGTTCTCGATCCGTAGGAACATCGCAAATAATAATATTATATAAACAGTTCTAATAAAATTGACGAATATATATACGTAAATGATCACGTCAGGTTTAGAGAGTTTTTCACTTCAGGTTTTGAGAGCTGAAACTGGACTGTAAAATTTTAAAATTCCTGAAATTTTTAAAGCGGTTTCTCTTGTGTAGATCTTGATTGGGCGTGGCCTATTTCCTTTCTTTTTACCGACCACTTTTTCTCTGAAGCATAAACTTGCAAAGCAGTAGGCTTTTCCTAAGAACTTTCAATGAAGGAAACATTCGGTTAATGGAATGTATAAGCTTTAACAGAATTGCAAATTTATGCGTAATGATTTATTTGAAATTATAGACGCATGATTGATTCCTGCTTTAGATTGAATTAAGGTAGGGTGAGATGGGTCGCTTTTTTGAAACTACTATGTATATTTTTATGAATTTTTTTTTTTTAAATTAAGTGTCTGAAGAGTGAATATCTTATAAAGCATGTTTTGTGTAAAACAAAATATACATCTGTCTTTCTCCACCATGTGGATGGGAAGCTTAGCCGTACACATCATTGGTCCCCAACATTTGGCAGTATCTACATGTGCTTTAGTGTCTATGAGAAGTTTCCTTAATACATTCGCACGTCCGGTCTATTGAGTGTGGATACTACTTATTAGGTGTACTGTGGTTCCGAGTAGATGACTTTTCCATAGCATTGACCGAGTGACCGAGTTGCGTTTTGCGTTGTATTCGCAGCACCACCCTATGGCTTATTCTTCGTTTCATACTCTCTAAGGACGCGCTGAAGACCGCGAAAAACAATAGGAAACTATTGTTTTCTGCGGTCTTCCGCGTGTTCTGATTCAACAAGCTCATATGACTTTTCCAAAAATTTTTAACCATGACGGTTTTCTCAGAAAATTATTGAAAATTGAAACTAATGAGGTATTAAAGATAAACTCAAATGATGTCCTATGTACGGTTCATTATTTCCTCAAAAGTAAATTGACTCCTGAATGAACCAACTCCATTCTTCGAAACTGGAACAAGAAACCCTTCTTCCCGGTGGAAAATGCTTTTTTTTTTAATGGGAAGCTATGTGGAAAACTGAATTTTATTTAGTTAGAAAAACCAAAAAGAAAAGACTAGATTTTTCGGATATGTAAAATAATAAAATAAAGTTTTATATTTCTCATACACCGATATTTTGAGGATCAGTTATCCTCAATGTGTTTTAGACTAAAACTCACTAAAACTGGTCCTAGAAATATTGGTATATGAGAAATATAAATTTTTATTCACCATTTCTAGAAAATTTAGTCTTTTATTTTGGCACAACAGTAGAGTTAGATTTTAAAGTTTTTTACATCAAGTTACCACCGCAAATAAATTTTGAGACTGTTGTTTCCTTTTCAAGGCGTTGAAAGTCGAAGGACTACGCGTCCTGGGAATATCTCTTTGCTTTCATAATTTGCTAGACCAGAGCAGAAACGAAATTTAGGTGCATCCCGAAAATATTACTTTGGCGATACCCTGCAATAATAGGGCCAATGATAACAATGGGACGTTAATCTGGGAAATTATATAAACTCTAAAGAGTGGTTTGTATGTCTATCATAGGGAAGATGAGAACATGCCCAACAGCCTGGAGAACCTCTCTTTTCATCTTTACAAACAGATGCAGACGAAGAGGGTAATCTTCAAGTTATCCAGGGTTACCAGCGGGCGAGCGGTGTGTCTACTTTAACTTTCAAAGGAACTATAAAAAGCAAAAAATTACGATCCTTACTGACAGCTGGGCACCACTCAGATCCAGCTAGGAGAATTCTAAACTAGTATGGGAACACCTTTGAATTTAAGTTAATACTCTTGGTTTGTACAATAAGGCTTGGACACTCTGGGTTCTAATAATAGATTGGGACTATTTCGTATCGCCATATCGTTCTGGGCGGCATTAGAATTATTTTGTTCCGGAACAACCTTAATTTCCTTGACATTTGCAATAATGCATGCGGTGATGCGTCTCTACATGTCGTGGTAATTGTTTCTCAGCTTGCATCAGAATATAGCAGTCAAAATTCCGTTCGAAAGGAACTCCACACTACGAAGAAGAACAAGTCGTCGACTACCACCACTTTATTTTATTTCACCTTGGAATATTCAAACAGTTTCCTCTTAACTTGTTTCCCTTGCTCTCGTGTAAACAGATAATAATGCAGCTAAGTTTTGTCGCCTAGTTCCGCTTGGGTAGTCGGATTGACTGACGTTGGATTCACAGTTATAACTATTCAATTATTTGTTATATGGTACCTAAATAAGCTAGTTTTAAGCGGTTTGATCTGATATCAAATTCAACTGGTTAAAAATGCAAATATTTGTCAATTCTTATTTGATCACCCGATTGATCTTTTAGAGTTTCAATTAAAGTAATCTGAATTCTTTCACAAATGTGGTCTGTTAATGGACATAAAAAAATCCTTTTTAAGGTCTTGTGTGAGACAAAACCTTGTTAGAATCGAGTCGGTGTCTGTCTGTCCGTCTGTCTCTCTGTCTGTCTGTTACACCCGATTTATTCGGAAACGGCTAGATTGATTGTCGCGAAAATTGGGGAGAGCATGTGATCTGATGTTCCTCTTACATGCAGCAAGTGGCGCCATTTTGGGTTAAGTTTAAGGGGGGCTTCCCATACATGTGAGTGGAGTTTACAAAATTTTTTTTACAGAATGTCGCTATGTGGGGTATCAAACGAAAGGGCTTAATTATTACTTTTCGAAACTGGTTATTTGATATCGGGTGAAACATAGGGGAGTGAGGGCTCAAAATATGACCATCAAAAAGTGTAACAGGTCTCGTTCACAGAACCCATCCAACTTATCCAAAATACATCCGGTTCCGATATCTACACAAATAAAGTTAATAATAATTTATTTCCACATTTTAGAAATTTACCTTGAAACACCCCTTATGTCCATCCCAGAAGCACAAAATTTGGCATGAGGGTAAGGGGTAACATAATGCACATTTTGGTTTAAAGAAAATCCAGCTATTATTAACAAAGTTATAGGAGGCGAAACTTTTCCATTTTTTGTGAATGTCGTACACTCTACAAACTGTATGACGTCATCATCACATATCAATTCATCAATTCCACAGCGAATATCAATTACTCCAACCAGACAGACCAGCATTTTTTTCAACGATACCTACCCAAACAATGGTAGGATAGTCATGATATTCTCAAAGTTTCTGGATTTTCTGACCAACATAACGATAAAGTGTATAATATGACACAATTTTTTCACCAAACCCTCGTATATGGACACAAAATAAAATGAGCACCAAAAATTGGAGTTGATAAGAAATTTGAATAATCGTTAAACATTGTGGGTGTGTGTATCCAATAGACCAATAAGTAAAATTTGTGTTGTTCTATTGGGTGTAAAAGGACTTTGTTTTTGAATAGAGATATTTAAATATGTATTTTGCTAGAAATTCGAATAAGAACATAATGATCACATAGTGAAATAGGAAGAAGGGTTTCACTCTGAAGCCCAACTGGACCATGAATTAAAGTTGAAGATCATTTTGAATATTGTTGATTTACTGATGCTAGTTTTTCTGAAAAGAAAATCCTCTCCTCAGATGATTCTCATTGCCAATGAAACCGGTATGTTAACAAGCATAATTGTCACATCTGGACCTTTGAAGCAGTTATTGAATAACCAGTGCTTTTATCAGGTCTCACCATATGGTGCCTTTTATCGGTAACAGGTGACACTAGTCCACATTTTTTCGAAAATACGTAATACTTTGTATGACCTAGTTCTGACTATGAAAGGTTTGTCGTTTCTGCAGGGGAGAGCTACGTGCCACAAAGGACAACAAAAATGCAATTTTTTGAAAACCAAATGAAAGAGACCTCTATTTTCACAAGGAAGCCACCAAGGTCATATGTTTTAACACCACACATTCAAATACTTAAAACCAACATTGGGAGCGTCAGTTGCGAAATGAGCGCCTCAACAATGCAGAAATATGTCCAAAAATGTTGTTTAAAGGATGGTTGTCTATAAATGTGGTCAAAGTGCATTTACCTGATATTGATTTTCATTCATGAATGGTACATATGTGCTCTATAAGTTGTGCGTTCCTTTCAATATGTTCAAAAATTTGATGCGGAGCTACATATAAACTATTCAAAGATATCCTTGACAACAGCAATGTTATTCATTTTTAACTGCTGACTATGAAAAAATAATGCCATAGTGGAGAAGGTTGCGGACCAGTCAACAACCCCCATGAAAATACCATCTCAAAATTATTAACATTTAGTTTAGATTCATTTAATGTTAAAGTGTTAAGTTAAGAGAGTACAAAGGATAAAATTCGCCTTTTTGCTAATTTACATATTCATTCGCTTTGATGCAAATTCAAAGAAAAGTTTTTGTGGAATTGCAAGGAAACCAGTTTGCTGCAATCAAATTTTATTCAAGGACAATATCTAAAAATGGAAACTTTGCCTCAAAGTGGAAACCAGCTCTTGAGGTTTCTTAGCGTCTGGTGCAAACCTTCACTATGTACATATAAACAACGGGATGTATGGAAATGATAGTCAACACACTTGCCATACATGCGAACGTACTGGTTTTTTGTCATTTTGTAGTTTCACTACTAAACCAGATCGGGTTTCTTCATCCATTCAGTGAGGAATTACTTACGCTTTTTAGGCGAGCGGTGAGATTCTTGTACATATCTTTCCGATTTTCGGTTGACTTTTTATTTTAAGTTGACTTGTGTAACATCGCTGGGAGTTTCTTCGATGCTGAAGTTATCGTTCTTAGTGTTGTCATTTCCAAAGATGGTATCCTCTCGAATGTTTTCCAATTTGTATGAGCACCTATAGAAATATATGTTGTACCTGCAAATGCAAGTATCACACATTGCGCGATAATCAAGTTTACTTTAAATTGGAAGTATTTCTCAGAATAATGGGTAGAGTGGCAAGCTAGCTCGTAATTTTACACTTTGGAATTCAGACATATTTCATCAGAAAATCAGAAAATATTAGGTTCACTAGTTAGCTAAATCAGAGTTCTTTCTATTATATTTCTTTATTTTGGAATTTTTTACTTGCTGCAATGGAAATATTGTCGATTTTATTTGATTTTTGTATTGTCAATATATTGTAGTATATCCTGGGGTAATAAATTCATTGAGGCCTTGACGCCAATGTGCGCGTTCAGCCGCATTTTCAACATCCTCTTGGGTGACTTGACGTATTGGCAGAGGTCAAGTGCATGTAATTCCACCACTAGTTTTTCAGGTTTTTTGTTTATAACTTTAAGACTATCATAATCTTAGTTTTATGAATGGATATTTATCATTTTTTTTCAGTTTGGAATTTACCAGATAATTTTCATATGTAGAACTGACCTGATATCGATAACACATTACAGCACATTTCGACTTGTGCTTTTTCTTCACCATGCTAATGATTCTAGCCATAAGTAAAATCTAACTAAATGTTGCTTGTGCAATTGTCAGTGGTGCGTTAACTAGTTAAAGGGGTCATCAGGTGTGTCGGATCAGCGGAATCGATTTTTTTTGGCAACAATTGTATCTAGATATAGTGTAGAATATATGGGTAAAGTGATTTTTTGATATTCGGAGTCGTTCGGAAATTATAGTGTTAAACACGTGATAAGTTACATGCCAGACTTATGTCAATCGCCGTAATAAAGCTAGTATTTATCGGTCCGAATGATGTTGAAATGAATTTGCTAAACAGACGAGAATTGAAGCCAACACTGTACATGTGTTTCTTGAAAAAACCTAAGGTTTATGGATTAGGTATAGCAGATTAATGGCCAGTTAAGGTTTTATGGCTAAAAATCGCATTCTACTTTTAAAATGCGTTTTTCTCGAAACTGCATGTTGAAAATCGGCTGCCACCATAGCCCGAAGTCTATCCAACGAAATTCTTTGAAATTTTCATGACTTATTCAGAACATATTTCTACGGTCCATAAACTGGGATAATTGCGATTGATTCAGTAGGTTTTTTTATTCATTGGAGAAGCCCTGAAAAAACACCAAAATTCATAAAATTTAGCTTTTAATATTTTTTAATACTCCTAGTTTGCAGACTGTAGTTAAGTCTGCACGTTAAAATGCCGTTTACTGTTTTTCTTTAAGATGATCACAGCGCCCTCTAGCGTGGCAGCAGAAAAGCTCCTTTTTTTGGAGAGGGATATATATATTTCTCAGTATTTCAATAATCAACCATGTGATCGGGCTGGAAAAAAATACTATGAACGGTCAAGATATTAGTAAATTTATGGTGAAAAATTCGACCATTCGCATTTGTATCTTCATCCAGTTCTTCACAAAAAAATTCCAAAAAAAGGCAAAAAAAACGGCCTCCACACAGGATGACCACCTTAAGGATGGTGGTAGGGTTAGATATCACTTCTGTTCGTCTATTTTTTTTCCACAGATCGACAATAGGATGGGCCTTGAACTCACATCTACCGATAGTGTCACGATATCGCGCATAGTTCTCCGTCTTAACTTACCTTGTAAAGCGAAAAAAAAGTAATAAATCGTTTTGAATGATATTATCAACCTTCTGTCTTTTTAAAATTTTTGATAAAACAAAGCCTCATTAAAAGTACCTGTTACTTCACGATGAGGGTCCTAAAAAGTTCAATGTTTCAGTGTTTTACGAACAGAAGATGACTTTCAGAGAATTTTCCAAGCCCCTCGTCAGGTGTTCAGATATGCAATCACATTGGTGGCAAAAGAGAAAATCATCCAAGCTAGATAGATATAAATATTTCCATCGTCCGCTTTTAGGAACCGGGACATTCAGGTGGTAGTCAACTGCTGTGCGCTGCGCTGCGCTGTTACTGAACCTGCTCCCTAGTACAAAGAGTGAGTGTGTGGGTTCAGTGCGAATCATCCCACCGTTGTTGTCACTTTGTGATGCTTGTCCTGTAGCTACTCGGTATTCCCTATTCTTTTCGGGAAACTTCGTTCTTCTTTTATCGCAGACAGCGCGGAAGATTCATTGGGACTATGATTCCAATAACACACGCTGCTTTGCTTAAAGGTATTCTGAACGGTATGTACACCCTTAATGGTATAGGTATGTTTACCCTCCTGCGATTCCTCTCGCAGTTAGTGTTTCCTATCAAGCGCTGTTTACAACAGAGTAGACTGAACCATTCTGGCTATGGGACTCCTGCTGCTATATGTCAGGCCTTCAATATCATTCATGCTATCGATACAGTGATATATCCAGCTTTCTTATAGGCTAAATGCAGGTATCCATTGAGGTTAAACTTTCAAACATCACCGCTAGACATACGCTAGACGCTAATCATTCGAGTATTTTTTCCCGCTGTTGTGAATCAAGGCCGCCTGCCCCACTATGTCAAGTTCGACAATCTTCAGCTATATTTTTATAGCGCTGATGGGTCGAAAGTGTTTATTGTTCAATGAGAATGGCCACCAACGAAACTGACGCTTCGATATGCACCTCTGCCGCTATATTCTATGGTAGAGAAAGTACTATTATATATGACCATTTTTAGCATTTTCCCTATCCTGCCTGGAAGGCAAAACGGATGGTAGAGTGCTGGGTCTTTTAATTGCTTATTGAACTTTGGTCGTAAAACTAGCTCCTGCGTGTTCTACCGAGTAAGGTATGCTCATAAACCAGTCAACTAGTTTTCTTTTCGAATAGTTGCCTATTTATTGTCGGTGGAAAGGATTAGTTTAGTAGAAATGTAGGATTTTAAGATTTAATATTAGATTTTTAATAAAAACTGTGTATGGACTGTAAATCATGTGCCTTTCGATTTCAGTTAATATGAAATGTCTGAAAAGAATGGAAAATAGTTACAGCGAGATAGAATGGTAGCCCTGCTCCCACCTTACCTAAATCTATGGTATCTTTTTCTAAGTTATCACAATGTTAGTCGAAAAATCTATCGATAACGCTCCGCAACATTGAGCACGTTTGCAGAATGGTGTGTTTTTCATGGTTTGAACCAGACTCTGTGAGAGTTCTAGGACATCAAGAAAAGCTATAAGGGATTTAGGTACAATACATATAGCTGACAATATTATGGGAGTTACAACCACCCTCTTGAGACGCTGAGTTTCTTGGATTTTTCAAGCTATTGGTTCATAGTTCACTTTCTTCTCCACGTATTCCCGTTCAATGTTGCTATTATGGGGGATAGCAACATAAATAATATAAGCAAAGCGATAAGTCTTGTCAACTAACAGCATGTCAAGCTGTGTGGTATGTGGCATTCCATTATCGAATACTGTTTGCGACTTATCCCGGTAAATCGGACATGTCCCCGTGATCAGCCCATGCTAGTCAGCAAGGTTTGGGTGGATGACCCTACATACAACATTATGCCCGTTCGTGAATTGTACCGGCGCCATAACAAAGCAGCTAGAAATAAGATGGTCCAACGTCTCTAACACCGACTATTCTGCACTGGTGGTTCCGCATCGCGTTTTCATTATGAGCTTTTTATAAGGTCGGGTGGTGACCATGCCGTCCTGAATGGCACAAATCTCAACAAAGAGATCCCAGTTCTGTTCACCATGCAGATCGACAAATTGCTGCCAGAGATAATCCACGTGTTTACTATGTGAATTCCATTCACTGATATGCTCTTGATCCGACTTCACCTCGCTCAGAGGATTGATAGATTGATGCTTCAAGTTAAGTGGAATATGTTCAAAAATATTTTTACTACTTAATGAACTTTTTTTACTGTTTCCTTTATTATCGTTGAATAATTTGGTTCATGAATTATTTTAGCTTATATTCTTTTCAATATAATTCTTCAAGTTAAATTGCTGTTGAATTTGAGCATCAAGGTTTTATTAGAAAGGGACAAAGCAAAGCAGATACTGGAAAGGCAGAGCCTCATATTATGTCAAGGAGTGAAGGGGTGTTGAGTATGGTTTTTCTTAATATAGACCGGGTTAATCGAGTTTTGTAGTTGAATTTGGAACGTGTTGCCAAGCGGTTTTATTTTTTCTTCCATCATTTTGCTATACTACTGGGAGTGCACTCTCGCTTTTCAGTAGTTTTGAGTTTACCTGGTATGCTGCCTGCTAACATAAAAACGGTTGTTTCTTTAACCTACTAATAAGTCAATTTATAACTATCGATTCGTTTACGAGTTTCACTTTTCCACTTCTCGACCCGATCCGGCAGCGTGTCTACTTCTCAGATATAATTTTGCTAACGTTGATGAGGGTGGTGATCCTTCTGCTAATAAAAGAAGTTCTAAATTTGTAGAGGATGCTCAAGCAAGTTATAAGTCTTTTGCATGCATTGTTTTTTCAGTGTTTGCCATGCATAAAGGTCCGAGGGGTTCAAGGTGAGTACCTACCGTGTACGCATATTCCTGTGGTCCTCTTCGGATCAAAGCTTCGCGTGACTGACACTGCGGTACTGGTTCATATTGAGAGCAGGTTCAGGTTTCATAACACTGAATTCAAGGCCCATCTAAAACTTCTATCACAATTAAAAGGTACGACAATTGAATTGTAAAAGCACAACTCTACGCTTGCCTTCAAAAGGAGTTCTGCCTGCGATATCGGAATAATCACCACCTGCACGAAACTTTCAAAGCCAACCGAAAGAACAATGGGCCGATATCACATTCCCCAGGAGCTTTCCTGAAACATATGCTTTCAGAGGGCTATTCCGGTTGTCGTAGTACCAGACAACCAACGATGAGGCTTCGTGGCAAGAGCCACCCCAGATGAGTCCCTTGAAGATGGGTGTGGTCTCCTTCCTTGATTACGTGTGGATGGCACGCTATTTCTTATGCAAAGAGAAGGTAACTCTGTGTTATTCTCTAAGGACAGAAAGATTGCAACTTCCTTATAGTCGTAGGAAATTTCCCTGAAGAAGGCAGCAAGTGGCTGTCAAAATGACATTTATTGACTTTTAGAGTATGGCTTCAGTCAGTGCAAACCAGTCGAATGAATGAAAGTTTCGCCAGCTAGTTAATGGATTTATTCACACTTTGTGCCTACGGACGATGTACACGTATGCTGGTAAATATTTTGGTTTTTTGAAGAGCTTATATAACAGTTAGCTGAACTTGATTTCAACATTTCTGTGAAACTAATGCCTTTGGAAGCAAGTATTTAAGTATAATCGTTGATTCTAGGCATACGTAGTAGTGGAGTATAGTACCTTACACAGAGACTCATTTACGTTTTTGAGAATCGTCGAGAATTCTGGAATTGCCTAGTGGTGACTGGACAGTTACATGGGTACGTATGCATATTATAATGAAGGACCGATTTTGAAGTGGGAGTAGATGACATAAGATTTGTTTCTTCATTCTATTTCATGTGCAAAATAAAACTTTATTAAAATCGGTTTCCTGTCTGTTTCTCTGTCTGTCACACGCTGTTCAGATTATACTAATTGACACTGAATTTTGGTAGGAAAGTAGGAAATTAAACGCTCATGTATATAGGAGATACAATAACATGTCAAAATGTTCCTGATTTGAGTGCTCGAACATTTGGTGATTATTGGTAATGAAGAGGCTGACGTTAAGGGTCTGACTCCACAATGTTGGGACCAAAGCCGAGCATTGGCATATCGCAATTGAACTCCTTTCGGGGAGCTAAAGTCTTTGTGAAGGAATCTGAGGTCGATGGTTTCTATTGGGGCCGTACTCCTTATACTATCAGCTATTCAAAATTGGTGTCGTGGTGTCAGCTATTTGAAGCCTATGTGGGGAAGAGGAGGAAACTGCTCTACATTTCAAGAAACCTGTCCAGTTTGGTCACATTTAAAATACAGATACCTCAAAATGGTCCATTTCAGCAAAGAATCTGTGCGCTTTGTCTTTCAGCGCCCTTAGATTCGATTAGCCCGCATATGCAGGACACTGTCTGGACAGTTGGAAGTGATATTATAATATGCCTTTTGTAACCCTAGTACGTGATACTACATTTTTCCAGTTCTCTAACCTAAACTATACTGGAATTTATTATTTTGAATTAGATTAGGAATGTGATATTTTGTAACTATTCGAACGAGAAACTTAAGTACAACTTTCGGTGACCAATTAATTACTCAGTGATACAAATGCATGTATTTAGTAAAATCATCTATATTCATGGATTTAAAAGGATTATGTAGAACGCAATGCCTACTCACGTTCCAAATCAATAAATTAACTTTTCAGTATAGAATAATTATGCAAGCAGTTAATGAATAGAATTGAATTCAATTAAATTAAACTGTCTCGTAGTTACCTTGACCACAAGCCACTTTCGCTCGGGGACCTATGATCTTTTGTAAATTTCTGACGCAGCAGAGCTTGTAACAATGAGTTCGGCTTACATTACGTTGGGTGAAATGTGTGTGAAATATTGGCTCAATCATAGTGAAAAGATCTTACCCTTGCCTGGCAATCACCAGTCCCTTATGTAAACTTCAATCATACGATAACAATCGGCAACCGGCAATCGGTTTTATCCTCTTGCAAAATTTTGTTGGGTGTAGGCATTTGAAATAATTTACGCAATTTTTTACCGATTTACAGTATTGCTCAAACATATAAAATTGACCTTTTTACGATTCTGGTCATTGATTCAAATCTCCACTATCATTTAAAAGTATCAACAACGGCTAGGTGTAAGGCCGTTAAAAATGCCGAAGATAAACCTGTCTTTGGATATCCACTGAGAAAAGTTCATAATGAAGAGCACTTGCGTGGTATAAATATCTCGAATAAAATTGCGCTTATAAACTACTGCTGCGTGTGAAGTAACTTCTTTCTTAACCCAGCATTTCATCAGTGAGAATCATATTCAAACCTTTTTTTGATAATGCGCATTGAAATGATTTTTGGAATTTAAATATGAATATACAGTTTTGATATTTACTTTGGGGTAATGAAGTCTCATTTACTGCACTTACAAAACTCATTGCAAGGAACTGCAATTGAATCTGAACTTTCCGGTCTAGTTGCCTATGACAATGTTTCTCATTCAGCTAGTTTGATATTAATGATCTTATGACCTGTAATACCCAGTCATCATTCAGTAAGTTTTTTCAGGTTACGATTGGGAAATTTGGAAAACTAAGTTTTGTAAGTGAAATATAACATACCGCATGTTACCAATACATGGGACTATCAGCTTGCACATATGGATAATCATCCATATGTGTATTTTACTTTCAACCCAGTTCCCGGCTTCCGGCAAATCATTCGGCAAGGATTCTTCGAACCTTCTATTAAAACTAGGTGAGCCTTCATTTACGAAATAATAAGCATTCATTAAAATTATTCAAACGTGCCGAGAGTGGCTAGTATACGCGCAGATCAGCAATCTGGTGCAGTCACGATGCAATACACTAATTTGCTAATATGCATATTGCCGACAGATAATGATGTCTAATTGGTGCGATGCTTAGCTTTTTCTGTTGTTGAGTTATCAGAAATCCTAAGGCGGTGCTAAGACAAATGCATTCACGCAACTAACCCACAATGGAAATAATGTTGCTTCAAATCGTCCAATCTGATTGGGTAATCAATTCACTGCTTGCAAAATAGGTAACGCTGGGGTTAGAGGCGATGAATGAAAGGTCACCGCCACAACACTATGTGAAAAGTTGAATAAGCTGGAACTGTTATGTACAATTTCCGCTCATGTATATCAACATTTCCTATTGGTAATCATTATTCATCCGTCTGGGTGCTTGCTCTTATAGTTTGTACAGATAAATGAATATAAATTTAATTAGGGTTACTGCGAATTTACTTTCTTTATGAAAGTACAATTTAAAACATGACAAAGTTGTCTAGTTCAAGTTGAACCTTTCTCTTTATGTACACGAGCAAAAATTTGGCATATGTCGAGTTACGTAATTAGTTCTTTCCGAATTGCGTCACTTCATCTTGGTTAAATTAGTTTGAGGGTTAGCTTGGCATCTGTGCGAGGCACATCATGACGGAGCTAATGTGAAAAATATTCAAATTCAGAAAAGTTTTAGGAATGCAATGTTGTAGTCATGCGAATTATGGATGTGAATATAAGGGACTTCAAGCAGATTATGAATTTTCGAAACTCCATAAAGCAATTCGTTTGTTTATATTATTTCAGTAGCATTGTTATATGTTTCCTGAACATGGTTTTAGTTTAAGCAACATCGGCAAGTAGTTTTACTCTAATTTATATGAAATTGAAGTGGTTAGGTCAAAAGCAGTGCCACTTGCAGATGTTTATGAAGAGTCCTATTGTTTTTACAACAAACGATCGATATGGCTTTAATGGTTTCAGCATAAAAATTGAAAAAAACAATTATGATGAATGATGTTGCAGATAATTTGAACTCATTTCCAGTGTGGCAGGTATTTTTATGAGTTTTAAAGCCAACTAGTTTCATATCCAACTAATCTAGCATTCCCCACAATTATATGAAAATATTTTTTTTTATATTTTTATATAAGTCAAACTATTTGGAGAGTATTGTTATTATTTGGACCTTGAAAGCTTTTAATATTTTCCTAGCTGTCACAATCTCGGCAGATGCCAGATTTTACCTAATACTAGCACTAAGTGCCAAGCATTTAGGCTCGGACGATCCTACTTACTTAAATTATAATATAAAGGGGCGCTAGTGGTAGTGGCCGGTGGTACGTCAATGGGAGAATCCGTTGAAAACAACGGATCGAGCATGTATGCAGAATGGTGTACTTTTGCATGGTTTGAACCAGACTGTGTGAGAGACCCAGGACATCAAGGGAAGCCGTGAGGGATTTAGGTACAATACCTGCAGCTGCAATTTTATGGGAACTATAACGACTTGCTCGAGACGCCAAATTTCTTTGATTTCCCGAGCCAGTGGCGCATAGTTCACCTTCTTCTGCATGTATTTCCGTTCGATGTTGCTGCTTGTTGTGCGGTATGTGGCGATCAGTTAAAACTTCCCGGTCCCAATACATGCTGTAAGCAGAATTATCGAATTATCGAATTGCTGTTCATATTGGTGAACTGGCATGTTCCCGTGATCAACTCATGTTTGTTTGCAAGGTTTTGGTAAATCACCTTACATACATCATTGTGCTTGTTCGTGTATTGCACCGGTGCCATAACAGTGCAGCCAGAAATGAGATAGTCCAACGTCTCTAACGCCCAACCACACATTCTGCACTGGTCGCTCCACCCGTTCTTTCATGATGAGTTTTTTATAAGCTCAGGTAGCGACCACGCCGTCTTGAATGGCACACATGAGCCCCTCCGTCTCAGAAAAGAGCTCCCCAGCACACAGTTATCTGCTCGACAAATGCAAATCGACAAACGGCTGCCAAAGGCAATTCATGTGTTTATCGTGCGTTGCTTTCGACTTCCATTCATCGATCCTTAAAGTGAAGTCAACCTGCCTTACAGACAGCCGCCTGCAACGCACAGCGAGTGGACTTGGCGATGATGTTGTGCCGTTACATCAACAACGCCCCTACCTCCAACGTTACGAAGCAGGTTCATCTACTCCACGGCAAAGTTTGGATGATGCATTTGGAATTTGGACATAGTTAGCCGTAACCGCCGCTGGACGTTTTCCAGATCGGTCTTCGTCGACGGCAATATTCCGAATGCATAATCCAGTGTAGGGATTACGAATACATTCAATGCGCTTATTTTATTCTTCCTCGAGAGATGCGATTTCAATACCAGCTTTACACGTCGCAGGAAGTCCAACAGCAGAGAACCCTTTAGATCATCAACTCGAGCATGGGTTCCTTGCAGAATTCCTAGGTACTTGTAGAAGTCTGTCTCGGTCATAGCTTGAATGTGCAGATGACCGATGCTATGCCCGGCATGCGGCTCATGATGACCTTTGCGGATGGCTTGAAGTCGACACTTGTCAAATCCAAACTTCATCCCAATATCACGGCTGTAAATAACTACTATTCGCAACAGACTTCTAAGATGGTCATCAATACCAGCATACAACTTGATGTCATCTAAGTACATCCAGTGTGTCAGTTCGCACTTAGCACGTAGGCCATACTTTATTGCAAAATCATGCATTCAGTAGCCATGAGATTGGGTTCAGTGTCAGGCACAACAAAAAGGGACTCAACGAATCCCCCTGGAAGATGCCCCTCCGTATATGGATGGATGGGCTCTGAGGTATTGGCACCCTCAGATGTACTCACCAGGACTGTCGCCAAAAACTTTATTAGTTTCAGTTCAATGCGATACAGATGTAGGATATCGATTAGCCAGGTATGCGGGACGCTATTGAAGGCTTGGCATAATCGATATAGTAACTAAAGAGGTTTTTTTTCTCCTCTAGTTGCTTGTCCTTCAACTACCGAGTTGATAATGAGTTGCTCTTTGCAACTCCTTGACCAACTCGGTAGCCTTTCCTCCTGTTGATCTCGAGGTGTGCATTGGCCTTAGAAGGGATAGACTTTATGAATTTGTAGAGGGTCGGTAAGCAAGTAATCGGTCTTGTAGCTGCAGGGCCTTGTACCGTGTCCTTTTCAGGGATAAGGTAGGTAATCGCCGCAGTGAGGAAAGGCGGAAATTCCTCCGGCCGACTGTTGACCTGATTTATGCTGTGTGCCAATCGACCATCTATATTGGTGAGCTTTTTGTACCAAAAATTCTGCACCCGATCCAGACTTGGACCCCTCCAGTTTTTGGAGGTGTTTATGGGTATAGGCATGGCGGGTGCCTTCGGCGGTGATCCACTCAGCATGCTAGGTGGGTAACCACCAAAGTCCACCCTAGTATTCTTTCGCTTCCGTCACCGAAAACTGTACTCTCTGGACGCTCTGTTGGGATTCGTTGAGAGATCTGAAAAAGCTCCGCCGGTTCCTCGCGTATGTTGCATTCTGGATACGTCTGGAGTGACTACGGCCGTACCGTCATAGCCGACTGCATACGATAGAAAGTTTCTGCTTTAGTGTGCCCAGAATTTCAACTACGGGTGTCTAACTGGGGATAGCATAGTTCCTGTAAATCCTCTGCACTTCATTCTTCATCCGTCTGTTGGCATTGCCAGAGCTGAGTTGAGTCAGCCTAATAATATCCTGCTTTAGTGAATCCCGTCGACGTTCGAGACGAATTTTCCATATTATTATGATAAGAAAGGCAACCATCACTATCCACTGTTTGAACTAGTGATGGTTATATATTTATTTACCTAACTCCGTTTAACGTTCGATAATTTTTAATCTCCAGTAATACTAAGTAGTGTCTGATCTATAGTAGTTGAGGATTTCCTAGATGCGAAAATTTTGGATCTGCTGCTAAATATTTTCCAAGGCTTTATAATTTCCCCAAACCAATAGTTAAAATCGAGTAGCTTAAGGGTTTAGGCCATTGTGTAAATTTCAGAAAATGAATTTGCGAATACCGAAAATCTGAAATACTTTTTTCTCGAAACTAAACTTTTTAAGTCGGTCGACTTATAACTCGAGCAAGTCTTGACCGATTGACCTGGAATTTTAACTGTATGTAGTAGAATCCTGATATTTCGTATCCTGATTATTCGTATTTCCGACTAATTCGTACAAATTTTCCGGTCTCCAGAGAAAATCCTAACAAATGGTTTAAAAATGATGCATTTAGACTCCTCGGTAATTCGAATTATCGGTATGCTCAAGATCATTCAAAATTTCCTATAATTCGTATCTTCAACTTTGTTAATTCACTTACACACTTTTTAAGAAGTTAGAGAGGGCAGTAAGAAGTACATTTGTTCTAGTAATCATGTAGTTTCTACAGAGAGGAGTCCAAGAGGAATTTTATTGATCTGGTGCTAGATTTTCTTTCCTTCCAACAAATCAGTGTCGTTTTCATAACAGTTGTGGGACGTTACCATTCCTTTGAGAAAAGTTAACCTCTCCATTGAAAAGAAGCAACAAATTATAAACGACTAGTCATGGCGGTAATCAAATTGATGTATCCAAGGATTTTAAAGTTCTTCGCTCAGTCACATTAATCCTGAAGAACAAGGACAAAATCACCTCCCAGAGATAAACATACTTCTTAATATGTATATACTTATTTGCATTACTTTGTATGTAATACGTTCTTGAATTTTTTTTTACTTTCCACTCCCGATAATTCGTACGAAACCGTCGCATCAGCCCTTTGCCGATACGAATTGTTGGGGTTCTATTGTATTTGTAATTGTTTTCCAGATGGATGTACATAGGATTCTTCCTATGTATTGCATTGTTTTTTAATAAATAATTTTCGGAAGATTTTTGCAAAAATTAACATATTGGAGAAATCTTATATAGTTCTGTACCTTTGCATATGTATAATCAAATTTCTTCGTTCACTGTAGGTGATAATTGGTTCACCCGCGGGAAAGTGTCATCGAAGAAAAACTTTTTAGCCGCTAATTTCTTTTGCATTATTTCTAAAAAAAAATATTTGTACAGATGATAATATACTAACTGTAATAACTGTAACTTACTTTATTGTCCCGCAGAAAAAAAAAACCCAAATAGGCTTATTTGTTAGGCCTCTACAGTAGCCTTAGCCCTTAAGGTAATTTCTAGACGGTTTTGCAAGCCTCCGTGTGTGTAGGTAGGGGTCAGTGCCCACTCTGAGGAGCCCCCATGGGGTACTGTTTTAATGCCAAAAATTCCTGTAGAGGGCAAGGGAACAGAATCTAGCCAGCTCAGATCTTCAGGCGCAGCCCGTAGATCATTTTCAGGACGGCAATGAATTGTTTGCCTAGTTATCACAGCCTGGCCCCATCTAGAGTTGGGTGATGGGGAAGGAAGTGCCTAAGGATTTCTCCCTCCCCTTCATGACTTCGACAATGCAAATTGTAGGGTATGCCGAATCGGGCAGCATGGCAGATGTCAAGCAATGTGAATGGATTCCGTCCTCCACAGTTGCTAGCGGACGGCAACTAGTAGACCATCTTTTATCCGTCGCTAAAAAATAATGTGCCATTACATTGAAATCGTTCACCAGTCTTCCACTCTACCCTAATTGAAAAGCTCAGATTAACCGAGGTATTTCATCTAGGAGACTACAATTGCCGCCGCTGTCCAACAACCGGAGTCGCGAAATCTGACAGCTTTCAGCGGTAAAAGCGGGACCTAGTAATAAGGGTACATTTTTTAAATTCAGCACTACCCTACCCTAAAACTCGTTTCGAAAAATACTAATCGAGCCCTTTTCATCTTCCGTACAATATAGCTATATTCGGTGAATAAAAACACTTTCCACTCTCTTCTTGTTTGCTTGAGTACCGCCCTTGAACATAGGTGTAGAACGATGTCATTTAATGAATGCATGGAGGTTCAGGTAAACATTACATTGACAGTGAACCGATTTTGATAAGATTTAGTTTTCAACAAAGGCTGAAATAGTCCTCAAATTTAAAGTTCCCTTGGAGAAAACACACCCAGAGAAATCGCTCTACGACTGTCACAGAATCTTGAAAAAATACACACTCGTCAAAATAATAAAAACTTCTATTTCAAATGCATTTGACGAATAATAAGTAACAGGAAAATGCGTCTTCAGTAAACTCATGTTTACAAACTATTCTTTCCAAATGAAAAAAATATAGAGATAAAAGTTATGAACCTATTGCAAAATTTTCACTAATGTTTAGATGCATTCTACAGATTAGACGAGAGTTTGGATAGAAGTATCTTGTGATTTGCAGTGTCAAAGGCTTTAGCAAATTCAGGGTACATGGTATGCACTGGTATGCCGTGAATTTAGACATTTGGCGACAAAGTTGGTAAAGTCCAGCAGGTTGGAGGCGGTGGACCTACGCTTAACAAAGCCGTGTTCCTCTTTCACAGTGTGGTGACCAAAGTGGGCAGACAACCAGTCGCTGGGATATCTTTCCAAGATTTTGGAACAGAAGGAAAAGAGGGAAACGGGACAGTAATTCCCGGCAAGCGTACGATCGCCACTTTTGTGATGGGGATGTTGAGAGCCTCTTTCCACAAGCCGGGAAAATGATTATCTTCGAAGTTTTTGTTGAAGGTAACTGATAGGGGTAGGGAGATGGACTGACCAGTTTTAATCAAAAAGAGGTTCGGGAGACCATTGTAGCCAGGACCGACATTGACATCAAGTGTGCCAATGAGGTACTGGACACGGAAACGGGTAGAAAGGGGAATGGTGGGCGATGCGGGAAAGGCTACGCCCACTAGCGGGAGGGAAGAGGAGGAAGCAGAGGGAACATAGTTTCCGCTGACAATGGACCATTACGTGATCTGAGTCCTTGCCGATTTTGCATTGTGAATGGCCTATCGTATAACTAGCGTGCCTTTTGCGGAATTATTCAATATTCAATGTCGGCATTTCAGTTCATTTTTGTTATCTGGATCTCACCTTATTTGAAGGTAATCTGCAGCCATATTAGATCGATTCATTTTTCTTTCTCTCATAGTCAGTGCGCCTGAATCGCTAGGATGTCTATGGTCTAATTGCTTGCCGTTTTCTTCGCACGTGTAAAACAAAAGTAGTTCACTGTTTGTTTTCGACCCTTAATTTACTCGAAACCACGTCGGCTGTATTGAATTTTTCGGATTCAAAATATCCTTTCTCTCCTGTAATGAACACGGCGATTCCCTTATCGTGTCCACCTTGCTAACGATTTTATCCAGCTTGGATGAATTTTATAAAATTCGAGTAAGACTTTTAGTATTTCAAAATTCATTTCCTCCCATTTTTGATTGTGTGATAATGCAATATTGCGGATTTTCCTACATATAATACGTCAAGCAACCTAACACTTACGCTTTGGACTTATAACATCCACAAACTAAATTTAACTGCAATTTACAGGAAAAGTAAAGAAACTGGGTCACTGATGATGTCGATTATCTGTTTAAAGCGTTTTAAGCCTTAAGCCTTTAATCAATTAATATGGTAGCATTACTTATCTTCTATCTCTAATAGATATTGCACCATTTTTTCTTAAACTCTTTTCAAAAGTAATTTTCCATGGTTTTTATGTTTCAACCGAAAAAAATGACCATGAGGTCTTTAAAGTCGTAAAAGTTTTTAACTGCCGCGAAGAAAGTACAAAATCTACACATGTACTGTTTTTATGAATGAATATAACGCCGTCTGTAAAGCGAAGGTGATGAATGATGCTCTTTTGCATTCTCGCAAGTTCATTTAGCAGTAATTGAATGACAACAGGTTCCCTAAGTGAACTGAGATTAACTGGTCAGGTAAGGCTCAAAACACGAATAGCAGCAAGTGGTGATAGTTTCGATTCAGATTGTATCTTGCGTTTGAGATTTTGATAGATAATTGTGTAATTTTCGGTTACCACATGTATGTAAGAAACGCCTGTGAACACTTAAGGAAATCCCACACACGAATGACTGAGAAAATACCGTACGAGTATCTAACTCGTATCGCCTAAAAGATGTACCATCTCACCCTGGAACATTCATATGCATTTAACAATATACACAAGATGATATATGTCCCTCGTTTTTCTTACTTTGTGAATATCGTTTGATATACTCAATGAACCCAATGTGTGCCGATAATTATTGCGGCAATTTGAAGACCATATTAGTCTTCAAGGTAATGAAGCGGTCTACCGCGGTCAGTGTGGCGGTCAACTGTTTGAACTTAGATGAGTATCTTTGAAGAAATGGTGCAAGATATTTTCTTTGGATTTAATAATGATGTGAGCAATTTTGTAATGCATAAAGTATGATGCACTCTTTGACTGGTTAATTGGCATAGTAAGTCTGTGATGGAAACTTCATCAAATATTTCTTTGTTTGTTTTTGCTTCCACTAATTATCTTTAGAGATACTTATGTAGGCACATCCGTAGCTTTACTTACCCATTTTATATGGTTGATTATTAGAATAATATGGAAGGCTGGACATTTTCTTAGTGATGACTCCTAGGCTTTGCTATCGCAATCGCGCCGACTTCAGTAATTTTATTTTGTTATGTTAATTTAAATATCTTTGGAAATGTCTGAGTATTTTTAATGGTAATTTTTGAATTATTCATTGTTAATTTATGGATAGATTAAAATCAAATCAATGTTTTTGGAAAGTTACACGGATTGAAGTTATTACACTAGGCCTTTTCTGCTTATCCTGCAGTACCTTAGCTAGATGCATAAGTATCCTGAGTACCTCTCTGTTCGTGAATTTTACGTTTATGTTATCTGCATCGATATAGATCCGAACCACCGTCAGAAAGTAAGTATACTCAATTTCTACAGATATCAAGAAATTCCAGTTAAAGAAAAAAATTACAAGGTTGCATGTATGTATGTATTTGGTCGCCTTCCCTTTGGATGCAGGTAGTGAGGCGGGAATTCTATTTTATGATACCTGCTTCGAAAATTCTACTGCCAGCTTCGTGACCAACTTTTATACCTACCCCTTCACCTTCTCGTCCTTGAACATTTTTTCCCTCCCATGAGCACCTGCAGAGAAGTGAAAGTAGTTTGAAGGTGCCAAGTCAGGAAAATGGGGTTGGCTCAACACGTCCCATCCAAACGAGCCCAATAGTTGCTTCAGTGTGTGCAGCTGGTAGGCAGCCATTGTCAGCACACCGCCTTTTTAATCACACTGCTGGTCTCCCTCCAGTCAGTTATTCAATCAAAGTTACTCCTTTATTGTCCCAAAATATGGAAGCCATGTCTTTCTTTGGCTGAAATTGTGGAGATTAAGAAATCTGACGCCACTGTTGGCATTTTCCTTTCGATTCAAACTAACAAACTAGCAAACTAAGTTGCATCTTCAGTAACAACGGCTCGTGAAGAAAATCATCGCCTTCGAGTTTGTAGTGCTCCAAAAACTCTTTGAAGGTCTGCGTTTGCTATTTAGGCACCTATCTCGCGGTTACATGCAGCGCAGATTTGGAGATTTACGTAAACATTGCAGAAAGTTTGCATTCTCGACTTTTTTTCATAGTTTCGTCAGCTAACGAGGTAATGGATGTCGATATTGATTTCGCAGTTGTCGTGAGAGCCGATTATAACTTATATTACCAGCAGAAATAGTTCACTTCCAAAAACACATATATAGGAAGGACTCAAATCTGGTAATTTAAGGTGCATGCTATTTTTTCCGTACCTAATTTTGGATTAGCTGCAAGTTTCCACCCCACTTATCTGTTGAGATCTCTATCATAGTTATGTTTCTCTGCATCATCTATAGTGGAGTTCGGGACTGTATCTTTCAACTAGTGAGCTCTTGATGCGACATAATCAGTATTAACACTATAGCTAGATAATATGGTCTTCGGTCAGGCACGACTTTGATGTACTTGCCACATTTCGAGTTTCGCCTTTAAGTAGTGCCCAAGTTGCGGTCAATAATTTTAGTGGTATGAAATACCAGCCATATTGACCAATAGCTTCAATATTTTTCTTGATGGGCCATTTTGTTCCATATCGAAGAAAAAACTCTCATCGCCTCGAATGTTCAGTTTATTATAAAACTCTTTGTAATGAGTTGATCGAGTAACGGCAATCGTTTTCTCTATATCATGTTTCTAATTCACATAGATTTACTACTTCTATGGTGTTTTCTCACCAAGTAATTTATTCTAGAGGTATTTTTGACACGAACCTTCATTTGAACATTGTTTCTTACAAACCTGAACGGCGGGGTCTCGGACGATTATATCACAGTCGTCCGGAACACCACGAGTATCTTTTTGAACAGTCGTCAGAAGCGCTTTTTCTAGTCATCGGGACGGCTCGTTTGCCACCCATAAGAGAATTAAATAGATCCAATCCTGTTTTTTTAATACCCTTTCCGAAACTCTCATTAACGGCGATATCAACACGATACTGAGTGCGCAGACTACCAAAGAAGAGTAGTTTAGAACCATCGTTCCTACAATCATTTCAGAACTCTTAGCAGCAATTCCTTGGAAAGCCCAGATATCGTCGCTGTTGTTTTCGACTATTTTACAAACGCCCAGACGGTTTACTTGCATCAGGAATCCTTGCTTATTTTTCGGTAGAACCAGCACTTGCCTTATTGTGTCGACTATGCTGTATACCCAAAGATTTTTCTGAGGTAGTCAGATTGGTTTTGCTACCAGGAGAGAAAGGATGGAACTTTATCGAGGATAGTATAGTTACATATTTGACATGGAAAAGAAAGGAGCCGCAGCTTAAAGTGCTCTGGTTTTACACATTTATTAATGCTTTGTAAGGTATCTTTGTCCAGGATCTGAGCATGTCACGCAGCTCCGCATGATGTTTTGGTCCGTCTTCTGATGAGCCAACTTTCCCTAGTTTTAATAGTTTAGTCCAGGTGATAGTGTGTTAGCCCCCTCTCTAACTGGACAAGAAAAATGTCCCCCAAGTATCTCAAGTTCTCCTTTGAAGAAGAAAAATCATACTAATTTGTAATGTATATAATTGCAGTTATTTATGTACGTTTGACTTATTAGTTTTTTCTTTCAGTCAGCATAGTAGGAGCATTGTGGCAAATTGTACTTTGAACTTTCAACGTGCAGCGTTTATTTGCATGGTTCTAATCCCACCACGCTTACAAACTGGTTCAGCAAAAAATACTGTATTAAACCATTGGCCTTCTATCTGTATCTGACATTTTGATTAGCATAAATGATCATAGCATCGTTTTGGATTTCCCTTTAATTCCATCCTATATTAATCAATTGACAAAGCAACCTGTTGGGGGCTTATTTTTTGCTACATAAATAAATGTTTCATTCAGATCAATAATTTCTATATACGACATGGGTTTGTTTTCTTACGTACTGATTGAGGTCGTTGCTCCTACTCATCTGTAACATCTTTTTAAGATTCAGATATTCTGAAAACCATCTATTAGAGTCGTCATAATTAGCATGACTGAAGAATAATATAAGAAAGTCCAATAACGCTTAAAAACAAATTATTGAAGATAAATAAAGAAATAATACAAAGAAATCTTTCAGTGATTGGAAAACAACAACTCTATCTTAAAGTCAAAATCTAAAGGGTATCCCAAATTCCACCCAAGATTTGAATTTTGGGCCATTTGTTCGGTAAAATGTTGCCAACGAAAAAACGATAGTGTAGCTGGCAAATTAGAGTTATCGAAGTTGGAGTACTACACGAAAAAGCAATCCGTTTTTATTGTTGAGTAATATTTTGAAAATAATAAAGAAGGTCAAGAATTGGGTATTACGAGAGGCTGTCTGCAGACTTTTATCTTGTGTATTAAATGCTATTGATTCAAGAACTGAAACTTACCTAGCATACGTAGTGTACGTAGTGAACATTGTTCGTTGAATGTTATGGAATAGCAAGAAATTGATGCTGACCTTTGAAACAAAATCGTCTCCAGCGATGAAGTTTTTTTTTCATCTTCTTTCTCGTTTCATTTTCGTAGGAAATTGCGGCCAGCCAGGCGATAATAGTAGCACCGGCTATCGTGACATGATAATTCCGTTTTTTTGTATGCAAACCACAAGAGATGGGTGTGGATAACATATAATTTCAACAAAGCGATGTACATTCCATACGGCTTGAGAAACACTTCAATTACATACGACCTTTTAATCAACTGTTCCAGCTGCTACTACTGCTTCAGCTGTTTCATCATTTCCTTCTGTTAACGCCGTCTTAACTTAGTTTAGCAAATTAACGGACTCACCCTGGAGCAAATAAATCATGATCTGGTGCAATGACCAACAGCACAGAAAATGTGTCTACTGTTGTGCTTAACAGTGTTGCTTCAACTCCTTCTCAGGCGTCGGTACGACAGGCCTGTCAGGATGAGTTGCCTACGAGTAGATCCACTCATAGGCACGTGCTGGAGCTATCAGCCTTCCCTCTTCAGGATTGCTTCCACTGCATTATAACACATCGACGAGCTACGGACTATAGCAGATCCTCGGTCATCGTCTTGCCCTCACAGAGATTGGTATTTAAGATCCCAATAGATGACATTTTGGTGTACGACATACGTGGGCTAGTTATTTGCCGTTTTTCCTCGCCTGAATTTAATAAACAAAGGACATCAACAGCAGACGAATTATAAAATCCGTATGGTCCGCTCCGATCCTAAGCCTTCCTTTCAGCTGTCGTCTCCTGGTTGTGATCGTACGTTAAGGGTAGTTAATGTGCAGTCCCTTGTCACGAAGCTTTTGTGCTTATTCTCCTGTGCCTCATCCTTTGTCTCTTTTCAAATTAAGGTTATGACTGGATTGTAAATTTTATTTGTTCTTGTGTTGCAATATGTCATCCGAGTTTTCTCCATTCATTGTATCATTTACTTTTAGTTTTGGCTAGCCGTTCAGTCAACTCCGAATTTTGTTTGGCTTTGGCCCTTCTAACTACTGGCTACTCTCTGGTTGAATGGCTCAAGTAGTAAAAGCGCTGGACTGTCATAGCGGAAGGTCACGGTTCAAATCTTACTGCTGGCAAAGGGATTTGTTATCGTAACTGGATGTCGGATACCAGCCGACTCAGCTGTGAATGTGCACCTAAATCAGGTTAATGATCTTGGGCGAACGCAATGTTGACCACATTGCCTCCTTCAGTTTACTGTTGCGTACCGTTACGGTTTTGAATGAAGTGCTCTAACACACTTGAAGGGCCTGAACCAATATGATTGTTGTCTCAACGGCGCAACAACCGGTGTTCGGGCTAGGCCTGCCTTAGTAAGGAACTCCAGACATCCCGGTTTTGCGTCGAGGTCCACCAATTCCATATCTTAAAAAGCTGTCTGGCGTCCTGGCCTACCCCATCGCTCCATCTCAGGCAGGGTCTGCCTCGTCTTCTTTTTGTACCATGGATATTGCCCTTATAGACTTTCCGGGTGGGATCATCCTCATCCATATGGATTAAGTGACCCGCCCACCGTAACCTATTATCTACAACCGGACGGTCATGGTATCGCTCATATATTTCGTCGTTATGTAGACTACGGAATCGTCCATCCTCATGTAAATTCTTCGAAGGATTCTTCTCTCGAGCGCGGTCAAGAGTTCGTAATTCTTCTTGCTAAGAACCCAAGTCTCCGAGGAATACATGGGGACTGGCAAGATCATTGTCCTCTACAGTAAGAGTTTTGACTCTATGGTGAGACGTTTCGAGCGGAACAGTTTTTGTAAGCTGAAATAGGCTTTATTGGCTGCCAACAAGCGTGCTTGCATTTCATCATCGTAGCTGTTATCAATTGTGTTTTTCGACCCTAGATAGGAGAAGTTATCAAAGGTGTCAAACTTGTAGTCTCCTATCTTTATTCTTCATGTTTGATCAATGCGGTTTGATGTTGTCGGTTGGTTGGTTTTTGGTCCTAACGTTGCCACCATATACTTTGTCTTGCCTTCATTGATGTGCAGCCTAAGATCTCGTGCCGATGGCCGCCTTCTCGATCTAGATGAAGGCAGTTTGTACGTCTCAGGTCGTTCTTCCCATGATGTCGACATCGTCAGCACAAGCCAGTAGTTGGGTGGACTTAAAGAGGATCGTACTTCTTGCATTTACCTCAGCATCACGGATCACTTTCTCGAGGGCCAGGCTGTTGACGTCGAATGGTCTTGAGAGTGATCCTGCTGCTTTTATCTGGCCTCGCACATTGGTCAGGGTCAGCCTAATCAGTCTTATTATTATTTGGCTAGCAGTATTGACTTTTGTTCTTTTGTTTGAATTCAGCTTATTTTCGAATAGATCAACATCTAAAGCTTTCTTTTGGTAAGCCTCGGAAATTTTAAGTCTCCGACAATTTACCGAATTATCTCAGTTTCCAAACTGTCAACTAATTTCAAAAATTAAATTTTCAAATAACTGAAAAAGATGGCATATTGATTCTTTGTATATTCCAATATTTTGGGAGCCCTCTACTCTACTCCTCTTTTCACTAGCAAAGTAGCATCTGGCTCCGGAAATATCGGTATTTATTATATAATACAAGTTTATCAGTCATCTCCAGATTCTGGGTTGCTCTAGTCATTTTCAAGATACCTAGGAGTGGCAAGGAACCAACTTTGCTAGTATTCTGCCTACATATAGAGATATTGGCATCTAAGGTTGTCTATTGGGAAGCATGAAGAACCCTGAGCACCTGCTACTGTATTGGCCTACTCCGCATTTTTGGTGAATTTGGCCACTGAAGAGCCTAGTTAGTGGTAACTAGGACTTGAGTTTCTGCTGCCCGAATTCCACCGCAACCACCTGCCAACTTAAATTTAAGATCATTCCACTAGAGAAAAGTATGTGCTCGATTTTCAAAATGGGTAATTTAATTGTTGGAAATTTAAAGGGTAAATTACAAAATTTATAAAGATCACAAGGTCATTTAGGAAGATCAGTCGACTTCGCAACGTAGATCCAATTGTCACCTAGCGCACCGGTATGGTTTTGAAAATGAATTGGTCTAATACATTTCCGCCTTGCTCGAATGCGGCAGTTGTCTCGGTAATAGGCGCGATCCAGGTACAGTCAAAGGGCTCCCAAATCACTATTGAATATTATTATTAAATATGAGAAGATGTAGCCATTCCATATGATTTAGACAATAGAAACTTCCATTAGAAAGTACAATATCCTACCTGGAACAAAATCGTTAATAATAGTATTCTTTCTAAAGACGTTTACAACTGTGTAAAACTAACTAAGCTAAAGGAAAATCAAGCCATGGTTGGGCATTAAGTTCTGAACGATACGACTATGACATTATTGACGATATTTGAAGAAATATTAGATTAGTTTCCATTATGAAGGCTAGATATTATATAGACGCATTTTAAAGGCACCCTGGCACCTACATATTTTCAGCACTCTAAAATTAATTTAACACAAACCTATCAAAAACAAATTGGTGAAAACTTTTTAAGGAATTCATCCTGACTTAGGGGTCCTGAATTCTACATTTCTGGTTACCGTACAAGCTAAGTTAAAGCGTATATATAATATATATTTTTCAAAATTTGGATATTTTAAGCTGCAAAGACTTAAACTTAATTCAAGTGCGTGTTACCTCTCATTCTCTTATCAGTAAAAGTCCGAGTGTAGTTTTTACTTTTATGAGACGTGTCCGTAATTTTTCGATTAACTAGCCAGCAAATTACACTTATATTTTTGAAATTTATTCAACATGTTCATGTTCGCTGCTTTCAAAGATGTAATCAGGTCTGGGATCATCTCACATTCCTTTTCCAGAACCGTCAGAATCAATGGAAGCTTTGTATACTACTAGCAATAGTAACAACAGCTTTAATTCCATTCTGGTGATTCTGGAAGAGGAAGATCTGCAGCATGAGGAACTGGACGGGAAGCTGATTAACGTTTCGGTGTGAAGTAATCCTTTTCTTCTTTTAATTGTACCCTCTGATATTAACACTGAAAAGTAGCAGTCATCACTGTGCTTGCTTTGTTTAATCCATGTCACTTCAACTTTGAAAGATTTCTTCTTTCATTGTGACCAATTCCTGAAGTCCTCTACAAGATTTTTATTGATACCCAAGATGCACACAAAAGTAGGTGAAGTATAGTTTGTTCCATGAGACCATGAGAGCGCAATGACTATTCACGACTTGAAACTTTTTTGTTCATAAAGCCATTAGAGCACTAGGAAGAAGAGTAGCTACAATAACTCAGTGATCAGAGAGAAAGCTTACGATTAGCCTAGACTTAATGTTCACAAAGCAAACCACGAGCAAGGAAGACGAAGCGTCCATGACGTTTGGGTCTTGTCAATTTGGTTCCGACATTTCGGCCCCACCTATTTGATCCCTACGTCTCAGTCTTAACGATTCGGGTCTGCCTAATCGGTTCCAGTGTAATTACCATAAAATATAAAATACTATCCTTGATCTAATCGTCCATAAACATGTAATATCGTCATAAAATATACAATAAAAACAGGAAAAGTCTAAATCTGTGTAAATGATATAAATGTGCAAATAGATTTTAGTCTGGAATCTTAAACTAGGGAATTGCAGGTCCTAACACATTTGCCCTAATGCTGAATAGTAGAAATAGGCTAAGCAAAATTTACGATTAGGGGTTAAGTAATAGCTCCTTATAAAATGTACAATTTTGGTCATCGGCACGCTGGGCTTACTTTCTCCTTCAAAATTAATTTCTCTTACCGCGCCAATGACATTGGGAGGAGCTCAAGTCGTTCTTCTCCGTTAAAAAAAAAATGCCTAAACTCTGACACGTGCACCAATCAGTTGAAATTAAATCTGTGTTAGCTTTCCTCCACTGCTAGCGGACTGTTATGATTTTTGCTGATTTTTTTACCAATGAGCCCTACTTTACAGTTGAAGTTTAGAAATTATTTGCTGGCCAGTGGTTAAACAAAAGAAACAGATTCAGGAAAATTTCCTTTCCTTTATTGGCTAAAACTGTTTACTGTTTGTTATAAATACTGCATTCCGGGAACCATCAGTGTGTTCACGCTCATAAAGGAGTTCCCGAAAATAGTATATGTGATTTCTGACAAACAATTTGTCCAATAAAGGAAAACTCATCTCGATCTATTTTCCTGTTTTATCTTTTCACTTGAAGTCTCTACATTTTCACTTCTGACTCCCCTCCCCTCGTATAAAAAACTGTTGCCCTTGGCATGTATATACATATATATATAGTCCTTTTCAAACTAATTTTCGCCCAATATGCATATTGATGCAACAGTACTTATATAATAGTTGGTTCTCTGTCTTCGCAGAGAGATTAAAAGTTATGTATAATGTGGTTTTAGATAGTAACATTTTTTCCGATATATGTACGTACATGTATATAAATTATCAGTAATTTCAACTGTTAGAATCACTCATTTATGTAAATTGTAAAAATCCAGACGACATGTAAAGGAGTTCTCTGAAAATACAGATATATTATACGCCCAAGAATTACGAGAGATCATTATAAAACTTGATAGTTGTGGGTTTACATAGCTAAGTGGATCGTTCGATTACAGCATCCATCAATTTCATTTCCATAATTTATCATACACACGACCATTTCATTAAATTGAACAAAATTCAGAAAATCGTCTGCCTGAGCCAGAAAAAAATTATAACTCAGGTTTCCAGTTTTGCAAATTAGGCTGGGGGCTCGTTCCAATCGTCTTTACATATTTAGTCCACAGGCTTTCGTTTTGGATAACGTTTTTTATGCGTCTTGTATCATGCCCAATGTCCTTAATGCTAGTTGGTTGTGTTTTGCGCGGCTGTAGCTGGCGTTATTTAATAGATCCGACCATCAAACCATTTTTGAATCATTTTAGTGGTGTGCGACAGGAAATCCGGTAAACTAATTTTTATAATTTTCGGAAAGTCCCATCCAATTTTTTGGAAGGCGCAATATGGTACCAATTGAAACAAAGTCTTCTAGCGAAAATCGTCCAGATGTTGACGCGTTAGCAAAGATATGTGAACCCTTGTATTACCCTACTAGAAGGTAACACCTCAAGATTCCTTTCATTTTGGACGGTAATATTTATTATTTCAGTCAATTTCTCAGTTTCTCATTCACTTACTGGGAGTACAGATTACAAGTACAGTCAGTAATGGGACAGCACAAAGTTGAAAATTTATTTTTACTACCCCCGTGATAGAGCAGTTACTTTGTGTTTATCGATTTGTGACGGTTTGTGGAGCCTTAGATGGCTCTTTCCTCAATCGCTTTTGCTCAACTTTATCAGGAATGATCCATTTTTCACTTCTAAATCTAACTCGTTTTCGTTTTGTTTTTGGACTCCTTTAGCAACAATTTTATTAAAAAAGTTACTGACGATTTCGTTCAGGGCAGGGGCAGCTCATCAGACGGTGCCTCACTTCTGCTCTGGGAGCAGCGTGACCGAAAGTCGCTACAGGTCCCCCGTTTATGTATAATCGCAAACACGACATAAGTGCGAATTATATCCAAATGAAATGCGCCTTGTATATTCAGATTTAAAGTAGGCCGAAGCGAAATTATTTTTGTTTGAGGATTGATGTAGTCCTTAGGCCGTATAAAGCTGGTGTCGGACCGGACTAATTGGGAAGAAACTTTCTTCCACATTTGTGGTTCACAAACCCCTCTTTTTAAGGTTTTGTTATAAAAAGTGATTGACAGATTCGTCCTGGGCAGACGCAACTTATCAGATGCTGCCTCATCTCTGCCTTGGGAGTAGCGTGGCAGCGGAAACTTCCTTAATCCTTAACGTCCACTCAGGTTCTTAGTTTGTATGCAAAAAAAGCATCAATTTGAATTTTTTGTTTCGTTTTTTTCCCAAAAAAATACATCGAAAAAAAATTGAAAGGGCCTGAGACGAAAAACATGATGCCAGGAAAAACGCATTATTTCTCCTTATACTTTGTGACAGACATTTTTTCTTCATGCATTCTCTAACTGATGCAATTTATGTATAAAAAAATAAAAATTAAGACTGCGGCTTTTGAGTAACATGAAAATATCTATCTATAACTCCGCTTGCAAATATATTTGGAAAGTCAATTATTTATCATTATTGGATTAGACAACCCTACAACGCTTCGGTTCACGGTAACTGAAATTTTTGGTTTGCCCATCCATACAAATTCACTTTGAAAGAACACTGAATCTAATTAATAGCTTAAGCTTACCTTTATATGTTTCTTATATCTTGCAGATCCCACACATTTTCCCCTACCGAATGCAAAGGAGAACTAAATTACAAACCTGGAAAAAATCAAGGCTTTCCTCTCTCTTTTAAAATGTAAAATAAATTTGTTAGAAGAATTTTTTTCAGCTCCCCAGGTATCATTTCAATTAGGACTAAAAAACATTATTGGTATCCGAGCTATAATTTGAATATTATCTAAATGAATGTACCTTGGCTACTTTTGTACTCAGTTTTGCACGCTACTGAATATGTAGATGCATTTGCGAATTACTTTCACATAGCGTACATCCGTTCATTCAATTTGCACTTTGACCATCGCATTATTCTTATATGTAAGTTACTAATGAACTTTGAACAAGATGTCTACAACATTCTTCAATAGAAACGATAGGTACACACTCTATTGACTTTTCCAATTTGTTTGTTCTTATTCTAAAGAAGAAACTTCATTAGTACCTGTAAACTTTTCTAGAAATGTTGACTTCAAATAATGTTATGGCCATTATAGTAGGACCATTAACAATCTAGATGTGAAAAGCTATATAATGTGAAATGTTAACGACCGTAAAAATCAAGCGGACTTTAAAATATTCGATATAATGGGATTTTCTAAAAGAAATGATGAAATATTCCCAAAACTCATCTAACATATGAAAACTCTACAATGTACATAATAAAACTAATTTCAAAAATTGTTGTTCTTTATCCACCAACCTTTTATTTTTTGGTAATACTATAATAATATTCATGCAGAACAGAGGTGTTGTTTTACCTGCAAACAGTAGCCAGGTGTTGTTTGCCCTTTTTAGACTCTTGGGTATTTAGCTCAAAACGAGGGCTCCGTACATTAAAAATGCGGGTGACACTTCCTCCCTGATTGGAGAAGTTCGTCATAACTCTGATATAATTTCAAGATACTTTCAACCATCAAAAAATCAATTACGCTTGGACCATGTTGAACTCGAGACAAACGATTTCGTCGATTCCTTTTAAAACAATTTATATTGGATAACTACAGAATATAGAATTTGTTTCCTTATTAAGAAGTGAACACTTAATTGTACATATGTCATGTATTTGTCTCTTTGGCAGTTTATGCTCTAATTTGTACATGCACTTACTCCCAGTTTTATAAAATACGATTTCAAAATAAGGAAATTACCCTGTCCCTGCTGTTCAATGATTTAAATCAATGAAAATGAGCTACATCACGGAACAACTGAAGTGGGCACTAATTAAATTTTGTAAAAGTCCATTTTCGAGCAAATATATTGAACAAACTTACATGAAATAATTAATTTTATTCTGAAGTTCGTTCAGAAATAATTCTCAAAGGTAAACTACTGTAGCTATAGAATAGTATAAGTTCATATAAATACGAAAATTTACTGAAACTAATGTTTTTTTCCTTTTCTCTTACAGGTAAGATGCATTAATAACCAAATATTATTGTTTGAAGTATGTATATTATTTATAATTATCATTACTTATCGCTTGTGTTCAAATCACACCAATCCCATTAAAATTTTGCAAATTAAATCTAAAAACTCAACGTTTGGTTTAATCGCTAAACATGTGTAAATCTATTAACCTTGCTACCCCACGCACATGATAATATGAACTTGTGAACTCATAAGCAGTTGCAGCTTTGCACTTTGCTGAAATGTTTTCGAATTTCTTCAAGCCTTTTGAAGCTTGACCAAAAACATCAACTTACATACATATATGTGTACGACCATAAACCATAAACAGTACGACACTCCAAGTGGTTTTTAGTAAGTGTAGAATGAGTTGGAAAATAACTTTTCTCTTGACCGCGAATTTATAATTTCAAGATCAATGTGAGTGGCAAGTACAACTTGTAACAAAACCATCAAATCTTTTTCCGAATTCGGTATGTTCACCTTCAAATATGAAGTGAATTTTTTTTGAATAGAAATTGAGAAATTTTTTTTCTAAATGATAAATGCTGTTTTCGACCTCTAGAACTGCTGACTTCAATAGCATTGGATAGAATATCTGCATTAAAATGCTCATTTAGAAAAGTTGTATCTAACACATGATAGAAAAATAGGTGGATTAGTAAAATATAGCCAAACTGATTTTTACATAAATTAATTAGATAAGATACTTCTTTAATCATTAGTGATATGGAACAAACCCTCATCTGATTTCGATAGGCACGGTGGAGTTGATTCTATCGTTTGTGATTGAATTGATTCTATCGTTGTGATTGAATGCACCCTTTTTTATTTCTAAATTATTAATAATAGTTCATAGAATTCATAAGAATTCCTTTCAAATTATTTCCATTTTTTTCTGTCAGTAAAAGTGGTCTTAAAATATGCCTAGTATGTAGTCTTTTCTGCCACTTTTTTCTACTTGAAGTCAGACTATCTAACTCAAATAAAAAAACATAGTTTTGTCTATTTTAATTGAATTATCTGAAGAGCTTATATGGTCTAATCGTTAAATCCGTAATGTTAATTTAGGATTTGGCTCGAAGTAAAATTTGACAAGAATAAGTTGATGGGATAGGTTCTCAGTTTTGGCTTCTATTGCGTATACAGTATTTTGGGAACCTGGAAATTAGCAGGATAAACGTTGATTTGCTCCAAAGAAAAACTTTTATTTAAAATCAAAAAACTGCTGAATTGTTTGAAAACTATTTCTGAAAATCTATTTTTATTTATTTTATTAGGTTGAATTAATCTAATCTTAAGTAATCTTGCCAATGGTGCTGTCGAAATCATAAAATCCGCGAATGGCTGGCATTCATGCTTGTTGTATGCGCAATATTTCTCTAATATTCCCTTCACCGAAATATTGGTTAATAACTTAGTGGTTGGTTCTGAAATCGGTTTGGTATTCTTCAATAATACTGCTAAAATTTTGTAAGAGGTACATAACAATCTACCAACAGAATTTATCCCTTATCATGCGTATTGGCAGATAATAATTTCACGTTAAACAACTCGGACTTGTTAGCACTGATGAAGGGAACAAGTGGTTCCCGAAATATCGGTATTTGCAAAAATAAAAATATCAAAACTAGCGAATAAGAAAAAATAAGTTTTTTATTATTTCAAATAATTAACTCGAACTCGGTCATCTATTCATACTTTAGGTATGATTTAGTAGATTCGATTACAGAGAACTATTTCACCCTTTCTAGGCTAAAAGGGCTGTCTTTAAATTCACCAATATTTAGTTCCAGAGTGCGAGTCTCGTCATCTGCGAAAGACAATATCATTGTCCTTCCTAATTACGAGTATATTGTCATCTCTCTGTTTACATAAAGTCTCTTGCGATTGCATTATGGTCTGAATTGTTTGACGATGTTGAATATGGCTCATATATTTCTACTTTACTTTATACGAAGCTGCGATTCTGATTACTGGACAAATTATATTGAATGGACCTTGTCGGCTTTTGAGATGAGGCGGCTTTTGATCCTTTCCCATCTGACTTATTCGCCTTACCTCTATCCCCGAGGACGCCGCAAAGTTTAAATTGCCTGTAGCACCATACACTTACTGACTTCTACCATATCTACTCAAATAGACTTAAAGAGTATTATATTTTGTAAATGCAGTATGGCGAAGTAATATGGGTATAATGTAGAGAATGACACTGGAAAGTTTGAGACAAATCCTGCTACGCAGTTATTGCTGGTCAAAGATGCGTTATCCGCGCAGATTTACTGCACCTTAAGATATCATGATATATTCGTATCACATTGAATACCCACTACTTACTATGTATAAATGGAGATGTCATGTACCAAAATATTCTGGCATTAGAAATATACAAAACCTTTCAAATTTGATGCGCCGTGCTTCTGTTTTCCGACTTGTTTCATATTTCAGAAAGGATTAGGGTTGTTCAATTATTTATTCACATTCCTATATCTTTCGCTTTCTTTCGTATAGTTATTGGGGTAATCGATAATGTGTGTATGCATATTTTCTTATTGAACTGTTTTATCTCTATAACTATACATTAGAACACTTCTGAGTACAATTCTCATTTGTAATTCGAAGACATCCTTAATCGAATTCACTAACACGAATAACAAAAAAATATAATCTCATAAGAAAATCTCTTAATTGTCAAAAAAATTTATCGGGTCAAAGAATATTGTACTCCATTCGGTACGTTCGGCATTAACAAAATTGCTATTTGAAAATTATTGAATTTCTTCCCTATCAGGTACTTTTATTCCAGCGTCTTTATCATCATTATCATTTTAACCACCGCTCTGGTTTCTTGTAATTTGGTGAATGTCTTAAAGAAATCGATGTTCATCAAAGAATAGAAGTCGAAACTTAAACCAAATTTCTCGAAACCTGTGAAACAATTTGTAATTATGGTACGAAATTTTGTGTACTTTTTTGGGTTTTCTAAAAGTTATAGAACTTTCTTTAAACTACTATTCAGGTAATGCATTTAGAAGCTTGAATGATTCCGATGACCCTTGATTGAGCTTTATCCATCATATTTTTATCCTCACAGATCGACCAATTTGTAAAAATATCTGCTGTCATCCATGATGGTTGGTTTGCCCTGTAATTGACATGCAGATAATTTATTAGCCGAAAACAATGAGATTTGACGTCAGCTTTTCCAAACCCTCCCCCTTATTTGCCCCAAATGGGAGATAAAGTGCTATGGGGAATTTGAAATTTAACATTAGGTTTGCCTTTTTTGGCACCTTTCTCAATCGGTCGTACTCTTTTTAAATCACGGAAAAATAAAATGGAGATCGAAATCACCCTAAATAGACACTTTATGCACAAATTTCATTCATCATACACCGAAATACAACCCCGGGGTGACAGTTAAGTGGGTTATACGTTAGCCTTTCGGTCGTTGCCCCGGGTTCGAATTCCGGTCGTAATGGATGTTTGAGTTCGTTTTTGTGGTTGTACTCTTGTAGGCTTATCAGTTGCAAATTGAAGCGCAATCTCATTAAAAATAACGTAAGAGGAAAAAAATAAATAATAAGTAACAGACTGTGTGAATGCCCTTCAACCGTAAGGAGTGAATCAGAGGTATATATTTGCAACCAATAGATTTTGTGTCTTTACCACGATTATCCACTGCTTTAACGAAATACTTACCCATTAATGTACTTTTGGATTTATGGTAATTAGCATTGATAATTTTTTTTTGAAAATTTGCAAAAACAGTGATTTTTCTTCAAAACGAAATTATACAAATAAGGAATATTAATGACTTTTCAATAATTCACACCAAACTGACCGGGTAAAAATCGGGTTAAAAAAAGCGAACACAATGCAACAAATTTAGCTTTAAAAAATGTGGTGTAACGCGAATAAAACTAAAAAGGTACAAAAATGTATTTATCGTTTCAAAAAAAGGTAACGACCTTTACGATCGGTGCAGGGATCTGAAATTTCAATGTCAAGAGCTGTTACTTTTCATTATTTTCATTAAGAAACCAGACTAAAGGTACAAAGTCCACAATACTAAGCGGCACCGGTTTAGAAATACAAAAAATGAATATAAATTCTATAACTTGATTGTGGAAAATCCTGATTTTATTGGAGATAAACTTGTTTGAACTGAATAAAATTCTTTGTGAGCAAATCAGAAAGAAAGGGCTAGAATTATTGGAAATGATTTTAGCGAAACTGGTTTTGTACATGAGAATAAGATTTTTACAATATTTCGCATTTTAAAGAAGACGCTTTAAAAATTGAGTGACGGATTACAATTACAATAAAATAATTCTTCTGTATCATATTTAGCTTGAAATAATTAAGACTTGCTTTTTTCTATTCGCTAGTGATATTTATTACGATTGCAAATACAAATATTTCGAGAACCACTTGTTCCCTTCATCAGTGTTAATAAGACTTTTCGGGAACAAGGCTTGTTAGCACTGATGAAGGGAACGAGTGGTTCCCGAAATATCGGTATTTGCAACACCGCGGAATTACACTTAGATATTTCACTTCTTTCAAAGTAAGCTATGATAATGACGACCTAGACTGCTTCCCCATCAAAAAACTAGTCTTTGATGAATATCTTCATTCATATCCCAAATATCGGAGTGATTTTTGATATAAGAAGCTTTGGAATACAAAGTCCAGAATTCATTTTACTTGTTTTATTCTCCAGTAACTTATAAAATGTTACAGTATAGTGTTGTAGAAGAACACTTACCTCTCAACTTCAGGGTCCAACCAGCCTCAGCGTTGATTTTACATCATACTATCTGCCCTGCTTCATATTATGCCCCTTTCTTTCTCAAGTGCATTCACTCTTGCTCAATCTGCTTCATTACTGAGCTTGAAAAATTGAAACATTCAATAAGGAAAAATCTTCTTACTTTACTTAATTGCTTTAACTTTCTCCATTTCAAGGTAAATATCTGATAAATGTCGAAGTCGCAAGGGCGAAAACATCAAACTTTTCTATTTTCACAATTGTAATTTCCGTAGCTCTATCCAATCCTTTCCTATTCATCACCATGCTATGATTTTTTATAGTTCTTCTCCACACTATTAATATGCAGATTTCTCAGTATTTTCTGTCATTTCACTTCTTGCTTCTTCCTTTTCCTTCCTCTTTCGGGATATTTTTTAACTGCAAATAAGTTTCGGCACTAAATGTCAGGAAATACTCTAGATCCCAAGACCTCTTGTAATTCTTCTTTCCATATTCTTGGTGGATAACCTCTCTGAGTCCTTTTCATAACTTGAAGGTACCCTTCGACAATTAGCTCTGTTTTGATAGCGATTATCAGGTTGTTATTGATCACGAATCCAGTTTGTTCGTTAATACTTTTCAACATCTTTGTTAGGAGAAACACTAAATGCTACTAAATGCTATGTAGTCAAATCTTTGGCTCATTATCTTCAGTTACTTAGCTTCTTCTGACTACTGGGTTTGTAGAAATACTATCCTGGATTTAATTCAGAAAATTTAAAACACGAGATTCATCAAAAACCCAATTGTTCAATCCCAATCGCAATCGATCTCAACATAAGATGTCAGCGCTTCATACAATCCCTAAACGTGTCCTCCGTAATGGTTTTTTGAGCGATTGAGCAGAAGGAAATCGGCCTGAGCCAAATGATCATGAAATTATGATGGTATTGTGCGAAAGTACGTTATCGTGGTGCAAAGTCTATTAGGTGTTTGACCACAAATTCTTTCTTTTTTTCTAGAATTGCTCCACATCTAGACTCCAATCGATGAAAACCGTGACTATCCTTCTTTTCCGACTGAAAACTAATGATTTTTTCCGGCCTCTCAAAATGATACAACTGAATATAGCTGGCAGTTTTGTCGCAAGGCAGAGGCAACGCTTCAGACGCTGCCCCACACCTGACTTACGAGCCTTGCCAAATATTATGATCGACATGGACTACAGGTGCTATTTGTTACGATTCTATTGATTTATAAACACATCATGAGTTGAAATTGTATCAAATTACGATACCATCTGGTTCTGGTCTTAGCAAGCCCAAGTGTCTAGCCAGATCTTTTTCATGAGAATGTTGGTTGATTCTGAGTCCCTATCTAGTTGATGGTGGACTACACTAATTTTGACAATAGTACACAGACCACGCATTTTGGGAAACGAAACCGAGACGATTTTTGAAAGAAAGTAGTTGCCAGAAACCAGTCGTCCATGTACTAAAATACAGGAGCTGCTTGCCTCTCAAAATTAGTGTTTAAGACAAAGTATATGACGTCACTTTACAACTGAGGCGGCCTAATAACGCACTGTGGTAGGTTTTACTTGTCAAACTGATAACTTTCCAAATTGATTTCAAAATTTTCCCAACAACTTCTGATTTTTTTCAAATTGATAACAAAATTTTCGAAACCAACTTCGAAATTAATTATTTCAAATTTAGAAGTTTCCATTTTCAATTGAGTTTTTTCAAAATAAAGTATTTTATCGCTGAGTAAGGCCGGGGGGATTTTGTTATGTTGTTTTTAATTCCATGACATCTAGATTTTAAAATGAGGAAAAAAATGTCGACGCTTTGGGCTTCCTGTAAAACCAATCAATATCTTCTTCCTTCTCAGGAATGACAAAATTTAAATCAAAAAATTATTGGGTGTGTGCATAAGTTTTTCGGTTATCCAAAGTTTTGAAGGAACAGAATAAATTTACTGTTGCTGAAATGTCAGAGTAGTTCAATGTATACCATACCACAATAAAAGGAAGAATTCGGTCCCTGAGTTATAATCCGAAATTTTACTCTTGGGTTCTTCGCAAGCTATACCTCAAGAATAATAAAGGCTGACCAATTGGCTGTCGAATAGACAAAAAATCGGTTTTATTTCCTATTTGGCCACTTGAGAAGTGGGTTACACAAATTTCAAATGCCGCAGAATTATTTTAGAGAAGAATGAAATACCGTAGTCGACATCCAAAACAGGATTTCAATCTCATCGGGTCTTATTATGTGATGAGTGGGATATTCAAGGGATTATTTACTTCACCAGGCATGAAGTGGAAGAATTCCCCTGGGCCCAGAATTGTTTCAGGGGTTGGGAATAGAAATTTCAAAAAGAGAAAAAAGATCTGTATAATTTGTACACCGGACCAGATTTATTGGGATAACTGTCCACCCTGGGTCAGGATTTCCACTCTAAGGCGCTGCCAACGCTAACGGCGAAAGTATACTTTGCTCAGCTAGAACATCTCTCGGTAAGATTGAAGCAGACACATATAAAAAGGGATTTTGTTGCTAGCAGACTCTTGGCAGTATGAAATGGACCATATATACAAATGAATTGAAAGAAGCATTTGATCAACCATTCGAATGTTTAAAAATACGATTTCACATTGTCCTTCAAACAATATTAATATCCATTACAAACAAGTCGAAAACCGGACGCTCGTCAGTTCAGGTATGAAAGGTTTTGTGTATTTCTTCTGTAAGAACACTTGAATAATGAACTGGTCCATTGGCACGTAACCTGTAATGTACATGCTTTTAACATTTCAGACAACTCACTTTAATATGATATTCATATTCAGTGTTTTGGTTTGAAATAAATTTATGTAAAAGAGACAATTTTGAACTACCACAACATTGTCATTAATTGTTGGATTTTCACGAAATTCTCTGTATTGTGTTGTGTATCACAACTTATATAAGTGCATTATGATTCTAGGACGTTTTCACTCAATCTCCAAAAGAGTTTTTTGATTCTTTTAGATTCTTCGGTTTGCTATTGTAGTTTCTGAAAATGAGTCCTTGAAAGAAATGATCTCTTCCGATTTTTCGCACTTTCATCTTCACAACTAATGCCAAAACCAATATCACCTTTGGAGAGTACTAATCGAGACCTTTCATATGATATTCCACATTACTATATTCGGTGGAAAAAATATTTACAGCCCCCATGTATGGGGCCTCCTTAAATTCAACGAAGTTCACAGCTCCAATTTCGTAGCAATCGATACAGCCGTTTCTGAGAAAAATGCGTGTGACCGACAGATTGGCAGACATTTTTATGCTGACTAGAGCTCCCTCTAGCTTCTTCATACATGGCAATTTATAATTTCGGTCATATGCCAATTATTTTCATTAATTATGACGTCAGAATGTTATTTCTATGGTTTAGGACTCAGTAAATTTGCGCAATATTAAAAAGTTTAAACCGCTATAACTTTGATTCTCACAAGCAAATTTTTACGAAATTTCACAATACTACACTTTTTTCAGATTTTTGTTTTAGATAGTTTCCGAAAAAAGCCCTGTCTCATTTCAAATGTGCTCATCTTGACCCATTATTCCCCTATCTTAAAAATTACGTCAAAACTGCTTGTGAAAGTACTAATTGAGACCTTTCATTTGATATTCCACATGAGTACCTCAGGAGAAAAAAATTTACATCCTCCCTTCGCATGCATGGAGAGCTCCGCTTTAAATTCCAAGTAAATTTATGTCACTCGCTGTGGTGCTGCGTGGTATTTTATAGTTCCCATAAGTCCACCAAATTTCGTTTGAGTGGTTAAGACCATTTTGGAGAAAAGTGCATGTGATAGATAGACAGATAGTAAATCGATTTAAATCAGGTTTTGTTTTGCTCGAAAAGCACACGTGATTGGGTGACGCTCGATGATGCGTTTGTTTCTCGGATGTGGGCCATGTTTCTGGAGGGAATATTGCTAATACCGACTAAAAAAAATCAAGTTGCCTTTCCAACTAGGCAAAAAATCTTTCAAGAAATATCACTTGCGCTTCGTATGGATATACGAGGGCGGTCCGATAAGTACTTAGCCTCTCCGCCCGATGGCGCTACTATCGCAAGAAGTATTTACTGTCGTGTAGAACATTCTCGTAGACGGCTACTGTCAAAATTTTAGTCGAATAGGACTTGTAGTTTTGTTTTTAGCGCGTGTAGAAGCGGGCGTGCGGGCGAATTTTAGAAAAATGGAAAAAGAACAATATCGGTCGGTGATTCGATTCTTGTTTTTGGAAGGGAAATCGCGCAGCGAAATCAAAGAACGCTTGGATGCTGTGTACGGTGACGCTTCTCCTTCGATGGCGACCGTCAAAAATTGGTTTAATGAATTTCAACGTGGTCGCACGTCAGTTTTTGATGAGCACGCCCCGGTGCCCCGAAAACGGCTACTGCGGAGAAGAACGTTACAAAAATCCATGACCTTGTATTGGCAGACCGCCGATTGAAGGTACGCGAGATAGCCGAGACAGTAGGCATCTCAAAAGACCGCGTGGGTCATATCCTGCACGAAATTTTGGGCATGAGAAAGCTGTCGGCGAGATGGCTGCCGCGTTTGCTCACTCCGGACAACAAGCGCAACCGTGAAACCACTTCAGAGCAGTGTTTGACGCTGTTTAAGCGCAATTCGAAGGAGTTTCTTCGTCGTTTCGTGACCGTCGACGAAATATGGATCCACTGGTACACTCCAGAGACCAAGGAACAGTCGAAACAGTGGACTTTACCCGGCAAACGTGCTCCCAAGAAGGCAAAGACTGTGCAATCGGCAGGAAAGGTGATGGCCGCCGTTTTCTGGGATTCACAAGGTGTGATCTACATCGACTACCTGGAGAAGGACAAAACGATCACAGGGCTGTACTATGCCGAATTATTGAGCCGATTTGACGCCGAATTGCGGAAAAAACGGCCGCATTTGGTGAAGAAAAAAGTGCTCTTCCACCACGATAACGCACCGGCTCACACTTCCGCCGTCGCCACGGCCAAATTGGTCGAATTGGGCTACGAACTGCTGCCCCATCCACCGTATTCCCTAGATTTGGCCCCGTGCGACTATTATTTATTTCCTAACTTGAAAAAGTCACTCGCCGGGCAGAAATTTGAGTCGAATGAGGAGGTTATAGCCGCCACGGAAGCCCACTTTGCAGACCTCGAAAAAACGTATTTTTCAGACGGGTTAAAGAAGTTGGAGCATCGCTGGGAGAAGTGTATCGAGTTAAAAGGAGACTATGTCGAGAAATAAATCGCCACTTTTCAAAAATTTTCGTTTTTTTTTTTGGTAGGCTAAGTACTTGTCGGACCGCCCTCGTATATGTGTTGGAATGAAATTCAGAATTTTCCGAACCAGATTCGGACTTTCTGAAAATAATTTCAGTATTTCCCAAAAATAACTTCAACTTCAGAACTTTACACTTCCAAATTAGAATTTTCAATTTAAAAGTCATAATTTTCGGCCTTAAAATTAGAATTTTCTAGTTTGGAATCAGAATTTTCCGTCATTACTTTCTCAAAATATGTATAATATTGGTCATATAGTTTTGTACCAGTTTCTTAACCAATGAGGAAGGAGGGAGGTGGGATTCTACAAGTGAAATCTACACAGCTCATCAATATTTTAAAAGAATGTATCCCAATTTGATGATGGTAAGAAAATTAATGTTTGCTGTTGCCTCCATCATTCCATCACCCAGTTAGTGGAAGCAGTCTCTTCCCAATAATATTGTTGAGGATATATTCCTGAATCGCATTGAAAAAGACGTTCCTCATAAACATCTTGAACTTGTGACAACTCATGAAATACCAATGTAGCTATTCCATCCGAAGACATGATTTATTGACTAACTCTTAGCTTCGCCGGTTATCAAATTTGGGTCTCAGAAGATGCAATAAAAATTGTTAAATTACTGTCTTTGTTTTTCCCCATATGTCACAAAGAGGCAGTGACCCCATTGAATGACATTTGGTTCACTCTTATGTAGCGTGGGTAAAGCCAAAGTGTGCTGTCGCTACTCCAACCCACTCCGTTAATATATACAATGGCCTATTAGATTCAGAACCTTGGTTTGGTTCATATTTATCTTGTCCGATTCTCCTTGAGTTCCTCTCCGAATTCTAAGAGATTTGACAGAAATCGGTAAAAAATTATAATGACTGGCTTAATAAATACATGTACGAATAGTTTGTGTACCCCCTCCCCCTTGCAAATTCTCTAGCGTTAATTTTTACGATGTTGAACAATAACCTTAGAATTTTTTCCCCATATTAAAAATATTGGACTATGAATTGTCACACAAATAATGGTATCTTTAAAACACGTACATATATGTACGTTCCTCGTAAGCCATTAGGGGGCTTAGAATTGCAGATCATGCGACTCAATAATGACAATAAAAACGTTGTGAAATATTCCATGCAAGCATGAACAATAAATGGCCATTCATCTACCTGTCAAAAATTTTATACAAGAAACACCTCTAACGGTTTTTTATGGATCATTAATTGACTATGTGTCAATTTATGCAATACCACAAAAACTACATAACCTTTGCCACCTGTTCAACTATGATCTCAGCCGACTTTGGTTGACTGAAGCAAACCAGTGAATTTTTGGTGCAGATTTACAGATAGTCAGATACTCATATCTATTTTTGACGTAAGCCTATATGGATGTGATACATATAACCCGAAAATTATTGCCCCTATGGTCATACGTATAAGCAATATATCAACTCACTTGCAGTTGAGTTCATGGCAAGGTGTGTTGGACGAAGTTTGGTATAATATTTACTGCTAAGGTAAAACCAATTAGATATTCTTCAATTTATTCATTTATTTAGACCAAATGAAAAATTTTCGGTTGCACTTGGAAAATACGGAAGTCCGTATTGAGTTAGCACTTGATTAAAGTGCTTTGGTATTCACTCATCAACACTCGTGAGAAATCAATTTACGTAATTAATTAATAGACATGAAACACATGGAAGACAATACCTGGACCTTGAAATCGTGCAATAATTAACTGAAAATGAAAACAAATAAAACAGTTTCATAACTGATCAATTAAAAATTGTCTAATTTTGACGACTACCATCTAAAAATAGCTTGAGCTCCAAGTAGTGATCTAGAAAACGACCGACCTCGAAACAAAGATACCCGAATAGGCTAGTAAATAGCCATCAGATTACCTAATTGGAACCGGGAGTTATCTGCAGACTAGCTGATGGTCGGCGAACACCGAGTATTGTTTGTGATTTTGTAACAGTCGTAATACTCGAGACAACATAAATAGCTAATGAAGTACTTTCTATAACTCACCAGTTGTCTTTAAAATGATCATTTGTATGTAAAATTGATTCCATGAAAATTATGTTGGCAAGAAAAAAAAAATTGCGAGCCTTACAACGTTCATTACTGACAGTCGCATTCGGTTCGCAAAAATATCACCACCAAACAGATATCATGAAATCAAATTGGTCTCAAATTTCGCCGTCCAACAATATATCTGTTGGCGCAGGCTGACATTGTGGGTGGTTGCAGAATACTCGTAATAAAATTAAATTACTCTATTATCTAAAACTTATTCCTTTGGTTTTGGTGCTGTGGACAGTATTTGTTTTTATAGCGACCGCGGTGGGAATTGGTTTTTATTTGCAGACACGCATGTGGAAGTCGTTTTTCTCTACAGATCAACCCCAGGAATTTAAGTCATTAGATACAATGCTATTATCTTAGCTTGAATTTGTATATTCCGAACGGAGGTCTTTATCCTGCCACCAAAACAAACATTTTTTTCTTTTCGTTTGGGGAATTCATCGTTCCAGACTGTAGACAAATACACATACTACATACCATACAGAGTGTGCAGATTAGAAATATTATATCAAAGCAGTTCCGTATAAAAATTGTCGCTCATTAAATCAAATGAGCATTCTATTTTTAGGGATACCATCAGTTGCAGTTTATTAAGTGGATTGTTTGGATTCTGTAGCGTAGTTCAAATTTATGTTTCTCAGAAGCACTTCATTCGTAATGTGTGGTTTGACCGAGTACAAGACATTAATTTTTAATGATTTTGGATGCCGGAGTACTTTTAATGGGAGGTAAATATATTGTTTACAAACAAAACTCTACTCATTGTACAGTTATCTTTCTAAGGTAGGAACTAGCACTAAATGTCTAGTCGAATAACTTAGCTCTTAATGCATCCCATCAACGCTTCAAGGTCGATTTGTCACTAAATCGCGGGATAAAAAAGGCGTTGGGGTATTGTCACTTAAGGTCAATTTATAGATACAGTGTAGAATTGTTCTTGTGTAATTTTTAGGCAAACTAATGTTCTTATTTTGCAGCTCCAAAATGCGCCATACTTAAAGAGGAGAAATGTTAGAATATTTTCTGCTTTCCAAATCCAATAGAAAAATGATCTCGAACCATCACAAAATTGAAGTGCACCGGGAATGCATCTTCACGAAGTTCTCGCTTTTGTAAAAATACTTCTATTTCTGTTCAATTTTCTGTTGTAAATACTATATTTTGTTAGTTTCCTTCTTCCTTATCAGACATTGTTTGTCAACATTTTCTCGTTATCCTCCTAAATTTTGTCATGGATACTGCCACACGAGACATCCACTGTCCAGCGCCCTACACAGTTATATGCAGCTCTAGCGTCTCAAAATAATCACTTCGTGCAGTGGGGCCTGAAACTCAATCTAAATAAATCTCATTGAAACATGCACCATTGCTGTTAATGACAACGACCTGCTGTGAACTGGACGATATAAAGTATTTCTGATTAATGCCTCCTGTCAACGGTGAACTACGCTTCAAAATTCTTCATACATCAGCGCGGTCTGACATAGTGAAGTTCCACAACTGGGACTCTTTGTGATCGTCCGATCAATGAACTTCTCTCATCTAAAATCTTCCGGACCTCCGTTTGCCCTATTGCCCTCTATAGTTCCAAGTGCTATCGGATCACAAAAAGCAATGAATGCTGCTTCACAGTAATAGAGGTGATGATGATACATTGGATCAATGACGTAACAAGCTTGGATCATGTCTGAAATAAAAACATCCTATAATCGGTATATTGGCCTGGTCGTTGTTCACTTTGACGAGAATTTATTAGCTAAGGTTGGACTGAGAATCAAAGTCGCTTGATGGTGATTTAAATTTGACTCAACTTGACTCCACTTGGACCAATGCTGTGATCAGCAAAGAGGCGAATCTGAGCTAAACGAGTGATCTCTGCTAGCAAATGGGACAAATGTTAAAAATTGCCAATACCAAGCCCAAAATTTCAACTTTAGAGAGATTTTTCGGTTTTGATAATTTAGAAATTTTATTTAGACATTTCAGAACAATGGGTGGATGGGGATTTAGAACTGTTGTGCCAGCAACTGCATATGCTCTTTTCTAATAGAAAGGTTTGTTACAACAGGTACTATAGATGCGTGGTCAGCATGATTTGGGTCGATTTGAAATTAATCATGCGTATGAATTTCATAAACTCAGTGATGAATAAGAATCTGTGAGATTTAACTCCGCAGCGTGTACCGAAACGTTTGCTAGACTAATGCAGAGCTGATATATTTAGAGGTTAGTAGAATGACTGAACTATCCTCTGCAGAAGTTGGGATTGATTCACGATAATCTATTCTCCATTTTCTTGTGGAAACCTTTTATAAATTACGACAGTTCATACAATGGCTAAGAACTGGATTAGCCATTGTCGACATATCATCATGCTTTCTCTGGCCCTCCACCATGGCCCAAAATAATATCAGTTCTTATGCAGGTTTCATAGCCATAGTTCGGAGATCCGTCCCTGAGGAAGCGATAACGAGGGAGGCGAGGGGGATTCACCAGGCCCGAAAATCTTTCGGGGGATCTAAACACCAAAATTTTTAATTAAATAGGATAAACTGAGAAATTTCAGTGACGTCCGCATGTTTTATTCCCGGACCAATATGCCTATGTGTGCAAGCATAGTAAATTGCTTCGCCTCGGATTTTCCGTGAAAAATAATTAATGAAGATCTGCTCAAGCGAAAGGAATCGACATAAGACTTAAGGCGATTGACATGATTCACAAGAGAAGCCAGAGTGTCAGGTGACATTAGGTTTCGTGAACTAATGGAGGAATGGAATGCTCTTCCTCGTCACCTCGCCAATGACTCAAAATTTTTATTTAAACACTGATTTTATGCGCAAGTTTGTTGATTCAATTAAAAATGCTGACGACATCGATATTATGAAGTCCTTTGAAATAAAGATTCTTGCAATTCTTACTATAATTAAGATAATTCAAGTTGATGTCGATAGTAAGCATTTCCTTTTTTCCGGGATAGAGAATATTCTTCCAATCATGCAGGTTCCTAACATTATACTAAGTGCCTTGAAGGTAAACTACATATGTCGGTTGATTCTTCTTTGGGTCTCCGATTTATTTTACGAGTAGAATGATGATTCCTATGTTGTTGGCTCTCCAGTTTGAAGAACGTTCCTGTTTGCAATTAAATTTGATATATGGAGAAGTTTCGAGACGACCCAGAATGAAGATATTTGGTAAATGTATTCTTTTTAATTTGACTTCTTCTCAGTTTTTCAACAAGTAATAATTTTTATTTGTATTTGCCATTAAAATCCAAACTCTAGAAGTTACGTTAAATACGTTAATCAATTGTAGGCAATTCAACGGTATGTACTCCTTAACCGTAATCAAGACTATGTAATATTCAAAAACGCCTGAAGGGAGTAAACATGCTTGCGGTTCGTAATTTGCAATTCGATTACTTCATTACAAACCGCGAATGAATGTCAAATATTTAGGGGAACATAAGCATTACAAACTTTGAGACGTAATCAATCAGTCAATCGAAAATTTATTCGTACATATAAAATATGGGCATATTGCAAGGTATACAATGAGAAGACAGCTCTTTTCGTGAGTAACTTCAATATTTAATATCCCATCGGACTTCATTTATTCTCTTGACGTCAAATAAAGTACTTAATTTGGCTGGTCATCGAGTGATTTTTTTACGAACGTCACTGGAATCGCATGCATGAGATAGTTCTGAATATTTAAGTAGGTTTTATAAAGATTCATGGTAAACGCTAATTAGAATGTACTCAACACATTCTTCGTTGAGTGTGTTCAATGACTCAATGACTTCCAGAAATGACAAATATTTTTATATGTAATTTTATATGGGACACGCAAATATATAGAGTGTGTTTACGTGAAACCATGATAATGCAAATTCATTGGATATTTCGAAATATATTGTAATATACTCGTATGTACATCTTATGGATAATATCCTCTTATATGTTCTCGATTATAAGTGTTGATATAGGTCAGATATTGACCATGGTGCCAGAACCGTGCAATATGGTTTTTTGAAAAATTGAACTTTCCGCTTTACCCAACTGACTTTGCGATTCTATCGCTGGTCAAAATTTGCAAAAATTACGGTAGGTAGACATTAACAGAGAATAAGAAACATTTATATTATATTTGATTCGGCAATTCAGCCTAATGTCTGAAAGGGAGAGGGAGATTTTTTAGGCTGGTTTTTATGTAGTGGATACTAGTTTGGACACTTTTACTTTTTTTTATACTTTTGTAAAAGCACCAATTTCCTACAAATCCAAAAAATAGACGACTTGCGGTTTCATGTAGGGCAGAGGTAGCTCATCAGACGCTGCTTCTGCCCCTGGTCTGAGAGCAGCTTGACCGAAGTGGTTCACTCCCTTATATCAATCCGCAAACACGTCTTGGGTACGAATTATGTCCACGGCTACTATTTCTGGCCTAAGGCGGCCAAAGCTGAAATCATTTTTATTTGAAATTGAAGGAGGCCTGGACCAATTGGAGAGAAACTGCGTCCCACTGTTCTGGTACATGAGCTCCTCATTTGGGCCACCCAACACCGAAAGTTAAATATATTTTTTTTAATTCTAAAGACGACTACGGCTTTGTTCAAGGCAAAGGCAACTCAGGGCTTCCTGAATTTCAAATGAAAATCATTTCAGCTTTGGCTGGCTTAGGCTCGAAAAATTTCCAAATTGTCAATTGAATTCGATATTGCGTTTTCTTGTATTTTTGTGAACCATTTCCAGCGCGATCGCATAGTTGCTTATTGAAATACAGGACAATTTATACACCCATCTCCAAAAAAGGTGTTTTTCTGCTGCCACGCTAGAGGGCGCTATGATTATCACAAAGAAAAAAAGTAAACGGCATTTTAACGTACAGACTTAACTACAGTCTGCAAACTAGCGTTATTAAAAAATATTAAAAACTAAACTTTTGGTGCCGTGTTAAATTTTTTTTTGTGAATTTTGGTGTTTTTTCACGGCTTCTTCAATGAATAAAAAAAACTTGGCTTCAATTTTTGTCCTTTTAGCGAAGCCATTCGAACATTATTCGGATCGATAGCCCCTGTTCTTTTCAACTTGGTCTTCCAAATCTGAATGAGGAAATTCTCTTCTGATGCCAGAGGTATGCTATTCCTTTAATCAGCGCAAGTAGTATATGCTAACGTCATTACATAGCATGATTACACATTGCCTTGCCAATATGCGTAGTGGAATGGGTGAATTTACTTTAGTGACGACAATTACAATACACTGTTAGTCGAGATTCACCATTCTCTTCGAATAGTTTAAACATTTTTCTTAAATACTCCAATAATCGTTGCCGTAACAGAAAGTGAAGCGATATTTGAAAAGGAATACTCTTTGGGAGCATTCATGGGTATCGAAGATGCCTTCAACTACGCCACCTTGGCTACGATTTGTGACGCATGAAGGCAGCAGGCAGAATTGATCGGCTATCATTCAATTGGATTGCTCACATACTTCAGTGGAGAAATGTGCACATTTTGGTCGGCCGGAAGTTTATTGAGGTAATATGTCTTAGGCGCTGTCCATAGGGAGAGTTTTTCTCTTCCTTGCTATTATCTCTGATAATGGATATTTTGTTATGGAGAAATTACGTCTACGTCTACGGAAAAGCGACCTATGGTACGGTTTTCATATTTCTCTTTGAGAAGATAGACGCTTCCGAAAACCGACAAACCAGTTGGTGCAGAATTGCCACTACTTGGCCTAGTGAGCGAAATATTCATGATGTGGATACCAGGGTATTTAAACATCGCTGACCACAAGGAAAACTAGTCAATGATCTGGCGGTGAAACCAAAGCCAGCCAGCAAATGCCAAAGTGGCATTAGGTCCTCCAATTTTCGAGTGTACTCTGAAGGATGAAGCTGCAACTGTTCATGTAGATGAATGGAAAAATTGGAGTCCTGTCGATAGGCAAAAGGAAGAAAATTACCAATATCTCTAGGGTGCATTTTTACCGTTCCTTGAGAAAGAGTACATGAGACTTCTAGTAGCTATTTCAACAACTCACTGCTCCTTAAATTACCATATGGAAAAAATGGGGTACTATTCATTCTGAGTGCAGCCAATGCTAGGAAGAAAAAGAGATAACCGTGTAATTGATGCGCAGCTTCCCATTCTTCTCACCTTTTAGACAAAAATATCTTAGAAAGATTCTGGGGAGAATCGGTTCACTTTCCGCTTCTGGAGGACGTTTTTAGATTCGCGACAAGTCTGATTTGAGCCAGTTGAATAGGCTGTTGTATGGAATAGTAGAATCGTCTTATCAGCCTAACCGAATCAATGGTTGCCATATATCCTACATATCAGTATAGCAGGTTAACTGCATGCCAGCATTGATAGCTAATAGCAATGCCCTTAAACTACTCTCTCCCTCTCGCTCCATTAATTCTCGACAGACTTGCTCTTTTTCGATCATGTTTTCGAGATTACCTTCTTCCGTTCTAGGAATATTGTAGCTATTATTTTCTTGACGGTAGGAAGCATGCAAATACCCCTCTCATTTACCATCCTCAAGACGGGCCTGTTTTCAGGAACTTAACGGTCGTCCTCTTTTTTGGAATGATCTCAGTTTCCTAGAACTATTGAATAAGTGGAAGTAGCAGCGTTTGACTGCAGCATTTGGTAGCAGATTTATTCGTCTTAGCATTCCCATCGGAGTTCCTAACTAATCATCAATGGAAAGAATTGATTAACCGGAAAAGAAAAATATTGACAGTTGAGCATTCAACGCACGGGTCGTTAGTTGGGGGAAACTTCTAGAATATATTGATTTTAGAGTAGTCAGCAACATACCACTCAATTATTTGCACAACCTTGTTTTCAACTGAACTTTGAAGACTCACCGGTTTCTGCCATTCTCAGTTTTGAATCTACGCACTAACTTGTACGATTCTGCCAAACGAAAGAAAACTGGGAAATGTAAGCATATGAGGAAGTGTCAGCATTCTCTATCGAGAAAAGTGCAATTGCTTCCACTAACCATTATTAATTGTCCATAAATTGAATAAGAAATGAAAATGATTAAGAGCATATTTTTTCTATGATATTGTTCTATTTATTTGTATTTATTTACCTACTAGTATACTGCATGTTGAAAACACTACACCCTAATTCTATGAATCATAGCTCTTTCCAAAAAATGATTACAAAAAAACGAATTGCGATGCTTCCAACATGACCTTGACTCCAAAACACAGTCAATTTCGAAAATCCTGTTTTCTTTCGCTTGATTGCAATGTCTAAATATAAGAATATATTATCGCGTGTTGAAATTAACATAAATATAATAAAACCGTTTGAAATAGTACTTTTCACATCTGATCTTCGTCGCAGAAGTTGCTTGAAAAGTTGTAAATATGTACAATGCAATAGATATGGTATGAAAATAAACATAACTCGTAAGGGTGAAATTTCCAGAAGGTTTTCTGGAAAACGAATTTCTATCAAAAAAAAAACGATTGCTGAAATGCTTAGTTTTGCCCACAATTAAAATTTGTTGTAAAATGGAGACGAAATTTAGACGTATCAGTAATATATTTCCAATATTGTTTTAATTCAAGATTTGTAAGTTAAGGGAAGAAGATAGATACTACTATATATTCTATTTAAACAATTGATTAGAAACAACCTTTTTTTATCATCGCTTGATTAAAAAGTTCTAACCACTCTCATTGATTTCTTTTTGGAAGGACCTAGTTCCTAGTTTCTGGTCGTTGATTTATTTCAGGTTTTACCTAAAACAACCACGAACAAAAAAGCGTTTCAGTGCTTTGTATCTTGGACTGTTCGGACTTTATACCGGACTAATTGAAAATCAATCCATGAGTTGTGAAACATCTGACATAACGATTAAATTTGCCCCGTATTAGTAGCATCATAACAGTTTTTATGACTGTTTTGAATATTTATATATTTAAAACTATTAAATACCTTTAAATAAAACTCTTAAATATTTAAAGTTTAAATGTTTGGGTAAATGAGGAACCTTGAATATAACTTTTAGTTGAGCGGAAATAGCTAAAACTATATAATGGACAATATGTTATTATTTATTTCTTCGCCCCATTTAGAATTTGAAGCAGATCAGGCAAATTAAAATTCTAAAATCATTTCACATTAATAATGAAAAAAACAACTTCACATTAAATTCAACTTGATAAACCATAAAAATGCTAAGGGTTAAGGTCGAGATGTGTAGATAGTAGACATTCCCCATTTCTACCATTCTTGTTCACGTGTACATGTAATACTTGACAAGAAGACAAGAGCGTCATTGTTTTTATTTTCATTCACAAGAGTGAACAATAGAAATACCAGAATGAGCTCTCATGAGTTGCAAAAATTTTTGTTTGTCTTAATATATTGTTGGGAATATATGCTAATGCGCATCCCCTATTTTATGCCACAATACTTATAATATCATTATTGCCCAATGTTCAAAATTTAGATATGTTTTTCTAAATAATGTGTCCACGGTAATAGGTGTCGCCATTGACCCAAACTGCGAATCGGAATGTTGAATGCAATGAAGACTAATGCAAACTAATGATCACTTTCATAATAAGCACTTATTACCTGGTCTGCAATAAATAATTGCTTAACAAGTCGACAACGAATTAGTGTCAAAATGATCATTTATGCGCCATGGTGAATACCAAAGGGAACATGCATCTTTAACTTCTAATCGGAGTGCCGGTGCTATCAACATTTCCACTATCAAATCAAGGCAAGCCGATGTTCATTATCATTTTCCCGACAATAGTTGGCTGTGTATAGTTAGTTGCCTGTGGAAATAGTTGTGCAGGTTAAGGAGTAACGCAACACAAGTTAGATAATGTGTTTGACCTTTGGAATGGCAAAATTGATCTTCGCAGCCACGATGTGTAAATAAGTTGCACTCAGTTGACAATTATCCACTGTGTACAATTCAAATCACTACAAAGTACAGAAGCACTGTGCGTACACACTAATAATGGGGAAGCATCTGAGAATGCATTGCATTTTCATAATTTTCGCATATATAAACTATAAAGACACGTCGAGCACAATGAATAGGAATTGCAACTTAAGTGATTTATCGATTAGCTGAGGTGCAGATCATATGAGTGTGGGTGAATCATTATCCATAAATTTTCATCTTACTGAGAACCTTTTTCTGTGTATGTTTTCAAATGAATCCTATTTGATATTAAATACATGACAGTAAATTCCAAATCATATTTCCAATTAAAGAAGGTAGTAATATTCCAGATTGAACGCGATTTTTATTGGCATACTAAAATCCGGTATGCAGTACACAAAAGAACATAATTGTGACCACCTGCAAAGAATATGTGAGACTGCAGAAAAAAACCTCAGCTTGAAAACATGGGATGTGTTTACATTTACATGATTGACTCTAAAATTTGTAGACATTCTTCTTGAAAATTGTGTTCAAAAGCTATTTATATTTGGTCATGCTTAAAACGTAATTGGACCCCCCATATACTGAAAAGTTCTCTCAAAAATCAATAGTGATCAACTGCCATTCAGACATCGTTGATAATTTGGCTAGTGTGATAATCAAATACCCGGAAAATATATGGGTTGTGAAATTCATTAATAATAGGAACACGAAATCGTGAATAAATTCTCGATCTTACACTTTATTTTTCACAAATTAATGCAATAATCTTATGTGTTCAAGTCGTCTCTAGGTTAGGTAAATTTGACTATTTTTTAAATTTACATAAAGTGATGTTTGCTTAACTTTGCAGAGAAATGATCAGCTAGAATATTTCTGGAGATTAATCAAATTCATATCTCCCAGTTTGGACTAGATCTAGCCGTTCACTAGATAGAAATATATCACGGAAATTGTTTATTTGACACATTCTTGTAAGTTGTAGTAGCTTAGGCTGTTCCTGCGTTAACGTCCAAAAAAGAGCGGCCAAAAGAAGTATTGGGCAACATTTTTGATTCCAGGCTCTTGGTTAAAATGAGCATTAGTCAGAATCGAAGCAATTATGCAGTCTTTGCTAATTTATTTTATTGCGTGTTAATCGAAAGTCTAATCATTTAGCATTAAGAGAATAGGGTTGCTGGCTTAAATCTTTTGTTTTCCTAACTATAATAGATAAGGAGCAAGATTTTTCTTAGAGCTTCATGTATTACAAGTAACGCCCACTTGTGCGAAACATTTTAAAGTCAAATTCGAGATCGAATTCCTTTCCAATCATACCACGTGCTTGATTTCTAATATTTGATTAAAATAATGCCGAACAACTTTACAAGTTGACTCTTTGCGGGTATATTAGTTTTGAAAGGGGTGTGGAATTTATGGTACATGGCTATTTGAAATCAGAAGCAGGTAACTTAACTCTTTTTATTGCGACTTTTATTGAATCATATGGTTTTAGAACTTAAGTTAACTTATTATATATATTTATTTATCTCATTGCTCTGAAGGAATAAACAAATCGTGTCTTTCACTTCATTGAAAATTTCTTTCTCGGAAGCTCATTTTCCATTTTCGGAACCAAATAATAATTGATCACAGCTAAATCTAGGCCATTGGATGGTATTTCAAACCGGCTTGTACGCAGGTGCGATATCGCTCAAAAAGAGACCATCTTTAATCCAGTCCCGAACCCCCTTTTGTACTCTACAGCGTCCTTTAATTTGCCCTGTAATCCAGCATAGAATTCGGCTGTTAAGGAAGCATCTTCTTCTTTGTATTTGATCAATATGATTCTCGTAAATCCCAAAAAATCTACATGAGTTTTCCCGTTGACTGGGGCACCTTATACTGGGGTGGTGAAAGAAGCGGCGTCGAAACGACCTGTTTCGGGTTTCTACATCTGTACACAATTTTCGATTCTCAGAACTGAAATGTTTTTTTTCGGAGTGGCGTATTCATCCAGTTATGATGCTTGTTTCTTAAACATTACTTTGTATTTGACTACATTCCCAGTCCAGAATAGAATAGAATAGTATGGGGACCCACATTATAGTCGGGTTCAGACTTAATGAGCTATTCTAATGCGGTATATGGTGAAAGATGGAATATTTTCTCATTCAATTTTTCACTTCATAGAATGGGTCAGCTTTTTGGAAAAATTCTTTTTTTTATTTCATTAATTAGATTAAATATAGGTAAGATTTTAAAAAAAATATATTGGCTTTTCAAAATAACTTTTTTGAGCGCTGTGAAATATGATTATGCCTTAATACACATTCAAAACAAAAAAATAACTTACGGTGAGGTAGATTGATGCTAAATATTTTTATTTACATCAGGTTTCTAGCAACATATTTATTTTTTTGAGGCAATTTTAATGTTTTACTAAAAAATCAGTAGCAAACAAAAACCAGCCACCAATTCCAAAAAATATGTTTTAACATATTTTAATCTTACATTTTTGCAAATTCTCATCAAGATAGCTTTTTTCTTTCTTAGAAAATAAAGCAACTGAACAATAAAGTATTTGTAAAATTTGAATCTGTCACGTCTGATTAAATCAATCCACAGTTTTTTGTCCTAATACGATGCATTAAAGTGGGAGTGAGATCTTGACTGCTTCACAGAAAAGGTCCGTCAGCCGGGAGAGCAGGAGGGTTAGCCCGAAGTAATGTGTCAATCGGTTTCAAGTTAATTCTCTGATGCCAGGGAGATGTTGGTAGTACTTGGTAGTCCGACAGCGTCCTGTTGCGGGAGTCCAACACTCTGCGCGCTTACGCATTCAACTACCCTACTCAAAAAAAGAGTAGGAGTTATTTTTGTTTTTTTTTTGAACGAAGAAAAAAACGAGTTAGCCAAATCGGGGTAAAATATTTGCCCCAGTAAATTATAAAACCATATTAGGAATAACTTAAACTTTTACTCGAATTATTAGGAAAGGTTTGCCTAATACCCTCACAACAATAATACCATTTTGTTACTTTATAGTATAAAGTAATAATTGCCGCATGGGCTACGAGGCCATTAATACAGACTGAGAATCAGTTTGAATCTTTTACTTTAGATCAGCTGAGAAGCGCAAATTATCAACGCCAGCATGTACTTTGTCTGACGCCCTTATACCATTAGATATTATTAAAAGATTAATGTGAATCTGTATTGTACAAAATGTATCTTTAAAAGTAAGAAAATTTTTTTTCCGATTCATGCACTACTTAGATAAAAAAATACTTCAAACAGCTTATTTTTCAAGTGGTTACATTAGGAAACTATTTTAAAATTATTAATTTTGGTAAACAATATCAGTTCCCCCATGCAAAACTTCTGTAAATTTGACTTCGAAAAAACATATCAACCTATAAAATACACTAGAAACTATTTAATGTCACAAACTTAGGAAAATGCCTTGAAAGATAATTGCTAGAGGCGTTGGTCAGGAAAATATACATATAACAATATTCTATCAAATGACCATCAGCACGTGCGCCTTCTTTCACGGTTTTTCTGCATAGCATTATTAGGCAAATCGTTCTTTGGAATTTTACCACTTCTAGCACTAATGGTGGGAACAGCATCATCCCGATGTTAGTGGGTAGTTGGATATCGATTTTTGCAGTCGTCTATCCAAATTGATGTTTTGCGTCATGGCTTCAACAATATCCATAAATATTAAAATAAATGATGAACTTATAGATTTGCAAAAAATCTGGTTTCTGAATTCCGGTATTATATTACTACGTGTGGCGTCCATCAACTTGCTTTTTGGATAGAAAGGAGAAGCTGGATGCTATCACGTGTCGCAGGTTAATCACTTCAAATTAAGATTTAGAGGGTTATTTTTATAAAATGTTGACGTTTATAGCACGGGAGGGATTTTGTATTGAGCTATGAAAGTTCACTAACGAATTAAGAAAATTTAGATCATTTGAAACTAGGTTCCATAGTTCTCTTCCCTTGTTTGACCATCTGGTTCTCTATAACAATACTCATCTTAGCTAACGAGGTAACCTAAAGATTGTATGTAATAGCAGGAATAATACCTCCGCTTCAACCGAAAGGTACATCGCTTCCTATTTACTCGTATATCGTGGAAATTGAAATGAAGGATTCAATTCTAAAAGAAGACGTAAAAAGGAAATATGTACATCATTTTCTTTTCATAGATATAGTGTATTTTGAGAAGAAAATAAAATAAAATGAAACTGAATTAAGTGAAAAAGGAGTATCTTCGTCTTCTTTGAAATGCAGCGATTACGCAATTTCATAATTTATTGAATTATCCTGTTAATTTGTAATAATTGCCAATTTGAGACAGCGTGAGTGGATTATAAATTTTATTTCGAAACGCATTTAAAAAAGAACCATCTATTCAATCTCAAGTGCTTTTAAAGTACAACAGCATCGCCTGCTTGAAACTGCCTTCAACATCAAAAATAGTATAAGTGAAACCGAAGCCGCTTGAAAATTCGAAAGTCCCAAGGCATATATGCCATATATGGTATTGAAAATCCTTAAGAGTAAAGTCAAAAACGCGGGGATGATATACCAAAGGCCGTATAACGCAGGTGAATTCGCAATATCTGTGGATGTACAAAAATTTTAAAGAAAACTACTTCATTTTAGATTAAAAAAGTTATTTCACCCTGATCGGTGGATAAATGGCAGGAAACTATGTATACTACACACACAAAAAAAAAACAAATCAATAGTCATAAATATAAAAAAAATTGATTATGGTTAAGTTAAATGGAACAGTTTACCTATGTATTAATTGGAGTAATACGCGAAAGCAACCGAATATCAATATTTGGAAAACAACTACTGGAAAACCGTAAATTAATTTGGAATTTGAAGGCACGTATGGCATATAGTGAATAAATGATGATGGATGGAAATAGTTTTATGCTTCCTCGGCGATGTATTTTTGCTCACATCTATGCTTGCAAATTTACTACCCTTTACAGTTCTCTTCATTTTAAGAACCAGTAAAAGTCAAACTTAGCTAGAGCTTAGGTATATCAAGGCTGGAGTACAATTGTAGTGTTGTTTTGGCAAGAAAAAAATGACCAATAATGGAGTATGATCAAGCGCGTTACTGTCGGATAAAATCATTTATTTCACAACAAATCGTGGTGTACATCTCGAAATGCTCTTCATAAACGGTATTAAACTTCTAAAAAGTCCTCCTTATTAACCGTTTATTTTCGTGACAATAACTTTTTGTGTGCTATCTTGTTGGAATCGAAGAATACTGCGAGAATAACATTTGATCGCATTTGTCGAGCTTTATTTTGATCTTCAGATTGCCTCCACTGACATACATCGTAGTTACAGGAGTCAACAACATTTTCAATATTTGTTTCGACGTCATATATATAAACCTAGATTTTATCATGTGTTATAACATAACATTTTTCAGTGGTCCTGCATCATTTTTCACATCATTGACCTCATCAATTTCCTCTGTATTATCCTCTTTCGTATCTAAAACTTCTGAAACAATTGGTACGTCAAAACCATTAGCTACTTCAAGTTCATTCACAATATCTTTTTGCGGATTTTCATCGATTTTCAATGTTCTGGGACATTTAGATTGCTCATCCACCCCAAATTTTTCCAAGACATTTTGTAAACCCTTAATCCGGTTTAAACCCATTTAAGGAGTCAAAATGTGCAAACTTAAATTGAGGGAGAACTCATTCTCATAAACTATCCAAACCAAAACTCGGAAAAAATCAGGGTGATATGCTTATATGAAATATAAGCCTCAAAATATGTCCCATTCCAATATTTACCCAAATAAACTTACTAAAAGTATATTACCAGTTTTTGAAATTGACTGGAAAATCCACCTTAAGTTCATCCTAGGGGTACTAAATTTTGCAACAGCATAATTAACGGGAATAATTGATATTCGAGTTCTCCCAGCTCTTTTTGTATTTGTTGTAGGTGAAATCCTTCATATTTGCTAATAATATTGAATTCCTACGGCGAGGCGTATAAAGTCCAGTATTATCAAACCAGGGTAACACTGTACACGGCCATGAGCGAATTCGGTATCCCGACGAAATTAATAAGACTGACTAGGCTGACCCTGACCAATGTGCGAGGCCAAATACAACCAGCACGATCACTCTCAAGAGCATTCGACATCAACAACGGTCTATAACAAGGGGATGCCCTATCATGTGTCCCTTTTAACCTGGCCCTGGAGAAAGTGATCCGTGATGCTGAGGTAAATGCAAGAGGTACAATCCTCTTTAAGTCCACCCAACTACTGCTCAAAATACTCCTCGCTTCGATAATAAAGCTAATAAAAGCATATTGTTTTATTTTGTGAATTTACAGCCAACCCCCCCCCCCCCTTAGTTTATCCCAAATCCGAAAATGTTCGCAGTGGCGCACCATAATATTATTAAATTGCTATTAACAAAGTTATAGTAGATCAAAATTGCCCCTTTCATCATCATTTTCATCATCATCATCAAACTACTGCTCTCTAAGAGATAATGTATCATTATCGCATCGATTTAAATATCCAATGCAGATACACAACGTACAAATAGAACAATCGTGTACCCAAATATTTTTAAATAAAAATTCATTCCAACTTGTGAACACTAGATGTATGTGATATATATCATTTATCATTATCACATTACGTTAAACTTGGATTAGGATCAGAGTGAAAAGTCGAAATACAAGTGGAACTATGGTCAAGTTATTCAAATGAGGTGGCCAGTTTAACAGTAACAGATCGTTTCAATTACTATCGCATAACTAAACTTATGTATGAGCCATAATTTTGAAGCGCATAACATAGTACACTCAGAGTCAGCAAGATGGTAAATATCTCCTAGGCGAGCCCTAGCGCGCTAAAGCTAAACTATAAACTCAAAGAAATATTCCGATAAAGTTAACACTAAAAGAAATAGTACTTAGTAATTCTCTATTATATCGAAACTCTGAAAATCGAGCATTCATGGATTAGAGGTGCCTCTGTCACCTACCCGCCGACTGCAATAAATTACTTTTGTAACACCTTTGTATGAAAGAAGCCAGTTTATTTAAAAAGTCACCTTTGGCTTGCACCGTTTTGGTTGGGATTTATAAAAAACCCCAGGAATTATTTCTGGTTCTTGAACTGAGAAAATGGACTATCTGATCAAGTAGATGCAACGTAGTCGAAGTTTTCAGGATATTTGTGACCCATCAAAAGAAAACGAATTCTAGCAGTGGGGAAAACGACAAATTGTTGTCGGAATATGTATATTTGCAGAAATGATACATTTTTGTTAAAGTAAAAAAGAAAAGATTATAATTTTAAATTTGAATGATGTTCATTTAAAAGGCCAATAAAGGTGGTTCTGATGGTCAATAGATCTTTTTCACAGTTCTTTATTTAGTGGGAATTAGTATTTGTCGGATTTTCTCTTCAATGCTTCCTTTTCTCTCTGTGATACGTATTTGATTTCCGCTTTATTATGATTTCTTTTTTGGGGACATCTTGCAAAGGAACGGTGGAACAAGTTGTTCCATATTAATAAAAAATAATAATAAAGATATTTTTTACTAGTTTCACAAATAGGATATCTAATGAAATTTCTTTACTTTCTTTGTTGGAAACCATATAAAGGATAATTTGGTTTAATTAAGTTAACATAGGAACCACCTCTTTCATATAAAGTTGATAAATATGCGGCCGTCAAATATTTTCCGTCAGGGTCACGAATCTTTTAGCTGAGCCACCTTCTAAGCGGTACTAATAAGGGGAACTTATTTCATCACTTTGCCCAATGAAAATGGGAATAATTACTAATTAAGTACTCTGTATCATCAGCCTTATATAAATTTACTTGGTTGAGTGAACCTTTACATAAATACGTGATAAATATATATAATATGGAGGAGCACCTTACATGTCAATAATGCGTGCAAATATGCCGCATTTACCTTCAAAGTCGCTCCAAGAAAGATAAACATCTAAAGAAAATGGTTTGTAATTACCTTATTAAATTATTCAGAAAAACTGCAAATCATGTAAACACATTGGTAATCATAACCTTGACAAAGAGGTAAAAAAATGTTGAAATATCACTCCATCAATCTTCTTCTTTCTTTTATTGGATTCTTTTATTTTTTTATGCTACTATTAAAATAATAACAAATCAATTATAGGTATTAGCTGATATAACGACACTTTAAGTGACGCTAATAGGATAGCCGATAGCTTTTCTAATAATCATATGTTCATCGTGTTTTGAGAAATAGTGAGTTATTGAAGTATTGTTTTTACTTGGTGTTGTTGGTTTCAATGTTCATGAGGCTATAATTTGAGCAAAAAATATAAAGAAACTGGTATTCGTAGTAAATCCTAGGAGTATTTACGTCAGCATTGTTTTGTCAAGTTTGTTATTGATTATTATGCATATATTGCATATTAAAAGGGTCTTTAAAGTTTAGTTTCCCATAAATTAATGGCAAAATAATCCACATAACCAATTTCATATGTGTACACATATATTTCGTCATTATTTTGAATAATAATTTTCAGCTTTTCAGATTATTGTTGACGTCAGTTTCTAGTGTTTGAATCCTGTTTGCATAATGGATGTTTTTATTCATTGCTTACTTCGCTACTATAGACTTACATCTTAATCCCACACACTCACTCGGTTCCCCACCGCGGGCAGGGTTGAAAATTAAAACTCTACCGAATTGGTCGAATGTCAGTCTCTCCATGTCGTCATGAATGTTTGTCTTCATCTCTTGGCATTATAGGCTTACCACTGGCACAGCATTTAGTGTGATGATAATAAAACAGAAGCACAAACTGATTGAAAAGTAAATAGGAAAAAAATAATAACATGAAGGGAAGGGTTTGAGTGGTACCCTGGCAAGCAGACTTCAAACAGGGTAACTTTGCCGTTTTTTACTTCCTAGTTAAGTAAGACGTTTGTCCTTCCTTATTTTATAACTGAAATTTTTCTTTCTCAAATAACTTTTCATTTAGAAACTTTTGTGGTGTCTAAATCTGCAATTGGCTCGTCTACAGTGGTTTCTTCCTACAATCGTGGTTCGACGTTATTGAAATGGTGTGTTGCATGTACTTTTTCTGCAGATATTAAGTTATACCTTTCCATCCTTCCTTCATATTTGCCCTACTGAAAAGGAAATGCTGTCATTTGTTTGTATTGATACATTCCCATCGTGCTATGAATATTCTTATGAATCTTCTTACGGTTTTCCAGCAGGCATTCGATGTTTTGTTTCTTGGCTTTAGTGGGAAAGAATCCAACTATCCTCTCGGTAGGCCTGGATGTCTTTTAGTTATTAAAGACCACTATTTGCCAGTTGGGTGTAATATGGATGTGTGTGGAACTGTGGAAAATTTTTTCTAAGGAAAATCGTAGTTCCATAAAACTTGACGACCCGCATTTAAATCATGTGTATCTCAATTTCACTCCTTCGTAGGGTGTATAGGGGATCCACAAAGTATCAGTTTTCAATAAGAGTGTGCACAATTTCACTTATGCTGCACAAATAATAAGCCCACAAAGTGGACCAGCAATTCGAATGGTTTTTAAATGACATTAAGGGATAGATTTCATCTTGTCACCTACACTCTCATTTTCCATATTGCTGACGAATCAATAATTGAGTACCCGTTAAATTGTTATTTGTCCTTTAGATAATAATCAATGGTATATGTTCTAGTTTGTTCGATGATTGTTATGATTGACGAACTCCGGGAATTGCTGGAGAGATGCGTTCAAAGTGTTGCGGTTCCGACCGCACTACTCCAATCCCAGCTCACTAAGAGCATAATCTTCCTTTGATAAAGTTCTGCTTTTGAATTCGTTGAGGTGGATCTTTACTTTGGGACCGGGACCGTTTGCCTTGCACATCCTTCTAAACGATCTACTTCTCATCACCGTCCTTGTCAGAAAGGGATTGTTTTCTTGACATTTTAGCAGCATATTGCAGATTTCAATATCCACCGTAAAATGAATGTGTTTAAATTCATAAGGAAACCAAATATCGAGCTTTTTTAGATATCCCATCTTCTTTGGGTGCAAGTGTACATGTCTTTGATTAACCTTCTAAGTTTCTGCAGTACGTTGTACCATCTAACGTGGAATTGATTTGATCACTGGCACAATTTCCTGGCATCTGCAATATCCCAATTTCCACTGGGGAATTTCTTGAGTTAGTTTTGATTCTGGCTGTTTTTTGGAACATTGTCACCGTAAACACATACAACTTTCGCCCTCGCGTTCCTCCCTTTACGGAAGTAAAAGAGAGAAATGTGGCGAAAGTGCACAATTCAACTTCATCTGTTTCAAAAAACCCAATTACTTTTTACTCAATCCAATATATGTAATTCCCTATTTGGCATTTCTAGTGGTAAGTGTTATTACTCCGCTTCACTAAAAGCAGGCAGAAAGAGGATCGGCTGAGGATCCATTCCATCGTGCAATTTGACTGAGTTTTTTGGTTCGAGTAATTCATTATTTCGTTTTCTTTTATATATTTCATCCTAGCGAATAAAGTTTTATCGCGATATTGACAGATGATTGGGTTTTAGAGTGTCCTAACACGATTAGTTTCTCATCAGTCTAGCACAACTTGACTGATTGACTGATGAATCAAAATTATATAAACTGGTAGGTTGATTGTCGGATCACTTTTGAAGCCAATCCCGATGCTCTGGTCTTAAGTCACGTCCTTTTTTCAACAACATGTGGCAAAAAAGTATCGAGAATCCAACCCACCCCAACCAACTGGGTAACCATTAGAAATTCATCAATTCAATTCAGCCTTAGCCTGTTTAGTACCAAGAATCCTCACTTTCACGGCAGTTTGAAGCCACATGTCCAACCCACTGACAGTTCCTGATGTTTGCGTTGCATGCAGAAAAGATCATCACGGCTTTAGGTCTAATCTTAGGGGACTCCTAGAATATTGATAGAAACAATTCCGTTATTCACACGTTTCCTCCCTGAATGTTTTTAGAGTACTTATAGTGATCGTTGATTGCAGTTTACTGCAATCGTGCTATTGGTCGTTGTTCGTTAAGTGGTGAACTCTTCTTGGACAATTGAACTTGATTTACTGCAAGTTATAGAACAATTTTCAAGACATTTAATTGGTAAATTCAAATCCTTCTCCCTTTGTTTTCAGTTTTCTATAAGGTTTTATATAATCTGAGTAAAATAATGTCAGTTACAGTGACTTGATAAAGACTCAGCGATTCATGTGCCCCCCATCGTTGCTTTCAACTAATTGCGACGTCTCATAATTGCCGTCCATTGCTTCGCATCAACGAACGTCTCTAATTCTAGGTCTACTTCACAGTCGTTTTCCCTGCCACTCACTATGGTTCTGGGTGCTAGTGGGTCACTAAATGAAATGAATCTCGCCTCGCTATAACAGAGGCGAAGCTATTTGGTTGGATTAGTAACACAAAATGCTATGATAATGTGGTTGATATGAAGTTGCACTCATGGTGGAGAAGCTGCAAGAGGGGCGTCTTCGCTGGTATTGTCTGCTCAATAGATTTTCATCCGAAACTCCATTCCGGTACTTCTTGCTTTCATTAACATTATTCTTATGTAATAGTTTTCTTATAACACATTGGATTTTTAACCGTACTTATTTTGCCACATAATGCCATCAAAATAAATTCACTGCGACGATGACTGCTAGCGATTTCTTTAATATCCACCATGTCCATAACTGTAGAGAAATAAATACTAATTTGCGCCCAAATTAGCGTGAATATGTAACACACAATTTATAAATTAGCATGGGAAAAATGAAGCTACTCGAATGTAAATATAGACAATATTAAAACAATTATTACGGAGAATGCTCGGGATACTATTAAATAGAAGCTGTACACTTCTAACATCTGATATAGTGGAGGTTAGTTAGTATAGTACGGAGCTAAATATCCATGGCTATGCAGGTACACATGCGTCACGTGCATAGGTTATGAATTATCACACGAATGTTGAGCAACCGATATTTGCAGCTATTTATAGATGCAGTAGTAACGTTTCTATAGTAAAGAGCATACATATATGAGAAGCATTCACCCTTAAATGGGATCTTAATCGGTACTAGTATGATTTTTCCCGACAGCTCATCTAGTAAGAAGGTCGGGGAATTCTCTCGTATTGGTAACATACTATTTCAGCTGGACATACTCGTCTGGTACGTACCAATTCAAAGAGAACAATGTCCAATTAACTATTTTATAGGAATGGAAAAGCACTTAACGAATATGCATTAGCTACACTTGATTAATATTTGCTTTAATATGAGTTCAGCGTTCAAAACAAAATTTGATTGTTAAGAGGAAGTTATGAAAAAGATGTGACGTGGATGATCAAACTATTTAATAAGTACAAAACCAGCATCGATATCATAATTCTCTCCACAGTTTGAGAAAGCCTCCAGTTTTGGCGGAACCTAATGCGTAAATAAATAATTTCGCGCAAATAAATAAAATGAACATTAAATTCGAAATTAAAAAAAAAAACAAATTGAGAAATGCTCTATTATTTATTCAACACCTTGAAAAATACGCCTGGCAATGTAAACTTTACCATCTGCAACGATTTAACTAAAATTCTGTGAAATTATTATGAATATCAATATCAATGTGTATGCTGTGTTAATCTTCTGTTGTGAATGTTACGTTCATCTGATCATTTCTCACCTTGACCAGAGCATAAATTACTACTATACATTCTCTTCACAACATGGGCAAACGAATATGTTGTAAGTTCTTAATCAAATGTTGTTCACGAGAATTCAAATCAATCTATGTATTATACATGTAGCATTTTTCACTGTTGGAAAAATCCCACAATTATATAGTACATTGCGTATGCTAGCAGATCTTGTGTTAAAATCTCTATCAAACGTAAATTTTTCTATCTATGTCTATCTTACAAGTTGAAATCATTCATACATATCTATCTACATGTAGTATGTAAGTACATTCGCCTAGGTATATGAACATGTGTACTTGCGCAGAGCTCGATACAGGAGTACCACATATTAGTCGCAAATCGCAATATAATGCAAATTCTACTATGTGTGTACTTGAATAGTACTTGAAATCTCGCATGTGATGTAATTACTGCTCTCATATTTCTTAAGTCTGCATAAATGTGATGATAGTGTTTTGGTTTATCGTATTTCTTCAAGTCAGTTTCGTTGAGATGCATAACTTCTAAACCTCAAATACTATACAATACAATACCCAATAAACAATTACAAAAGTAATAGTACATTGCGTATGATAAACTATGTATCCTAAATAATATCGAATATCTTTTACATCATAATGAATTATTTATTACGAAGTCATCATAAATTACAATCATGTTTGGTTGCATTAGAAAGACTTCAGTTCAAGATTACTGACCCATTATAATACTATTTCTTCCTTTTTAGTATTCTCATACGAAGTTGCTTACTACCTTTATACAAATATAGCCAAAAAGGAATCAATTAAAAACAAAAGAATTTATGTATATTATTCATTTATAATACTGAATTTCTACACCCTTCCAAACATATAATTATGAATGTTTATTAAGCAAAACTGTCGACAGCTAAAATAAAAATACTTTCAAATAAACTAATACATTAATGGTTTTAAATACGCCCAATATGCCAATATGCCGCCCCCAAAATGTTTGTGATTATACGTTGATTAAACATCTTTTATTCGAAATGTATAAAAAACAGTTCATTGTTTGTCTATCTGTCCCTACCGACTAGAAATTTGTTGTAAATTTTGTAATTTTGCACTTGGCTTCCAGTCCGCTAGACGCCCAGGCCACTCGGCCAACGTTCGGGGCGGAATCAATCGCAAGATGCCTACTTTCGACTCCTTATGACATGATGAACTCGCTCGTAAGTCAGATACCATCCTTCACTTCGACACGCACTTCTGTTAGCTAATCATTAGTTTTCTAGATAGAAGGCAATCCCGACTAAACGTTCTGATAAAACTCTGTGCTCTCTGCACCGTCCCGTGGATCCAATCCAATCAGAATGCATAAATATGCTGATGGCCTTATAAAATATGTACATAACCACCAGGAACATAGTATGCGATAAAGCTAGCTTCAATTCATATTTGGATGAATTCTATCAATACTTTATCAAGTGGAAATTAACCCTCGAACCGACAAAATACTAAACAATTGTTCGTGGATGAAAAAACCGGAAGCCACCGAAATGGGTGCTGCCTTAAAAACGTTGTCGTCATTATCATCAACGGTCTAGGTTTGCCTTAATAAGGAACTCCAGGCATCCCGGTTTTGCGCCGAGGCTCATCAATTCGATATCTCTAAAAGCTGCCTGGCGTCCTGGCTTACGCCATCGTTCCATCTCAGGCAGGGTCTGCCTCGTCTTCTTTTTCTACCATAGATATTGCCCTCATAGACTTTTCGGATTGGATCATCGTCTTCCATACGGATTAAGTGACCCGCCCATCGCAACCTATGAAGCGAGATTTTATCCACAGCCTGACGGCCATGGTATCGTTCATAGATATCATCGTTTTGTGGGTTACGGAATAGTTCATCCTCATGCAGGATGCCAATAAAAATTTTCGAAGGAATCTTCTCTCGAACGCGGCCAAGAGTTCGCAATTTTTCTTACTGAGAAACCAAGTCTCCGAGGAATACTTTAGGACGAACAAGATCATTGTCTTATACAGTAAGAGCTTTCACCCTGTGGTGAGACGTTTCGAACGAAATAGTTTTTGTAAGCTGAAATAGGCTCTGTTGGCTGCCAACAATGGTGTACGTATTTCGTCGTCGTAGCTGTTATTTGTCGTGATTTTCGACCCAAGATAGAAGAAATTATCAAAATTGTCAAAAGTTGTAGTCTCCTATCTTTATTCTTCCGGTTTGACCAGTGTGGTTTGATGTTGTTGGTTGGTTGGTTTTTGGTGCTGACGTTGACATCATATATTTTGTTTTGCCCAAGCCCTCCCGCCGCCTGCTCGATCTGAATGAAAGCAGTTTATACGTCTCGGGTCGTTCTCCCCATAATGTCGATTTCGTCAGCATTGATCAGTAGTTGGGTAGACCTGAAGAGAATCGTACCCCCCGCATTTACCTCAGTATCACGGATCACTTTCTGCAGGGCTAGGTTAAAGAGGACACATGATAGGGCATCTCCTTGTCTTAGACCGATGTTGATGTCGAATGGTCTTGAGAGTGATCCTGCTGCTTTTGTCTGGTCTCGCACATTGGTCAGGGTCAGCCTAGTTAGTCTTATCAATTTTGTCTAAGCTAGCGTGATAGTGAAGGATATCTTATAGATGGTGCTCAACAGCGTGATACCTCTATAATTACTGCACTGTGCGATGTCCCCCTTTTTGTATGTATGGGACAGATGATGCACACCTTGTGCATAAGTTCATGGTGTAATTTAACTAATTCCGCTGTAATTCCATTGGTTCCTGGCGACTTATAATTTTTAAACCGATGAAATGCACGGACTGTTTCTTCTATACTTGGTGGGTGTAGTTTTTGTCCGTCGTCTTCAGCTGGCGGGACCTCCAACTCGCCGATGTTCGGTTGTTAAGCAGTTCATCAAAGCACTCAACCCATTGCTTCAATATGCCCATTCTGTCGGAAATCAGATTTACGTCTTTGTCTCGGCAGGATGAGAGTCGAGGTGTGTAAGGCTTCATCCTGCTGACTTATTGGTAAAACTTCCGCACTTGCTGCGGTTGCTCCTTGTACTTTTCAAGTTCACAGACCTGTTTATTCTCTCAGGCTTACTATTTCCTTCTATGAAGTCGATTCTCTGTTCGACAGAATTCGTGATAAATCTCCGCACGTGTCCACGTCCTTTGAAAGCGCAACATTACTCTGTATGCGGCATTCTTCCATTCCGTTGGTAGCTTACATCCATCGACTCCTTTTGCGGCTGGGGCCAAGTATCTTTACGGCCGTATTTATGATAACGTTCTTCAGGTGATTGTGAAGGTTATAACCAATAATCTTGCTTCATCTCCAGGATCTCTGTTGACCGCGGTTATTACGGCATCCATTTCCCCCTTGTAGTTGTTGCAGAGGCCTGTGTTGTGGATGGCTTCAGTGTTAGCTCTCACCTGGATGTCAGAGGGGATTCTTGGCGGAGTTGTTATTCGAACTCGGAGCACCATGCTAACGAGATAGTGATCCGAGTCTATATTGGCCGCCTATAGGTCCTGACTGTCATCAAGGCTTAGAGGTGGCGACGTTCGATCAACACGTGGTCAATTTGGTTGAAAGTGGTCCCTTCTGGAGAGGCACACGTTTGTTTGTGGACTTTTGTACGCAAACCAGGTACTTCCAACAACCATTTCGTGTGACACTGCTAACTGAATAACCCGCAATCCATTATCATTTGTATTTTCATGTAAGCTATGGAAGCCGACGTATCGTGTGAATACGGGCTCCGTCTCTACTGGGATGCTAAAATCACGGCGGTGGGGTACCTATACATGGAAAGAAAAGGTTCCCGGGGTTCGATTAGTAGTTTGCTTCGCAAGTAAAATGTTTGAAATTGGTTGTAAAGGAAACGGAGTGGAGGTCAAAAAGTGCAAAAATAAATCAAAGGTCCAGTCGCAAAACAAACCTATTAAAATCTGTAAAAAGGGTATATCCCTTGGGAATATCTAAGCATCAGTATACCCTCCATATCGATACTTGCGTAAACAAAAGCCAATAAGAGCATCGTGATTTGACCTCAGACACCAGTTGACTCAGTTCTAAATGAGTACCTGAGTCAAATCAGGGTAATAATCTCGGACGAGTGCTGACAGTGCTGACAACATTGCCTCACACAGGGTACTGTAATTCTGTAATGTACCGTTATGGTCTTGAATGAAGTGTACCTAACGCATCGAATTAGATTTTTGCACCAATAATTATTACTATTATTATTAATAAGAGTATGTTATTATATTTTTTGGAAATTAACTGAAAGTTCATTCCACAATCCTTAAATTGTGTGACAACGTAGGCCACAATATGGAACGTGATACTGCAAAGTTTCATGGAAATCTCATTGTTATTACCAAAGTTACACTAGACTAAATATGTCTCTTCCCTGTAAATTTACTGCAACCCCAGGCATAGTTTTGCAACATCACACTAAAGTGAATATTTGACATACTAAAAGCGTATACATTACGAGCTACATGCAAATGAAACAGCCGTGCACCTAAATATTCTTACATAAGAAATCCATAAATTCATACCTAAAGCGCCGAACTTCCGGTTTCCGTCTTGCTTAAAGATCGACGGTTTGTACATGCTTATATACGTGCTACTCATCAATGTATTGATTCATGTTAAATTACCCTTTATCCGTTTTCATATCACTTTAGCACTCATTTTTAACGTTTATTTCCGTTTTTCTTATTTTGCAGGTGTCAATAATAACATCAATATACGATGGTTGGCGAGATCTTATGGACAACAAATCAGATCCACGAACAAGAGATTGGCCGTTAATGAGCTCACCATTTCCGACCATTGCTATTAGTCTTGCATATGCATATTTTGTTAAGGTATGTCATCAATTCATGTGTTTATATATAATATATATGTAACTAAACTAAGGTCAAGGCCTATGAAATTCATTCGGGGATACCGAATCCTAGGAAGGAAATATCTATAAGCACAGTTTCTTAGTCTGGACTTGAAAAACATATTTACGTACTTACACTGAAGAAGCCACTTTAAGATTTACTATAAAGACTAGTGAGGTTTTATATTTTGTTTTCTCAATGCTATCCGGACATTTGATAACATTTTCTTGGCTTCTTTACAATTTGTAAACAGACTTGATTCAGAAGTAACTCCCCATCCAAGTCTTTATGTGCTTCTTGCTTGAGCAGTAGCAGTATCTTCCAGTTGCGGCACCTGCTTGAACTTGACATATGAGACATTTCTGATGATCCCTGGGTTACGAACTCTTTTATCGAGACATGTTCGTTGTGATTTCCAGTTGGCCTGCTTCTCATATTCTGTAAAGCTAGATACTTTATTTTTCATTTATTTTCATTTCTCTTATAATATTGTTATTGATACTTCGCCCTTCAAATTGTACAATGCAAATCGCAAATTCAGTGAATGCACCCAAGTCAATGAACGGTCTATGCGGGCAGCGATTTCTTTGCCAAACGCAAGAATAATCTCCTTTGCATCGATTCCTACTTTCGCATTGTAATCGAGAATTAGGAGTAGTTTCTTGTTTTTATCAGCAGGGTTGATACAATTATCTAGATGATGCGATAGAAGAAGAATTCATTTGTTAAGGGAATCTCTGATGAAATCAACTGAAGCGTTCCTCCCGATCTTTGACGCCGAAAAGCTTTTCTTCCCATATCCCCGCGGAACCACTGTGAACTTCATATTTGAGTCATTGCTAATGTGAACTTCGTTGAGATAATGTTTCAGTTCATGGATCTTTTTTGAGGGTTTTGTTGTTGTGATAGCCCTCTACGCTGAACTTAAGGGGGATCTCCAAGACATAAAAAAGGGGTGCAACCTTCTTGTTTCACCGGATAAACCTACGTGAGGCATTAAACGAAAGGTCTCGATTAGTACTTTTCCTAAGAGGCATTGGTTTTGATATTGACTACAAAGGAGAGGAATGAGAAGAGCCAAATTGTGCCAATTACTTTAAGAACTCGTTCTTAGAAACTACCCATCCGAAAAGTTAGAGATAACTACTGACGGTCTATACATATAGTATCTAGGCCTCAAAATTCTATCCACTAGGGTATCTGTAATAAGTGAATAATAGTATACTATTAAATTTTAAAAATTTACTGCGGACCCTCCATCCTAGGTACATAAAAGCAGTAATGTAGGCTTTAATATGAAGGACACCATTGGGAAATTGGTTGAAATCCTACTATTATTAACAAATTTATATTAGGTTAAAGTGGCCCCCTCAACGTCAAATTACTATTCCCTAAGAGATAAAATGAACTGAATATCAATTATATTCAACGTATATTTTGGCTTTTTTCGAACAATTCTAAAGTTGCTGCCATCTCCTGTGCAACTCCTTATTAGAGGTTGCATGCAATCGTCTCGGACGAACTCGCCCCTCTTTTCTTGTAGCGCCAATGCGCCACACCCACATTGCTCTATCCGATGTTATCCTATATATTCGGCACGTCTTCATTAGTCAATATGTCGGTTAGCAACGTTGTCTACACAGAAGGACGTATTTTACCGCCCTAAGATAAGCATTCTGCAATTAGATCTACTAATTGGACTGCGATGGATATGGTGCGTTTTTACGACCTCACCCTTTGACACATTAGATGTGACAATTCTCCTTCATGTTTGAGTCATTGCTAATTTGTTAGAGGTTTTAATATTAGTTCTTCTGACCTTTCTGAATATTACCATGTCTTCGCAAGTCGGCATCCTCAATAACTATTCATAATTACAACAATGTGGGGCTTTTCCAGAAGGAGCGGGATATTTGTCGGAGAGAATAACTTTTAATGCACTTTCAGATGTGTGGGCTATAGAACAATTTCAGGTAATTTGCGTAAAATTTCGACAAGTTGAACACCACACTTATTGAATATTTGTTACTGCTTGTGGCCGACACGAAAGTAGTTTTGATTAGTCACGAATAAGATTTATTTGGAACTCCTAGAGGCTATTCTGTGGTGTACCATTACGGTCTTGAATGAAGTGCTCTAACATACTTCAAGGCCCTGATCCAATACGGATTGTTGCGCCAACGATTATTATTATTATTAGTAAGAAGGAGTTTTCTCTATCTTCGCCCTGGTATTTGCAAATATCAGTCAACGGGAAAAATCCAGAGATGAAAGATCCTATCGGTGTTGACACTTTGTGAATAGACATAAAGCTCGCCATATAGCAGCCAAAGAGCATATCGCTTCCTTGCCCTAGCCATTGTGATTAAAGTGTTGTGAATGTTCTTTTAATTTTCAATAATGCAGAAAAAACCTCGTTGGTAATAACTGTTAATTCCAAGGTTCGCAGAGCATTGCAGCCTCACTCCCAATTGAAGTCATGGGAAGCTTCCACGAAAACGATAAAGGGGGGGGGGGGGGAGGAGCAAGAATCTGAAGAAGGATCTACAGTAGAAACCAGTCTGCGTTCACCCTTCCAGATATTCTTTTATGTATTTCTGAATTCTCAGATATTTCCGACAGCACGAAACATTCAAATTCTTCTCCAATTATCGCACTTAATATTGATGTTCTCCTTTGGAGACTCCTTGAGAAAGATCTCAGTTACTATTATCGTAAAATAGATGGAACTAATCATTCTACAGAAACTTCAGGACCTACAAAAACGGATTTGTGGAGAGACTGTCAGTTCTGGTGACTTTACATCGTTTGAGTGCAGTGGTGGGTGAGATTTGCCGCTTTTGCTTGTAAGAAGAGCCCGTATCGAGATAATACGATATCTGACCAATTTTTCCAAAAATAATCGAACTTCAATAGATACACTATATACAAAAATCGTAAGCGAGTCATCGTCACGGATGAGGAGCTTCTCGTTAACGTCCTTCTGCGGACCACTGAAAATCTTATGATAACTTGAAAGGTTACAAACCTGAAATATATCTCATTTGTGAGAAGTTTTGCTCTTCTGGCAAATGTAATGGTTAATACATTTTTAAGATGAACCACGTTATTCTACACATTATAGATTTGGTCATGACTTGGGAATTTTACCATATCACACTCGTAGTAATCATTAGAACCTTCAGCCGCCTTGACGACACGTTGGTTGAATGGTGAGCATTAGTCTCTTGATTTCGTTGTATCGGGCTGGAATCTTGGTTATTATGGATATTCGTGCTCCTCTTTATATCTGCCTCATTGTTGGAGGCTTGCCACTTATCCAACATTACGTGTTTTAATAATTAAATGAAATACATTTTCCATGGAAATAAAATGGAAGAAATAATAACAAGAAGGAGACTATGTGAATGGCTTACACTCCACAAAGAAGTCAAATAATTCCTTTCTACGCTTGTACCTTCAGTCAACACTTATAGCATTTGCTTGGGATACACCGGAAAAACTTGATTTATATCAGAAAAACGCAAAAGGACTTTTGGTGGCTGCCCAATGCTGTAGCGTTCAAGAGATTTATCGTTCACCTCACATTGCTGAGTAGTGATCGAAAAGTAAAAACTGTTGATGCTAAACTTGGCAGCCGAAATCGGCACAGAACATTACAGTCCGCCGAGAAAACTCCGTACCCAAGGACATTCCGACTATAGTGACTCTCTCCCGATCCATTTTCAAATTGACAGCATACCATAATTCCATGCTAGTATACTTTATACAAATATGAAATGATGGTAATGAAACTAAAACATAGACTCACTAAAAAACTGAGTTTGTGACGATGCTCTATACTCCATAAACGAGCAAATAGGAGGTATAGATCATGAAACGGCAATGTTTGATGTAGATTCTACTATCGTTAATAAAATTACAGAAGATATTACCTCATCCTAGCACATCAAAAGATAACGCAGAAGTAACAATAAAAAACCTTCCGAAAAATACAGACAGCACTCCTGATCAATGGAGAGGGCAGTCAAATTTCCTCTAATTATAGCATAAAGGAAACTGCTTCCTTTAATATAAATATGGTTCAGTAATGGAATAGTAAGAAATAAAAAAACTGGAAAGTTATGCATATTATTAGGGCCGTATTGCGGTTCCTTCAAAATATTTCAAAAGTGCAGGAAATGGTAAAACCAGTCCCATACATTTTCGATATAAAAACGACCCTTCGGAGCCGATCGAAAATCATTTATAGAAGGCTAGTGGGAAATGTGAAACTAAAAATCATTTTATGTGCAATTGAAGATACTATCATGAAACCAGTTTTAGTTTGAAAATAACAAGTCCCACTTTAATTTCCGATAATTTACCATTGAAGGTTACAAGTGCATGAATAATGAAAATCCATGGAAAATTACTACTTTCTTGTTCTTATGTTAATTGTACCGCATCAGATCATTTATGTAAATCAATAACGACTAGTAATGCGTAAAATGCAACCCGCCACAAATCTAGATTTTCTTGTTCCATGTAAACAAAAAGGTGGTCAACAATGCAATACTACAAATTATTCAAGATTTCAGAAAAAAACGCGATGTCTTGTCCAACGACCATAACACATTGTGACCTTAGGAGCAAGATGCCGGCTAGAGTACTCATTATTGTCTGATGACTAGTCGTGTCTTTGACACCAAGTTCAACGGTCTAGTCCTGCTTCTTATGTTACCCCAGGGAATTCCCAACGAAAGACCTGTTTGCAATATTTCTATTATAAATACTGAATATCATATCTATATACAGTACTAGGCGCTTAATCAAATCTTCCAGTACGGCTGTCTGCATTTCAGATAAACGCATTTTGCTAAGGAGTGGTGGCTTGATGTGCAGTACGAAATGTTGTTTGAGCAGTCAAATGAACACGGAATTCGCACATATTAGAAGAAGGTATTTTGTTCAAGGTGATTCGTGGTCGAGTTGATACCATAATAACAAGTATCTGTGCGTGCGAGTATTTGTATAATAGTATACAACGCCGTGCGTACTAGATACCATATGTGATAGAATATGTGCAGAGTTTGCATCTGGCAATTGCGTCTCCATCATATGCAGCAGAGGTTCGTTCGAGCCTATGTGAAGATGAATTAAGAGTCTACAAAATACAAGGATAGACACATTTTTTCATGCAATTGCATATTTTACATTATATTTAATATCATATTCTATAATTTCATTATAACATTACAACTTGATAAGCCGTATAATGTATATATCTATCCACATACATACATTTCTGGGCAAGACTAAATTGTCTTCTAATAAATTGTTAGTCTTAACTGTCTTGCGTGTCATTATCCTTAGTATCTTTTGCCTATGAAATTGCTTATTTCACAATGGTTGGGCTATTCTTTGCTCAGAAGACACTACTGGAATGGTATGACTACCTGCACAAGGATGTATGTATATTTCTAAATGTACATATTAAAGATACTTTGGTAACATACCTGCAAAAAATTTCATTTAATTTTGTAGAAAAACTTCACAGTGCAGTTTGCATTTTTAAGGTTTTGTGCTCACATGAGATTTGGTGAGAATGTGTAGCCTGTGAGGACAGGCAATGAGTTGCATAATTTCGTGTTGGGTTTAAGTGGGGGCGAAAGGGGGAGCAATTTTTTTTTACAGAATGCTGTAATGTGGAGTATCAAATGAAAGGGCTTAATTAGTACTTTCAGAAAATGATCATATTTATAATATTCGAGGGAGTGAGGGCTTAAAATGTGTGCCCAAAAGTGAAACAAGTCTCATACTATCTTCTCGAAAAATCTGAAAAAAGAGTACAGTGATGCATCTATTTAAAATCTAGACCTCAAAATACATCCCATTACCACATCTGCTCAAATAAATTTAATAATGGCATATTACTATATTTTAAGAATTTAACCTAAACCTTCATTTAGTTCACAGTGATCATATTAGACTTTGCAGAATTAAGTTTGAAGGCAATCTAATTATTATTAACAAAGTTACATAAGGTCAAAGTTTCGTATTTCATGTGAATTTATAGCCTTCTTAAATGTGTATGACGTAATTATCATAAAAGGCAACCTCGGAGACATTTTAAGGAATATTTTTATTTTTTAGCTTTGTACGAGTGAAAAAATGTGCATTCTCATACAGGATGAACAAACGAGCTGATATATGTAAACATATCGGAAAAACAAAAGCTAGTAGGGTGGAAAAGCCCAAACCGGAGAGGGACACCCCTGTCGACGGTCTTGCAAATATAATTTCAGAGATTAAACCGATAATTTATATGTGATAATAAATATTGTTAAGAATAAATCGAAAACGGCTGTCTTAACGCTATAAATAAGCTTGCAGCTTCTTCTTCCTTTGCTTGTTCCGGGTGAGTCAAGAAACTTTCAATCTAGCGTATCATGTGATAGTGTGAATGAGAAACATAGAGAGGTTAAAGGGCTACCCTCAATCCAGAAATTCAATGTAGAGAAGGCAATTTTTCTCATAGTATTTTTCCATGAGTAGTCCCATAGCGTGTATTTCGCCAGTAGTTCCGCAGTTCTTGCTAAAACCCGGCTTGATTCACAGTAATTTGAACAATGTCGCAAATATAGTTTGCGTTTCATGGTATAGGATAACAGCCAAATTAGATATTATTTTGACTATTCCACCAATACTTTTTAAGGTTTTGTGTGAAACTAAACCTCATTAGAATCGATTCGATGTCTGTCTGTCCGGCTGTCTGTCTGTTTGTTATACCCGGTTTATTTTTAAACGGCTAGACCGATTGTCATGAAAATTGGTCTGATGTTCCCTTTACATATAGATAGTAAGGCGCCATCTTATATAAAGTTTAGTGGGGGGGAGGGCTCCCCATACATGTGAATGGAGGGTGCAAACATTTTTTCACAGAATGTGACCATGTGGGATATCAAATGAAAGGGCTCAATTAGTACTTTTCGAAACTGGTCCCATATTTGATCTCGGGTGAAACATAGGGGAGTGAGGGTTCAAAATATAACCGTCAAAAAGTGTAATAAGTATCGCTCTTAGAACCTGTCCAAACGAAAAATCTGAAAATCACAGTGGTGTATCTAAATGAAATCCAAGCCTCAAAATATATCCTGTTCCGATTTCTGCATAAATAAAGTTAATAATAGTATATTAGCATATTTTATAAATTTAGTCGGAACCCCCACTTAAGTTCTTGCTAGAACTACCAAATTTGGCACTTGCATAAGGGAGCCAACATAAGGCATCACTAGGAAGGAAGGAAATCCAACTTTTATTAACAAAGTTATAGAAGGTGAAACTTTTACATTTTGTGTGAATTTCATGAATTCTAAAACGTGTGTCATACACGTCATCATAACATATCAATTCGTCAATACCACAGCAATGTGAGCTCACGTGAATGGGAGGTCACAGGGAAACATTTCGTTTTAGTTTTCTAATCACTTATATATCTTTTACCACAGCCAGACATACATATGTATATATTTGTATGTACATGTAAATTGAGCTTTGGGGTAGTGCCTAATTCAGATAAATATATTTGTACATTGAACAAGCGGTATTCAATATACACACTTTATATATACATATGTAAATTTTTGTGCACGAAAATAGGTGTAGGATCAATTTATGTTCATGCATATATAAGTTTAGGATTAGGTAATAGGCAGTGTTTGTTTGTTTAACGTGAGCACAATATATACGTCTGTAATGTATACGCATTTCTTGTAGTTTGAAAAAAATATGAAGGAAAATTTTGGGTTTCTGGGCATATACGATTGGAAAAATGTGCGTTGTTTTTTGACATAAGATGAACACAAAACCTTTATACCCGAAGCGCCAACTTCCGGTATCCCGACTTGTTTTCATATGGGAACGGTTGTACTTTCTTGCCAACCAGATGGAGTTCTACTCCCTTCAATAATGCGCAGTTCCAAGCGTCCAATTTATCGTAAAAACCTTTGGAGTTGACTGATCAAGTAATAGTGATCGCCCACAGTTCACGGTTTATATTCTTATAAACTTTCAATTGGTTTATCGACGATGAACTGGCTATAATTTGGGAAGTATTTTACTACCCACCTAAGAACGAATACTCCCTTAAAATGAAGCATTCAACTTGTCTTGACAGAGGACTCTTTTACTAACATCCTTAAATCTGTTGGACTATATGTCTTTACATGCCACCGTCAAAAAATGGCACACAGTATGTCAGGACATCGGTCTTGCCGCTTAGATACAATGAAAATTCACCAGAAAGATGCGCATTAAAAGAAAGCATGAAATCAGTTTTAAACTAAAAACCCTTTTGCTGTTGGAATATAAAGTGTTGATCATAGCACCCACATGTTTCGTTTTACGAAATTGAGCTCTTGGACATCTGCAGGCGTGTCAAATATCAAAATTCAACGAAAAGTACTAACGAAAATATTTGGAATCACCTTAACATATCTTAGCTTCACCTTAATCATATATCAATGACGACATAAATTAAGGCCGAAAGGCACATCAAATACAAAAATTCAGAGCACCCAAATTACTTAACGGCAAACCTTAGCATGAAAGGCAATTCCAGCCCCAAAAATAGATTTTTTTAATTAGTTTCTTTGTTTTTTATGACTTAAATAACAGGAAATTTAATTTAAAAATCTATTTTTGGGGCTAGAATTGTCTTTCATGCCAGGGTTTGCCGTTAAGCAATCCGGGTGTTCAGAAATTTTTTATTTTATGCGCCTTTTGCCGTTAATCTATCTCTCTGCTGAAATGAAACTTCCTAACATTGTTCAGGTGTTTCGAATCCAAACTAGACACCGAAGATAGGAAAACGTAGACAAATTACGTACGGGCGGGCAATAATTGAGGTTTTGCAGAGAGCACCGTCGGATTTATAAGAAGGGACGTGAAAATAATTAACTACTCTCCTCCCAGTAATTGAGTGCGAGAGAATTAGGATAATTTAGCTAATGGCAATTGTGGATTTGTGGTGTTGTTAATCTGCTGATGGTTTAGGAAATTACTAAAGTCCTGTTTGGAAACAATCAGTAAACTTAACCCGTCTGCAGAATTTTCTTGGGTTTTCCATTGCGGGTTTTCAACTTTAAAAAACGTATCCATTGTACTGATCATACGAGTTCAGGTACGGACGTTGGAGTGGCTGCTTCGGACAGTTCATAAGCCGGAACTATAATAAGCATATCCCGCAGCGTACTTGAAATCCCTCAATGAGAATTGAATGTTACTGTCTATATTGGACGTACGTCGTGAAATGTTCCCCTCGGGGAGTTTCGTTAAATTTCCTTTAAACACAGAAAATGCGATAACAACCGAATTCAGCATATGAAATGTTAAACAGATGCCATAGGAAATGTGAGAAATTCTAAGCAGCAACTCGAAATGCTGAGTGGTTAGAGCGCAAGGCTGTCGTACGGAAGGTCGCGGTTCAAATCTCGCTGGTGGCAGTGGGATTTGTATCGTGATTTGACGTCGGACACCAGTCGACTCAGCTGTGAATGAGTACCTGAGTCAAATCAGGGTATTAATCTCGGTCGAGCGCAATGCTGACCACATTGCCTCCTAGTGTACCGTTACGGTCTTGAATGAAGTGCTCTAACACACTTCAAGGCCCTGATCCAACATGGATTGTTGCGCCAATGATTATTATATTAACTCGAAATGCCAGGTAATCAAACGAATCAATGCGATTATGTACGAGAATGAGTTTTGACAGATTTCTGATGTACATTCGTTAAAATTTTGACAGTATGATATGACCATTATAGTTCTGGCTATACGAATGAAGGCGGACTCAACGGGTACTTATCCGCTCCGTTTGGCTATTCCTGTATATTTTCGCTATTTTGAACGAAAGTAATTACAATTGCAAGCACCGTTTCTGCTCCTAAAAACGTATTATTTTATTTTGTAAATAAATATATATAAATATCTCGATAACAGTTTATTCCCTTCTTTAGTGCAGGATGTCTGACCTCAAGCTCCATTTCCTCTTGACCTAGTGACCTAGTGTACTCCCCTTATTGTTGCAAGTAGCAGGATCGTAATCAGTCGTCAGGGGACTTTTAGTCAGCATACATGATTCATAGAATACGGTTTGATTTATATAATTAAAATGATTATCGCGTCTGGTGTCTGGAGTTTTTTTTCTCCAACGATAGAAACACGTAGTTTCTCCTTCTATAAAAATATAGCTTAAGGACTGGAGAAGGAACTAAGTAGTTCTCGAAATAACTAAATATCTATGCAAAATAAATATATTTCTAAGAAGAGAAGCTTTTTTAAGATTTTGTGTGAAACAAAACCTTATTAAAATCGGTTTACTGTTTGTTAGAGAAAGGTCTCAACGAGTACTTTCCAAAAATGACATTAGCTTTGGCGTTTGATGCAAGAAATCTAGCTAAATCGGAAAATAAATCACGATGCTACCTCTATACGGTACCTAGGCCTAAAAATACCTTTATTATGTTGTCAGATTTTTTATAGGTATATTTTTTAGAAATTGACTGGGAAGCCCACTTCAGTTCATACTAGAATCATCAAGTTCAATAATATAACTTAGACTATAGACAATGATATTGCCAAATTTGGTGGATACGGTGCTATCACTAATAAAGTTATAATAGGCCAAAGTTGTCCCTTTTGTGCAAAATTTTTGCAATCCTTAGGTTTAAAGTCAGTATCACACCAAAGTCAATAGTCTGAAAAACTGATGCACAAACATTACGATCTAGGTACAAATCGGACGAATACCCAATAAAATATGATTACATAGTATAAGAAATATACAAAGTCTTTTGTACTTGAAGCGTTATACTTGTGGTTTTCCAACTTATTATTAAGTTAAACATTTTGCATCCTAGCTGGGTGCCGAAATAAAACACTCCATCTAAGCCCAAGTCTATCAGGTTCAGTTTGCATCGAGTAAAGGAAAACTAAATGACAATCAGGAAATCACTCAAGAAGTCTAACAAATTTCAGTAAGAACAGAGGTAAAGACCTTGACAAGAACTTTTAATAAACTCGAAACTACAATGGTTATAATTGAATACTCTGGTCCATATTAAATTAACCTAGCGATTCTGTTACACTGCAGAATTCATTTTTAGGGTTGACGTCTTATTGTGAAACAAGTATACAGAAATACTGATTCACAAATAGATTTTCACCACGATGAACAACCAGTTGACTAGTGCAGCATTGTGAGGCCTAACGTTGTTATGGCGGTATATGACATTATCCTTTATTCACCAAGCCTTTAAGGAGGTCATCCACTGTGTCCGATCCGAGGAATCGATTTTTTTTACATCAATTGTATCTAGATATAGTGTAGAATATATGGGCAAAGTGATTTTTTGATATTTGGAAACGTTCGGAAATTACAGTATTAAACAGCTAAAATGTCACATGCCAGGTTTATGTCGACAGTCGTAATAACGCGCGCACTTATCGGCCCAAATGACATTCGAATGACTTCGTTGAAATCATAAGAATTGAAGTCAAGGCTTTACTTGTGTTTCTTGAAGAAACCTAAGGTTTACGGACTAGATTAACGGTCAGTTAAGATTTTGTGGTTGAAAATCGCATTCTACTTTTTAAATGCGCTTTTTTTCGAAACTGCATGTTGAAAATCGGCTGCCAACATAGCCCAAAATCTATCCAACGAAATTCTTTGAAATTTTCACGACTTATTCAGAACATATTTCTACGGTGCGCAAACTAGGATAATTGCGAGTGTTTTTTTTTATTCACTAAAGCAGCCTTGAAAAAACACCAAAATTCACAAAAAAAAGTTTAACAAGGCACCAAAAATTTAGCTTTTAATATTTTTTAATAATCCTAGTTTGCGGACAGTGGTTAAGTCTGCGCATTAAAATGCCGTTTACATTTTCTCTTTAAGATGATCACAGCGCCTTCTAACGTGACAGCAGAAAAATACCTTTTTTTAGAAATGGGTGTATAAGTTGCTCTGTATTTCAATAACGCACAATGCTATTGTGCTGGACTGACTGCGCATGCTCAAGACATTAATAAATATATGGTGAAAAAATCGTCTTTGTAGCTTTATCCAATTCGTCATAACAAATTACTAAAGAAAGCGAAAAAATGACCTTGACACGGGATGACCCCCTTAACACTGTTTCCAGTCACTGTCTATGGGCATAACACACTGCCGATATGAAAGTTTGGATGCGTGATAACTCTTCCAAGTGAACACTACCCTGAAGATCCCGGCAAACACAATAAGACCTGACGAGAATTAAACCCTGCTGTTGACGTCGACTGTGGTGTTTCATTCTCGTAAAAGGCTCTGTGACATTTAGCATGTTTGTAAAGAACCCACATTAGGAAAGAAAACCTGCCGATTTTTGTCTATTGAGGTGTGAAACGCAATTATTCAGCTGACTTTCCTTGTTTCAGGTATCAAAGTTCACAGCAAAACCTAGAGATCAGTTCAGATTAATTCCGTGGAAAAAATGGAACGCTTCTAAGATTTTTTTTTGCGGATAGATAGGGCCAACATATTAAGTCAATTCCCATATAATAATGAAAGAATTGAACAATATTTCACGAAATTTCGATTGCAAAAATGTTTAATTGAAGGAATGGCAGCGAATCCCCGAAGGCACGTTGGGAAACAGTAAAAACTCGATTTTTGTTTAAAAATTGACTTCTTTAAACAAATTTAAAGCTTTAATAGCAAATTTCGAAAAAGTGACTTAAAGTTTTGCACATTAGAAGACCCGGCCTAGAGCAACGAACGTTCAAATACTCATAACTTTGCCAACTATTCTTTTGAATAGAACACGTTACCTTACCAACTACAAATAATTAATTTGATCTCATAGGATTAAAATATGGAGAGTGCCTCAACCTTATATATGACTTTCTAGACCGGATGGGAGGATAAATGTTAAATGGAAGAAAACCAAACACTGCTTTTAAATTTTATCTAAAACTAAGTCATCAAGGACTTTGAAAAGAAATTTGAGGGGTTCGAGTTGGATTCATCCTGCTTGGCTGTAAAAATAAAAAAAACAGTCCTTGATGGTTTGGAGGTTTTTCTGAATATGTTTTGAATGGTTCTCACAAGTTTCCAGCAAACATTGAATTTTTATGATCTTAGTAACCGATGGAAATTTCCTCTCAGACGTTACGTATGCGCATGTCCCCAACACAGTCCTTGTCTCTCTGTTTTGAAATGAATTACAAATATGGAAGTCACAGATGTTCTGCTTGCTATTCTAAGCACTAAAAGTGATTGATACTGCCTTTTGCCGTACTATCAGTTTAGATTAAGTAGTAAAAATGAGCGCCATGAGATTTTTTCAAAACAGATTTTGTGCAGTCACGCGAGAATAGAGTGACACAGCTTTTAGGAACCCTCTGTTAGCCTGACTTCTTTCAGATACTAGCGTCTAACACCTTGGTGTGTGACTGCATCATATCTCAGCACGTACAATTTTCAATTGAGCATCACATACTAGTTTGCAATACATATTCATGAACGTTGTAAAAAATCGGAACGCTTGAATAAACTTAACAATAAGCCTAGATGGTAATAAATTTTTTTGTTAGAATTCTGTACGTGTTGAGGGAGATAAAAACTGTACTCCATGAAACTAGGGTATGCTAGATAAACTCATTGATATTCAATGAACGTTCCTATTTAGCTTAAAAGTTTGAATAAATGTCAGATTTGAAATTTTTAACTTATTTCCGCAAGAACATAAATCATCCAAGTTTACCATTTATATATATACAGGCACCAAGTGTTTTGTGGCTTTATATTGATTGGCATCTATCAATCAATAAATGGATTTTGTAAATTATTATGCAGTTTAAAATAAACTTGAGGAAGCATTGATGCCCTATTTGATCAAATTATTTAATCTTTGTGAGGAGAAAAATTTGTATATTGATTAGAAGATATTTCAATTCTAACAAACTATATCTATTTGGTTTTGTGGAGGATGAAGTAAGAAACTTTTTTTGAATATCAGTCCTTTTGAAAAGCGATTTTTGATCTTAAAAAACCTTCTAATCGACAGCGTAACTTTTACAAAGGGTAATAAGTTTTAAACAACAAGGAAACCGCAGGCATGAACGTATGAACGTCTCCTGCATTCGGTTTGGGGCATTAGATTTGCAGGACCACCTCGATCTATCTATAGCATTCGGGGCTTTGTCACCGGTCTTCGTCTTTCTGTTAGGGATCCGAGTTTCGTTCATACGTTGACCATCGCCAAAGTTTGATTATTTTAAAGACTTCAGGTTCGTCAAATACATAATACAACTCATGGCTCCATTTGATTCGCCATTGGCCGTCCTCTCGTTTAGCTACTGTTATTCTCCTCTCGAAGTTATTTAACAGTTTTTCCAAAGTTTGGGTTAGGGTCCATGTTTCAATTCCGTAGCATAATACATGTTTTATTATCGATTTGTATAATCGGAGCTTTGCATGATTGTGTATGCAGCTGGCTTTTAAAATAGATAGGACCGAGTTTTATTTCGTCCACTTCATTTTCACCTTTCGTCAGTTTTAAGTTTATACAGTTGTGCACATTTTCCAACTTGTTCTTGTCAGTTGTTACATTCTGTCTGGCGTTATCATTTTCGTCTTGTTATCGTTAATATGTAGACTAAGTTTATTTGTTGTTTTATCGAGGTTTATGATCTCCTTTGCTGATGTGGAAGATCACGCCATGATGTTTATGTCGTCCACATATGCGACAATTTGGCATTACTTGAGAGCAACGTACATTTTGTTTCCAGTGGCAACTTTCGTATAATCTGCTACAGCCAGATTGAACAAACGCATCTGTCATGCGGCACATTATCATTTTGGTAAGGCTTGGTAATGTTGCTGGAACTTCCAAGTCAAGCATTACTTTGTTTCAGTATATTTTGATCAATAGTGTCGAATGCCTACTTGAAGTAACGAGTATTTGATGGATATATATGCAGAATTCCCAGAGTTTTTCTGGCACCCGTTTGACCATAAATAACTGGCCAATTGTCGATTTTCCACTCAGAAATTTTCAGATGTCAACTAGTCACTTTTTTTGAGGATAAGGCCTATCACACTTTTTGATCACTCTTGTAAAATCTGCTCTTGATTCTAGACAAGCAGAACTAAATTCTGGATTGCTTTCATGGTCATGTCATGGTCATGATGTCATCTATGCTCGGTGCCATGTTCATTTTTTGACATTTGATTGCTGACCCTATTTCTTCTGATGTTGCCCTTTCAATGTTCCTGTTATGCTCAACCATAATTCTTGTAGGTTTACTTTCGCCCCCAATGATTGCTCGCTGTTGGTTTTCCAACGGTGGTTTTGGCTGCTCGTTGAATAGTTTCGAAATTCTCTTTCATCGTCTTTGTGTTTCACTCTGAATGTCGTCTGTATGGCTCGCTTTCTGGTATTCGTCATCAAGCAAAAAATATTTTTCCGCGCAGGGATTGATATCCAACCGCTGCTTCCACTGTTGTTTCGAAAGCGCCTTTGAGGTAATGCCAGGTGTCGTTTATGTGCTTCCTCGTGAAAATCTGGACCATGTAATGTTCGGGGTCACAGTTTGCTCCTTGATGTGACGTCACGTTGAGAATGCGGGTGGTGATGAGAACGGGGTTTATCTGGTTGAGTATAATGCCATCTGGGGAGGCCCATGTCCTTTGGTGAACGCGCTTTTGGGTGAAGCATCTTCTTCTTCTTTTTCTTCAGCCTTTGTCCCGTTCACAAGCGGGGTCGGCTCGGCTTTTGGGTGAAGCATATCGTTTTTATAATCAATATTCCGCCACTCCAAAGTCAATGAGGCGTTAACCGATGTTATTTGATATATCATGGGAATTATGGCTCCTGATCCTTCCTCGATATATCTCCTCATTGCCAATTCTCGACTAAGGAACACTTAAGCATATATAGAGCAAATTGCATCCAAGTCGTATTTGGTTACCCAGAGCTGGCACGAATTCCAATCACTAGTAACTTGTCTTAATATATTATTTTTAATAATCTCACGAGCGACTCACCTCCGAAATTTTGCCTTCAAAGTTGAAGAGGCGCTTTGCACAAGTCTTACTAATATTAATTCCATCCATGTGGACCATCCACATTGAATTTTTTCTAGCCGGTAAATATCACATAAAAAAATTTAATAATCTTTATTTCCTAATAAAAATGAAAGATTCACTCGAATTCAGTCACGAGTCATATTTTCGCGTGTAAAATCAAGTTTATTGACTTAATGGCTATCCCTTAGCCTCAGTATTTTCAACATTTTTGCTGTTACTAAATTTACATTTTGATTTGTCACCAAGCGGACACATTTTTTGACACATTCAAATCCAGTTTTCATTTAACCGAGGTCCATCTCTTTATAGAAATTAATTAACTTATTAATTACCTGATTTCAATATGACCGCAAAGAGATTATAATGTAAATCTAATTAGATATTATTTTCTTTAGAAAAAGTGGATAACGAATTTATTGTCTGAATTGTTATCTACCCTTGTTGTTGTTTGGAAAGTAAGGCATATTTAAAAAAACAAACCATAGCTATTGCATCCCTGCCAAAGTTTAGTAACCGGAGAAAATATGAAGAGCACCTTCAGCATATCCGTGACACTACGTAATTGCGATCATATGGTAAATCCAAAAGAGTTTTGAGATAACAGAAATAAGAAGATTAATCGCCAATGTTTTCAGAGCAGGGAGTTTCAAACAAGTAGTATATGTTGATCATCATTCAATATAGCTTAGCTTGATGACACCTGAGTATTCCCATCGTTATTTGTATACCGGTGTAACCTCTCTCCAAAATTAATATTTATAGATTGCAGCCAGATCAGGCATTCGATAGAGCCAAATGGCGAAGCCGATCACGACGTGCCGAGGAGGGGGGGGGGACAAAGGCTGAAGAAAAAGAAGAAGAAGAAGGTCTAGTTTTTAAGCTGAATAGAAATCAGTTTGTTCAGCTACAATTTTGAAAAAATCAAGTCATAAATATTCAGAGCTTGGTCCTGGCAAGAAATGAGCAAAGGTTCCTGACACATGGACATGCGGTACTTGTATACTGATGAGTAAAACGGGGGAACCCGTTAGAGCTATTCGTGAGAGGTGCATCGATATCTGCACTCTACAAGAAAGTCGATGGTGTGGACCAGAGTTGCGACATAGAACGCAAACGCAAGGCATTGCCATCCGTGACGTCTCTAAAACAAGTCGGGAAACCGGAAGCTAAACGCTTCAGGTATGAAAGGTTTTGTGTATTTCTTTTATAAAGAGATTTGGGTGTCCATTTGTCCCATTAGCATGTAGCACGTAAAATATGCGTATGTTATGTGAAAATAGCCACTTTCAAGTGATATTGAAATTCATAGTCTCGAATTTGCAGAGAAGCGACAGCTTTGACTTAGTATTACTTTGTTAGTAATAGTGCGATTTTCACCAAATTTGGCAGGATCATGCTCTATGCTGTAGCCTATATTGCTGCAAAATTTTGTGATTCTAGGGTGAACTTAAGGGGGGTTTTCCTGTCAATTACTAAAAATTATAGTAATGTACTATTATTAACTTTATTTGAACAGGCATCGGTATGGAGGGTATTTCGGAGCCTAGGCACCATATAGTGACAGCCCCCTGATTTTTTTCAGATTTTTCGGTTGAGTAGTTTCTGAGAATGGGTTCGTTAAAAAAATGACCACTTTCAACCCCCCGCACCCCTCACCTTTTTAACAAATGTCAAAACTAAGACTGGCTTCGAAAAGTACTAATCGAGACCTTTAATTGGATACCCCACATGACTATATTTGAAGAAAAAAAAATGTACACCCTTTTTTTGCATGTATGGGGACCCCCCCTTAAATTCGCCGTAAAAGGATGTAACTCACTATATGCGTGAGCGTTCACAGTTCCCACCTTTCTACCAAATTTGGTGCCAATCGCTACAACCGTCTCCGAGAAAAATGCGTGTGACGGACAGACAGACAGCCAGACAGACAGACAGACAGACAGACAGACAGACGGACAGACAGACAGACAGTAAACCGATTTTAATAAGGTTTTGTTTTACAAACAAAACCTTAAAAACAAGCGACTTGATGATCGGCTGATGAAATTTATCGAGAAAGATGCTTTCTGATGACTATTCGATACAAAGACCTGTGACGCGCCTACCGACGACAGGTGATCTTAATGATCATGTGTGTGGAAAGGCAAACGGTCACAGATTCCATGGGGGAAAAGGGTTTGCCATACACAATGAGGGTGGCGAGTGTATTGTCGATATTGAAGACACTCACGAAATTATAATTCTGATTACATGGATTAGAAACGGTTGCGTTAATGACAACAACACTACTTTTCTTACTGACCGACGCGCCATGACGCGACGGACAGATGGCGGAAGCATTTCGAACAAATTTCAACGGAAGAATTTGCTCATACTCCACTTAAAAGTGCTAATGTCGATATTTGGAGCAACTTCATCTATCAGCTTCAGAAGTTAAAGCAATCAAACAAATGAAATCGGAAAAAGCAGAAGCAACAGGATCTGATGAAGTCCTGGATAACGAAGAACTGCGTCCCAAAACAATTGAGGGTAAAATACTATCTTAATGACATAATCGTTCCTAAATGGGACAAGAAACACGGTCCAGTAGAATGTTCAAATTACTGTTCTTCTTGACAACCGTATTCGCGGCATCATTCTAATAATGTGCAGTTACTCATAGAAGAACTCCATGAATAGCATCACCCTCCCTACTTTGCATTTCTACAGCGAAGGAAAGAAACCATGAGCCATATAAACGCATCTGATATACTTTGTCATAACACCTGGGTTAAATTGCTCTACCATAATCCTTTGGGGTTTATGTCGATAATTAATTCTTCTTAATCTTATACTCTATCCCTCTTATAGCTCCCTTTTTCCCGCCGGGTCTCGGTCTATTGCGGGAGCCAAGCTTCATCACCGCCTCGTGACAGTGTGCGGCGTATCCGGGGGGTACTCAAGTTCCTCGACGTAATTAGGTCTGTGAAGCGTTTGTCAAGTATTGCCACGCTACAATCCAAAAAGTAAATTTCTAGGTGTGGCAGGTGTATCAAAACCACTTAGAGTTTCTGTCGGTGTTTAAAATGGAAGCGACTTCTAGCCACTCCACTTTCTTCTTGTTCTGTATACTGTGATACGGGGAATCCAACATCCTGTGACTTGAATGCTGCTCTCTCTCTCTCTCTAATTTGCGCTGACAAAAACTCATTTGTTTAGATTGTTCTGAACGTCGAGATCTACGACTATTAGGCCGACCGAAACAACGATGGTGATGGGGATGGTGATTTGAGACACACAGTCGATTTCGACGAGTCGACCCCGCTTCTGAACGTGACAAAGACTAAAGAAGAAAAAGATCTCATTCGAGAGGAATCATTTCTATGGTATACCAGACAGGGAGCAAGGTGTTTTTTAAATGAAAACACTTAGATTATGAGAGTCAGAGAAGCTTCAATCAATCGGCCTGCAATAATCTTTTCAGAATTTCCAATAAACATTATAGGGCAGTGGAGCACTAGAGTCTGCGATAATTACGTTCAGCATACTGAGTACCGAATCTGTACATAAAATTCAACTTCAGAAACACCCTGCGGAATCGGCTGAAAGTTTCTTGTTTTCCATTGATAAATGCTCTCCACCCGGGAGCAATTTATTATTTATTCTTCCTCATTGATGGCATGGCATTGAATGGAGAAGAAAAATAGTTACAAGATGTATGCATTTTTATATTCTTCTAACTCTAACTAAAATTTATGGGAAGTTTCACATAGACTGCCAGCCAGGATCAAAGCGAGAAATTCCACACCCAAACGGCAAACCCGCAAACAAGTTCACGTGTTCATAGTTAGAGAAAAGTATATGGAAAATGAAAAATTCTTTGTTTGCATTTGAGTCGTGACAAGCCTCCTTAATTTGACCTTATAATGTTTTAGATACACTTGATGCGTTAGAAACCTGGGAATAGTTCTAAGTTCTACCGATTGTGATCAAGGGGGGTGTGTGAGTGACATAAATTTGTAAAGTGTGCGAGTAAGAAGTCACTTAAAATGAAATAGGATTTATTTTTCGAAACTACCCAAACCAAAAATCCCAAAAAGATCGCTCGATACGCTTTTATGAAATCAAGACCTCAAAATATGTCCCATTTCGATATCTGCTCGAATAAACTTACTAATAGTATATTAACAACTTTTAGAAATTGACTGGAAACCATCCTTAAGTTCATCCTAGGAATACCAAATTTTGCACATTGTCTTGCATACGCAAATCCACTTATTAGTGCCGAAGATATAGCAGTTCAAATCTATCAATTTCGCGCAAATTTACTGCAATTGAAGTCATGTAAATAAGATGCTGACGTCATAGTTAACGAGAACAATTAACATTCGCGTGAAATATTAAAATTCATTCATGAAGAATCTACTTCTCCTCAGCCCTTTGTTGTGTCAATTGTTCGTAAACATGTGTAACATTTGTTAATAATATTGAATTCCTAGTGTGAAGCCTACACGGTTGACTATTATTAATATAGTGTTTTCCAGATCATTTTTTTTGTGTAAATGGATCTTTAAAAGATAGCGCACAGTTGAATATTTAACTATGTACAGGCACAACGTCGTGCATTCATCGTTCCTCACATAGGGAACACAAAACCTATTATACCCGAAGCGTCTAGCTTCCGTTTTCCCAGCTTGTGTTTCTTTTAAAGGCAATGCAGGTTTTTTATTCCAAGAATGCAGGGGGTCTAGAGGCTGACAGCCAAAGTGCTTTCTTGCAGAAGCAGGCTTGACAAGAGAGGAACTGTAGTTCGATCATGTACCGAAGTTTCAGCGCAAGTATGGAATCATTCATAATGGGTGGTCCCCCCCGGGCCGACTTCCTCTCAGGGCTTTGGTGGCAGTAACTAGAATGATCTTTCTTCTCTTTTTCAAACGATGTGTCCTCACGGGTCACATTTAGAAAGGTGTGTAGACACGATGTGTCCTCTAGATTTTATTTGCCGACTTTCTTCACCGACTTTCCATAACAACTAAAATAATTAGTCCCCTTTGCGGTGGCATTTCATGTATTTTGCGAGTGCAACTGATTAAGTTTATCTACTCTCTCTGCATGCTCTGATGTTTTCGTGATAATCTCCATATGCGTGATGACAAACCTTCAATTCAAAGCTAATACACGTAACACATGCGTTATCTTTTTACTTTTACATCAGTAATTAATTAGACAAGACATATAAAAAATATATGAATAATGAGGAATTACTCAGGATTACCAAACTTCTTTGCTGACCGAATGAGTGGTACAGAAACAACCCATTCTGTATGTTTAACCCAGTATTCGGAAATTTGGTAACTATCAAGTTTTTATAAATTTCTCCATTCAAATTGGATGAAATCTGAAAGTGGCAAAGCAACAAAGCAACAAACCTGAGTGTGGATTATCTCGATACGCTACGAATAGTGGTTGCATAGTATTAATAGAGTTTCAAGGTAATACGCGGTCATTACTACACAAATTATCAAATAATCACTTCATGGTGAGTACGCAAGAAATCCGGACGCAGACTTGTTTCATCACTAATAGTTAAGGTTCATTAATGACCAGCTGCGTATTGTCGAGACTAGCCATCACAAATAATGAGACAGTAGCGTGACGAGAGGCATGTGCCCTGCGTGGTTAGGATTTTTCATTCCGACTTTTCACAAGCTTACGCACTGGTCATGTGAAAGCAAGGTCGTTAACAATTCTTCGACCTTGCGATACATCTTTCTTGCACTCATTACAGCCAGCCGAACTGGGAATGACGTATCCAGACTTTTTAATAGCCAAGATCAATACACAATTGTGTGAAAGTTACAGGGAAAACGGTTCTTGTACATACCAAGCCGCCAATTACAAAAATAAATACGATTTATGCCCAGTATTTCAGGTAGCGCCATATGCTAGCTGCAATATTAAGGTCAATCAAAATTCCATAATGAGTCATGCTTTCTCGCTAATTTTTCAACATCTTTTAAATTTCAGGTACTGGGACCAAAGTTGATGGAAAATCGCAAACCGTTTCAACTACGAAAAGTTCTTATTGTTTATAACTTTGCGCAAGTTTTGTTCAGTGTATGGCTTTTCTACGAGGTAAGTTTTCGCATCCACATACAACCCGCTGACTGGATTTGTTCCTTATCCTCCCCCTTTACGACTTTCAGGCTTCGATCACAGGCTGGTTGACTGGATATAGTTATCGATGTGAACCGGTTGATTATTCAAGGAGTCCAAAGGCACTGCGGGTGAGTACTGCCAAATATTCACACTTGTGTGAAAATGTCAAGAAAGACGATCGAACAATAACAATAAAATTTTGCAGTCGTTCCACTGTCCGGCGATTATAAATTATAGGCAGTATCGTTGTAATGAACCTTTGAGCCTTGAATTCCAGTCCCAATTAAAACAAGATAAAACGTTAGGGGAGCCATTTGCAAATCGTAATAAACTGCTTTGCGCTAAAAGAGCAATATGAACACGGTCTTGACCTTGTGACCTTGAAAATCCCACAATTCCCTGCGTGAAGGCTATATACTATATGTACATATGATTAAATGAGTAAAATTAGTGTGCAGGGATATTCAGAACCTTAATGAAAAGATGAGGCACCACCCAGCATTATGAAGAAATATCTCAAATCATTAATATTAATTACCCATCAGTACTTCATAACATTACAGAAGAAGAAAATTTTGACATTAAGGGGGGTTTGTCGGAAACCACATTAGGAGGTTTTTAGAATCGACTTTTTTTTGCATGGATTGTTAGCTTAACCATGCCGAAATTTCAAAACGAAATTCGTGGTCTTTTAGACTTTTTAGGCATAGAACCGAACGCGGGTACAAGCTTAGGGTCCACCGTCCAGGAGGCAGTCCCTTTATGTCCTTACGAAATCTTATAGCGTTATGTATGATAAATAATATATAAATACTTGATGTCAGTCTATTGTTCGAATGTATTTGCATTTGTTGTAGTTGCATTTTGCTCATAATAAAGAGAGATTGTCTTCATATTCGAAAAACGATTTTTCAAACATCATTCTCCTTCAAACGTGTTTTTCTCGAAATGACATTTTTCAAATTTGCGGTAATTCTAGCTTAAAAGTAATCAATTGATCATTATAAAATTTGGATATATGATTCTTTACAAGATTACCAAGAATATTACCAATTACCAACATTTGGAATGACATCATACTTTTAAGGGTGCGTTTTTTACATAACTAGTGAAATGAAGTGGAGAAAATTGAAATATTTTAGGTTCATATTCTTAGAGAATAAGTTAGTGATGAAAAAGTAAACGCTTTTCAGGTAGAAATTGGAATCGCTACACGTCCCGCAGTAGGAGAACTCTTGTTATAACCGTCAGCAGAATATTGTCGCATTACTCTTTCATTTTTTGGCTTAAATTTTTGAAACAGAATCTCAATAGTTGTTTAGTATATGGCTAATGTAACGTCCAAATTGATTGATGAGCTCAAAGTAGTTTGTGGAAAAAGCCTTCTAATGTGGTTCCCCCCTTTAAGATGTATTTTAAACGCGAAGATGATGACTTACTAAAACCGAGATAAATTTAACACAACCGACAGCTAAAGGGAAGCGAAAAGACTGATTTTGCCGAAAGTATTGAAGATTATAGCAGTATGAACAACAGTTCAGGTCACTGCAAGATAATTAAGCTGTCTTCATGAGCCGGTTCAAAAAAGACGAATAGCGCATATCACCTGCAGCCCATCGGCAGTTTCACTATTTTGGTTACATTTTTGGTTTTGATTATATAACCCGTTATGCTCTTGAATCTTTGTGATAAAATTAGAAAAAGACCTCCGATAGTCGAGACATATACCGTGACTAAAATCCCTTAAATTGAGCAGAGACAAAATGTTTTTCACCTCCCTCTAGGTTTTCCCGTGAATTCTATACTCCTCTTGTATTGCTCTGCACCATTGGTTTCTGTGGTTGTCACTTTCATCCTCTAATTAACATATCTGCTGGTACCTGGGCCTTACGCCGATGAAAGAGTTTTTGGACAAAGTACACTCATGGCACGCGGAGATAGGTGTAAAAACCTCCGCGACGTCAGAAAACTAGCCTTGAAGTCAAGAAAGGATGAAGGAAATTATTAGTTCCAAGAATTTCTTGTTATCCGCTCCTCCGATGGGTCGATTTCTATTTCCTTCTTAAGAAGAAGAATCCGAAAGCAATCTATCTGACAGTATTATCTCTACAGAAACCCATGTGTCTACATAGTATTGTTGACGAATACAAGAGAAAAAGGTGTTATTAGCATCGTCAACGACTTCACTGCAGAATACTAGTCAGGCAACGTAACCTTCTCAATCTTGAGCGGGTAAGAATGAAAACTTTCAATATTCTATTTTTCTTTCGATTCACTCCGAGTCGCTCTGGCGATTACCATCACAAACGGCTCTGAAGAAATGCGATAGGCAGACGCTGCCTGCACCGATCCCCATCTTTATACTTGTGGAAGGCTTTTATGGTACACCTTGCCAAGCAGGCCAACCCACATCCACGCGCCAACCCACATCCCCGCGCCGTAGAACAGAACGTGAGTAGTCTTTCATCTTCTTACTCGTCACATCAATATGCCAAACTAGCTTTGCGCTTGTTTAATAGTGTGTCCAATAAGATGTGCAGCATAAGGGACCAAACCCAACTATTTTGGCATGTCAAGTCGCAGAAGGCTATTGTAAGAAGCATTCCACAGGTCCAGCTCTAGAATGGATTACTGTACTACTTTCCATGTGATATCCATCCTCCTCTGGCCCTATCGGGCCTTATAAAGCAGCAAGCAGTTTCTCCATCCATCAATATCCGTAGGAGATAACTCGGAAAAAATTTTCTTTTGTGCCTATCGTTTGATGAACCGTATCGACGATAGCATCTACCGTGAGTTTTCCTACGCTAAAACTGAACTGTCCTGGGGATAAATCCCTGTCAGCACGAGCTTTTCGAACATTTTCCCGGCCTTGTTAAGAAAGAGAGGCCGTTATGCAGACGGCAATTCAAGGTCCCATTACCCTTTGCTAATCAGCGAACGCTTTGTCACCTTCCAGCGGGAAAGAAAAGTACCCCTTTCATGCAAGCGTTGATTGAGCCGAGCAGTAGGTCTAGTGTAAATAATGTTATTTACTTCTGCTGGGATGCCATCTAGTTTTGGCGCGTTCTTTTTTTTCGTAGGGAGGATTGCCTCTTCCGACTCTTTCATTGAGAAAAGTGAGCAATACTTGGCGCCTTCCATGCTGTTGCCATACACCCGTACGGGGTGTGCAGGGAATAATGCCCGTACAATGCGATCCATCTAATCCGCATTAAGGAAAGAGGGCTTTCACAGAGCCCCAATTTGTGAATCAGTTTATAATCAAGTCCCCACAGATCCCCCTCACATTGTCTAGCACCGAGTTTTACTTCCAACACGCTATAAAGTCTCCTTTTGGCAGATCTGTACTCTGTCATTGTGCTGTATGCTTTCTACCGGTCGTGTCAAACGGCGGAGCTTACATTTCTTCCGCAGCTCTGCAATTTCCACTGTCCTGGCATAAGAGCCTTACAGCCTTTTATTGTCGGGTTCATAAATGAACTTACGACTGCAGCTGCGGCGCTACTACCTCCCGAACTGTCCTCGAGCGCAGCTTTATATGTTCCAAGAGCTTCGACGAATCTCCTGATGTTCACTTTTGAGACATCCTATGCACAGTAAGAACGGCGGATTGGTGATTCTGACGCGAAGGTTACGTCCGGAAGCAGTTTCACTGCGGAACATGTTAGTCTGTAGAATGCGGATCATATTAACCGCATCCTAGTCTCCTCAATTCCGTTCTGAAGACCGAACAATGGCCAAGTTCATAGTATATGCAACACTCTTACTAGCCGCGGCATGATCCCTGCAGAGAACGCAATATCCTTTTTTGTCCTTTGCTTTGTGCTACCTGGCCGCGTTGGCGGCAAGCTGCTCTTTTACCACCTACCCGGCAGGTTGGAGACGTGTGTCCATAATCTAAACATCTGTAGCACTTCCTGTGGGCTACACGGATCACATCCTACGTACTCCCCAACTAATCCTTAATTTTCGCGATGTAGTGTCTACATGGGGTCATAGGGGATAAGGAGAGGTGGTTTTAGTGGGTTGAACTTCCGCACTGCGACTTTCGATGCTTTCCACTTCTATAAAAAACAGACAGAGAGACGGTTTATCGATTTTAATAAGGTTTTATGTTTACACGGAAGAGATGTCTTAAAGTATAATGGTAGCGACGATCTATGCTCGAACGCCTAATTCATTATGTGAAATTGATAGTTAACCTCGTTATAAATGGCTTCTTTTCAAACAGCAAGGCTTTATTAAGAAGCAATTATTACCAACTTTACAACGACTGGGGATAGTTATCAACAGCCAACCCCCACTTTCGTATTGATAAACTTAATAACTAACAACCGCCAATAATTGTATGCGGGGCAGATATATTTTTAAGTACCTTCATGCATTTATCACACATCACATAGAAGATATTTATTCAACTAATTTTACTGTGCATTACTCGTTTATTTTTAGATGGCTTCAGGATGCTGGTGGTATTTCTTTTCAAAGTTCACCGAGTTCTTTGATACATTCTTCTTTCTGATGAGGAAGAGATACGACCAAATTTCCACTTTGCACGTTATTCATCACGGAATCATGCCAGTATCTGTTTGGTGGGGCGTCAAATTCACCCCTGGCGGTCATAGCTCCTTCTTTGGATTCTTAAACACCTTCGTTCACATTATCATGTACACGTACTATATGCTGGCAGCTATGGGCCCACATATGCAGAAATATTTATGGTGGAAGAAGTACTTGACCGTCTTGCAGATGGTGCAGTTTATCCTTGTTATGGTTCACGCCTTCCAATTGCTTTTCAAGAACGACTGTAACTATCCAGTCGGCTTCGCATACTTCATCGGTGCACATGCTATCATGTTCTATTTCTTGTTCTCTAACTTCTACAAGGAGGCTTACATGATGAAGAAGGTAAGCACATTTTTATTAGCATTGGTTCGGCTTAAGGTGTTAATTAAATCCATTAATTATATTTTTAGCGCGCGAAGGACGAGAAGGAAGCAAAGGCTCTGGCAGCAGCTGCTAAACCAACCACCGAACTCAATGGAAACACAGAGTTCTACGAATCAATGGGCAAAATGGAGGAAAGTTACTCAACGACAAGACATAGGGTGTTCGTGGGATCGGGGCAGAATAATTGATTTCGAATATTCGGATACCACCAAATAGTATATCATAATTAGGTTCAAATTAGGTACGAGAGTTATTTGTAAGTCTAGGCCTAAGATAGTTTTATTGACAAAACTTGCTAAACGCGATTAAAGGTCGTTATCTCTCCGCGCTAAGGGCGGAGTCTTATGAAGGTCTAGCCACAGGGCAACAAACATAACACTAAAATCCCAAGGTACAAGAGCAAATCAGCGGCCACAAATAACATATCCCCATTTTGTTCATCAATCCAGTCTGGAGAAACATATTTCATTTCAGAAATGGTGAAGACCTAATGCAGGAGTAAATGTGAATTTGGTTTATTGGGGTTGTGTTAGATGAGGTTCATATGGTTAATATTTAAATCAGAATTTCTCTCATGATTAGTAGCGATATTGATGTATCCTTCTGCGTCTTTCACGCGTCGCTCAAAGTATTTCAATAGTTGAACGAACAAATTATTCCGAGATATCTTATAATTTGACTCTAATGAGAGTTAATTTATTAATTTTGCTCATGCGATTTGAGTTTTACTTTACTTTAGACATCAAGAAATTTACGTACTAAGTAAAATGAGACATGTTTTGCAAGTATTTTCTTGTGGAAAGTGAATTTAAATCGAAGCACAATTAGACATATCAACAATTCATATTGGGATTTGTGACAATGAGGCTTGGGAGTAAAAAGTAAAAATACATTTCTCTTACATTACTACATTCATGCATGCGCGTCAAAATCGCTACAATTGTGTAAGATATTGGAGGATGAGCGAACAAACTCAATTCCCTTCTACAGAAACAAAATAATTTATTTTTATATCAACAATTCCATTACTGAACGAAATCACTTCATTTGATCCATTTTCTGCTGGATTTCATTTCTGCGGAGTTCACCAGGATAAAGACACAAAACACGAAATTTACACATAACAACAACGAATTTTGTCGTACATTCTCATGATGTCAGAATTATTCATCTTGTGAATAGCTAAATGACATAATATAAGCTGTAGGTTTACATTATGCAATAGAAAATAGTTCACGAATATCGGAAAGAATCAGTTAAAGCAAGACATGTATAAATCCATAACCTAAGAAATTGTTAAAGTTCTTAACAAGTAGAGGCCTTGATTATGAGGGACATTAAAATAGACTGTAATAGTTTAGGTTTTTTATGTAACGAAATGTAAGTGTTAATTGACACTAAACGAACAAAAAAAAAACCAAATTAATCAAATTAAAAACTGGATATCTTTTATTTAATTATTCGTTTCACAGGACCAGGTCAAATGTTTCAGGTAATGCAGGTAATTCACGTCGGGTCAAATCACTGAATAAAATTCACCATAAATGGCGCAGTAACATTACTGTTAGTCTACATCCAAGAATGAAAATTTGTCAAGGATTTGATAAAAAAAAAGTCGAAAATTGGAGACAAGACGCTTCAGGTGTAGAAGGGTTTTGTAGATTTTTTATGGGTAGATATTGTAACATATATCCAAGGCTACAAAAATTTTACACGAAAGAGACAACTTTGGTCTATGATAATTTTGTTGCAGCCTTTTCACCAAACTGTCCAGCGCGGAGCTTCAGCCACACCTACATATCATCGTTGACGGTTCGCTGAAATACACTTTAACTACCGCCAGGACCACCCGAAACGCCCGCGTTCCTCCTCTACTGTCCGGTGCCAAGTGCTCTTGGGACGACCCATTCGTCAGTCATCTTGGGAGAGTGGGTTCCTCAGCATGGCGCAGCCAGCAATCCGATCGTTCTGTGCGCCGACCAAGTTTTTCGTTCGAAATAGTATCGGGCCAGCGTACTCTGGGGATACGTCGCAAAAAGGGGTGTTGACGAAGGCTTAGACCATGTGCCACTTCCTTATAGCAAGTCAGAAACAACATCATCACAGAACAGTCTCAACTTGATCTTGATGTTGAGATAACTGCATTTCCATATTTTAGATAAGGCAGCAACATCCAGTTCAGTGCCACCGTCGGCAGAAACCACCCGTCAGACTGAGAACCTTGGTTTTTATCTCTCTTCCCAAATCCAAAGCGATTAGACCAAGATTCATGACTCGGTGAGAAAGCAAATAGATGTCATCAGCATAGTCGAGGTGTTTGAGGAAAGATATCATAGTCCAACTTCTTAATGTTCTCCGGACAAGGCAGCATAAATAACATCACCGTAGGTAGATGCAACCCTGGTAGACTCCGATTTTGACTTCAAGTTCCTCTAGAATTTCACCTCGATGAAGTACCTGACATTTTGCGCCATGATGTCTTTCTAGTGTCCACATAGCTCAGGGTTTAGAACACTAGCGCTGTCGAAATCAATGAAGTGTAGATGAAGCGAAGATGCATAAACTCCTTAGGGTTTTGATGTGGTAAATGCAGAAGGATTAAGGGCGGAAACCAGCTTGGTTTGTATCTCTTTCGAGGTGTTTTTTGATGCGTTCCGGGATTATTATAATTACACATATTATTTTTGAGCTGGCAGGAACCACGCCCTACAATTGTTAAACTCAAAACGGGTGCCCTTTTTTAGAACCATTAGGATCATTCGCTTCTCTCGCTGAATAACTATGCAGGGAAATCTGCGACGAATAACTATGCAGGGAAATCGTCAGGCCCGCAGCTGTACTCCGTTTGAGTGCATTGATGGCCAATGTGATTTCTCTTCTATTTGGAGAAACAGTCTGCATCTATGTATATATTAAGTGACAGGCCATCCACCAGAGGCGGAACTTCACACGGGTAAGAACGGTGTAGAAATGTCCTTTCCAGCTCGTCAACTGCTCATTGTGGATGACGGGTCAGCGTTTCTCACAAGACCATCGAACCATTTGCGAATACATTCAAGTGCTTTCGTGATGCGGTATACACTTCTGAAATCATTGCGATCTGCGGCAGTTTCGTCGATCAACGCAGTAATAAGATTCCTTGATCTTTCTAATATTTCGCACGCCATCACTCAATAGAGACTTGAATCCCTTCCATTAATCGGTATACGATTCTGTCATCAGCCAAATCTTATGCCACCCCTTCGGGACGTGGCCGACGACTTGCGTATCACCCGAGAAATCCACCCGATCAGTAAGATAGCTCTCCCACTGTCGACCGACAACTGCGGCATACAAGCCGTTGATGTTGAATTTGAGGGTCGTAGCTTTCCAATCCTGCGAGAAGAGGCTGACGCGACACACAAGCCAAAGTAAGTGAACGTCAGTTGTTAGGCATATTCAGATGAAAATTCCTAAATCTGCTGCTACCAACGATAATGATCGGTATTATCGTTACGGTCGCCAAAACTATGTTTCCCCAGCATATGTCCCGGCAAAACGTTGTCACAGCTCATCATAGCATTCAGATCACCCATCACAATCACAATTTTGCCTTTAGAAAACCTCTCTTGAACTGTATTGCATTGTTCATAGAAAGCATCCTTTTGTAATATATCGGAGGTGGCTGAGGTGGCAGTGAGGAAAACAGGGCAGCAACCCTCTCGGCCGAACCAAAACCAAGTAGCGAGGAGAACTCCCGCGGGATGGCGCCGCGGAGCACGGTACTCACTTATATAGGTGATCGACCCCGAGCCTGCACGGAGGCTCATTTGAAGTGACTTCAGCTACGAAATCTTACTCGTTGTGGAAGTATCAGAGGGGTTATGGTTATATCCAAGAAACCTTCGGGCCTTAAACGTAGATCTTGCATCTACCAGTGTGAATGTTGAGCCATACATTCAGTATACACTCACTTGTCGCAATGGGGCCTTGATTAAGAAGACGGTGGGATTAAGTCTAAACGAAAGTTACTCATGTAAAACCACCTAGACTAAACTGTAGTATAACGAATGGGCGTTTACGTAGTGAACTTTATTTTTGATGCCTTGGTAGCAGTGATAGGCTTCCAGATGCTAATGGTATGGTACCCATCGGGTACGGAGGGACTCCAGCGAATAAACATAGTGACCATGATGGATAACCGCTGGTTCCTTATGTTTTGTGCTAGCTTTATCTTGAGACGATTTATGCGTTGTATTGTACGCCGAGAGGTAGTTGACTGATCGAAAGCTTTCGTTGCGATTCTCTATACTGAGGTGATTCCAATTGACTCATAAGAGGTGTCGTCTCTACGTACTCGAAGAGGGCGATCAGACTTAAATCTGCAAAGGACTCATCTAAAGTGGCTTTTACGACGAAGCCTCGCTGGAAGTTATCTGGTACAATGGGAATAGAAATGGCCCTCTGAAAGCATATGTCTCAGGAGAATTCCTGGGAGATCTGTTCTCGGCCCGGTTATTTGTGGTTTGCCTCTTTGTGGGCGTTTAATGATGGTTGTAGTTGTACCCATATCGCTGACTCCGTAACTCCTTGCGGGGTCAAGTGTGGAGTTGAGCTGTATAACTCGGGCATCCTTTAGTTCCTGCAGAGGTATTGGATTAACTTCGCATTCGATTCCACTGAAATGCACTCGGTATAAACCAGTACTGCCGTTTCAGTCATGGCGGAGCTCTGATTGTGGTCTCTAAATCAATCTATGTCCGGCAATTCCGGCACGGCGGGTTCTTACATAAAAGGACTTAATTGTATTATATCGGAAATCTCTGTTGGTGTATAGCACTGTGTAATTGTGATGCTCATTAACCTGAACCGGAATAATAATACATAATAATAATCGTTGGCGTAACAATCCAAATTGACTAGGGCCTTGAAGTGTGTTAGAGCACTTCATTCAACACCGTAACGGTACACTACAGCACACTGCAGAAGGCAATATGGTCACCATGGCGCTCGCCCAAGATTTACCCTGATTTAACTCCGGTACTCATTCATAGCTCAGTCGACTGGTATCCGACATCCAGTCAAATTAAAAAATGATGATGACAAAGGAGCAAGCTGCAAGCGGTTGTTCACGTAACATTCTTCGCATATGCGAAGAAATCTCAAAGACGTTAGCTTTGCGGAAGCCATGGGGCAACATACTACTGAAGCATACTCTAGAATATTGTGAACAAAGGAGTTATATAGAATGATTGATGAAAGAATATTCTTGAACTGGCAAGAGGAGCGAATAACAAAACCGGACTCGGCTGAGGATGTCAACATAATGACAATTAAACCGAAGCTTGCTGTCGAATGTTATGCCAAAATCCTTATGATAGGTAATAACTAAAAAAGGCTGAGGCAAGTAGGTTCCGGGAGATTTCAAGGAAAAAACCAGCGTGAAACATTAACTAACATTTTGTACACACCAACAAGACAAAGTGTCGAGATTTGATTCTAGGTGATTAAGGTCTGAAGGCGAGTTAACAATAGCAAATAGTTTCCACTCGTCAGCATGCAATAATAAGGACAAGTAAATAAGGAAGGAAGATCATTATCATATCAAACGAGGAGAATAGAAATGACCCAAGGATGCTACCCTGGGAATTCCAGACGAGTAAAAAAAGGAGTTGAGATGCAACTACTGAGGGAGACCCTACTCTCTCTCTACCACAGAAGTAAGACCTCAATCAGAGGATGATGGCTAGGACCACAACCATTAGAATATCCAGATTGTCGATGAGAAATTGGAAAATTCGATAATGGCAGGAGACAGAAGAGGAATGGAAGAGGTATAAGGGGAAAGAATATCAAGACCATCACGAATTTCTACTGTGAACCAAACTGGGTATCTACGAAGCTTATGACACAGCATGGAAGCAGTTTTTCTAAGAAGTCATAAGCCGGCGTGACAACCTGGTTGCAAGATAAATTTTGAACATTTGAAATAAATTTCGAATGCCGCGAATGCTGCCGCGCCACAGGTCACCGCACGCTGAGTGGAGGTGGAAATTGAGGCCGGGTGGCTGTTGTGACCCGCGAATATTGTGGACCACGTGGAAAAATTAATGAAGCCAGTTCTCAACTGATTCAGAAGTATTTGCTCCCTGAGCCTACGGTTGCCCTAACTTAACTTCATTTCGCCTACGGTAGCACTTTCCTAATTATGCATATGCGGGGCATGTCCTCCTAAGGAAATAACAGAGGATAAGCAATATCTTCGCGCGGAATGGGCTTATCATCCTGCATTTGCTCTTCCTCTTCGTCTTACAGGTCGGAAACGGCTCTTCACTTTCAGCAAGTTCCAAGCAGTTAAGCAAACGTAAGTATCACATTAATAGCAGAAAGCAGGACAATGTGTATGAAAACAATTTTGCCTGATAAAATCTATACTGTTAGTCAAAGCTCCCCCATTATAAAAAAAACACTCCAAGCTGTTAAAACTTTTATATTTCGAAAATGTGGGCGAACCAGTTATAATAGATATCTATATATAGATTTAATCTAATCTATATATAGATTATATAAATTAAACGCTTTTGGTTTAAGCATTGGATAGTTGATGTTCGCTTTGGATTAACGAATGTCATCTGGATTGTGTCTTTCATAAAACCAACACCACTTTAATTCGTCTAAAATCAGAAAGCAGTCATTGAACTTGAGATGTTTCCTAATAATGCTGTATCTCAATTGAGATGATCCAATGTCAAACCTTTGGTTGATGTATTGGATAATTTGAATAGAGAAAGCTAATAGAGACCGTTCACGAAAGTACTAATTCCTTGAAATTTATTAAGTTTATCTTCAAGTCAAATTGTTACATGGGATATGGGAGAGGGACGCCGGCGCATTGCCAGAATTAAAGAATATTCTGATTGTAGTTGCAAAATATTGTACTTGCAATTCAAAATAAACCATGGAAAACCCTCGCAAAACTGCTGGCGGAATTCATACAAAAACGTTCCGACTGAACTTTGTACCCCACTGTCAGTCCAATTGTAATGCTCTGGCACTTCCAGTGATGACTAACCAGGTTCTCTCCAACTGGAATTCCAATCGGAAGATTCGAATTCAATTGCCGCCCGTGAGTTTTGCACTGGCCGAGCTCAGAGCGAATTTGAATCACAGAAAAGCACGCAGAACGCCGAAACGTGCCGACGAGCTCCAGCGTCGTCATCGTAGCGAAACTTTAAAATCTCCGTCGGTGGGACTACCCGCACGAGTTTACGTCAAGCAGCCGCGGACTCGTGGTCAACTTTCCCCAACGCACAGGCTCAGCCGTTCATTCACACCTTCCACTGGCTTTGGATCGACCTCGCTATTCCTCCCAAATTTCACGCTTGCGAATTTGGCTGTTACTTTGGCCTGTCACTGCCCATCATCGAGTCGGATATACTCATCAGTGCAAGGAGCTCCGTGCGCCCGCGACCGTTTCTTGTGCAAGTGGTTTCGCCTTTCTAATTGGCATTGGCAACTGGCGGCCGCCTTTGATCTGGATCGCTCCAACAAACTCAACCCCTCTCGAAAGAAGTCACGGAAGTCAGCGGGTGTAAAGTCCATCTGGGAAGAATCCTACCAAGCGGAAGCAGGACGAGGAGAGTCTCGGATTCAGTGGTCACTTTCTCCCTGCGTCATAGTGACAGTGAACACCTCTTTGACGTTTGTGGCCTCTTGTCGCCGGAATTTGCAAGGATTTTCTAATAGCAACTGACAACCTGTCGGGGCCCCAGGAAGTGCCGAGCAGTTCCTAAGGCTGCAAACATTTGCAGTGCTGAAAGCTTTCACAACTCCCGGAAAGTCGAAGACTGTTGGGGAGAGTAAATTGACAGTTTCCTGGTCGCGTGCTGTGGTTGCGTATGTGGTATAAGCACAATCCCGTTAAGGCCGGGACGCGGTAGTGTTGGTGTGTGTTGGACCGTTCTGTCAAACAAGGTGGAGTCTAACCTAAAAGCGGAGGAATTTTCGCGTTTTTCCTTGAAGGTGACGACTTGGAGTTGGAATTCTCGGAAGATCCCAAGGAGACTCTGATCGGCCGCAACCGAGAATACGTGAAAACAACGGCCGTGAACTTGAACTTGCGTGTTTCAGTCATCAGACAAACATTTCATCCAGTGTTTTCCGTGAAATCGAGTGCGCGAAATCTGCGGTGCAAAGGGGACTTGGTTGGGCAGTTTTCCGTGCTGACATTCTTGTTTGTTTCCCAAATTAGCAACGATACCTGTGGCCGTTCTCAAATCCGTCCGTACGTGCGTCGTGTGGAGACCAACAAATAGTTCTTTTGCCATTCCGATACGAAAGCAGTGTTCTAGCGTCCACTGGAAACGGCGGCTGTGACCAAGTCGGTGTGACCCAATTACAAGCCGCGCCACCGCCACTTTTGAGTCCCCATAAACTGTTGATCGGAGCGGATGCGCTACAGTGAAGCAACCACGGAGTGACCGAACTGTAAGTAAATTTTAATTTTACTTTGGAGGAGGATCTTTTCTGATACGCAGCACTGTGCGCGCGTAATTCTATGAATTCTCTTGCAGTTGTCATGTCTTCCGTTTGCGTTTAGAACCCGTGAAGGGGTTCGCTATCGAGAATGTAGAACTTAATATTACCCAACATAGTTTGCATGCTGAGTCCGTACCTGAGGTGGGAGGGATAGGGCCTTTTGAAAATCTTCTTCTTAATGGTGGCAACTGGTTAAGGATACGAGAATTGGGTTGCTTTGCCGGGATGGAACCTTAGCAAGTAAACACAGCGACTTACTATTTAGTGCTGGACTTGAGGAAAAATAAAATCTTGAATGAATCGAAACATATTTTTGCCCGTTATTCCTTGGTTTTCACGGACATTTTCAGTATTTCTCATAGGTAGCATCGGGGAAGGTTTCTGTGTAGTGTCATGAGCTCTTCCAATAACAAATTGTCTACTTATAATAGAAGCTAAGAAGAATCGACTGGAATTATTTGACATGGGTGAAATCTTTCTGCAATTTTATCAGAATCTCCACTTTGATTTTCCTTTTGTATCGATGACACGCACAATAAGATTCTCAAAAGACTCCCCAAGTGTGTTTTAGATAGAAAGATGCTTCGTAAAATATTTAAAACTTTTAAGAAACATCAGCAATTTCTTGTCATTAGTGTGAGAGGTGTTTCTAGAAATACGTGAGCCATGAGATTGTCACGCATTAAATCGATCGAAGCGGCTGGCCCGAGACAAGCTAATAATATGAATGGTTGCAGGACTGGAGTCATATTTTTTCATATTATTTTCTATACATGTCTGTCTACTGCTCGGTCTGGTTGAAGTAACAGACTGAAAATATTGGTTATTATTTGAAGCTATGATCTATGATTCCTAAGTGCAGGAAGGGTTAGACTCAAGTGATGATGATAATTATGGCATGTTCAGATCCTCGAAAGTTATTGAATAATTGCTGGTTCACTAAGAAAGCGTTTTAGGTTTGACATTTGTCTTTATCAGACCTAACGGCCTTAACTTGAGAATCTGGACCACTTCCTTTACATACTACATAACTCACAATATTTTGCCAAATGTTACAATGTATCTATTACAAATCGTGCTGTAGGTTTGGGACGACGGATCAATTCCTGATGACTGGCAACGAGGAATTATTTGTACGATAAATAAAAAACCATATATCACGCAGTGCAGCGGCAATCTAGCTGAGAACTATCTATAGGATATTCCCGGCTATCTTGATGGAAAGCCTCAACGTCTTAGATCTTATCAAATAGGTTCATTTCAGGCAAATTAACAGCATCTAGTATAGCCTATTTCAGCGTACAACTGTTCCTTTTAAAATGTCTCACCATAGGATTAAAGCTCTTGCTGCACAGGACAATGATCAATCAGATATCGGTATGGAGGGTATTTCGGAGCCTAGGCACTATAAGGTGACAGCTTGCTGATTTTTCGGGTAGGTTCTGAGAATGGGCTCGTGAAAGAAATGACCACTTTCCAGCCCCGCCCTCTGGCTTGAGTCTGTCTTACTGAGAGTAGTTTTGCAAAGTACCAATCAAGATCTTTCATTTGATACCTCACATAACTATAGTTGGTGAAAAAATTGCACACCCCTTTTCATGTATGGAGATATCCCCCCGTATGCGTGAACGTTAACAGTTTTCAATTTCAATTTGATGTCATTAGGTGTAACCATTTCCGAGAGAAATGCGTGTGACAGACAGACAGATAGACAGTAAACCGATTTTAATACAGTTTTATTTTATACAGATGGCACAGGCCATTATTGGGAATATCAAATTGGTGGAGCTCGGCGCAAAACCGGGATGGTTGGAGTTCCCCACTTAGGCAGGTCTAGATGCGACACCGGCTTTTATATCATTGATTATGTTGATTAGAATAGCAATTTTGTGAAACTAAAAAGGTCTCCTCTCCTAATTTATTGAACAGATACCTATTTCGGGCTTCGGTTGTTCACTTTTTCAGTGCCTCTCCTTCTGATTCGCAAAATACAATATTTGCTTAATCAATTACTTTGTATCCAAAAATTTTTAATTTCATTACTTCAAAAACTGACTACCAAATCACTCCAAAACGTGGCATTGCCCTTGAACAGGACTAGTCTCTCTTTATGAGGAATGAAATTACATTTTCCTAGACTGAAACAAAACAATAATCAAAAATACAGCAAAAAAGATGGTGATGGGTACTTCATGCGTTAAGGAGTCATTTCCGATCTGGAAAACTATACACCCGCAAACGAAAAATTTCACGCATTTGTTTACCATACCAAAGAGAACTATGGAAACATATTGCTCAGAAACATTATATAATATATATCTAAACTTGTAAAAATTAAATGAGTAGCTTCTCCTTTTCTACAGAAAAAAAGTTATTTCACATATACGTACCTATGTTAGGAGCTACTTACTTCCTTCCTTTATGATTTCTCAACGACTTTCGAGGGAACAATCCTCTGAACAATTTTTGGTAACCTACAGGAAGATGGACGATTCCGTATTGTATATAACGATAAAGTTTATTAGGGATATGCTCTGCTTATTAGTGGATAAGATGCAACTCAATAGGTTGAGATGGGAAGATCACTTAATCCATATTGGTCCGGATGATCCAGCTCGAAAAGCACTAGACAGCTTTTAGGGCTATTGAATTGCTGGACTTCGGTTTAAAACTCGGATATCTGGAGTTTCTTCCTAAAGCAAACTTTGACCGAATATCGGTTGTTGATGGTGATCCTTAACAAAAATTTGAAAATTCTCTATGTGAGGTATCAAATTTGGATTGGATGATACGCAAGGGAGTGGGGACTCAATATGTGTGCCACAAAAAGCATGTTTCATTCTCAGAACTTATCCAACCGAAAAGTCTATATAGAGTCTAGGCTTCAAAATATACTCCTTTACGATATCTGCTCAAATAAAGTTAATAATAGCATATTACTAAATTTTAGAAATTTGTCCGAACTCCCCCTTAAGTTCAGTTTAAAAGAACAAAAATTTGGAATTGGTATAAAAGACAATGTAAGGCATATTTGTAAAAGTTTGAAGGCAATCCAAGTACTATTAACAAGGTTTTGCCTTTCACGTGGATTTATTGTACTCTAAACCATGTATGAGGTCATCATCATATAAAGTGTGCTCATATGAAATTCAGAGTTGAAGTTTGGAGACGCTCAGTTCCTATCAAGGAATATTTTGAATTTTAACTGTGTACGAGTGGAAAACGTGCATAAAAATATTTTAAAGGTCCTTTAACCAATTAGTGTTTTAGGCTAGAATGAAACTTTTATGCAACAAACATTTTCTTCAAAATTGACCTTTTTGGGATCTACTAAATCATCAACGGCGCACCAACTGGTCTCCGATCTAGATCCGGCTTAGTATGGGAACATCAAACATTTCTGTTCTATGCGAGATCCATTAATTCGATATCTTTAGCAGTTACGTACGCCAGTCTCTCATTTTCATTGTTTTTAATTGACCAGTACGATGGAATGCAACTAATGTATAGTACAAGATCCGCTCAATGTACATCTTGGGTTGTTCTTTCCATTATGTCAACGTTGTCAACATAGGCCAGCAGTTAGATGGATTTGAACAGGGTAGTTCTTTCGGCATTCACTTAAGATTCCTGAAGGACCCTTTTCTTCATTTCAATTTCTAACATTCTGATAAATAAATATTTTTTCGGCGACAACAGAGGGATTAGCTCTTCTTAGTAATAACCAACCAAGGTAAAACATCACATGGCAGCAGAACTCATCACTCCGATTCACAATTGGGCTAGATTGATAAGAATACGCGACAGAGAATCCCTTTTTCTTATGCCATCATTGATAGGGAAGAACATCGAGAGTGATTATGCTGCTTTTTTGGCCTCACACATCGGAAAGGTTCGAGATATTAAATTTTCTCATAACCATATAAAGTTTTACGTTGATAGCAGCGGATTCAAAGTCGATGAAGGGATGGCGCAACTGATTTTTACATTCCACTTTTACTGCCACTGTCGCAGCGAGAAAATCTGATTGGTTGTTGATTTGCTTGATGGAAACCCCTTTGATATGGACCGGCGATGTTCCGGGCGTATTGAGCTATTGGGCCTAAGCAGGTTGCGAAGAATATCCTATAGATACTACTCAAGGTACTCAACACCTCTATAATTGCTGCACTGGGTGGTATCACCTTTACGCGTGTGATAGATGATGAATGTCATCATTGAACCAGACGTTTAGATTTTTTTGAAACGGCTGTAGCCGTAGTTGTTATTCAATCCAAATCCCGCAATATGGACTAGACAGTGGTCCGAGTCTTTCTTTTTAAGGTTTAGTTTGTAAAACAAAACCTTATTAAAATCGGTTCAATGTCTGTCTGTCCGTCCGTCTGTCGGTCACAGGTGCTTTTTTCAGAAACGGCTATACCGATTGACACGAAATTTGGTGAGAAGGTGGGAACTGTGGACCTCCAGACATGCAGTGAGCGATATCCTCCTACATTGAGATTTAGGGGGGGGGGTCCCCATTATTGTAAAAGGGGGGTGTAAAAATTTTTTTCACCAAATATAGTCGTAAAAGGTTTCAATGCTGAAAGTTGGTGGCATTTTACTAATACGTTGTCAGTTTGGTTAAAAAGTTGTTCCATCCGAAGCTACTCATTTATTTCACACAATCATTCCGTGTGGCTCTGCTGGTTGGATAATTTGCAGTTCGTCCGTACTTGTCTGTTGAAATCTGTAAGTATGATTTTAATGTTGTACCTATGGAAGCCTCAAGGGTCTGTTCTACTGCCTCATAAGAGTTATTTTTCCCCGACGTTACAATCTCCTGCGTTCTCTAGTTTATGAAACTAATGTTTTAAAATTTGCTTCGAGAGCGGAGAGTGCATAGTCATCCCTTTATGATTAAAGTATTTTCAGTGTAGCTTCGTAGAAGTACACATCTAGCCGTAGCGGCCAGCTAATGCAAATCATAGCTCTAATCAACTAAACTTATTCATTCTAACTGATTTCAATTGTAAATTGTTGATTGCTAAAATTTCAAATCAATCGACCAATCGCTATTGGGTCAGGATTCAGGCATCCATCAGGTAGAGTGGATCGTCTGCTCAGGTAACTACTTACTTATCAAACACAATACGACACAAGGCAAGGAAAAAACAATTGGAAATTTAATATAATGTCTATGGGAAAAAAAGGATTATTATATGGTGCTAGAATGGGTGAGCACCCCATATTAACTTTTTAGTTTTAAACGCATTTTTTTCAAGCAGTTTTTTATTTGTGATAATGCTAGCTTAGAAAGTTATGCACAGTTAATGTGTTTCTTTATGAAATTAAAAAGAACAACATTTTACCTGAAAAAAATGTGAAAATCGAAACAACTCAAGCATCTTCAATTTTATGAAGCAACACTTTTGCTACCCCTACATTTCCCGCAAACAACGAATGGAAAAATTGGTTGAAAACATTTATAAATGTAATTCAAAATATACAATAAATAAAATAATGTCAACATGAGATAGAATTCAAATTATTTTTCTCACTTAAAAAGATTATAGTCATCATCATCAACGGCGCAAAAACCGGTATCCGGTCTAGGCCTGCCTTAATAAGGATCTTCAGACATCCCGGTTTTGCGGCGCGGTCCACCACTTCGATATCCCTCCACCAATTCGATATCCCTAAAAGCTGTCTGGCGTCGTGACCTACGCCATCGCTCCATCTTAGGCAGGGTCTGCCTCGTCTTCTTTTTCTACCATAGATATTGCCCTTAAGGATTATAGTAAACGCCTGATAATCAGCCTCCTAATGTGGTCTTCCCCCTTAAATTGCTTAAGTTTTTCAGAAGTTGGGAACGAATAAAAAACTGGCCCCGAGAATTCCGTAAAAACGAAAACGACCGGTACTTATTGCCCGATTTTTGTCTGTCAATATCGCATTATTCTTTTCATGTGGATGAAGACTACAATATGAACGTCCTTATCGTTTTCTGAGGGAAAATACAATACTGGCGGCAAGTAAGAAATGTGGAAGATTATTTGTTATGACCATGGTTTCCACAATTTTCTAACCATACTCTCGTTCATGTCATTAATAAAAATGAAAATCAAATTGGAAGGGGGCCTACAATCCGCGACATACTCAGTTTTGTTCTTTTCTCTTATTGCATATATTCATTCCAATTTACCATTATTTCAATGAAAAAAATGTATCTGACTTTGTCTGAAATATTTGGAATTGGACCGCAATATTTAAATAATCGCACGAATATTTTCTCTTGATTCCGGTTTGTTATAAAAAAGTTGTTTATGTGTATAGTTGATATGATTTTTTTATGTTGGAATTTTATTGACCGCGACTTTTTTTATGATTTCATAAGTAAGACTGAACAATGATGGGCGTAGTTAGATCAAATAAAATGTGGTGTTTTGTGAGTTTCCAGATTGATTGATAGCCGTTATTAATTATCTCGTAACAAAGTCAAGCATTTCCCCTTTTTGAGCAGAAATATTGGATTATGATTAGCAGAGTTTTCTTGCCTTAATTTTGGGTTATCCGATGCCATATTGCATCAGGAATTCTCGGAGAGAGATAAAAGGCGTTCTATGCACTTTTGGTTTCTCTTTCCATTCGATCAAATTTTGAATACGGGTCTATATGGATGGGGGCAGATAGGTCTGTTGAAGAAACATTTGCTTTTAGTGTATGAATTGGTGCCTGTACAGTATCCTATAACTACATTATAAGTAAGATAACTGACGAATTGATTTCATGCTGTCACATAGTACTTTTGTTAGTCAAAACTGTCAAAAGTATGATGTCCTTGAGTCATTGCCTAGTCTTCGAAGTAGGGGATCCAATATCGATAATAAATGTGAGTCAGCAATGTTGCAATTTTCCACATAGAAGTTGTCTTCAGTATGCTTCTCCTTTAATAAAGTCATTCTTCTTGCCCAGCACCCTTTAATAATTGACCTTTGGTGTAATCTGAATGAATTTCTCCGTAGATTTGACTAGTTGTTCTAATTGTCTTTCCTCAATAGAATAGAGTCTATTTCAATGTTAAATTGCTATATTGGAGTAGATTAAGGAAATTTTAATGCAAAGTATCCTTGTGTTTTATGCAAATTTCTTTTTAAAAATAGAAACTCCTCCATTATTATTGTTTTCGATTTATTATTTGATATGTTTTTTTATTTCAAACAACATTGTTGATAATGTCAAAGCCAAGATATTTTCTAGTATCTAAAAATGTCCAGAGCTGGTTTTATTACGGATATCAATGCTACATTTTTAGTGTGGGTTCTATTATGGATTTCGTTTGGGAAGTATCTTTTGCCATATTGCATTTTGTAAAACAGTAAACAAATTTATATTCTTGTTTCTTTTTTTCGTATTAATTCTCCTTGTGTATTTAAACATCTTGCAAATGAAATGCATGTCATTTGTCAAATATGCTAATTATTCATTTTATTTTATTTCATATGAATAGTTGCGGAGATTATAAGTACGTTTTTTTTGTATTCTTCTGCATTATCTACACTAAGACGAATTTTTCGCGAGAATCAAAAAAAATTTACTGTTAAAGTTGACTGACGGTTTCGTCCAGAGTAGAGGCAACTCATCAGACGCTGCCTCACCTCTGCCCTGGGAGCAGCTTGATCGAAAGTAGCGGCAGGTGGTAATCGCTCCATTTATATATAGTCGCATACACGACATGAGGGCCAATTATATTGAATTGGAATCCATCGTAAGTTCAGACTTAAACTAGGCCAAAGTACATTTTCTGTTGAGCATGCTGGGAGTCCTGAGTACCCATTTGATGACGGACAGGATGAACCAGGGCTTCCAGCATCCTCAACAAAAAATTCACCTCGACCTGGTTTAGGTTTGAGCTTATGACGGATTTCATTTAAATATAATTCGCACTTATGTCGATACGATATTCATTCATTTATATTAAAATGATCAGGATTTTTTTCATTTGCAATTGTTTCCTTGGTGGCGAATAACTCGAGTAAACACGTGTCATGGTTGCTGTAAAAACAGTTTTTATGTTGATTTACAAACATTTTGGAAAATTGAAACTTTGTATAATCAAAGTCATTGGCACTCATTTGCATGTGGTTTCGAACATTTTTTACTCCCACGCCGATATCATCTGGAGTTGAATGTGAGGTTCAAGCCAGTTTATTGTTTATAGCAGCTAAAACTCTTAGGGCAGATTGCGTTTTATTGTCATTATCAATGAACAGTAAAATAGCATCATAAACAACTCTTTTTGAATACGTCTCATGTAAACATCAGGTCATATTTTTCCACTGCGTTGTTTCCATTAATTCTTTATCATGAACTTTCTAGAAATTCCAATATCAAACATTTTTCGAGAAAACTGTGGACATTAATGAAAATTATTGGCTGGGTTTTAATAACTGATTGGCGGCTATGTGCGAAGGCATGAAAGATTTTATATAGAGTTCGGGTTGGGTTTTATAATCGCCTAAGTTGGAGGATGTTTTGAGCCTGTTCTTGTTGTAGCGAAAGTAGTGAGATGAGACTTATTCCATTTATACCTAAATAAAGGTTCAATGTAGTTCTGATGAGGGCGATTTGTCCGCCAGTTTGCCTGCGTTGATTAGATTTGTGAAGAAAGCATTCCGCGTAGTTTTTTATTGATTATTTGGAAATGTTTTATATTCCACATAATAATAATAATAATAATCGTTGGCACAACAATCCATATTGGATCAGGGCCTTGAAGTGTGTTAGAGCACTTGCAAACCGTAACGGTACCCTAAGGTAGACTGTAGGAGGCAATGTGGTCAACATTGCGCTCGCCCGAGATTATTACCCTGATTTGACTCAGGTACTCATTCACAGCTGAGTCGACTGGTATCCGACGCCAGATCACGATACAAATCCCACTGCCGCCAGCGAAATTTGAACCGCGACCTTCCGTACGACAGCCTTGTGCTCTAACCACTCAGCTATCCGGACACTTATATTCCATATAGGAGAGATAAACGTAATAAAATATTAGCCATTAAAAATGGAACCAATCAATACTTAAAATTGAAAGAGCAAATGCCGATGTAAAATAAATGAGAAATTATTTTAGCTTTTTTATGAATTATTCCAATAAAAAAACCGTTATTGTTGCAAAAATTACAATAATTTCGCCTGTTCCGTAATTAGCGGCATAACGGATATGAGACTAGGTGCAAGCTAAAAAGATATTATTCATCAACTTGAATTGCAAATACAATTTCTGTCTTTCAAATACATTTAGATATGTCCCTCGGCCTGGGTCTCTATACTAGCCAGGCTTCAGAATATAGGGGGGTTATTTTTGAGCAGTTCAGTTCCCCTTACTTTATGTATAAAATTTTACGTATCTTAATTGATGGTGCGATGGGATTGCACAAGAAAAAAGTTATGACAATGAACACGAAGTTAAAATGAAAGAAAAAATAGGTTGTCTATGCCTGTGGAGCCAGAAAACACGGGATCGATGTACTTCTGCCGAGGCGGAAAAATCGACGACGAATCACATTCTCAAGTAATTCTTTTTCTGCTTCATGTTTCGATAAGATGCCTCCTAAGGGATTCCGGCCCTAACTCTGGTCATGCTGCATGCAGGTGATTGTTTGCAAAGGTGAGTCCAAATGGTACTGGAAATAGAAGAGAGGGTGATAAAGTGAAAAAAAAACATTTCTTTTTCATTTAAATTTGAAATTCCTAAATGTAACATTTACATGAAAAATTATGTATAGTTCAGGAAAAGTACAAATTTAAGCAAATAAGAAACTATAGGTTGCTGTTACGGAAAAAACCTACCGCTTCCGACAACAATACTAATCGATATTTTAAATTCAACGAGTTGGTATGTTTCATTTAATATTCACTAATTATGAATAACTCAAAAATTCTATCAAATTTCGTTTTAGAAGTATATTGTCTTTTGTTAGTATTGAGGAGTTAGTTGTGGCATTTTTACCTATTTTACGGAAAATTTTTCAGAGATGAGGAAATGCAAATTATACAACTTTTATTACCTTTTGTGTTTTTATAACTTTAAAATGAATTATTATCAGAAATTACAGTTGGATATTTTAGCTAGTTTAGTTCGTACGGAGCCTGTAATTCGGGCTATTTTTCTATGTAACCTTACTTGTTTTTTTATAAATTCCTTAATCCTTTTGGCATTAACACATACAAATCCAACGAAAGCTTGATGTAACGTCTTTAAATGACGCTGCACACTGCAAGTTACAAACTTTTTTCAAATTAAAAAACGTGCTGGAGTCTTTTTGCTAGACTTTTCGCTTAATAGTTGACCACACATTTTCACTAGGATTAAGTTCAGGACTATGTGAAGGTCACTCTGAGGTTTTTATTTCCAGTTCATCTTTAAAATGTTTTGAAGTAAAATGGGAAAAACAGTTTTCTTTGATTAGAAAACGAAGTTTTTTGTATTACGATCAAGGGCAAGTTACACATTTTGCTCGAAGTCAAGGCCCAGAGTCGTCTTGAGAAAACATACCTAGGCGCCCCGATAGTTAGTATAACTTCTTCTGTTATTAATGTTTTTTCGGCATCTACAGGAGCCGCTCCTCTGATCATAACATACAGCGGATGTTTGACAGTGTTTTGAGCACATCTACCAGAAAAGTGTTGCTTGCTGCTACGCCTAACCTTCCTCCATTCACCCAATGTCCAAAATTAATGGTTTATAATCCAATATCGTCGGGCATATCGCATTTTCTGGGTTAATAGCCGCTTATTGGCATGTCTTTAAGATTTGCACCTCATGCGGTTTAGCCTTCTATGAATTGTTTTAGTGTCGCTGATTGAAAGTGTCCAAGAGTTTATTTTGATACAGAAATGGATCGATCCATAATAACGTTTTAAATATGTCTCATCCTTGGAGTTAAGACCCTGAGGTAGTCCATATGTCCAGTATAATGATATTCTTTCAGTAATTGCCCTCCTGATGAAGGATGGACTTCAAACGTTTTGTAATGTCACAATTTTTCACTTTTATTCTTCTTAAAATGATATTTTTTTTTGGTTGCTTCATCTAATCATTTGAGTCATTGATGAATAACTAACTGTACACTCAATTTGCAGTTTTACTAATACAAATTATTAATAAAAAATATCGTTTATTAAATTAATCAAATTAACTCTTCAAGATTTTAATTTGACAGCTTAATTTTCAGTTTAAACTAGCATTTCCCATCAATAGTTCAAATTCATATGATCCTCCTTCCGGGCGAAGAGAAAGGAATGTAAGAGTTCTGAAGTGATTGAAAAAATCATTACCATTTCACTTAAAGGTAAGGAAGGACACTTCGTAACAGTTGGGATAGCTATAGTGCAAAGGTCCGTATATCCTGAGGCTCCTGAAAGCCAATCCCTCATCAGACCAAAACGGAACACAAAAACGTCAGGCTTTAATGGTATTTCATCGAAGGAAAGGAGAAGGGAGCTCGTTTCTTCCAGGTGGGTTGGGAATAAGACGATGGAATACTTGCTTCATTTGAATAAGGAGTTGAATCCAAAGCAGAATATGAAGTCAAGCTAACCGGGAACAGAGTTGAGAGCCTGATGCCATATCTGGCGAACCACACACAAATTTCGTTGGAACCTGAGTTGACTCACCGTTGTGAAACCTATTGAATGTTTGGCTACACGTCGGCCGCCGTAACATAATTGACCATAGTCTTTGCACATGGCCATTTTAGCCATCGCTAGGCTTCTAAATCCAGCACATCTGGCATACATAGCCACTTCAACTAAACGCTGCGAAATTACTTTTGAAGTTTAATAGAATTCCAAGAATATTTTCAATGATGTTTTGCTACTAACTACTCGGAAATGCTAAAGTGTTTCTGTTTTTTTTGTTGACCTACCGGAAATGCAAAACGTCATTATCAACTGGGCAGAATATCCAATCTAAGATTTTAGTTTAGTTTTGGATCCTTCAAGTCTATTCTTATTTGCTTTACCCATCAATGAGAGAACTACTCGAAACTGAACTCTCGCTGAATGGATTTTAATCAAGTGATAATCGTTCTATAGAACATGCATCTCTCCTGTTAATAATAGTTGAGTTGGTAAAGATTTATCCAGCGTCAATAAAATGAATTAATCCAGAACGTTGCTTGATGTTTTTGTTTTCTGGGTTTACATGGCATGAATATTTTATCTGAAGGAGGAAAGTATCGCCACTGGTTATACGAAAGGATTGATCATTTATTGGAAACAACGTCTGATAGTGCTATGTTCGTTTTTCGACGAACACAGGATGATGTTGATCTGTAGACCTCAACTATTGGAAGTATAGTTGCAATTAATTTTGTCGTATTCATATTTCGAAATTGCCTAGCACTTAAATTTCTATAGAAAGATGACTGAACTCATAAGACGCTGCCTCACCTCAACCCTGAGAGCATCTTGACTGAAAGTGACTACCAATGGTAATCACTTCTTCGATTATATATATATATATATATATATGTATATATAATGCCAAACATGGCATGGTGGAGATTATATCCGAGTAAAAACCGCGTTTGTCCAGGCCTAAAATAATCCGAATTGAATTCACATTATTCTGAACTTTTTGATTTACTTAATCTTTGCATTAGCACATTGCCATTTTAGCAGATTTGATGAGTAGTAAATCCATTTTAATAATATTTTGTTTTTCACAAAACCTTAAAAACGGATAAAATTTAATCAATCCTAAGTGTCGACTGTGATAATAATAATATCACTCTTACCCTGCCTCATTTCAAAATTCAAATTTACAGAAATTTACGTGAATTGGGAAGAATTCATTTCCATTTATTTGGCAGTAAAAAATGGTTATCATGCGTTCCCTTCAAGTGTACTTAAGTAGTAACCACATTTCGTTTTCTTTCAACTTGAAATGCTCCCAGAAAATTATACTGACAGATAATTCGCTTTTTAAAGTTGCGTGACAGAAATGTTCGCGAACATTTTTTTCATTGTTCATACATAATTTAAATTATTCAGTCTTTGAAATATTTTAATAAATTGCCTTGCATGACGGAAACTATGCAATGAATTATTGTAATGATTTTTTGGATTGGTCATATTAAAATATTTTGTTCGCTATTAAGAACGGTTTAGTATCGATATAATTTTCTCATTGTTTGCAAATGTAGTAGGGATATTGTTACGCACAAGTTCAAATCATACCTTGCGGTAAGAATTTCCCCAAGTGTTACAAATCAATACAAGTAATTGACCTTTGTTGCTGGTTAGTTCGGCCTGTATCCACCTCGAGGTCATTGTTTTGAATAAACGTGAACTAGAGCTGTGGGGCGCTGCTAGGTGATTGAGTTGTAACTAGGTGACAATTCCTAATTGCACAATGAAACTATTTGTTTACTAATTAAAAATTAACGTTTTCGCACTCGGAAAGCGTCATTGCAGTTAATTTACCTTATCAGCATATTCATTGAAAATAAACGCATAAACAATCGTTTAACCTAAAAAGAGTTTCTTTTTTGTTTTGAGTGCTTTTCAATAATCAGCTTTGTTTGGATTCTACCTATGAAAATTTGCTTAGTTATTCAATCCCTGCATATTTAGTGTTCGCTTGTGTACATTTATTTTGAGGCCATGATCGCTTTTTAAATATTTATGCCATTGCAAACATTAATTTCTGGAGCAGTTATTGTTTTATGTTTTACAAAATTGATTGGTCAGAATGTTTCCTGATGGACTAATTTTGAACAGTTGCTTATTAACGTTAGCTCGATGATTTCCAAATTGTTTATCTAGGTTGAACGAATTTATTTCATTTAGTTTTACTTGACATTTACTTGGTCTTTAAGGAAGTTCTAGATCAAAAAGTATTTTTTGTACACTGTGCCACTCTTTAATTGACTAGCCTACAGTTCCAATTTGTAATTTCTTTTATTCAGTGCAAAGAAAACGTAAGTACATATTACCATGGGTAATTGACCTTTTGTAACTTCCATATGAATTTCCATGCAACATTGTTGAAAAAATAATTCGCTGCATTCAAAGTGTAGTATTCATATAAAAATGTGAATAGAAAGTGTTTCTCTTCACATTGGCATGGAGCAGTAGAAAAAAATTGCACATTTAAGAGAAGAAAAAAGATAATTATCAAATACTGCACACTACGGGTTCATAGTGCGCGACCAAGTTTTGGCTTTTGGCTTTCTGCTCTCATTACATCGACTAATCTGCAATCTAATGAGATTCGATTATCTGGGTTAGTTGATCATTTCTGCTAAAGTCATCATCAATTCTTATATGTAAAATAGAGCATTTGTAATCTCAGAAGGCAATTCAATATGTAATTGCTCTATACCGTTTGTCTTAGAAATTTTCCATACTGCTTCTATGATATTCAACACCTCCAGTGTTTTTCACGACTTGAATTATTTTTTCTTGAGCTCAATTAACTACTTAGCAAAGGCTTTCTTAATGGCGTTTTCTCTCCCTTCAGCCTGGAACTTTTAAGTTGAGGAGATGTGATAGTGAAATATTATCTATGGCTAATAGATTTGAATGTCGGGGCGGTAATTGAGGTAGCTCATATACAACAGTCGAAGATCAAAGTTATTTTATTATTTATAGAAGGATGACTACTATTAACCACTAAGAATAAAAATTCAGAAATCGGAAGCTCGGGGCTCGCATTCCAACTTTTTTCCATCAGTGGTAATTTTTTCTGCGCAGTTGGGCCGCCATCGAAAGTGCCTTTGTCTCTGGTACGAATGAGGTTATCGGCTATGTCCCAGGGATGTTACAAAATCTGGTTGATCGCGGAACCGTGTAGGTGGATCGATGAATCCAAAGAGTTGAGAGCTCTTTCGATAGCTAAGCACGGTGTGCTGGAGTCCCATTACCGTGGGTCGCTACAGAGTTGTTACTTCCCTCATTCGTAAATTCTCAAAAGGGCACACGGCTTGAGCACGACAAATAGATATTGACGTGCTTACTGTTTTCGCGAAGATATTCCTGGGGTGCTCTACTATGGATGGGGATTCTGGGGAAGCTAATAGCTCAGCATCAAGGTAGAATCTCATCATGTCGAAAGTGGAGACCACCAGGGTTACATTTGACTAAGGATGTGTAAAAGAAGTCAGGCAGATTTGGACTGAATATGAGCGTTAACAAGATCAAGGTTCTCAATCGGGCTGGTCATAGCATTCGTCTTGTATTATTGAATAGAATATCAAAGACGTGGGCAGTATATCGAAGCTGTGTTCGGATAGGTCAGCAGTTAAAGCACTAGACTATCGTACGGAAGGTCGCGCTTCAAATCTCATTGACGATTATCAAGGACAAATTGTGAATGTCTGGTTTTGTTTACCTGCGTAGTCAGTACTTTCTGCATCAATCGCCTCATTTAACGAAGTTTTGTAGCGAATCCAGTCCGCGTGAGGATAGTTCTATGAAGGGTTAAAAATTTTCTTGGATTGATGACTAATATAGAAAGAAATTGGTAGATGGTTAGATGAAAGATCATTGAGGATATGAGATCTAAAATCGATGGATAGCATTAACATTGATAGTGATTACATAAGCAGCAATTTATATAATTTAACAAATGTAGGTAGTATTTGAAATTATTGTTTTTTTCCAACGGACCTGAAAGAGATGCCATAGCAAACTTACCCTTTATCATAAAGGGTCTCAATAATAACATTTTCAACTGATTTAGTTTTCCAGTGTGTAAAACATCCATAAATTTTATATTTGTTTGAATAAATTTACTTACCCTGGTTTAAGCCAGGTCTCAGGTGACCATATGTTTATATCAAAGTTGCCTTTATGAACAATCTCAGAAAATTCACTGAAGCTGTTACTTATTGACTGTTCAAATTTAAACGCTTTAGATCTATTTATTTACAGGCATGGGTAGGTAGGTATCACTATTTATTTATTTACAGGCATATTCAATTGTAATTTGAGTTTCTATGGGTCCTCCTTCGATCTACAATATCCCAATTTAATAATTAATTATTTATACTTGAATATGTTCCTGCAGTTCGCACCGGTGTACTTTGATCAAGAAATCTTGAAGTTACTGATGTTGTTGATCGGAAGTTCGGAAAATTATTTTGATTTATTGTTGGTGCTACTTTTTGGTATCTTCAACGGTTTTTTTCTGGCCATCTTATTCCTTACGAACTGTGATCCCCACTAGTTGTGACATTGGGGATTCATTTCTGGCTTCTTGTCATACAAATTCAAATTTTCTGTTTAACATAAATTACTCGAAAATCTAGGCACTATCGTTCGCAGTTACCTGAAATGCTTTCAGCAGGTCTTATCCTCAGAACCTCTCCAACTTAATGATCTGAATAAACATCAGGATGCACCTACATAAATGAAATCTTCGCTTCAAAATTATCTATACATTCATAAAATAAAGTTAATTATAGTATATTACTATATTGAATATTTTTTAGAGTGTTCATTATTACAGAGCGGCCTTCACATGGGCCATTTTTCAATGATTGTCTTCCCCAACGAAACTAGTTGAACCAGTTTTTTATTTAGCAACAAGAGTCACCGTAAACGACAGCCACCCTTTCTCTATTTGCGCTGTCATAAGACCTTCTTTAGTCAAGATCTTTATGACAGCACGATATTCAATTTTAGACTTTATAAATTACTCGACTACGTGTTTATGGCGTTCTCGAAAATAAAGTAGCTAACGTAATAAGCGGAAAAATCCCATATTACATTCTGATCCATGTACATATTGTATAACAAGTCGGGAAACCGGAAGCTGGACGCTTCAGGTACGAAAGGTTTTGTGTATTTCTTAGTACGTAGCACGTAATATATCCAAATATTATGTGAAAGTATCCACTTTCGGGTGATATTGACATTCATAGCCTTCAATTTTCAAAGAAGCAACAAATTTCAGGTATTATAACTTTGTTAGTAATAGTGCGATTTTCACCAAACTTGGTAAGATCATGCTCTATATGATTGCCTATGTCACTGCAAAATTTCATGGTACTAGGATGAACTTAAGGGGGGTTTCTAACCAATTACAAAAAATTGTAGTAATGTACTATTATTAACTTTAATTAAACAGATATCGGCATGGAAGGTATTTCGGAGTCCAGGCACCATATAGTGGCAGCCTCCTGATTTTTTTCAGATTTTTCGGTTTCGTAGTTTCTGAGAATGGCTCCCTTAAAGAAGTGATCACTTTCAACCCCCCGCGCTCCCCACGCTTCCAACGAATGTCAAAACTAAGACCGGCTTTGAAAAGTACTAATCGAGACCTTTAATTTGATACCCCACATGACTATATTTGATGAAAAAAAATTTAGACCCCCCTTTTGCATGTATGGGAACCCCACCTTAAATTCGACGTAAAAGGATGTAACTCACTGTATGCGTGAGCGTTCACAGTTCCCACATTTCTACCAAATTTGGTGTCAATCGCTGTAACCGTCTCCGAGAAAAATGCGTGTGACGGACAGACAGACTGACAGACGGACAGACAGTCAGTAAACCGATTTTGCTTTGTGTTTACACAAAACCTTAAAAAGGAAAAATAAGACTACCCTCTATTTGACTTGTTGACGGTGGTGAGTAGTGTTTATTTGTTTGGATGAGCATAGCATTTATTTTTTATTAGAAATTGGCGGACGGAATCTATTGAGAAAAAATGTTCTCCTAATATTTTGCTTCACAGCAATCCGTTTTATTGTAGCACTTAATTTTTCAAAAAATAAATGGCTTACAGTTTCATCCAGTGTAGACGCTGCCTCATCTCTGCTCTCGGTGCACCAGTGACCGAAGTTGTTAGAAGGTATTATTTGTTTCTTTATATACATTGATAAACATGGCATGAGTATGAATTACATTCAGGACAAAAACCGCCTAAGCTAGCCGAAACGGAACTGAGTTTTCTTTAAGGATTGTAAAAAGAAGCAAGATGAAGACAGATGTCGCGCCAATGCACACTATATGATATAAAAATTTGACATTTATATAATTTTCTTGTATCATCAGCGTGTCAAAGGTGCATGCGTGATAAACGGAAATAGCGTTCTGTTGTTGGGTTCAATATGTCGAAATTTACATCACGTAAGGAGCATCCGCGAATTGTGTTAATTTTTTGTTTCCATTTGAAGAAAACTGGTGCTGAATCGCACCGATTACTTCGAAATGGTCACAACTCGGTTCGCGGCATGTGTGAAGCACTCAGTTGGGAGGTTCTTCTCCAAGCGGTTTACTCTGCTATTACTACTACTACTTTATTTCTTTCGATTTAACACTGGTTTCCACCGACGGTTCACCCAGACGCTTATCAGCACTTTTAATCGCACTAAGATGTGCAAAAAATGTGGTGAATGGTTAGCTGTTTCATCATCATCATCATCAACTATTGTATTTTTTCTTCAAAGCCTGGCACCATAGAATAGAGCCGTGCATTAGGATCGGACGCACTAGGCCTGCCTTAATAAGGAACTCCAGACATCCCGGTTTTGCGCCGAGGTCCACCAATTCGATATCCCTAAAAGCAAAGCTGTCTGGCGTCCTGACCTACACCATCGCTCCATCTTAGGCAGGGTTTGCCTCGTCTTCCTTTTCTACCATAGATATTATAGACTTTCCGGGTGGGATCATCCTCATCCAGCCGGATTTTATCCACAACCGGACGGTCATGGTATCGCTCATAGATTTCGTCACTGTGTAGGCTACGGAATCGTCCATCCTCATGTAGGGGGTCCAAAAATTCTTCGGAATGGTTTGCGGTTTACTAGTGTTTTATCCGCAAGTTCCCCGAAGGTGAGAAAAATGGGTAACTAACAATGAAAACTATTTTAAAATCTCTTTCTATTCTCTGTATTCAAACCCGTTGTCGTGAAAGATTTAAAAAAACATCTAAACCATTGCTTTGAATTTTCAACGTCATTCTAGACATTCAAAAGAATAAAATCACCTATGATTTATAGATTTGTACTAAATATTTCGATTTAAATCTAATTTCAAAAAAAAAAAAAAATATTTTGTAGGGTCCTTTTTTTGGCGAAAATTTTCGCTTCTGGGTCATTCTTTGGAGAATTTCATTTTCATATTTCATATTAGAATCGAGTTGATGATTTATTCGGAAACGGCTAGACCGATTGCCATGAAAATTGGTAAGAGCATGTGATCTGTTGTTCCCTTTACATGCAGCAAGTGGCGCCATTTCGTGTTAAGTTTAAGGGGGGTTCCCCATAGATGTGAATGGAGGATGCAACATTTTTTTTTCGTAAAATGTGGCCATGTGGGGTACCAAATGAAAGGGCTCAATTTGTACTTTTCGAAACTGGTTCCATATTATCATAGATATCGGGTGAAACATAGGGGAGTGAGGGTTCAAAATATGAACATCAAAGCGTGTAGCAGGTCTCGTTCTCAGAACCTATTCAACCGAAAAATCTGAAAAAATCACAGTGGTCTCTACGAAATCTAGGCCTTAAAATACATCCGGTTCCGATATCTGCATAAATAAAGTTAATAATAGTATATTAGCATATTTTATAAATTTGGTCGGGAACGACCCTTAAGTTTATGCTAGAACTACAAAAGTGAATGCAATTATTATTAGCAAAGTTATGGAAGGTGAAACTTTGCCATTTGCTGTGAATTTTATGCATTCTACAACGTGTATAACGTCATCATCCCATATCAATTCGTCAATACTACAGCAAAGTCAGCTGATATGAATGGGGGATCACAAAGGAACATTTTATTTTTAATTGTTGGGTTACTTGTATATCAATATTAATTACTCCAAACAGACATGTGCGTATGTAGGTATATATGCGTGTTAATGAAGTTTGCCGGTAGTTAATCCAGACAGATATATTTGTACATTAAACTAGCGGTATTCAATATACGTATATATGTCCATATTTACACTTTTCCGCATGAAGTAAACCGGAAATATATATACGATCAATTTATATACGTACATGGATATGTACAGTATTCGGTAACAGGCAGTTTGCTTGTTTAGGGTAAGAATAATATCTATGTCTGTAATATGTACACATATCTTGTAGGTTGAAAAAATATGAATGAATACGTTCGATTTGTAGCTATATTACGGATTTTTAATTAATTTTAATTTTTAATATTTTATTATAAAATGTGACAAAAAATAATGTGGAAAATTCTCAGGATTACTTTTTAAAATTCATGAACATTTCAAGAACATATGTATATGCAAAGTTCCATCCAAGATATCTTTTTTTTTCTTGAAATTTAAACCCCTCAGGAACGGTTAAATCTACCAATGCGAAGTTTAGCGGAAAGTTGGGAACCGTGAATTTCCACGCATGTAGCATGTTTCTAAGTTGAGTTTAAGGGGGGTCACCATGCATGTAAAATTTTCACTGAATATAGGCATGTGTGGTATCAAATGAAAGGCTTCGATTAGTACTTTCCGAAGCCGGTATCTATGTACATGTGGATGCGCTCAAGCTTCTTTACATAATTAAACACAAAACATTTCATATCTGAAACGTCCCGTTTGTTTATCGATCCTTGCCATTGTTGGCTCTTAAATAATGTGTTATTGCAAAGCGAATGATAATTTGCAAGTCATCTTCGTTCTGGATAAATCGTTTAAATGATGCTTAAGCAATAAATACCGATTGTCATAATCTTTGATATTTGCGTAACAATTTCAATGGATTAAAATTTTCATACGGGCTATGGTTATCGCAGCAATAAAGGTTATAAGTGAACCAATAATCCAGTTCAATAATGTATATCGTGACGAAATTTAACTCTGCGTCGCACGTGTCTCTCATAAATATGTGGAAGTCACATCTATTAACTTAATTTGTAATAGGCTTTCTGCAAATTTCCAAGCTGTAGATTCTGTAGATTACTTGAATGTAAGGAATGGCATCAGGGAAAGTTTGGACTAGCTCTAAAACCACACTAATTGACAAAGGCGGGTAACGATAATTCCACGTAACGCACATCTGTGAGATTCGTTGTCTCTCCATCACTATGCCTATTTTATCATCAGACCATGAAACCCGTCATATGCGATAAGTTTACATTATCTCTCCATCATTTGTTCGTTTTAACATCCGATTCATTCATAAAATGAACTAACTCCCACTTGGATGCTGCGTTGACCTCCAAAAATACAAGAAGTCTACTCGGTTGACCGCCTGTATTTACTATGGATTATGCGGCTAAGCGCTTAACCACTCAAAAAATGAAATCAATCGATTATCACCATGAATTGACAACTGGGTCCGGTGCAAAAGATCCGTTGAAAAAGTGGTGTGACTTGCGTATGAGTTACAACAAATAATAGCAAACACTCTCGGCGTTTTGGCTCATACCTCACTCAGGTGGCATAATAGATCGCGCAACACACTTTCCATGCATTGAAACTCGAAAACTCGTATGAGACTGCTTGGAACATGGCTGTGGTCTCGAAAAGCCGCTAACCGCTAGTCGAGTTGGCTTGGATACATTGCTTGTGTTAGGTATTTCGCTGAAGCCTATTAAGACGTCTTTCGCGTGCGTGCATATTTCGCTTTATTGTATTTGTTTATGCCGCTTTCCTCAAACAATTTGGAGGAATTTCAAATATTTTCTACAAATCGAAATTTCATTTGATTGGACGAAGACATGTGCGCACAGCGCATAGCTCAGCCGTGTGTTGGTTCGAATGCTGACTAAATGTGCAGTTATTATCCGATTAAAACACATCTAGCCTGATTACCTGAATCGAATTGCTGATAGAACTAACACCTAGATACGTTACCTGCATGAGCTTATGTTTGTAGATCACTTTTGCCTGACTATCGGATTGTTTTGCCGGAATTAAATAAACGTTAATATGGGAATCTGGATGGATCAGTTAAGACAGGTGGAGGCGAGTCTGAAGCCCACTTAAGTAGCACTTTGGGTGCTATGATATATCAGGTATTGGGGCTTAGAAGATGGAAGCTAAGAAGGCATCGCCCCAACACTTTCTTCCGCCGTTCATTGTTCAAAAGGGAACAGTAGTAGATGATGAGTGATTATAATAAAGCTTACATGAATATGATGTTAGCTTTCTTCTCTCTACATTTTACGCAAAATTTTGAACATATCTTTAATTTTTTGTACAAAAGGCCGCTGTTCCCGTGGGTCATAAGCTACCATTAAAATAGAATTTGTAATTGAACAATATGGAGCGAATAAAACCTCATTTCGGGTTTGTGTACGTATGTATGGGTTGTCTCTCAATTCATATTTCACGACTCGGTCCTTGCTTTTCATTCACTCGAAATGGAATTAATTTATAAATTAAATACTAACTCAATAAACTCATGATTGCTCAAGAAATTTCCCTAAACGGCACCCAGAAAATTATTCAAGCCATCTTTCTTTAATGCACGGAGAAGAAGTTGTGTTCAGTCATGGAGGTTTGGTTGCTCGATGCAGAGTTACATAATTTTCCAGCATCACTAGTGGCCGCATCGGTAACATTACCAGTCGATGACGCAGCAGTCTCAGAGTGCAAAATGGGGTGATAAATATCTTGGAGTTTCCGTTAAAAACCAGTCAACGAAAGTGAAACTACTTTCTACCTTGTCTTGTTTTGATGGCAATTACAGCATGGATGAGATTTTTTGACTCAAACGTTACGAATGAGTGCGCACCTGTACTTCTGTTGTGTCTTTATCATTTGTGAGTTGTCTTTCGAAATGTAGGTAATGCATATCTGTTGAAACGCTAAAAGATGTTTTTTTTTTGTCACTTATTGAGCGATCATTAATTGAAACTGGTTCATATCGGCTGTTGTCGACAATTTCCCCATATGTTTGGATACCAGGGAATAATGTTACTAAAAGGATGCCGAGATCATACTATCAGAAACTGACATGATTGCTCCTAAGTCCTGCTTATCCGCACAAAATCAGAGTAATCTGGGAAAGGGTGCTTTTGACTATCCTATCTGATACTAAGAATATTGACTAGCTATTGATGAGGCTAAATGGCAATCAGATAGCCTGCCCATAGGTGCAACTTCTTCCAGACAACTTCATCATGTGTAAAGAGTCGCGATTAAGGGTACTTGCAATTGCATTTACCAGATTTTGTAAAGTAGGCCTGCTGGTCAAAATATAATCTATCTCTTAGGAATTCCTTTTATTAGTGCAAAAACATGGACACCTTTCAAACTTTTAATGATTCGTCACCTATTATTTATAAATCGAGTGCGTTAAATTCAAACCCAAACGACGAAAATAGCTACCTTTATAAAGTGACTAAGAGTGCAATGCCGCAGTTCTCAACACTTCCATGTAATTTTCAGTAGTCTTGTTTATCGTTTGAAAGTGCTCATTGCGTAATATCAGAGATAATTTGAGTTTTGGCTGCAGGGAGGTCTCATCACTTGAAAAGATAACCATAATTCTACCAGATCTTATTTAATATTACCGTCGTGTGGCAATGTGATAATCTGTAATTTTTTGTTGGTGAGTTCCAAATTGTGATTCATTTGAAATGCTTGGATGAAATTGTGATCTTGACATTGAATTACTTCTTGAAAATTAGACATGATAATTATTTTGGTAAATTTATTTTAGGATCCCTAGGTCTTATCAACTGTTTCAAATCGAAATGAAATAAAAAGTTCGTAATTTTGTGTAGAATATTGTAGGGCACATTAATAAATATATTTTTTGGGCATACGAAAAATAGGATTGTTCAAAACAATCATGAATTCCGGAGATTTGTCATCTAGATTTAGCTTCCTGAAAGAATTCGGCCAGTTTGTCTGTATTACATTCACATCATTATAAAGTAATATTTTGCAAGTGATAAGGCTGCAAAAAGAGGATACTCTCATTTGATGATGATCCAAACTAGATTTCGAATAAACAGTGCAATTGTTCGTTCGAAGTGAGGGTGCTCTGTAACTACAACACTATTTCTTCAAATACGAAAATACAGATAATTGGTAATCGATATTCTGGATTTTTTTTCCAATTAAACCGCAAATTCTTTATTTTCGGATACTGCCTATCATGCATAACAAATGCTGATAATTGATACTATTTGTCAATTTTGAATACAATTTGCTTGCTATCTATGTTTCTCAGGTTTCATGCATGTATTTTAAATGTGAATGCATACTTTGGTTTGTAATAGTATATCATATTGTACTCTGCATTGGAGTTAGTGTCCTTCTCAATGTGTAATCTACCCATTTTCACCATTGTCTTTTAATTAGCACATTCGATAAGTCCAAATAGTTCTTAGTTCTAGATTATATTTGAAACAATGTATCCATAACTCGACGGAGATAAATGTTTACGAAGGTGAAAAAGTTCCGGGTAACAGTGGTGATGATGTTGGTGTTAAAATTTTTGCATTTCCACCACAAAATAGTGGAATCAGCGCTGCTAATGCATTAAGTCAGAATGGGTTCAGTGCCATCATCATCATCATCATCATTAACGGCGCAACAACCTTAAGGGGGTCATCCCGTGTGAAGGCCGTTTTTTTTTAGAATTTTTTTGTGAAGAACTGGATGAAGATACAAATACGAATTTTTCACCATATATTAACTAATATCTTGAGCATGCGTAGTAATTTTTCCAGTTCGATCGCATAGTTCGTTATTGAAATACAGAGCAATTTATACACCCATCTCCAAAAAGGTGTTTTGTCTGCTGCCACGCTAGAGGGCGCTACGATCATCTTAAAGAAAAAAAAGTAAACGGCATTTTAACGTCAAGACTTAACTACAGTTCGCAAACTAGGATTATTAAAAAATATTAAACAGTAAATTTTTGGTGCCTTGTTAAACTTTTTTTTCTGAATTTTGGTGTTTTTTTAAGGCTTCTTGATTGAATAAAAAAAACTACTGAATGAATCGCAATTATCCTAGTTTGCGGACCGTACAAATATGTTCTGAATAAGTTCTGGAAATTTCGAAGAATTTCGTTGGATAGATTTTGGGCTACGGTGGGAGCCGATTTTCAACATGCGGTTGTGAGAAAAACGCATCTAGAAAGTAGAATGCGATTTTTAGCCATAAAACCTTAGCTGACTTAATCTGCTATACCTAATCCATAAACCTTAGGTTTCTTCAAGAAACACATGTACAGCCTTGGCTTCCATTCTTGTTCTTTTAGCGAAGTCATCCGAATGTCATTCAGACCGATAAATACGAGCTTTATTACGGCAATCGACATAAATCTGGCATGTGACTTATCACGTGTTCAACACTATAATTTTCAAACTACTCCGAATAGAAAAAAAAGCACTTTACCCATATATTCTACACTATATCTAGATACAATTCATGCCAAAAAAAAAAACTCGATTCCGCGGATCCGACACACGGGATGACCCCCTTAATAAGGAACTCCAGACATCCCGGTTTTGCGCCGAGGTCCATTAATTTGATATCCCTAAAAGCTGTCTGGCGTCCTGACCTACGCCATCGCTCCATCTTAGACAGGGTCTGCCTCGTCTTCTTTTTGTATCATAGATGTTGCCCTTATAGACTTTCCGGGTGGGATCATCCTCATCCATACGGATTAAGTGACCCGCCCACCATAACCTATTGAGCCGGATTTTATCCACAATCTGACGGTCATGGTATCGCTACGCTATGGTATAGGCTACGGAATCGTCCATCCTCATTTAGGGGGCCAAAAATTCTTCGGAGGATACTTCTCTCGAACGCGGCCAAGTGTTCCCAATTCTTCTTTCTTAGAACCCAAGTCTCCGAGGAATACATGAGGACTGGCAAGATCATTGTCTTGTACAGTAAGAGCTTTGACCCTATGGTGAGACGTTTCGAGCGGAACAGTTTTTGTAAGCTGAAATAGGCTCTGTTGGCTGACCACAACCGTGCGCGGATTTCATCATCGTAGCTGTTATCGGTTGTGATTTTCGACCCTAGATAGGAGAAATTATCAACGGTCTCAAAATTGAATTCTCCTATCCTTATTCTTCCCGTTTGACCAATGCGGTTCGATGTTCATTGGTTGGTTTTCGGTGCTGACGTTGCCGCCATATACTTTGTCTTGCCTCCATTGATATGCAATCCAAGATTTTGCGCCGCCTGCTCGATTTGGATGAGGGCAGTTTGTATGTCTCGGGTGGTTCTTCCCATGATGTCGATATCGTCAGCATAGGCCAATAGTTGGGTGGACTTAAAGAGGATTGTACCTCTTGCATTTACCTCAGCATCACAGGTCACTTTCTCGAGGGCCAGGTTAAAGAGGACGCATGATAAGGCATCCCCTTGTCGTAGACCGTTGTTGATGTCGAATGGTCTTGAAAGTGATCCTGCTGCTTTTATCTGGCCTCGCACATTGGTCAGGGTCAGTCTTATCAGTTTCGTCGGGGTACCGAATTCTCTCATGGCCGTGTACAGTTTTACCCTGGCTATGCTATTATAGGCGGCTTTAAAGTCAATCAATAGATGGTGCAACTGTTGTCCATATTCCAACAGTTTTTCCATCGCTTGCCGCACAGAGAAAATCTGATCTGTTGCTGATTTGCCTGGAGTGAAGCCTCTTTGGTATGGGCCAATGATGTTCTGGGCGTATGGGGCTATCCGGCCTAGCAAGATAGCGGAGAATATCTTATAGATGATACTCAGCAACGTGATACCTCAATAATTGCTGCACTGTGTGATATATCCCTTTTTATGTATGAGACAGATAATGCCTCGTGCCATCGCCGGTAGAAATCAAGCTATGCAGATATACACATTGGTCCGTCTTCAATGCTTTGGCAATAAAAGCAAATAAATAAAATTAGTATGATAATTCATCAAATTGAGGGTCTTGACATTGTTGGTTCTTATTTTCAGTCCGACTCTCCTTGACTTATTTGAGTGAATATGTCGTGGTGGAATGAAGCCCTTCAAATTAGCATGAAGAACATCAGCGATAACCAAAAAAATAATATTGATGAAAGGATATAACTCCATGAGTGCGTGCTTATTCTGACCGGAAACACAATTGAACCGATAATAATCCAAAATCAATGTACAGTCTGTTCAAAAATTAACAATGATCAATTGCTCCTCTCCTACATGTGACATTCGGGATATGCATAAAAGCCTAAGGCTTTAATTGTTCCAATTTCTTTACCGGTGCCGCTGATATAGGATGAAACACCCATACTTTGGGTGTTCAATTCAAGAAATGATTTCAAGTGTATATTCTGGTCAAACATTCAAAAGTGTCAAAATTCAACGATGGAATATACATATAGTACTTTAGCGCGACAAGGATTTTCGTCAGAAGATGAACCAGTGGGCCCAGGCCGATCGGTAGACCATTAATTTATTAACTAATTACTAATTTCATCAGTTATCGAATTTTACAAGGTTTTTCCCAAGGTTTCCGGACAAACTAAAAATAAAGAAAAAGATAAATGTTTTCACAAAAATGACTCATTCACACAGTGGAGGAGCATTTTTAAAGAGTTTTTTTATTTCATGGTTAAAAGTTTTGTTTAGGATGGCATCGACTTTTGAATATGGTCAATGTTTGCATAATGCGTTTTTTTCCGTGGCCAAATGAAATTTTCCGCGCATATAAAAATTTCACGGAACCAAGTCAGGTGAATACGGTGAAAGGGTAATATTCAAAATTCATTTTTTCAAATTAAATACTATTATTTTTTTCAAAAGAAAAACTATTGTAATTTTTTTTTAAAACTTTATTAACTTATTAACATTGATCGATGAGTTGGCGTACAATAAGCGCCAACTATTATTTTCAGGATAGCTGAGTAGTTAGAGCACAAGGCGCGAGTAGTTAGAGCACAAGGTCGCGATTCAAATCTCACTGGAACCAGTGGGATTTGTATCGTGGTTTGACGTCGGATACCAGTCGACTCAGCTGTGAATGAATACCTGAGACAAATCAGCGTAATAACCTCGGGTGAGCGCAATGCTGACCACATTGCCTCCTATAATCTACTGTAGTGTATCATTACGATTTTGAATGAAGTGCTCTAACACACTTCAAGGCCCTGATCCAATACGGATTGTTGCACCAACGATTATTATATTCTGAGTTATCACAATCTGCTGGATTTTACCTAATACTAAGACTAAGCGCCAAGCTTTTAGACTCGGACGATCCTACCTACTTAAAAACTAAACGGGCCCTGGTAGGTCAATGGGAGAATCCGTTGAGAACTCCCCGCAATATCGAGAACGTAGGCAGAATAGCGTACTTCTGCATGGCTTGAACCAGATTTTGTGAGAGTTCCAGGACATTAAGGGAAGCCGTGAGGGATTTAGGTACAATACCTGTACCTGACAATATTATGGGAACTACAACCACCCGCTCGAGACACCAAATTTCTTTGATTTCCCAAGCCAGTGGCTCATGGTTCCCCTTCATTTCCACGTATTTACGTTCGACGTTGCTATTATGGGGGATAGCAACATCAATTATATACGCGGAGCGACCCGTCTTGTCAACTAACAGTACATCACGCTTGTTATGTAGAGTATGGCGATCAGTCAAAACTTGACGATCCTAATACATGCTGTAAGCAGAACTATCAAGTACTGCTTGCGGCTCATATCGGTAAACCGGATATGTTCCCGTGATCAGCCCATGCTTGTGTGCAAGGTTTCGATGGATAACCTTACATACAGCATTATGCCTGGTGATGTATTGCACCGGTGCCATAACAGCCAGAAATGAGATGGTCCAACGTCTCTAATGCGGAACCACACATTCTGCACTGGTCGTTTTCCACCCGTTCTTTCATGATGAACTATAATGGAACACATGAACTCCTTCGTCTCAGCAAAGAGTTCTCCAGCACACAGCCATCTATTCGACAAATGGTTGCCAAAGACAATTCACGTGTTTACTGTGCATTGCCTTTGACTTCCATTCATCGATCCACTCTTGGTCTGACTTCACCCCACTCAGAGGATTGAAAGATCGATCCTTCAGGTTAAGTGGAGTCAGTCTACAGTCTGCCTTACAGACAGCCGCGGGCAAGGGACTTGCCTGCTCTTTGCTATAAAAATAAGTGTGCAGTGAGTCGACTTGGCGATGATATTGTGTCGCCACGTCAACCACGCCCCTACCGCCGATGTCACGAGGCAGGTTTATCCGCTCTACGGCAGACTTTGGATGATGCATTCGGAATTTGGACATAGTTGTCCGTATTCGCTGCTGGACGTTTTGCAGATCGGCCTTCGTCCATGGCAATATTCCGAATGCATAAGCCAGTGAAGGGGTCGCGAATACATTCAACGAACTTATTTTATTCTTCCCCGAGAGATCAAATTTCAGCACTAGCTTTACACGTCGCAGAAATTCGGACAGCAGAGCATCCTTCAGATCACCAACTCGAGCATGGGTTCCTTTCAAAATTCCTAGGTACTTGTAGAAGTCTGTCTCGGTCATAGCTTCGATGTGGAGGTCACCAATGCTATGTCCGGCATGCGGCTCGTGATGACCTTTGCGGATGGTTTGGATTCGACACTTGTCTAATCCAAACTCCATCCGAATATCACGGCTGAACATGTCTATTATTCGCAACAAACTTATAAGATGGTCGTTAGTCCCAACATACAGCTTAATGTCATCTAAGTACATCAAGTGTGTCAGTTCGCACTTAGCACGTAGGCCATACTTTATTGCAAAACCATGCCCACTAACATCATTCAGTAGCCATGGGGTTCAGTGGCATACAAAAGCAAAGGGAACTCAACGAATCCCCCTCCCTATACGGATTGGAGCAAATTGGTTGCACATAAACATTTTTAAATAGTAAACAGAAATTTTTTTACTTTTGATTTCTTTAAGTGCGAGTTTTCCAAAGTTCGCCCATTCTTCTTCTTGTTATCAAGTCTTTGCAATATTGAATTCAAGGGTAATTTTAGTATGGTATAAATCGTGCATCAATATTTGGCCAAAATGCGTTTATCATGTAACGCGGCGAAGATGGCTTATTTTTGGTGAATTCACGTACAATTTGAGTATTTTCTACGTTTGGAGATGATCAGCATGTTCTAAGCAATTAGTTTCAAATTATTCTACTCAACAAAGATCTTTCCTGTTGTAATTAATAGTAGGTTTGTTTATTGAGAGGACTCACCGGGAAGCCTTAGCAGCATCTAATACCTGCGCAAAATGATATATAGTATTTCTATATGATTTGAAACAGGCATTATGAGAGCATGAGGACATTTAGAGAAATGATAAAACATTTCAACACTAAGCTTATAGCTTAAAATATTATAGGAACTGCAACAACCTCCTTGAGGTTCCAGATTTCGTGAACTATTGTTCATCTTTTTTACCGCTTATTCCTGTGAGAAATAACAGCATCTATAATATACGCAGAATGATTAGTCTTGTCAACTGATAGAAGACCAGACAAACTAGTCATATTCGTCTTTGATCGTTTTTCAGTTCGATCTTCCTTTACTGCAATATTTCGACTTCATCTGCCAGCGAAGGGATAACAATCACACTCTAATTTTTCACTGGCAAATCGGTTTCAGAATTAATTGCAAACATCGTAGGAATTCGAACAAGAGTGGACGTTTGAAATCATCAACTTGAAGGATTCCTTAATGCTCACTATACATATATTTATTAATTATGTTATACTGTCATTGTATTACAATTACCGAGCCGGTCATGAGTTGCTTTTTTTCACCTCTCGATCCAACCTCCATACGTCTTGTTGGTTTCGAAAAATGCACTGATTCGTGTGCCACAGAGTTCTACTCGTATATTATACTCTGCTCGGCGAGAAGTAGAAGCGCTGGAAACTCCTCCGACTTGGGGTAGGTAGGTATCAGTGGCCGCTCCGAGGAGCCCAATTAGCGCTGTGGTGCACCGTTTTGATCCCACAAATTCCTAAGACCGTGACTGCTGTTATGCGAGCAGGGAGGCAGAGTCTAGCCGGCTCGGATCTTCAGAGCCGGGGGCTCTGTTGCTCTGCTGGGATTTGCTGCCAATCACTAAAATTTTTAATAATATACTTACTATTATTAACTCTATTTGAACAGATATCGATAGTGAGGGTATTTCGAAGACTAGGCACCATATAGTGGTAGCCTCTTGATTTTCCCGTTGGGTAATTGAGAGAGAGAATGGAAGAATGGGTCTGTGAAAGAAATGACCACTTTCAACCCCCCCACTCCCCACCTTTCCAACAAACATTAAAAATAAGACTGTCTTCGAAACTTTTCATTTGATACCACACTATATTTGACTATATTTGGTGAAAAAAAATGTACACCCTCCTTTTGCATGTATGTTCATTAGCGATGAAAATGCCCATAAAATTCTCGCTCACAGCCTAAACAAATATAAAATCCTCGCTCACATCCTACACAAACGTACCTGGCCGGCTTGCCAAATAATTTTTCATTCGATCACTTTCAACTTGTATGGCACACAATTTTCTTTTATCTGAATCATTATTTTGAGTCCTTTCGGAATGGCTTCCTGAGTCATTGTCAATTTTTTCTTCTTTCGACCCATTCAAACAACGCCGCCAATTCCGCCTCTTCACAAATATTCTCTTTTTCATCATTATGTCGGCCTTCGACTTCAAAATCGCCGTTTCTGAACCACTCATTAAAAGTTCTCTTACTAATAGCGGCACACTATAAGGATTTGATAGCATTCATTAAAGCTATTAGGGCATAAAACTAAAAACCCAGACGGAAATTCAACTATTAAGTTGATTATTTGAATTTATAAAATAGAGATAAATCCACAGTGAATAAATTAATGTTGGAGAATAGGTTTTTGGCATCAAAAGACCCTTTCGCGGCAATATTCAATTGATACTTGTGGAAGTCAACCATTGGACACTTCTGAGTAGCGAGGGTTTCCAACACATTCACGACAATTTTTCCCGTATGAGTAGATTTTGCATATAAAATTTTCAATTTTTTATGTAACAGATTATACGACTGTCCAATTACCTATCCCCACGTCTAAAAGTTAAAGTTGACTGTTGTATCATAATTATCAGATATTTTATATTCAATAAATTTTGTATCAACCTTTTTTCCTAGAGATTGTGCCATTTGATAGCGGGATGTGCCTTGTCTAGACGGGTTTGCTAATTCTCTCGGTCGTCAGCTTGGCCCGGGTAAAGGTCGTTGATGGTTCTGTTCTGACAATTTCGCTCCACAATAAGGAATGTCCCGGAAGATGGGGTCTATAGGGAATCGTGAAAAATTCTCCTAATTTTTCCCGAAGTTCCGTCGGCCAGTTAATAAATGATTTTAATATCAATAGTCAATTTCCACAGATAACTAAAGAGTTTGGAGCAATTTATAAATGTGGCAGATGTTATTCAGTGTCTAGAAAAAATAAATTTTATGAGAGCCAATTTACAAGTAAAAATTACTCAATTTGTAAATGAAACCGATTGAAAATATTGTGGCAGTAGACTGTCCAAACCTACTTCAAATTATTAAATAAATACTGCATACCTCAGTCTGTTCATGAAAATGCGATAACATGTGTTTACTGACCCAAAAACGAACGAATTCTCTTGCGATTTGCGTTGAAGGTACGAAAAACATGATGAATTACTACATTTTTAAATGGAATTTTTGAAAAAATCTTATTGGAGGCATATAAATATATGAGTAAATTGTCAACGACAAAGCGTGCAAATTGACGAAAAAAATATAAATGTCAATCACTTTTGTTTGCTGGTGCACCATCGCCAGTCAAATAGTAGACAACTGTATTCCATTTAAATGCTCGTCATCAAATACGTGATTATACAATTTTTCATTGACTATGCATTGGCCCTGCTCCATCGCAGCATCAGATAAATGAAAAGATTCCACCAACAGAAAAAAGTATAGTCGGAAACGCGATTCTACTTTCAATTTTTCACCAAATTAATTTTGTATACAACTTTCTTTTCTTGCACAGATTTTATGTTTTTCTGAACATTTAAACTTTTGAGTCGTGCCATAAGTTTGCAAAAATTAGATACCTTCGATGTTAAGACAATGAAGTATTTATTTGGGTAAATATTTATGTATGTATCTAAATTATGAAAATTTGGAATGATTCGATGCAAGTGAATATTGAAAATCCATTGGATGGATGGATATGCCATTGAGCCTAAGAACCACAATATACAATATAAAGAGGCGATAATCGAGTGCCAAATATGTGAAAATGATTTTGGTCCAAAGGTCGAGTAGAATATTTTGCATAGGCGGCATGATGAAGCAGAAATTTGAAAGTGATGGGAGTGTTCAGGAACAAATACAAAGTTCAGCAGATATACAAATGTGTTTATGTATATTCGTTTACAATACATAAGGTCTTGTTTTCAGATCCTGTTTGAGTTTCATATGTTGAATTTCATTATAAAATATTTCGGTGGGAAGAACTTTTGCCTCAATAAATTTATTATCAGCTTAATGATCCATATAGTCATTTATTTGTGAGCTGTTTTGACTATATGTATATGTGTACATATGGCGTGATTTTTTCATAAAAAAACTAGCTTTATTCGTATCCATAAGTAGACTCTTCAATCGTTGACAAAGCCATACCTACATAGAAACCAATCTAATGCAGACAACACGGTACCGTGTTGAGTAAAAAGTAACATGAGTATTCCCTGCTGATTAAAAAAGTGTTCGATGTCGACTTTTCGACTGATGTTCTGATCATGATATTAAAACATATTTTAGCTAATCATTTGTGGAAAGCTACGATTGAAAGTAGTTCCAGTAGTTCCGAGGGTGTATGGGCACGGCGAAAGGAGTCGTCCTAACGGAGTAATCCAACATAACAAGGAGTAAATATTCGGAAAATATTTTGCTAAAATTTTTTATCGTATAGTTTCTACTGTGATGTATTTTTGGAGACTTCTTTTTTTGATTTGTAATATATCTAGAAATGATAGATGCCGGGTTAGGTTATTAAGACTATTCCTAATATTCAGGGTTGAGCGTATGCCGTTGCTATTATCGATTGGTGGTAATGGATTGGCTTAATATGAAACAAGAAAAGGTTGAATTAACTTGCGTGTGGGAGTGTGTGTATAGGGTGGAGGAAAGATTAAGTCCCTGGGTAGGGGGTTAATTCGGTGAAAAAGTGGCATGTGTTTAAGATTTCTCCGGGTATTTATTTAATTTCCATATAATAATGAAATATTTGAATATTTTCCGTAATTTCTACTGGAAAAAATTGGAATTTGAACTAGTGACAGTGAATCTCTGGTGGCACTTCGGGAAATAGTTGTTTTGCGGTCTACACGACATCTCGCAATATAATCATCTGAAAAAGAAAAATCAAAATGCATTCGTTAATTGAGATGATTCTCGGGGTAATCCTCAAAGGATTTTTTTCTGTCGATTTTTCAATTCTACGTTAAAGCCAAAACCCGTTTTTCGCTCGGATTTGCACGAATCGACTAATTTAAAAAAAACGTTGAAATTAATAATTATAAACAAAAAAAGCTCGCAACGATACCTAGTCAATTATGTGAAGAAATACTGTGCAAAATTTCAGAACGATTGGTACAGTAGATTTTGAGTTATGGTGTATATGGACTTCGGACGGAAATAATAAGTTTCAAACAAAGATTTAAAGTTCTAGAATAATGCATGTTCAAATACTCATAACTTCGGCAATTTTACTCCAATCGACTTGAAATTTTGACACAATATTCTTGAGATATTAGGCATCCGGTTAAAAAGAAAATGTAATGTAACATATAAAAAATGCAAAGAAAACAGTTGAAGTATCATTCGCACGATATTCGTTTAAATTTTTGATTGCATATGCATAAGATTTGGCCATACGTTGTTGAACGGTCTGTAAATTTTCTGTTCAAGCAATAATTTTAGCTTGACTTTTATCCATTTTGTTTTTCTTTTTGGATATCAATATCAAAAAGCCTAGGGTAACTTCTTTAATCTACAGTGCGCGCAATTTCTATATACGCATCCCATATATTGCTCGTTGTGACTATATAGAAGCTTTGAGTAATATAAAGTTTATATGATGGTAAATGTATCTTTATTTAAGTTTAGAATAACAAAAAAAATTAACAAAATACATTTCCTTTTTTTTTAAATTAACAAAAAATTACATTTTTATTGCACAATTTCTATATACGCACTTGCACTTTTAAGCCTATTGAAATAAATAAACGCATATTGACTAGTTACTAATATTTTGTTTTGCCTCCATTGGACCTTATGACTGCAAAAAATTCGATTTGGCGTTGAGGCTATTAAATTTTTAAAGTATTTTCTACGATTTGGTCCCAGCATTCTAAAATTACATTAAATTACAGCATTAAAGTACGGAGCCAAATTGGCGTTCATTCGCATAGACTCTCCTTGCAAGTATCCCCCATATATTCTCTATGGGGTTAACATCAGGATGTCGATGTGATCGCTGCAAAATTTTCATTTGTTTATCATTTAAAAATGATTTCATGTATGCAGAACCGTGTACTGCGGCGTTGTAATATTGGAAATTCCAGTCAATGTTATTATTCTTATCTAAATGCGGCATCAAAGTGGCTTCCAGGAGCTCAGTAAAAATTACTGAGTTCATTTTGGTTGGTACGATTCCCTTTCGAAGGTTACCGGGAAAAGAAAATGCCCCCCAAACCATAACACTGCCACCTCCAATTTTGCGACTCATTCGAGGCGCTTCATTTTTGTTTAGATCATGCCAAAATGCGCTAAATTCAGCTGGGCCGTAAAGGTTGAATTTCTTCCCATCCAAAAAAATTACTGCCTTCCGTTCTTCTTCCCATTTCATCCACCAACGTTTATTTCTAGTAGCTTCCTCCTTAGTCAGGGCGATTTCTCTTTTCCCAATTTTTTTTATTTCCATGCGGATGCTTTTTTGTACCGTATTTTCCCTTTGATCTAAAGAAATTCCGCAAAACTCCGTCGGATCTACCAATTTCCCTCAACAGCTCTCCTTATGCAGCCCGAATCTTCCATTCTGGCAAGTTGGCCTTTTTCTTCTTCGGTTAACACTTTTCTACGAAGCATCGCTATAATCTAAGCTAAAAAAGTTAAAGTTGAGCACTATTTTACTTAGAACACTACAAAATTTCACGTCAGATCTTTCAATTACAAAAAAACTTTTGAAAATTAATTTAATAGACGTTTTAGTTACCTGCGTTTATAGAAATTGCGCACTTGCAAATGATTGCTTTCGACCAGAAACAAAATATCATAAAACATTTTTCAGCTGATCTAAATGTCGCTGTCATGACGAATTCTTAGGAAACCAAGGAACTTATTAAAAAAAGCCAAGCGACGACGGCTTTACGGTTTCTTACCAGGGCAGAGGCAAATCATCAGACGCTGCCTCACCTCTGCCCTGGGAGCATCGTGACCGTAGCGGCTCGCAGATGTTGAATGCTCCTTTATATAATTCGTAGAACACGACATGCCTACGAATTATATTGAGCGCAAATCCGCCTTAGCCCTAAGCAAGGGGTCCGTGGACCAGAAAAGAGGGAGTAAGTTGCTCCCCAATTGGTCCGGTCTTGCATCAAGTTGATGCGGACTTAGGACCCCCTTCATTCTCAAAACGAACAAGGAACTTATATTCCCTTCAATTGTTTCACACAATCCTCGCATTCTATGCATTTTCTAAGAAAAAGAGAAAAAATGTGACTGCGTATATAGAAATTGCGCTCACTGTATGTAATGATTTCTAGGAAATAAATTGCATTTAACAAGTTAAATAGGTGGGCTGAGTCTAAAAGGGGGAATGATCCCCATATTTTAAAAATGGGATATTTTTTTGTATATTATTGTATAACGTCGCACCATAGGGTCAAAGCTCTTACTGTACAAGACTATGATCTTGCCAGTCCTCATGTATTCCTCGGAAACTTGCGTTCTTAGCAAGAAAAATTGCGAACTCTTGGCCGCGTTCGAGAGAAGAATCCTCCGAAGAATTTTTGGCCCCCTACATGAGGATGGACGATTCCGTAGCCTACACAATGACGAAATCTATGAGCGATATCATGACCGTCCGGTTGTGGATAAAATCCGGCTCAATAGGTTACGGTGGGCGGGTCACTTAATCCGTATGGATGAAGATGATCCCACCCGGAAAGTCTATAAGGGCAATATCTATGGTAGAAAAAGAAGACGAGGCAGACCCTGCCTAAGATGGACCGATGGCGTGGGCCAGGACGCCAGACAGCTATTAGGGATATCGAATTGGTGGACCTCGGCGCAAAACCGGGACGTCTGGAGTTCCTTATTAAGGCAGGCCTAGACCGGATACCGGTTGTTGCGCCGTTGATGATGATGATGATATTATGCCTCTTAGAGTATCAAATGGTAGGTTCTAATTGGTGTTTTTCGAAACCAGCAACATTTTTGATATTGGTTGGAGCATTGGATAGTGTACTTAAAATTTCTTACAAAAGATATTAGTGAAACAGTTTCAACCTGCAGTGTCCTGCTGCTGATTTCCGATTTGTTTATTTATTTATAACGGAAAAACATGCCTTGGACTCTCTTGTTTTTGGGTATCATCTACTAAACTTTCGCTGATTTTATTGTATTAGTATCAAGTTATCACGTCACCATTTTAGGAGGACAAATATAGTAAACGAACCTTTATTTATTTAAATTTTTTATTGTTATCACGCGATCAGAATGTCATGTCTATTGATAGTTAAAATACTAAAACCAAACATTTTCAAATGCAGAATAATAAAAATAAAAAATAGTAGTAATAAAAGTAAATCGCAATAGTAATAAAAATAAAATAAAACAGTTGTTAAAAATATGTGTTGTTTAATTTTGCAGACAACTAAATCTGTTTTTTACTGCTGTTCTTTTATAAAACATGAGTTAGGTTTCCAAGTTAATTGAAGTTACATATGCAGTTGTAGTTAAACTGAAAATTTTAAGTTTTCACTATAAAGTGGATGATTTTTGCGAAACAACAAATAAAACGTTCGAAACAATGCGTCATAAAGAGGAAAAACTCTAAAAAATTAACAATAAAAACCTTTTATTATTGATTTCCCAAGATGGCGATTCTATAAGCCCTAGAAACTTCGACTAAAATTTCCACCAATCCGTTTTCCTCTTTTGCAGGATGTTGTCATTAATGTTGGTTTAAATAACTGTTGTTCCAAGTATTTTACGTTTCTTCTGGTGATACATTCCATAGGTATTTTCCATAAATTAGAACTTTGTGCATCAGTGTTGTTGGAAGCGGAAAATTTATAGTATTCAAAAAGATGACAAAAAATACTAAACGGTACTTTTATATGGGCGTACTAAGGTTCAAGTAAAGAGAAAAGATTTTCATTCTTGCTGTTATTCATGCTCATGTATATCAGACCACCGAAATAAATACAAAAAGCCTAAGATTTTTATAGCACGCATTTTCAAAAAGCAGTCTGTTTTCAACGGGCGAATATGAGACTTCGTTACCCAAAATTTTCTGCTCTAAAGTAAACATCTTCCTCCGATCTCGTAGCGCTTTTGAACGGACTTTTCTGTAATTTGCGAATGAACTTCAAAAGGTAATAAATAAGGTAGCCGAGGAAAGGAATTTACTGTCACTATTTTTATTTAAAATTATATCCAGTGCTGTTCATTTGACTTAATTTGACGCAGAACAAATACACTTTTTTCCATTTTTGAAATAATCTAAATCCGGGAAAATGGGCTTGAATTATTTCTAATTTTCTAATATTTTCTTTATATATCCAATTTTATGCGTGTTTTTAAGGTTTTGTGTAAACACAAAACCTTATTAAAATCGGTTTATCGTCTGTCTGTCTGTCCGTCACACGCATTTTTCTCGGAGACGGTTATAGCGATTGACATCAAATTTGGTAGAAAGGTGGGAACTGTGAATGTTCACACATACAGTGAGTTACATCCTTTTACGTTGAATGCAAAAGGAGGGTGTAAAATTGTTTTTCATCAAATATGGTCATGTGGGGTATCAAATTAAAGGTCTCGATTAGTACTTTTCGAAACCGGTCTTAGTTTTGGCATTTCTTGGAAACGTGGGGAGTGCGGGGGGTTGAAAGTGATAATTTCTTTAAGGGGGCCATTCTCAGAAACTACCAAACCGAAAAATCTGAAACAAATCAGAAGGCTGCCACTATATGGTGCCTTGGCTCCGAAATACCTTTCATACCGATATCTGTTCAAAGAAAGTTAATAATAGTATATTACTATAATTTTTTGTAATTGGCTGGAAACCCCCCTTAAATTCATCCTAGCGGCACGAAATTCTGCAGTGATGTAGGCTATAATGTAGAGCATGATCATACCAAGTTTGATGGAATTCGCACTATTATTAACAAATTTATAATACGTCGTGTTGCTTCTTTGAAAATTGAAGACTATCAATGTCAATATCACCCGAAAGTGGACATATGTATATATTACGTGCGTACGTACTAAGAAACACACAAAACCTTTCGTACCTAAAGCGTCCAGCTTCCGGTTTCCCGACTTGTTTTATTATTATTATTGAAAGTAAAAGTTAAAAATATATGCAATATACGATTTTAAATTGAAACTAAAATACTTAAATGATGTCAAATTACACATTGCAAAGTAATATCAAAACTGCAAGAGTACAGTGCAGCACATAGAATAACGCCAAGCAATATCGACGCGCCACAGAAACAGAGTAATGGTCTGAATTCGTCTGAACTGGCAGACTTAATTTTACCTATTGATGCTCTGGTTAAAAGTTGAAAAATCTTTACTTTAATTAAATTCTACACTGTTTGCTGTTAATTATCGCGATTGATAAAAATAAAGTTCAGTTTTAATATATTTATCTTCTCAAATTAGCACTGAGTCTTGAAGCGGTCCTTCGCTAAAATTAATTAGATCCAATGAAAAAATGTATGTTTGCTAAATTTTTCCGTCATATCTAAACATTTAGCTTCTGGTCATATAGATTTGAAAAATTATAAATATATCGCGTGCGAATTATATCAAATTTGAGTTTATACGTGATCCTTATCATTTGTCTTAAATATCAATCTCCGTAATTGGTAATTTATCGTGCAATTATTCAATATCATTGACATTTTTATGATAGAATAAATCGGTTATTATATATTTATTACTAACAGTTTGATGAATAAGTTTAAATACAATCAGCGTTTTCAAAACTAAGCTAATCATGGAAAAATGCGTGCCTTCTACTGGCTATATTTTTGATATATTCCATCCCTCTGTCTTCTCCCAGCTTATTTAGAAACAGATTGAATTATTCTTGTTTATTATTTTTCCAACCTAACAATATGACGGCATCAAACTGTAAGCATATACGTAGCTCAATTGTAAAATATATCTACGAAAGGTTAATGTTTTGACCAATGAGCAGACTGTTCATATCACCGACTTATTTGGCAACTTATATTACTTATTATTGCCAGAAAAAGCGTGGAGCGCTCATTAAAATTTCTACGTCTGTAGCGACGTCAATTAAGAATGGAATATTTGAAATGGAGAGTGTTTCGGGAAGATGATCTTGAATGGAATGTAAAGAAGTTGGAAAACAAAACCGTCTTACATAGTTCATGTTAGTCTGCCTTCGATATTATTACAAATCAGTCCGTCTTCAGTTAGAAATATCATGAATGTTTAGTTTACTAAACTGTTTATATGGGCGATCTAATTTATATATGCAACCAGTTTTATAACTATAGGTGCAGAAGCCAGCATGTCGCGCAATCAACCACTATAACTCATATAATCTAATCGATTTCAATTACTTTAATGAGTATTCAACAAGGTGCTTGATTGCAGCGGTTAGATTTTCCCTACATACTTTCCGCAAAACAAATTAAAACGTAAAATGACCGATGCCAAGTTACGAAAGGTAGATTGTCGTAATGACAATTAAATAAATCTTGAGCGTTTCTAAAACGTAAACAATAGGCAAGAGAGACGACAATGGTTAATAGCATTGCCTACTGGTTTCCATATATAATCAAATTCATCAAGTTTGTTATCAATATTTTATTACTTTGTTGACTTCGGGTCAACTGAATGTCCGTAATTAGTGACCTCTAATTATACGCCTCATTACATTAATTTAAAGCGTCTTGTTCTCTTTTAGTGATAATATTTGGTAATTGAAATGAAGAATTTTTTATATAATGGTTATTATTTTATTTGGGTCAGTAGAACTGGGTAGATTTCACTAATCGACGGTGAAATGTTTCGAATATTTGAAAGTAATTTTCCCCTTCTGTTTTCGTTTTCTTTCTTCTTCCTTTTGACCAATCTTTTATATATATATTTATGTTTCTTGTTCATTCCTTGTGGAGTGTAGGGTCCCCACACAGTCTCCTTTTTATATCGTTTTTTGTTCCTATTTAGTTTTCAATAATCAATGGATTGCAGGGAATTGATTTTTAACGAAAACTAGTTGTATTCACAATCGACTAAATAATATTTATTTACATTTAACTCGGATTTGTAACGGACCCCGCGCGAAATACTTGTTCAAACAGGGTTGACTATAAGGTTGGACTTCAGGCCCGATTGTAACTTGTAGTATGTTCGAAAAAAAGTACGCAAATACTTTGCTAAGAAAGTTGCTAATCGCAAGACTTAGTCCTTTTTCTGTAGCGCCAGAGTTTGTGATCACGTCTGGAACCTCGTACAATTGCCTGTGGTATCTGGTTCATCATTGGTCATTCAGTCTCATTGGGCTAAAATTCGCATGAAGACATTCGAATGCATTTGCCGCCTGATTCATGGCTAGGGTCACGTTGCCGTAGCACAAGATTGGCAAAATCAATTTTTCATAAGTTGTTACATCTATACTCCTACGACATAATAAGTATCTATTTGAATGAAGTTTAGTTTATTCCTCAACTAAAATTAGAGAAATCGAATTATTAATTGTGTTCGGATAGCTGCGTGGTTAGTGCACAAGGCTGTCGTACGGAAGGTTGCGGATCGAATCTCACTGGTGGCAGTGAGATTTGTATCGTAATTTAACGTCGGATACCAGTCGACTCAGCTATGAATGAGCACCTGAGTCAAATCAGGATAACAATCTCGGGCGAACGCGATGCTGACCACATTGCCTCCTACAGGGCACTGTAATCCTGTAGTGTACCGTTATGGTCTTGAATGAAGTGCTTTAACACACTTCAAGGCCCTGATCCAAAATGGATTGTTGCGCCAACGATTATTATTATAATTACTAATCATAAGTATCATATTTCAATTCCTTTTTTGTTTTCTTTCAGGGTTGGACGGAAAAATTTATAACCTATATCAACAAATCGTAATTTGAGGTACGTATGCATATGTTATGCTCTATATTGTATTTTTTTCTATAACGGTTCTGCTCAAGGATATCGGCGTAAATTCTAATCGTAATTCTCCCAGTACATAATGACGTTCCCGATTAGTCCATGCCTTAAGAAAATTGTTATGTCTAGTGTTGGTTCCTGTGAGAATATGGTTACTAGGAATTATGTCGAATAAAAAATATCGAAATGGCACGAATGGATGAATGAGAATAAACCAATTACCAGTGGAGCAAGAGAAAACTGTCTATATCGCACTTTGAGTGTAATGTCAAACCACAAGTTCAACAAGAGAGGAACCGGAAGCTGAGTGCTTGAAGGTTTTTTTTTTGAATTTACTATCGAAAAATATTGGGTTGGGGAAAAAGTAATGTAGTATTTGTGCTCAAATTTGAGGCTTTATTTAACATACTTCCGATTTAACTCAAATATGCGCCGTTTTGTTCACAAACATGTTGCTATTTAGAAGGCAATTTCATTATCCCTCCCTTATAAACCCCCCTCCTCCCCTCCTTATCTACAAAAAACTCAGATAGCCAGTTTTCGCAAGCCTCTTTTGAGGCGAACTTAGTAGCTGCACTTGGTGCCAGGTCCGGACTATACGGTGGGTCTGATAGGACATCCCATCCGAGCCCCCCGAGCTTATGGCGAGTCATCAAAGATGTGTGAGGCCGAACGTTGTCTTGGTGGAACACAACACCATTCCTATTGACCAATTCTGGCCGCTTCTGGTCAATCGCTTGTTTGAAACGGTCGAGTTGCTCACAGTAAAGGACCGAATTGAGTGTCTGGCCATAGTTGAGCAGCTCATAGTGAATGATTCCCTTCCAATCCCACCAAAAACAAAGCAAAACCTTCCTGGCCGTCAATTCGGGCTTGACAATAGCTTGGGCCGGCTCACCGCGCTTCGACCACGATTTTTTTTGCTTGAGGTTGTAGTACGTGATCCACTTTTCATCACCAGCCACTATCCGCTTCAAAAATGGGTCGAATTCGTTCCGCTTCAGCTGGGCATCGAAGGCGTTGATTCGATCCAAGAGATTTTTTTGCGTCAACTCGTGTGGCCCCCAAACATCCAGCTTTTTTTGGAATCCAATCTTCTACAAATGGTTCCGAACGGTTTTATAGTCTATACCCAGTTCCTGGCCAATCGAGCGAATGCTCACATGCCGGTCTACTTGGATGATTGCGACGAATTTATCGGTTTCTACGATGATTGGCCTACCAGTACGGGGTGTATCTTCGACATCCACTACACCAGAATGAAATCGATCGAACCAACGGTGTGCTGTGCGAATCGTTACAGTATCGGGCCCATAAACTTCACAATTTTTTTCGGCCGCCTCCGTTGAATTTTTACCTCTCAGGTAGTAAAAACGTAAAATATTTTATTTATTGGTTGGTGGACTCCATTTTTGACGCGCTACAACTTGAGCCTGAAACGTACGATCACAATACTGTCAAAGAGACATTTACATTACATAGTGCAGATTGTCGTCTTCAAATCGCTGTATAGTGTGACCCGATGCGATAAGTGCAAGATATATTTAAGTGTCGCCATCTATTGGCAAAATACGACATTTCTTTTTCCCCAACCCAATATTTCGGTGCACGACGGCTTCATTTGTATATTGCTGGTAGTGTATGTGGATTGAGTTTGCCTAGATTTTCATATAATATATGGTGCCTTATGTTGCAGTCAACTTACGCGAAACAGAAAACTTTTATCTACTGTAATTTTGTTAATAAAGGTAGGATGCACATCTAATTTTTCAGTACGGTGCTCTTCACCACGGCCAGTGTTGTCTTTCTGTTACTAAAGTTAACAAACTTAGTTCCCTTTAAATTTCATCACTACTACATTATTTTTTCTCATTTTTCAGTACTTTTCTAGCTCAATAGGAGTTTTTTGTTATCTTTTAACAATAATCGAAACGGTTTGGTACTATTACATTTTGCTAAGTGGCAAAATAACCGAAAATTGAAACTGTAATCCGCGCTATCCGCGTGATGGTTGAGGTGGTAGAAATTCAGCCTCTCAACCCCCGTTGCTCGTCATGCATTTCTATATTTGTTTCGCTGCCTTCAGCTTATCATTTGCATAGCATAGCATAGTGTATGTAGATGCCCTATACTCCACTAAGGATTGAACAGGAAACACTACGTTACGCTGCATGTGGACGCTTCCTGAAATGGATCAAAATTGCTATAAAATCCTGAAGACATTAGCGGTTTCGGTGAATGCAGGCCATCACATCATAAAATATGGTTTTGTTTTATACAAAACTCTACAAACATAAAATAAATCACGTGACGTCATTTGTAATTCCCCGAAAAGCTGGTTCAAATTTGCCACGATAATCGGGAATATGCACAGCACAGAGTCATATAGAGAACATCAGGGCCCTGAGAGAAAACTATGCGGCCCTCTTCTTTATTTTAATAAATTCCCATTCAAAACATCTCAAAAAAATTCCCCCCCGGATGTTGATCTCTTCGATCAAGGATATTGCCTAGTAATACTATGCTTAACTCCCTGCTTTAATTCTGTGTGAATTCTTTAAAAAGTATTGCGTAATGCTAACAAATAATAAGCTATTATCCTGCACGCGAACATATAAGAGAATGTCACTTCGGCAAGCTTATGGGTCAAATGAAGCTCGTCAATATATAACCTCATGAGCTCATACATCGATACCATCGACTTAGCGGGAGCCTGTTTCAGGAGGTCTCAAAAAGTTATATTAAATTATCTTTAAGCATTAAGATAATTAGAATAAAATAGTTAGTATATTATTAAGGATTTTTCTGGGATTATTGTACTGAAGGAGGCAGCAAGAGGCTGCTGGAAAACGTATTCGGGAAAATAAGCGAAAATCATTGACAAAAAGGAGATCAGAATCTGTTTATTTGCTGGGACATAATTACAAAAGTAAATTAATCTTTGCGATTGGAAAATGTCTAGTTCAGAAAAAAGTACCTATATCTTGTAATCATATGTATGATGGGAATTATGTCCTGCTACTACCGTTATTACGCCTATGCATCTTTGTTAAAGGTTCCTGCCGGGATGCTTCAACTGAATCCATTACTTCCCGAGAAGTCTACATCCTCTGGTTTGTTCTGTCCCATGTATTTCTAAGACAATGCATTCATTTTTTTGCGCTAAAAAGTGAAGTTCATCCAATAGACAAGAATGAGTAGTCATTCCGAATTTGAACAACGTTTGCATTCCAAAAGCTTAAGAAAGTCTTTGAGTTAAAACGTAGTCTCCAATCTGCCATTAATTTGGTTTTCCCTTGTCATCGTCGATGTTATCCTTGCTGCTTTGACTGGAAGACACGCAGGCGTTCAGTAGGCAATATCATCACATTTCAAAAACTTTCATTACTTTAATTACCAAAAAGCGGTAGATTTAAAGAAAGAGACTATGTTCTCAGGATAGCGAATCAGGGCATTCTTCCTAATCTTTTACTTTCACTATTTCGTTTGAAACAAGTCGGGAAACCGGAAACTAGACACTTCAGGTATGAAGGGTTTTGTGTATTTTGAGTGTGCACTTGACCCATTAGTATGTGCCACGTAATATATGCACATATTATGTGAAAATATCCAGTGATCATTGACCAGTGATATTGACATTCAAAGCCTTGAATTTGCACAGAAGCGACAGGTGCCTATTATAACTTTGTTAGTAATAGGGCGATTTTCACCAAATTTGGTAGGATCATGCTCTATGATGCAGCCTACATCGCTGCAAAATTTCGTAATGCTAGGATGAACTTAAGGGGGTTTTCCTGCCAAATCATCATCATCATCATCAACGGCGCAACAACCGGTATCCGGTCTAGGCCTGCCTTAATAAGGAACTCCAGACATCCCGGTTTTGCGCCGAGGTCCACCAATTCGATATCCCTAAAAGCTGTCTGGCGTCCTAACCTACGCCATCACTCCATCTTAGGCAGGGTCTGCCTCGTCTTCTTTTTCTACCATAGATATTGCCCTTATAGACTTTCCGGGTGGGATCATCCTCATCCATACGGATTAAGTGACCCGCCCACCGTAACCTATTGAGCCGGATTTTATCCACAACCGGACGGTCATGATATCGCTCATAGATTTCGTCATTGTGTAGGCTACGGAATCGTCCATCCTCATGTAGGGAGCCAAAAATTCTTCGGAGGATTCTTCTCTCGAACGCGGCCAAGTGTTCGCAATTTTTCTTGCTAAGAACGCAAGTTTCCGAGGAATACATGAGGACTGGCAAGATCATAGTCTTGTACAGTAAGAGCTTTGACCCTATGGTGAGACGTTTCGAGCGGAACAGTCTTTGTAAGCTGAAATAGGCTCTGTTGGCTGACAACAACCGTGCGCGGATTTCATCATCGTAGCTGTTATCGGTTGTGATTTTCGACCCTAGATAGGAGAAATTATCAACGGTCTCAAAGTTGTATTCTCCTATCTTTGCGGTTTGATGTTGTTGGTTGATTCGTCTTCGGAGCTGACGTTGCCACCATATATTTTGTCTTGCCTTCATTGATGTGCAGCCCAAGATCTCGCGCCGCCTGCTCAATCTGGATGAAGGCAGTTTGTACGTCTCGGGTGGTTCTTCCCATGATGTCGATATCGTCAGCATAGGCCAGTAGTTGGGTGGACTTAAAGAGGATCGTACCTCTTGCATTCACCTCAGCATCACGGATCACTTTCTGGAGAGCCAGGTTAAAGAGGACGCATGATAGCGCATCCCCTTGTCGTAGACCGTTGTTGATGTCGAATGGTCTTGAGAGTGATCCTGCTGCTTTTATCTGGCCTCGCACATTGGTCAGGGTCAGCCTAGTCAGTCTTATTAATTTCGTCGGGATACCGAATTCTCTCATGGCCGTGTACAGTTTTACCCTGGCTATGCTATCATAGGCGGCTTTAAAGTCGATGAACAGATGGTGCAACTGTTGTCCATATTCCAACAGTTTTTCCATCGCCTGCCGCAGAGAGAAAATCTGATCTGTTGCTGATTTGCCTGGAGTGAAGCCTCTTTGGTATGGGCCAATGATGTTCTGGGCGTATGGGGCTATCCAGCCTAGCAAGATAGTGGAGAATATCTTATAGATGATACTCAGCAACGTGATACCTCTATAATTGCTGCACTGTGTGATATCTCCCTTTTTATGTATGAGACAGATAATGCCTCGTTGGCAATCGTCAGGCATTGATTCGCTGTCCCATACCTTGAGCACAAGTTGATGAACCACTTGGTGTAACTGGTCGCCTCCATATTTAACCAATTCGGCTGTAATTCCATCGGCTCCTGGCGACTTATGATTTTTTAGCCGATGAATTGCACGGACTGTTTCTCCTAAACTCTGTGGTGGCAGTATTTGTCCGTCGTCTTCAGTTGGCAGGACCTCCAACTCGCCGATGTTCTGGTTGTTCAGTAGCTCATCAAAGTACTCAACCCATCGCTCCAATATGCCCATTCTGTCCTGCCAAATACTAAAAATTATATCATAGTAATGTACTATTATTAATTTTATGTGAACAGGTATCGGTACGGAGTGTATTTTGGAACCTAGGCACCATACACTTTTCCACCGAGATCTTTAATTTGATATCCCACATGACTATATTTGGTTAAAAAAATTGTACACCCCCTCCTGCCTGTATGGGGACCCGCCTTAAATTCGATGTAAAAGGATGTAACTCACTATATGCGTGTGTTCACAGTTCCCACCTTTCTTCCAAATCTGATGTCAATCGCTATAACCGTCTCCGTGAAAAATGCGTGTGATGGACAGGCAGACAGTAAACCGATTTGAATAAAGTTTTGTGTTTACACAAAATCTTAAAAAGGAAATGAAAATATTTCGACGTCAACATCAAGTTGATTCTTGTTGCTATATAGGAGCAATTCGTGATGATTGATCGACATCGCCCCTTTATTTATTCATTAAAGAAGCCTTGAAAAAAACTCTAAAATTCACAAAAAAAAAGTTTAACAAGGCACCAAAAATTTAGTTCTCAATATTTTTTAATAATCCTAGTTTGCGCACAGTGTCAAAGTCTGCACGTTAGAATGCCATTTACATTTTTTCTTTAAAATGATCACAGCGCCATCTAGCGTGGCAGCAGAAAGACACCTTTTTTGGAGATAGGTGTATAAGTTGCTCTGTATTTCAACAACGCACGATTTCATCGTACTTGAAAAATTACTACGCATGCTGAAGATATTACTAAATATCTGGTGAAAAATTGGTATTTGTACCTTTATCCAGTTCGTCACAAAAAAATTCTAAACAAGTCGGAATACCGGAAGCTCGTGCTTCGGGTATAAAGGTTTTGTGTTCATCTTATCTAAGAAATTTCAACGCACATTTTTCTACCCGTATACAGCTACAAAACTACGAGACATACGTACATATTACAGCCGTAGATGTTACGCTCACCCTAAACAAAAAAACTGCCTATTTTCGAATACTGTACACATATAGGCACGTATATAAATTGATCATACCCATATTTCCGATTTACTTCTTATATTTATCTGAATTAGGCTCTACCCGCAAAGTTCATTAGCACGCATATACTATATACCTACATACACACATGTCTCGTTGGAATAATTGATATTCATATACAAATGATTAAAGAACTAAAACAAAATAATTCTTTTCCACCCAATTCATACGAACTTACTTCGTTGTGGTATTGACAAATTGATATGTGATGATGACGTCATGCAGGTTGTAGAGTGCACGAAATTCACAAAAAATTGTAAAGTTTTACCCCCTATAACTTTGTTAATAATAGTTGGATTTTCTTCAAACTTGACCAGACTGTGCATTATGTTCTTCATTATACGTATGCCAAATTTTGTACTTCTGGGATGAACATAAGGGGGGTGCCGAGTAAATTTTTAAAATGTGGAAATATACTATTATTAACTTTATTTGTGCAGATATCGGAACCGGATATATTTTGAGGCCTAGATTTCGTAGAGATGCACCACTGAGATTTTTTTCAGATTTTTCGGTTGGATAGGTTCTGAGAACGAGACCTGTTACACTTTTTGGGGGTCATATTTTGAGCCCTCACTCCCCTATGTTTCACCCAATATCAAATATTCCAGTTTCCAGTTTCGAAAAGTACTAATTGAGACCTTTCATTTGATACCCCACATGGCCACATTTTATGAAAAAAAATTTTGCACCCTCCTTTCACATGTATGGGGAGCCCCCCTTAAACTTAACACAAAATGGCGTCAGTTGCTGCATGTAAAGGGAACGGCAGATCACATACTCCTATCAATTTTCGTGACAATCGGTCCAGCCGTTTCCGAATAAATCGGGTGTGACAGACAGACAGACAGACATCGAATCGATTCTAATAAGGTTTTGTTTCACACAAAACCTTAAAAACCGAAAAAAACGACTTTCACAGGGGATGACCCCCTTAAGTGAACCTTAAGTCTAAGCTGTCGAACAAATTGAGAAGGTTTCTCATCTCTAATTTGACGGTCTTCCAGAAGTCGTCGGATCCGCTTGCTTTCCGAGTCCGTGTAGATTTCGATCAAGAGTTGACTTATGAATTGGTGTTTATTTGAGTTGATATAATATTGAAATATACATATTAATTATAGTTATATTTTAAAACTTAAATTCGTTGTTGCACAATTTTATTTTTTTTTAAATTGTCTAATTTTACAATTTATAAGAACGAGGTTCACTGGACCCTTGTACATTTCACATTTCCTATCTCAACTACCGCAAAAAGTATCACCAAAACTTAAACAAGTCGGGAAACCGGAAGCTAGACGCTTCAGGTATGAAAGGTTTTGTGTATTTCTTTTGTAAAGAGATTTGGGTGTGCATTTGTCCCATTAGCATGTAGCACGTAAAATATGCATATATTATGTGGAAATAGCCGCTTTCAAGTGATATTGACATTCATAGTCTTGAATTTGCAGAGGAGCGACAGATTTGACCTAGTATAACTTCGTTAGTAATAGTGCGATTTTCACCAAATTTGGCAGGATCATGATCTATACTGTAGTCTACATTGCTGCAAAAGTTTGTGATTTTAGGGTGAATTTAAGGGGGGTTTTCCTGTCAATTACTAAAAATTATAGTAATATACTATTATTAACTTTATTTGAACAGGTATCGATATGGAGGGTATTTCGGAGCCTAGGCACCATATAGTGGCAGCCCCCTGATTTTTTCCAGATTTTTCGGTTGGGTAGTTCCTGAGAATGGGTTCGTTAAAAAAATGACCACTTTCAACCCCCCGCACTCCCCACCTTTTCAACAAAAGTCAAAACTAAGACCGGCTTCGAAAAGTACTAACCGAGACCTTTAATTTGATACCCAGCATGACTATATTTGATGAAAAAAAAATGTACACCCCCCTTTTGCATGTATGGGGATCCCCCCTTAAATCCATCGTAAAAGGATGTAGCTCACTATATGCGTGAGCGTTCACAGTTCCCACCTTTCTACCAAATTTGGTGTCAATCGCTGTAACCGTCTCCGAGAAAAATGCGTGTGACGGACAGACAGACAGACAGACGGTAAACCGATTTTAATAAGGTTATGTTTTGCAAACAAAACCTTAAAAAAGTATATCAACCCTTATACTTAGTTAATTGATTCACAATTATAGTTTGTAGTTACTTAGAAAATTATTTGTAACATATAGAATCGATTTTAATATGAGCCAATTAAGATGCAATTAGAAAATTTTGATTTCTGTTAATAGCAGAACGATTTGCGCCAAACTTTTCGGTAATGCTCTTCTTATTATGATCTATATGATCATGTAGCTGTAGTTTGTAATATAAGTAATATTTTTTTATAGAAATATTAATGCCTCAATTTATGTCGCGGTGTTCCATTCGCCGTGTCCGTCACTAACAAAATCATTTTCGAAATACCAGCATTTGCACTAGGAGTTCAGCAATAATGAAGGCATAAATTGTCCCCCAAATTTTGCGAACGATGGAAATGGAGTTACAGGTTTCTGTTTAATTATCATAGCTTTTTATTATCTCAATGTGTTCTCATTATTCCGGATACTTTAGTATGACTCGGGCAGCATTTACCTTAAATTATTGTTATCAGCAAACAAATTGCTATCAAATTCCACGAGTTTTAATTACGCTCATGTATCTCGCCTGTATCAAAAATACTGAATAGAAAGGCTATCACATGAATCATTTCATACATCACAATATTAGTCATTCAATTTGTATATCCCAGGAGAATATCGACATACTCGTAAATATGTTGTCAAAAACCCATAGGAAATTACGAGTTTGTGGCACGGGCAACTGTTCTTATCTCGAGTTTTCACTTGCTGATATCAAACGTGCAAAGCTTTGCACTAGTAATTGTAGATAAGCATACGCTGTTTGATTTAAGCTTTTTATTACTCCAGCGCCTGGAATAGCAATAACGTTGGGTTTACCAAGAAATTTCAATTGATTTCAAACTGTTCGTGTTGTGGCAACTTTGTGAGTATTATGCCTTATTACCTTTTGATAGTTGACACCAAATATGTATGTTTTGGTTAATTTTTGGAGAAGTTTTTTTTAAAGAAAACAAAACCTGTCAAATTTATCATCTTAAAAATCTGTCCTTGTGGAAGGGACTACGATATTGTAATTGAATTTTTTGAAAGAGTACATGGAGGTTTGATGAATCACAAACGTCAGTTTAATACGTTGCCTGCATGCGCCGTATATGCTACGGCGCTGAAAGCCTCTTCTCAAGCGCAGACGCCATATGTGCGCCATAGCTATCCTACGCTCTTTTTAAGGTTTTGTGTAAAACAAAACCTTATTAAAATCGATTCAATGTCTGTCTGTTTGTCACACGCATTTTTCTCCAAAACGGCTAAACCGATCCGAACGAAATTCGGTGGACAGATGGGAACTATGAAATCCCACGCATACAGTGAGTGGCATAAATTTAGGTGGAGTTTAAAGGGGGGCTCCCCATACATGCAAAGGGGGATTCAAAATTTCTTTTCACCGGATATAGTTGTGTAGGGTATCAAATGAAAGGTCTCGATTTATACTTTCTGAAACTGACATTAGTTTTGGCATAAATTGCAAAGTGGGTGAGTAAGGAGTCAAAATGTACGCACTTGAAGTGAGACAGGACTCATTTTCGGAAACTACCCAACCTAAAAATCCGAAAAAAATCAGGATGGTGTGCCTAGATGAAACCTAGGCCTCAAAATATGTTCCATTCCGATATCTGCTCAAATAAACTTACTAATAGTATATTACTACTTTTTAGAAATTTACTGAAAAACCCCCCTTAAATTCATCCTAGGACTTCCGAACTTTGTACCAGGATAGGGGACAATATTTCGTATATACGTGCTAAATTTCATGGAAATCAGGCAATTAACGCCAAAGTTATAGCAGTTCAAACTTAGCAATTTCGAGCGAGTTTACTGCTTCCAAAGCCATGCAAATCGGATGCTGACGTCATAATTACCCGGAATAATTGGCATTCGCGTGGAATATTAAAGTCACATTTATCTAATCTATTTATCTGCAGCCCTTTTTAAGGTTTTGTGTAAAACACTTATGTAAAATCTAATGTTCGAGAGATGTCCCATGCCGTATCTGCTCAAAAAATTTACTAATAGTATATTATCAACTTTTAGAAATAGACTAAAACACTCCCCTTAGGTTCATCCTAAGTGTACTAAATTTTGCACCGACATAGAAGACAGCCTCGTGCATACACATGCCAGGTTTCATGAAAATCCAACTATTAGTGGGAAAGTTATAGCAGTTCAAACTTATCAATTTCGTGCTAATTAACAGCATTCTAAGCCATACAAATAAGATTCTGACGTCATAATTAACGAGAGTAATTGAAATTCGAGTAAAATATCAAAATTCCATTCAAGAAGAATCTAATTCTCCCTAGCCCTTTTTTAAATTTGATGTTCGTTAAATTGTTTTCATTCGCTAATAATATTAAACTGAGAGCGTGAAGTGTATGAGATTGACTATTATCAACACAGGGCTTTGCATCAAATGATTTATTTAAATCGCTTTCTAGAAAATAGAGGGCAATGGAATTTTTAGCTATATTACACGGAGCTGTCGCGCATTCGTCGCTCCTCACATCTTTTTCTTTTTCTTCAGCCTTCAGTTCACAAGCGGGGTCGGCTCGTGATGATCGGTTTCGTCATTTTATTTTATCAAATGCCTAATCAGGATGTAATCGCGATACCTTTAAATCCCCATCCAGCATATCAAACCACCATTGTTTTGGCCGGCTTTTTGGTTGCTTACCATTGCTTTCGATGTTCTGATCAATACTGGTTGTTGAATTCTCGTTAGCGTGAGTTACGTGACCACACCATCGAAAACGCCTCTCTTGCAGTTTTTCCACGATCGATGCAAACTCATATCGATCGCGGATATTCTCATTTCAGACGTAATCGAAACGTGTCACGCCACCAGTGCAATGCAACATCTTCGTCCCCATTACCGCAAGACGCCGTCCATTGTCCTTTATAGTCGGCCAACACTCAGAACTATAGAGAGCGGCAGACGGACGACATTGCAGTAAATTTTAGATTTGGGACGTGCGCTGATACGTCGATCACAAAGAACATCAGTTGGGGAATCCCACTTCATCCAGGTTGCATTAATGCGTGAAACAATTTCATTACGCAGTTCTCCATTGGCTGATAGCGTTGACTCGAGATTTTTAAATCGCTGAGTTCTGGCAATGGCAGTAACCAATGGAGAACTACGTTATGCTCCTCACATAGGGAAACACAAAACCTTTTATACCTGAAGCGTCAAGCTTCCGGTTTCCCGACTTGTTTATATTTGATGTTGGTTAAATTGTTGGCATTTGCTAATAATATTAAACTCAGAGTGTGAAGCGTATGAGGTTGACTATTTCAATACAGGGCTTTCCATCAAATGATTTATTTAAATTACTTTCTAAAAAATAGATGCCAATAGAATTTTTAACTATGTGACACGAAACTGTCAAGCTCATCGCTCCTCGCATGTTCTTCTTTTTCTTCAGCCTTCAGTTCACAAGCGGGGTCGGCTCGTCGTGATCGGTTTCGTCATTTTATTTCATCAAATGCCTGATCAGGATGTAATCGCGAGACCTTCAAATTCCCATCCACGCCGTTCATTGAGAGCGACAGACGGACGACATTGCAGTAAATTTTAGATTTGGGACGTGCGCCGATACGTCGATCACAAAGAACACTAGTTGCGGAATGTCACTTCATCCAGGTGGCGTTAATGCTTGAAACATTTCATTACGCAGTTCTCCATTGGCTGGTAGCATTGACTCGAGATATTTAAATCGCTCAGTTCTTTCAATGGCAGTAATCTGCCCCTCCAGATATTTAAATCGCTGAGTTCTGGCAATGGTGGTATCCTGCCCAGAACTGAGCGATTTAAATATCTCGGGTCAATGCTATAAACCAATGGAGAACTACGTTATGCTCCTCACATAGGGAAACACAAAACCTTTTATACCTGAAGCGTCAAGCTTCCGGTTTCCCGACTTGTTGTAGATAAAGAACGGGCAGTAGTACTCTTTCAGGTATCCGTGAATTAGTTTCATTTGAAAAATCGTATTAAAGGAATAAATATTGAATAATACATTTATAATAATGATAATCGTTGGTTCAACAATGCATATTGGATCAGGGCCTTGAAGTGTGCTAGAGCACTTCATTCAATAATACATTCATACCAACTTAAATCGAAACCGAACTGTTACGCTTATCACTGCCCGCAGTCAACGGGTTGAAACTGCTCTAAACATCTTGCAAATAGTTTTAATATTTAGGTGATGCTTACATCGAAAACGACTCGTTTAATCTATCGAACTAATGTGCAATATGCAAAAAACGCATTCCTTTTTTAGAATAAAACAGCACTGATAATGATTAAACTCTGACAGACCCATTATCATAGATCAAAATTCAAGAGGGATGAATCAGTGTAAATCAAACCTTAAGGTGAATAAGACAATCAGAGGATCAGCAATATTCAATCAAATTTTCGCCTTTCAGTGGAAAACTATTTGATCCCTATGTAAATTATGTAACATTCTCTATGAATTACTAACCTGCTAACTTTCAATAATGATAATGGCTTTAGATCGGAAATGAAGATCTCGGGAGAAGGAACAGCAGGAGTTCAGTTGTTAATAAAAACAGATAGGCCAAACAAAATAGAGACTATTTAATTGATTATAGTTTATTTTTGGATAAAAGGCATATTACAAAACATTAATTGTTTTCTTGCCCAGCCAATAACTTTTCTTTGTTTATCAAACATTACGAATGAATCTTAATGTTGAGGATTAATTCCATGTGGTTAAATATGAGAATCTCGAATTAATTTGCGTGCGTATGCTGCATATCTAAAAATTAAATTTGATGATCTTTTCGCATTGACTGTACGGAATGTTCATCCTATCTTCCAAATTAAAGCCATCGGTAAACAATTGCTACATACAAATTCCGGAAATTTAGTGAGAGGCGAGATTAAATTTCAAGAAGGTAATTTAACCTAGGTATAAAAGCATATGGTAAGATATGAATTTACTTAGTGCAAAAATATAGTATCTATTTAACATAAATAAGTCGGTTGTTAGATTTATTTCCGTTGACATTGAAGGTCGAAAGCAATTTGAAAATATCGTTGAAATCTCTGTCTATGAATAATGATGAAATAAGTTCACATTTAAGGTTTTGTATAAAACAAAATGTGGGGTTACAAATAAAAGGCCTCGATTAGTACTTTCCGAAGGAAGTTGAAAATGCGAGAAGTGCGAGGGTCATAAAGTTATCACTTCTTTCACGGACACAGATTACTGCAGGTTATTGCAGATTACTCATCGAGGAAGCTATCACCGCACCTGGCAGTTAGGGGTAAAATGCACTACCAACAATGTGGACAAGGAGAATTTTAAGGTCCGGTGCAAATAACCGGCGGGAATTATCTGACTTAATGACTGGGTGGGGCTCCCGTAATGGACAGCACGGCATCGAAACCGCTAGTCGTGGGGCGGTTCGACATCTAGGCGCAACGACGACCAGGAGCATTGTTCCGCCTGCTGCAGCTGTTTCGTCACAATCTGTGGCGACCATTTCAGTAGATTCGCGTAGGTAGCAGATGGAGTGGACTGAAGAAATAAACCTCTTCATCATGCCCTCCTTCTACGAAATAACGTGCACCAGAGGTTCGTCGAGCGTTTCCCGCAATTCGCGCACGAGACTGTGCAGCGTGTCGCAAACCAGTACCGCTTTATTATTCGCAGTCACACCATCTCGGCCATCATCAGGGAGCGTATTCGGCTTGAGGTTATCGCGGAAACTGGTGACCAAGGTTCAATGGGGGCAGAGACGGAGGCAACAACATCATGCCGCACTACAGGCAACAATTTTATCATAGTACTCACCGAAGCACTTTTCTCCACCGTCCAGCTGAGATTCGAGACGAACTCCAAAGAGCGTATAAAATTCTCGGAAATGGATCCTTTGCATAGACCAAGTATTTCCAGCCTCCATGTATCTTCAGCAACTCTGAGAATTCTATCTCAAATCAATGGTGAGATTGTATTTCGGCTGTGTTTGACATGTCGCTGCTGCAACTACAATCATACTTGTGTATTGTGGTGCAATTACTGCTGTCAGAATGCACGGTCAGAAATTCGCTTTCCCGTTATTTTTTCAGCTTTTCCAGGTCTCTCAACGAATCCCAACAGAGAGTCCAGACCGTACAATTTTCGGTGACGCAAGTGAAAGAATACTGGGGTGGACTTTGGGGGTTACCCGCCCAGCATGGTAAGCATACTGAGTCGATCACCGGCGAAAGCATCCGCCATGCCACAACGTCTGGCATGAATTCTGCGGATGTTACCGAAGAGGAAGTTCGACAAGTCATAAACAGCTCGAAGAACTGGAGGGGCTCAGGTCTAGATCGGGTGCAGAACTTTTGATACAAAAAGTTTACCACTATACATGGTCGGTTGGCACACAGTATAAATGAGGTCATGAGTCAGCCGGAGGAATTTCCACCTCTCCTCACTGCAGGCATTACCTACCGGCTCATATACCGAGGGGCATCTTCCAAGGGGATTCGTTGAGTCCCCTTTGATTTTGCATGGCATTGAACCCCTTTTCATGGCTACTGAATGATGCTAAAAGGCTGTGCAAACCGACCTACTTGATGTACTTAGATTACATCAAGCTGTGTGCTGGTGCTGACGACCACCTTAGTAGTCTGTTGTGAATAGTAGACATGTTCAGCTGTGATATTCGAATGGAATTTGGATTAGACAAGTGTTGAAGCTATGACCGAGACAGACTTCTACAAGTACCTGGGAATTTTGCAAGGAACCCATGCTCGAGTTGGTGATCTGAAGGATGCTCTGCTTTCCGAATTTCAGCGACGTGTAAAGTTGTTGCTGAAATCGCATCTCTCGGGAAAGAATAAAATAAGTGCATTGAATATATTCACTATCCCTTCACTTGCTTATGCATTCGGAATATTGCCGTGGACGAAGACCGATCTGCAAAACGTCCGGCGGTGGATGTGGACCTAAATTCCGAATGCAACATCCAAACTCTGCTGTCGCGCGGATGAACCTGCCTCGTGGCATCGGAGCTAGGGGAGTGGTTGACGTCGTAGCACAACAACATTGCCAAGTCGACTCGCTGCACGCTTATTTTTACAGGAAAGAGCACGCGAGTCTCTTGCATGCGGCTGTCTGTAAAGCAGACTGTGGACTGACTACTTGAAGGATCGGTCTTTCAATCCTTTGAGTGGGGTGAAGACAGACCAGGAGCGGATCGATGAATGGAAGTCGAAGGCAATGCACGGTAAACACGTGAATTGAATTGTCTTTGGCATCCATTTGTCGATTTGCATTTATGGAACAGATGACTGTATACTGGGGAGCCATTCAAGTCGCCATCCGAGCTTATAAAAAGCTCATAATGAAAGAGCCGATGGAGAACGACCAGTGTAGAATGTGCGGTTCTCATTTCTGGCTGTGCTGTTATGGCACTGGTTTAATACATCACCAGGCATAATGCTGTATGTACGGTTATCCCATCATCACGGGAACATGTCCGCAAGCAGTATTTAATAGCTCTGGTTACAGCATGTATTGGGACTGGTCTGGACTGGTCCTAACTGATCGCCATATTCCACACAATAAGGCTGACTTACTGTTAGTTGAAAAAACGTGTTGCTCCGTATATTGTTGATGTTGCTATCCCCCATAATAGCACAGGCATCAAACAGAAACGTGGAGAAGAATGTGAACTATGAGCCACTGGTTCGGGAAATCAAAGAAATTTGGCGTCTCGAGCGGGTGGTTGTAGTTCCCATAGTTTTGTCAGCTACAGGTATTGTATCTGGATCCCACACGGCTTCCCTTGATGTCCTGGGACTCGTACACAGTCTGGTCCCATGCAGAAGTGCACAATTTTGTATAGGTGCTCGATTTTGCGGGGAGATCTCGACGGATTCTCCAATTCATCTACCATAGGCCACCACCACCAGCGCCCCTTTAGCTTTTAGGTAGGTAGGGTCGTCCGAACCTAAATGCATGGCACTTAGTGCTAGTATTAAGTAAAATCCGGTATCTGCCGAAATTGTGACAACTCGGAATAATAATCGTTGGTGCAACAATCCATTTTAGATTAGGGCCTTGAAGTGTATTAGAGCACTTTATTTAAGATTGCGCTCGCCCAAGATTATTACCCTGATTTGACTCAGGTACTCATTCACAGCTGAGTCGACTGGTATCCAACATCAAATCACGATACAAATCCCACTCCCACCAGTGAGATTCGAACCGCGAATAATATAACGTATAAGATTGTAAATTTTCATGAAAATACTGCAATTATTTCATCATCATCATCAACGACGCAACAATCGGTATCCGGTCTAGGCCTGCCTTAATAAGGAACTCCAGACTTGCCGGGTTTCCGCCGAGGTCCACCAATTCGATATCCCTAAAAACTGTCTGACATCCTAACCTACGCCATCGCTACATCTTAGGCAGGGTCTGCCTCATCTTCTTTTTCTACCATATATATTACCCTTTTAGACTTTCGGGGCTGGATCATCCTCATCCATACAGATTAAGTGATCCTCCCAGTTTTTACGTCTCGGGTGGTTCTTCCCATGTTGTCGATATCGGTGGATTTAAAGAGGATCGTACCTCTTGCATTTACCTCGGCGTATGGGGCTATCCGGACTAGCAAGATACCGCAGAATATCTTCTAGATGGTACTCAGCAACGTGATACCTCTATAATTGCTGCACTGCGTAATATCTCCCTTTTTATGTATGAGACAGATAATGCCTGTAATTATTTATAAAGCTAAAATAGGCCAAAATCTTCTTTTCATGCGAATTTGCTACATCCTAATACAAAATTTTGGTATCACATTAAAGTTAAAAGTCTTACATATTCTACAGGAACATAAATTAAGTATCTGGTTTGCCCCATTCCATTTTAAACTCGATTCGTTTTCAGTGTGTCTTACACATGCATTTTTCTCAGAAATGATTGAACGGATTAACATGAAATTTTAATGGAAAGGTTGAAACGCGTACTCATGCAAGGATCCCGATACATGCAAAACGACGGGATGAAATTTTTGTTCACCAAATGTAGACATGTCGGGGATCAAAGGAAAGGTATCTCAGAACCACATACTCATTTAAGTGAGTCTGACGTGCTAAATGGATACATTGCGAGCTACGTACAAATGGAACAGTTCTGCAGTCAACAATTCTTAAACTGGAAATACACAAAACCCTGATACCTGAAGCGTTTGTATCTGTTATAAAAGAATCGGCTCAATGCTCATACCATCCATATAAAGTGAAAACATCATTGATTTTATGATTCAAATCATTCTGGAGATCTCCTCAATCTAGAGGGCTATTTGCATTGGTTTCAATGTAAAACATCACCACAAGTGGAAAATATGACTCACTTTTTCGCTTTTAAACAATTACGATTTTAGTTAAGTTGGTTAGAGAAAATACAAAAAAAAACAAAGGGGCTGTCGCCACCATGAGTTGGCTTCTTTTAAATGTTTAATGTTCCTGCCATAAACCAAATGATCCGTTACGTATTTTAGGAGATTAGTAGCAATACATGGCAAAAATGAGAACTAGGTTTTTTTCCTTATCCTGTAAATATTTTTATTTTTTCCCCCCGCATACGATCGTTTCGGAGACCACGTGCCTCCTTCAGTGCTAGTACCTAATTAGGTACCTATCCTGCTGAACGGCAACGAAAAAACGGGAAAAAATAAAAATATTTACAGGATAAGGAAAAAAACCTAGTTCTCATTTTTCAACTTATATACCAACTGTAAAAATAAAAAAAAAAAACACATGGACATTAATTTCAACTTTCAATACATGGCACTTGCTGATTTCTCCGTTGTTCCAGTCAGAATGTGCCACTCAGTTAACTGCTAATCGAGCCCTCAAAGCGACCCTCCTACCTCACTGGGGTGGTTGCAGAAATAATATATATAACAAAGTTAAGGTCGGCCCGGCAGTAATGTAAAAATGATTTGGCTATTTTTTTAAAAAAAGTCCTAGTAATGTTAATATGCTTAAGAGCGTTGCGAAAGCTTCGCATAGTATTTTGAAGTACTGCTTCGTATATAACTTCCACCTTAACGACAAAACTTAGGGCTTGCGAAATCATGTTCAATCTCAGTCTCATTCAACTCAGTGTCAGTGTGTAACTCTAGGTTGTAGGCAGCAAATTGTGGCATTACTTTCAAGAGAAAACGGTAAAGATAACCGAGTTTTGAGTATAGCGGTGAAATTGATTTGTATTATAATTAGTTTCATTTATTGTTCCGTCTGAATAGTGTTTTACAAAACAAATTTTACATTTGGCATCAATTATTTAATAAGAGAGTGTAGGATCAAAATTTAAAACCTTAGAGCGTGACCCATTCTCTGAAGGAAATGATTAAAATAAAAAAAAACTTAATCCTTAAAATAACTCTCATTCCGATGTACTATATGGTCAGATAAAGTTAATAATAATCTACTACTATATTTCTGGAATTAATAATATTCTGCGGATACATAAACGACAAGAAAGTTTGGTGGAACTCCCACTATTATTTAATACTGCTATTTTCGTGTAAATTTGTTTCATGCTAAGCCATAGACGGCACGAGGGCTGAGAGGGTAGAGCGCTAGCCTCTCGATCTCGTTGCCCTGGGTTCGAATCCCAGTCGTCATGGATACTTTTGTTTGTCTTCTTCAGTGGGCTTACCACTTGCACAGCACTCACTGTGATGCAAATGCAAATGAAAAAGGACAACAACAACACAAAGAGGTTGTGGGGATGCCCTATACTCCAGAAAGGAGTCAACAGGACACAAACATAAACTATAAGATTTCAGCATCAAAGTATGTGGGGGGAGTATTCTTATTAGTTATAAATTACTGCATGATCATTTGGGAATTATGTTCAAGTAAAGGTCATGTCAAAATTATCAATTCCATAAAAACATGACAACAATGTTCACACCTTCCCTCTATAATCACCATGGTCTTAGAAATTATTGCATCAAACCGGAAAACCACACCGCTAATTGTGCTCCGTTTCGCAAAGTGACTGGTTTTATCTATCCATAATCGCTCAAAGTTTCAGGAGGGAAATCTTGTTGCGAACCCTATTTTTCTAGTTCATTGACTGTACACAAATCGTTAAAATCACAGATGATCTAATTTATTTCACTTCTAACAAAAATTAGAGACTTCATCGCACCCTTCAATTGGCTACTTCCGTAGCGGAAGATGAATTTCGATAGGCGAAAATATATGTGTTGCTTTTCTTTTTTAGGTGAATAGTTTTTGGGATTTATTAGAACCAACTGTAATTGACTTTGACTGCTTGAAGAAAAATTCAGAAAGCTCGTATCTTCTATTAGACTTCCGTATAATCACATTTCGTGCTTAATATTTTAATTTGAATTACGCTTTTTCCATGTGAGTTGCTCCAGTTGAATAATAATTATATTTTTGTTCATTTCAGGAAGCATGGCGCTCATTCTACTACATGACATGTACGACTGGTATAGAGACTTAATGGACAATCGCAGCGGTAAGATATTAGCGTGCATATCCATCTGGCCTTTGTTTATTTTATTCTTGTGATTAAATAATATTTTGATTTATTAATCAAATATTATCGTTGATGCAGTTCCATGACCTCATTAAAGACATTCATCAACTTTTGTTAAAGTGAATGGAACAAGAGGAGACTGAGATTTGAATTAAAAATATTCGGAAAATTAGAGAAACATAAATGCAAAACCCAAATGACTTCGGTAATTATTTGCAATCAATCAATCTCAGTAAAATCTACATAGCGAATTTTATGATTTCGTTTATTTACCACCTTAAAATGTTTCCTTAAAAGGTGCGAAAATGCGGCAACCATAAAGGCTGTCTTATTAAGAATTGCCATTTCCTAAGTCTTAATAATTACTCGCTAAGCAAATAGCTTAAATATTCATCTCCATTAGCTTGAAATAGCAAATCAATAATTGAATAAATCTTGGTTATTTTTAGCGGTTGAAAACTAGGAAGATTCCAAAGAATGTAAACGAATGGGATTTGCTTCCGCTAGAAACTTTTAATGTTTTTTTATATAATTTGAGATGAATATTACATTCGTTGAAATGTCAAAAAAATTTGTGGGCACGAGAAAAACCATTTGATTCTGAAAAAGTTTATACATTTTGTTTTTTCAAGTTCTTTTACAATCACCTTCATAGTTTTAAGGAAATATGTTTTCCAATTTATTTAGTGTGTCGTTTGTAATGCATCTACATTTTCTCTTTTTTTGTTATTTGACAATTTAATATCTGCAAGAATTTGAATTTAAAATTTCTAGTATTAAAATCTGATCTGGTCAATTTATTTCAGATCCTCGGGTCCGCGATTGGCCAATGATGTCTTCACCGTTCCCAACACTAGCATTATGTGTCTTTTACGCTTACTTTAGTAAATCTTTAGCACCAAAGTTTATGGAAAAGAGAAAACCAATGGATCTTAGAAAAATTTTAGTTTTTTATAATCTATTTCAAACTATTTTTAGTGCATGGATATTTTATGGGGTAAGATAACTTAAATAGATTGATAAACGTTTATGAATATTTGCTTTATTTTCCCTGCATGTATCATAAACTATTTAATAGTAGTGATGAGACCTTTAAATTATAACGACTTCTAATTGAAATTCGAGGTTGAAATAGTAACGACAACGAGATAACTATGATGGCCTTTGCCATTTTATTAGGCAATTTGTCAATGCTCGTGCTGTTAAATGCTTTGATTTTATGCTGACTACGTTTATTCAACTTATTTTTACAATATCGTTTCAGTATTTACAAAGTGGATGGTGGGGTCATTATAGCTTTAAATGTCAACCTGTGGATTATTCGAGAAGTCCTCTTGCAATGCGGGTAAGCAATTGTTTATATTTTCAGATAATTAGTTGAGTTTAGGATTTCCATTTCATAAAATCGAAGGTAATTGTTTTCTGTACCATTTTCCTATTATCGTGATATTGCTTCGTAAACATAAGGGCAATGCAAAATGGATTACTGGGATGAGAGAATGTAAGAAAGTCGTTATAAATCGTTTTGTCCTATGTAATGAGACACTTAATGTGAGCTATTATATCAGTAACAACATGTTGACTTGGTTTGAGAGTGATGAAAATAGTTGGCGCAATCACACAACTTGGAGCTCAGATAACCTATGAGTTTATTGTTTAGTTGGCATCGAAAATTGCTCTTCACAACCACCTCAAAAATGTTATCATTAGTACGGTCAGGTGCGGGTGCAGGTGCAGACATATGGGACCCTGTCGGAGAGTTTGATTTGGTGATGATTGGAAACTAGCAGCGGTGCGGACGAATTCCAAGGAATGTGGGCACGCGCAGAAACTTATCGCGAACTGCGTCCACCAGAAAAGCGATTTTGCAGACACTGGAAAAGGAAGCCTGAGAGAACAGGTCTGTAAATTCGAGAAGTATAGGGAGCAACTGTATCAATTGCGGAAATTTTACCAACATTTAGCAGGATGAAGTTATATAACATATACCTCCATGCTCATCCTACCGAGATAAAGGGAGAAATCTGCTTTTCGGTCGTATGGACATATTGGAACGCTGGGCTGAGTATTTGATTGAACTGTTCAACAACTAGAATATCGGTGAGTTGAAAGTCCCATCAACTAGAGATGAAAGGCAAATGCTACCACCACCAAGTATAGAAGAAACAGTCCGTGCAATTCATCGGTTTAAGATTGATATCTCGTCGGGCACGGATGGAATTACAACCATATGTGATCCATCCCTATAGTAATTGGGTAAATATGGAGCAACCAACTATAGCAAGCGTTTCAGCAACTGATACTCATGGTTTGGTAAAGCGAATCAATGCCTAATAACAGCAACGAGGTATTATCTGTCCCAAACATAAAAGGAGGATATCACATAGTGCAGCTGTTGCTGAATTCTTCACTATTTGAGAATCACTTTCGAGACCTTTCACCATCAACAACGGTCGTGATTAATGAATCATCAGCACCAAAAATCAAAGCAACAACACTAAATAGCACTGGTCAACTGGAGACGATAAAAATAGGAGAATACAACTTTGAAACCGTTGATAATTTCTCCTAGCTAGAGTCGAAAATTACAAACGATAATAGCTATAATGACGAAATTCGCGCACGGTTGTTCGCAGCCAACAAAGTCTATTTCAACGTACAGATATTGCTCGGGTCAAAGCTGTTACTGTACAAAACAACACTGATTTCGACAGTTCCCAGAATCCCCCAAAGAATTTTGGGACGCCTACAGATGTTATGTTCTCCTTTATATAATTCGCAGAACACAAAATGACTACGAATTATATTGAGCGCAAATCAGCCTTATTGACCAGAGCTTGGCCAGAGCTGAAAATATCTTTTTGGAGGAATTGTGGGGTCCTAAGTCCGCATCAAGTTAAGCCGGACCGGACCAAATGGAGAGCAACTTACTCCCTCGCTTCGGTCACACTGCTCCCACTGGTGAGGCGGCGTCTGACGATTTGCCTCTGCCCTGCTAAGAAACCGTAAAGCCGTCATCGCCTAACATTTTTTATGAACGATATCACGACCGTTTAACTATAAATAACATCTGGCTCAATAGGTTGCGATGTGCGGGTCACCTAATCCGTATGTATGAAGATGATCCAGTCCGGAAGTCTATAAGGGTAATATTTATGGTAGAAAAAGAAAACGTAGCAGACCGTGTCTGAAATGGAACGATGGTGTAATCTATTAGGAATGTCGAATTGTTGGACCTCTGAGCAAAACCGGGATGTCTGGAGTTTTCCCTCTAAGCGAGGTCTAGATCGAATATCGGTTGTTGTGCCCTTCATCATTTATCAAGTAATGTAAAATATTAAGTTTATGCTTTGCTAGAAAAGCCTCTGTGACCTTCGATCTTATGTTATTTTGACGTCTGTCGTAGACATTTTTGGAAATTCTATCATTCCCACGACTACCTAAGCCCCCCAAAGACTCGTTTTTATGCAATCATTTGATCGATGCTAACATCCAGAGCAATAAATATCAGAGCTCTTTCAGCTGAAGCAAATTTTGACCAAAGTAACATGTAATTACTGATTAAACGGGGATTTGATGAAGTCTAACACGTTAACAAATTCTTCACTAGGGGCAACCACATGGCAATACAGGAGAATTTTACATTTTTCAAGTTGTTAACACTCGTGAGAAGGTGAATCTTCTCTAGGCTGTGCTCCCAGTATGTAAAAGAACTTATCTGGCTGTCGACAGGGTAGAATCCGTCATTCGAACTTTTAAATAAAAGGAAAAGGCGACCTAAATTTCCAACGAACAGGTCAAACATTTAATGCCACATCCTATTTTTAAAAATATTGGTCGAGCGTGTAACGTGTTCTATTTACTTCTTGCTCCGAAGACACTTCTTTATACGTCTAGTTGTTTCTCGTCGTATTCATCGCTGACATTTTCTAAATGTGCGGGGAAACGTGACAGTAGATACTGAGGTAATAGGTAGGTAGATTGGTGAATACTCCATTTATTCATAATCCAGTCATAGGAATTATAAGAGGAGTGAAAGCAGCTATTAATGGCAGATAACAAAAAGTTTGGAAAATGTATAAGTAGAGAAAGCAATGCCTTTATCAGTAGTTTGTTGTTGCCCCTAAAATCGAGTGTTCATTGTTAGGGATTAATGGTCACTATTCATTCTTTCTGATTTCTTCAAATTTGCATACTTCCTAATTAAAATTCTAGTTGGGGAAAAGGGGGTAAAGGCTTAGAATCTACAAATAATACTGCCAGTCATTGTCCAAGATTGGAGGATATTTGTTTGAAACTTTTTAATAAAATTCCACAGATACTGTATTTCGGGGAACAACTGTCCCCTTCTTCAGTGTTTTTGGCTTGAAATATGCTTAAGGAAAGGACGGCGATCATTATGAAAGGTTGAAAAATAGATCATTCTCTTTGATTCTAATTTAATATATTTCCTATAATTCAATTCAGTTCAATTACGCCGAATGAAATGTATCAGTTTTCTGGCTTCTTAGCTGGTTAATTCCCTATTCATAAGGTCAACAAATTAATAAAACTGATTATATAATAGCAATTTTTACGGGTGAAATAATTTTTAATTTACTTAAACAAAATAACAGTCATCAGATAAAATACTCAATGTTAGAACAGAGTTAAAGTGAAATTATGCTGATGCTAATATTACGAAAAATAATACCCAGCCGAATTGGAGACAACAGAAAGCTATGAAGATAGATAAAATTGTAGAATTTACTTACAAATTCTGCGGTCTTGCCCATTGCAATGCTGGTATGATTGCAGTTAGCTCAGTCTGTAAACACAATTATTTTTGATTGTCTTTTATTCACTAGTGTAATTAATCGGTATTTTATTCTTCAGAACATGAAATATTCAAATTAATGTATATTTCTGTCATTTGAAATTCCAATAAAAACGAATGACTGCATTAGATTCACTACCGAATTTTTCCATTCTGCGGGGCAAAGTAAATTAGTATTTTGAATTTAGGAAATTTCCGTCACCTATTCAATTTACGAAGTAGTGATTTGCGAACACAATATTTGCCCTAATTACAGTGATTCAGAGATTCTCGGATCTTCGCAGCACTAAACCCGTATAGCTACTGGGAGTTCAACATGATCAATCCGTACGATGCTAAATATTTAGTTCTTTAATGTTCATGTTTTTCACAGAATATTGTCATGTAGGGTATCAAATGAAAGGACTCATTTAGCATTTCTCAGTGAAGGCTCGAAATGTGTGCCACAAAAGTGTAACAGGTCTCGTTCTCAGAATCTATCCAACTAACAAATTCAAAAAAAATCGCAATTGTGCTTCTATTCGTCATCTAGACCTCAAAATGCATCCCATTCCCATATCTGCTTAAATAAAGTTAATAATGACACATTATTATATTTTAGAAAATTATCTTAAGTCAATGTGTGTTCACGGTGAAAGAATTGAAAAGCATTAGTCATTGCATTGCTATTAGTCGTTTTTATTTTGGAAATATCGATATTTAGGACACTGAAGAAGGGAACAAGTTGTTTCCGAAATACCGATATTTGCTACTACTAGCTATGGAGACAATATTACATTTCAATTCTTTTCCTTAAATTCGTCTTAGAAGTACAAAATTTGGCACCAATATTAGTAATAATATACTCATCTCCGGAAAGACAGGAAGGGTGGAATTTCAACCATTAATAAAACTATAGAAGATCGAAATTTTGTACTCTAAGCCGTGTATAACGTCATCGTTATATAAAGTGGAAAAACATGAACGGCGAACTTGGAGTTTGGTAATACATATATCAAGGAATATTTTGAACTTTTAGCTATGTACAAATGGAAAATCGTGCATAAGAAATATCTCATGCAAGATGAATACAACATTTTTATACCCAAAGCGTCCAGCTTCCGTTATTTCGATTTGTTTCATGTTTATTAAAATTCATCATCATCAACAACCGGTATCCGGCCTAGGCCTGCCTTAATAAGGAACTCCAGACATCCCGGTTTTGCGTCGAAGTCCACCAATTCGATATTCCTAAAAGCTTCTTTTTCTACCATAGATATTGCCCTTTTGGTGCTGACGTTGCCGCCATATACTTTGTCTTGCCTTCATTGATGTGCAGCCCAAGATCTCGCGCTAATCACCGCCTGCTCGATCTGGATGAAGGTAGTTTGTACGTCTCGGGTGGTTCTTCCCATGATGTTGATATCGTCAGCATAAGCCAGTAGTTGGGTGGACTTGAAGAGGATCGTACCTCTTGCATTTACATCAGCATCACGGATCACTTTCTCGAGGGCCAGGTTAAAGAGGACGCATGATAGGGCATCCCCTTGTCGTAGACCGTTATTGATGTCGAATGGTCTTAAGAGTGATCCTGCTGCTTTTATCTGGCTTCGCACATTGGTCAGGGTGAGCTTAGTCAGTCTTATCAATTTCGTCGGGATACCGAATTCTCTCATGGCCATGTACCCTGGCTATGCTGTCATAGGCGGCTTTAAAGTCGATGAATAGATGGTGCAACTGTTCTTCATATTCCAAAAGTTTTTCCATCGCTTGCCACAGAGAGAAAATCTTTGGTATGGGCCGATGATGTTCTGGGCGTATCGGGCTATTCGCCCTACAAGATAGCGGAGAATATCTTATAGATAGTACTCAGCAACGTGATACCTTTATAATTGCTGCACTGTATGATGTCCCCCTTTTTATGTATGAGACAGAGAATGCCCTGTCCCATACCTTGAGCACAAGTTGGTGTAACTGGTCGCCTCCATATTGAACCAATTCGGCTGTAATTTCATCGGCTTTTGGTGACATATGATTTTTTAGCCGATGAATTGGACGGACCGTTTCTCCTATACTTGGTGGAGGGAGTATTTGCCCGTCGTCTTCAGTTGGCGGGACCTCCAACTCGCCGATGTTCTGGTTGTTCAGTAGCTCATCAAAGTACTCAACGCATCGCTCCAATATGCCCATTCTGTTGGAAATCAGATTTCTCTCTCTGTCTCGGCAGGATGAGCATCGCGGTGTATAAGGCTTCATCCTGCTGATTTGTTGGTAAAACTTGCGCGCCTGGTGCGGTTGATCCCTGTACTTTTCGAGTTCACAGACTAGTTTGTTCTCCCAGGCTACCTTTTTAAGTCTCTGCGCGTGTCCGCGTTCGTTGAGAATGCAACATTACTCGGTATGCAGTATTCGTCCGTTCCGTTGCTAGCTTACATTCATCGTTAAACCAGCCGTTCCGACTCCTTTTGCGGCTGGGGCCAAGTATGTTTGTGGCCGTATCAATGATAATGTTCTTCAGGTAATTGTGAAGATAATTTATTGATGGTTCATCTCCAGGACCTCTTATTGCGGTTATTGCGGCATCCATTTCCCTCTTATAGGTGTCGTGGAGGTCTGTATTGTGGATGGCTTCAGTGTTAGCTCTCACCTAATTGTCAGAGGGGATTCTGGGTGGTATTGTAATTCGAGCCCGGAGCACCATGCCAACAAGATAGTGATCCGAGTCTATATTGGCCCCCTATATGTTCTGACATTCATCAAGGCTGAGAGGTGGCGGCGTTCGATCAACACGTGGTCAATTTGGTTGAAAGTGGTCCCGTCTGTAGAGGCCCATGTATGTTTGTGGACCGTTTTCCGCGCAAACCAGGTACTTCCAATAACTATTTCGTGTGACACTGCTAATTGAAAAATCCGCAGTCCGTTAACATTTGTATTTTGGTGTAAGCTATGGGAGCCAACGTATCACCTGAATACGCGTTCCTTCCCTACTTGGCTGTTAAAATCCCCAAGTATGATTTTGATATCGCTCGATATCGTTCGTTTATGTTTTCAAAGCCGATAAGAGCAGGTTTAACTTTTTGGCTGACTAAGAAACCTACTTCGAGCACATGCTTTACTGGATGGCGACTATAATATATGGTGTGGCGACTCTTCTCCAGGAGACCGGTCCCGGTCCAACGCATCTCCTGTAACGCTGTTCATCATCAGCCCTATATAGGGACAGGGTATCGGCTAGCTGCTTAACAGCTTCATCTCGTTATTCCTTTGTCGTTGCCGGGGTCGTCGTTCGGTAATCCGTCCAGTCCAAGACGGCTGTTGTGGCTTTGTAACAAGTTGTTTTCCGTGTAGAGTTGTCAGTCCTACCCAATCCCCAGCCAGGAGGACCAGTAGATGCAATTTGTCCCGTTTTTAGGCGCGGGAGACTCGCCTTCATCCTTCGCCGTATGCAGCTTTTCGCTAAGAAAAAGCTCCCAGCGGTCACCATGTGCAGGTGGAGATAGGGTTTGGCAGTAGAGCTGTTGGTGTTGGTTCAGCAGACGTTTCCCAGGTTTTATGCTCCATCGTGGGTACCAATCCACGTTTCGCCCTGGGACCTATACTACTATACCCTTTGACCACTTATCAAAATTAGAAATACTATACACAGAAGGTGAAACCGTCTAGGCAATTCTGTTTGAAGATGCGTTCTATGTAGCTGCACATAGAAGTATTTCCATTCGTATGATGTTTATCCACCGGTAGCCTGTTAATCGGCTTTTTTATCACTAACGCTTACGCACCGATAGCGTATTAATCGGTTGCCATGGCGATAGCCAATTTATTATTATATATAGTATTGAAGTCCATTGGTTGATTGCGTTAGCTATGTCGGCAAATGGCACTCGGATTTGAGAGTTTTACTTAGACTATTTATCAGATTGTCCTAACGCTTACTTAGGAAGTGATAGTGGTAATGAAAGTGATGGTAGCGATGTAATAATTCGAAAGTGAACTTCTGTATCGCCACTAAATTATACATAGATATCGAAGAACATTCAAAAGACACGATCATTCAATATCGGTATCCTAAAGCTAAAATCAAACTCTCTGGCGAGTGGGGAAAAGTTAGAAAGAGCATTTGTGCTGGGTACATCGAGGGGTTATGTATCTAGGTGTTCATGACGAAGGTTTAATTACTTCTGAAGTCATGGAAGAACGTATTTGAAGTGTAATAGAGCAAGTGACGAATCGCACCAAATCGAGCTTCTTTGCATTGATTCATTTATTGGGGATCATCGTCTTGCACAAAGAAGGGGAATAAGTTCTTACCGAAAAACAAGGACTAACGATTTCGTCCAGGGCAAAGGCAACTCCTTCAGACGCTCCCTCATCTCTGCCCTAAGAGCAGCGTGATCGAAAGTGGCAACAGGTGGAAAACCCTCCTTTATATAATCGCACAAACACGCCGCGGGGGACTCTAAGTCTACATCTGCATGATGTTGGACCGGACCAAATGGAGAGCAATTTATTCTCACGTTTTTTGGTCCACTGACCCATCGTTTCGGGCATAGCACCGAAGCATTAAAAAAACAAGGAATAACGGATTCGTCCAGGGCTCCTTTATATAATCGTAAAAACACGCCAAGAGTGCGAATTATATCCAAGTTTAACCGCCAATAGTTTGAGCTTAAGCTAGATTATTGTTTGATCTGGTCCAACATCATGTGGATGTAGACTTGGGATCCCCCATATCCAAACAATTATAATCGAAATATCGATTCGTGCTAAAATATAACACTAGCGAAAGAAAAGTCGTTTCCCTTTTTGATGTTTATTTTAAGTTAGTAAAGAGAAATCGGATAAAAGCCAAGGCATTTTGCGTGTTGTCCGTGATGACGAAAGCTAGTCCAAGTTTCTAAGTCAGCTGTCTTCGTAATTAGGATCTATTTTTTACATAAAATATGCATATCATCTAATATATGACATGTATATGTGCATCGATCGGTATATAATAAATTCTACAAATGCCTGTTTTAAATTTGTAAATCCTGACTAGACGACAACATAATATTCATAATTTTAAGATGTTAATTAGGTCATAATTTCTAAGAAAGTAAAAGAAATTGTGATTGTTTGGATTGCTTACTTCTATATTTAATTTATTTAGAAAATGTTCGTTATCACAATGCTATATCATTTCTTATCATTGTAGATGGCTCGCACCTGTTGGTGGTACTACATATCTAAATTCACAGAATTTTTTGATACGCTATTTTTCATTTTGCGAAAAAAGAATGAACATGTATCAACATTGCATGTCATTCACCACGGCTGCATGCCATTTTCAGTTTGGATGGGCATGAAATTTGCACCAGGTAATGTTACATTTCCTTATAATAGTATGTTCAATATTTTTCCTAATAGTCTTGAATTGGCTGCAGAAATGATCAAATTAATTTGTCTTGGAAACTGTATATTATAATTTATGAAAAGACGACTCAGATCAGTAGCATTAGAATTTCTGCTTCGGAGTTTAATCACACATAGTCTTCAAGCGATTCATATGTGAATTATAATTACGAAATTTATTTGATGCGAAACTTTCAAATTAAAAATTTACAGAAAAATCGTTTTGTATCACAGCGGCTTTATGATGTATCTATCTTTTTAGGGGGGCATAGTACGTTTTTCGCGCTACTAAACTCATTCGTTCATATTGTTATGTATTTCTACTACATGGTATCGGCGATGGGTCCAAAGTATCAGAAGTTTATCTGGTGGAAAAAATATTTGACAACGTTCCAAATGGTAAGTTTGTAAAATTATTCCTTGATACATTTTCAAATTGTTATTTAATTGTAGCAAGAATATTTAATTTAATGCGTTTCTTTTTCCTCTTTTTCTTTTCACCGTTGTGAAATTTTTCAGCTTCAATTTGTGGCAATTTTCACTCACCAATTTCAATTGCTCTTCAGGGAATGCGACTATCCAAAAGGATTTATGGTTTGGATTGGTCTTCATGGAATCATGTTCTTATTCCTATTCTCAGATTTCTATAAAGCGAAATATATAAATGCATCGAAACGATTGCATGCAAAACAAAACGGAACGGCCAAGAGGGCGGCCGTGGGGAATGGAACAGCAAATGGCTCCACAAAATATATGAATGGCAATAGTAATGGTGGAGCGTGTATGGTGAGTAGTGTAAACTGAACTTCCTTTATTTTTACAGAAATATTGCGTATTGCGTAATTCAACTTTAGTTTTAGTTACGTTGCCTTTGTTCCCATATTCCTAATGAGCACTGATATTATCGAAACTATAAACAAATAATTTTTCTCAATAAGCATTCGAAAACTTGAGATACATTGACATTACAATATCATTGAAACCGGATTCCGCGAATGATTCTCTCCAAAAATTACCATTGAACACGAAAAGCAAGAGCAAAACAGCTCGATACGATGTATTGGAAATTTTCTAGGTTTTATAACTTGTTATGGTGTGCATTAAGTCCACTGCAGATATGATCAAAACAACCGAAGTGAAAAGACGCAATCTTCTAAATACTCCCAAGATAAACATTCCAGTAATTCTAGGTTTTTCCTGGGCCATTGACAAGTTTTATCGTAATAAAGACATTCAAAGTTTTGAATTCATTGCAAACGTAATTATTCCACCGCCAATTATGTCATCTCAAAATATGAATATGTAAAGTATACTTAAAACCAATTACACTTATGCCAATTTAGTAGGACCATTTATGAAAGGGTTATCCGCTTATTTTTTGCTGGTGTAAACATGGCCAATCCCCTTAGGCTTTATTTTGTACAAATTAACGTCATTCAAGAGATAAAAATGCACATCCGGCTAGAGTAAGTGGCAATACTTACAAGTTTCAAAGGTATATTTACTATTAACGCGAAGACCACAAGTGTAAATATTAGAAAATAGCTATTTTAGAAGAAAAACTTAGGTGATTCTACAAGATCAATTCAAATGTTGACAACTGAAGGTGCGGATTTCTTAGCTGCTATATTCAGCACTAATGAACGATAATTAAATTTCAAGAAGGCTTGTATAATTATACTGATGATATAATATTTTAGCATTATCAAAGTATTTTCGAAAATTTAGACTCACTCCAAATTCTCACAATAATGATTGGCAGTTTCCGGTTTTGGCTTATGTAATCCAATTATTTGAGGAATTAAAAAAATTATCCCAAAAAGCTCATATTATTGAGCAGAAACCTACGCTGCAGGTTACGTGAACATTTATCTTCTATCAAAATAATCTTCAGATTTTACCAATGTCCACAAAATGCAGATTTATTTCAAGCTCTATCTTAAATCTATGCAAATTGCAAACCATTAGAGAAGGTCACCTTCAAGGCGTTCTTCAAAAAAATATTGCAGGATGGAAGGATGACATTATAGACTTGTGTGACTTGTGTGGCATTTACTCTACTGTTGTTGCCCTATCAAAACATAAAAATATAGGAAATGTTATTTATGAAGAAAATCAGGAAGTACATGGTGTTTTTCTTGACGAAGTCACACCGACAGCACGAGATGCACTTAATAATTTCATGGTTCATTGATATTGACTTCTCTTTGAACTGAAGAAATAATATTATTGCTATGGAAAACATATAATCAATTTCAGGAGCATGAAACTGGTTGGACTGGCGAAAAATGTCAGATTACAAGTTCATCGTTTTGTATGGAGGTTAAAGATGGTTCCAAATTGTACGCAATTTAAAGAACAAGTTTTTTGAAGTAACATTCTAGTATTTTTTTATCGTTCTCTTCAGAAAATTTTCTGATTCGTTATTGATCAGAATTCGAGACTTGACCACTTAAATTGTCATGATTTTTTTTCGCTATTCGCATTATATCTAATAATATAAGTAATCTGAGTGAAATTATGCGGTGTTTCCAACAGTTAATTATCTGAAATGATAAAAACTTGTTGTTTCTTTTTCGTTGGTGTGAATATTTATTCTTGCAAACACCGAAATTTCGGGAACCACTTGTTCCCTTCATCAGTGCCCATCTGTAGGCATTAAGGTTGTATTTATACTAGTCTAAATCTATATTATATACTCACATGTTTGAGCAGAATTGGGTTGGATTGGCTGTGAAAAAGTGTGCGTTTTATCATAAATTGAAAGCGAGAGTATCTAGTAGACGAAATTGTGGAAGCTATAGAGGTTGACAAAATTGTTCGTTGAATAGTGCGTGCGAACTTCCAACACTTCTTCATTTCACTTGAGAAACGAAAGAAAAAAAATATTGTTGATTATCTCATGATTATGCAATAGGAATTTAGGTATATCTGAAGCTATTTTTAGATTACATATATTTATTCACGGAAAAAACCGAATGTGGGGTAAAATTGGCAGTATTGGAAGAAGTTTTGATATTTTAACTCTTGTGGTACCCGATCCACAATCTATAGTAAACTTGGAAGTAGTGTTATCAGTAATTTTACATAATTATCATATATAAACTCAAGCCAGTAGATAACAATTAATAGTGTCAATGAAGTGGAACTTGACCCTAAGAGAAGGATTTCATCTGTCGATATTTATTCACTTTAATTCCTAGGTATCTTCATTTCTTGTTAACTGATTTTCCTTTTCCTTTTTTTCTTCTTTTTGTTTTATTAATTTTATTAAGATTTATTTATTTTTTTTTGGTATTAATATTGACCTTTTTTATCCTTATTACTATTAGATTTTCTTTGTTTTCAATCCTACATAGACATGGATTCAGGTAATTAGTTTGAAGATTTTTCTCACCTCCCCTTCCTTACTTTCTGTGGACCTTACACTACAAATCGGGGAAACTCCGTTCAGAATGGGCGATAAATGTCGAGCCAGGAAGGGACCCGCAAAGATCACATCTTATATACAAAAGACATCGAATGAGGATGTGATCCGTTGTCGATCTTTCCTCTTGAATCGCGACACACGACTCACTCAGAGTTACTGGGAGTACTGAATCCAGTTCTTACAATGCCTGCCGATTCGTGCTCCCATACATTTGTTTGAATAAAGAAAAGAAAAGATATGAAGTTACCCTGAAGTGTAGAGAGAACTGAGAAGTCCCAGAAGAATGCGTGGCGGGATATACGGAAGTCTTCTACACCGATGGCTCAAAAACAAGAAAATTCTTGGGACGAAACTTCCCATAATGACAGGTGGCGGAGCCTAAATTCTGCTAGGCAGATGAAACTTTTTCGGCAAGAACTGAACATGCATACCGCAAAGTTTATCTTGTCGAGAAGCAGGAGGACTTGCAGGAGCATTGCAGGCATATATGTTCAAAATAGAAATTATTCAAGATGACGCTTCTTCCTCCTGTAATGAGAAAGCGGAATCCACGGAGTATTTCCTATGCGCCTATGGACGCATCAGATCTTCGGTGCCGATGTTCTCCAATTGCGACGGGTAGTATCACATTACCTAACGCTATCGGAAATGTTGCGATACGTTAACGAATCCGGGATATTTCGTTAGATGCAGGTATCGAGTATAAAGGGCCACCACGACCTTAGTGCTATAGCTTCTCACTCGCCCCACACACACCTTCTGCAGGTGATAGTTTAGTCGTCAGGGACCAGTGAGTATTCCCACTATGATCTGGAGGCTCTTCCTGGTGAGATTTAAACGATCCTTTAGGTGCTTGTGTTCGCATCCCCCCATGAGCAACCGGACTGCTCTATTCCTCGTTTCAGTGTCGCAGCCATAAACCCGTTCCCAATTCGACAAGGATTTTAGTCTATGTAAAGGTATACCTGGTCCTTCCCTGGCCAGTTCGTCCGCTGCCTCATTACCGTCTAATCCAATATGGTCTGGAAGACAAAGGTGCGCAGCCTCTCAAGGCATTCTCATACCAGTTTGGAGTTCCCCTGGTTGGACCTAAGTGCCTTGATCTCCACTTGGTTGTCGGTTAGAATGGCAATGTTCTGCCTCTTTGGAGATTGAAGAGCACATCTGTCTATGGTGTATATTTCCGCTTGGAATATACTACTGTACTTATCCGTTGATTTAAAGTACGTTTTCCTTAGGTCAATGTCCGCGGCGCTCGTTCCCTCTACTGTGAGGGATCCGTCAATGTACCAGGAAGTTTACTCTGTTACTCCAAAGTATTTTAAACTTGGTACCGCTCACTGTCTTGTTATGCTTTGGTGTCAGTAATTTAGGATACCGCCTAGAAAGAATATCAACTTTCCTTTAGGTAGCTTCCCGTTTCACTGGTATTCCCACCCATTCTGAAGATCGCTCTCCTTGCCTGCATCTGTGTGTGAAAATGCCGGGGAATCAATTCCAAAGGAATCTCCAGGGATGCCGTTGGACACGCTGACGCTCATACAAGCCAGTCTTTGACATTTGCTATAATTCTTGTGCTGAGTTCAGTTCTTTCTTTTCAGATTACTGTCCCATAGGCAATTATTGGCCTTACTATTGCAGTATATGTCCAAAGTAGCATCTTCGGGGTGCATTTCCATTTATGTCCTGCTATGAAAATCATCAGAGCCCTTGTAGCTTTCGAACATGTGGCCTCCAGGGTAAATTTTAGTCTAATGTAATTCCTAAATAGTTGACCTCTCGTTTCCCGATTCCTCCATGCCATGTAACCTAATGTTTCTTACACTATTTGTAAGCTTCCTTTAGGAGTCATCAACTACTCTCTTTCTTTTATTACTATGGTATTCCATTATATACCCGTCACCTGTTACAGGGCAGTTTCGGTTGACCGTCCTTCTCGGTAAGAGTGTTGACATTGATATAGAGGATTAAGCATTAGAACGTTAATTCTAATATAGTTTTTTATGACATTCTCCGCTGTTTTGATTACGGACGATGGTCGCCTCCATGCCCTTAGTATATATCTCAAAGCTATGTTGCCCCTTGGCATCCTTAGGGGAGATTGTAAGGTGATTTCTAAGCCTCTCTGGAGTAGTGCTGAGAAAGTGACATCTATTTCGGGTGTTTTCCCCACTACTCAACTTGACTTAGCTTCCGATCATTAGAATTGCATATACTTTTTCGAGAAATCATTGCCATGGGAAAATCATACTTTTGGCTTTCATCCAAGGGATAAACCACTACTTCAGAATCTTGCTTTATTTGTAGGCTGTTTTGTCTTGCATTTCATTTTACCTCTACATGTGTGTTCCTAAGAAGCTTACTATGTCAAATAACTCTCGGACAGATTGGAGTTTCGGAAAGTGGAAGATCAATTCCCTTCACATTTCCCTTCCTCTGTCGATGCATTTGTTGTCAGGTAGCGACCAACGATTTATGAAGACCTACTACATTCAATTTAACAACAATCAATCGACGTACGGCCAGGCTGGCAAATTCTGCAGTTTGAAAAATTTGTGTGTACTTCTTCAATATATCGGCCATTATGTTTATAGCTACTATCATTCTGACTGATGTTAGGTATCAGCCTCCCATTAGGGAGGTTCACCGTGTTTTGTGTTTTGTGTTTGTGTAAACACAAAACCTTATTAAAATCGGTTTACTGTCTGTCTGTCTGTCCGTCTGCCTGTCTGTCTGTCCGTCACAAGCATTTTTCTCGGAGACAGTTGAAACGATTCGCTTCAAATTTGGTAGAAAGGTGGGAACTGTGAACGCTCACGCATATAGTGAGTTACACCCTTTTACGTCGAATTTAAGGGGGGGTCCCCATACATGCAAAAGGGGGGTGTACATTTTTTGTCATCAAATATAGTCATGTGGGGTATCAAATTAAAGGTCTCGATTAGTACTTTCCGAAGCCGGTCTTAGTTTTGACATTTGTTGAAAAGGTGCGGAGTGCGGGGGGCTGAAAGTGATAATTTTTTTAACGAACCCATTCTCAGAAACTGCTTAACCGAAAAATCTGAAAAAAATCAGGGGGTTGCCACTATATGGTGCCTTGGCTCCGAAATACGCTACATACCGACACCTGTTCAAATAAAGTTAATAATAGTACATTACTATAATTTTTAGTAATTGGAAGGAAAACCCACCTTAAGTTCACCCTAGAATCACAAAATTTTGCAGGAATGTAGGCTACAGCATAGAGCATGATCCTGCCAAATTTGGTGAAAATCGCAGTGTTACTAACAAAGTTATACTAAGTCAAATCTGTCGCTCCTCTGCAAATTCAAGACTATGAATGTCAATATCACTTGAAAGTGGATATTTTCACATAATAAATGCATATTTTACGGGCTACATGCTAATGGGACAAATGCACACTCAAATCTCTTTATAAAAGAGATACACAAAACCTTTCGTACCTGAAGCGTCTAGCTTCCGGTTTCCCGACTTGTTGTTGACTTGATTACGTTGTGCAACGGTGAATTTATATTTACATGCCACTGCCTTTCCTTTTCAGAAATCGATCCTCTTCTGTTAACCATACTGAGAACCTTGCAATCTTCTCAACTATTATTTTACTGCCAAATAATAAGGGTTCTGCTTCATACATACTACGCATTAGATAATAGAGTGTTTGACAGGAGTTCTGATGTATATTAAGTTGTAGGATGTTTACGGAAATTTACGGACACTAATTGGTTTCCGATAGGCGATGAAATGAAGAAATTGCATTCCTAATGCCATGCCGTAATGTCGATTACATTTTTCTTTGAATTCTTTGTCATGCAAACATGCAAGCGCTTGAAATCATGTGATCCCTTAAGTGGTGTAGGTAAATTTTGCTGACTTTTTACAAACGCCATGGCTTCACGAACTATAAAACTCAATGTAAAATCACTGCTTAGAGGGTGTAGTCTTCTTTTAGTTCCTATCGTTCATAGCTCATTGAGTGATATTATTGAAATGGGGTCGTATCTCTTATTTCCTCATAAACTCTCGGGGCTCGGTGGATTTTGTCTGTAATTTTGCTTGAGGCAATTATTTATTATGATGCGATTGGCAAAATAAACCGAAAATTTTGTTGCACTCTAGGCTAATCATATTAATTTTTCTTCGAACGAAAATGCTTTTTCCTGATTTAAGTGCGTTATAAACGGTAAATATGTATTTGCTTGGACTACCAGCTTCGCCAGATATTTCTCATGACGTTTGTAAGTTTTGTTTTATTTATGATTTTAATTATCTCTCTCATATATAAGTGAGATTATGTCTCTTGCGATTTCCACCCATATTATTAGAGTTTGGTCCTATCTTCATATAGCCTCTTTCAGAACAATAATCTTCCATTCATTCAGTTGAACTTCCAGGATTTACTCATTCTGTTTGAACATTGTTTTCTTTGTCTTCATTACATTGCTTAGCAATTGCAAAGCTATATATAGTCTAAATGTATTTACAGCCTGTTGAGGATGATGGAGCTCGCACCAAGTTAAATGGCAAAGTTAACGGTTACAAGAACGGAGCAGCGAACGGTCACCTGCACAACACAAATGGGCATGTATCCAACGGGAGTGCATCTAGTGCCAACGGGTTACACCATCGGCAAGTCAAATAACAACACGTACCTTATTTAGGCCTTCTTTTTCGCTAATATATTTTTATACATTTTACTATGGAGGGTCGAAAATGTAGAACATCGATCAGAAATAGTTCATATAATATATAGAGCGCTGGAAAGAAATCAAAAATAAATTACCTTAGTAATATGCAAAATGGTGGAGTAAAAAAATGAAAATCAAAATTTGCATCATTCACTGTCGCCTTTGTATTTTTAAACCATAAATTATTGAGTTATTTAAAGGTTAAATTATCCGATATATTATTATTACTGCAATTGGTCTTTAATTTTCATAGATGTGTAACTTTAAAATTATTATCTGAATTAGATTCTAAGGCTTTAATGAATCATGCAAAAATATGCTGTTCCAGGAAACAATGAAATATGTTTTTGTTGATAAAAATGTCGTTTGTTCGTTTTACCGCTACATATTAAACTATACATTTGTAAAATGTAAACTTTTCCAAAACAATTCTATGTGAGAAATACGAAAATATGTAAAAATAGCGAAATAGAAGGAAGGGTAAAAGCGTCGCATTAAGGAATTATTTAAGAGCCCAGGCGATATTGACATTTCTCATGTAATCATCAATAATTTCATGTAGACTAAAAGTAGTTACCAAAAAAGAAAATGTCAAAGTTTTCGATTTATTTTTTGGGATGAATTTATAGCATCTTTATACATTTTGGATAACATGGAAGTTTGGATAAATAACATAAGAGGACAAAAAACAAAAAATGATTATATAAATGATAGGAAATAGAATACAAAAAATATTTATACTTTGTAATATACACCTTTCTAAACTGCAATAATGTGATGGAGCAACATTTTATTTTTTACTCTTTTATGTATGTGTATGAGGCGTTTTGTCTGTTTTGTCTATGAGGTTTACTTGTATAATATTTTCCATCGCCTTTATCATTTACTTTGTTTTCCTTTTTTGAATCGTCTACTTACTGCTTCGTTTAATGCACAATACACGATTATACTGCCTTGTGTATATGTTGAAAGTTACTGAACATAAAGTTGAAAACCAATTTCATGTTAGTACATTTCCATTGTTGAATAAGGGACATGAAAAATTCTAAGATCAGCTATTGTTTAATTATTGCATTTTTCATATAAACTACTAATAAAGAATTTCGGACAATCTTTGAACTTTGATATTTAATTTGTACTTCCGTTAATACGTTGATAGTTGTGCAATACAGATATAAGTAAAACAGGTGACTTTGCGGAAGTATTACTGATTTTGCCGATCCGAAAACACATATTTCGTATCTGCGTGCGTTAGTGAGTAGAGGACTAGGTTACCACAACGGAAGGTCGTGATTTAAATCTCACTGTTGGATGGAGATTTGCATCACGACTAGGTGTTGGATATAAGTCGACGCAGCTTTCAATGGGTATCTGACTTCAATCAGGATCATATTGCCCCCTATAAAATTAAAGTTTTGAATGAAGTGCTCTACAATTCTTCAAGGTCTAGATCTAAATTGGTTTGCTACGCCAACGATTGTTATTCTTATTATACATCGGAATTAGAGTTGCTTCATTTGTGATTTAATGGCTTCGACGAAGTTTGCAGAGATTTTGATAGCCAGTTTCAGCAAAAAACCAACATAATTAATATTGCAGATTTCAAAACAATCGAAAGACTCACGACCTCTTGCAGAATTTTTCATGATGCTGTATACGGTAACGAAATTACTTGCTAAACAAGAAAGTTTTCCATTGTTGGACGACCGACAAATTGCGATAACGACCCATATTGAATTTAATGTGCTCATTCAGAAGGCAACTTTCAAATCTAGTGCTGACCGCGATAGTGTCGATCTAATTCAATGTTTATATCCGGTGAGTGGATGAACTGTGGTGGGTTCTGTTATCAAGCTATGTGCCACCGATGAAGATGCGGTTGAAGCTGGGGAAATCCACAAACCTTTCACCATTACTGTCACGGCCATCAAAATCATGCTTCGTCATCAGATGTTCAAGCAAGTTGTTATCAGAGTCTACCCTGGCGTTCACACTCCCCATCACGATCATAATGCCATCTTTATCAAGCCTCATCTGTAAATAAAAATCAGGCTACAAAAGCGCAGTCTAAGATATTAGAAATTGGAAAAGATGGTGCGGTTACACGACAGGTGGTACAGGACAATCATAATGCGGTTTCCCACAGGCGAGGGGACGTAGGAAGGAATTTTATGGAATAAAAGGTGCTAAAGGTTGACCGTTCAAGCGAAAATGATAACCCTGCTCGCAAGGACAAAATTTAAGACACGAAAATACTCGTATAGGCTCACATTCTTTCATATTTGGGAAGATATCATTGTAAGAGGTTTTATAGAAAAGGAGGTGGAAATAAGGTTATAGAAGGAAGGGCACAAAACGGAGAGCACAATATAAAAAAAAATATGCCTGCCAGTATAACAGTTCAAATGAGCCCGGCCCTGCTGGGATAAAATTGAAGAACGCCCTACCAAAGATCTAATACTGAGTATGCCAATTTGAAACTTCATTTTTTCAAATCATTCAGATCACTCACTGAATTTTCCGTGATAATTACAGTTCTTTGAAAAGCACAGATCTGGAACCGACTATTCTGGATTCTTCAATGGCATTGTTGAAGCGTATAGAACACAATCTGATTGGCAATATGAGAGAAGAACGATCTGGCGGTTCAAACTACCGGCTAATTTTGTTGTAACGCCATTAAATCAAAACCAGACCAACCAAACTTATTTGGCATGCACTTCAATAAAATCGAGGGCGAAACAAACTTATCCACTGGGTTAAGCTGCCTTGTCCAATTTGACTAATCTATGAAATCCACTCTACCTCCCTGTTCTCCTCATTGACATTGTGACGGAGGAAACAAATATGCAACAATGGCTCAACCGATTTTTTAAGGTTTTGTGTGAAATAAAACCTGTTTAGAATCGATTCGTTGTCTGTCTGTCTGCCACATCTAATTTATTCAGAATGTGTGGTCTGCGAATCTCTTTGCATGTAGCAAGTGGTGCCATTTTGTATTGAGTTTAAGGGGGTCCCCATACATGCGAAAGGAGGGTGCAAATTATATATTATATATTATCACAGAATATGTGAGATATCAAATGAAAGGGTTCAATTAGTACTTTTCGAAACATATTTGATATCGGGTGTACTGTATGGGAGTGAGGGCTCAAAGTATAACCCTCAGAAAGGTCAACAGGATTCGTTCTCAAAATCTATCCAACCAAAAAATCAGGAAAATCACAGAGGTGTATCAAAACGAAATCTAGTTTGGAAAATTTGAAGGAAATCTAGCAATTATTAATAATTTAATAAAGTCAGAAGGTGAAACTTTTATATTTTATGTGGATTTCCTGCATTCTCAAACGTGTATGAGGTCATCATCAATTCGTCAATATCAAAACAAATCGAGCTCATATGATTGGGGGTCGCAGGGAGACATTTCGTTCTAATTTTTTAATCATTTATATATCAATACCAATTACTCGAAACATACATATGTACATGTTAATGAAGATCCCAAAGCTTGCCTAATTGAGGTAGGTATATTTGCACATTAAACCAGCGGTATTCAATCTATGTACTTTATAAATCGGAAATATGTGTACGACCAATTTATATACATGCATATATAAGTATAGTATTCAGTAATAGGCAGTGTTCGTTTAATTAGGATAGGTGAGTGGTTAGAGCTGCCGTACGAAAGGTCGCGGTTCAAATCTCACTGGTGGCGGTGGGATTTTTATCGTGATTTGATGTCGGATACCAGTCGACTCAGCTGTGAATGTGGGCCTGAGTCAAATCAGGGTAATAATCTCGAAGTCGATGGTAAGCGAACAAAAGGCCGGCGAAGCAACGGTAGCTTGATACGCTGGATAGGGATTAGAAAGCCTCGCGATTACATTAAGATCAGGCTGTTGATAGAATTAAATGGCGAAACCGGTCACGACGAGCCGATCCCGCTTGAGAACGGGGATCAGAGGAATCGATTTTTTTTGGCTTCAATTGTGTCTAGATATAGTCTAGAATATATGGGCAGAGCGAATTTTTCATATCCGGAGTCGTTCGGAAATTACAGTGTTAAACAGGTAAAATGTCACATGCCAGGTTTATGTCGATCCCCGTTATAAGCGTGTATTTTTCGGCCTGAATGAAGTTCGAATGTCGACTTTGTCGTAGTCCACCAATGTTCGGTAGTATCCTCGACATCGTTACAGCGATGGAAGACGCTTTATTTGCGGCGCATTCAATGTGTTTTTTAAAGTTGAGCCTTTTGTCAATCATTACTCGCAAAAATTGTATTTAAGCGACTCTTGGGAATAAATTGTTTGTTCAGCAAACTTAATTTTCACGGTTGTGTTTTTCCTTCTGCTGCTGATTAGCACTAGGTCCGTTTTATGTTCAGCCAGTGATAGACCGGACTTTTTCAACCAGGAACTGATCTCCCATATCGCTTCATTTGCGTAGATTTCGATTTCCTCTAAGTGTTTTGCAACCACTGTTACCCCGATATTGTCCGTAAAGTTAATGGTTGTCACGCCGTTAGGAAAGCGTAGCGTCAGCACTCCATTGTACATAATTAACCACAGTAAGGGACCTAAGACAGACCCCCAGAATTTCCTCTTCTCGCACTACAGGAATTTCGTCGATGTTTACATGGACTTTAGGCAAATTCGTGTAGTTCACATCCTCTGGGAAGAGAGTGTCCACTATGTTTTGTAGTAATTTAGGACAGGTAATCGGTGGGGAGCGCTTGCCTTTCAGTGAAGATATTACATACCTATAGATGCCACCCCATGGATCAGAGTCAGCTTCAGTACACATCCACTTGAAATGTACGGATTTGCCTTCGTGATAGCTACTTGCAATTTTTTTCTCGCGTTCTTGTATTGCATGTGTAGCTCAACGAATTCAGGTTGATTTCTTCTGTGCTGGGAGCATCTCCTAGCTCTGACGCAGTTTTCCCGACATCCCTCAATTTTTGAATTCCACCAGAAATTGAGATTTCGTTTTCGGACCCGACCGACATTCCTCAATTTCTGAATTCCACCAGAAATTGAGATTTCGTTTTCGGAAAGCGCTACGCCGTGGCATAGAGGCATCGCATGCCCGCTGCCATTTTTCCGCGACTTGTAAAGCTTTTTCTTCTGGGCTTCCCGATAATAATGTGTCATCAAGAAGTACCTCCTTAAACATTTCTGCATCGAATTTGTTAGTTACCTAGCTCATCGTTATTCTTTTTGGTGTCTTCATTATATTCCTACGCGAGGTTTGCAAGACAATAGCCTGATGATCGCTGGGTGTGTACTCTTCCCTGACATGCCACTGCAAGCCTTTGATAAAAGTATCACGGACGAAAGTGAGGTCTACCACAAATTGTAATTCTCCTCTCCGGTATGTGTTAGCTCCCCCAGAGTTCGCAAGTACGACATTTAAACTCGAAGTTTCTCAAGTAATAAAGTGAATTCCTTTAACGTGAGGCTTGGGGCTGCCTAACAGCTATAGATATATATATCTCCTATCTTGGCACGTGTAAATCCGTTCTCTGGATGTTTTTTCATATCTTCTATAGCACGACTTCCGCAGCTCCATATCGCGGTTTTGTTATTTTTGTCAGTTACCCATACTCCGCTATGCAGATTTTCAGATTGTTCGCAAACAATAGCTATATCGACATTATTTTCGAATACCCTCTGGGAGAACAGGTCTTGGGCCGCTCGACAGTGATTTAAATTTAGTTGCATAAACTTCATTTGTACTTATTTATGAACGCCCCCATACATACTAAAGGGGGGTGCAAATTTTTTCTCATCAAATATAATCATGTGGGATATTAGATTAAAGGTCTCGGTTAGTACTTTTCGAAGCCGGTCTTAGTTTTTGACGTTTGTTGGAAACGTGAGGAGTGAACGTGGCGGGTTGAAAATGATAATTTTTTTAACGGACCCATTCTCAGAAACTACCCAACCGAAAAATTTGAAAAAAATCAAGAGGCTGCCACTATATGATGCTTAGGCTCCGAAATACCTTCCATGCCGATACATGTTCAAATAAAGTTAAGAATAGTACATTACTATAATTTTTAATAATTGGCAGAAAAACCCCCTTAAGTTCACCCTAGAATTACGAAATTTTGCAATATAGGCTACATTATAGAGCTCGAGCAAATTTGGTGGAAATCACGCTGTTACTAAGTTATAATAGGTCAAATTACCATACATTTCAGTAATTGGCTGCAGAACCCTCTTAAGCTCATCCTAGCACTATGAAAGCAATGTAGGCTATAATATAGAGCTTAATCTTACCAAGTTTGGTGAAAATCGCACTATTACTAACAAAGTTATAATAGGTCAAAGTTGTCACTGTCTAGAATTTCCAAAGGGAAATTCTAGATTTTGAATGTCAATATCACCCGAAAGAGGATATTCTCACATAATATATGCGTATATTACGTGTTACTTACTAATGGGACTAATTCACACTCAAATGTCTTTATAAAAGAAATACACAAAACCTTTCATACTTGAAGCGTCCAGCTTCCGGTTTCCCGACTTGTTTTTCAATTCAAATCAAATTAGCAGCCAAGTATAATTAGTTAACCTTAAATTTATTTGGTGATTGTCTAAGGCTGAACCTAATCTGCCGCTATTGATACTATATTGCCGGTATAATCTGGGAAAGCCTAATCTTCAACCATGTCTAACACCACCGATTTGCGTTAATGTTCTGTATGAAACATATATCAATAGCATTCACGAAGGAAAGCAGCTCTCCCACCCTGCAGCTAGAAATCTCTCCGAGGTCCCCAAAGAATGGTTTACCCAGTGTCCGCAGCCTAACTCTAGCCAGAGCTGGGTAATCGCAGAGAAAGCGCATGAGCGTTTCCCTTCCTTCTCCGTAGCTTCGGCAATGCGAGTTGTAGGGTAAGCCGAGCCTAGCGGCATGATCACCCATGGGCCCGCGCCTCGTGCAGACCGCCGTAATCTTGAATGCATTTGCGCGCGTCTGGCACATGAGCTCTCATGATCGGGCTATGTTATAAGCGGGCCAAATTCGCCTTGATTTGGCACAGCCTGTAAGCCTTCGCCATCTCAGGCCCGCGGCGGCTAGGGAGTGCGAGTAGACTCTGCCCCCGACAGCCGCCAGCGGAACACCGACTGTATTCGCCGAGGGACTGCCAAGAGCAGAGCCTTGCCGGGCCAATCCGTCAGCCCGCTCATTCCCCTCTATGTTCCTATGCCCGGGAACCCAGAGGAGAGTGACTTTGAGCGTCCCGTCCAGACGGTTAGGCGCGTCTCTGCACTGCCCCACCAGCCGGGAAGATGTCGTCGTTGAGTACAAGGCCTTGATGGCCGCTTGGCTGTCGGTCAGAAAGGCTATGCTACGCTTGGGGCTCGAATCACGCTCCAGCCATCTACAGACTTCCAATATCACCAGTACTTCCGCCTGGAATACACTGGTGAAACCTGGGAGACGACCTGGATACACCGTGTGTATTCAAGAAAACCCCCGCGCCGACTCCATAGGCCATCTTTGATCCGTCCGTAAAGAATACTGTGTCATAGTCTTGCAACACGCCGCCGGCCTTCCACTTTGCCCTGGTTGGAAGGTCCACAGCAAGGTTTCTCGTACCCACATTTCCCGAGGCACTTCATCTAGGATGTTGCTGAGACGTTTTTCCAAATTCGCACTGAACAAATTTGTAATTCTTTAATATCTGCTAGCTCTTTGAGTGTGATCTTAATATAGTTCTATCTAATCCTTATGTATAATGAAAAAAAAATACAATTTAACTAATCAACTTTACTACCTCATAAAATCTTTTTTAGATTCCTGCATAATTGATTGCTACTTCAAGTTATTATGTATATATTTGTCGACATTATACTTGTGCGCAAAAAAGTTTAATACTATGGACGTAGTTAAAGATATTTGTAAATAATTTGGCAAATTCTTAACGAATGATGATGTCATTTGTATATTTTAGACTACCTTGAATGACATTTTCATATCTCTATCAATCACCATGCAAAAGTGTTGAGCAATTATTAACTTCTAGAAACTATCCAATTTGATGGAAGATAAATATATAAGGGCACAAATATTTTCTGTTTTATCCTCGTCAGAAACAAGTATACATTTTCAAGTGTTTTCTTTGGAAATTGATGGCTTCTAGCATGGCCGTTAAACACCGTACACCGTCTGCATAAGTATCTATATTTGAATTATAGTCCTAAAACTTTGTCATCAAACTTTACCAATATTTGAGTATCCCATTATGATTTTCATGACAGATTGGTTGAAAGAAACATTTCAGATTTGAAATGCGTAGTTGCTTATTTAAATTTAACTTACGCTTACTGTAAATTAAATACTTGAAGAAAACCAAACTGAATGGCTTTACCAAGGATTCAATGATAGAAAATGGTTGGAAGGGGGAGGGAAACCCATAAGTCACGTTTTTGTGTTGCTTAAAGTAAAACAATGTTCTAAATTGATATCAACATATTTGTTATGTTTTTCTATCTATGATGGGATGGAATATCTCAACACTTCCCACTTCGATTTAAGGTACTACACATTACAAATCGATTTTTCGTTTCCTTGATTTTTCAACCCCGTACACATTCAAAAATTACTTCTTAAAATATTTAGGAAACATTCTAGGTTAATGGTACTGCGAAACGGTTTTAAGCGTGAGCGGGATTCCACCTTTTCGCAGCTATTCTCGCAGCCTCATGGTCTAGATGTGTGTGTATCCCTTCTTTCTGAAATGGTTTCTTCTATACATTGACTTACATAGAAGAAGGCTCACTTTTATAGGGACCAGGGACAACAAATTAATCAATTGTAAGTGATAATCAATTCTTAGTCGGTTATTAACCGTATAACATCCGGTGAAGTTTCTCCTCTTTTGGATAAAATGGTCATCGTAACATGCGGGTGCAAACTTTTCCTCTAACCAGAAAGGAAATCGCTTCGGGCAACAATTCATTGAAACGAAGAAAAGCCGCCGGGTATAACCGTCTCCCCGCAATATTATTCATCGTTGCACCTGCAGATCTGCTACTTCAACTCGTACGGAAATTTTAAGAATCCGCGGCCTTTCGCAGCTGGTGAAAGGAGGGGATAATCGGCTGGTTTTCGTTCCGGATCCTCCTTCATTGACTTGTTGATGTAGTCGGCGGATCATTCTTTCCTTATCGATTTCGAGAAAGCTTTCGATAATTGGCAGGGCACCGAAAGCGTTAATCAATTTGTATATTTAGGAAGCGTAGTTTCGCTAAAGTTGGCGCCGAACTAGATATTACACACATTAAGAGCGTTAGATCCGCATTCACTGCCTTGTCTATAATCTGAAAATTCAGTTCTCACCAAGCCCATGATGAGACTGTTCTGCGCTAGTATTTTTGCTTTGTTGCTATATGGGAGTAGCACATGCAAAGTGACCCCCATTTTCACTCAAAGGCTCCCAACCCTCGTCAACAGCTGTCATCGTCATGTCATCAGGGTATTCTGGCCTGACACTATTACAAACGAAGTACTGGATCGGTGCACAGGCCTGGCATCTGTATGCCGGAAGCCGGAAGTGGCAGTGGGTAAGTCACACACTAAGGGAGGTAACAATTGTATTGCTTGCTACGCTGTGCAGTGGAATCCACTTTTCTAAGACGGCTGACGAGTGCGCTTGCCCCGTGAAGTTCTGGGAGGAGATAAAGCGCATTTCAGGTAATCGAACAAGAGGTAAATGACAACCATATGCAGGTATACCACGACTTATCACGCTTCGACTTATGCCATTTTTGACTGATAACACTCGAAAAATTAAAGAGGATGCTTCGAGTTAACACATTTTTGCTTCGACTTAGCACACAATTTTTAGCACAATGTGCATACATATTTTTAATTCTACACACTTTCATTGTTGGAGTTCGGCCGCTTAGATAAAAGTGTTGGAGGCAATGTGCATAATATGTTCAAGTTAAAACGTGGGCCTCTCCAGACGGGATCACTTTCAACCAAATTGTCTACGTTCTGATTGAACCCCGTCACAGCCTTGATGAATGTCAAAACATACAGGGGCGCCAATATAGACTCGGACCACTACCTCGTTGGCATGGCGCACCGAGCTCGAATTACGACACCACCTACAATCTTCTCTGACAATCAGGTGAGAGTGAATACTGAAGCCATCCACAACACAGCCCTTCGCAACACCTATAAGAAGGAAATGGATGTCGAAATAACCGCAGTCAACAGAGGTCTCGGAGATGAAGCATGAACAAATGATCTTCAAAACAAATCTGAACAACGTTATCATTGATACGGCCACAAAGATACTTGGCCCCAGCCGCAAGAAAAGTCGAAATGGCTGGTTTGACGATGAATGTAAGCTAATAACGGAACGGATGAATGCCGCATACCGAGTAATGTTGCATTTTCAAAGAACGCGAACATCATTTCCCATACCAAAGAGGCTTCACTCCAGGCAAATCAGCAACAGATCAGATTTGTATAACTTCGTTAATAGTAGTTGGATTTCATTCAAACTTCACAAAGTTATGCCTCATACCAGTACCAAATGTTATAGTTCTAGGACGGGGGAAAATTTCTTAAATATATGTTATGTTTCACTCAATTTCAGAAATATCATTCCGTTAAGTACTAATTTACCCCATCAATTTCTTATCCCACTTGACCATATTGTGATTGTATGGGGAGCCCTCCTCCAACTCAATTCAAAATGGCGCCATTTGCAATATGCAAAGCGATTCACGGACTATGCCTTTCCACCAAATTTAGTGACAATTGGTAAATTGGGGGTGACAGGCAGACAGACATTTTATCGATTTTAATAGGATTTTGTTTCACATAGAATCATAAAAATGATAACAAATGTTTTTGTTTGTATTTTTATTTCTTCCACCTTTTTTCGAAAGATTGAAAATTGAATCCGCCCTTTCATTATTATTTAATTCCGAAGAGGAAAGCATGTTTGATTGTTCTTTTCAAACAGAGTAGTGTATCTTTGAAAGTGACGTTTGCACAAATACTGGAAAGTTTCGTAAAGTCTTACTCTTACCAGCAAAGTTATAGCAGTTATTAATTTTGAATAAATTTACTACGCCATGAATATGCGATACTAACTTCGGAGTTTATATAAATGGTTGACATACAGGATTAAAGAAGATATATACTTTTCCTATTTGCTTTTAAGTTTTTTTGTCCTGAACACAGTGTGAACAATTTTTCACCTACTAAAGCCACCTTCTTCCATGAATCTTGGACAGTGGAAGAGTACGTGCTCTGGGTCATCTGGAACTCTATTGAACTTTGGACAACCCTCTCTCAAGTGCTTATGCTGCATCGCTGCGCTTCTGCAGCCTGTACCCGAACTCTCAATTATTTGATGGGCGGCATAGAAGTAAAGGTTTGATTTTCAATTTGAATGCGAATGTAATTTCCTTTTCGGCGCTTATTAATGAGAAGTTTCAGTTTTTACCTCCACAAGTATCAGTTAAGAGTTCACTGACCAAGCATTAGGAGCACTTTTTGCTTCGTATTAGTATAACCGACCATCTTTTAGACTCTTTTAGATTACATACGCGGAGGCTCATAGGATCTGTGCTCGGTATCGAGAGTACATTGTTCTGTAGGACGATGTCTCATTTAGATGTTTACCAATCTTAAGTTGCAGTACCAGCTTCTGTCGCTTCCATGATACAAAAAATATTCCTTAGGGCATGCACACTTTAAATAATTCAGCGAACATATGTGCTCTGGATTGCACGATGAGCTTAAGGGCATTACTTTTTATGTCGTCCAAAAACTATACTATCGTCTATTCTACAGCAGATTTTTAACCGCTCCTCGGGAAACAACTCCTTGCTTTTTGCACTTACTCTACCTATCGACCTCTGAGCTGTTAGTCTGGCTCAGTAGGAAGTTGATTAAAGGTTTGGCAGTTCACTATTTCGCCAGCAGTTAGATCTTTTACTAGGGACCCTGTATCTCCTTGTTAGGAACGGGCCAAATACTTTGTGTTGGTTGGTCTTGCCACACTTTCATAAAGGTCAACTCATCCAAAGCTTTTGTTTTTGGGTATCCTGGTTGCCAGTCGTGTGGCTCCCCCCAGTGTTCACAGAAGATTTGCTTGCGATCGTCGTGGTTATAGCCATCGGTAACGCGGTAGGATGTATATGGCATGGCAACCGAAGCAAATCCCGTTTTCCGAAAGGCATTTGTTACACTAAGTAGGATAATAGTATTGTAATGTTGACTCCAATTACTGTCTCCACTGATTGCTTCCAACACATTTTGCATTTTACAAGTCATCATCATCATCAACGGCGCAACAACCGGTATCCGGTCTAGGCATGCCTTTATAAGGAACTCCAGACATCCCGGTTTTGGGCCGAGGTCCACCAGTTCGATATCCCTAAAAGCTGTCTGGCGTCCTGACCTGCGCCATCGTTCTATGTTAGGGAGGGTCTGCCTCGTCTTCTTTTTCTACCATAGATATTGCCCTTATACACTTTCCGGACTGGATCATCCTCATCCATACGGATTAAGTGACCCGCCCACCGTAACCTATTGAGCCGGATTTTATCCACAACCGGACCGTCATGATATCGCTCATAGATTTCATCGTTATGTAAGCTACGGAATCGTCCATCCTCATGTAGGGGGCCAGAAATTCTTCGGAGAATTCTTCTCTCGAAAGCAGCCAAGAGTTCGCAATTCTTCTTGTTAAGAACCCAAGTCTCCGAGGAATAGATGAGGACTGGCAAAATCAATGTCTTGTAGAGTAAGAGCTTTGATCCTGTGGTGAGACGTTCCAGGTAGAACAGTTTTTGTAAGCTGAAATAGGATCTGTTGGCTGTCAACAACCGTGCGCGGATTTCATCATCGTAGCTGTTATCGGTTGTGATTTTCGACCCTAGATAGGAGAAATTATCAACAGTCTCAAAGTTGTGGTTTATTATCTTTATTCTTCCCGTTTGACCAGTGCGATTTGATATTGTTGGTTGGTTGCTTTTGGTGCTGACGTTGCCACCATATATTTCGTTTTGGGGGGGGGGGGGGGGGCTTTGTGTGTCTTCTCTTTTAACTTGGTTTGAATTTGAATAATAGTGACAGAAAATTCTAACGCAGTCATATATTATCAATTAAGGGAGTTTTTGTGGACTTATTTGTGTAGCAAGGCACGAAACAATATTTCACCGTCCTTTTTGACGTTTCACGCGCGAAATTAAATTTAACATTTTGATAAGCAAATTCCAGTTACCGGCCTACTGAAGTTTCTTTATGCGACGTATAACATCACACACAATCGCGCGAACTTTTCAGTGCGGTTGAATTTGGTTGATATTTAAAATGCGGATAATTCAAAAAAATAAACTTTTTTTTTTCAAAAACAACCACCGAAAGTTTTGTTAAATTGCATGATAGAAATGATTTCCATCATTAGTAAAAATAAGGCGGGAGTCTATTCAAACAGTATTGGTGTGCGGCAGCTGCACACATATACCCACTTATTTTTACCCATACAAAGCCACTGGCCACTTCACTTGTGGTACGTTGTATGATTTTGTGACCACATGCCCATATCGCCGAATCTGTGACCCTTGCATTACCTGATAATGGCAATGACCACCTTGGATTCCTACATGATCTTCTCAACCAAATCTTGTCCGACCGTGCAATTTTGAATTCCGGGCATTTGCTACTTCCGGCGTCTGTTATTGAGTACTTTCTTCCCTTTGCACAGTGTCCCCTTGGGAACCCTATTACACTCTTTGTCCTTTATACTCACATTTTATCATTTCTCGATCGGATCGATCAATGCCACTAGTGCATATTTTCGCCAAGCATCCAAACATGAGGCATTGAAGAGACCTCTTTAGTGAGGTTTGTTCTCTTAACCACCATTTTTCCTTCACTTTCAGTTCAGATTTCTCGTTTGGATCTCACTTCGTCGAAATCATCATTCATTCCCTATAGGATCTCCCCCCTTGTACCGTACTCTTTTGTTTGGCCATAATTCGATGGCCCAAAAGTTAGGTGTCGCTTAGATCGGCTGTGCCATTCGGGCTTTCTGCATTGGCACAGATCTTAAAGTTGATTAGCTTCTCCAGCTCTTTCATTTGGTCCTGGACCACCTCCTCTTGAACATTTTGCCATTTGCTTGGAGTTCATCTTTGTCCGGTTTTCTTACTGGTGTTCTCAGTAAGGTCGTACATCATTTGAACATCTCATTCTTCAAACTTAAATCATTTGTGGGATTAGATGCCACAAAGGCCAAGTTGTCTACCACCGAGGGATATCGATAACCGGGAGTCTGCATGGTTAGGTTATCAGAGATGAGGAAATACTTGCCTTTGCACACTCTGAAAACAAGTCGGGAAACCGGAAGCTAAACGCTATGAAAATGAAAAATGAATAAAAATAAAAAATGAATGAAAATGAAAAATGTTGTGCGTTGCTTATATAAGCATTTTTAAATGGTGTTTTGTTCCATTTGGACTTATTTTGTAATGTATGACACTGATTGAATATCAGTCTTATAAAACAATAAATTTGCACAAGAATGACAACTTCCACTCATTATAACTATGTTAGTAGTACCAAATTTGACAGTGTCGTGCTCTATAGTATAGCTTTTATTACTGCTACTGATTCTAGGATAAACTTAAGGGAGGTTTTCAGGCAATTTCTCAAAAATATGCTAATAATGAATATGGTAATATAACACTATATTCTTAACTTTATTGGAACAGGTATCGATATGGAGAGTATTTTGAGGCCTAGATACCAGGTATTTTGGTTGGGTAGTTAGTAGGACCCGTTCTCATCCTTGAAGTAACTGAACCTTTTCGAAGCCCTGGGCTCCTCCCCTTGGGACCCAATATCAAAAATAGAATCGGTTTATAAAGTACTAATCAAGATCTTTCATTTGATACCCAACATGAATATATTTGGTGAAAAAAATGTACACCCCATCTATGGGGACTCCCCTTAAATTCAATGTAGAACTATGTTGCACCCTGCGTGCAATGAGATTCACAGGTGCCACCTTTCTACCAAATTTGATATCAATAAGAGTAACTATTTCTGAGATTTAAGGGGAGACAGACAGATAGACAAACATATGGACAAACAGACAGGCTACTGTAAACTGATTTTAATGAGGTGTAAAACAAAACCTTAAAAAGGGCATGAATACTAAACATCTATTCATACCATCAAAAGGTATGGGTGGCGTCTGATGGGAGATCTGATAACCACTCCTAAGTCGGTTTGGTTTTCTGTCACCTGCCTTTTTCTCAGAAGCGCTTTCGCTAATTGGCATCGAATTTGGCTGAAAGGCTGGAATTGTGTGAGACTACAAAGTGGCCACGTATTTCACGGTGCCATTCTTAGAAATAACTCAACCTAAAAATCTGGAAAAATCACAAAGCTACATATTTATGATGCCCAAACCCTTATCTGTTAGAATAAAGTTAATAATATTATTATATTTTAGAAATTATTATATTTTTGGGAAAATGAGTGCTGTTTAGGATGAAATATCATACGTAAGAGGAATTAGCTAGGAGTATGATTGATGCAAGCCAACTGTAGTATAAAGCTCACTTACAGCAATATTAAACTTCATCATGTAAACAGGTTCCATTCGGGAGTATTGCAAACACAAATTAACTTCTCATATTTCACTTATCGTTCACGAGTACTTTGAATTCTTTTGTATTGTATAACAAAGATTAACATTCTTGCATCTAAAATTGCTTCCGTATGGACAACATTGACCGGGGCATTTGCATAATATGTGATGAGTAAGAATTAGCAACGTAAGGACAATTTATGTATAAAAGTACTGTTCAATAAAGTAATGCTTTAATGTTGATCAAGTAAGCAAGACTTTTGCTCTTTTAAAGCTAGCGTTGAGTCTACCCTAGCGCTTGATTCAAATTCCTTGGCTCTTAGCCAGTTTGAATTTGGAAGATCGGTTTCCAGTTCAACAAGTGGAAATCCCTCTTAAGTTTATCCTAGGATTATAAATTATGCAGTAAGATAGATTATGATATAAGGCATGATACCATCAAGTTTAGTGAAAATTCCACTATTACTAACAAAGTTACAGTAGCTCAAAACTGTCTCTTTTGTGTAAATTTGCTCAGACTAAGGTTAACAGTCGGGCATGCTAAAGACATATGAATTACGAGGTAGGACCAAATGGAGCAGTTTTACACTCAAATATTCTTACACAAGAAATATAAAAAATGTTTCACATCTGAAGCGCCAAACTTTCACCTTTCGAGTGAAAGTGGACTAATACCGATGCAGCTTTAAAACGAAATATCATAATTGGGAAAAGGGGTCTTGAAAAATTGTCCGTAATTAAATTGTCATCGATCGTAATTCCTACTATAAATAATATAAAAATTTTCATATCTGAAGCGTCGAGCTCCAGCTTCCTCAATTTGAAATTATGAAAAAGAGGTTGCTGTGATTACACTAAAGGAAATTGTGTTACTGTCGGAAGTCCCTGATGTGGCCATTTTTTGGTACGATAGTTCTTGAGGTCATCGCAATATGTTACCAGTTAACACACATACACACACATACAGTTTAAAATTTTACTTTGCTTCTTGGATTTTCGCGAAGTTTGGTGATCCTTACATCGAATTACAAATCGCATCGAAATTCTTGTTCTTGTATATGTAAAAAGGTTCCTCTCCTTTCTTTGCCGTACTGTATTTGAACTCAGCCTATACAGTTTAGGAGAATTCTATTTATATGCATTGTATCATATAATCTTACTGGAATAATTAAGAAACTGCGTTCGACATTGGTTCCGTAAATTAGCAGATCATATGAAGAGTATGTAGAAGCAAAGTACGTTCAAATACAAATATTTTGGGTTTGAAGTATGTTTTTTTCAAAGACTGAGGAAGTTACACATGCGTTACCTTAAGCAAATGATATAAGTACATAAATTTAGAAAAGGTAGAATGGATCATATGATACAATGAATATTTCAGGTTTAAAAACACATTTTTGCGATGTGGCTACATTTTCATTTAGAGTTTGCATTTTTTGAGAGCTAGGATTATTATACAGGTACATAATATTCAAATACATCTTTAATATGAAAGGACTTTAATTGAAAGTTCAGAAGATTCTGGTCTTATTTCTTTATTTGAAATTGATTGTAACTTTTGGGAATGATACCATAACACAATGTCAATATCGGCTTGGCATCAAAACTTTGCTTATATTATTAAACAGTTGTTATGAAAATAAACTTCGCGATTCATACGACAGGGAGTAAATGCAGCAACTGTAAAATGACGGGTAAAGACCGTAAAAATAAAAATTTTTCTTCGCCACTTGTACATTTATAGTCTGGTCAAATATTTTACCTAAATAAAAAAACATCCAGTTATTTAATGTGTTTAACTAACTTTCATATTGACCTTTAGTAGTTGAGCCGCGAAATTCTCTTTTCGGGCTAAAGGTAGCAATGCCTTTTATATTGACAAAATAGTTGGCGGTCGTCAAATTTCCTTCAGCAACTATGCCAGAGTTTAGGCAGTGTCCAGTGACCTTTCATCCAGTGTTTCTCTTAAATACGGTGATTCACGTCCAGTTTATTTGAGTTTACTGTCCATAATCATTTACGGTAAATCAAATTAATTGTTTGCATCATAATTTCTTGAATAGTAAACATGCGGCTCTTATGGTACTACTGATACCGGTACTTCTCTACAATTTACATATGCATTTACCTTTAAAAGTTTCTCGTCTTAACAGACTTAACTTCTATCTATATGGGAGAACTATTTAGAAGTTAATGAGACATTCCTTGCTTCCATTAAGGGTTTTGTATCATCAATCCCTTTTGAGATTTTACTAATAATATAAAAATAGCAATTCGTTTTGTATTGTATAGTAGTATAGGCACTAAAAATTGATAGTTTGATGGCAGGGTTTTCATCCTGGATGAAGAACCTGTTGGAACAACTGATACAGTAGACACTCAATATCACAGAAATTAAAAAAATCGTATTGATCCTCAATGTTCTAAATTGAAAAGGAAGTGTATGTGTTTTTTTTTTCATTCTAAATTTTCTGGCCACACCATCATCATCAACGGTGCAACAACTGCGCAGTGGTTCAGATGCTTTATCTAGCGCGAAGAAACTTAAAAAATCGAATTTATAGAAAGTTCGTAAAATGTTAAGTTAAGAATGTAATAGTACCATGTAATTCTATGCTGAATTAAGCATATTACACGTGCCTGAAAGAAGACAATTGGTATCCAGCTATTTCGCAAGTAGTTTTTACGAAGTTTGGTAGTTATAAAGACAATAAACAAATCGCGTATAGGCAGTTTAGGGTTAGATCCATCATTGCAAATTTTCTCCAATTTGAGGAGGCCAAACGTCTATGGAAGGTGGTTGTTGCTGACCCGAAGCGGAAACGTTGGCGTGAAATTTGATCTGACATATCTATCAAGATATCAAGTCCTTCTGGAAATCTTTTTAGGCAGGGAAATAACGAGGACGAGTTCAGCCAGAAACCACTTGAACTGTATTATTCCTAAAACCGTAAAGCCAGGCAGGTCATTTAATTTTTCAGCTGATTTCTTTTGGAGTTTCATAACCCTTATAGATCTCTATAGATCTGTGATAAGGGCCATTATAGAGTATGCCGCTACGCCAACTATGAATCCGTCAAAATATTTTGAAAACAAGCTCAACTCAATATCTGCTTGTATCCTGAGAAGATGCTTGGGGCTGACTAGAACCACCCCTTTACACTAGAGTTTTGCTGGTGCCAACGAACCAAAAAACTTTTTAAATTAAAGGAAAGAAATCCTAAAACCTATTATTCGGTGGTCCAGAACCCGGATGTTGAAAATGGCCTCTCCTCGATCTATAAGTCTTTCCGCAGCTTGTTTGACACTGTAATTCCCAACATTATTCCCGCAGTCTTTAATAAGATTCAGCGTATGATTTAGGGGCAGAGTCCAGGTGGCGCTGCATATTTGTGGTCCTAGCTGCTTTGCTTCATGCGTGGTGGGTCTACTTGCGTGGTGGTTGGTCCGGATAGGACGCAAGTCTCACGTTTTTCATTGGATGTCAATTTGGTTTTGGGGGCTGAACTTTTTGTTGTTCTTCAGGCCATCAAGGTGGCTTTCAGGGCGGGTGGGGAGAAGGTTGCTATCAATATAGACTCTCTCCATACTTGTAAATTACTCAAACAAACTGCGCCATCGCATCACCTAGTGGGCAAAGTACATGCCCTTGTTTGGACCCCCCTTTTTAAGTCTTTAAAAGTTCTGTGGTGCTCCTCATCAAATGAACTCGCCCAAGTAGAGGCCCGTAAGCTCTGGGCTCTAATCTCGCAAGTTTGGTCGAACCCTCCCCTGTAGATATTTTGAAGGCAATTCGGGAACACTCTGATCGAGAGTGGGAGGATGACTTTTTGGCGATATCAAGTGTCAAAGGACCATTTTTCTTTCTAATTCAACCAGAGGCTACGCGTACGCTTACAGCTTCCCAAGAAAAATTAATGAATCGTCTTCAGACCAATTACACATATAACAAAGTTTTTCTCAAAAGTTTTGGAAACATAGATTCCGACAAATGTAACACTTGTACTGTTAGTGAAACCAACGAACACATAATCGTCGAGTGTAAGGACTATGTCCGGTTTCGGGTTAAGTGTAGATGGTATTATAAGTTACTTTTGAGTAGAGGTCCTTGCATGATTGATGACCTTTTATATTTCTTTAAGGATCCTAGAGGCAGACTATATTCTATATAGTTTCAGTTTCTTCGCGGCACGGCACTTCCTGCCATCCCCATTCTGTTTACTTGTATTGATCTATCACTAACCCTCGGTTCGCAATGATTAGGAAAGCTGCGGGGAAGCACCCGACCAACACGATGTCAAATACCTTTATACTACCGATGCAGGCTCTATGCATTCGTACATCAAGTTGCTACGGGCTTTCTGGCTGGGGCCTTTCGGGTGGAGGATACAGACAACCCTTTATTTCACTAGAAGAAATACTGAATCTTGTTTTTCCGGACCGCAACCACCCTCGGTTCTACAATGCATCCTGTTTTCCCGGAAGTCGTCTTTTTGTATACTAAAACTTATAATGCATCTTGGTCATCATCATCAAATACGATATCGATTAAGGAACACTTACACGCATCATCGTCTGAATTAATTTTACAGACTTAAATATTATCAACTCAATAATTACTAAACATTAATAAGTAATACCTGTTCGGGCAGACTTCCACACTTATAAGTGGTGGTCAATTGAAACAAGTTGGAAAACCGGAAGCTGGACGCTTCAGGTATGAAAGGTTTTGTGTATTTCTTTTATAAAGACATTTGAGTGTGCATTTGTCTCATTAGAACATCGTACGTAATACATGCATACATTATATGGGAATATCCACATTCATTTGAATTTGCAAAGAAGCGATAACTTTGACCTATTAGAACTTTGTTAGGTATAGTGCGATTTCCACCAAACGATCATACTCTATATTATACCCTACATTGTTGTATAATTTCGTGGTGCTAAAATGAACTTAAGGGGGATTTTGCAGTCAATTGATAAAATTATAGTAATATACTGTTATTAACTTTATTTCAACAGATATCGATATGGAGGGTTCTTCAGAGCCTAGGCACCATACAGTGGCAGCTTATTAATTTTTTTTGACATTTTTCGGTAAAAACTACCAGTTTCTGAGAATGGGTCCGTTAAAGAAATGATCACTTTCAAACTCCCGCACTCCCCACCTTTCCAACAAATGCCAAAACTAAAACCGGTTTCGGAAAGTACTAATCGAGACAATTTGATGCTCCACATAACCATATTTGATGAAAAAAACGTTCACTCCCCTTTTGCATGTATGAGGATCCCCCTTAAATTCGATGCAGAATTATGTAATTCGCTGTATGCGTGAGCGTTCTTAATTCCCACCTTTCTACCAAATTTGGCGTGAATCGTCACAACCATCTCCGAGAAAAATACGAATGACGGACAAACTGACAGATAGACACAAAACCTTAAAAAGAATTAAACTTAATTAATTTGTGTTTGGCTGTTGTGGGCCATAAACGATATTTTGTTTCTGGCTTAAGTGCTTGCTATCAGTCCTGTTGGTGTACTGTTTGGATTGTATTAGGTCCCAGGGGAAAAACAAAAAACAACAACAAAGACAAAAAAAATTAAAAAAAAACAGTGAGCATTTGGCAGGGGTTTATATTGCTTTTGAATCAAGTGTGAATAAACTGATAAAAAAGTGGAAATGTTATAGTATTATTCTAACGGTTATTGAAGAAAGTCGTCCAAAACAAGCAGTATATATTTTTTTTTTTAATTTCGGAAATTTCATCAACTTTTCTTTGACCTTGAACTCCATTTTTCAACATCATTCAAAATGTTGTTAGGAGTTAAATACTCACTTATGATTTTTTTAGTTTAGCTGCAAGATTTTGCCTAGTCAGAAGCTAGTGTCCTTTAAACAAAAATGACCGTTTCAAAAGGGGTGCGCAATGTTTGGTGCGAGGAAATTCGAACCGAACAAAAAGCTTTTCCCTAAAAAGGATAATTTGAAACTTTACACTCGCTTTGTCAAGTAAATTGTATTGTTTGTTTAGCAAATTGAATAAAACATGGTTCGATGGTGTAAGTTTCCTTCGGAATTTGGAAAATTCCGATAAGATGGATGTTGATGGATCAAGCAGCTTTACTTCAGGTCGGCCTTCAAAGGACTTTGCGGAAAAAAGTGAAAGAGCGAAACTTTCTTTTCTCCGCAATATCACATCCAACGAAAATCTTATAATATGTTTGCAGCTTGAGTCAGTTGTAAACATTTATCCAGTATATTGGCAGCAAAGGAAAATGTATGTAAATGTATCAGGATTAGTAGATGTGATGCTATCTGCTGCAGTTGTAGCATATAACAACCAAAGATCTGATGTCTGATGCGACCAAAGGCGGGACACTCACAAAGAAAATGTTGCGTGGATTCTGCTTCCTCATTACAGGATGGATTCATATTATCTTGGAGAATTCCTATTCTGAATATATGCCCAGCTAGTGAATTATGGTCTGTCAAAATGCCCACAATACTTCTTCGTGCTATTCGACAGGATAAACTTTACAGTATGTTTGTTTAGTTCTGACAGGAAAAGTTTGGAGTGTTTAGCAGCATTAAGGCTCAATCACTTATCTTTATGGGAAACTTGTACCCAGCTTTTGATAGCAGCATTAGCTAATGATACTGACACCCCAACTGCTTGTTTCGGTCCGGGTATGGGCGAAATAGAAACACAAAACCTTATTAAAATCGGTTTACTGTCTGTCTGTCTATCTGTTTTTTTGAGGAGGTGGAAATCTTCAAAAGACACTCGCCCCCCAAGCCCTGTGCAGCTCATTTTAGCTTGGTCCTCTTTCGTCTCTCCGCGGCGTACGTAACCACGCTTTTCTGGTCTCATCTGCCTTTCGCAGTTTGCTCTGGATAGATACGACCATAGAGTCGATCGCATCCCAGTCTTCATGACATACTAGCATTCTTCGCAACAGATTCTCTGGTACGAGCACCTTTCCTAGAGTCTCCTCTATCTTCCTTCCTCTTCTCCCCTTCCAGTGGAAGAATACATGCTCCGGGTCCTCCGGGACTCCATCGCAGTTTGGACAATCGGGTGAGGTATCTAGTTTAAACCTGAACAGGTACTGGCGATATCCTCCATGCCCCGTGAGAAACTGGGTAAGATTATAATTAATCTCACCGTGTCGTCTCCCCAACCACTCCTTGATGGCAGGAATGAGTCTGTGTGTCCACCGACCCTTTCTCGAGCATTCCCAACGTTCTTGTCATCTATTTAGAGATCTCTCTCTTTCGGCGTTCTTCGTTTGCGATAAAAGAGAGATAGACTTCGCATTATATATATTCGTCATCTCATCTGCCAAGATGTCAATGGGCATCATTCTGGAAATGACGAATGCTGCATCATCTGAGACAGTTCTGACTGCCGAGCACACCCTTAGGGCTGTTCTTCTGTAGACTGAACTCAGTTTATTAGCGTTAAATGCAACCTGCAATGCCTTTCCCCAAACTGGAACTGCATAGACCAGGATCGAACTCACTACCCTAGCTATAAGCAATCTGTCTGTCTGTCCGTCTGTCTCTCCGCCTGTCTGGCTATCGGTCACACGTATATTTCTCGGAGACGGTTATAGTGATTGACACCAAATTAGGTAGAAAGGTGGGAACTGTGAACGGTCGCGCATACAGTGAGTTACATCCTTTTACATTGAATTTAAGGGGGTCCCCATACATGCAAAAGGGGGGTGTAAATTTTTTTTCCATCAAATATAGTGATATGGGGTATCAAATTAAAGGTCTCGGTTAGTACTTTTCGAAGTCGGTCTTAGTTTTTACATTTGTTGGAAAGGTGAGTAGTGCGGGGGGTTGCAAGTGATCATTTCATTAAGGGGGCCATTCTCAGAAACTACCGCACCGAAAAAAAATCAAGAGCCTGCCACTATATGGTACCTGGGCTCCGAAATACCTTCCATACCGATATCTGTTCAAATAAAGTCAATAATAGTATATTATATATAATTTTTGGTAATTGGCTGGAAACCCCCTTAAATTCATCCTAGCAAGATCTTGCCAAGTTTGGTGGAAATCCCACTATTACTAACAACGTTATAGTACGTCAAAGTTGTTGCTTCCTTGAAAATTGAAGACTATGAATGTCAATACCACCCGAAAGTAGATACTGTCACATAATATATGGATATATTACGTGCTACGTACTAAGAAATACACAAAACTGTTCGTACCTGAAGCGTCCAGCTTCCGGTTTCTCGACTTGTTTTCTGCAGCATCCAAGATTTTATTTCCCAATACGTCACAATGATCGGTAACCCAAGAGAGAGAAAGAGTAGCTTCACCGTATTGAAACTAGAAACAGTCCAATCGATGAATGATTTCTGAAGTAATCAAAGGACTGATCAACGCACTCAATGCAGCTTGGCTATCCCTACATATTGCGATGTACCTGCCCTTCAACCGCTCGTCATTCATACAGGTTTCCACTTGGGGTCTGAATGTATTTTGCACATGGCGTACAGACTTAAAATTCAGAAATAGCAAGTTCATGAGGCTGAAAAAACCCTTATAAAGGAAACGAATAAAAAGATAGTCGAGAAGCTAAAAACTGAAATGCATTTGCTTGTGGATATCCCGAAGTTAGGAATTGGCAGCTCTAACGACGCCAATACTGCAGAAAGATTTCTTCAGCGGAGTTGGCTTCAAATACAATACAGTTTTGAATAATATTCAATACAGTTTTGAATACTATACGCTGCATGCTGTGGAACTATATCCACGGCACTATTGACTCATGGAGCCGATATAATACAGAATCTCATTCTCTATAGGATTGCCATGCGATCAAATTTTGGAGTCAAGAAATAAAGACATTAAAGACTTTAGAGAGCTTCATATTGTGCTCCGGATCCTTTATTGTCTTTTCTTTCAAGAAAATCAACATTTCGCAGGCCGAACATTCAAACATTGTGTGCAGAAGTTATAGACTTGCTAGCTGATACATGGTTGCTGTTATAGAAATGGAAAGCCTAGGGTGCAATGATACTGATGACACTCTAGATAGCGATTTGTAAATACTTTTCCACATTTTCTTTTGCTTCTTACAGGATAGATATTTGATGTACATTTGAACCATTTTCAATCCAATTAAATTTACATATTTTTTAAAAAAAGACCTAACAATTGGCCACTTACTCCTACACCCAAGAATCCATTCACATTCGAGCGATCCCAATTTGTATCTATTAATTTTCTACTAGTGCAAGCGACAACTGACGGAGTAAATCGCTCGTTGATCCTCAGATTGTACATAAACTTTTCCATATTACCTATTATTGGATAGAGGCAAAACGTGTAATGCAATAGGGACAAAACTGAGAATTATCGGTGTTGACACCGGCAGCTGATCAACTGGACGCAGGGCGAGGGTTGTTGTCGTGGCTTGACCAGAAGCTTTGCCCCCGCAGAGGAATTGTGCTTGTAGGCCGCGAATGATTATTTAGAAGGTGAAAAACTAAATGAGTAAAATGCACTTATCGAAAATCTGACCAAACAGAGCTCTGGGTGAAGTATTTTGATTGATTTTGGATTATTTTATCTTTTATTTTATTTTTTATGGTTATTATTCAGAATATATTTTAAAATGAATTACAACAATTTTCTTTCATTTGAGGACTTCCTTTTCCCCTCCTCCTGTTTGACCCCGCAGGACTCTTTTACAATAAGAGGACCCTCTGTGGTCGCGCCTCAACATACATCTGAAGCAGGAGGAAAATGGATAGTGGGTGCGTCTCTTGGTCGTCTCCAGGCACTAGGATCACAATTACATTTGGCTATTACAGCTTGTTTTGTCTAGAATTAATCATTTAATTAATTTCTGTAGATATTTCGAATATAAAATTTTCTATCACCGAGAAAGGGAAGAAGCGGGCATCCGTGTTATATAACTTTTGTTCTCCACTCCAAAATTCGTATCAATTGGTCTCGACTGAAACAATTCGAAGGTCGCACTCGATTTTCAGCTTGAGTAACTGGATTACAATCAAACCGTGGGGGTATTGTTGATAAATGTCATCAGTATATAAACTTCGAAGTTGTCCATCTTTCTGTAGCCCAAATATTTTTTGCGCGGATTAGAGCTCGGAATTATTCTTGCTAAGAACTGCCTCCGAGGAATATATGGGGGCTGGCAAGATCATTGTCCTGTGCAGAAAGAGCTTTGACCTTTTGGTGGACGTTTCGAGTGGAAGAGATTTTAACCTGCCCTTTTTTAAGGTTTTGTGTAAACGCAAAACCTTATTAAAATCGGTTTACTGTCTGTCTATCCGTCCATCTGTCTGTCTCTCTGTCTATCCGTCACACGCATTTTTCTCGAAGACGGTTGTAGCCATTTACACCAAATTTGGTAGAAAGGTGGGAACTGTGAACACTCACGCATGTAGTGAGTAACATCTTTTTACGTTGAATTTAAGGGGGGGGGGGGTCCCCATACATGCAAAAGGGGGGTGTAAATTTTTTTTCATTAAATATAGTCATGTGGAGTATCAAATTAAAGGTCTCGGTTAGTACTTTTCAAATCCGGTCTTAGTTTTGACATCTGCTGGAAAGGTGGGGAGTGCGGGGGGTTGAAAGTGATCATTTCTTTAACGAACCCATCCTCAGAAACTACTCAACCGAAAAATCTGAAAAAAATCAGGAGGCTGCCACTATATGGTGATATTGCCAACATTTAATTTATCTTGTTTGCTGCTCGATCTCGATGTTTAAACATCGGGCGTTGTTCTACCCACTATCATTATCGTTGACATAGGCCAGTAGGTTTTTTGTCTGTACACAGAGGTGGAAAATCTTTGAAAAACACGTTCACTACAGGTCAGCTGTGCAATCGTCAGAGTCAGAATATGCACTTGTTGGATTCGCACCCACTAAAAACTATCCCCGGTCTCCCCAGCCCCAGCGCGGCGTGAGCTTACCCTTAGGTACTCGGGCTTCTGCTCCTTGCTACTTTCCTTCTTTAGAAACCTTTCCTCTAGGTTTACCATTCCGGAGGAAACCTTAAGCTACCGTCTCAGAGAGTTTGCAAATACCTCCGCCCATGCAGTGGACGCCAAAAGGAGAATAGCAATCTCCAAAAGTGTTTCGCCTCGCAAGTGCCACGTTCAATTTAGCATCAACTATCACCCCCAGGTATTTGATAGCCAGCTTTGGGGCGATCGTATGCCCACCGCTTTCCACTTTTACAGTGTTCTTCTTTTCACAGTTCGTTAATAAGACCGCTTCCGTTTTCTCGTCTCCCGTGATCAGCTCGGCTTTATCTAGCCAGGATCCCACCCCAAGCGTTTGTACTGGTATGGTGGCACAGCTGTTTGAAGTAGTTCTTTTTACTTTTTTAAATTGATAAGCAGTTGTCTGTTCGTCTCCTCTCGACCGTCACTAAGCCTCTGGTATGAATTCCTTTGCCCGGAAACATGCGGCTCGCAAACTTGCGATTTCGTTGGCTTGCCTACTGAGGAACAGTCGCTTTTTTGCTCATAATTGCAAGCTTCATCACCCATTGGGTGACTTCTATCCAGGGATATGTTTACTCAAGCAAACCGTCCGGTATTTTGCGAGAGATTTTCTTCGAGTCCGATTCGCCCTTGATTTCCATGCATATTGCCTGAAGGTCATTGTTGAAGTAGTCATAATTGAATTACCGAGCAAATTCTACTGGCTAAAACGGTGCTCATCAATGTCAGGTTTACTATAGATCCCTTTCTCTAAAAGTGTATGAGGGTGCGGATATTCGCTTGTAACACTTCATAGTGGTCTTCAGTATGTTAGCCTTTATGAGAGCTTCTGCTTCTAAAGACTTTCCAATTTGACTGAATAGTTTTCCTGTTGTCACATCTTTTGGATTACTTAAACTCCAGCGTAAGGTGTTTTGCGTATTACCAGGTGGGGTCGTTAGTACAAGTTGAATGAAAGCCGTGTTTATATATTTACTTTGTTTATGCGATTGTGTGAGAGAGAGTGTCCATTCTACCGATTGACTGCTACTTACTACTACTTATTCCTCTAGCAATAGGCTAACTTTTAGGGTGTAAAAGAAAAGCAATTAAAAGTTCTAATACCACCAAGTGTCTGGAAGTAATTAGCACCATTGCCTTTTTCTGGGACCCTCTAATGTGGCTGATATTATCTCATAAATTGGTGAGTTCGGGGTCTGCTTTTACTCTCCTGAGAATGTCAACGCATGAGCCTTGTTTGGAGATGATGATAATTTTCCATTTTATCTTTCTTCGATATTTCTCTCTCGATATAGCAACTACATGAGTTTCGCCGCCAGCTTCGACTATACTTTCCACATGATCCTTTTTTTTGAAGGCTAAGCCTTTATTTTCACTTCGTTTGCTAGTCTGCTGATCTGTTTAAATCTTATCGCAGCCTTTTCCCCGATTTCTCCCCTCTCGTGTTTTGAACGGCGGCCCTTTGGTCCCTTTTATATTCGATACTTTCACACTTCTTTCATATGTATGCCAACCAAATCTGCCCTTATATTCTGATGAATATTTCGCTGTTCCTTGACAAATTCACAAAGTTCCATGATCTTGTCACCCAGTGCGATAAAGGCAGTTCCTGATTGGACGCTGTATTTTATATCGTTCGCTGGTTAGTCGTCAATCCTTCTTCCTTTTCTTATCCTCCCACTACACACTCCTCATGGGGGTAGCGCTGCGTCCGTATGGGTGGGAATCTGCGAAGAATCGAGCCCGCTTGTAACATTAGATGCATTGTGGCCGCTGGTCATCCACGACCGGAAACCCGCTTGCGCACTCCCGCCGGGATCAAGCTCATGTCTATTTTTATTTCTGGAGATCTCCCCACAGCCAATTTTTACCACCGGGTGGGCGTTTTGCTTCCACCTACCCGCCTGCGCATAAAAATACTCATACACACATTCTTCTATTCACACGAAAGGCCGCCCTTGATTTGAGATTTGGCGACTACACATAGGCCAGCAGTTGGGTGGACTGAAGAGGATAGCGTCTTTCGTATTGGCATCTGCTTTACGGACCATCGGGACCAAGCTTGAAAGGGTATCCTACGGCGTTGTTGATAGTAGAAGGCGTAGAGATATCCTGCTGCTTTTATCTGACTTCGTACATTGTTTAGGGTCGGTTTAGAAAGTATTACTCATTTAGCTGGGATACTGATGCCAGATACCCAAGTGCGGCCTTGATGGCGATAGATAGGGGTTCATGCCAATCGATATATGTGTATAAGTATTACACAAACGATCGCCACAACTGAGCTCGCTGTTACGATATTATACCAGATCTATTTTATCCTGGGGAGTGGTTGTTTTCTTTCCTCTTGTGAGCCTTCAGTTTACTTCTCTTTTTATTGTTATTATTCTTCATCCTGTTTTCAGTGAGACTGTGCTTCAGTTTCATTGCCATCGTAATTAGTTTTCTGCAAGTAATAAACACGAAGGCAGGTACAAAGACAAAAACAAACATCCATGACGGCTAGGATTCGAAAGCAGGGCTACGGTGTTGAGAACCGTGCGCTCCTCCAATTCGCAGGATTGGTAAGTTACGACCTCTCAAGTTCAACATCGGCCGCTTATATGACCCAACTTTCATTGGACACTGGAAGAGCTATCTTGTTCATCAGACAGCAAACACCCTGAGAAACCCGCCTAGAATATCAATGGGCAATGAACCCCCATCAAAAATACTATTTTCTCAGGTGCAATGCAGGTCGCCGGCCACGTTCCGTAGGAGCGTCACGAGATCTCGCTGACTACGTAATCGTGGCTCGTGGTACGATGAACGAAATGGATGGGAAGCTCTATTGACCGCTGCGAATGATAACGGGTGTGATATGATCGAACTCCGATACCGTGTGAAAATTGGGTACGTTTTGGTAGTTTGCGTTTCGATGAAAAGAAATTTGTTATTGCGCTGGGGAAGAAAGCAGAATCAGCCACAGATCACAATGATTTCAGAAATTTATACCGCATCACGAAGGAACTTGCATGTGCTGGTAAACCTTTCGGTAGTTCTGTGAGGAACGTTAATTGCCGACTCCTCATCCACGATGATGAGCAGTTGAAGATGTAGAAAGACACCCCATCATGGCATTCGGTGAGGCTTCGAATTGCACCAACAACCGAAGAGAAGTAATCTGGGCCACCAATGCACTCTAACCAAGTGAAGTTGCGACGGTCTCTTTGTAGAGTTATTTATCGCTGCACCTGCAGAACTGCCACTGCTTTCCCAGAGAGCGATGATCGTTAAGGTTCCAAGGAAGGGCACCCGTTTCGAATGCAATAACTGAAGGCTCCCGATCGATAATTTACAAAAAAAAAACCTGGAACGCACCAAAGAACGCTTCGAAACCTTATTCGGCAGAGCAAGCTGATTTCCATTTTGAATCCTTCTCCATTAACCACATTTAATACTCTATGCTGTCCCTGCTATCTTGGAAAAGTGTACTAAGTCGAGATTTTCACTTCACCTGCTCTTCATCGATTTCGAGGAAACTTTCGAGGTCAACAGGGAGTATATCTGGCATGCTGTATGCAGGAAACGTATTCCGAAGAGACTAATAGTTATTATCAAAGCGACTTATGATGGCGTAAAATGTCACGTGCTGAATCGAGGTAAAATCTTAGAGAAATTTAAGTTGCCGAGCGTGGTCTGACCAAGTTGCATCTTGTCATCGATATTATTTCTTCTTGTCCTCGGTGACGTTATTTATATTGTCCTGTCCGAAGGATGTTGGGGAGTTCAATGAACTATGACATATGTTTACCCTCCCAACGAGCCACAGGCCTTGATCAAAGTAGTAGACAAGTAGAGTCTTACTGAAGATAAACACAAACAGCCTCAGTTAGTTCAACGTGTCATTGTTCTCTCCCCATCTGCATTAATGGGTAGAGTAGCGAAGGCGTCGATCAATTTATATATCTAGGAAACGCCGTCGTATTAAGAGTGCTATATATGCCTTCTCTGCTTTGACTAAAATCTAGAATTGCAGTTATCCCTACACAAAGATTAAGTTGTGCTAATGTTCTTCCTGTGTTACTATATGGGAGTAGCAAATGGAAAGTGACCATCGCTGTTAATCAAAAGTTCCAAACTTTCATGAGAACCTGTCTGCAACGTGTTATCGATATACACTGGCCTAACACAACTACGTCGGCGCACATTCCATTGGACATGGACAATGTACTCGGAAGGCGGAAGTGGAAATAGATAGGTCGCACATTAAGGAGAGGCGGAATGCCATTGCTGTTTGCGCCATTCCGTGGAATCCACTCTCTTAAGATGGCCGAATGGGCCAAAAATAAAGCCTGAGGAGGGTGGTTTTTCAAGCAGGTATTTCGGATTCCGAAAAGAGAGATCTACTGTTAATGGGATCAATACGGTAACACAAATTGCAGAGATAGCAATAGAGGCCAATAAAATTGAAGTTTCAGCCAAAATATGGACTTCTAAATAACTAGGTTCAGATTTCTGACTTTTCATATTAAGAAAATTTCATATTAAGAAAATTCCTGGAATGAATGTTTGTAAATTTAATAACAGTTATTTGCTTGAAATGTGAGGAAAAAGGGGAGATGTGGTCACATTTTTTATTTACAGAGAGGATCTCGCAATCAATTCGGTAGCGGTAATGAGGGATTCTAGAAAAGGCAAGGAGTTGTTATTCTTATTCACATCCCAAAAATTAATCATCTTATCTTTGGAAGGATGCTTATTTAATTCAATCTTTCTTTAATCTACATGGTCTGATATTATTATTATTTTTGGTAATTATAGGCTGGAGTCGAAGATAAGAAATGCTTTATTGTACTGCGTGAACCAGTCTTTCAATATTTAGTTGTGTCGTCGGTGTGGCGCATATATAAGTATGTATATAAATATCCAAAACATATAATGGAATAATTCATGGACTTCAATATTTTCGGAAGCTATGTGTGTTTCGCGTGAAAAGTATAAAACATTGTTCCTTCCCGTTGAGCATCTATTTATTTATTAGCACAACTTATGTCACTATAATAAATTTAAAACTATTCTAGCTATGATTTAGATTCATTGCAATTATCGAATCCATTTGTTGTATTATAATTCATTTGTGGAAATTTCCGGGATTAGTTGGCTCTCGGCCTTCTGTCCGGTTTTTGTTCGAGAAAAATGTACAAACAGTATCAGACAGAAATGTACAAAACTACAAAAAACATGCCGAACACGACAACTAACCTAATATAACCTTCATATATCCAAAATAGCAATCATAGTTGGTTGACATTGTTATGATGAAAGGAAGTGGAAAGTTAGTACTGGACTTTGAACGACATTTGAATTTCTCGTTTAAAGATCACTTCATCGATTAGAAATGGTTTATTTATTGCGAAAATGGTCATATATGCGAATGTATATATTTGCCTATATATATTCGTTTACGCAGAATTATAAAAAGCGAAAAATGGGACTGAACCAGCCCCCAAAATATTTGTAAGAAATTCACAAGAAATGCTTCACCCATTTTGACCTTCGTTCGTCGTCTGAGGTATTCGTTGGTGTGAATTTTTAATGGTCATTCGGCTCATTATTATTATGACCTGATGCTTAGGAAAATCCAAAGAATAAACAACATTAGAACTTCAAAATGATGGTATATTATACATATTTGTTTATATTCGGCTGGAACGAAAGTTCTTTCTAGAATCTGTAAACAACTCAGACATTTTTTTGAAAAGCATGTTGTGGTAGCTAACTAGCTTTAGCAAGTAAACTTTTGCTGTAAATGCTATTTAAAAAATATGATGTATTGTGAGCATCCTGTAGAATTCTCAAGAAAATTGATTGGGTCAAAAAACTGAAACTTTGTATAAAAGAATCGTTTTTAATTAGACACAACCTGGCATATTTCGTTATATCGGGAACCAGTTCCCTTCTTCCGTGAAATAACGATATATGCAATCAATCATATTAGGGATCAAATCGTAGAAAGAAAGATGACTATCATCAGTTTCAACTAGGATATTCTGCATGCAATTCGCCGAAAATTTGTAAAAAAATTTGGAGACGGGTGGCTTAACTAGGAGAAATCATCAAGCTAATCCAGCCCTTTCATTGGATACCCCACACGAATATATTTTGTGAGAAAAAATTATATCTCCTTTTCGCATGTGACAGCCCTTAAAGTCTACATTAAATGTTATATATATAAAACGACACACACTCTACTTTATCATAAAATTTCGTGAGAATAGGTTCAGATATTTCGGGGTGAATTGGGTGTGACAGACAGGCAGACATACAGGTCACCAGGCGCGACAACAGGTGGTGAATAGGGGCATACCTATCATTCACTTTCTTTTCAGACTGAGCATGGGCTAGTGTTCGCTCATCTTTGCTGCGTTGATCAAAATGGCTATGGGAAGGATACAACAATATAAAATTGCGACGAAGACGAGAATAGGAGTAAACTTCCGGTACAGGGGCTCGGAACCCCAATACTGGCGGGTTTTAGGATTGAGCCAGCGGGCCTTCTCGACTGTAGTGCCTCGATCTTGTACAGTTGAACCACCGTGTCATCCAATGTTGCAAGTGTTTTAGATTTTGGAAGTGTAGAAACGTAGTACCGCCTTGCTGAAAACACCAGTGACAAAACCAAAGAAAGATGACTTAAAAGCAGAGCACTGGACTACAAAAACGGTAGCAGTAGCCAACGCCCTTGTTCATGAGAAAAGGACCCATTCAGTAGGATCCCGTCAACTGTGAGATTTCTGTCAATGCCAAACACCGTAAAAGAGAGGGTGTAGGGAAGGTTTATACAAACCAAAGGTATGAAAGGAGTAATCCTATCGAGGCTCTCAAAGAGTAGAGCCTAGATCGGGAGAAATCACCCTTCACGCAGCTTGGGGCAAAAATAGTTGAGCTATCCGAGTTTATCAGGAAAAGCACAACGTAAACCAAGAATAAGGAACAGTTTACAGGGGATAAAAATCCAAGAAGGAGCAATATAACAGGTCACTCAAGTGACACTGAACCGTACTGCCATCTAATTACGGCCAAATGAAAGAGTAGGGGACAAGGAGAGGGACTCTCTAGAGCATCAACAGTTTCCTAAGAGTAAAAAGCGCATACACATAGCTCCGACAAGTGGAACTAAAAGTTCAGGAAGCATATGGCCAAAGTGATAGTGTAGCGAAACCCAAAGGAAATGAAAATAATGGATTAATCAAAATTTATTTCGAATGTTACGAATGCGAACAAATAGATGGCGTGAAACTTTCCACTTTGTAGAGCTCGCCACGGGAGTGGAGGACTAGCGAGAAAAGTGTGCCATGAGTTGGGAGCAGAAAGAACCACATGGAGACAGATTGTTCTCTTCTGCCTCTAACCTGGCGATAGAAGGTTGTCTTCCGGTGTAGCATTTATAAATTTTCTTTAAACTCGTTCGTTCTAAAAGTGACTTCCAAGTTGTTAAATATATACAAAAATATGAAATTACTGAGTTTGGTCTCAAGGGTGTAAAGAATCGTAAGAACTGTGAATCGCCAGACGATACTGAAATTTTCCTAAAGTTGTTGAAACGGAATTACACTCGGAAATCGTTAAGCAAACTAGTGCAATTGCACAGTAACATGAATTAGGCAGCCGATGACTTTGTGTGGATAAAAATGCGTGGTATGTACATTTCCACCAATTCTGACATCGTTTGGATTCGGGGAAATGCATTGCAAGTCCAAACCGAGCAAGATATCAGGCTGGTATCGAAAGATGACTAACGGTTTTGTCCAGAGCAGGGGCAACTCATCAGACCCTGCCTCACCTCTGCTCTGGGAGCAGTGTGATAGAAAGTGTTAACAGATGGAAATCGCTCCTTTCTATATAAATGCGAAACACGACAAGGGTGCGGATTATATACAATTTAAAAACGCCAGTACTTTAAATTTAAGCCAGGCTAAAGCTATTTTTCTTTTTCATACCAAACCGTAGCATGCAGCCAGCTGATGAATTTATGTGGATAAAAATGCGTGGTATGTATATTTGCAGGGTCTGTGCTCCACCAATTCTGACTTCGTTTGGAGTCGTGGAAATGCATGACAAATCCTAACCGAGAAAGATATCAGGCTGGTCTGCAAAAGTTTTGGATGGGCAGACTTTCATAGAAGTTTGGAGATCAACCTAATAAAGCAAGCGCCACGTGATCTATCCATGTCTAAGAGATGCACATTCTTCGGCAGAAGACCCAACTACGAATTGAACAGTGAACTCACCACCCTTCGATCAGCCTGCTATCCTACCAGATGAATGGCCCAGATGGTGGTAGGTAGAGCTGAAAAGCGGCGAAGGTCTCAATCTGGCCATCAAACGGAGCAGGAGGAAATGCTTTAAGGAGCTCTGTCTGGGGGCGGACGTGAACCCGTAGGGTAGCATAGCATCTTCATGGGACGATTCAAAAGCCGTTCAATTCCGCGGATCACGTGCCCTACCCTCTTGTTGGAAATCATTCACGGCTTACTCCCCTAGTAAGAAATTGGATCAGAAACCGCTGAATGTGGCGGCGATTCCAAACAAACGGGGTACCACATAAGGTCCTGAAGCGTGCTGTGAAATCCAGGCAGGACATGTTCGCTGAGTTGTCCGAATCGTCCATGTTCAAGGGGACATTTACTGCAGCATGGAAGTCGCAGAACTTGGTACTGCTGCCTAAAGGTGGTAAACCTCTAGATGAGCCATCCTCCTACAGACCCACACGTATACAATAAATTACTGCTGGTTGTCGAGAGCCAAGGAAGCGGTCCTCATGGCCAAGTACTATAAAGGAAATTATGTCCACATTCAAATAGGTGGTTGTGTCACGCAAAGCTTATATAAACAACATGTGCAGTATGTTTGCGACAAAGCATCCACTGCAAGTATGGCCTTGGCGAGGGTAATGCCGAACGTGGTAGAGCCACACCATACTTCTAGGCTGTGGTGAGCTCGATCTTGTTCTATGCTGTCCTAATTCAGGGAAAGGCATTGCAGATCTTTGCCAACGCTCATAAACTGAGTGTGCTCCACATAAGAACAGCTCTAAGGTAGGAGTAGCGGATAACGGAATGTTTGGCGGATGCGTAGGAATACGAACTTCTGCGCATTTGGAGGTATGCGTGCTTGGGCGTGTTTATGTCTATGCTCAGGCCGTGTAGGGAGGGGATAAGCACCTGTCGGTACCAATACCAATATAGAATAAGAAAGAAAAGAAACATTTACGGCGAACGGACTTCAGTACCGACGGATTTTAAGATTAGGCGAGCCGGTTCGCGGCGGTCGATATTCCTCGACTGCAGTGCCTGGTTGGTTCATTACTTGACCGCTGTTGCATTGAATACTACAAGTAGTGAAAAGCAAAAGGCATTTAAAAGAGTTGCACACCACGCATGAACGTCTGCTCAGAAAATACTGGTAATTTATTAGCCCAAAGTGGGTGACTATACGTGCCGAGACCTAGTGCTTAAATAAGTTCGGTCGTTTACCGACTCAGGGAGCAGATGTCTTTAGATACCTTGAATTTGGCCACACATCGGTGAAATGCATCGGTGATTGTGACAGGTCAAAAAGATGCAGAAAGTGTGGGGGGTGTGGGGTCATATGTTCAGGGGATGCAAGGCTGAGCCTGAATGTGTCCTCTGCAAGGGGAAAAAAGGTGTCGATTGTCGGTACGTTGCAGGCAGCCGCAAATGCCCAGTGTTAAGGAGAGCCTTGAATGCAGTAAAAAAAATGAGGTTGATACAAATCAACCTGAACCACCGCGAAGCAGCGGAAAACCTACTCTCACAGGTCACCTATGAGAAGGGAATCGAAGCTACCATAATCAACAAGCCTTATCACAACAATTAGCGTGGTGCCTGCGTTACAGATGCAACTGGCAAAGCGGTAACATGGGCGTATGGAAACCAAGCTATTCAAGAAATGATGGGGTTTGCAGAAACTGGAGTTGCAGAGCAAAAATATACATATACAAGCCCAAGCCCAAGCCAAGGCATCTACCATCATACTGCCAGATTTGCCCTATCGGCATGATAGAAAAGATGCCCGAAAGGGCCATCTACAATAGACTTCTCCCTATCATAGAATATCGGAGGGACAGTTTGGATTTTGACATGTCCACTCAATGATCGACGCCGTAAACGTTGTTTTGAAACTGACTTGAGACGCGAGGTCGTCTAATAAATGCTTGGAAATCAAAAATGCCTTCAATTTAGCCAGCTGGGAGTGGATAAAAAGCTCACTGGCTAAAACGGTTACCCTTAGTTATTTGGCTAAGCTACTCGAAAGCTACATCGCGAAGAGGAAACTTTGGTATAATACGGATGATGGGTCAAGCAATACACCGTCACAGCAGGAGTACCACAGGGCTCAGTGTTAGGTTCTCGTCTGTGGAACGTGATGTATATTAGGGTGCTTGTCTTTCTCGTGCCTAAGGCGGCCACGATAATCGGTTTCACAAATGATCTAGCCGTGGTTGCCGTCGCGAAACGACCCGAAAACGTGGAATTGTATACTAACGAAACCGTTAGCGCCATAAAAGCGTGGCAGAAGATATTTCACCTTAACCTTGAAACAAAAAACGGAGAAAGTATCTGCACAAATTCAAGTTTTGTCCTGAATGTGGTTGCACACCTGAGGACCCGGAGCATATTATATTTGATCACGATTTGCTCAGACAGAAAGAACTTGAAAAACTCTCTGAAAATCAGCGTAAGCCCGCAGAACATCGTCGGAGAAACGCTGAAGTCGGAAGTAAACTGGTGTATGGTGAATTCCGTAATCAAAATTATACAAGCAGAACTTTCAAAAGTGGAGCGCGCAAGGAGGACGCGAAGAACGGAAGGTTTGATCGCTCAAAGCGCAGTTCTCCCCGCGAAGTAATGTTTGCATTGGTTTCGTCGGAAGGAGAAAGGAGAAAATGGGGGTGGTTTTAGTGGGTGAGAATCTTGCACACTGCTGCAACCTGGCGTGGCAGTGTCTTTTTAAGATGGACGCTTCAGATATGAAAGGTTTTGTGTATTTCTTTTATAAAGGCATTTGAGGGTGCATTTGCCCCATTAGACACGTAATATATGCATTAATTATGCGAAAATATCTACTTTCAAGTGATATTGACATTCAAAGTCTTGAATTTGCAAAGAAGTGACAAACTTGAACTGCATTATGATCTATATTGCTGCATCTCGTGACTTTAGGATGAACTTATGGGGGGTTTTCCAGTCAACTACTAAAAATTACGGTAACATACTATTACTAACTTTATTTGAACATATATCGGCATATACGGTATTTCCGATCCTAGGCAATATATAGTGGCAGCCTCTTGATATTTTTTTAAATTTTTCGGTTTAGTACTTTCTGAAAATGGGTCCGTTAATGAAATGATCACTTTCGACCTCTGGACTCCTACAAATGTCAAAACTTCGTAAAGTACTAATCGAGACCTTTCATTTGATACCCCACATGATTATATTTAATGAAAAAAAAATTGACACCCCCCTTTTGCATGTATGGGGACTCCCGCTTAAATTCGACGTAGAATGATGTAAATCACTATATGTGAGCGCTCACACAGTTCCCACCTTTCCACCAAATTTTTTGGATCAATCGCTGTAACCATGTCCGAGAAAAATGCGCGTGGCCGATTTTAATAAGGTTTTGTTCTAGCCAAAACTCTCTCGACGATTACCTACCTTGTCGTGGTGAGGGAGCTCAATAAGGAAGATCCTCCAGGAAACGGGAGGTGACACCTGAAGCCAAACGGTAATCAAAACCCCAAGCCAAGGTGTGACTACCGTCCCGAAGATTGAATGGTCACAGGGGTTAAAATGTGGCCGTAAACGGTGAACTCTGGGTACCAGGCGACCCCCAGTTTCAACTAGCCTTGTTTCGGCAAAAAGGGGCTCTGCCGAGATCGACTTACTTTCCCCGGAAAAATTGAGGCCATGGCAGCCAACTATGAAAAAACAAAAAAAAAACAAAAACATAAACCTATTAAGCAAACACAGTTAAACTTCGATTGTGACGATCCAACCCCGAGCGAAGGGGCAACCCTGAGCTCATCGATGGAGAACCTGAGACTCAGATTCCCCACTTATTCAAGTGCGAACCAATCCCGTCCTTAACGGACGAGCCGAAGCAGGCCCCTTCTGTCAGCACTCCTGACCCCAGGCTCCAATCGACGCCACCTGCCCACGGACGGCAAACCACCTTCGGGCAACCCGCCTTCGGGCAAACCGCTTCGGGCAAACCGCCTCCGGGCAACACACAACCCAAGAGCTGTGCCAAGTTTGAGGAGAAAGGAGCGTTCGGGGCGCCTGCGGCTAAGGGGAAACCGAAGCGGCAGCGGTCCTCGGACGATCGTAACTCTTCGACACAAAAGGCAGCAAAGAGGGCTCGGACGGCAACGGCTAGGCCTTCATTCGCAGCGAAGGCTATCAAAGCCGATGGATGGGTCCTGTATGACGACTCTAATCCATCCGGCTACGATACTGAGCAGTGCGAACAGCTTAGGAGGAAACTCCTCCTAGCTGTAAGGACTGCGTCCGCGCAAGGCATTAAGCTTTGCTTTGAGTTGGTAGGTGTATACCGTAAAATGTTACGGCTAAACTTTGCCGACAAAGACACGAATGAGTGGCTCAGGCAGTACTGCTCCTCCCTTAACGATGTGTTGGAGGGTGCGCGACTAAACTTGAAAAGGGTCTCTGAGCTTCCATCGATCAAAAAGTGCTTTCTCTGGTTTCCAGAAGAAGAGTTAAATGGTGTTGGGGTTCTGGAACAACTTGGTGTACAGAACAACCTTAACACTTCCACCTGGTTGCTACTAGGCAGCAAAACAGGAGAGAGAACCGATAGGCCGGGAACTTTTCTTACTATCGGCGTTCCCGAAACCGATGTTAAGAAGGTTCGGGAAAAATCGGGCTGCCGGCTCTACTATGGGCTGGGGACAGTTACACGTTACAAGTGTCGGCTCCTAAAACCATTGAAGGGGACATGCAGCCTTCGACCTCTTTATCTGAAACGTAGATGAGGTGCCACATTTCCCAAATAAATTTTCAGCATTGTAAAGCGGCGACCGCACTTATCAGTCGTCGGATCAATAGCTGCAAGACATTTAAAGAACCGTGAGTTGTTGGTGGGGCAGTCTGGGGCCTGAACTTCCAACATGCTCACCTATTGTATGGCAATGGAAGGGATCGACCCCGTACCTGCATGGTAGTCTTCAAAGACTTCCAGGCTAATTTGGTTAATGACCTATGTGATGGCGACACCACATCGGCTAAGCTAACCATAAAAAGTCAACAGGGAGATAAAGAGATACTATGGTGCTCTGCATATTTTCCCTACGACGCAGAAAACGTTCCTAGTGGAACATTCATCAGAGCTATCCAATAAGCCAAAAGTAGAGGCATGGGGGTAATAGCAGGATGTGATGTCAACGCTCACTACATATGCTGGGGAATTTCGAACACAAATGCAAGAGGATCGAGACTACTGGAGTATCTAGTAAGAATCGATTCGCAGATCCTAAATGTGGGTAATGAACCCACTTTCTTCAACGTGGTCAGGCGAGAGGTCATCGACATCACGGTGGCATCTCCTGACATAGCGCCTCTGATCGAAGAGTGGAGAGTATCAAACGATATCACACTCTCGGATCACAGACGCATTGATTTCGTTGTGGGCATGGATCCATCTTCACCCACTCCATTTCGGAATCCGAGGAAGACAGATTGGGTGATGTATCAAATAGAATTGAGCGCCCGAGTCACGATCCCTGGGAATTGGAGAAGACAACCCAGATGATCACAACTAGCATGAGAGAAGCTTTCGAAGAAAGCTGTCCACTCAAGATGCCAAAGAAGGGTAAAACACCATGGTGGAACTCGGATTTGGCAAAACAGAGGAGAACGACAAGGATGCTCCTTAATCGTGCTCTGAAAGGTGAATCAGGCACTAGCTGGAATCGCTATAAAGAGGCACAGAGGGCTCTGAAGAAGAGCATAAGATCGGCTAAACGATCATCTTGGAGACGCTTTTGCGAAGAGACTAACTTTCTTGAGGCAACCTCAAAGCTGAAGCGGATTCTGGTCAAAGAACGTAGCCAGAAACTGAGTTATTTACGTTTACAGAATGGGAAGTACACAGAAATCGATGAAGAAACGGCAAATCATTTGCTTGAAGTACACAGCAACCAAAATCTAATCTCGGGGCCAACAGGGGCATACAGCCCTCAACCGAGAGACTGGAATGTGGCATGCAAAGTAGTATCACTGGAGCGAGTTAAATGGGCATTTAACTCGTTCCATAGGTACAAGTTTGCAGGTCCGACTGGCATCATCCCTGCGCTAGTAAAAGAAGGAATGGATGCCCTGGGTCTACACATTCGGAATATACATCGTGCATGCCTAGCACACGGTTATATTCGAATTAAATGGCGGGATGTGAAGGTGTTGTTCATTCCCAAACCAGGAAAACCCACCTACACAGACGCAAAAAGCTTTCGACCGATCAGCCTAAAGACCTTTCTGCTAAAAGGACTAGAAAGACTAGTAGATCGATTCATAAGGGATGCACACATTCTTAAGTGGCCACTTCACCATAGGCAACACGCCTACCGGAAAGGCAAATCCAAGGAGACAGCACTCCATGAAATTACGGCAAAAATTTAAAAGGCGATATCCGAAAAAGAATACGCCTTAGGCGCATTCATGGACATCGCAAGTGCCTTAAATTATGCCTCATTCGCGGCAATTTGTGATGCGGCAAGACAGCATGGAATCGAACCGCTGCTAATCAGTTGGATCCTTCACATGCTAGAGTGGAGAAAAATCCACATATCGGTCGGCAAGAAGTCTATTGAAGCAGGATGTTTCAGGAACTGCCCACAGGGAGGGGTTCTTTCTCCACTGTTATGGCTCTTGGTAATGGATGCCCTGCTGTGGCTCATGGAGGACAAAAGTTTGCGGACGACCTAGCCGTAATAATTAGTTTGCGGACACAGTATGTGACCGCTTGAATGCAACTCTGCATGTAATCCGCACCAGCAATGGACTCACGGTGAACGCTAGGAAGACTGGACTAGTTATGTTCACTAGGAACCTCAGGTGGGGCAGCTATACGCTGCTCACCTTAGCAGGGGCGGAAATCCAGCTGGCACAAACAATCAAGTACTTAGTAGTACATTTCGACTCCAAGTTAAGGATTGCAGATTGCTCTGGTGCTGTAGGAATGCGATAGGTAAGACCTGGGGACTTTCACTTAAACGGATATATTGGATGTATACATCCATAATAAAACCCGTTTTGATGTATGCATGGATCGTCTGGTGGCCAAGACTGAACTTTGCTAACAGAAGGAAGCTGCTAACGCAGATTCAGAGACTTGGTTGCCTAAGTATTACTGGAGCAATGAGTACTACGCCGACTGCGGCACTTGAAGCTATCCTAAATTTACCCCCATTCACTTGGAGGTGAAACGGAAAGCAGCCATCGATGCATATAAGCTCGATACCATCGGGGCGTGGAAAGGCGGCCAATCCAACGGGTATGCGTCTATCTGGAAATTCCTTGAAAAACATCCGGTAGCCCTGATGCCAACCCCATCATATGGTTTCCAGATTCGTCTCTGAAAAGACATACACTGTCGTAATCACCGAAAGAGAAGAATGGTCGATAAGTGGCCATGAGTCTTTTCAGATTACAGACCTAATAATCTTCACCGACGGGTCAGTGATGGAGGATGGATCGGGCGCAGAGGTGTTTTCGGAGAATCCGATTATAGAACTGGCCCGACCCCTCGGAAAAATGACGACCATATTCCATTTCATTGGTAGCAGAAGAATGTCTGCGGCAAAAATGGAGGGGCGCACCATTCGAATCTGTTCCGACAATCGGGCGGCATTGTCAGGACTAAATGGCAACAACATATCAAGCCATCAGGTGCTGCTGAAACATGGCCGACTGAACGAAATATTCCTGATGTGGGTGCCGGGCACTCCAACATCGCCGGTAATGAGGAGGCTGGCAGACTGGCTCGCCGAGGGTCTGGATCCACAATGGTGGGACCAGAACCAGCTCTTGGAATCCGACCATCTACTGTCAAGTCTACTCTGAAGAGTGAAATTGAACCGAGTGGAGAAATTTGGACTCTTGCCGGCAAGCGAAAATCCTTGTGAAAGAGCCTAGGGCCACTAGAGCGGCATTTTTGTTGTCCCTTAAGAAGTGGGACATGAAAACCCTAAAAAGATTGGAGGAGGAGACGGTCCTGGCCTTTTTATGCAGCTGCCCGGCATCCTTAGATCTCAGACGAAGACACCTTGGCAAGGTTTTCTTCAATGAAGAATCTGCACACTCTCTGCCTCTGGAGAATGTTCTAAGATTCCCTAAAGCCTGCGAACACCGTAGGCCGGAAGCCATTGAATAGGCAACTTACGGGGATAGTACAATGGACCCAACAATGGCCTGAGTGCTCGGAGTTGCGGCTCCCCCCAGTTAACTAAACTAATTAACTACCCAAAAAGACATTGAATGTTAAACTTCATTCATGAATTGTTTTATACAAAACCTTAAAAGTAGTAAAGATTGCCAAGATATTATTTAATTTGTATCGTATATCTTATGCTTTTCAAATAATAAGAAAGAAATCTATTGAGAAATTGAAAATAGATATCATACTTGAGATTGTGGGTTACATACATATGTGTATTGAAAAACTGTAAAGTTTTGTAATGAGCACAGAATGTTGCTGCGATGTGGTCAAAATCTGTCTGAATACAAATTCATTTTATGTCATACATTTTTTATACAGATATTTAAGGGCAAGTTTGCAAACAATCGGTATCAATGCCGTAAATGCTTTTATGTTCCCGAAAAGTACTAGCGATGCATTTTCGAAATGCTTTTATTTCACTGGAAAGGGATATAACGAAAATCTGTAGATTTTGGTAAATACATAACCCCATTCTCACACAGTGAAGCAACCAGATCAATTACCGTGTAACCACGGCTGAATGTCATTAGGGATAAAACACGGTCGTTTCTAGTCAATCCGGCGTCCCTGACAGTCAATGTACACAGTATTAGATAATAGTAAATTTGCTCATGACAATATTGAAACAATCGATCTGGCATAACGCTCAAACTTGACCTAATCCGAGCGAAGGTATTAGTACGCTGCCAGTGTTTGCCTTAATGTTGACTGCCGCGACCTGCAGACATACCATTGATCATGTATTAATGGCGTACACATTTGTCATTAGATTTTGGCAAAAGTGATTACACAGCTCCGCTATCAGTCGTAGAGCAAACAAAACGGAAAAGCAATGGAATGAAAAAAGAAAATGAAATTGCGCAAAACTAGAGGTAACTCTGGTAGTCGCAGCAATTACAACAAAGAAAGAAAGCCAGTAACGCGGAGCAGACGGGCGCACGGCACCCGTGTAAAAGCTTCGCAATAGCAATATTGCACATTGACTAATCGAAACATTTTTTTTAAATCGAACGGAACGTTGGCTCATCCGCGTATTATAACGTAATAAAATTAAACACACCATCAACGTACCATGCCCAATCACTATTGAAATTTGCCTAATTTTTAATTTGACTGAGAAATGTGTCAATGTTACGCCTATGACTGTTATGCAAGCAGTTGCAAATGTATCTGCCGAACGACGTCCATTGCTGCTACCCAAAGGATCAGTAATTATGTTAGTAGTTCACGAGCCATTTACTCTTATCTACATACAAGCGGAGCCCGCCTGCAATAAGATACACCTAATTGGGCTAAGATTGCACATTTCGGTTGGAGGTTTCATTGCAAGAGATCAAATGCGCTTACTTGGATGCAAATCGGTACTGGGGAAGTGTAATTTCCGATTAATTCTATTGGCACAGTTCGAGGTGGAGAAACGTTTGGATGATTTGGGTGTTATGCAGTATAAACACAATTGAAACACAATTTGATGTAAAGCAGAAGCGAAGTGTGTAGAAAAGTTGTCTAAGGTTTCATTGTGCACTAATCATGCATCTGCAAACTTAGTTTGATTACTCAATGAATAGTTATCACGTGCAATCCGGGTAAACGTGATTTTTCTTTCTCATTGGAGTGTATCTCTCATATGTTCCATTCCATTCCATGTACGTTGTATAGGCATGTGTACTGTATGAATTCAGTAGCGAACAATGAAATGTAACACGCATGAAGAGGCCATCTACTCTCGTATCAGAATCCATTGTGCCACTGGGGCGTGGAAAGTGTAATATGTATGTGATTGCATTTATTTGATGAAAGGAAAATGTATTGCTTTTATATGTTAAGAATTAGTAACATCACACTTTTTTCCCTATTAATTCTCTATTATAATTAATATTCAGCAGATTGTGGTGACAAACCCATCGCCAGGAACCTTTTTCTCTTTTCCTTTCTTCTCAGACGGAAATTTTCTTACATATACGTATGTACAGTGTTTCTCATTGACTTAAGGGGGAAAACCACATTAGGAGGTTTTTTAGAATCGACCTGCATAGATAGTCAACTTAGTCAAGTGATTATCGGGTGCAGGCTCAGGCTCGAACGGCCAGGGGGTAGTCGCTTTATGTCCTTGCGTAATCTTGTAGCGCTATCTAATAGGAATTCTAGCACACAAAGTGATGAAAAAATTGTGAAAATTGAAATTTTTTTATTTTGATTATTTTCATTTGCATTGAGGTGTTAATATTTTTAAAAAATAAGTTGATTGTGCAAAATTAAAGCATTTTTAGTTTCAGATACAAATTGGAGTCCGCAGTTAGAGAAATCTAGTTACGACCCTCAGCAAACTAATATCGGGTAACTTTGATATTTTTGGTTTAACCTTCCGCTGGTAACTTGATTTTTCTAACATGGGGTGATGCCTCACCCCAAGGAGTAATTAAGTAAATAAAACTTTCTTTTGTTGTTTATGCGTTTATTTACAGTTATATCATCATTTATATTATCAAAACATGATTAATACGTGTCGTTTAAGTAAAACTCTTAATTGCTGAAGCAGTTTGTGCACACCTCTTTGCGATGGCAGCCAGTTTTGACTTTTCTATTTTGATTTCTGGGACAAATGTGGCATCTGGACTGTTTTCGCAATTTCGCAGGTAATTTCTGCGTTTCTGCTTCTTCTAGTGGCCGTTTCTTCCCGACATACTGCGTAATATCTTCAGTGGGTTTACGTGGCAAGTTCTCGTTGAGACGTCGTTCAACCTGAGGTTTGAAAAGCTCCTGAGCTAAGCTTTTCAAAAACTCTTCCTTGTAATTTTTTCCCCTGGATTCCCAAGCTTGTACAGTATTAACGCATTTATGCCTGCCTGATCAAAAATACCGTACAACATGCAAGAGACCAGGGCCTAATACATCGTGAAACAATATATGCATGAACCATTTCATCGAAAGTATCTACACCACCTTTGGTAGAATTGTAAAAGTCAATTATCTCTGGCTTCTTGGTGACCTCATTTACATCTTTCTGGTTATGCATTGTAGAGATCAAAATAACAGATTCGTTCTTCTTTGGGGTGAAAGAGACAATGGTAGTCTTCCCATAAAAAGTCAACTGAGATGACAGGACTGGTTTATTTTTGGTCGGAAGAAAAGCAGGTGGAATTTCTCCCTTATTTTTGCGCATTGTTCCAACAAGTGTCAGACCATATTTTTTTAGCATTTCTTCTGCTTAACTCCATTTGAATATATATGGCCAATATGATTTCTTTTCTGTTTGGAGGAACAGTCCGTATCTGCATGTTATAATGACTAGCCATTTCATTCCCAAGAGGCGCAACTTCGCCGGATGAAATGTGGGTTGGGAACAGCGGTGAAATATTGCACCTCTTCAGCTGCTCGTCATCGAGGATGTTTACGTCACGTAACGAACAATCGAAAAGTTTTCAATCACATGCAAGTTCTTTCGTAATGCGGTATATATTTTTGAACTCATTGCATTTTGCGCTATCGTCCGTTTCCTTGACCAGCGGAATAACAGATTCCTTTTTGCCTCGGCGCACAGTACGTTGAACTTTTCGGTGTTTCGCACGGTATTGGAGTTCGGGGGTGTTAGGATCGCCATTACTAGCAGTGATCATTAGAAGCTTCAATCCCTTCTACTCATCGATCCATTTCCATGATTCCTCAGTCAGGCTGATCTTGTGACGTCCCTTTGAGACGTGGCCAACGAACTGGGTAGCATCCGACAAAAGACCTCTTTTTGATGACGGTTCAATGTTCATAGATACTGTTAGGTTCGTTACCTAGTGTATCTGTCGACCGATCAGCAAGATAACATTCCCACTATCTGCCTGTCTGTCTGTTTGTCACAGCCGATTTATTCGGAAACGGCTGGACCGATTGTCACGAAAATTGGTAAGAGTATGTGATCTGCCGTTCCCTTTACATGCAGCGACTGGCGTCATTTAGCCATATGGGGTATCAAATTAAAGGTCTCAATTAGTACTTTTCGACACTGGTTCAATATTTGAAATTGGGTGAAACATAGGGGAGTGAGGGCTCAAAATATGATAATTAAAAAGTGTAACAGGTGTCTTTCTCAGAACCTATCCAACCGAAAAATCTGAAAAAAATCACAGTGGTGCACCTCTACGAAATCTAGGCCTCAAAATATATCCCGTTTCGATATCTGCAGAAATAAAGTTAATAATAGTATATTTCCACATTTTAGAAATTTACCCGGCACCCCCCTTATGTTCATCCCAGAAGTACAAAAATTAGCATAGGTGTAACGAAGAACATGGTGCACAATTCGATCAAGTTTGAAGAAAATCCAACTATTATTAACAAAGTTATAGGGGGTAAAACTTTACAATTTTTTGTGAATTTCGGAAAAGGATTATTTTGTGTTAGTTTTTTATTCATTTGTATGTGAATATCAATTATTCCAATGAGACATGTGACATGGACTTTGCGGGTAGTGTCTAATTCAGATAGATATAAGAAGTAAATCGGAAATATGGGTACGATCAATTTATATATGTGCCTATATGTGTACAGTATTCGGAAATGGGCAGTTTGTTTGTTTAGGGTAAGCGTAATATCTACGGCTGTAATATGGACGTATGTCTCGTAGTTTGGAAAAATATGAAGCAGGATATGTTGGATTTGTAGCTACATACGGATAGAAAAATGTGCGTTGAAATTTCTTACATAAGATGAACACAAAACCTTTATACCCGAAGCGCGAGCTTCCGATATTCCCACTTGTTTTGTTTTTAAACTGTTCTTCTGCTTTTCTCCGTCTCCAAAACTGCAATCTCTAGAATTTTTGAATAATACACGACGATTTTACGATTATTTTAAATTCAATTCAAAGCAAATTTCAGCCCGAAAGCACTTCATACAGTTTCGTTTCAGATTTTAAAAACGGAGCAATCACAAAGACCACGTTACATTTCCAACAGACCCCCAACCCTACTCAGTTGACTTATCGGTTCACCCTCTTTCAGCTACCCAATGTCCCACTAATTTTTAGGTCTAGAAATGAACCCTCAATTCAGCATCAGCTATGACAACAAAAAAAGCTACTTTGAATTTTTCTATATTTTGCATCGAGCCCCTTGCCTCGAGTCGGGCTCTTTCCAATAACAGAATTCCCGTGTTCGCATTTATATTTGCGCGCCTAGTATTTCCTGTTAGCCTGAAATTAACGCTAGAAACACATTTATTAATATACAGAATTATTAGGTCTATGGATTTATTGATTTTTAAGGTTTTGTGTAAACACAAAACCTTATTAAAATCAGTTTATTGTCTGTCTGTCTGTCCGTTTGTCTGTCTGTCTGTCTGTCTGTCTGTCACACACATTTTTCTCGGAGACGGTTGTAGCGATTGGCACCAAATTTGGTACAAAGGTGGGAACTGTGAACGCTCACGCATGTAGCGAGTTACATCCTTTTATGTCGAATTTAAGGGGGGGGTCCCCATACATGCAAAGGAAAGGTCTCGATAAGTACTTTTCGAAGCCGGTCTTAGTTTTAACATTTGTTGAAAAGGTGGGGAGTGCGGGGGGTTTAAATTGATCATTTTTTTAACGAACCCATTCTCAGAAACTACCCAACCCAAAAATCTGAAAAAAATCACGGGGCTGCCACTATATGGTGCCTAGGTTCCGAAATACCCTTTATAGCGATACCTATTCAAATAAAGTTAATAATAGTACATTACTATTTTTTTTAGTAATTGACAGGAAAACCCCCTTTAAGTTCACTCTAGAATCACAAAATTCTGCAGCAAAATAGGCTACAGCATTGAGCATGCTCCTGCGAAATTTGGTGAAAATCGCACTATTACTAACAAAGTTATACTAGGTCAAAACTGTCGCTCCTCTGCAAATTCAAGACTGTGAATGTCAGTATCACTTGAAAGTGGATATTTTCACACAATATATGCATATTTTACGTGCTACATACTAATGGGACAAATGCACAATCAAATCTCTTTTTTAAAGAAATACACAAAACCTTCCATACCTGAAGCGTCTAGCTTCCGGTTTCCCGACTTGTTTATGTATATATTTGTCATATTCCACTTGAATATAGTGTGTTGTGTTTTATACATTGAATACGAGGGGGGACCCAAAAAAACGGGAATTTAGTCATAACTTCTTTATTTTTAAATATTTGTACACCAAATTTTGATCACCTTCAAAGTATTCGCCTTTGACTACAACGCACTTCTCCAAACGATTCTTCCATTGTTCAAAACATTTTTTAAATTCATTCATCTGGATGTCCTTTAAGCCTTCCAGCGATTTTTGTTTCACCTCCTCCACAGTGGCAAAACGCTTTCCTTTCATATTCCTTCGGAGTTATATCCATAGCACCACGAATCATCACCAGTAATCACCTTGGAAAAAAATTCAGGGTCCTCTTCGAGCTGATTTTGAAGCTGAAAACATGCCTGAAGTCAACGCTGTTGTAAGAAGGCGACATCTCATAGAGTTGATCAATGGTTCGGTGACGTTTTTCGCGAACGAGGGCATTGATTTTGTCGACGATCAGTTCTTGACGTTGAGGGGCGTCCTGAACGAAGTTGGTCTTCAATAGATATTTCTCCATTTTTAAAAAATAAAAACCAACTCTGGTTTTGCTTAAGGCAGCATCCCCATAAGCAGTCTTACGCATTACAATAGTTTCCGCGGCCGATTTCCCCAACAGGAAACAAAATTTCACAGCCGCGCGTAGTTCTCGACAATCTGCCATTACGTTTTCGCCGAAATGTAAAAAGTTGTTTTACTAAAAAAATCTCACAGGCGAACCGATGCACTCACAGCGGCACAACTTCGTACATTGACGCAGGTGGCGTAACACTAACGGACATGTGGTCAAACAATAGGTTGCCCCACAAGCCCTCCCCACCACAGCGTAATTCAATTCGATGTCGTACTGACATTTTACCTCTTGGAAGTAGTAATTTGACACGAAAGGGGCAGCTTTAACCTACGGTAACTTTGTTAATAATAGTGGGATTTCCACCAAATTCAACAGAATGGTGCTTCATATTAAAATCTAACTTGCTGCAAGATAAGGGATCTAGGATCAACTCGTAGTGAATATTCAAAATATTATATACTACTACTATATAATTATTAACTTTAGTTGAGAATGTAACGGTTAGTATTTTGGGGCCTAGATACCATGTGCACGGATCTCCATAATGGTTGGGTAGTCTAGGCAGTTTTCAACAGAACCTTAAAAAGGTCAATGATCACTTTTCAAGTATTTGAAAATTTCTTTCTTATTATTAGAAATATTTATATGAATTTTAGAATTTCGGGAAGTTTAGAAGGTGACAGGGTGTTGTGAGTAAAATTGTAGAAAGCAAATTAAAATAATCATTTATAAATTAACATTTTAGAATGAGCGAATGCCGCAATGGGATTTAGGAAATTGAAGGGAGGGTAATGGAGCAGCTTAAGGGTTGAAAAGGAAGAATGCTGCATTTTAACATGTGCTACTCACATATAATAACCCAGAAAGAATATGGGTACAGGTTAATCTCAACTTGATGTTGGTATTGAGATAACTGCTTTTTCTGACTTTAGACAACGTAGTGAAGCCCGATGTTGTGCCGTTAATGCTTCGAGCGAAATGAAATTCGCTGCGATCAATGTCTTCGATTTTCTGTCCATTAATGTAGCATAAGTGCGATGACTGGTTAGACTGAGAACCTTGGCTTTGTTGGTGTTTTTTTTAGTTCGAATTTCCTTGCCTCCATTTACAAACCCAGAGTCGTTGGGTCGACTGCTTGATGAGGGAGCAAGCTGATCTCGAAAGTGGAAAAAGTATTAATTAAGACCAAGTGTGTCTAAAAAATGTAAGTGACAGATAGACGAAGATTGCAAGCCGATTTTGGTAATATTTCGTGCTACACAAAACCTTGAAATAATTCGAGTGAAGGAACGTTCGGGCTAAACGCGAGCATATTTCATTGTGACCTAAATTCAAATTGAATTTCATAACATCTTCTAACGAAAGCAACATCAAAGCAATACTCTGCAAAATAAAGAACGTATGAGCTTTCTGAAAACAAAACAATGTCCGATTCGTGTTTGTACCAATGACTCAACCGAGTAAGGATAATTATGTAGAACAAGCAGAACTAGACTTTCAGGCGTACCATCCACAACTTTAGACATTTTGGCGCCAGCCATTTGTATTCCAGGGCACCGTGGCAGCCTTTTGGCATAGACACATATACGAACGCTAAAATAGAACCGATTTCAAATTGATTTTCTCATTCTCATGTTGTCCTAGTTGGAGCCGATTTTTGTTTCCCATGCCCAACGTTCCTACACTCTTTCAAATCCTTCAAGAAGGAATTGGGTTTTAACGGCCCCAGTCATGCCATGGAATTTTCTATGCTTTAAACGCACTTGTATGCAGCATGGATCGAGGTTTCGAGTGCAGTTTAAGTTAGGAATGCATTGTTGCGTGTTCCGCGTTGTTGTTTATATGAGAAGTGTTGGTAATTGCGCAGGCAAGCGTTCATATGTTATGTACGTTTCTCATATTATCGCAGAATGTAGAACACACATCAATTAATGTTAGCCATTTCTGAGATAAAAAAATCCAACAAATCCAACAATCCAACAACTCGAAGATAGTACTTAAACGTACATTCACATTTCTAAAGAATGAATTGTGTTTTCAGGACAATTTCAGTGACAAGGACCAAGCAGACAAGAGTAATATTCCTTATGGTTCCTGCAGGAAGTATTGATCCAAATAGTCAAGTTCAGTAAGTGGAAATCTACGTCCTGAACTAAGGTAGGATAAAAAAGGAACCATTTTGCCATTTTCGAATAATAGTTTTAACTAGGCAGCATACAATGTTGGTAGCGATGATTTCCAACATCGACTCTGATTAATCGACAAAGATTTACCGATCGACTTGTACTTCCACTTTAAGATGGGAGGATGCTAATGAAAGTTTCTTTTTAAGGGTTTGTTAAAATTGATTTACTTTCTGTGTGTACGTATTCTAGAGGGAAGTCTTAGCTACCATTCAACATTATTTCAATCCTCTAGCTATCATAGTTTTCGAGCTATTATGAGTTAAGTAGGATAAAGGAATCGCCTGGCAGTTCATCTGAAAAATTCATTGATGCCTAACATTGCGCAATTGCGACGCTGCTGAAGCTTCTTAGTTTTATTTGCAACCAGTTCCCCGATTAATAAAGCCTACCTTCCAATAGCTGCAAGTATCACTCCAAGACCGGATTCGGGAAACTGGAAGCTGACTGCTTCAGGTATGAAAGGTTTTGTGTATTGCTTATATAAGCATATTTGAATGGGCATTTATCCCATTGGTAGCTAGCTTGTAATGTCTACGCAGATCGTTCACTTGAATATGATATTGACATTCTGAAATTTGCACAAAAATGACAACTTAAACCTATTATACCACCATACTCGACAGTATTATGCTCTATAGTATAGCCTACATTACTCCAAAAGTTGATGATTATAGGACAAACTGAAGAGGAGTTCAGTCCGTTTCTAAAATGCACTCATAATAATATATACTATTATTAACTTCATTTAAACAGGTATCGATATGGAAAGTATTTTGAGGCCTAGAAACCATGAGCATGGACCACCGTATTTCATTTCAGATGTTTGGTTTGGGTAGGTTCTAAGAACGTAAAAGTATATTCCTCACTGAGAATTATGGTCGTTGAAAGCAATAGGAATATCAGCCGCATCCGTGCGTAAGGGCTTAGAGGGGGTTTCTCAGGATCGAAACCCGGATCCGTTTAGGAGAAGCTTGAGATAACCTACATAACCAAGGCGGAAAAACAGCTGGGCCAAAGGAACCCCGTTAGCCCTTTAAATGTGCGGAAAGAAGAATGGAGGCTGTGGAACAGAACTCGCGCGACCAAGAAAGTCGATGTCTGATAAAATGGTATTGTACGGACATCTGGCTAGAATATGCACAAAAGAAGGGAAAAAGGTCATATTGATCCGGAATGAAACAAGCCATCCGAAATGCATGCCATAAAAAGGGAAGCCTGGGCAACGAGCATATTACCGCAAGCGGTAGGTCCAGAGTTCAAAAAGGCGCTAAATGCAGTGGGAAAATGAGATTGATCCAAATAAACCTCAATCACTGTAAAGTCGCTCAAGACTTGCTCTCGCAGAAACCCACGACTCAGAGGACCAAGGTAATTATAAGCGAACACTATAGAAATTCTAAACCGAATTAGTGGGCTTCGCCACAAAATCAGGATGTCTGGAGTTTATTTGAGCAGATATCGGAATGGGACATATTTTGAGGCCTAAATTTCATCTAAGCGCACTTTCCTGATCTTTCGTGGGTTTTGCGTTGGGTAGTTGCCCTGCATTGTTGTCTGGATAGCTGAGTGGTTGGAAAACAAGGCTACCGTACGGAAGGTCGCGGTTCAAATCTCACTGGTGGCAGTGGGATTTGTATCGTGATTTGACGTCGGATACCAGTCGACTCAGCTGTGAATGAGTACCTGAGTCAAATCAGGGTAATAATCTCGGGCGAGCGCAATGCTGATCACATTGTCTCCTATAGTATACGGTCTTGAATGAAGTGCCCTAACACACTTGAAGACCCTGATCCAATATGGATTGTTGCGCCAACGATTATTATTGTATTAGTTTCCCTGGATAGTCCTGTCTCACTTTAAGTGCGTACATTTTGGCTCCTTACTCACGCGCTTCGCAATTCACGCCAAAACTAATATCAGTTTCGGAAAGTACTAATCAAGACCTTTCATTTCATATCCTACCCAACTATATCTGGTGAAAAAATTTAAATCCCCCCTTCGTATGTATGGGAAGCCCCCTTTAAACTCCACCTAAATTTATGTCTTCACTGTATGCGTGGGATTTCATAGTTCCCATCTGTCCACCAAGCTTTGCTCGGATCGGTTTAGCCGTTTTGGAGAAAAGTGCGTATGACAAACAGACAGACAGAGAGACAGACAGTGAATCAATTTTAATAAGGTTTTGTTTTACACGAAACGTTAAAAAAGTTGCATTTTGCACTTTTCTAACTCTTCAGGCTGTAAAAATAGAACAAATCAAATTTTCAAAAACTGCCTTGGAACGTCAAAGCGGGATGGTCACTGAATAACTGATAGAAAATTGAGGGTATTCGATAAATGTTTCTGGTGGAAGTGATGCCGTAATGTTAAGTAATATTCTGCAAAACGCGTTTAATGATAAAATATAAGTCCAGTCATTGAAGCTGAATATCGGGTGCGACGTCTGAATTCTTTTATCAAGACCAATTTACATGAGATTTGGGGTGAGGGTAGAGGATGGCATAGGAAACGAAAGTTATATTGCGCCGATGTGCGCCTCGCCCCCGGGTGAATGTGGCAACCACCCTTCGGGGTGGAATTTTTTTTTAATTAACACACATCAATTTAATTAAATGGCCAAATCCAAGCAAAAATGTTTAGTGAATGTTTTTCGGACGAGTAGTAGTTTTCGAGTTTTGCATGTTTAAATATGTCGTTTTTTGACCAAAACAAGTCGGAAAACCGGTAGCTGGACGATTCATGTATGAAAGGTTATGTGTATTCCCTTTATAAGGACATTTGAATGTGCGTTGGTTCCATTTCTACCTAGCACGTATTGTATGCATTTATCATCTGAGAATACCTACTTTCAAGTGATATTGACATTCAAAGTCTTGAATTTGCGAAGATTACTAAAAATTATAGTAATATACGATTATTAACTTTATTAGAGCAGATATCATTATGGGAGGTATTTCGGAGTCCAGGACCATATAGTGGCAGCCTCCAAATTTTTTTCGGATTTTTCGGCTTGGTAGTTTTACCAACAAGTCAGCAGGATGAAGCACACAACTCGATGCTCACCCTGCCGAGGCAATGAGGGAAATCTGATTTCTGACAGAATGGGCATATTGGAGCGATGGGTTGAGTACTTTGATGAACTGCATAACAACCAAAATATCGGCAAGTTAAAGGTCCGCCAACTGAAGATGAAGGAGAAATGCTGTCACCGCTAAGTATGGAAGAAACATGCAATCCATCTTCTTAAAAACCATAAGTCGCCAAGAGAAGATGGAATTACAGCCGAATTGGTTAAAAATGGAGGCCACCAACTACCCCAAGTGGTTCACCAACTGATGCTCAAGGTGTGGGACAGCGAATCAATGCTTGATTTTTCCCCTGCATAAAAAGGGAGATATCACGCAGTGCGGCAATTATAGAGGTATCACGTTGCTGAGTATCATCTATAAGATTTTGTCCGCAGTTTTGCTAGGTCAGATAGTCCCATACGCCCAGAATATCATTGGCCCATACCAAAGAGAATTCACTCCAGGCAAGTCAGCAATAGATCAGATTTAGGCAAGCGATGGAAAAAATGTTGGAATATGACCATCAATTGCACCATCTTTTCGTCGACTTCAAGGCCGCCTATGATAGCAAAGCCAGGGTAAAACTATATACGGTATCTCGACGAAATTGATAAGACTGACTAGGCTGACTAGACAAAAACAGCAGGATCACTATCGGAACCATTCAACATCAACAACGGTTTAAGACAAGGGGATGCCCTATCATGCGCCTTAACCTGGCCCTGGAAAAAGTTATTCGCGATGCAGTCGTCAATGCAAGAGGCATAATCTTCTTCAAATCCACCGAAATACTGTTGTTGACTGCCAACAAAGCCTAATTCAGCTTACAAAAACTGTTTCACTCGAAACGTCTCACGGTAAGTCTGCGAAGAATTTTTGGCCCCCTACATAAGGGTGGACGATCCCGTAGCCTACTTAACGACGAAATCTATGGGCGATACCATGACACTCAGTTTGTGGATAAAATCCGGCTCAATAAAAGTGGTCAGTTTCAGAAAAAAGTTTGATTTACTTCACTGGACTATAAGGTATAAAACATGATTGCAGAGACTGGAGGATCAGTCAGCAATGTCAAGGCCGTCATGAGGAAAATGTTCTCTGTTGGCCGCGTTTCCCTCTCTCTGTTCGATCCGGGCCCTTTTTGCAGCATCAGAGACCCCATGCTCGGAGCGATGTATGCATTTTTCGTCTTCCAAAGTAATCCCCCCCCCCTCATGACTTGTAAGTTGGACAAAAATGTTTCGTTGAAGATCATTACTGCTAAGTAGGTAGCTATTTTAACCATCCGTTTACCCGAGTGCAAATGTTTTGGAACAAAAATCCAAATGCAGCTTTTGGGTTTTCGTTGCCGTGGGCCTGGCGCTACTTGATGAGCGCTCGTAAAGATCCTTCGAAATACCCAGGAAGGGATATGCTTTTAATGAATCCTTCTTAACGCATATTCTAAACATCGTCTACTTGCAAAATATCTGAAAAACAAAATATCGATTTGCTGAAACCACGACGGTATAAGACCCCCTTAAATACATTATCCAATGATATGATATGTTTTCATCAGCCCTATTGCCATTAGCTTTGCAGGTCGGTATTTAAAAAAAATCTTCTCAACCATAATATAAAGTTCACTTAGATTGCGGAATATAATACTATACAATACTTATATGTAAGTATGTATGTATGTACCTGGGTAGTATCGTAATTAAAGTGAAATATATGTAGGTACATATGTAGTGTATCCACTTGTAATAACCTCAAGTGATGAAATTAAATTGAAAGATTTGCTATATGAACATAGATTACTATTTTACCTTGCATATTATAGCACATACGTGTACTACATGTTCAATAATTTAGTAAGGAAGTGAAAGCGTAATCCCGTCAAAATAATTGTGCCAAAATAAGAATGCATCAGCATATCAAACCGCAGCGCAAAATATCAAAACAGGTTCAGAACAGGCTACTTGAATTGTTTTGCATTTATTGCAATGGTCAAAAGTGAAGGGCTTGAATTTGTTATTATTCTGCAACGTATGGATATGCATGCATTTAAACATTGTGATTCGAACTGATCGTGTTGACGTCGCGTTGCATGCAGTGCAATGATGCAGTATGTGGGCTGTTGAAAACAAGCCGAAACCAAGAGTCAAGTACAAGGTTGCACGTAAACGCTCATTAGTTGCATCAATGAGGTCTGCAAAATGGTGCTCAGTATTTTTACCTGGTAGTATTGACGCGATACGAACAGGTTGATGACATTCAATTCGCATCTGACGTCAATCTCATTCAAGGACTCTGGAGTACAACGAAAATAATGTAAACATGTAGACGATATATGTATGTATAGGAGCTCAATTAACTCTTTCCAGGCTTTTGCTGGCATCTCGCCGGCCACTCGGCAGAAAGTAACACCATACAAATTTGTGTATCCAATATGATATTGGATAATTAATTTCGGCGTATATTCTCCAAATTTGTTTGTTTTATAAGTTTTATAATGTTTATTAAATTAATTTTTATGAGCCCATAAACTAACTAAATAATGAAAATAATTGCATCACAATTTACCTGGAGTACAAGGCTTAAATTGAATACAAACCCAGCCCAACAAATTTATTATGGCCGTACCATGCCTCATTTAAACTGTTACAAAAGAATTCGAGTTTTGCCGTCTCGTAAAAACTTTTCCATTTATTCTTTATCTAAAAACTCAACTCCAGACGATTGTATATACATGCATGCTTGCCAATTAACTATTTAATGCAGAATAGGTCATTATCCATCAGAATCAAGTTTTCAAGGACTTCAACGAAAGCGTAGTTCTGACAACAACGAATATAAGAATATTGATGAGAACTTCTGTGAAGAATGTATTATGCATATTTATGAAAGTCACTATTGATGCAAAAACGATTTTTTGTACTTTCTCTGTCTTTGCCAGATTCACAAAGTTTTTATTGAAGGAAGATATATTCGTTTGGCATTAAACAACATTCTAATAAGTAAAAAACAAATAGCAATCAGGAATTTCCCAGTTTCGGGTATGAAAGCTTTTGTGGATATTTTATGCCAGAACATTTGGGCAAACGATTGTCCCATTTGTACATACACTAAAACATATACGTATAAACGCACATTTGAAAAATTGCATTTTTAGACTAAATTTTAAATATAATAATAAACTAAGGGTTAGAGTTTTAACTTCAAATTTAAAGAGTTTTCTATCATATTTTTAGGTTTTTAACAAACAAAAATATTTCCATACTTTTTATAACAGTTTTGTACAGTTTTGTATCAAATTAGGCCAGATACATTTATACGCACTTACAAAAACCTGTTAAAATTAATATTTTAATAATGAGTAGGCTAACCGTTTTTTCAGATTACTACTACTACTACAATTATTTGGTTTTAATTTCCGTATATTGCAGCCTCGCTGCGACAAAACCAAAGGAAATGATTATCTGCATTCAAATAATATTTCTGGTTAACCCAACGATCAATTTGTTTGTTTTCGATAAAGGAAATATTGAAGTGCGCTTATTCGTATATGTCAGTGTAGTTCGTAGTTATGCGTTGATTATGTTCGATATTCACTTGAATACTTCAATTTCAGCAATTTCACTCGAAAGAGGTAACTTTGACTTTTTACAATTCTGTTAATGACAATAAAACTTCAACCAGACTTTCTTGAATAGTATTTTTCTTTCTTCTTCTTCTTTTTCTTCAGCCTTTGTCCCGTTCACAAGTGGGGTCGGCTCGTCGTGATCGGCTTCGCCATTTGGCTCTATCGAATGCCTGATCTGGGTGCAATCTCGAGGCTTTCAAATACCCATCCAGCGTATCAAGCCACCGTTGCTTAGGTCTGCCTTTTGGTCGTTTACCATCGACTTCGATGTTCAGACCAATCTTTGCAAGTGAATTCTCGTTTGCACGAATTGCGTGACCATACCATCGAAGACGCCTCTCTCGCAACTTTTCCACGATCGGTGCAACCCTATAACGATCGCGGATATCCTCATTTCGGATGTGATCTAAACGTGTGACGCCACTAGTCCAACGTAGCATCTTCGTCTTCATTACCGCAAGACGCCGTTCATTGTCTTTTATGGTCGGCCAACACTCAGAACCATAGAGAGCGACTCGGCGGACGACATTGCGGTAAATTTTAGATTTGAGACGTTCGTTGATACGTCGATCACAAAGGACACCAGTTGTGGAACGCCACTTCATCCAGGTTGCGTTAATGCGTGAAGCAATTTCATAACGCAGCTCTCCATTGGCTGATAGCGTTGACACGAGGTATTTAAATCGCTCAGTTCTGGGCAGATCACTGCCGCTGACAGTGATTGTGCCTGTTTCATGGGAATCGGTCGTCAAAAATTCAGTTTTGTTTAAATTCAATCTGAGACCGTGTTGCATGAGGCGATCATTCCATTTTTGGACAAGTTGCTCGAGATCATTTTTGCTATCAGATGCTAGGAAAACATCATCTGCATAAAGCAGTGTATAGGGCGCAGGACGTTGGATATCCCGTGTGACGGTGTCCAGAACAAGAACAAAGAGGAGTGGTGAGAGGGCGCTTCTTGGATGAACACCAACAGAGACACGAAGCGGTTTTGATACACCCGCCATATTTCGAACTTTACTTTTCGGATCGTGGTAGAGCAATTGAACCCAGCGCACGAGTTCTTCTGGCACGAAGTGTTGTCGTAAAGCATACCAGATAAGTTCGTGTGGTACACGGTCAAACGCTTTCTCTAGATCCAGAAAGGCAATGTAAAGAGGGCGATGCTTCTCACGGTGTTTCTCCATGAGTAACCGCGCAGCGTGGATTGCATCAGTAGTTCCGCAGTTCTTGACAAATCCGGCTTGATTCACGGTTATTTCAACGATTTCGCGAATACGGTTGTCAAGAATGCGTTCAAAAATGTTCATGGTATGGGAAAGTAACCGGATCGGACGGTAATTTGAACATTCTGCTGGGCTACCTTTCTTTTTCCATATTGGAACAGTGGTACTTTCTTGTATAGTATTCCTATATTGCAGCCAAATTCTATGGTTCTACGATGAACTTAGGGGGGTTTATTAGATTTTTTCAGCAGAAATCAGATGAAGTGTATTTTTCTGACTCCTGATGATATATATTTTTCGGAAGAGCAAATGATCCTTTGAAATAAGTGGTCAATTTCCAACTTCCGTATTCGCCCCCGCCACTCTTAGTACATTGAAGGGTTCTTTCCAAAAACTTTTTGAAGCTACCAGAGAACGTGGTGTCGCCTTCAAAATTAGTCATGGATTCATGTTATTTGGACAACTGGAAGTGTTTAAAATAATTTTGTTAAAATTGGCGATATGTGGGTTACGGCGCTTTACGGTAAAAATTAAGAAGTAAATTTGCCCTCTAAACTCTTTACCCTTAGCTAATTATTAGTTAGGTATATGATTGAAAGGCGTTAATTATACAACTTTATAATTTATAATGAATATATAAAAATTCAAATCAAAATTTTCCAGCAATATGTGAAGGCTCGTTGTCAGCGTCCAGATATTTCTGTTCCAGTTTTTTCCTTCCCAAAGACGTTTTTTGGTGTATCTTTCTTTTCAATCTTATGAATTACTTTTCCGGCCTTAGTAATCCTTAAGTTGCCGCTCTTCCTAAACGAGGCATTAGTGATGAAGGAAACGAGTTGGAGGACAAAGCGTGGTTTAAAAAACATGGCCAAAGCAGGAATGAGACGCCGAAAATTAACCAATGGGTAACAGCTGTTATGCAGTAAGCTATTTCTGCGAAATATCAATTTTCATTCTTTTCAATAGTACCTGCATGATTTTCAACGGTAGAATAAGAAAGGCAAACAACTAAACAAAAACATTCCCTGGAAAGTTTTGTTTTTCAATGTTTCCAGACGAAAGTATTTTTGTAAATAAGTTTTTTAAAAAACAGAGATGGAATTTTTAACTATGTACACATGGGACACGGTTTTATTTCACACAAAACCTGAAAAAGGGTTGGGAAGAAATAGATTCTTCACGAATGGAATTTTAGAATTTCACTCGAATGTCAATTATTCTCGTTAATTATGACGTCAGCATCTTATTTGCATGGCTTAGGATGCAGTTGATAAGTTTGAACTGCTATAACTTTGGCCCTAGTAGCCGAGTTGATACTTACTATTCTAAAAGTGGATAAAATGCTATTAGTAAGTTACTTGAGCAGATATCGGAATAGGACATATTTTGAGGCCTAGATTTCATATAAGCGCACCTTCCTGATTTTTTCGGGTTTTTGGGTTGGGTAGTTCCCGAAAATGACCTTTACAATTCACGTCAAAACTATAATAATATTAGATTCGGAAAGTACTAATCGAGACCATTCATTTGATATGCCGCATGACTATAACCGATGGAAAAAATTCCGCATCTTCCTGTATTCCTATCTTTTCGTAGGCCAGAGGTTCGGCACGTTGTTTTACAAGCGAAACCACTTCGGCAGGAGATGAAGAAGAAGGAGCGCATCAAGGGATGACGTTTTCGTTATTTCTTAATTTTTATTTGAAATTCTTAACAAAAGGAAACGCAACTTTGTGTTTACTTTTAGGTTGAAGAAACAAATGTGTAAAATGATACTATGGGATCCAACAGAGCTCTGGATAAGGGAATGAATTCTTTTTGTATAATTTTTTCTTTTGTATTTAATTTTGATATAATCATTATTATTTTGATTTATTTTAATTTTATTTAAAACTTTCTTTATATTTATTTTGATATCTTTTTACAAATTATTTTTCTTGGCTCACATGACCTATTTTTATTACTTTTAATTCTTTTTTCTCATCCCATTCCTACCATTTCCATAAAATTTAATGTAATTTTCATTTTTGTTATTACTATTACTATCATCCGGAGTGTCCGGATAGCTCAGTGGTTAGAGCACTGGGTTGTCATACGGAAGGCCGCGGTTCAAATCTCGCTGGTGGCAGTGGGATTTGTATCGTGATTTGACGTCGGATGCCAGTCGACTCAGCTGTGAATGAGTACCTGAGTCAAATCAGGGTAATAATCTCGGGCGAGCGCAATGCTGACCACATTGCCTCCTACAGTGTTCTGTAGTGTACCGTTACGGTCTTGAATGAAGTGCTCTAACACACTTCAAGGCCCTGATCCAATATGGATTGTTGCGCCAACGATTATTATTATTACTATCATCATCTCTTATTTTTGTTGGTTTTCTTTATTTTAATATATTAAGAATGGTCTTTTGACCGACGTCAATTCAGATTTGTCTTTACGAATGCCGCCCAAAGTGGGGTTACATTTCCTAGGTTCTGATTACTAGAATCAATGGAAGATAGCCTATTTTAGCTCCCAGCTTCATTTTCGTGTGTCGTATAGAGATGCAATAGTTTCTCAACATTGTTCCTGGGTAGGCTTCACGTGCACTTGCCATCTTCGTTCAAGTCTTAAGTTTCCCGCCTTTTCCCCCAATGCAAGTGTTCCAAACTTCAATTTTCCTCCCCACCTTGTAGAGTAGAGTTTCCTGTCCTAACCTCGGTAGTATGCCACAAGACCTGGTCGTTTCTTACGTTTGTCATTCAGACTTAGCGTCTCGTAGGTGATTGCCTTGCAGAAGTTTCTGGAACTATGGGCCTTTGCTGTTATATGTTGAAAAGTATTGCCATTTAAGCTTCTAAGGAGTGTCCTTCCCTACCTTTATGTGAAACGACAATCTCTTCGTTCATTTAATTGAAAAATTCAATATTTTTTCTTCTTCGTTGGGATGAAGTGACGAGTGGAATGAATCTTTAATAGAATACGGAGCTAGTCGGCTAAATGGTGCCCCCTCCGGTCTTTAATGATTCATCCTCACTTTGTACTCTAATTTCAAACGAAATGGATTCTCGTGATTCCTTTTGTTTGATTTGGTTATCTGATACCTTGCGACGGGGAGCAACTCGATTGATGTCTGTCCGTTGGTAAGCACTTCTGTGCAGAAGCTGCAACAATTTTTGAGGTTGGAATGACATAATCGCTTTTAAGTGCCGGAAATTATAATCATGACACATTGAGAAAACTTTTCACGTGACCAGAATAGCCTTTCCGTCACGTTCCCTCCTCCTCCTCAACAGCATCCTATCTCAACTCGTGTGGAACATTTAAACGATAGACGTGACCTTGGACGGAATATAGACAATTTTTACAGGAATGACGATAGATGTAACGTGAATTTTTAAAGACTTGACAATAAATCAATGTATTCCTCGGAAACTTGGGTTCTTAGCAAGAAAAATTGCGAACTCTTGGCCGCGTTCGAGAGAAGAATACTCCGAAGAACTTTTGGCCCCCTACATGAGGATGGACGATTCCGTAGCCTACACAATGACGAAATCTATGAGCGATACCATGACCGTCCGGTTGTGGATAAAATCCGGCTCAATAGGTTACGGTGGGCGGGTCACTTAATCCGTATGGATGAGGATGATCCCACCCGGAAAGTCTATAAGGGCAATATCTATGGTAGAAAAAGAAGACGAGGCAGACCCTGCCTAAGATGGAGCGATGGCGTGGGTCAGGACGCCAGACAGCTTTTAGGGATATCGAATTGGTGAACCTCGGCGCAAAACCGGGATGTCTGGAGTTCCTTATTAAGGCAGGCCTAGACCGGATACCGGTTGTTGCGCCGTTGATGCTGATAATGACAATAGGTCCGGATTCGAAAACTTGTACGAACATAATGGTAGATCCGGATTCGACAATATTCACGATATTTATGACTCTGACGATTACGATTCGTCTTTTAGATGTCACGACTACTTAAAACCATGTCAGCGGATCATGCCTAAACTATTATGGCATCCTGGAAGCTGTTGTTTGATGGCACATCATCATGTTTGTCGATCAACCAGCTTCTCTTGCGCGTGGAGGCTCTAACCAACTTAAACCTATAGGGGCATTTCGGTCTGCTATGTACACACCCTTTTCAGAGACCGAGCAGGAGATTGATACTGGGAATACCACCAGTTTATTAGACGAATCGAGTGGTCCTCTTTTCGTGAGGCTCTTCGCCGGCAGTTTAAGGATTCACTAGATAATTGGGACCGCACTCATTGTTCATCCGAAGATTTCAACGGTTATTATACAGCTGTACGTTCGCTAGCTAATTTGCTAGAAAATTCCTTAACGGAAGAAAAATTGCGAAAATTGCTATCTGGTGGGCTGAGACGCGATGTTCAGAGGCAACTTCTTTATTTACCTGCTAGTGTGGCATTGCGAAGCTTTAGTGTCTCAAGCAGACTCTCTAACCAACTGCGCAGTTATTCTGCAAAATCTGGACATAACGTGTATCTCAGGAAATCCTCAGCTTGAGAATCGAGAAGATTGTGACTTAGATTTGGTCTGTTGGAATTTGGAATTCTCGGCATATTGGTCATTTGGACTGTTGGGAGAATGCTAGTCTTTCGCTACGGTTGTGGTCTCCCGAACATACGTAAGCTTCAGAGCGTAAATTCCAGAGCCTAGCCCCACTCATCAGAGCATTCCTGCATCGAACCCACGTAACTGCGAAAACAAGTTACCCTGTTGAAACTGTCCGAAAAATTAGATATGACTGACCCGAATTCCACCCCACCACTTATTTTTTCTAGGAAACCGATAATTTCTTTTCTGATGTCGTTGTACTTGCGACTGAAACTATACCAAGAACGGATTTTCGGAGTAGCAGAGGTAATGACGAAAAAACCTAAGCGGTCCACCCTTCGCTTATGTTAGTATTGGCGGCGGATAAGGCGCAACCGCTGTCTCTATTACTCTGCTGTTTTCACAATGCGGATGTCACTATCTTGAGCGAATGTGTCTTGTGATTGATTGATACCGAAGACACTCGGCTGTAGACAGAGTGTCGGCTGTCATCAAGTTTCCTGTTTGCAGGGAATCGATGTCGTTCCTCCTTATCCTGGTCCTGCTGGTTTCGTGGGCAAGGTCGTGCTCGCACAGGACTTATATACACTTTCCATATGTTCACTAGGAAATGTCGAGAACAACAACAAATACCAGTTGACGACATACCAACGAGCAAGGCTCAATGCAGTCATTGGCATTTTCTGTCTTTCAAGTCTAACGAAACACGTCATCGATATTGGGAATAATAAACTAATCTAACAGAGACACTTCTCAGTCTCTCCTGTTACTGGCTTTGGGACTCATCGACGAATCGCAAGGCGCCTGGTCTTCGTCAGTTAACCTTGTGGTGAAACCTGGTGAAGTGCGGCTTTGCCTTGATGCGCGTAAACTGAACAGTGTGACCGTGAAGGACGGTTATCCTTTAGCTCTTATTGAGGGGATTTTAAGCCGTCTCCCAAAGGCTAGATTTACTATGAGTCCAGATCTGAAGGATGCGTTCTGGCAAGTTCCATTGGATGAGGCGTCCAAGGATAGGACTGCTTCCACAATGCAATGCGCTTCAAACTATGCAGCGACTGATGGCCAAAATCTTCTCTGCTCACTTGCGTCATCAAGTATTCTTATATGACTTGCTACTCATCACATAGATCTTCGACCAGCAGTTACTACTCCTAAGCGCTTGAAAGCGAAGGTCATCGGTATGATCGGAGCGGTTCAGCACAAGGTGGAAGACATCGACGGTCGAAATCTGGGTGCCGGTCACGCAACGGACCTCAAAGTTTAGCTCACTATCTGAATACTTGGCGGCATGTCTTCGTGCAGGATTCAAATACATAGCCACTTACCAGCAATGGTTGCTTCACTGGTTTTCAGTTGCCTTTCCTTGAGCGGTCTCGGAAACCCAGCTACTCTGTAGTGTCCGGGTCTTTGCGACAGGTGCAGTTTTTCATTCGCATTTTCCAGAGACAAGCTAAAAAGGGAATGCATTTATGAATATGTAATATGCTCCCCATTTCTTTTTTTAACACACCTTAGCCTTCCCAATATACACCTTTCTAGTCTCCCAAAACTTCTATAGACCAAGGGCCTGAGGATGTCAAGGCTGGGTGGGAACCTCCAAGGTCGCGTCCCACGATGTGCGACCTATCCTGGACCATCCCGTTCGTTCGCGGCACTCGATTCAAGAGTTTTACGGCTCTACTTGCGCGGTCTAGCTGTTATTTTTTTTTCTATTTTCAGGTTTAGCTTGCGTGTTGGTCATTCAATAGGCTTGCACGAATTCCCTTGGCGTTCATTTTTCAAGATACGGTGCAGACCCACGTACCGGATAGGACACGTGAATTTTGGCATAATGACATGTGAGGGATAAAAGTACTCAAAGGAACCTCCACATTTCTGAGCCTGACAAGCACGGAGGCGTGCAAGCACGTGTCTACGGAGCACTTCGATGGAGTTTCAATATTTGCGGGTGGACTTTCACGGTCCCACCGCCAATCCATATTTGTCTTTACAAGTCTGCTGCTTGCTTAACAGAGACCCGACTGGGAGCGAAATTCTGCCAGCAGTATTCAATCGAACATTAATATCAACCATTGAAGAAACCGTGCATGCATCATCATCCTTACACGATCTTGGCAGTATTCAATATTCTAGCTCAAAACAACTTCCAAGGGATGGTGCCGTCACTGTCACTTATTTTGTATAACCTGGCTTTGAGAGGAAGGATTCGAGTCGAGAAGTCCCTGCACAACTGTTGACAAGTATAAGGACCTATCTTCGAATCGATGTGCCTGTGCCCTGGTAAGAAATCGTAAAGCCGGCGTCTCTTTATATTTTTAAAGTTTGGGTGCTAAGCCCTAAACGAGGGGTTCGTAGACCAAAAAAGAGGGAGTGAGTTACTCTCCATTTGGTCCGGTCCGACATCAAGTTGATGCGGACTTAGGACCCCGCAATCCTAAAGAAAAAACTTATCTTAGTTTATTAAAATCCACTTCAAATGTTTCACCATAGACTCAAAGCCCTTACTGTACAAACCCAAGATCATGGCAACCTTCATGTATTCAGAAAAATTCCATTTTCAAACGTAGAAATCCCCCAAAACATAGATTCTAATATTGGCAGTTTTCTACTTGGTGGCATTGATGCAGAGCCACTGGGATCGTCGGAAAAATTATTTTAAATGGTGGCTCATTCCTTGACCATTTGGTCTGAAGGGTTAATAAAATAGTTTTATTTTCAAAGCAAGTTCACGGCAAAAGTCTATCATTCAAAAATTTCGCTTATTGTGCGATATATTACCAGATAGATCTGTAGAAGGCTTCCTCTAGATGTCATGATTGCTTTCTACCAAAACTAAACCTAACACCTGAGTTAACTACAACTTTTTTTCAATGATTTCTTGTTAATAAGGTAGTATATCCTTGACTTGAAATATTTTTATATTTTCGAGTAATTTCAAAATGTTAAAAATTTCGCACACCATACAAGTTCCGTTTTATGGAAAAATTTGACTTTGCAAATCTGGACATGAATTCAGCAGCAAAAGAATTGCAGATGACGAATAATTTTTGCTTCCCCGATTATACCATATTCTGCATAGTCAATAACTAGTAATTATATTTTTATTTCCTGGTCTTGAATATACCAAATAAAGAAGGGGCAACTTGCTTCTAAGGAGTGTTTATTGGGGTTTCAGTGTATGATTGCATAAGCTATGATACTGCTTTAATCACCATTCCTAAATCAAGTTCATTGATGAGTGATTTATTACTTCCTGCATATAAACGGAATACTCTGACCTTTTCAACTTTTGAAATGCGTACTATAAATAATGTGCATTGGATGATCATGATATTCATTACTCTAAACTAAGGCGCACACAAATCTTCCATTATATCATTTCAAAAGATGCAACGAAGCACTCAAACTGGGCATTTACCTTTCAACTTAACCTTCTTAAAAAATATGTACATTTTTTGAAAACATTTTCTACAGAGAATAGTACCTAAATATAAAACAAACAATTTCAAGATTTATCAGGAATTTGAGACTCCATAGCGCATATAAAATTCGGATCTAATTATACGAATAGTAACGATTCTAACTTTATTACAACTCATGAAGCATTTGTAAAACTATTATATGATAGTAAAACTACATTTCTGAGTTGAGCGGTTCATGCTTAATTTATATGGTTGCCATTAGATCTGAATTTAAAAAGGTAAAGCCTGTTTAGATAGTTTAATAAGATACCGAATTTTCATTGCTAGAATAATGAGGTAAGCTCATAAAATTGCTTCTCAAGTTACGAAAAACTTACATTTCCAGACGTAATTTACCATTTGACCTTCCTTAAGAGGCTAAGATTTTATGTCCAAAAGAGCATCGTGACTACAATAAAATGCGTTTTCATTTGCGTTTGGAAGCAAATGCTGTCAGTAATTTTTTACCTCAAGGAGCTCATTCTTCCATATAGAATCAAATGGATGTCTTCCTAAAAATATCAAATGAATCACGTATCAGTCTTGGGCTGATTTTCCGTTTTAGAATTTTCCATGCTGAATACAGTTTTGTCACGTTTATTTGTTTATTTGTTGGTGAATACTAAATATGTTGATCTGGTTTAGTATCAGTGAGCAGAATTTATTTATTTTAATCCGTATTTATTGCATAGAACCATTATGTTGCCGATAAGTATTCTACAAATCATATACATATGTATATACAATATATTGAAAAAAAGGTAGGAAGCAAGTGGATTATTTTTCGAAAAGTGTGTTTATATTATCAAGCGCAGTTCCTACTGTTTATTAAGTTTCGGTATAAATTTATTGATGATTGATTTAGTATTATTATATTATTATATTTAGTATTATTTAGTATACCCATTTTCAATATATTCCAACCATATTCCTCAAATTTTATGTATTTCAAAAATTTTTCCGATTGAATTGAAAGGAAGGGTTCTTCTTATGCTGAGGTGCGTTTTATTTCTCGCAAAAAACAGTGCATTGTGTGCATTGAAGGTTGAGAAGGAACATTTTTCGATGAAGGAGAGATGTTTAAATTCCGAATATTACACACGAACACATATTGCAATTTTGCGGCAATTTGATTTATCCTTCATTGGACTCAAAACTACTTGGTTTCACTGTCTCAATATGATATTAATGTTAGAATAGTGTATTTTCACATAGATAGTTTGATTAGCCGCTTTTATATCATAACATAAAAATTGATTAACGCTTTTAACGCTTGTGTTACCACTCGGGTACCCGTAGACGTACAATTTGCTAAATTACTTTCGTTCTTGGAAAAATTGGTTCAAATCCTTTTGGATCTACACGATATCAAATTATGCATTAAACAGTTTCCCGGGTATCCCGGGAAGTAGATAACAAATTGTGATAGATTATATTCATTTTTTAGTTGTTTATAAGGTATATATATAAGTACAATAATATAATAGTAACTATATTTCGCAATATTATCGGAAAATACGAAATAAGAGATTATTACATTGTAATAAGTAAATTTATTCAATATAATTGCATTCTAAATATTTTGTTATTCGGAAATAGGTTGCTTGCTGCAAATGAGGCACGATCCTACTACAACCTTTTTGTCAGTGATGTCTCACAGTAGATTGGCAGCAGTAACTTCTACTGTAATTGGTTTGTTCTTTTAACTTTCGATCGCCACTTTCTTTGGTTGATTTTGCATAACGTGTTGGTTTGAAGCTTGGGCTTCAATCATCAGCAATAACAGGCCTTCTGCAGGTTGCCGTAATAAAATCTTCGGTTGATTGTTGTGTTTGGAATCGTTTTACAAATGTCATAATAAATGATGTAAGCACCAAGAAAGGCAATGTCGAGGATGTTGAGGAAAAAAGCAAGCGACCATCGGAACGTTCGCCGTTTAGTAGTGAAGCTCCCGCCAATTTTTCCACGCTATCGACCTCGAAATAAGTCTTATCATAAAATACAACCATTTGTAGCTAAATTCTCATCTAAATAAATATATGTATGATAAAATTTCTACATTTAGATTAGTACATAAATTGTTTCGTTTTGTATATCTTACCTTAAAATTTCAGCTCTTGTCACCTGATGTGCGAAATAAAATATTGTCTGACATTTTATATTTACGAAAAATAAAAAAACCATATTTATTTTTACAAAAAAATGTTAATTGATGGTTACAACATTCGAACGCATGAAAATACCAATCAACATACGGACATATCCGAGTTATTTTAATAATAACTGCGCGACGCTTATATCTTTCTTCAACAAGTAAAGGACACGTACTAAACTAAACTGCCCCTCGAATGTATGCGTTCGTTCCAAAATTTTTCCGGAATGTTTCTCAGATATCAAAGTATATAGACTCATCCATTTACTTGTCTTTTAGATTCAAGGAACCTGACTTTATCTGGATTAAGAAGGTACACTGGGTTTATACCTAATTTAGGGTAACGAACATTATTATTTGTAATCCAAGAATCTAGTACAAAAGTCAGTATATATTATCATATTCAGCCCAAATACCTTCGTGAAGAGAAACTTAGTCAATATATGTCTAATATATGAACTTATTTTGAACTGCAGTGGACCATCCGGCCCTTAAACAACGTAGATTTTATGGATAGTAACGCAAGCGTTAATAGTTTTTAAAGTTTTGTTGAAAACAATAATTTATTAAAATCGGTTGAGTATCTGTCTGTCTGTCACACAATTTTTTCTTAGAAATGGTTATGCCTGGAGCTGTAAACTTATACACAAGCGGTGAGTTACATTGCTGCTCGCTGAACCTAGTGGTGTCCCCATATATCTGAAAAATGGGCGCAAAAACGTTTTCCACTTGAACTGAAAGAGCGTGGTGCCTGTCATACTTACATCCTGCTACTTTTATATAGTCTCCCACATTGGTTAGGGTCAGCCTAATCAGTCTTATCAGCTTCGTTGGGGTACCGAATTCTCTCATGGCCGTGGACAGTTTTACACTGGCTATGCTATCAAAGTTGATGAAAAGATGGTGTAATTGATGTCCATATTCCAAAAGTTTTTCCATCGCTTGCCGTTCTGAGAAAATCTGATCTGTTCTGATTTGCCTGGAGTGAAGCTTTTTTGGTATGGTTTAGTGATGTTTTTGGTGTATAGACCTATCCGACCTTTGATGATGGTACTCAGCAACGTGATGCCCTTATGATTGCTGCACTGCGTGATATCCCCCTTTTTATGTATCGGACAGATAATTCCTCTTTGCCAGTCATCAAACATTATTTCGCTGTGCCACACCTTGGTAATTGTAACCTCCTTATTTAACCATCGGCCCTTGGTGACTTATGATTTTTAAGCTGATGAGTTGCACGGACTGTTTCTTTTGTATTTCGTGGTGACAGTATTTGTCCATCGTCTTCAGTTGACGGAACCTCTAACTTGCGGATTATCAGGTGGTGATCCATTTTGAAAGTGGATGTCAACATCATTTACCTTGTTGCAGATCCTGGGCTCGAAAAATCTGCCGCGAATTAACAGTGCTCCAAAAGCCGAACTTTTAATACCGGTTTCCTGGATTAGTGTTTCTTGTTTACTCCGTAGTGGAGTATGGGGTATCCACACAGTCAGACTACGCTTCAATTTCCTTGCCATTACAATTAATACTGTCCAGCAGCGAGGTAAATCTGATACGAACACGCTTTACACAAAACCTTAATAAAAATGCCGCTTTTGATATTCTGGTTGTTGAATACTTCATCAAAATACTCAATCCATCCCTCCAATATGATCTATCTGTCGGAAATCAGATTTCCCTCGTTGTCTCGGGAGGATGGACATCGAAGTGTATAAGGTTTCATCCTGCTGACTTTTTCGTAAAACTTTCCAAGTCTCTGTACATTTTGAGTACACAGACCTAGTGGTTTTCCCAGGGTTCTTTTTTCCGTCTGTGAAGTCGCTTCTCCGCTCGATGAAGTTTGTTTTTTTTTTGCTTGTTATGAGAATGCAATATTACTCGGTATGCAGCATTCTTCCGTTTCATTGCCAGCGAACCAGCCGTCCCTAGTTTTTTTTTGACTAAGCATGTAGTGAAGATCACTTGTCAATGCTTCATCTCCAGTATCTCTGTTAATTGCGTTTATTGTGGCATCCACTTTGCCTACATTGGTGGAGCGGAGGGCTGTGTTGTGTCATGCCTTCAATTTTAACTTTCACGTGATTGCCAGAGGAGATTCTAGGTGGTGTTGTTACTCGAGCCTCGAGGTCCATGCAAATGAGATAATGATCTGGATTTTTATGGGCCCCTATATATTCTGACATTCATCAAGTCTGAGAGGTCTCGATGTTCAATCAACACGTGGTCAATTTTGAGTTGACTAGACCTACTCCGAGCACATGGTTTACTGGATGGCCATCATAATATACGGTGTAGTGGCTCTTTTCTAGGAAACCGATTCCTATTCAATTCGAAAAATCTACCACGAATTTACAGCGCCCCAAAAGCAGAAAATTTTAAAACGGTTTCCAGGATAAGTGTTTCTTGTTCACTCCTTAGTGGAGTATGGGGTATCCACACAGTGAGCATATGCTTCAATTTCCCTGTCATTACAATTAATGCTGTCCAGCAGCGAGGCAAACTCGATACTAACACACCTTGCACAAAACCTTAATAAAAATGCCGCTTTTGATAATAATTCACCTCTCAGTGCCATCGTACAGGAGTACGTGAATCCCAATTTCGAAGAACTAATGGTGAACTTGTAGATCGGTATTTGGCTAAAAATTAATCAAAATAATATTGAGTCATACAGTGGCAGACTCTGGTCACTTGTATTAAGTTGAATATACGCCAGTGTTTTCAAAAAGTGTCAAAATTGGCTTTCAAAACTTTTTTAGTAAATCGTAAGTTTTTGAGGCTTTCAAAACTATGTTGTCCAAGGAGGCGAGGGTTGTTTGTTTCATTTGGGCATAGCTTATATTGTATCTTGGACTGTAACAAATTCATATAAAAGGACAGACTTTGATTTACTGCCACTATCTTAATAATAATGTGTCCGGATAGCTGAGTGGTTAGAGCATAAGGCTGTCGTACGGAAGGTCGCGGTTCAAATCTCGCTGGCGGCAGTGGGATTTGTATCGTGATTTGACGTCGGATACCAGTCGACTCAGCTGTGAATGAGTACCTGAGTCAAATCGGGGTAATAATCTCGGGCGAGCGTAATGCTGACCACATTGCCTCCTACAGTGCTCTGTAGTGTACCGTTACGGTCTTGAATGAAGTGCTCTAACACACTTCAAGGCCCTGATCCAATATGGATTGTTGTGCCAACGATTATTATTATTATTATTATCTTAATAATAGCAGGAACTTTACGCATTTTCAGGTATTGGCCTATATTAGTGTTTTATACTTCTGCAATGAATTTAAGGGTGGTTGTAATTTTCAATTTATATAAATATAGAACTGTTAATTTTGTTCGGACAGATATCGGTATGGGAGTATGTCTATGTATAAATGTCATATAAACCGCATCGTCATGATTTTTATCGAGTTTTGCAGTTGGGTAGTAGCTGAAAAGGGTCCCTCGGTTTACAATTACTGGCAATATTACCACTGGTTTGCAATAGTACTAATCGAAATCTGTTTGTATAAATTCAACGTAAAATGATTTCATTCACTGCGTGCAATACAATATATTTTACGACAATAGGTATAACCTTATAATATTGAATTGCTAATGTGTAGCGTATGAGGTTGACTATTATCAATACAGTACTTGCCAGATCAAATGATTTGTGTAAATGTTTTTTTAAAAAATAGAGAGGAATTTAATTTTGAACTATGCACATACGAAACTGTTATGCGCTCATCGTTCCTTACAAAACCTTTTATACCTGAAGTGATTAGCGACTTGTTTTGTATAGTTACAATGTTTTCATCACAAACAATATATTAGATTGACTTCTATGTAGATATTTTCGACTGAACCCAGGTCTGGACTTCAAGGTCTAGGTCAAGGTACCACCAACATTTTCATTCAATCAATAATTTTCATGCAACCAAGTAAACTTGAGGCCATAAATTCTTGGTGCCAATGATTTTGCCTTAGCCAAACTTAATCAAATTTTCATACATATAAACAGTTTTTGGGCTATCAATTCATTCAATAAGAAGGAGAACTATGATTTCCCCATCAGATAGTAGGTATGCCGAAATCATGACTACTTTTCCGCTGAAATGACGGTAACACTGATTCATATAAGATTTTTCTCCTATGTAAGGACATTACTCCTCCTCTAATTTAAAAGATAGTGTTTTTCAGTGGACATACTTTTCCACTTAGGCACTATATCTGCTCTTTTTATTTCATGCTATTTCGACACGAAGAAAGGATTATCTTCTGTTTTCACCTGTTCGAGGCAAAAATTTATTCTTCTTAGAACTCCACTAGCTATCCATTTGGCTCTCTGTATCGTCATCATCAACCGGTATTCGGCCTAGGCCTGCCTTAATAAGGAACTCCAGACATCCCGGTTTTGGGCTGAGGTCCACCAATTCGATATTCCTAAAAGCTGTCTGGCGTCCTGACTTACGCCATCGCTCCATCTCAGGCAGGGACTGCCTCGTCTTCTTTTTCTATTTTCCGGGCTGGATCATCGTCATCCATACGGGTTAAGTGACCCGCCCACCGTAACCTATTGAGTCGGATTTTATCCACAACTTGACGGTCATGGTATCGCTCATAGATTTCGTTGTTATGTAGGCTAGAGAATCGTCCATCCTTAGTTTTTGTAAGCTGAAATAGGCTCTGTTGGCTGCTAACAACTGTGCGCGGATTTCATCATCGTAGCTGTTATCGGTTGTGATTTTCGACCCTAGATAGGAGAAATTATCAACGGTCTCAAAGTGTGGTTTACTATCTTTATTCTACCCATTTTTGATGGTTTTTCTGATCAAATTTTGCAAATTTGTAGTGTGGTACTTGTCACTAGGTCTCCTGCTTTATTCTTCTGACTTCTCTTCTAATATGATTTCTCTCTCTACGGGCGATAGCTGATGGCTTCTCAACTGTCCTCTTTTCTTCACTTGAATCAGAATTTACGATATAATATATCAATGTGGATTGGTTATTAACTCAGTTATATTTGGTAAATTTGTGTATATCTCCTTTATTTATTTTTTGCGAGTGTTTTCTCTATAATATGTCCAAAACGTATCAGTATGGAGTGGATTGATAATCAGTATGGAGTGGATTGATAAAAATATTAGTTTTGAAAAGTTTTGCAGCACAAGCTAGTAACGGAAAAGAGAAAGTATCCTAATTAAACAATTAATTGATTTTAAAATAAATTTCGTTATTTAATAATACCTCTACTACTGATGCCACTTTCATTGCCATAGCAATAAAAAGTTTGGTTTTTCTATGGGAAAGCTAACGAAATTTGATGTGTCGGAAAATTTTGCACCGCACTATATTTCTACTTATTCCAACCTAGCGTCCCCAATCCCCTGAAACAATAAAGAACTTTGCAATGAATTATAAACATCCATCGCTAAAAGTTGAAACTATCAAACGATAAAATCTATCGAAACTTTTAAAATATTGTAAACTCTAAAAAAATTGAAAAGTTTTCTTTTAGTTATTTTGCACACCGACTTGAAAAGTTTTTCAAGAGAATGGATTAAATAAGAATTTTTTAACTGAAAAAAAGCGGACAAGGGACTTTTGACCAGCAAAAAACGGGTACCTGTTCTAATTCTCCGTTGACTGCATCCGATGTTAGACTCTGGAGATAGAAGTGATAAATTTACTCAAATTTATCTGGATACTCAAAGTAGAAAATGAAAAGAAATAGTCAACTTTAGCAAAGAATTACATTTAACTGAATAAAAATATATTTGAAAGACTAAATTCTTGATATCGTCATCGCCCGAAATTCCCGATGATAACCGTCTGCATTTGCTTGTTTGAGGTCAAGGGTAGGTTGCTGGTGGACAGCAGATCTCCATTTGTGGTAATCTGAAGCCAAAAATTCAAGCTTCTTCTTATTCTGTATACTTGCCCACATCGCCCGAACCACGATTATAATTTCACCTCACTAAATATTACAACTCCGCTAATAGAGCAAAATCTGCAAAAAACGGGTCTATTTTTCATTCAAAATGCGGAATAAAAATAATAATTTATTAACGAAAATACGTAATCACCCTGGTAAAAAACCATAAAGCCATCATCGCCTAGTATTTTTTACAGTTTGGGTGCTACGCCCTAAACGAGGGGTCCGTGGACTAAAAAAGGGAGTAAGTTGCTCCTCATTTGATCCGGCCTGGCATCAAGTGGATGTGGACTTAGGGCCCCGCAAATCTAAAAAAAAATGCATAATCATGGTTTTAACTAGAACTATTGACGTATAGAATTATATGTAAAAAATTCAATCAGATCGGATCAATAGAATTTTAATTGCGCTCGCTATCCACATATTTAAACAAGTCGGGTGTCGCTGGGCGCTTTAGGTATGAAAGGTTTTGTTTGCTTCTTCTGTGAGTATATTTGAGTGTAGAACTATTCCATTTGTACGTTATCATATTCATATTATATTTGATACTACTACCAACTTTTATAACTCTGAGGTAAACTTAAGAGGGGTTTTACTCAATTTTCCCAAAAATATGGTAATATACTATTATTAACTTAATTTGAATAGATATCGATATGGAGAGTATTTTGAGGCCTGGGCACCATATAGAGGCATCTTTATGATCTTTTCAGATTTTTCGGTTGGGTGGTTTCTGAGAATGTGTCCATTAAAAAAATCATCACTTTCGACCTCTCCCACTCCCCGCCTTTCTAATAAATCGCAAAACTAAGACTAGTTTCGAAAAGTGCTAGTCGACACCTTTCATTTGATACCTCAGATGGCTATATTTGGTGAAAAAAAATTTTACACCCCCTTTTACATGTATGGGGACCCCCCCCCCTAAATTCAACCTAGAAAGATATCACTCACTGCATGTCTGGGGGTCTATAGTTCCCTCCTTCTCACAAAATTTCGTGTCAATCGGTATAGCCGTTTCTAAGAAAAGTGCTTGTGACAGACAGGCAGACATTTCGGCCAATTGGAATCTAATATGCAAATCCCTAGCGAAGGTTCCCGCCTATCTCGCTGCTATCGTCGATAGTTACTTAACTAAAAGGATGACGGATCTCAGGAGTACGTTGTTTTCGCGGGTGTCCCACAGGACTCCGTATTGGGCCCATTACTGTGGAACATCATGTACAACCATATACTTAATCTTCCCCTTCCGGAGGAAGCCACAGTGGTGGGTTACGCTGAAGACATAGCGCTGGTTGTTGTTGCAAAGCATCTCGAAGATGCTGAATTATACTCAAGCGAGGCAATCAGTGCTTTCAAATGCTGGTTAGAGAGCTCTGGTCTGACGCTTGCGGAGGAAAAAACAGAAGCGGTCTTCATCACGCAGTGCCGGAAGAGAAATTACGCCTGTGTTAGAATCGGGAATCATATCGTCACTTCGAAGCCGAAATACTTGGGGGTGGTGATAGACCGGAAGCTCAGCTATAAGCAACACGTACAGTATGTTTGTGATAAATCATCCACAGCTAGTATGGCTCTGGCGAGGATGATGCCGAACGTGGGAGGGTCACGGCATACCACTAGGTTGCTTATAGCCAGGGTGGTGACCTCAATCATGCTCTATGCGACCCCAGTTTGGAGCGAGGCGTTGGGGATGTCAGTTAATACTAGCAAACTGAATGCAGTCTGCAGGAGGACAGCTCTGAGGGTATGCTCTGCTCATGCGAAGCCAATCTCTCCCTTATTGCAGACGAAGAATGCTGAGAGGGAGAGATCCATAAATAGATGGCAAGAGCGGTGGGAACGCTCGGGAAAGGGTCGGTGCCATCAAGGGGTGGTTGGAGATACGACACAGTGAGATTAATTATAATCTCATCCAGTTTCTCATGGGACATAGAGCATATCTCCAATTCCTTCACAGGTTGAAATTGGAGACCTCACCCGACTGTCCAAATTGTGATGGAGTGCCAGAGGACCCAGAGCATATATTCTTCCACTATCCGAGATTTGTGGAAGAAAGGAGGAATTTAGAGGAGACTCTAGGAGATTTGCTGGTACCAGAAAATCTGATGCCGAAAATGCTAGCACATCAAGAGAATTGGAATGCGGTCAACTGCATGATCGCATCTATTCAAGATAAATTCCGAAAGGCAGAGGAAAAGAGAAAAGCGCGGTCACGTGCGCCGCGTATAGAAGAAATGGGATTAAGCTAGAGTGAGCTGACTCCTCCCCGTGATGTAATACCTTATGGTGGTTCCGCTGGGCAGGTCAGGGAGTCGGGGGTGGGTTTAGTGGGTAAAAATTCCACTCGCGTGTGTGTCCAGACCAGTGTCTTTTGAAGACTTCCACCTCCTCAAAAAAAAAAAAGACAGACAGACAGTGAACCGATTTTAATAAGGTTTTGTTTTGTAAACAAAACCTTAAAAATGTGGTTTCGAGAAAAACACGTTTAAAGTCTTCGTTTTGTGTACGTCAGCATGGTTCGTGCTCTTCTATTTATTGCAATTTGGAAAACGGTGGTGGGTCCTTCTAAATCATAATTTTATATTTTTGGCAGATCCAAGAACTTTAATCAAAGATCATCTGATTTGTCTAGTGATGTGTAAATTTTCAAAACTTTACTTTCAAAAAAATTTTCTCCGAGTTTTTCGAATAAAAATATAATTTGCGTTTGGTTGCGATTTCATTCTATAGAAATCTATATTTTTACTTCTATCTAATTTATGCATATACAAGTTTAAAGTAGATGTGTTTTTCGATGACGTACGGTAAGTTCCATCGAAAACATTAGTAGGTTTCTAATAGAAAAGGCAGTATCTATTTAACCATTGTACGGTAGAATGACGTGGAGGTGCAAAGATGAAAGATCGCATCTATCTCAAATTTATCTTCTAATTCATACAAGATTGGAATTTTTTGTCTAGATAGAAAAATCTGTGTAATCTGTTGTGAACAGTCTAAAACACCTTATTTTCTTATGCACATTACGTAAGAGCGCGACCATTAATTCATATCACGTTTCAAATACTCTATTTTCTGGTAGTTCTAGTATATTTGTTATTTGTACATGTTGATTTTACCGGGTGGTATAATGTGTGATACACACACTCGTAGATAAAGTAGCTGTTATCTTATCATAAGTTTGACCCATAAGTTAAATGATTTAAAGTTATCAAAAGTCGCGGGTAGACATAAGATAAATATCTCATAGCATAAATATTAAATACTTATCCACACAACTGAATATGTTGAATACGTATGCACAGACACATGCATATGCATGAGGCGAATTTCAAAAATAACCTTTTAAGCTATTATGATCCAATTGGGAGTGGACAGTGGAGTGGAGATAGGACTCAACCTAAAGCCTTGCATTTTTAGTTAATTATTTTAGACTAATTAAAACATCCTATAGCGACATTTGATGTCACAAATCAAATTTAGCTACTAACATCAATTTGAAGGTAATAAGTACATATATACACCAGGTGGGCTGAAAAGTTATTAAGTTAACAGATGGTGCTAATAGTATTAAATCCATAGGATTTTTAGTTAACCTTAACCTTCAAAAGACACGTGTACAAATTTGACAGATGTCGTATTATTAGTTTGTAGGTAGAGCACTTTGAATGAAGCAACTTTTGTTAATTTGAAGAAAATGGACAACAGGAATATAATGTGTTAATAAAGCATTGCTTTTTAGCGAAAAAATAAATTGTTGAAGCCAAGGCTTGGCTTGATAAGCATTATTCGGACTTTGCACTAGGAAAATCAACCATTGAGAAGTGGTTTGCTAAGTTTAAATGAGGCGAAATGAGCATTGAGCACGTTGCACGCAGTGCACTTCCCCGTGCATTGGGGGTTATTTGGTTATGCAAAAGATCTGCTCAAAGTGGGTGTCGCTCAAGCTCACAATTGACAAAAAACAACAACAAGTTGACGATTCTGAGCAGTGTTAAAAACTCTTCCTCCATAAAAAACACGAATTTATGCGTTGATTATGGCTATGGATGAAACATGGCTCCAATCTTTCACTCCAGAATCAAAACGATGGTTATCTTAGTGCACTGCACCGGATTAACTGACTCCAAAGTGTGCAAAGACGCAACAGTTGGTTGGCAAGGCTATGGGATGAGTATTTTGGGATGCGTATGGTATAATAATCGTCGACTATCTTGAGAAGGGAGAAACCATGAACAACGTTTGAAAGATCAACTAGCGGAAAAATGGCCCAACTTGAAGAAAAACAAAGTGCTCTTTCACCAAGACAATGCCCCGTGTCACAACTCAGTGAGAATGATGGTAAAATTGCATGAATTGGGCTTCAAGTTACTTTCGCATCCGCCGTATTCTCCAGATCTGGCAACACCGACTTTTTCCTGGTCTAAGACCCCAAGAGAATGATCGCAGGAAAGGAATTTAGCGCTGATGAACAGATAATCGTCGAAACTGAGGCCTATTTTGAGGCTAAAGCGAGATCGTACTATAAAAATGCTATCGAAAAACTGTACGACCGCTATAATCGTTCCTTAGTTTACTTGCAAATACTGCCACTTGGTCGTAGAAGAAACAGTCCGTACGATTCATCGGTTTAAAAATCATAAGTCGCCAGGAGCCGATGGTTAAATATGGAGGCCACCAATTACACCAAGTGGTTCATCAACTTGTGCTTAGGCGTTATCTGTCTCATACATAAAAAGGGAGGTATCACACAGTGCAGCAATTATAGAGATATCACGTTGCTGAGTATCATCTAACATATAAGATATTCTCCGCTATCTTGCTAGGTCGGATAACCCCATACGCCCAAAACATCATTAGTCCATACCAAAGAGGCTTCACTCCAGGAAAATCAGCAACAGATCGGATTTTCTCTCTGCGGCAAACGATGGAAACACTGTTGGAATATGGACATCAGTTGCACCATCTATTCATCGACTTTAAAGCTGTCTATGATAGCATAGCCAGGGTAAAATTGTACACGGCCATGAGAGAATTCGGTATCCCGACGAAACTAATAAGACGGACTAGGCTGACCCTGACCAATGTGCGAGGCCAGATAAAAGCAGCAGGATCACTCTTAAGACCATTCGACATCAACAACGGTCTACGACGAGGGGATGCCCTATCATGCGTCCTCTTAACCTTGACCCTCGAGAAAGTGATCCGTGATGCTGAAGTAAATGCAAGAGGTACGATCCTCTTTAAGTCCACCCAACCACTGGCCTATGCTGACGATATCGACATCATGGGAAAAACCACTCGAGACGTACAAACTGCCTTCATTCAGATCGAGCAGGCGGCGCGAGATGTTGGATTGCACATCAATGAAGGCAAGACAAAATATATGTTGGCAATGTCAGCACGAGAAACCAACCAATCAACAACATCAAACCGCACTGGTCAAACACGAAGAAGAATAAGGATAGGAGAATATAACTTTGAGACCGTTGACAATTTCTCCTATCTAGGGTCGAAAATCACAACCGATAACAGCTACGATGATGAAATCCGCGCACAGTTGTTAGCAGCCAACAGAGCCTATTCCAGCTTACAAAAAGTGTTCCCTCGAAGCGTTTCACCATAGGGTCAAAGCTCTTACTGTACAAGACTATGATCTTGCCAGTCCTCATGTATTCCTCAGAGACTTAGGTTCTTAGCAAGAAGAATCGCGAACTCTTGGCTGCGTTCGAGAGAAGAATCCTCCGACGAATTTTTGGCCCTCTACATGAGGATGGACGATTCCGTAGCCTAAATAACGACGAAATCTATGGGCGATACCATGACCGTCAAGTTGTGGATAAAATCCCCGCTCAATAGGTTACGGTGGGCGGGTCACTTAATCCATACGGATGAGGATGATCCAGCCCGGAAAGTCTATAAGGGCAACATCTATGGTAGAAAAAGAAGACGAGGCAAACCCTGCCTGAGATGGAGCGATGGCGTAGGTTAGGACGCCAGACAGCTTTTATAGATATTGCAAAACCGGGATGTTTGGAGTTCCTTATTAAGGCATGCCTAGACCGGATACCGGTTGTTGCGCCGTTGATGATGATGATGATACGAAGAAGGTAAAGGGGATTGCATAGGGTGCTAATGTCGTTTGCAATTACTACATAATGGGCGAACATCGAACATATTATTTTGTCAGTTTATTACTCTGCTATTTGTGGGTCACACAGCTGAACAAACTCATTCGATCAAAGGCGTTTAGATAATGCTCATGTTGAGGTATGAATTAGGTGTTAATTAAAAACATGTTGATAGACATCTCGTTTAACGGAGGAGATGGGAGTTGAGTTGGCGTTAAGGGAAAAGTTGTTGGTGTCGGATCACGATTTTGAAGTCATTAGACTTCTGAAATATGCAGACTAGCTTTAACACGTACAATATCCTTCGTGGAGTTGTAAACAATCGAGTTATTGAGGAATGGCGATTGCCTTTGGCTTCGAGATCACTGCCGTGAATAGCGAGAAAGGGGTTGCGGAACGGACAGTGATTTCAGAGACTCCAAGTCTTTTTCAAGACTTATATGGTGAGGATAGCTGCTACTGAGCTGTTATTTGAACTACTGTTGATCTAGAAAGTTAATGACTAGCTTACCGGGGCAAGGCTATTTTTTAGCGTATTGCCATAGAGAGTGCTTTTCTTATGTCAACGAGACAAGCTATTATTAGTGCCTATTCGGGCGAATTCAACCGGACCCGCGGTGAAATTATGCAGAAAAATGGGGTTTGGCGTGAAAGTTATACGAGTCTGGGGTGACAACTACTCCGAAAAGATATTGACTTTTCCGGGAGGAAAAATAATGTGACTTTGAAGACTTCCGGGAAAGAAATGGAAACGGGTTGTATTCAGGGTGAAGATTTTATCACGGAAGGAAGTATCGAGATAGTGGATGTCGTCCTTCAGGTAGGCATACTGCCGGGAGAGGGGGTTCTTGGTCGGAGATGTCGAAAAAAATCTCATCCGGAAGAAAGATGAGGCCACGGTAATTGAGAGCGTGCTTTGGTTCAAGTTTGTCGCATACTTGCTGAATTGCTTCTGTTTACTGTTTGCAGTATCGTTCGATGTATAACGGTTTTGACGGAGTTGCATTGTCTGGATCTGAGGGATTGGTTCATGAGCCACAAGTTGGCATTCCTGAAGCCTGGTACTATTAGTTGCGGGTTGCGGTTTGTTCGACCCGCGATTCGTACGCCTGGGTATTGAAAGGGGAGTTTGAATTTATGTGGTTGTTGCTGCTAACCAGGACATGATCAAATAGAACTGCAGGACGTCTTGAGTGGAATAGGAGCGTTTGGTTTGCATAGTGTCTATCAGCCAATGGCGGAGTGCCGAAATCATGGGTTGAGCCGCAATGGAAGAACCCATTTTTATCGACTCTTCCTCGCCATTATCCTAGTAACGTTAGGGTACTTATGGTAGTTGGCAAGGTGGTTGCTTGCCCCGCTTTTCGCCCAGCATCTCGGAATATTTACCAGGTCTGTGCGTGTCGGCGGAGTGCCGAAATCATGGGTTGAGCCGCAATGGAGGGACCCATTTTTATCGACTCTTCCTCGCCATTATCCTAGCAAAGTTAGGGTACTTATGGTAGTTGGCGAGGTGGTTGCTTGCCCCGCTTTTCGCCCAGCATTTCGGAATATTTACCAGGTCCGTGCGTGTCGTCACATTTGACGCGGCGATACCGATTTATTAATAATTACTATCTGTAATTAATTTTTATTTTATTATTTTTCAGAGTCTTTTTTGAGTAAGTTACAGAGATTCGCGAAGGTGCGAGGAAGCAGTTGCTCAACTTTTGAAGTGTTTCTAGTGAAATTAGAAATGAAAACTTACCTTCGTGTAGTGACTTGGAATTATGCCGATTACCGATTTGTCTAAACATAGGTTGAGCTTATGATTTATTTAAAAATTTGAATGCATTCTTATATAAATAAATTGAAGTGAAAATTTGTTCCATTTGAAGGTAGCACGTAATGCATATGCATATATTATGCCAGAATATTCACTTTCACGTGATACTGACATTCAAAGTCTTAAAATTTGCACTTAAGCGGCAACTTTGGCCTACAATGTGTTTTTTAATAATAGTGCAATTTTATACAAAAGCTTAAAAAGAGAGGCAAGGAGGCCCTTCCTTGATGAATGATGACAGAAACACGAAGCGGTTTTGATAGATAACTTCTAACTTTATTCTTCAGAACATAGTATAGTAGCTGGCTTGACCCAGCGCATGAGTTTCCCTAGCATAAGGTGTAAGTTTGTGTGGTACACGATCAAAAGCCTTCCCCAGATCAAGGAGTGCAATGTAAAAAGTGTGATGCTTTTCACTAGGTTTCTCCGTGAGAAACCGCACAGCGTGAATAACACGACGTGGAAGCAGAGGTTTCTAAGAATGCGAACAAAATCTCTATGATAATTACCTTGTCTTAGAACATTTCGACCCTTGAAAATTTGGATAACTAACCTTTTTGTTGGTTATATTGTTAAAATTGATACTATTATCAGAAACTTGACAAGAGGCGGGAATTTCGTACAATTTGACTTATCCATAACCACCAGAAAATCGAAGTTAGTTAAGTTAATCCTTTTTACTAACTTTTACTTTTTATACAATTGTCAATATCGTTTCTGTTGCTTCGTTTTGATGCTACAAACTTCTAGGACCATGACCGCGGATCTTAAGAGCCAGCCCAAAGAATTCATGAAGGAGAGTAATTCTGCCACCCTGCAGCTAGAGATTTCTTGGAGGTCCTCCAAGAATAGTTTACCTAGTGTCCTTAGTCTGGCTCCAGCTATAGCTGGGTAAACGAAAGGAAGGTGTTTGTGGGTTTCTCCCTCTTCTCGGCAATGTAAATTGTAGGGTATGCCAACCCTGGCGACCAGGTCCTCTGTAGGTCAGTGCCCCGAGCGGACCACTGTAATCTTGTATGGATCGCACGCGTCTGGTACAAGAGCTCTTGTGATCGGTGATTTATATGCAGAAAAGCCGCCGATTTGGGAGTCTCGCGCGGCTGGGGTGGTTATATACCTTCCAAACAAGGCTTTAACTCACAGGCGGGGAACTGCGTCTGAACCAGCCGGCTCCAGAAATTCACCAGAAGATTCCGCCCGGAGACTCAATGTTTTAAGAAAAGAAGTGCTCGTATGTTCCTTGGACAGAATCTCACCGAGCCTTTAAGATTTGCTGGTGCTTTCAATGTTCCGACAATAGTTCAACTAGAACCCTTTGATAGTTTGGTCTCCTCCGATCCTGGATTTATATATTAGTGCGACGTTGATGTCTTCTTAGAAGCGCTATGCTCAGGATGACTGCATCCAGGTACACTTTCCCCTTTGCGTTCCTGACTCCGTACCGCCCTTCGTATCTGTCTTGTCTTCATAAATGCGGATCTACGGCAACAAAATGCGAACTACCAATCTCTTGACGACCCGATCGTAAGGTTTGGATGAGTTTTACGTGGACCAGAAAAGAAGGAGTAAGTTGCTCCTCAATTGGTCCGGTCCTGCATTAAGTTGATGCGGACTTAGGACCCCCTTCATTCTCAAAACGAACTGAGAAAGTTTTTGGAAGATTGATCCTCGCATGCTATAACGTGGAACCCACGCACCACCTGAGAGAAATCGAAGTAGTCCAGGAGATGCTCAGTGGTCGTCTCTGAGAGCCTGACCTCAAAACTGGTACACCCCTTCGGAGCTTGTCTGCTGTTAGCTGAATTGCGTCCACTAGCGTCATATGTAAGATACCACTAGTCACGTCGGTGAACATTTTGGTCATTTTGGGAAGAATTTTTTTTCCGTCCATTTTGTGTTGAATTTGAAGGGGGGTTGTACATTTTTTTCACAGAACATGGTCATGTGGGGTATCAAATGAAAGGGCTCAATTAGTACTTTTTGAAACTGATCTTATGATATTCTGATATTGAGTGAGGGGAGATAGGGCACAAAATGTGTGCTCCAAAAAGTGAAACAGATCTCGTTCTTAGAACCTACCCAACCGAAAAATCTGAAAAAATCACACACATGCACATCACATTCTTAGGTATGTACTAAATCGTGCACAGCAAATTTCTCACATAAGATCAACAAAAAACCTTTATACCGGAAGCGCCCGGCTTCCGGTATCCCGACTTGTTTTTTTTTTCGACGTTGGAGGATTTCATTTTAGTTTTTAGTAACTACGAGTTTCCGTTTGACCAGCTGTAACTCGGCCCCATTGGACCCAGACAAATGTCAAACAACTCGATGTATTTTATTCTGTGTATTTCTTTTATAAAAGCATTTGAGTGCACATTTGTCCAATCAGTACCTAGTATTTGCTATGTGAGAATAGCCACTATCGCGTGATATCATTCAAAGTCATGAATTTGTTCAGAAGCGTCAACTGTGACCTCTTATAACTTTGTCAATTATAGTGAGATCATGCTCTATATCATAGCTTACATTGGTGCAGAATTTCAATTTTCTAAGACGAACTTAAGAGGGGTTTGCAGTAAATTACTAAAAATTATAGTAATATACTATTATTAACTTTATTTGAAGAAATATTGGTTTGGAAGGCATTTCAGATCCTAGATACCATATAGTGGTAGTTTCCTGACTTTTTTCAGATTTTTGGGTTGGGTAGTTTCTGAGAATGGGTGCGTAAAAGAAATGACCACTTTCAAACCGCCACACTCTCCACCTTTCCAACAAATGTCAAAATTGGTGCCGACTTCGGAAAGTACTAATGCTTATTTTGAAAAATTTGTACAAAAACTTTTTTGATTAGAATTGACCACTTAATCGGTTTCTGCAGTTATTTTGGATATTGAAATTTCCTTTCCCAAGATGCTTATGCTATTCTCTAGTTCCAGTTTGAATTTTACTTCAATCGGTATTGATCGAACAAGTTCGGAGGAAGAGACGTCAGTGACTAGTCTAACACTGCATCCGCGGTTCTTCTCCTTGTTTACCCACAATGCAATTGATTTTTCAGCAGAATGATAACGATCGCTGCTTATGTATTCAATAAAGTCGAAAATCGCCATGGAAATAAAACACGTTCTGCATCGTATCTGATGTTCCGACACGACAGGCAATTTGGCGAAACTCATACTACATCGGTAGAGGTATGCTTCATAACTTCCGTCTCCACTCAAACTTCATAAGGTCGTAGCCTACTTCACCGTGACGTTGCTGTATCCATCTCAAAATATCTCCTAAAGATTGGACTATGGATCCAGCGTACTTCATTCCAGTTCCCTTACCACTCAGGAATAGTTTCACTTCGGATGTATGTATGGTTTAGCTTCCAATTTTAATTTTGTTTGTTTTGTTGAAAGTAAAACCATGTTGGAATCGGTTTACTGTCTGTCTGTTCCCCTGTCTGTCTATCATGCACACTTTTCTCAGAAACGACTGTACCGATTGACACGACTATATACCTAAAGGGAGGTTCCAATTTTTTTAGCACATATAGCCATGTGGGGTATCAAAGGTCTCAAGGAGTGTGTGTGAGTGTGTATGGTGGGGGAGAAGCTACAGCTTCTGAGCACTCAGGCCGTGTTGGCCCATTGTACTCGCCACCCCGGTCTAACGGAATATTCCGGAGTCGTTAACGTCTCTTAGGATTTCCGTTAGTGGATGTGACGCTACCCGCCGCAATTGGAAAACATCGGCACCAATGATCTGATGCCTGATGCGTCCATAGGCGGGGCATTCACATAGGAAATGCTCCGTGGATTCCGCTTCCTCATTACAAGAGGGACGTGTATCATCTTGAGTAATTCCTATTCTGAACATATGCTCAGCTAGTGAATTATGGCCTGTCAGAATGCCCACAATACACCTGCAAGTCCTTTGCTTTTCAACAGGATAAACTTTGCGGTACGCATGTTCGGTTCTGGCAGGAAAAATTTGGTGTGTTGAGCAGAATTTAGGTTCTGCCACCTGTCATTATGGGAAGCTTGTTCCCAGTTTTTGAAAACAGACTTAGCCAATGCTACTGATTCTCTAATTGCTGGCTCCGGTCCCGGCATAGGGGAGATTGACCCCTCTTTCGCTAAAGCGTCCGAGATTTCATTTCCCTCTATGCCACAGTGACCAGGTTCCCAGAGTAGTTCCTCCGTATTGAATCTAGAGATATAGTTCAAACGGTTTCTGCATTTCTGGACGATTTTCGAGGTGATCAAAAGACTACTCAATGCCCTCAATGCAGCTTGGCTGCCACTGCAGATTGCGATGCGCCTGCCCTTCAACCGCTCGTCAGTCACCCAGTTTGCCGCCCTTAGGATCGCATAAACTTCGGCTTGAAAAACCGTTGCATATTGTCCCAAAGGAAAAGGCCACTTCTCGTTTTCATTCGAGAGGTAGACTCCGGCTCCAGAACCCTCTTCTGTTTTTGAGCCATCGGTGTAGAAGAGTTCCGTATATCCCGCCACGCATTCCTCTGGGTCTTCCCAGTCCTCTCTACGCTTCAGGGTAACTTCATATCTTCTACCAAACAGATGTATGGGGACACGAGAATGGGAAGGTATTATAAGAACTGGATTCAGTCCTCCCAGTAGCGCTTCCAATGCTCTGGGCTCCCCACAACCGTTGTTTCCCTATGGATCCAATCGAATTAGTCTATGAGCTGCTCTCATTGCAGTGCTTAAAATAAATATATCCGGGGCTGCAAATTGAGTAGTGCATTCAGAGCTGCATAGGATGTCGTGCTCATGGCACCAGTGATACCCAGACACACAGTTCTTTGCAGTGCGGCTAGTTTACGGTGAAAACTTTCTTGTCTCATCTTAACCCACCACACTACCGGTGCAGTCTCAAGGAGTACTTTCCAAATCAAATATTAGATTCGATATTGGTTGCAAAGGGAAGAGTGTGGAGGTCCGAAAGGGGTAAATCACTTCAAGGGACCATTCTCAGAAACTACCCATCTGAACAATCTGCAAAAAATTATGGTGTTCCAGGCACATGGTATCTAAGCGTCAAAATACTCTCCTTTAAAATATCAGCTCAAATAAATATATTATTATATTTTGAAAATTTGCTGCGAATTCCCCTTAAGTTCATCATAGAGATTAGATAGGTTTTAACAAGGATCAGCATACTGGAAAATTTGACCGAAGCCTGAATATTATTAACAAAGTTACAGTAGATCAAAGTTATTCCTTCTCATCAAATAACTACTCGCTAAGAGATAAAATGCCAGTACCATTTGTAATTGAATATCGGGTATATTCAACGTATATACAATACGAGCTATATATAAGTGGAACCATCGCATGTAGCAAAATTTTTTCACATAAAAAATCAACAAAATAGCTTCAACGTCATAGTCACTTGTGGCTTGTGAATAATTATAGCTTCTGCTTCTTCCCTGCTCCTCTTTAAGACACGGAGTAAATGCACCAGCAAACACATTTGACGTTATCTTGGCTGCTGCGCTAATGGCTATGTTAGGTACGCTAGCTAAACCAGGCGCTTTATTTTCGGCTATTTTCTTCGCAGTTTTCAGGACTTTCTCGCTAGCCATTGGAACGCATACTTTTATCTTTTCTCTGAAATTACAAGCATACATTGACTAATATTGTGTAGAGTTTAAAGGAGTGATCCCCACACAAAGTGCATTTTAAAGGTTTTGTGTGAAACTTCATTCAAGACCGTAACCGTACACTACAGAACACTGTAGGAGGCAATGTGGTCAGCATTACGCTCGCCCGAGATTATTACCCTGATTTGACTCAGGTACTCACCCACAGCTATCCGACATCAAGTCATGATACAAATCCCACTCCCACCAGCGAGATTTGAACTGCGGCCTTCCGTATGACAACCCAGTGCTCTAACCATTGAGCTATCCGGACACTTAAAATATGAGCACCAAAAAGTGTAACAGGACTCGTTCTCAGAATCTATCCAACCGAAAAATCTAAAAATAATCACAATGATGTATCTCAGCGAAATCTAGGCCCCAAAATACATCCTGTTCCGATATCTGCAAAGTTAATAATAGGATATTAGCCTATTTTAGAAGTTTAGCCTGAAACCTCCTTAAGTTCATGTTAGAACTACAAAATTTTGCATTTGTATGAAGAACTAAATAAAGCACAATTTGGTCAAGTTTGAAGAAAGTCCAACTATTATTAACAAAGTTTGTTGTGAATTTCGTGCATTCTACAACGTGTATGACGTCAGCATCCCATATCCATTCGTCAATACCCTAACAAAGTCAGCTGATATGAATGTGGGGTCATAAAAAAACATTTTATTTTAAGTTTTTGGGTCATTTGTATATCAATATCAATATACGTACTAATGAAACCCAGATAGATATATAATATTAGTATATTAAACCAGCGGTATCCAGTATGCGTATTATATATGTACGTATGTATACTTTTGTGCATGAAGTAAACCGGAAATATCAGTACGATCAATTTATATATGCATGGATATGTATGTGTGTTAGGTGTAGGGTGTGTGTGTGTAGGGTGAGAATAATATCTATCTTTCGAAAAATATGAAGGAATATGTTGCATTTGTAGCTATATACGGCAAAAAAAATGTGCGTAGAAGATTCTCACATAAGGTGAACACAAAATCTTTATACCCGAAGCGCCCAGCTTCCGGTATTCCGACTTGTTTATCTCTGAAGATAGTCGGGTGAGGTATTAAACGGAACCTCTTGATGAGTACTTTCCGAAACAATGCTGATCGCTTGTATAGTTGGGAAGTGAGATGTCAAAAATTACAAATTTGAAGTGAGGCAGAACTCATTGTCAAAAATTACCCATCCGAAAAATACGAAAAAACGGCGATGATGCGAAATCTTGCCCCTCAATATACATTGATCCCATACCAATCTGTTTTCTAATAAAGTTGATAATAGCATATTAGTATATTTTAGAATTTTACTGGAAGCCCCTTTTAAATTCATTCTATCATAGTATTACAAAATATAAAGCACAAGTTGTGGTTTCGTCCAGAGTGGACATTAGGCGGTGCCTAATGAGTTCGAGCAACCTAACAGAAGTGGCTGCAACGTGGTACATTGTTCCAGGTTGTAGTATGACAAAACATGTGAAGTTTTTTACATGACGTGTGATTGACCGAAGTATCCAAAAGGATCCGCCATTTCTCCAAGACTGACTAGCGCAGACGCGTATAAGCGCGTGTCGCCGGGACTCTTCTCAGAAACTGCACTTAGCTGTAGAAAACCTGTCACATTTCGCCACTTCTTCTGTTCCCTGTTCTTATTGTTGAAAATGACCACAATTACTGGCCACCCCCAACATCCTACATTCATTAGAACACTTCAAACTAAAAGTATGTGCTTATTTCTACAGAAAATGTTAAAAACCCCTGCATGTGACAAATAACGACTTCTTAGAACTCCCAAAATAAGTACACGGCGAAAACGATAAAACTGTTAGATATTGTTATATGAGTAATGGCACTTATCTTCATTTTTGCGATAGTTTTATGTTCCGTGGATACTTCTGAGAGAAGTATCCATAAATGGTTTTGGGATTTAATTCTAGAGAGGTACGTTCAGTATTCAAAGCATCACTAATCCATAATACGTGAATATAGTTCAAAAATATAGTTGATATGTGCAGTGATTATCACGGGTAATAAATTTGAACCCCAATGAATAAGGAATGCTATTCCACAGAATAATTGCATAATATCGTCATAAATAACCAAGCATCTAAGCATTATCTTTTGTGTCATCATTACAATATAATAGATCGGTTATTCCCAAAATAACTGAAACAATGAAATCCCTGAAAATGGTAATTACAATTTCGATATGAATTGTCATCGGGAAGTTTGAACATTACGTTTTTGTCAACTGTGTGCCGCCGTGCTCAGAATATTTTATAAATTCTTCTGCTCATTCGATTCATACGGAAAGGTTTCTTCGGCAGCATAGGCATAATAAATTATTCTTAGTCATACGGACGTTGGTATGCATATATGTACTCAGAATGTTCTAGGTTCCATTCAATGGATGGAAAATGCCTGCAATTATCGTGCATATATGTATGTATAGCGTAAATATAATATATCAATCTCAGAGAACGATGAAGGAAAATTTTAACACAACTAAATGGTAGCAAGATTTCCTTGCACCGTTGGATGCTCTGTATGTTTTGGGCCATCAATTCCATTTTAATGATCCTCCATGTCTTGACTACAGATGGATGAATTCACTTTAGGAAGGGATTTCGAAAGTCTAAAATCAAAACAGCGTCAAACATTTATCAACACGACACTATCACAATATAGTGCTAAAGTAGAAATCAGCACGTATTTGTAATGCACTGTTCCAATGCCAGGTCAACCGAATTATTTTGTATATAAGCTTTTATCTGCAAGGTCAATTCTATTAGGTGTTTATCTATTGAAACTGAATTAGAAAATGATATTGACTGCCCATTCTGCAATAGTCACGAATACAAACTTGGGTACGCAGCACATTCAAGCACGGGTGACAGTAAAACTTGAATGTGCAGTCTTTCTCAATGGTTAGTCTCAGCCTTCGTACGCACAAAACTTACTAATTCTCAATTAAACTCGTAGTATTCGCTGTACATAGCGATGTTACATGCATAGCTCCCAAATTAATCGAGTCAAAAGTGGAGCTCGAAGTTGGCTTTGAGGACTGAGTGAGTCGAGTATGCAAGTAACAATTTTCAGCCATTTCGAATGGGAGTTTAATTCAAACCTTTTTATAGAGTAACATTCCATTGGAAGTAGAAAAGAAGCTCATTTTTTCAAGTGAGAAATTTCAAGAAAAAGCCTGTAATGTACCAATGCGATGGGGTGGGAAGAAATCATTAACTTAAACGTAAAGGTGAAAAATTTGCGGCACGGCTTACCCCAAGTCGAATATCTAATAATTTCCCCCAGTAAGTTTCATCGATGTCATGTTTAAGGTTATATTCAAAATCGGTAAATGTTATTAACGTATCGAAAATTACATCAGTGAATAAATAAATAATGAGACATCAGGCTGAACTTTACATATGTACATAGATTGGTGTCATTACAAATTCTCATGGAATGAACTTGAGTGCGAATCTATGACCTGGGCTAAAGTGAAGCGAAGCAAAGCAAAGACAATAAAAACACTCGCTTTATAGCTTTATTTCTACAGGGTGTCGTATAATACGGGTTAGTATGGTAGCGATAACTGAACGATGGAAAAGGAGATTCTACTAGAGACAACCATGATTACGTAATCCACTACTGGAACTACTGACTGACAATGATAATATTTGTTATTTCAGTGAGAACTTCGTCGAAGATAGTCAGAAAGAAGAGAATTTTTCGCTTGTCGTAAGACGCAACTGAAAAGTATAGCAAGTAGGGTAACCGGAAGCTGGGTGCTCCAGGTATAAACGGTTTTGTGTGTTTCTTATATAAAAATATTCAAGTGAATATTTGCTCCGTTTGAAGCTAGCACGAATATTAATTTTCACGTACGACAAAGTCTTAGAATTTGCACTTAATTTTGACCGACTATCATTTTTTTAATAATAGTGAGATTTTCACCAAACTTGTTGGGATTATGCTTTATGTTACATCCTATATTACTGCTTCATGTTTCTGTTGGTATTCCTCAAGGAAAGGTCCTCTCACTCTCTTTGTTCTTGTTATGGACACCGTCACACGGGACCTTCAATGTCCAGCGCCCAATACACTGCTTCATGCAGATGATGTTTTCCTAGCGTTTAATAGGAAAAATTATCTCGAGCAACTTATCCAAAAATGGATTGAACGCTTCATGCAACACGGACCCACATTGAATCTATATAAAACTGATTTTTTGGCAGCCGATCCCCATAAAACAGGCTCAATCACTACCAGCAGCAGTGACCTGCCCAGAACTGAGGGATTTAAATATCTCGGGTTAATGCTATTAGCCAATGGGGAATTGCGTTATGAAATTGCTTCACGCATTAACGCAACCTGGATGAAGTGGCGTTCCACAACAGGTGTTCTTTGCGAACGTCTCAAATTTAAAATTCAGGGCAATGTCGTCCGTGCTGTCGCTCTCTATAGTTCTGGTTGTTGGCCGACTATAAAAGACAATGAACAGCGTCGTGCGGTAATGGCTTTGATCACGTCCGAAATGAGGATATCCGTGATCGATATGAAGTTGCACCGATCGTGGAAAAATTGCGAGAGAGGTGTCTTCGATGCTATGGTCACGTAATTCGCGCTAAAGAGAACTCACTTGCCAAGATTGGTCTGAATATCGAAGTCGGTGGTAAGCGGCCAAAAGGCCGGTCAAATCAACGGTAGCTCGCTATGTTGGATGAGGATTTAAAAGCCTCGCGACATCAGGCATTTGATAGAATCGAATGGGGTCGGATCACGACGAGCCGACCCCGGTTGTAAATGAGGCAGAAGCTAAAGAAAAAGAAGATTACTGTAAAGTTAATTACTAAAAATTATAGGAATATGCTATTGTTAACTTTATTTAAACAGATATCAAACAGGTATGGAGGGTATTTTAATCAAGTTGTGATTTTTCTAATTGACAATGGAATTATGATTGCCTTATTTAGACCAGGAATTGCCTGTTGCAACGTTGCACCACTACTGACTGGTTTATCTGCATGGAACATCCGCGGCTGTGATTTCGATGCAAGCCAAATAATTCACTCCAGTTGCACTTTTATCAAACTATGAATTGCTGCCGTACGTGAAATGTATCGAGTCAACCCCTTATTTCTTCGAATTCACTGTTCGCGTCTGAGTCCCATTTTCGCAATCGTCCATAACAATTTGGTTGTCTTCCTTCTAAGAGTTTGAAGGGTCCAACGATGAGTAACGCGGAAGCACAAATTGTTGAAATCAACTCTAATGAGGCTTTGCTTTGAACGATTTGTAGATTTTACTGGGACGACACTATCGCACTCGCATATAAGTGTAAACGCTTAATCAGAATAATTTGTACTTATCGATACTATCTTCGAACAAACTCCACTTTATTATTTTTTTGTTGATGAGTTAAACCACGACAACGTAGAGTGTACGACGGCTGGAGCAGAAGAGACCGGTTGGTTTTCTATGCGGCCCCTTTGCATTCAACCAACTGGACTTTTTCACCGCTGGCTTTCCCCTCTCGTGGCAATTTCGAATAGGCCACGGAGAACACCGGCAGCGTCATCTATCTGCTAGCATTAACAACATTGCGCACAGTATCTTGGAGCTTAGGCACAACATAATAGCAGCTTCGTGAGTTTCTTCAGATTTCTCGGTCGGCTAGGTTCTAAGAATGAGTCTCCCGTCTAGCCCTCTCTGCCTGTAAATGTCAGAACTAAGCATTGAAAAGTACTAATCGCGACCTTTCATTTGATACCCCACTTGACTAGTTGTGACTAGAGTTTTTTTTTACACTCACCTTTTACGTTCCATGTAGAATGATGCGTGATTGCCTGAGCGTCCACAGTTTGTTTTACACACAACCTTAAAATTGAGTGGTCTAGCAACCTGTAAATTGAGATCACTTCACTTCTTGCTATCGCTTCGGATGAAGATGTGCCCTTGTAAAGCTCGCTTTCTCCACCTGACAAAAATTCTAGCGATACAGGATGGACGTTCTAGATTTAACTGAAGTAAGATTATGAAACTCTGACAGGACGGCAAGGAGTTCCTGTACAATTGCACTCTCTTAATATTCACAATATTCTATGATAAACTAAGGGGAAACCTGAGCCTAAGCGGTAATCAAACCCCATCAAACGACTGAGTGGGGTTAAGGGTTAAAATGTGATCTTCAACGATGGGTGGACTTAATCAGACACCTTCCTGTGTCAATTTACCTTGCATCGGCAAAGAGAGCTGCTCAAATGGGATCTGGTAAAAACAAAACCATTGCGGCCAATCACGAAAATCTAAAACATCTTAGTGAAAATACTGGCTCCCAATATGACAATCAAAACTGTGAGCGAACTCAATTGCCACCAATTCTTGAAAACAACAGCTGAAGCAGTTCCGCACATTTAGTACCGCTTCAGTCGGTGCCACCTGCTGTAGTCCTCTCTGCAAATTAAGGTAACTGCCACCGATTAATTGATGTTATACAACGATACCAATCAATCAGACTACGATAGTGAGAGGGGCGGATAATTTAAGGGGAAATTCCTCTAAGCAGTGAAGAGCATCATGATAACAGAACATCAACAACGCGACAACCGGTATCCGGTCTAGGCCTACCTTAATAAGGGACTCCAGACACCCCCGTTTTGCGCCGAGCTCCACCTATTCAATACCCCTAAAAGTTGTCTGGCGTCGTGACGTACGCCATCGCTCCATCTCAGGCAGGGTCTGCCTCGTCTTCTTTCTCCACCATAGATATTGTCTTATTGACTTTCCGGGCTGGATCATTCTCATCCATACGAATTAAGTGATCCGCCCATCGCAACCTATTGATCCGGATTTTATCCACAAACAGACGGTTATGGTATCGTTCATAGATTTCGACGCTATGCATCCATCCATAGGAGGTCTAAGATTCTTCGGAGGATTCTTCTCTCGAATGCTGCCAATGTTCTAGAGTAGAGGAAGATTTACACTGGGGGTGGCAGGAAAGCGATTGACACAAGTTGTTGGAGGGACTGTACACAAGGTTTTCTCTTCTTTGCTGTGGCTTTGGGTAATTAATATCTTATATTTCGGGTGAGCATCTGTGATCGATTTAACTTCACTAACTACCAACAATCTTTTGAAAGCGGTATGTGAGTGTATGGGTGCAATTGTCCAAGTAGTATACAAATACTTCCTCTGAAAAAAACGACAATAGATGCCACGATAGTTGAGTTAGTTATGTTTGTCAAAAGGCGGGGGAGGCAATGCGATCAGTTAAGTATTTAGAATTTTTATTGTAGCTTCTGCAATTTTTGCTGAATTGCTACTTACACTTATACATAATTAAGATTTTTCCCAGGGTAAGAAAGAAGATTGTTATGATTTCGAAAACAATAATATGGGCAATATTTTTACACTATCTGCCGTCGCAAAAATAATCCTCCTGCATTATCGCTGATCATTTTTAAACTATATGCAGAATTTGGATGCCGCCCGCTTGGTGCTCATCCATTTCGAGAAGGCTTTCGACAACATATCGGGGAGTAAATCTGGAGCGTTCTACCTTGGGAGGAGGCATTTAAGAGAAACGAACAGCTGTTATCAGAGCGACATATGATTATGCAAAATGACACGGGTTGCATGGAGGCAAAATCCTAGAGTAATTTACGACCCAACGTGAGTCCCTCAAGGGTCACATTTTACCACCGATAGTGGTATTATCTTTTGTCGTTATCGATTCATATTCGTAATGTAGTATCATTACCCGGAGGACGTGGAGGAGTTCCAGAGTCTATGAAAGCTTTTCTCAACTCCACTTCACACTACGGTGATGACCTCTGTATTGAAGACAAACACCAACAAAATCAAGGTTCTTAATCCATTGAGTCATTGCACTCTTCCGATCTGCATTATTTGACAGAATGTCGGCAGAGGGTCTCATTTTGAGGGAAGGCAACAACTCCATTGTTGACTACGTCTTGCAATGGAAATTATAATCCCAAGAAGGTCGACGATGTGGTTCGCCCCAGAAACGCATGTCGCGGAAAAGGAGAGACGGATTGCAAGCGTTTAAAGAACCCTCAAGGGAGCTGAAGCGCGTGCAAAGGCATTCATAAACACATTCTCACTAAATTTTTTGACAATAGGTTTAGCCCTTTCCGAGTAAATTGGGTTTGACACTCAGTCAGATATTGACTCGATTTGAATAAGGCTTTATTTTACATGAACGCGTCCGAAGTGGGAGTTGCAGCTCGGTTATGCAAGGGAATGTACTAATAGTTGGTCATATTAGATTAAAGAGACAAGAAAGGAAAACGGAAGCAATATATTTTTTCTGTTAAAGTCAGAGCCACAGTTCAGCCAAAGAATAATCTTTCCTTTATCTTTTTCCAATCCTAGGATGATGGTTAATAGTCATAATTGGGTAAGTTTCCAAAGTTAGTATCAAGCGGATCTTACTGTCATATATTCACTTAATGTTGCTTCATAGCTCCAAGACAGAGATAGAAATCGTCGTAGTAGCTTTAACGCCACAGAGGAAGGGAGTAAATAGCTCCTGAAATATCGATATCCGCAAATAAATACAATAAGGCTGTGTTTTTTCGGCTAACGTTAGCTTTCATATTTTCTAGCAGGGAATGAAGTTCTTCGACCCTCGATTTACAGGAAAAATACACTATCTTTCGACAACTACTATGATCCTGATGATACTACACATTCTGAGCTCGCGCTAAGATTTTGACCACCTATTTCTACCAATAAAAGGAACATGGTTGTAATTAAATAAATTTAATGAACATCTTTTCTAATTTTCATAATATTTTCATGATGAAAGGGATCCTTAGGTCCGCCTTCAGGGTCAGTCCAGTGTCAGTATGATAACCATACCAGCCATACATCAGATTATAAATAGTGTGAAGATTCTGATTACAGATTTTACTGCATTTCAGCGTTCTGCATATGCCACCGCTAGGATTATGCCCGCCACCATCTGTACTGCTTACCGGTTGTCTTTTGGGTAAGTATACTGTTGGTCCATCCTAAAGCAAAGCTCGCATAAGCTCCATTTACACATTGTGGAGTAGAAGGCATCATCATGAAGGACGTAACAACCGGTATGGCTCTAGGCCTGCCTTAATAAGGAGCTCCAGGGATCCTGGGTTTGTGCTGAGGTTCACCAGTTCGATAACCTCAAAACCTGTCTGTGGTCTTGGTCTACGCTATCGCACCATCTCAGGTGGGTCTACTACGTCTCCTTTTTCTTCCATAGATATTGCCCTTATAGACTTTCTGGGCTGAATCATCCTCAGCCATGTGGATTAAGTGATTCGTCAACCTAACCTATTGACTCGAATTTTATCCGCAGCAGACGGTCGTGGTACCTCGCTCATAAATTTCGACGTTATATAGGCTACGAATCCTTCTGTACGGGGCCGAAAATTTTTCTTAGGATTCTTCCTTCGAACGCGGTTAAGAGCTCGCAATTTTTCTTGCTAAGAACACAATTCGCCACGGAATGCATGAGGACCAGATCATTGCATTGTACGGTAAAAGTTTTGACCTTATGGTGAGACGTTTCGAGCGGATCCTTATTGTAAGCTGAAATAGGCTCTTTTTGCTGCTACAACCGGACGCATATTTCAACATCGTAGGTACTATTGATTGTGATTTTCAACTCTCGATAGCAGACATTATGAACATTTGCAAAGTTATATTCTCAGTTGACCAGTACTATTTGTTGTTGTTTCTTTCGTTCTTGATGCTGACGTTGTCGCCATAGATCGCACGTAACCTGCTCGATATGGCATCGGTGGTCGTTCTTCCCATAATGTCGATATCACCTGCATAGGGCAGGGGTTGAATTGACCTGAAGGCGATGGTGCATTTACATAAACATCACAAATGATATACACGATGGTTTCGAGAGGGATCCTGTGGTTGCCACTTTCGATCACGCTGCTCCCAAGGCAGTTAACCATATTTCTTTCAACTTTTTGAATACCTGAGTACAAAGCCAAAATATATTTGGTCCGTGGCGAGAATAAGTTGCTCTCCATCTGGTCCGGTCCGACATTAAGTAGATGTGGACTTAGGAGCATATCCCAAACAAAATAAAAAATTAAGAATTCATTCAAATTATTCAGGCGACTAAAAATTATAGAAATTTGTAGGTTAGTAACTTGCAAATTTCAAATCTTATTATACTTTGCACGCAAGGTATGTGTGGTTACGACCTTTCACTTTCACAACAGTTTATAATTGAGTTCTTGAATGTACGAACGCCTGTTCACGACGGTATCGAGATTCGCTTGGGCCAACTTAAATTCTTAACTTCTTTCCACTGTGCTTTTTGCCACTGCAGTGATTTACTGGAAAAATCGGCCAAAGTAGACGTAAATCCGGTATTGGATTAAAGCTTACGGCAACGGCAGGATGCGCCCTCATTCCTTGGGAGCCAGTTTCCGAGAGGATAATGACTACGAAACTACGAAGAGGGGGAAACATTTCGCTAGTACCGTGTTACGCTCCAAGGAAGATTTCCGATATAGTGGAGAGGAATGTTTCCTATAAGCAATTAGATTCAGTAGTAGCCCCCTGGAAGTGCGTAACAAGAGAGGTACTGTCATTAGCCTCGAAAGCGGTCTCCATTTAACGATCACCCACCCACTTTTGCGTGTTGCATCTGCCATTCTCGCAGGGATTGAGAGCTGCGACGCTCCAAGTCCAACATCGACTGCTCATATGATCCAGTTGCCACTTGACAGTGGGAGAGCAAACTTGCTGATGGGGCGGCAGATGCCCTGAATAACACGTCTGAAAATATTGATGGGCCGCCATCAAAAATGCTCTTTTCTTAGGTGCTACCCAGATCAACGACTACGCCCCGAGGAGATGTGACCAAATTTATTTGACTACGGAATCATGACAACGGATCGCTTAAAACAATGAACTTAATGATCTATTGGTCGTTGAGTGATGATAACCGTTCCGTGTTAAAGTTTAGAGTAGTGGGCGCTCTTACAAAAAGGAATTTGTTATTTCTCTGATCAATGAAACAGAAGCTGCCGCGAATAATAATGATTTTAGAACTGCAGACGGCATCAGCAAAGAATTTGCTCGTTCTCACATACGTCCCGATGGTCCTTTAAGGGATTTTAACGATCGACTCCTCATCCACGAAGACGAGCATCTGAGGTAATAACAGGAACACAACAGTTGAAGTTCCGTTTCTTGTGGATGAAATGGCTAGTCACCGTAGTATCCGGATACGGACGGCTCCTCTCTCAAACGAAGCACTGGCTTCGATGGTTTCTGCAGAGCTATTCATCGTTCACCTGCAGTTTCTGCTGATCTACTACTTCTACTCATGCAGAATATGAGCCCAATAATTAGGAGGGAATTTGGCTGCTTTTCGATTTGGATCCATTTGCATTGATCATATTAACATTCATCGCATCAATTTAGCACAGTGTGCGAAGCCAAGATCATCATTTCGCTTGGTCTCCATTGATTTCGAGGAGGCTTTCGGCAGTATCTGGAACCTTCTACTGAAGAAGGGCATTCCGAAGAAACTAATAGCCTTTAGTTCTTTATGATGTGTTAGTTGGAATAGAGAAAGAGCTTCAATGAACAATGAGATCTTTCGTCAAAAGCCTAAGCTCCGCTGACACCATCTGTTCGTTTTCTCTCGAATACGCCTTCTCTTTTTGATTTTGAATGTTTAGCTGTTATATGGGGGTAACATTTGAAACATAAACCCTCCTTAGGTTCATGCTAGCACCACGAAATTTCGCAACAATATAGGGTATAGCATAGAGCATGATCCCACCAAGTGGTGGAAATCGCACCATTACTAACAAAGTTATAATAAGTCAAAGTTGTCGCTTCTTTGAAAATTCAAGACTATGAATGTCAAGATCATCCAAAAGTGGATATTCTCACATAATATAGTATATGAATATATTACGTGCTACGAACTAGGAAATACACAAAACCTTTCGTACCTGAAGCGTCCAGCTTCCGGTTTCCTGGCTTATTATTACTCAAAGCCTCCAACGTTATACTTGGGCTTGTCACAATTACGAGTGAAGAACTGCGTCAGCGTATGATTCGACACCCGTGGACACGTTAAATGGAGAGCGGAATTAAGGAAAGGCAACTGTTCCATTTCTGATTATGCCATACGATGGAGCTCCATATAAAAAACTTGACACAAAACAGTAGAGGAGCAACGCTAGCTTCCCGGAGGGAGATGAAGCAAATTTGGACAAACTGATGGTGACTAGGAATATTTGGCGTGTTCTGCCCCATCGAGGAATTAATGGTTATCATTCAAAAGTTGGCTGCAATTCAGAAGGTTAGAAAGCCGCCTTTCCAGTTCCCGAATTTAAAATTAAATCTAGCTAGAAAACAACTAGATATCATCTTCAAGAACAAAAGAAAGATGAGCTCGACAATGTCCGTTTTAACCAGAATGTCGAGGATAAAAATGACACATGTAGGAAATATGGAATAGAAAGAGATAAGAAAAAAGGAGAAGAAGAAAAATAAGAAAAAGAAATAATAAATAAATAGAAATATGGAGGAGAAAGACTAAATAGGATAGTTGAAAAAAGCAGCACATCCATGAGTTAGGTTTAAAAGATACATCGTATTACAACTATGATATATACAAACAGAAAGGAAGTGATTATCAGTACCGCAACCGCGACCGAATTAAGCTAATTTAGCAATTGTGGGGATGATTTATGAACAGAAGGTTGCCAGCTATTGCGTGAAATTGGCAGTAGGTTAGCGCTCTTGTTTCAAGGTCAGGTGTATCCCCCCCCCCCCCCCATTAAGTCCTGCACTTTAAATTAATTAATTACTGTACCTCGGTGAGAGACACTCCCATATAGTATTCCATTGGCTGATGTACTGTATTAATAAGAAGAACCATCAATTAATTGTGACAAAATCTAGATAAATATATAATGTAAATATTTAAAAATAATATTACAAAACAACGGAAGGGAATACACATCTTGTAATTTTTCTGGATACGCTCAACTTTCCAGCAAGTATTTCACCTGGAATCCAAAAGGTTGTGCAAGAGGACCAAGACGACTAAAAAGCCTCATATATGAAAACTATTCGAAGGGACCTGTAAAGCATGGATTATCTGACGAGTGATAGGAAAACCTCGAGCCTTAAAAAAAGGAAAGCAAATGCCAAAAAGGTAGGATAAATGACAAGTGGACGATACAAAAACATTCAAAGTAACTCAAATTAAATATGTAGCACTCAATCCCTCCACCGTTAGTGGCAGAAATTAATAACAAAACACCCTGTTCTGTTACCAACTTAACTAGTTTTTAACTAGTTTTCGATTAAAACAAAGTGTAAACAAAAAATATCGAGGCATGCGTTTTTAAGTCTTGCATTTACGATAGCATAACCTTACATAACTTTCACTTATGTTACTTTTCCATCGTGGTTCAAGCCGAGTAGGAGCAAATAATCACTCTTGGTGTAACACGGTAATCTAGTGGCTGTACTAATCAGTATATGCGCATATGGCGTTTAATGCTCGCCAATAGTGTTGAATTTATGGTTGTGAGTTACTTCTTGAAGATAGTATTACCACTAAAATGACGCTAGAAAGCATTTATTTAGCTCTGGTACATAATGAAAGACCAACTCATTACGGTTTTGTGGTCGGTGGCAGAAGCACATTTAAAGGAGCAGATTCAGTTCATGAAGGAATTGTCAACTGTATCAAGTAGATATTATTGATTACATGATTCGTAATGGATGAGGTTGGAAAAAGTATCACACTGATTTTCTTCTCTATTTATACTTATTTGTGCCGGAGTTGAATAAATTTATTCACGTTTAAATGAGCCGAAGATTTAGCTGAATGCTATATTTGGTACTCTTAGTTTGTCACACGATTTTAATTGACTACCCATGGTAAGATTAGAAGAATCTTATTATTCGATGTTAATTTGCATATTCGAAATTACAGCCATAGTTCGACTACAACGTCATTCATTCAGATGTTGACATTTATATGTACATAAATGTGTAATATCCGTAATCATGGTCATTTGCTCAGGCGAAGCCTTCAAACTAGCTCAGGAAAAGACAATATCATGTCTATAATGGCTCAAAATTCAAATTCAAATAATAAAGTCTACCAAATTTGTTAACTAAGAAAGAAACACGCAAATAGCTACTAAACTATCTAAAGCTCGACTTATAATTGGAATTACAAAGAAATCACAAATATGTCAAATTTTATAGTTAGATCCTATTTACTTTAGTATTTAACACCCTGATTGATTACATCATTCTAAGTTTTGTGCAAATGCTAGTTAGCAAGAGCAAAATAAGGTGTGTGAAATGTTCTTGAGATGACTCCCGGAAAGAACGAGAACTTTCCATCCTGGTTAGTGAGCCAGGTAAAAACTGGCAAACTAGGAATAATTGATTTGCTTTTCAATTTTTTTGGTTACTTTCAAAGGCAGTTGTAAACAATTTTCTGGCGATTCTTGATGACTTGCAAAAAGCAACGTCATTTGATAAATTTGCATCTGAGTAACAAAATTATTATTTGGGGAATTTCAACAGTAAATAGGAATAATAGCGTCCTTGAAACCAGTTTAAAAAGGATGAGTTACGCACCACTTGAGTCTGAGTGGATAAGCAATATCTATGGAAATAGATGAGTTGAAAATTCAGTTTTCCTTGGCAACTATATTTTGTTGTCTCCTTTGTGGGGAACAGGATATCCACACAGTATTTTTTCAAATTGCTTTTTTTGTGAGTGATTTTCAAAGATGGTGCGCCCCAGGTTTATTTTCATCACACTTATTACTTCGCAAGTGATAAATCAACAGCAGTGGGACAAATATTAAAGCAAACATAAGCAGCCACGTCCAGAATTTCGACGCGGGGAACGAAAATGGTAGATGAACGAGGGTCGTTAATAAAAAGGCGGAGAACAAAGCAAAAGTGCGAACTCATCTAGAGGTAATGGTTATCTCCAGTAAGGGCAATGTCTTACACGGAGATTCTAAAAGAGGTGAAATCTGACCCCGATGTAAAAGATCTGGATGGGAATGTCAGCAAGATCCGAAGACCGAGAAAGCCGATCTCATGTTTAAGCTAAAAAAATCCAGCTTGAGTAAAATCGACGGCTTTCGCACCCAACTGAAGAACTAGGTTCGGGAGAATGTCACAGTTCGAGCCCAAAAGCATGAGATCTACATACAGCGCAAGGATCTTGACAAAGTGAGACCAAATATGCACTGCCTTAAAAGAAAAATTTATGTTGGAATCCTCCTCCTGAAGGAAAAATCCATCGTGAGCTTGAGAAAAACCTAAAGAAATACTGAAACGGCCATAATACGACTACCAATGGAAGTAGCGCAGAAATTATTATCGGCCGAGAAGGTTCGAATTGGGTGGGTTGTCTGCCGCCTGGGAGAGCAGCTTTCACTAAAGAAGTGGTTCAAGTGCCTTATGTTTGGGCACTTTGCGAAGGCATGCACAGCGGCATTGATCAATCCGATCGATGCAGACGGTGTGGGGACAACGAACATATTGCCAAGGAGTGCAATGGGGATCCCAAATGTCTATTGTGCGAAGGAAAGGAAGGAAAGGATAACCGGCATATTGCCGGAAGTGGTAATTATCCGGAATTCAGGAAAGTGTTCATTTAATGAAAAAATGAGGTTTATTCAAATAAACCTAAATCATTGCAGAGTCGCTGAGAACTTACTTGAGCAGATCACTTATAAATCCCAGATGGAAATTGCCATCATAAATGAACCCTACAAAAACCGTGATGGTGGTGTCACAGATTCGACTGGTGGAGTGGCAATATGGGCGTGCGGTCGCCAAGCTATAAAATGCTCCATGAAATAAGCGGTATGTACGTGTACAGCTGCTACGCCCCACCCAGTCTTACATTGTATGAAGACATGTTAGATAACCTGATTCTCGATGCAAGAAGACGAAGCCCAAAGGTGATTGCCGGTGACTTCAATGCTTGGGCCCTCAAGCGGGGAAGCAGGGAAAGTAGCGCAAAGGCCGAAATCTATTAGAGGCTTAGGTGATACAAGCATCTTTGGCAAAAGGGGTCTTCCTCAATCGTAGACCTGACCTTTGTCAGCCGTGTACTGGTACATAGTATGTCCTGACACGTTAGCGAGGACTACATCGGCAGCGATCACCAGGCAATCATCTTTGAACTGAGGTAGGAGCGACAGGCCAGGGAAACAGAATACCTTAAGTCGAGAAGGGCATCCGGCACGATCTGATGGCTGGTCTGCAAGAACATTGGACGAGGGAAGCTTCTTGGACGTGTAGCTAGGCCATCCTACTAAGGCAGGCGGTCCCACGGAGAAAGCTTTCCATGTCACACAATGCATCGCCAAGGTATGTGACGCGTTCATGCCTAGGAGGTGCTCATTCCCCAGTAGAGGACCCAACTACTGGCAGAATAGTGAACTGGCAGCCTTCAATCAGCTTGCCACCAAGTCAGACCAACAGCTCAGAGGGCGGTAGAAAGGAGTGATCAGGGAAGAATATTGCTTAAAAGGTAGCCCGCAAAAACCTCAAGCTTGCCATTCAGCGGAGCCAGAGGGAATCCCTTAAGGAGCTCTGCTCGGAAGCGGATGTAAATGTGAATTTTGACGGAACGGTTGAGAAAACGGTTATCCTCACAGATCACGTGCCCTACTCTCTTCATCAAATCATCCAGAGGCTATTTTCCCAGCAAGAGAGAGGCACTAACACATTTCAGAGACCTCTAAATTTGACAACAATTCCTGTAGTGACCACGAATGAGCTGTTGGAGATCTGCAGCAGAATAAGTGATAACAAAGCTCTGGGCCTGGACGGCATACCGAACAGAACCATTAAGCTCGCCGTAACATCCAGACCAGACATGTTCGCTGAATTGCTCGAAGCGTGCACTTCCGAGGGGATATTCCCTACAACATGGAAGGAGCAGAAGTTGGTACTGTTGCCTAAGGCTGATAAACCTCTTGGTGAACCATCCTCTTACAGGCCCATATGTCTTCTAGACACTATGGTGAAAATGGTGGAGCGGGTAATTTACAGCAAATTACTCCCGATCATTGAGAGCCGGGGAGGCCTTTAGAGTAGCAGAATGGGATCAACCATTCATCACCATCATCAACGGCGCAACAACCGGTATCCGGTCTAGGCCTGCCTTAATAAGGAACTCCAGACATCCCGGTTTTGCGCCGAGGTTCACCAATTCGATATCCCTAAAAGCTGTCTGGCGCCCTGACCGAAGCCATCGCTCCATCTTAGGCAGGGTCTGCTTCGTCTTCTTTTTCTACCATAGATATTGCCCCTATTGACTTTCCGGGTGGGATCATCCTCATCCATACGGATTAAGTGACCCGCCCACCGTAACCTATTCAGCCGGATTTTATCTACAACCGGACGGTCATTGTATCGCTCATAGATTTCGTTATTGTGTAGGCTACGGAATCGTCCATCGTCATGTAGGGGGCCAAAAATTCTTCAGAGTATTCTTCTCTCGAACGCCGGCAAGAGTTCGCAATGTTTCTTGCTAAGAACCCAAGTTTCCGAGGAATACATGAGGGCTGGCAAGATCACAGTACAGTAAGAGCTTTGACCCTATGGTGAGACGTTTCGAGCGGAACAGGCTTTGTAAGCTGAAATAGGCTCTGTTGGCTGACAACACCCGTGAGTGGATTTCATCATTGTAGCTGTTATCGGTTGTGATTTTGGACCCTAGATAGGAGAAATTGTCAACGGTCTCAAAGTTGTATTCTCCTATTCTAATTCTTCTTCGTGTTTGATCAGTGCGGTTTGATGTTGTTGGTTAATTTGTCTTCGGTGCTGACGTTGCCACCATATATTTTGTCTTGCCTTCATTGATGTACAGCCCAAGATCTCGCGCCAATAGCCGCCTGCTCGATCTAGATGAAGACAGTTTGTACGTCTCGGGTGGTTCCTCCCATGATGTCGATATCGTCAGCATAGGCCAGTAGTTGGATGGACTTGAAGAGGATGGTACCTCTTGCTGCTTTTATCTGGCCTCGCACATTGGTCAGGGTCAGCCTAGTCAGTCTTATTAATTTCGTCGGGATACCGAATTCTCTCATGGCCGTGTACAGTTTTACCCTGGCTATGCTATCATAGGTGGCTTTAAAGTCGATGAATAGATGGTGCAACTGTTCACCATATTCCAACAGTTTTTCCATCGCTTGCCGCAGAGAGAAAATCTGATCTGTTGCTGATTTGCCTGGAGTGAAGCCTCTTTGATATGGGCCAATGATGTTCTGAGCATATGGGGCTATCCGACCTAGCAAGATAGAGGAGAATATCTTATAGATGGTACTCAGCAACGTAATACCTCTATAATTGCTGCACTGTGTGATATCTCCCTTTTTATGTATGAGGCAGATAATACCTCGTTGCCAATCGCCAGGCATTGTTTCGCTGTCCCATACCTTGAGCATAAGTTGATGGACCACTTGGTGTAACTGGTCGCCTCCATATTTAACCAATTCGGCTGTAATTCCATCGGCTCCTGGCGACTTATGATTTTTTAGCCGATGAATTGCACGGACTGTTTCTCCTAAACTTGGTGGTGGCAGCACTTGTCCGTCGTCTTCAGTTGGCGGGACCTCCAACTCGCCGATGTTCTGGTTGTTCAGTAGCTCATCAAAATACTCAACCCATCGCTCTAATATGCCCATTCTTTCGGAAATCAGATTTCCCTCTTTGTCTCGACAGGATGAGCATCGAGGTGTTTAAGGCTTCATCCTGCTGACTTGTTGGTAAAACTTGCGCACCTGGTGCGGTTGCTCCCTGTACTTTTCTAATTCACAGACTTGATGGTTCTCCCTGGTTTCCTTTTTTCGTCTGTGAATTCCCTTCTCCGCTCGACGGAGTTCATGATAAGTCTCTGCGCGTGCCCGCGTTCTTTGAGAATGCAACATTACTCGGTGTGCAGCATTTTTCCGTTCCGTAGCTAGCTTAAATCCACCATCAAACCAGCTGTTCCGAATTTTCTTGCGGCTGGGGTCAAGTATCTTTGTGGGCGTATCAATGATAACGTTCTTCAGGTCATTTGCTGATACTTCATCTCCAGGATCTCTGTTGACTGCGGTTATTGCGGCATCCAATTCTTTCTTATGGGTGTTGTGGAGGGTTGTATTGTAAATGGTTTCGGTATTCATTCTCACCTGATTGTCAGAGGGGATTGAGGGTGATGTTGTAATTCGAGCTCGGAGCACTATGCCAACGAGATAGTGGTCCGAGTCTACATTGCCCCTATATGTTCTGACATTCATCAAGGTTGAGAGGTGAAGGCGTTCAATCAGCACGTGGTCAATTTGGTTCAAAGTGGTCCCGTCTGGAAAGGCCCACGTATGTTGGTGGACCGCTTTCCGCGCATACCAGATACTTCCAACAACCATTTTGTGCGATACTGATGACTGAATCCACAGTCCGTTATCATTTGTATCCGTATGTAAGCTGTGGGAGCCAGCGTATAGCTTGAATACGGGATCCGTCCCTACTTAACTGTTAGACTCTCCAAGTATGATTTTGATATCATACTTGGGACAGGCTTCGAGGGTGCACTCCACTACCTCGTAGAAGGTATCCTTCTCCGACTCTGCAGTCTCCTCTGTAGGGGCGTGAACATTTATGAGGCTTATATTTCCTTTCACTTATATTTTCAAAGTCGATAACAGCACGTTTCATTTTTTGGTCGAATTAGAAATATACTCCGAGTACATGGTTTACTGGATGGCCGCTATAATATATTGTGTACCAGCTCTTCTCCAGGAAACCGGTCCCTGTCCGTCGCATCTCTTGCAACGCTGCTACATCAGCCTTATATTGAGACGGGGTAGCGGCTAGTGGCTCAGCAGCATTCGGTCTGTACAAGGAGCGCACATTCCATGAGAAAATGTGCTAATCGTTAATCCGTTGTCGTTGCCGGGTTTGCCATTGTAAAATGCATCCTGTCCAAAACGCCTTCCGTGGCTTCGTAACATCGGTTTTCCATGTAGGGTTGTCAGCCTTACCCAGTCTCAACCCGGAGGACCAGTTGATACATTTTGCCCCGTTTTCAGGCGCGGGAGATTCGTCTGCATCCTTCTCCCTCTGCAGTTTCACCCAGCGATCACCACGTGGAAGCGGAGATAGGGTTTGGTAGTAAAGCTGTTGGTGTTGGTTCAGCAGCTGTTTCCCAGGTTTCATGCTCCATCATGGGTACCAATCCACGTTTCGCCCTGGGACCTATACTCCCCTTTGACGGGAGGCGACAAGGGGAGATTAATTATAATCTCATCCAGCTTCCGACCGGACATGCCAGTACCTCTACAATTGTTCAAACTGCAAGGGCAAGTTGTGAAAAGCGGAAGACCCGTGGTTACGAACGTTGCGCATAGAAGAGTGGAGGAATATTTAAAGTGAGCTAATTCCGCCCGGTAATGTAATACCTTATGGTGGTTCCATTGGGCAGGGGGGAGTCGAGGTAGTTCTAGTGGGTAAAAATCCCACACTCCGACGTTTCCAGGTGAGAGTCTTTTGAAGATTTCCACCTCCTTACAAAAAAAACAAAGGATAGGTAGAGAGATAGATAAACAGACAGACATCGACTCGATTCTAATAAGGTTTTGTTCCACATAAAACAGTCACGAACTATATCATCAAATGCGGTTTTTCAACTATTCCTTAAAACGCAACCCAAAACTCTCAAACTTAAATTTAAGAACAGGACTAAGTTCCACGCATGGAAGAACTTCAATTCGGCCCGACATCTACGTATCTATTGATGAACACACATCAACAGAAGAAAAATCTTTTCAAATTCATAAAATTATTACAGATTTGAATATACTTGCTGAAAACCAAAAGAGGTAAGAACAACAGCGTGGAGAAAGCTCAAGTACGTAAAAGTATTATTTAATTGCACCCAGATAATCTTATTATCATCAATTTTCAAAATCCAACTTTGGTTGGATAAATCACCAGTAAAGTAGCACTGCCTTCGCTCATTGCTTCATTTCTTCCTAATGAAAAGCGATCCTTCTGGAGTGGAAGGTGTAATGAATTTAAAATCAATTTGGAAAAAGAAAATATCAAAAGAAAAAAAATTCTAGAAGTACACAATTACATATTATCTTTAGTTTAAAATGGAACATACATATTATTTTATTGTTTTCCCCCACCCACACAGTTTCTCACCAACGGACAAAATTTAATTCACCTCCTCTATTCGCAGGTGAGAAGTTTTACTAAAGGATGACATAGTATCAATCTACAGGGATAAATATGAGAACACCCTAAATGATAGGATTTAAATCGTGCCGAAAATTACTAGTACAGGTCGGAGATGAGTGTTAATCTAACAAATGCTGCCACATTTCCATTTACTAGATCACTTAAGATCCATTAAAAAATAATTGGAATTTTTTTTTTAGTTAGAGGTGTTCTTAAAGAACGGACAGACGAAGAAATAGTTCAGTCCCAATAATCGAATATCAAATGGAATTTATTATTAACCGTATCTCATTGATCACTGGCAACAATAATTCACTGAAAATTAACACTAACTGCATTTATAGATTTCAAAAATTCTCTCTTGAAATAAAAAATAAATGATTTCAGCAGCGAAACTCTTACGAAAACCTCGGATATACTTTACTGTTTTGTCAACATTACGCCGTGTACCGGAATTATCCAAATACAATTCTCAGCATATTTCGTTTTCGGCAACGTATGCACACATGCAACAACCATCAAATCATTGCAAAAGTGATTTAATTTTACATTCGTATCTTTTTTGTTGTGTGACGCTTATTCGATTTCAATGTCATTGCTTGACCACATCGTCAAAGAAGCAGCTTTCCACCTGCCTGTTCACCACAGTGAAGTAATACGTTGATGGGTGTTTTGGTGTGTGCTTCCAGTGAAATGCGATTGGTGACATTGCATACGAAATTCCATTGCCATTACAGCTATCCATGATTTTCAACAAAGTGGATGTAAAATTACTTCGTGAAAATGGCCCTATTATGTCTGAGTAGTTAGTGTTGAGCCAGAGTAGGAAAGCCTAAGATATTAGGTGTTCAAAATGAGATCTGCTCACAACGTCCGTTAGCCGGTTATAAATTAAGATCTGATGATTTACGTAATAGGGGGACGGAATTTCTTTTTTGATGGTCAAGTCATCCGAATTTCCAGGAAGAATGTACACACTATGGCGTACACTTAATTAGTAAGAGGAACCTTACAGGAAATTAGGAAACCATCTGGAATCGACTACTCCAGTCGGATTTAACGTACAGAAACCTAAAGTCCAGGCAGATATTCGAAGGGTTCAAATTGTGATTTCATGCCCAAACGGCTTTTAATGAGTACTAATCATAAGTCAAGGATTTTTCACTGGAAAGTTATATAGAGGTAGTATATTAACAAGTGATCTTCTTGAAAATATTTCACACGTCTAATTTGCTTTCACCGAGTCACTGATATGTAAATATCGGACACAAAGCAAAAGATTCGCGGATTTTCATTCATATTGACAAATGAGACGTACTACAATGAAAACAAATAAATATGGATGAGTATGGAGATATACTAATTACAAACGTTTGGATGCATAATTTTTCGAATCGTAATATGGAGTAGATATGATACATGGAGCTTTGAACCACTCGTACATCATATCTCAATCAATGTAATATGTATGCATACCTTAATCGTTTGTGTCTTGCTGGCAAAATGTCTACGCAATCGTCGTATCATATGAATTTTGAGCTACTTAGCCTTGATTCCGTTGCATAATCTTGTCTGCATTATTTTGATTTGGTTTCTAACTTCAAAATAAAAACGTATCAATTGCCATAAGGTAAATAACGCTACTATTGTAAACTGAAATGAAATTCAAAAACATTTTCATTTTTATGGCGTACAAATCATGGTCTTCGATGATTATTATTCTTAATCTATTTTAATCTTATCTAGTATCTATCCTTTTCATCAATTAGTTTACTGTGGATTTGTCTGTTTATCACACGAACTGTTCTCAGATACGCTTTGTTGAAAGAGAGGGGAGGAGGGGGTGCAGGAGCGGGGTGCGAAAATTCATTCACAGAATATAGCCATGGTGGGTATCAATTGAAGGATCGTGATTACTATTTTCTGAAGTGAGTCTTAGTTTTGACATCTATCGTAAAAAGGAAAGCGCCCGGCTAAAAGGTTAAAACTTATTTCATTATTCTAAGAAAGTTCCCAATCCAAAAAAACACTAAGTTGCCCCTATGCGATATCTAGGTATGACATAAAATAGCGTCTACCCCCCCTTATGTTCATCCAAGTGTCAAACATTGTAATATAGAGTTTGATACTACGAAGTTCCGTTAAAATTACAAAATACACGTAAAAATCACAAAATACACGTAAATTTACAGCAACCCAAGATATTGAATACCAATATCACAATAAAGTAAGTAGTCCAACACACTAAGTGCATATTGTACTACGTACAAATATTTATACTGACCGCTTCTTCCTTGCTTGATAGTGGCCGCATTTCTACGTCATTTTCAATTAACTGGACTTCGAGCTCTTCAATATTTTAAGTCACTCAACCCTAATACGCCCGGTGCAAAGTGTATCTGGATTCATCCTACGGACATATTGATGAAACTTCCGCGCCCGGTTGGTTGGTTTCTGTACTCCTCGAGTTCTCTCGAGTTGGTTCTCCTAGACTTCCTTTTTTCCGGTCGTCGGAGTGTAAGTCTCCGCCTGTGCTTGTGTTCTTTGAGATTGCTGCACTGTTCGATATGTAGCATTGTTCTGTTCCGCAGTAATTGCAATCATCATCAAACTAGCTGCTGTAACATTTTTGCTACTGCACCAGCTATATTTATGGCCGTACCAAATATTACGTTTTGAAGGTGGTAGGTTTAAGGTAGTTATGAAGGTTAGTTGCTGATTCTTCATCTTTAGGGCATCTAGATATTTCCCTTTTGTAAGTGCTATGGATTGACTCTAACCGATTATCAGAGGGGATTCAGCGTGGTGTTGTTATTCGAGCCTGGATTACTCTGTCAACGGAACGGTGATTCGAGTCTATGGTGACCCTTTATATGTGCTCGATCAGCATGGCTTAATTTGGCTGAAAGTGGTCCCGTCTGGAGACATCCATGTTTGTTTTGTGAATCCCTTTGCGCGGTAACTAGGTATTTTCAATAATCATTTCTTGGGATACAGCTAATTGTACAATCCATAAGTCCATTGTCATTGGTACCTTTATGTAAGCTATTGGTGCTGTTTAGTTGTTTAACTCTCCGAGTACAATTTTGATTTCGTACCTGGGACAGGCTTCGAGGATAGACGGTATCCTTTTTCAACTCTGCATTTTTCTCTGTATGGCCATCTTTATTTATATGAGGGCTTTATTTCGAAAGTGCAGAGTGCATAACGATAACTAACACAACTAACACGTTAACAAACGGTTTGAGTTCTCGACTAATTAGGAACCCAAGCACTTAATTTACTGGATGGCCACTATGATATATGGTACAGTCGCTTTTTTCAAGTAAACCGGCCCCGTCCAGGGCATTTATTGCAATGTGGAGACGTCAGCCTTGTATTGGGACTGACTGTCGGTTGACTGCTAAGCAGCTCCTAGTTTTGTGCATGGAGTGCACGTTTGGTGAGAAATCTAACTCTCAGTTTTTAATCAAGTGTCAGGTTCCTTTCGCGACTTAGTGACAAGTAGTTATTCTGCATAAGATTGTCAGCCCTATATCAACCTCCACTAATGCAATTTTTAGACGCGAGTGACTCACATTTAGCCTTTTTCAACTCCATTTATTCCTTAGGAAAGAACCTCCAGCGATCGCCACGTGAGATGGCTGGTAGCATCATTTCCCAGTACTCTTTACTCAACTAAATTTGTTTTTCCAAAGTGTTTATCTTGTGGTATTGTCGTCTTATTGATTCTTACTGCATTGAGTCCCCTTTTTAAGCTTTTGTGTCTGAATCGAGTCGGTGTCTTTTTGTCCGTCTGTCCTTCTTTTTATTGTGAGGAGGTGGAAATCTTCAAAAGACACTGGCCTGGACACGCCAGCGTATGGGATTCTTACCCACCAAAACCACCCCCTCCCCAAAACTGCGTGGAACCACCGTACTCTCTTTAGCTTGGTCCCCTTTCGTCTCTACGCGGTGTACGTAACCGCGCTTGTCAAATCTGCTCTGCCTTTCGCAGTTTGCTCTGGATAGATACGACCATGAAGTTGATCGTATCCCAGCCTTCCTGACACGCTAGCGTTCTTCGCACCACATTCTCACAACAGCACCTCTCCTAGAGTCTCGTGTATGTTCTTCTTTTCCTCCACAAACCTTGGATAGTGGAAGAATACATGCTCTGGGTCCTCTGGGACTCCATCGCAGTTTGGACAATCGGGTGAGGTATCTAGTTTAAACCTGAAGGGGTACTCGCGATATCCTCCATGCCCCGTGAGAAACTGAGTAAGATTATAATTAATCTCACCGTGCCGTCTCTCCAACCACTCCTTGATGTCAGAGATGAGCCTAAGTGTCCACCGACCATTCTTGAGCGTTCCCAACGCTGTTGTCATCTATTTAGAGGTCTTTCCCTTTCGGTGTTCTTCGTCTGCGATAAAGGAGAGATAGACTTCGCATTTTATATATTCGTCATCTCATCTGCCAAGATGTCAATGGGCATCATTCCAGAGACACCGAATTCTGCATCATCTGAAATCATCCTGAATGCCGAGCACACCCCTAGGACTGTTCTTCTGTAGACTGAATTCAGTTTGTTATCGTTAAATATAACCTGCAAGACCTTTCCCCAAACTGGAGCTGCATAGTTCCATCTAGGCATCCAGGGTCTGCCTCGTCTTCTTTTTCTACTATAGATATTGCCCTTATAGAATTTCCGGGTGGGATCATCCTCATCCATACGGATTAAGTGACCCACCCACCGCAACCTGTTGAGCAGGATTTTATCCACAACCACATGGTCATGGTATCGCTTATAGATTTCGTCGCTATATAGGCTACGGAATCATTTATTCTCATATAAGGGGCCAAAAATTCTTCGGAGTATTCTTCTCTCGAACGCGGTCAAGAATTCTCAGTTTTCGTTGCTAAGAACCCAAGTCTTCGAGGAATACATAAGGATTTGCAAAATCATAGTCTTGTATAGTAGCAACTTTGACCCTATGGTGAGACGTTTCGAGCGGAACAGTTTTTGTAAGCTGAAATAAGCTCTGTTGGCTGCCAACAACCGTGCGCGGATTTCATCGTTATAGCTGTTATCGGTTGTGATTTTTGACCATAGATAGGCGAAATTGCGATTCAATGTTGTTCGCTCTTTTGGTTTTGGCACTGACGTTGCCACCATATACTTTGTCTTGCCTTAATTAATGGGCAGCCCAAGAACTCGCGCGGCTTGCTCGATGAAGGCGAGGTATATCTGGGGTTGTTCTTCCCATGATGTCGATATCGTCAGCATAGGCCCAACAGTAGTGGGTGGGCTTGAAGAGGACATCTGAATCGCGGATCGGAGCCAGGTTAAAAAGGACGCATAATATGGCATCCTCTTGCCTTAGACCGTTGTTTATGTTGAATGATCTCGAGAGTGATCCTGCTGCCTCGTGCATTGGTCAGGGTTAGCTTAGTCAGTACTATCAATTTCGTTGGGATAACGAATTCTCTCATGGCCGTGTACATTTATCCTGGCTATGCTGTCATAGGCTGCTTTAAAGTCAATGAAAAGGTAATGCAACTGATGTCCATATTCCAACAGTTTTTTTTATCGCTAGATCTATTGCTGATTTGATTGGAGTGAAGCCTCTTTGGTATGGTCCAATGATGTTCTAAGCATATGGGGCTATCCGATCTAGCAATATAGCGGAGAATATCTTATAGATGGTAATCAGCAACGTGATACCGTGATATCCCCCTTTTTATGTATGAGGCAGATAATGTCTCTTTGCCAGTCGTCAGGCATTGATTCGCTGTCCCATATCTTGAGCACAAGTTGATGAACCACTTGGTGTAACTGGTCGCCTCCATATTTAACCAATTCGGCTGTAATTCCATCGGCTTCTGGCGACTTATGATTTTTTAGCCGATGAATTGCACGGACTGTTTCTCCTAAACTTGGTGGTGGCAGTATTTGTCCGTCGTCTTCAATTGGCGGGACCCCCAACTCGCCGATGTTTTGGTTGTTCAGTAGTTCATCAAATTAATCAACCCATCGCCTATTCTGTCGGAAATCAGATTTCCCTCTTTATCTGGGGTTGCTCCCTGTATTTTTCGAGTTCACAGACCTGTTGGTTCTCCCAGGCGTACTTTTTCCGTCTGTGACGTCGCTTCTTTGCTCGACGGAGTTAATGATAAGTTTCTGCGCGTACTCGCGTTCTTTGAGAATGCAACATTACTGGGTATGTAGCATTCTTCCGTTCCGTAGCTAGCTTACATCATCGACAAACCAGCCGTTCCGACTTTTCTTGCGGCTGGGACCAAGTATGTTTGTGGCCGCATCAATGATAACGTTGTGGATGTGTAGATCATTTTTTGATGCTTCATCTCCAGGATCTTTGTTGACTGCGATTATTGCGGCATTCATTTCCGTCTTATAGGTGTTGTGGAGGGCTGTGTTATGAATGGCTTCCGGATTCACCCCCACTTGATTGTCAGAGGGGATTGTAGGTGGTGTCGTAATTCGAGCTCGGAGCACTATGCCAACGAGATAGTGATAGTCTATATTGGCCCCCCTTTATGTTCTGACATTCATCAAGGGTGAGAGGGGGCGGCATTCAATTAGCACGTGGTCAATTCGGTTGAAAATCGTCCCGTCTGGAGAGGCCCACGTATGTTGGTGGACCGCTTTCCGCGCAAACCAATTACTTTCATCAACCATTTCGTGCGATACTGGTAACTGAATAATCCGCAGTCTGTTATCATTGGTACTTGACTGTTGAAATCTCCAAGTATGATTTTGATATCATACTTGGGATAGGCTTCAAGGATCCCCTCAACTGCCTCGTAGAAGGTATCCTTCTCCGACTTTGCAGTTTCCTCTGTAGGGGCATGGACGTTTATGAGGCTTATATTTCTAATTTGCCTGGCAAGCGCAGAGTGCTTAGCCTTTCGCTTATATTTTCAAAGCCGATAACAGCAGGTTTTATTTTTTGGCTGACTAGGAAACGTACTCCGAGTACATGGTTTACTGCATGGCCGCTAGAATATGTAGTGTAGCGGCCCTTCTCCAGGAAAGCGGTCTTTGTCCAACGCATCTCCTGCAACGCTATTACATCAGTTTAATATTGGGACAGGGTATCGGCTAGCTGCTCAGAAGTATTCGGTCTGTACAGGGAGCGCACGTTCCACGAGAAAATACGCAAATCGTTAATCCGTTTCCGTTGCCGGGTTCTTCGTTGTAAAATCCGTCCTTTCCGAGGCTCCTTCTGTGTCTTCGTAACATCGGTTTTTCGTGTAGGCTTGTGAGTCCTACCCAACTCCCAACCTGGAGGACCAGTTGGTACATTTTGTCCCGTTTTTAGGCGCGAGAAATTCGCCTTTATCCTTCTCTGCCTACAGTTTCTCATGAAGAAAGAACTCCTTGCGATCACCACGTGGAGGTGGAGATAGGCATTTCCCAGGTTTTATGCTCCATCATGGGTACCAATCCACGTTTCGCCCTGGGACCTATACTACCCTTTGACTGCCATTGATAATATTATAGGTACGTTAAAGCTCCTTTTTCCTGTGATTTTGTTGTACTCTAATGAATGGAGGCTCATACAGAACTGCTAACATATATTAGCATATAACACAGTGAACAGTCTGATATGTTGAAAGGCGTATACTTATGCGGTGGACCACATGTGATCATTTTATTTTTACTTTTTTAGTTTTTGTTTTTCTATTATTTATATATTATTTTCAGGTATTCGAGATATGTATATATATGACATTTCCTATTGATGTCCAATTCAGATGCTTAGATATGTACGAAATAAAACATAAATATTCACATCCGTATCCGGAAAGTCGGGGTGCTTAATTCAATGCTTATACGAATAGATAAGTATGCAATAAGCGGTAATGTGCAATTTTTCTTTGTTTAGGATAAACATAGCCTTAATATCTTCACTAAGTAGATACATATATTTTGGAATTTGGAAATACAGGAAGGAGTATTTGCAATTTTTTGCTGTGTTCTGCCGTGTTCTGCACAATATTTTGTGCAGCAGATATAGTATAAATTATATAAATATTTTCGATATTTTATGTGGAGTATGTCTCGAGCAAACTACTTGAGGCAAAATATTAATAATTTTTCATTTATTTTTTAAATGCGAAACCATTTGTAAAAAAAGAGCTAAAAAATTTTTTTTAATTTAAACTTGTCTACGCTCTTGGAAGAGTTTTTTCGGCAGGGCGGAAGTTTTCTCTAGGGGCTCGGAATAAGAGCTTTAATGAAATTAAATGGTTTTTTTTCCAATATTTTTATTGAGTTTTTAATCGCAGTGACAGATTTTGTCCCCACAACCCTATTTGGCTAACTCTAGACGCAAATCTCAGAAGTAATCATCTGATTCTACGCTGACAATTCATAATAAACGATTTGCTTGTGGTCCTACTAAACATATAAAATTTCTCTTCCATTCCTTTTGAAGTCCTGTGGGCAGACTGATCGAATTCCAGATCTTTTCTGCTCAACATCCTTGTAGACGATTCACTTTTTATTGCACGTTATCCTCCGCAGCAAAAATAAAGGTCCTTTTGCACCTAAGTGCAGCTCTATTAATGTGTTGGGACGTGTTTACATGTCCGTGTCTCAGCTCAGGTAAGGAATATAAGAGGTCCTTTAGACACCTCGATCCCAGTTATGTAATTAACAAAATTTTAAAATACAGAAAGAGTGAAAATAAAGAACTAGGTAATAGGGCAAACAAACAAAAAGAAGGAAATTAGGTAAAAAGGGAAACTAGAAATCAAATGCATAAAAATAAATATTAAATGTAATAATATCCAAAGCAAACTTTTTCGTAGCTGGCCCCAAGCCCGATCGTGAATGAAGGAAGGATAGATAGCTTCAATCTGTGTGGCTGTACGCCACTACAGCATCTCAAGAGGTAGACGTGGAAAGGATAAGGAGTTTGTGGCCTTGCAGTTTACTCACTGGGGTACTTATCACCACACCTGGCAGTTAGGTTAAAATGGACTAACAAAAGTGAAAATAAGGAAAAATTGAAGGTCCGCTAATCGGCGTGACTCGCTGGACATGGTGGTTGGGCTAAATAGCTAATTGTGGGGTGGTTCGACGTTAAGGCGGCATGATGACCAGGAGTATAGCTCCGCCTAATGTAGCTGTTTCTTCATAATCAGTGCGATCCCTTAAGCTGGTCTGAAATACGGTGGCAGATGCAACATCTTCTGTCCCTTGTTGTACTAAAGCTTCGTCAAGTGTTTCCCGCAATATGCACATGAAACTTGCAGCGGGCTGCCGACTAGTATTACGTCGCCCTGTAGGCAACCGCTCCAGCATTCGCCGAAGCAACCTTCACCAATCAGGCTGATGTCCCCGCTGAGGTTTTCGACCAATTCCAAAGAGCGTGTATAGAATTTTCGGAAATGGATCCCTTGTATTGACGAGGTGTTCCCAGGCTCTACTCATCTCCAGCAATTCCGAGAATTCTATCTCAAAGTAATGAAGAGATCGCGTCTCGACTGTGTGTTGATGTGGCGCTACTGCAATTGTTGTGTAATGTGGTTCAGTTGCGGTTGTCAGCTTGCAAGGTTAGAAAATTCGCTTTCGTGTTATTGTTTTGTGTGACTCAAAAGATCTGCCATGGAAAACCCCTGTAGAATACTAGCCTAGCAGAAGTCATTGCAGACATATTTAAAAAGCAACGGTTGCGAGAAACCAGCGGAGTTTTTTTTTCAAATCACTCAACAAATCCCAACGGAGCGTACAGGCAGTGCAGTTTTCTGTAAGGGAAACAGAATCGATAAGTTTGGGGGTTGCTCGCTCAACGCTCTGGCCATTCCACTATCCTGGAGAAGAGGCTCGACGCTCTGTAATGCAAAATTCCTGGCGCAAAAATTCACCAGTACGCACGCACCGTAGGCACACAGCATAAATCGGCCCTTACTGTACAAGACTATGATCTTGCCAGTCCTCATGTATTTCTTGGAGACCTGGGGTCTTAACAAAAAAACTGCGAAATGGATGGACGATTCCGTAGTCTACATAGAGAAGAAATGTATTACCGTGATAGCATGACCGTCTGATTGTAGTTAAAATCCGGCTCAATAGGTTACGGTGGGTGTGTCACCCTATCCGTATGGATGAAGATGATCCAGCCCGGAAAGTCTATAAGGACAATATCTATGGTAGAAAAAGAAGACGAGGCAGACCATGCCTGAGGTGGAACGATGTCGTAGGTCAGGACGCCAGACAGCTTTTAGGGATATCGAATTGGTGGACCTTGGCGCAAAATCGGGATATCTGGAGTTCCGTATTAAGGCAGGCCTAGACCGCATACCGGTTGTTGCACCGTTGATGATGATAATGATCTTGGCAGCCAAGTTATGGCCGAGACAGACTTTTACAAAAACCAACAGTGGTGATTTGATAGCCGCTCTGCTGTACCATTTCATGCGACATATGAAGTTCGTACAAAAATCGCATCTCTCGGGAAGAGTAAAATACGTTCACTGAATGTGTTGGTTCTTTCTTCACTGGAAGAAGAAGAAGCCTGATTTGAAAACTGTCCAATGGAGGATATGGGCTACTATGATAAAATTTCGAATGTACGATCCAAATTCAGCCGTGGGAAAGATGAATCTGCCTCGTGACATCGGTGGTAGTGTCGTGGTTAATGATGCGGCACATCACGGTCATAGGGGCTTTCTTCCCGTTTACTTTCAGAACAATAAACAGCGTGTCCTTAACTTGCAAGATCTATCTTTCAATACTTTATGTGTGGGGAATGGAGCGGATTTTAAAAACTCGCAAATCTTTATCAACTTACGAACAATTTTATATGAATAATTATCCGCTTATCAATTAGCACGAAAAACTCTTAATCTCGATGAAAAGTCAAATTGCCTAATAAAGCAAATATAATAATAATAAAACGTTTCAAATTGTTGTGTTCACTACCGCGGTTGGAAACTGAAGAGACCGGCTTATTTCCATGCGGTCCTTACTGTCCCAACCAACGGCATTTTTCCACCGCTTATTCTCCACTCTCTTGGTGCGTTCTAAAATGAGTGAGTGGAGAGTTCCGCGCCATCTAACCGTCCGCATCCGCAACATTCAAAATAAATTTCGAATGCTGCAGATCCTGCCGCGCCACATCACTCCACCCCCAGACGAAACCTAGGGGGTTTCGGCGACGGATCCCGGAACTCCGTTCCCCGTTAATCCACAAAACGGACACGACGCTGCTTCGGGGCGCACACGGGTTTCAGTCTGGACAAAGAGACCGCCTTTTTGTGTCCACCGATCTCGAGCTGGAAGAAATGTTCTCCCCTCTCGAGAACGCGGTACGGGCCCTCATATGGAGGCTGCAGCGGCTTCCGGACGGCATCCGTCCTGACCAGAACGTGCGTGCATGTGTCCAGTTCCTTGGGCGAACAGGCAGGTGTGGGCGAGTGTTGAGTGGGTGATGGCGCTTTGATGCGTCGGAGATTGTCCCTCAGCAGACGCACCAACCCCGACTCCGTGAGACCCGATCTCTTGTCGATAACCGGATCGCTTGGGAGTCTTGGGTTCTCCCCGTGTACCAGCTCCGCGGGGCTGGCAGCAAATTCCTCTCGGCGGGTTGTACGTAGGCCGAGTAGGACGAGAGGCAAGACTTGAGTCCAGGACGGGTCGTCGCGTGCCATAATAGCGGCTTTCAGCGTCCGGTGCCAACGTTCTAGCATCCCATTGGATTGCGGGTGGTATGCCGTAGTCCGCTGGCGTTTGAAACCCAGAAGTTTGCCTAACTCCGAGAAAAGGGTGGATTCAAATTGCATTCCCTGGTCAGTGATGACCACTGCAGGGACGCCAAAGCGAGGTATCCACTCAAGATTGCGCCGTAATGTCTTTCAGAGGTATTGCCTCAGGCCACCGCGTGAACCTGTCGATGATTGTGAGTCTCGCAAAGGCCCTATTATGTCGAGGTGTATCGTGTGGAAACGCTTGGTAGTGCGGGGGAATGAGCCCACTTCTTTCCTTACATGCCTGGAGACTTTACACTTTTGGCATGCAATGCACTCTCTGGCCTAGGAATTGATATCCTTGTTCATGGAGGGCCAGAAGTATTTTCCGGTGACTAGCCGGTTTGTTGTCCTGATGCCGGGATGGGCCAAGTCGTGAACTGCGTGGAACACTTCCTTGCGAAATGTGGCCAGAATGTATGGCCGAGGTCCCTTTTCCGAGTTTTCGCAGCAGAGCGAGATGTTTGAGCCGAAGATGGGCAACTCCCGAAATTTGTATTTGGGGTTGGATTTGAGGCTCTGAAGTGTTGCGTCACCCTCCTGCGCCTTGGCAATAGCCGAGAAATCGAGTGAGGCGGGGATGTTAACCTCGGAGACACGAGACAAAGCGTCAGCAACTATGTTGTCCTTGCCGGACACGTGCTGGATGTCTGACGTAAACTAGCTTATGAAGCTCAGGTGTCGAAGCTGACGAGGGGACGCTTTGTCGGGCTTTTGTTTTAAAGCATAAGTGAGAGGCTTATGGTCCGTGAACACTGTGAACGGCCTGCCTTCTAGGGAGAAACGGAAGTATTTGATGGACAAGTACGCGGCGAGCAGTTCGCGATCGTAGGTACTGTAGTTCCGTTGAGCGAGATTCAACTGTTTCGAGAAGAAGCTCAACGGCTGCCAAACTTGATCCACCTTTTGGTGAAGGGCAGCACCTACTGCGATGTCAGAGGCATCAACAAAAACGGCTAGGGGTGCATCTTGCTGAGGAAATGCCAAAAGTGTAGCATCGGCCAGTTGCTGTCGGGATTTGTTGAACGCGCGGACAGCCTCTTCAGACCACACAATCTCTCGTGTGTCTTTTGTTTTGGGGCCAGACAAGTACGCGTTCAAAACGGACTGGTGATGGGCGGCCTTGGGCAGGAAACGACGGTAGAAGTTTAGCATGCCCAAGAACCTCCTCAACTCCCTCACTGTTTTCGGACGCGGGAAGCTTGTAATTGCTTGCACCTTGTCTGGGTCGGGCTGTATTCCTTCAGGGGAAATGGAGTGGCCGAGGAATCTCACCTGTTGTTGAAGGAATTTGCATTTATCAACGTTTAGGACTAAACCGGCCTCAAGGAGACGTTGAAAAGTGCACTCGAGATGGGCTAAGTGCTCAGACTCAGTGGAAGAACCGACCAAAACATCATCCAAATAGACGAAACAGAAATCGAAGTTTCGCAGGACTGAGTGAATGAACCTTTGAAAGGTTTGCGCCGCATTGCACAATCCGAAAGTCATTCGGGTGAACTCGAAGAGTCCAAAGGGTGTGCATATTGCCGTCTTTGGAATGTCTTCAGGAGCTACTGGGATTTGGTGGTATGCCTTGGCTAAGTCCAAGGTCGAAAAGATGCGGCAATTCGCGAGGTGATGCGCAAAGTCGTGGATGAGTGGAATCGGATATCGGTCAGGAACAGTCTGTGCGTTTAGCCTTCTGTAATCCCCACAGGGGCGCCAATCGCCATTTGGGCCTGCAGATACCCTGTTGAACAAGTTGTTCAAATTCTTTCCGCTCAATAGCCAGTTTCTGGGGTGGTAGAGGACGCACCTTTGAGAAAATCGGGGAACCAGTAGTATTAATGTGGTGCTGCACATTGTGCTTCACTGGTTTCGAGAGACTACACCCGGTAGTAATCTGGCTGAACTTTTGGAGGAGTGTCCGACCACGAGAGTCGGTGATGTCTTCTAAAAGAACGGTAAGGTTATTGTCAGCGTGAGATACCATTTGGCCCGACGAATTAAGGTTGGTTGTGGGGTCTATAAGGGACTTATTTTGCAAGTCCACCAGCAACCCATAGTGACACAAGAAGTCTGCGCCTAATATGGGGAAGCTGACATCCGCCAGGATGAAACGCCACGAAAACGTCCTACGCAAGCCAAGACTCATGTCCACTTACCTGTATCCGTATGTATTGATGCGGGAGGAATTTGCTGCCGCTAGTTTGAGGGGTTGCGGATAGAGTTTATGATGCCGGGGTACGGGAAGAACCGAAACCTCCGCACCCGTGTCGACGAGGTAGTTGCGCCTGCTGAGGGGGTCGAAAATAGTTAGGCGACGTGGCGCTGCGCTCTGGGTGGCCGTCGCCAAGACCCCCCGCGGACCTAGTTTTTTGCGGTAGACGCGAATTTACAAGGTAGCGTACATCTTGTCGCTTTATCTCCGAATCTCAGATGGTACCAGCAAATACCTTTGTCCGCAGGCTGTCTTGACGACCTGCTACCCGAACGCCCTTTTCGTGCGCTGGCCGTTAAAGCAGCTATCTCGCGCCTTAAGTCGCTCACCTCATCCTCCTGCACCTGGTCGGCCGTCGCTGCCAGTTCCTCCAAGGAACCGGAGACGCAGGCTAGGATCGCCTGGGTGCCCTCCGGAAGCCGTCGCAGCCAGAGCGACTTGATCAGGTCATCGTCAATCTTGCTCCCACCCAATTGCCTCATTTCGCGAAGCAATTGGCTGGGAGTTCGATCACCCAACGTTAAACCCGCCAGCAAGTGGTCTAATTTTGCCGACTCGCTTGCCGACAGGCGCCTGATCAACTCGCTCTTGAGCTGTGTGTACGATGCCGACTTCACTACGTCGGACACCAGAAGAATAGACTCTTCGTCCAGGCCGACCACCGCGTAGTTGAAGCGGGTCGCGTCCGATGTGATGCCGGACATTTGGAACTGCGCTTCCAAATGCACGAACCACAGCTCCGGGTTCCGCCGCCAAAACGGAGGAACGCGTACGGCGAGGGCGGTCACTTCCGGGTCCGATGGGCCTGCCGCGTCTTTGCTGTCGAACGACATCTTGAGTAACGAAAAGTACGAGTTTGCAATGAACACGCGGTGAGTTTATAATGAAACACGGTGAATTTTGCTTCGACACGGCAGGCCGCACCCACAAATGCACGCACGAACACAGAAATGACGACCGAAGCGGACGCTCTCCAGCGCAGACCGAAATCACCACCCAGAAAACGGAGAATCCGCGATGAGAAACACTTCCACGCCGTCTCTTGCAGCGATTTTTAATTATTATTATCTGAACTATGAATATAATATAATAATATATATTAAATATACAAATGCGGAACAAATAGTGTAGAAAACTTCTATGTGGTTTTTATAGTAAAAGGTGTGGTTGTTGTAGCATTAGTTGGAATGAAGTTGTGGTAGGCTATGCCTGATGAAGACGATGATGATGATGACGGAAGTGTTGGCGGTCAGGTTGTTAGTGATGTCGCGACTGCTGATGATGTAGAATTCAGTTGCTCTTGTAGCTCCAGATACTTGGCAGCTTTTAAGAGTGTAGTTCCTGTGGAGGATTCCCGGCGGAGTGACACTGAACAACACTGAAGCGGAGCTGGGCTGTAGCGGCGGCGCTGGCGGTGCTGGGGACGGCCGTTGCTGCGGTAGCGATGTCTGTGGCGGCGGCGCTTGTGCGAATTCGAGTGTCGGGGTCACCAATTTAACAACTCGCAAATCTTTATCAACTTACGAACAATTTTATATGAATAATTATTCGCTTATCAATTAGCACGAAAAACTCTTAATCTCGATGAAAAGTCAAATTGCCAAATAAAGCAAATATAATAATAATAAAACCTTTCAAATTGTTGTGTTCACCACCGCGGTTGGAAACTGAAGAGACCGGCTTATTTCCATGCGGTCCTTACTGTCCCAACCAACGGCATTTTTCCACCGCTAATTCTCCACTCCCTTGGTGCGTTCTAAAATGAGTGAGTGGAGAGTTCCGCGCTATCTACCCTTCCGCATCCGCAACATTCGAAATAAATTTTGAATGCTGCAGATCCTGCCGCGCCACAGGATCATTGAATGGAAGTCGACGGCAATTCACGATAAACACGTGGATTGTCTCTGGTAGCCACTTGTCGAATAGATGGCTGTGTGCTGGAAATCTTTTTGCTGAGACGGAGGGATTTATATGTAGCATTCAGGATGCACTCATAGAAACCTCATAACGAAAGACCGGGTCGAAAATGGCTAATGCAAATCTCAGCGTCGTTGCAACACAAAGGCAGACATAATTCTGTATATATGGTGAACCTTGTATACCAGCATGGACTGATCACGGGAACATGTCCGTTTTACCGATTTGAATCCCCGGCAATATTCTATGCTTATGACGTGTATTGGGACCAATAATTGGTCGCCACATTCACACCCTATGTAAGCTTGATGTGTTAGCTGATAAGCCGTGTCGCGCCGCATATATTATTGATGATGCTATCCTTCATAATAGAAACATTGACGCAAAATAAGTAGAAAAGAAAGTGAACTTTGAGGCATTGAACCTAGAAGTCGAAAAAATTTGCCGTTTTGAGACCATTAATAGATATTGTACTTAAATCCTTCACGGCTCAAACCATGCGATATTGCATGGGGTGCTAGACGGATTTTCCCGGTGATCTACTACCGGTTTGGCATTTAGTACAAGTGTTAGGTAAAAGGGGCATCTGTCGAGATTGTGGCAACCTGGAAACTCGAGACGAAGAAAATCATTATCATCATGAACGGCGAAACAACCGGCGTCCTTTCTAGACATTCCCTCAATAAGGAATTGTAGACATCGCGATTTTGCGTAGAAGTCTGCCAATTCGATATCTCTAAGAGTTGTCTGCCGCCCTGGCTTACGGCATTGCTGCATCTGAGGCTGCAGGTTCCAAATAACTATTGAAACCTTTGTCACACTAATTACAAAATTGTATCTAAATTCTTCACAAGACATACATACCAAAATCCCCGGCTAGAAAGAGCACAGTGATCATCTCAAATCGGAATGTGTTGCTTGAGATTCTATTTTTTCCTTTAGGAACAATAACAGTTATTGAAAACACACCCCGGATTTTCTGGAAATTACGTCGAAATTCATGCGTCTGAATCAATCAAAGCAAAGTATGACAAATAAATAAACATCAGTAAATTCACACCTGCCTTCGTACTCACGCGATTCAAATTGGCTTTTGGCTTAATCTCTTGTAAACAACTGTTCTTAAACTTATTATTTGTGTTTGTTGTTTTTTGTCTCGACTACATGTTAATTACCTGCAATGTTCAAACATTCACCGCTACGGGAATTTTTTGCTTCCCCAATATGCAAAAAGAGGAATTCAATTTACGTATCATAGTTTTGCAATTGACAGGCGCGTGATTAGCTAAGATAAAAATATATAGTTACGTACTCATGATGAGGTGATCGATCAAATTTGTATGATCTGCTGACGCCTGAGGGCAATGGCCAAACTCAAAGATGTCACCCCCAGAAATTCGGAGTCGGCACTCGTGTATTTCTTCAAATAACCAAAGAATAATTATTCAAGTTCATCTCCGGCTAGATATTAGTAAATATTGATTCACTCTTTGACGCAGGGGAAACTTGTACTTAGAACATTTCTATTTGTTAGCATGTTAAAGGTGCTAATTCATAGAAAAAGTCTTTTAACGGTGGTGATGGCTTGTTCAGTGCAAAGTGCAGAGCGGCAGACCTCCATAAGTTCACGGCTTCTCTGGAGTACGAACAAAGTTGGTGTCGCCTCTCCAAAGTCCAACTCAATTAGCATCTCTTGGCGCGGGCGGCAGCTATTGCGCTTTGCAAGTGTATCCAAGTTCAATGTTGAGGGTTCTTCCAAAATATAAGAAAAAATCCACATCCACATGATCCTTTAATATAGAAAGTTTCAAACCTGGTGGAAGTAAAAAATTGAGTATTCGAAGGGTTACTTTAAAGGTGGAACTTTCGACAATATTCCATAGAAGGGTAGGTCTCCCATGTATGCTTTTTTACTCCCAGTTCGTGTATTTTAAGCCTACCTTCTGCGAGTCTTGGGTCCTATAACCAAACATTCGAAGATAATTGCACTCCCAAGTGCGCGGGCAAATGCCATCCATATTTTCAATATAATTATTTAAAATGAAAACATCGTAACGATAACGCAACGATTAATTTTTACACCTGGTCATCTTGTGCCCACCATATTTGAGTCAAGGACGGCAAAGTTACAAACAGAACAACCTCAAGCACAGTTGCATTGTTTCTTGTTTATTTCTTAACACCAAGTGAGCATTGCAGACATTTGCCAAGATATTGTCATGCCAAAGTCAAATGTTGCCATTGCATTATTGCAAATGTTTCATGAGTTACGAGTGAAACCAAATTTGACTGGCTCCATGCTGTCACAGGTGTCGTCGTTAATGGTTGAATTTCATGCTCGGCTCAAACAGACATACAACAAAAATCAAGGTGGCCACACAATTATCGTAGTTTTTGCTGTGGTAAATCAACAAAAACATAACAATACGAGTCGTTTTCTGCGTTTCTTTTTGTCGCTGATAATGGTGATTGGTATTAAATGTGGCAGTGAGATGGGACATTTTTGCAATAATAAGCGGAATGTCTATTTAACGAGATGTTTTACCATCTTTTTGTAAAAGGGATCCAGTGAATTTGTTGGTTGTTGCTAATTATTGACGAATCTGAGAATTTAATCCTTTCTGAATTTGAGGTTCTATGTGTGGAGAGAGGTTTGATATACTTGCGTATCCCTTTCATTATGCGAAAACTTCCATTTTAATTGTCAGCAGGCATCGACCTCATGAGTTCCAGTTATCTGTTTCTCCTTCCTTCTGTACTTCTTTACCATCTTAACTGTTTGATATTGCATCAAAGCACGACTTTTTTTATATTTATCCAGTAGTGGATTTTGAAATTCACGATAGATAGAAAATTCAACTGAGTGAATGAAATGCCGAACAAGGTCAAAGTCAAATTAGCACAAAGCTGAAAGACGTGGGTCATTATTGCGGTGGAATAACCTTTTTCTGGGACATTATTGCGACTTTTCATGGCAGGTGCCTTAGGTTTCTGTTTACCAGCAGAGTTCTCTTCATTATCAAAAATATTCTACCACTTTCTTCACTTTGTTTATTGAAATACAACATTTTATTGGTGGGGTGGTATAATGGGCACATTTAAAAAATAACCCAGCAGAAATAAGCTAATAAAATTTCATAATACACAATGTCCGTGATGTGGCAGGTATCAAGAGCTGTTCCGATGAGTCTAATTAACGTTGCGGTGCGCTGCTTTGATGCAACAAACTCCTAAGACCATGACTGCTGTTATGGGAGCAAGGAGGCAGAGTCCAACCGAATCAGATCTTCAGAGCAAGCCCACTAGCATTCACAAAGGAAAGCAGTTCTCCCACTTTGCAGCTAGATATATTTCTGATATCCTTCAAGAATGGTTTACCTAGAGTTTGTAGCCTGGGTCTTTCTAGACCTGGGCAATCGCAAAGGAAGTACCTGAGGGTTTCCCCGTTTTCTTCGCCGCTTCGACAATGCGAATTGTAGGTATACCGTGTCTGGTAGCATGGCCCCCTATAAACCAGTGTCCCGTACAGATCGCAGTAATCCTGTATGCATTTACACGCGTATGTCACAAGAGCTCTGGCGATCGCGTTTTGTTATAAGCGGCCCAAGTACTCCTTGACGTGGCAGGGGTTGTGAGTCTTCGCCATCTAAAATCCGGCTGCTAAATAGTGCGAATAGGTTTCGCTCTTGACAATCATCAACGGGACACTGACTGTCCCCACAGAAGGATTGCCAAGAGCATAGCCTGGCCAGTCCGTCAATCCACGCATTCCTTTCTATATTCCTATGACCGGAAACCCAGAAGAAGGTTACCTTGAAGGTGGTGGCCACACTGTTCAGCATGTACCTGCATTGCTACACCAGCCTGGAGGATTTCGTGGCCTCAATAACCGCTTGGCTATCGACCGGAATGGCTATGTTACATTTAACGCTGAGATCATGCCCCAGCTATCGACAGACTTCTAGTATCGCCAGTACTTCCCCTTGGAATATGCTGGCGAAACTTGGGGGACCGTACGACTCAGATACACCGTGGGTAAGAAATAAAACTTTTTGGAGTCTAAGTAAAAAAAAAATTTTATTGTTGGAACGAACTTCTATCGAGTACAATTAGAACTAGACTAACCTAAGCTGTTTTTAGTTAAGTTTACACCTCTTCTAATAGTTTAAATAATACTTTCTTATGATTCATTTATGCAACTGCACCTGATGTACAAATGCATTTATTGATGTTTTATGTTTATAAATATGAGACGTGGAAAAGTTCTAATACCTGTGGAATTGACTACTTGATCATGGGAATGTTTATGATGTTTATGATATGTAGGAGAGACTTGGGTTCACAAGCGAATATTTAACCTGTATTCGAGAAAACTCCTGCACCACAGACCATCTTTGATCCGTCGATGAAGAATACTTCAATTACCCTAGTTGGCTCGGTTAGCTTGTGTGTGGCATAGTCAGAGAGCATCTGCTAGGTAGGACTGCAGATCCCCAGGAACCCCTGCACACGCGGTTCTTTGAATTCTACTAAACTTCGTTCTATTGTACTTTCTGCCCAAAGCCTGCCAGCATACAATGGAACCGGTCATCAGGATGGGACGCATCATGGTTGTGAACATCCAGAGAACCATCCAATCTTTGCAAAGGCGTCCTTGCCTTGATCGTCCTCCGTGATGTATGACACTTGCAGGAAAAATGAAAAAACGTCCAATCTAATATTATACATGGGAATGGCAACCTGTGTAGAGCACTTTCTATCCACGCTGTTGAACCGACGATTTCCACTTCTATGCGGAATCGACAGTTACACGAATCGTGATTGTGGAGTATGCAGGTGATTTGAAATATCTGCATGTGTCGAGCCATAATCAACGTCAGTGCGTGATGTTCGGGCTGAATCATAAGGAATCTGGTTGGAGATACACGTCGCACCATAATTATTTATGGCGGTTAAAGGTTAATATAGGTAGTATAGGGCGAAACGTGGACCCGGATCACTATCTCGTTGGCAGAGTACTCCGGGCTTGAACAACACCGTCTACAATCCCCTCTGGCAATCAGGTGAGAGTGAATACTGAAGCCATTCACAACACAGCCCTCCGCAACACCTATAAGAGGGAAATGGATGCCGCAATAACCGCAGTCAACAGAGATCCTGGAGATGAAGCATCAGTAAATGATCTTCACAATCACCTGATGGCCGTTATCATAAATACAGCCACAAACATACTTGGCCCCAGCCGCAAAAAAGGTCGGAAAAGCTGGTTTGACGATTAATGTAAGCTAGCAACGAAACGAAAGAAAGTCGCATACTGAGTAATGTTGCGTTCTCAGAGGACGCGGGCACGCATAGAGACTTATCACGAACTCCGTCGACCGGAGAAGCAGACGGAAAAAGGAAGCCTGAGAGAATCAATAGGTCTGTGAACTCGAAAAGTACAGGGAACAACCGCAGCAGAGGCAGAAGTTTTACCAACAAGTCAGCAGGATGAAGCCCTATATACCTCCATTCTCATCCTGCTGATAGGGAAATCTGATTTCCGACAGAATGGACATATTGGAGCGATGGGTTGAGTATTTTGATGAACCTCTCAACAACCAAAATATCGGCGGGTTGGGGATTCCACCAACTGAAGACGAGGGGTAAATACTGCCGCTTTCGAGCGTAGGAGAAACTTTAGTCGCCAGAACGCTAGAAAACTTTAGTCGCCAGGATCCAATGGAATTACAGTTGAATTAGTTAAATATGGAAGCGAACAGTTACACTAAGTGGTTCGTCAGTACTCAAGGTGTGGGACAGTGAATCAATGTCTGATGACTGGCAACGGGGCATTATTTGCCTCATACACAAAAAGGGGGATATCACGCAGTGCAACTATTATAGAGGTAGTATATACTATCTATAAGATATTGTCCGCAGTTTTGCTAGGTCAGATGGCCCCATACGCCCAGACCATCATTGGCCCATGCCAAAGAAACTCCACTCCAGACGAATCAGCAACATATCGGATTTTCTTTGTGCGGCAAGCGATGGAATATGGATATCAGTTGCACCATCTTTTCATCGACTTTGAAGCCGCCGCATAGCCAGGGTAAAACTATACACGGCTATGAGAGAATCCGGTTTCCCAACGAAATTAATAAGACTTATTAGACTAACCTTGACCAATGTGCGAAGCCGAGACCATTCAACATCAAGAACGGTCTAAGAAAAAGGGATGCCTTATCATGCGTCCTCTTTAACCTCGCCCTGGAGAAAGTTATTCGCGATGCCGATGTAAATGCGAGAGGTACCATCCTCTTCAAGTCCACCCAAATACTGGCCTACGCTGACGATATTGACGTCATGGCAAGAACAACGCGAGATGTACAGTTCACCTTTATCCAGATCGAGCAGTAGGAAATTGGTGCGAGATCCCGGGCTGCACATTCACGAAGGCAAGACGAACCGCGCCAAAAACCAAAGAACGAAAAACATCGAATCGCACTGGTCAAACGAAAACAATGAAAATAGGAGACTACAACTTTGGGACCGTTGAAAATTTCTCCTATCTAGGGTCAAAAATTACAACCGATTACAGCTGTGACGGTGAAATCCGCACACTGTTGTTGGCAGCCAACAGAGCTTATTTCAGCTTACAAAAACTGTTCCGCTCAAAACGTCTCACTTTGCCCTTATGGCTTTACTGTACAAGACTATAATCTTGCCCATCCTTGGGGATCCTTTTAGGGATGTCGAAATGGTGGCGCAAAAACCGGGATGTCTAAAGTTGTTTATTAAGTCAGGCCTAGACCGGATACCGGCTGTTGCGCCGTTGAAGATAATGATTATCATTCATAAACATACCAGTACAATACTGGATGACAGTGTTTCTTTGAGATGTAGCCTCTCCATATATCGTGTCAAAACATTACACAAGAACGTGATTAATGGGCTAACTGTGTGGTTCTAGCTGAAAATTTTGTCCTTCAGGATGGGCAGAGAATATTAGAGAGCTTGTAAGTAGAAGTAGCGTCAGGTACAAATCCCATTATGCCAACCGGGAAGCAAAGAAAGCGGTCGCTGCCACCCGAGCGAACCATTACAAAAATCTTTACGGTAAACTCGACACTCGGGGTGGCGAGAGAGATCTGTATCGACTTGCTAAAAGCCGTAATGAACGTACACAGGATATAGAACACTTCTATTGCGTTAATAATAAGAACGGTACTTTGCTTACCAACCGTCGAGCCGCAACGGATTGATGGTGAGAATAATTCGAACAGATTTCAACTGAAGAATTTGCTCATCCTCCACTTCCACAATCATTGCCGACATTTGGAGCAGTTCCACCTGTCAGCGCAACTGGTGCTCTGAGGTGGCGGGGAGGAAGACGGGGCGGCTGAACCAAAACCAAGTGGCCGAGGAGAACCTTCACGTGGTGGCATTGGGAAACCCTATATCGTATTGGCTTGCCGGCCGTGATGCAGCAGGCGAATGCTCCAAGGGTGATCAGACCCGAGTCTGCACGGGGACTCATCTGAAGTGCCTTCGGCCACGAAACCTTACCAGCGGTATACTGGTACCATGGGAACCGGGGTAGCCCCTGGACTCATATACTTCGGGAAAATTCCTGTCATATATGAGTGCAACTCGATTGTTTGCGGTTGGCCCCCAGTGGGAGCTTCATGGGGGTTGTTGGTGATGCTCAAACGAAAAGAGACGAGCAGCAACAGGACTTGACGACATCGCATCTGAGCTCTGGAAAGCGAAGAGCTGGGACCCAACGCTGTGGCTCAGTGAATTCTTTAACCGCGTTATTCAGGAAGGAAGAACACCATTTGACTGACAAGAAAGTACCACAGTTTCAATATGTAAAAAGAAAGGTAGTCCAGCAGAATGTTCAAATTACCGTCCGATCCGATTACTTTCCCATACCATGAAGATTTTTGAATGCGTTCTTGACAACCGTATTCGGGAAATCGTTGAAATAACCGTGAATCAAGCCGGATTTGTCAAAAACTGCGGAACTACTGACGCAATACACGCTACATTGCTCTCTTTACATTGCCTTTCTGGATCTAGAGAAAGCGTTTGACCGTGTCCCACACGAACTCATCTGGTGCGCTTTACGAGAACACTTAGTGCCAGAAAAACTCGTGCGCTGGGTTCAATTGCTCTACCACGATCCGAGTAAAGAAAAGTAAAGTTCGAAGTATGGCGGGTGTATCAAAACCGCTTCGTGTCTCTGTTGGTGTTCATCCAAGAAGCGCCCTCTCACCACTCCTCTTTGTTCTTGTTCTGGACACCGTCACACGGGATATCCAACGTCCTGCGCCCTATACACTCCTTTATGCAGATGATGTTTTCCTAGCATCTGATAGCAAAAATTATCTCGAGCAACTTGTCCAAAAATGGAATGATCGCCTCATGCAACACGGTCTCAGATTGCATCTAAACAAAACTGAATTTTTGACGATCGATCCCCATGAAACAGGCACAATCACTGTCAGTGGCAGTGATCTGCCTAGAAATGAGCCATTTAAATACCTCGTGTCAACGCTATCAGCCTATGGAGAACTGCGTTATGAAATTGCTTTACGAATTAATGCAACCTGGATGAAGTGGCGTTCCACAACTGGTGTTCTTTGTGATCGACGTATCAACGAACATCTGAAATCTAAAATTTACCACAATGTCGTCCGTCCTGTCGCTCTCTATGATTCTGAGTGTTGGCCAACTATAAAAAACAATGAACGGCGTCTTGCGGTAATGGAGACGAAGATATTACGTTGGACTAGTTGCGTCACACGTTTTGATCACATCCGAAATGATCCGCGATCGTTATGGGGTTGCACCGATCGTGGAAAAGTTGCGAGAGAGGCGTCTTCGATTCACGCAATTCGTGCTAACGAGAATTCACTTGCCAAAACTGGTTTGAACATCATAGTCGATGGTAAACGACCAAAAGGCAGGCCTAAACAATGGTGGCTTGATATGCTGGATGGGGATTTAAAAGCCTCAAAATTGCACCCAGATCAGGCATTCGATAGAGCCAAATGGCGAAACCGATCACGACGAGCCGACCCCGCTTGCGAGCGGAAAAAAGGCTGAAGAAAAAGAAGATAGGAGAAATTAGCAACGGTCTCAAAGTTGTCGTCTCCTATTATCATTGTTTTCGTTTGACAAATGCAATTCGATGTTGTTCGTTCTTTTGGTTTTGGTTAATAGAACCGTCGTTGTTTTAAAAGTTTGAGCTGACTAAAATAAAAAATTGTTGTTTGATATCCTTTTCTCCAAATACCCAAGAAATGAGAATGTAATCCATCCTGGAGGTGTTGGCTGATTTGGTGCATCTAGCCATTGCTGAGAAACAGGACTTTACTTATAACTTGTAGACATTGTTGGTAAGCGTGAAATCCTTCATTCCATTTATGGAAACTTTATTTGACAGTTCATTGCTTATTTGAACGAAAGGAGTGTTGAAAGTATTGCTGTCTTTCTATGAAGGTACTGTGCAATCCAGTAACATTTCAACAGTCTAAATGACTAGAGAGCGCCGAGAGCGACTTTGGTTGGAACTAGTTTCAAGGATAGAATAACAACCTTGCAACAGTTGCAATTTAAAAAAATGCCCTTTGAAGTTTCATAGGATGTCATCATTTATAGTGTCATCTCTCGTGGATCATGATCCCAGTTTTCATGAAAGGAAATTAATAACAATTCAAATAACAATAATTGAAAAGTTCATAATATAAGGACTGACCTTAGGATATAATTCTTGTACCCGGAAATCAGTTGATTTCAATGCTAAGCTTTCTTGAAATGTTCCGTCATTTTTCTAGAATAACCATTTCAGGTTTTACAGCAATATTCGTCAACCACATCTCAAGGTTACGAGAAAGATTTCCAGGTGCATGATTTATACTTTTTGCGGAGCTCATGAAACAACAGTGCACCAATTTCGGCCAAGAGGGTTGTCCAATAGATGGGCACTGTTATTTTTTATTTATGAACTTTTTGCATCATCCTTTGGTATTCATTTTTCATTTCATTTATACTAGAGTTTCATTTATTTTTCTTTAACTAGTATATAAACTTCGAACGTCCATGACCCAAACCAGGACTATGACAGAGGTTGATTGTTCACGTGAGCCGGAAGCTGATCCTCTACCCACAAATCACAATCGCTTACAAAACAAAAGCCCAGCACATCAATGGCAAAAAACATCTAGTAAACCGCATCCGCAATCTGAATACATGCCTCCAGATGGAGCAATCACCTACTGATGATACCGAACAAGGTTGCAAAGGTCAACACCCATCTCTGTATAATTTCGCCATCTTGTTGCACTTGTAGCACTCTTCAAAACGGCGCAGGCATTTCGTGTAATTTCCTTGTTTCTGATTGCTAATTTGTCAGTGTCTATCTTTACATTAATTAACAAGAAACAATTGCAATTCGTTCCATATTACCAGTTAAGTATGCATGTGCACATGCTTCTCAGTTTCGGGTCAAATTTAAAAATTATCGAAAATAACTGGCGGATCAATGGTTGCCTCCATGCGAGCACTCATGAATGTACATAATTCGAAATTGATAAAAGTGTTGCTGCATAATACCTGGGAAACCACAGTTGCAGCATATTTTAATTTACCTATTTCAACCGGGGGCCAAGAAACTCTTACTTGCGAATTTTCGAAATTATTGAAATCAGAGAAGAGTCTCATTGCAGAAGGTGTACTGTGCAGAGTTTTCAACATTGTTTGCAAACTAATAACACCTGCGGGTTCCTAATTTTACTCTTCCGGCATTTGTTTCTCAACGACCTGAAGTCACGTGCAGCAAGGAAGGGGGGTGAGTGGGCGATGACACAGTGGAACCGTAGTTTTGGCCGCATCTTAGCACCCGTACGAGATTAATCGCGATAATTAGCCTCGAGTGATTGTGATAGTGCGCGGTGACTGCAGACTTCCTTCGGGCGTGTAGGGGCTTCCTTCACTAGTGATGACGACGTCTTTTCGATGTGGAATTTCTGTGGTTATTTAACAGTGGGTGACCGCCAACAAAGCAAATTGCAGAAGGTCCTATATTTAATCAACAAAATGCATACAAGGAAATACACCCACATTGGGCGCTGAAATAAAGATGTTTGTGTGCAACCTGTATGCAGTTAATCGATGATGGAAATCGTCCTTTTCGCTAAGGCTGCGGACGTTTTTTGTTCTTGTGTGTTCTCATGTACATGCCTGTGTGTCGGGTTAAGTTTCCACTTTAAGGACCCATACCAGCATTGCATATAACGAAATCGAAGTCATGTCAACAACAATGTTGAGTGTTACTCCGGCTGGTTCCACAATGTAAGGAGGGAGTGTAAAAATGACCAGCTATTTTGAAAGGGGTGTCGGTAACTCTGACAAATAGCTCCCCAATTATCCGCTAGACTACCGCAAATATGAGTATTCCTGCCCGCATGCCGTCCTCTCACCGCATTATAAAGTGGCCAGGTAATCGTTGATGGATCAATAGCTGCGGCCAGGCGCTATCTAACAGATACTTTTTTCCCGATTGGCTTCGATTTGCGCCCAAATCGAGACGAACAAGTTATCGCGGTTTGGATGAATGTGGACTAATAGCAATAACAACATGTGTTGTCGGTGTCTGCACACAATACAGTGGCCATTAGTGACGCTAGCGTCTCGCTGTGTCTTTCTTCTTTCTTTAGCTTTCAGATTTCAGCAAAGTCGCTAGCTAGCGGGCGAGTTTGTCTTCGAAGCTATTCAATATTCGCCAAGGTATTGGTTAAATTCCTGACACAGATATTGCACAAAGTTACATAAGAGCGAGACTGAGTCAGTTATGAAATAGCTTGGTGGCGGCTGGTGCCATGGTTGAGGCTAGGCGAGAGTGAGCCGCTTTCTTGCATACAGACGTGATGTGCGGAGCTGCAAGATTGGTGGAGTTCAAGTCCGAGACCAGGCTGGAGAGAACACTTGCCGGCTACATAGTGCCGTTCAGCTTCAGGTGTATATTTACTTTTGTTGCTGGGTATACTCTAACACGAAGATGTTTGAATAAACGGCTGCGACGGGGTACTCAAGCTGAAGGGGGCCGTCACGTTCACGTGCTCACTCTATAGATCTGTAAGCTGGTTTTGTGGACTTTGGAACGACGAAAGCTCATATCTGTTATCGGAATAGATGAAGAAGTTAGTTTTTGTCTTAGAGATTGCAAAAAAATATTCTTATATTCAATTTCGGCAGTGAAACGCCAGAATTTTGGAGAAACTTAAGAAATTTTAGGTGAAAAGTGTTGCATTTGCGAATTCCATAAGTATATTTCCCTCAAGCAGCGCAATCTTAGGTGACGCAATCAGGTCAATTTTTTCCAAATAATTTAGTTGGTTACATTACGAGTCAAATATTAATTTTGAAATCAACGCAATAAGATGCATCGAAAAAAGCAATCATATCTTTGTATATACATGTTAAACATATTTGAACATCTGTTGCCGATTGGAAGTAAACCAGCTCTATAAAACTGGATCCTGGACCTTATTTAATGATTTTCTCTTCGATCATGATTGCTGTGATAAAATGGCAATTTGATCGGAATTGTGCTCGCCCGTGATTATTACCCCGATTTGATTGATTGGTATCTGACATCCAGTCAGGATGCCACAGTCAGATTTCGGCCGCGACCTTTCGTGTGATAGGCTAACCAACTAAACCATTCGGATAACAGGTGCAACTCAGGTGCACTCCCAACAAGGCATCCTAATCGTACGAAATCATTGCTCTCAAGACGCTGTACATGCTCTTCTATGGCTCTCCTTGGTTCCCAAAGTCTTCGCCTCCACTTTTCTCGGTCGAACGATCATGTTCTCCAATTTCGGAAGCAGCAGTCTGGAAATTGCTTTGTCCACTGAGTTTTCCCATCTATTTTGTGGTTTTCCCGGTGGTCCTTTACCTTCCTCTTTCCCTCTGGGTAGTCACCTAGGAATTCTCCTGCCCTCCATAGGCTTTACACTCTAGCTTTGATATTTTAAAATAGACGGTGGCTGCTGGTTCATCATATAATAGAAACAAATCAGTCTCGCGTTTTGTATGACTGGGGGTCTTTCTTCTGATTTGAATCAGGGGTTTGCTTTTCTCTTCATTTATGTTTAGACCAACTTGCTTCGTTACTTCATTAAGTTTGACCAGGGTTTCCTCTGTTCTTTCTTTCGATCTTGCCAGGACATTTAAATCATTCGTTCAGGCCTCTATGAAGGTTTATTTTTCATCTATACCGTCGCCGTAGACGGCGCAGATGAGTCCCATCAGGTTCATTCATTGCAAATGCTGACAACATTTTGTACACCACCAAGCGATCGATATTATCGAATGCCTCTTTGACTTCAAACGACAATTTCGTGGACATCAATGTTATTTTCCCAGCACTTCTTGAGTATCTGCTTTGCTGAGAATATCTGATCAATCGTTGATTTTCCAAGCTGAAATCCTTTCTGGTATTCGCCAGCAATGTTTTTTGGAAATGGTTCAAGCCTTTTTTCGATGAATATAACAAATCACGCTTTTCCCCAATCTTCTGACATAATTTCATCAAACCAAATAATGTGTATGAGCTCATGAAGCTTGGGTCACCATCCTCATATTTCTTACCTTTTGTGGCTCCGCAGATATTTCATCCACCCTTGACGCTTTGCTGTTTCTCAGCAGTTTTATTGCACCCTTGACTTCGAGTGTGGGTTGTGTGACGGTCTCTGCTCCTTGCAGAGATTAGTGTGAACACTGAAGTCAATAGGAAACGACAAAATGCCGGTGGAAGCAACGGCGGCTTGATACCCTGGATGATGATTTGATAGCCTCGCGACTACATCTAGATCATAGAAATGGCGCAACCGATCACGACGAGCCGACCCCGCTTGTGAGCGGGACAAAGGAGAAAGAAAAAGAAGAAGATCTCACCGTTTATACGCTTTCATTCCTTTGTCAATTTTCATTTGCCTTTTTGGCTTTTGTGGACCGTAATATTGTTTATGTGCGACCTTTTGCGCTGAAGTTCGTGTCAGATGACTTTCCATGCAGCCGCCTTGATTGAATTTTTTAGTTGACTCCGTTCAGTGTCTGCGGGATTTGTATATTTCTGCTGCAAGCGAATTATATAAACTTTCCGTTGTTAGTTATGCCGTGGAGGCTATGGACCCCGGTAGTTCTATGGTGAGCCAGCTCTTTCCCAATCTTGGCGTTGGAGTTGGCGAGAACTATCTTCATGTCAATCGAGAACAGTGAATCGAATACTGACTCAAGGCAACTATAATATTTGTTATTTGTTGAGTCGTGCTTGTCTTCCATTGAAGGATATACGTTGATTAGTCCAACGTTACAAAAGTTGGACTTTACTCGAACCACACCAATTTTTTCGTTGATTAGTTTGAACGAACAAAGTCATTCTCACGTTTCAAACTTCTCCTTTCTTTTGAAAATATTATAGTTTGTGTTTCAATTTGACTTTGAAACGCAAACCTCACTACCTAATAATGTGCTTCCTGAACCGGCAATACATTTATTTCGTTCTTTTCGACGTGCTCAACGAATGTCCTAAGAATGCCACTTCTGAACAGGGAGCGAACGTTCCAGGTTGCAAACCTGTAGTTCTGTTTCCGTAGCTATAGTCGACATTGTATTTTTAATTCAAACGGAGATAGAATACCGGGTTCCAGTACAATAGTGTACTATGTAAATTTGCTACACACCCTCTGTCGTTCGCCGTTTGGTAGTAGAAATGTAGGTGTCAAATCAACGTGTATTACTCAGGTATCTGTTGAGATTTGGAGTACCCAATCTACAAACTCCCTTAAAAAAACGATAATGGTCCATCCACATAATATCTAGACTCCGAGATATTTTTCGTGATGATATCTGCCCAAATAAAGTAATTAATAGTATATTATCTTAAGTTCATCCTAGGATCCTTAGATTCCTAGATCCGGTGTCCGACTTGTTTTTCGGCTAAAGTCGAATGGGCATCGCCTACTTAAAAGCGGTGGTCGTGGTACTCAGAACGAGCAATATACAGAACGGGCGGAATAATTCGTATAGATAGGTAGTGCTGATTTTGATGATAGTGGGTTATTGCTATTGATTAATGCTGAAAAGTACAGTTGCTAACAATAAAACATATTTGGATAGATCAACACTCATAAGTTACGGACCCACGTCCGCCCTTGTTTACGGCAGCGTATCTAGCTTTATACAATATTAAATGAAGGGATATTTTACTTACATTGATGGAAAGAAGGCGAAATTGGTAGTGGATAGATCACACGGTGAAACGATGCAGCAAGCCTATTACTATTCTATTGATATTAGATCGAATCTATTTTCTAGCTAAGCTAGCGCCTGGGCTATCTGCAATAATTGTGAAAAATTATAAATATTCCCATGATTTCCTGGGCGAGTTATAAAATATAGCAAAGAATCGACATGCAATTACGAGAGGACGGTTTAGAGATTGCAGGATTCCGGGATCGGTTCGTCCTCCATATAACCCTACTTCTTTTTCTTCTTCTTCTTCTTCAGGTTTTGTACCATTCAGAAGGGATCGAGTATGTTCTCGTCAGGGCGAATTACATGTTCATACCATCAAAAACGCGTCTCTTGCAATTTCTCGACGAGTGGTGCAACCCCATATCTATCGCGGGTGTCCTGATTTCAGATGTGATCATGGTGTGTTACGCCGCTGGTCAAACGTAACATCTTCGTCTCTATTTCAAATCATCATCCAGTGTATCAAGGCACCGCTGTGTTCGTTTCCCATCGACTTCGATGTCCACCATAAAACAATCTTGGCAAGGGCATTATCGTTAGGGTTGATGGTACGGGCACGTAATTCAATGTAACCATACCATCAAATATGGAGATATCTTCATTTCGGATGAGATCATGACGGGTTATGCCAATGGTTCAAAGCAACATATTCCTCTCTATTAACGCGAGGTGCCGTTGGTTATCCTTTATAGTCGGCGTGTAATCAAGTTTCAACTTGAGAATTTCATTGATAAGTCGCACACAGAGGACACCAGTTCTGGAACACCACTTCATCCAGGTTCCGCTAAAGTGTGAACCAATTTCATAGAGCAGTTCTCCATAGTCTGATAGTATTGACCCGAGATATTCAAGTCGCTCTATTCTGGACAGGTTACCGCCACTAACAGTAATAGTGCCTGTTTCATTTAGATCGATCGTTAAAAATCTAGTTTTATTCAGATTCAATCTGAGACCGTGTTAAATGAGGCGAACATTCCATTTTTGAATAAGTTGTTCAAGATCAGCTTTGCCATCAGGCGCTAGTAAAGCATCATCTGAATAAAGCAGTGTATAGTGCTTTAGATGTTGGATGACCCATGTAATAGTGTCCATGATAAGAATAAAGAGGAGTGGTGAAAGGGCGCTTCCTGGAAGAACACGAAGCGGTTTCAATATACCAGCCACACTTCGCACCTTATTTTTCGGATCGTGGTGGAACAATTTAATCCAGTGCACGAGTTCCTTTGGTGCTTGATGACTTCATGTGGCACATGGTCAAAAGCTTTACTAGATCCAGGAATGCGATGTAAAGATCGGGATACTTTCAACAGTGTTTCTCCATGAGTAACTACGCAGCGTGGATTGCGTCGTTCCGCAATTTTTAACTCTCCTGTTCCACTTTGGCAAAGTGGTGCTTTCTTGCCAGTTAAATAGAGTTCTACCTTCCCTAATAACCCGAAGAAGAATCCACAGAGCCAGAGTGTTGGATCTCAACTATTCGCTTTCCAGAGTTCAGATGCAATGACGTCATGTCCTTTTGCATTCCCCGATTTCATTTGGGTTATTACTTCTTCGACTTCAGTCGCGCTGACAGGCGGAATTGCTCCAAATATCTGGAGGCTTATGAAAGTGGAGGATGAACAAATTCTTCCCTTAGAATATGCTAGAAATATTCTCGCTATCTATTCGTCGCGGCTTGTCGATCAATATGCAAAGTATCGTTTTTGTCATTAAGCCAACGGAAGTATTCGATATCCGGTGTATATTGGTGTCGGCTCTTGACAAGTCGCTATACGTATGTAGATCTCTTTCGCCATCCCGAATATCCAATTTATCGTAAAGATCTTTGCAATAGCCCGGTCGGCTGGCAGCAATCGCAATCGACTTTTAACTGCTAGATTTCGGTTCAGGTTAAGGAACATCACAATTGTACAATGCTGCGCACCAACGGAGATTTTCAATATAGCGGAGAAGGATGCTTTCTACCAGCAATTAAACGCGGTTCAGGGAAGCTTCCGAAAAGTAACATTGTAATCGTGATGGGTAATCTGGATGCCAAGATGGGATCTGACAACACCTTGCTCGGATATGCGATGGGGAAGCATGGCTTTGGCGATCCTAGCGGTAAAGGTGGGAAGTTCGTGGATTTCTGCATCTATTGATGGCACATTGTTTGAGCATAGAGCCTGTCATAACGTCAGTTGGGTTTCTACTGACCGACGCCGTACGAGTAATCAGATTGACCACTCCGCAATCAGCAGTAGATTTAGGAATTGCCTACTAGATATGCGTAGCGAGAGAGATGCTAACATCGGCCTCAAAAGAGATCACCATCTGATGGTCGCTTACGTTCGTGCGTGCTGCGTATGTCGCTTCTCGCTGGCTTGGGGAGCTTCGACTCCGTATAATCCAGTTGTCGCTCGACAGTGGGAGAGCTATCTTGCTGATCGAACGGCAGATATACTGAAAAGCCCGCCTGAGAATATCAATGAACATTGGGCCGCCGTCAAAAATGCTCTTTTCTCAGGTGCTGTACAGGTCGTCGGCCAAGTCCCGAAAGGGTGTCATAAGATCTAGCTGACTGTGGAATAGTGGAGCCGGATTGATGGGCAGAAGAAATGGAAGTCTCTATTGACCGCTACGAGTGACGCCGGGCGTAACGCGCTGGAAATCCAATACCAAATGAAATCTCGAGAAATTCAGCTATTGCGCTAGTCAGGGAAGCAGAAAATGCTGATGATCGCAATGGTTTCAAAAATGTATGCCGCATCCCGAAAAAGCTTTCATTCGATCGCAAATCTTTCGATAGTCCTGAAGAGGTGGAAAGAACACTTCAGCGCGGTTCCTAATCTTATCGCATCCTCCTCGTTTGGATGAAATGGCTAGTCATCGTAACATGCGGATGTGGACTGCTCCTACTAGCAGAATAGAAATCATTTCGGCAATCAATGAACTCAAACGGAGTAAAACCGCTGAGCTTGATGGTCTCAACGCAAACAATTTTACGCACCCGTAATCACTGCAAATCTGCTACTACAATTCGTTCGAATAGAGTGGAAAAAGGGGATGATCGTCAAGACTTTAAAGAAGGGCTCCCATTTTGAGTGTGACAATTTAAGCGCTATCGCAAGGAAAGTTTGTCTGAAGATAAACACCAACAAAACCAAGGTTCTCCGTCTGACGGATCATTACACTACAATTTGTATATCTAAGAGACCTGGTTTCTGGCAACGGTGACTACACAATGCAGTGTAATCCACTCTCCCAAGATGGCTGACGAGTAGGCTGCCCGAAGGGCATTTGAAGCAGGACAGTAGAGCAGGAGTGTGAGCGTATCGGGAAGTCGTGGGGAGAGTTTAAACACATTTGTGGGAACCGCGAACGATGGCCACCAAAGGATCAATAACAACTATATATATATATATATATATATTATGAGGATACCCTCGATTTACTGTTGCTTCTATAAAATGTGGAAGAATGAGACAATCGTTTGATGAACGTTGCATTCAAAAGGTGTCCGCAAAATCGACCATACGCCTACCAACGACAATATGTGCTTCAAACACTTTTCCTCCATGGTGCCTGTCCCCATCTGCTTTTCACACATCCAACCATAAAGGTCACTTACAGCAGGCACGTTACTGGTCTTCGTGCCGATAAATTGCAAGACGGCATCTTTCTTGTCCTACCCAGTCCTATGATCCGCTGAAAAGCTCACCATTATCTTTATCGGTCGGTGGTCGAATTGCTCGATTTTTTTAGTAGCATTACGCAAACCCTCAGAGATGACAATCCCAACTCCATATTGAGTGTGTGGGCTACCAAAATGGGGAAGTTTATAGCCATTTTTACCGCATTTTTGTTTTATGTCGCAGTTTTTACCATCACAGCATTGAGTTTCTTGTACACCACAAATATCAATGCAGCTTATCCGAAGGGCTCTTAGGAGTTTTTCTGTCTTTCCAGCGAGGGCGTTAATATTTAGTAAGCAGACGAGTATTTGTGTGTGACGTCAACTGGAACTGGAAGTTGCTTATCAAAATATTAAAGTGTGAAACTTAATTTTGCGCGTGAATAATCAAGAAGGACGGTGGAAGATTATTTCGTGCCTTTCTGCACATATAATTCCGCAAAGCCCACCTGAAAGCTGTTTCAGCTGTTCTGAAAGCAGTATTCGTAAGAGGGGCATTGCCATCGCCTGACGGGGTCCAATTGTTCGCTCCGTGACGTCACATGAAGTGTCAGCCAATCACCGCGTTTTCCTTTCCGACTTGGGGGAATTCAATTTTTAAACGATTGGTTAAAGGGTAGTATAGGTCCCAGGGGAAACGTGGATTGGTATTCACGATGGAGCATAAAACCTGGGAAATGCCTGCTGAACCAACACCAACAGCTCTACTACCAAACCCTATCTCCACTTCCACGTGGTGACCGCTGGGAGCTCTTTCTTAACGAAAAGCTGCAGACGGAGAAGGATGAAGGTGAGTCTCCCGCGCCTAAAAATGGGACAAATTTTATCAACTGGTCCTCCAGGTTGAGCGCTGGGTAGGGCTGACAACCCTACACGGAAAACAACTTGTTACGAAGCCACAACAGGAGCCTCGGACTGGACGGATTATACACGACGAACCCGGCAACGTGGAACGTGCGCGCGCTGTACAGAGATTAAGCTGATGAGCAGCTAGCCGATACCCTGTCCCAATATAATAATAATAATAATCGTTGGCGCAACAATCCATATTGGATCTAGGCCTTGAAGTGTGTTAGAGCACTTCATTCAAGACCGTAACGGTACACTACAGTATACTGTAGGAGGCAATGTGGTCGGAATTGCGCTGGCCCGAGATTATTACCCTGATTTGACTCAAGTATTCATTCACAGCTGAGTCGACTGGTGGTCCCAATATAGGGCTGATGTAACAGCGGTACAGGAGATGCGTTGGACAGGGACTGGTTTCCTGGAAAAGAGCCACTACACCATATATTATAGTGGCCATCCAGTAAACCACATGCTCGGAGTAGGTTTCTTAGTCAGCCAAAAAATGAAACCTGCTCTTATCAGCTCTGAAAACATAAGCGAATGGCTATGCACTCTGCGCTTGCGAGGCAAGTTTAGAAATATAAGCCTCATTAACGTTCACGCCCCTACAGAGGAGACTGCAAAGTCGGAGAAGAATACCTTCTACGAGGCAGTAGAGAGAACCCTTGAAGCTTGTCCCAGATATGATATCAAAATCATGCTTGGGATTTTAACAGCCACCTTACATAGGGATATAAACATAACGGACTGCGGACTATTCAATTAACAGGGTCACACGAAATGGTTGTTGGAAGTAACTGGTTTGCGCGGAAGGCGGTCTACAAACATACGTGGGCTTCTCCAGACGGGACCATTTTCAACCAAATTGGCCACGTGTTGGTCGAACCTCGCCACCTCTCAGCCTTGATGAATGTCAGAACATAAAGGGGGGCCAATATAGACTCGGATCACTATCTCGTTGGTATGGTGCTCCGAGCTCGAATAACAACACCACTTACAATCCCCTCTGACAATCAGGTGGGAGTGAATACTGAAGCCATCCACAACATATCCCTCCGCGACACCTATAAGAGGGAAATGGATGCCGCAATAATCGCAGTCAATAAAGAACCTGGAGATGAAGCATGAACAAATGATCTTCACAACCACCTGAAGAACTTTATCATGGATACGGCCACAAAAATACTTGGCCCCAGCCGCAAAAGGAGTCGGAACGGCTGGTTTGACGATGAATGTAAGCTAGCAACGGAACGGAAGAATGCTGCATACCGAGTAATGTTGAATTCTGAAAGAACGCGGGCGCGCGCAGAGACTTATCACGAACTCCATCGAGTGGAGAAGCGACTTCACAGACGGAAAAAGGAAGCCTGGGAGAACCAACAGGTCTGTAAACTAGAAAAGTACAGGGAGCAACCGCACTAGGCGTGGAAGTTTTACCAACAAGTCAGCAGGATGAAGCCTTATACACCTCGATGCTCATCCTGCCGAGATAAAGAGGGAAATCTGATTTCCGACAGAATGGGCATATTGGAGCGATGGGTTGAGTACTTTGATGAACTACTGAACAACCAGAACATCGGCGAGTTGGAGGTCCCGCCAACTGAAGACGACGGACAAATGCTGCCACCACCAAGTTTAGGAGAAAGAGTCCGTGCAATTCATCGGCTAAAAAATCATAAGTCGCCAGGAGCGGATGGAATTACAGCCGAATTGGTTAAATATGGAGGCGACCAGTTACACCAAGTGGTTCATCAACTTGTGCTCAAGGTATGGGACAGCGAATCAATGCCTGACGATTGGCAACGAGGCATTATCTGTCTCATACATAAAAAGGGAGATATCACACAGTGCAGCAATTATAGAGGTATCACGTTGCTGAGTGCCATCTATAAGATATTCTCCGCTATCTTGCTAGGCCGGATAGCCCCATATGCCCAGAACATCATTGACCCATACCAAAGAGGCTTTACTCCAGGCCAATCAGCAACAGATCAGTTTTTCTCTCTGCGGCAGGCGATGGAAAAACTGTTGGAATATGGACAACAGTTGCACCATCTGTTCATCGACTTTAAAGCCGCTTATGATAGCATAGCCAAGGCAAAACTGTACACGTCCATGACAGAATTCGGTATCCCGACGAAATGAATAAGAATGACTAGGCTGACCCTGACCAATGTGCGAGGCCAGATAAAAACAGCAGGATCACTCTCAAGACCATTCGACATCAACAACGGTCTACGACAAGTAGATGCCTTATCATGCGTCCTCTTTAACCTGACCCTCGAGAAAGTGATCCGTGATGCTGATGTAAATGCAAGAGGTACGATCCCCTTTAAATCCACCCAACTACTGGCCTATGCTGATGATATCGACATCATGGGAAGAACCACCCGAGACATACAAACTGCCTTCATCCAGATCGAACAAGCGGCAATTGTCGCGAGATCTTGGGCTGCACATCAATGAAGGCAAGACAAAATATATGGTGGCAACGTCAGCTCCGAAGACGAACCAACCAACAACATCAAACCGCACTGGTCAAACAGGAAGAATAAGGATAGGGGAATACAACTTTGAGACCGTTGACAATTTCTCCTATCTTGGATCGAAAATCACAACCGATAGCAGCTATGATGATGAAATCCGCGCACGGTTGTTGTCAGCCAACAGAGCCTGTTTCAGCTTACAAAGACTGTTCCGCTCGAAACGTTTCACCATAGGGTCAAAGCTCTTACTGTACAAGACCCCTACATGAGGATGGACGATTCCGTAGCCTACACAATGACGAAATCTATGAGCGATACCATGACCGTCCGGTTGTGGATAACATCCGGCTCAATAGGTTGCGGTGGGCGGGTCACTTAATCCGTATGGATGAGGATGATCCAGCCCGGAAAGTGGATATCTATGGTAAAAAAAGAAGGCGAGGCAGACCCTGCCTAAGATGGAGCGATGGCGTAGGTCAGGACGCCAGACAGCTTTTAGGGATGTTGAATTGGTGGACCTCGGCGCAAAACCGGGAAGTCTGGAGTTCCTTATTAAGGCAGGCCTAGACCGGATACGGTTGTTGCGCCATTGATGATGATGAAGATTCAAATTGCTCGCTCCCTAACGTCACATAAAGTGTCAGCCAATCACCGCGTTTTCCTTTCCGTCCTGGGGACTTTTTAAACGATTATAATTAATAAATGGGCGTTTCGAATTAATTTTTTCCAACGGACATGATAATTGGGCAGGTGAAACTACTATTTCGGCGTCAAAAAACATGTAGTTATTTTCCAAGGCGGGAAGTCTATTGAATGGAACACGCTATTGGCCGCAATACAAAAGAATAGGAAAGATATTAGTCCCTAATATATAGTACAAGCTCTCGAAGCACAGAGCAGAAACTCCCTTGCAAGAACAAACCCCAGCACTCGAAAAGGCGTGTTCCTTTCTAAAATCTGTATCTCTCAATATAACGACATTTATTAAGATAGTAACAGTTACTTAAAATTTCTCAGAGGAGAAAAATACATATGTTTATCCTTAAGGACAATTAGATAATTGATGTTTCGCTTTAAGTTACGAATGCGTTGAGGTTTGTTCATAGCTTCAATAAAATCGAAATCGGGAAAAGGACATTGGAAAGCATACGTTTACCGCAGAAGTAGTCATATTGCAACTAAGGTAGCAATGAAGCCAAAAGTTGCCAGGATATACCTCCACATATGCCCAAAGGAAATCCTTTTGATTCGTGCTTTCATTGCGGTTTAGTCAAACGAAGTAAATCAAAAATATGATTCTCGGATATGCACATCTTCGTTCTGTTGCGCTTCATTTGGATATCACCTGTCCAAGTTAAGAGCGAGATCGTGTGCCTCACAGATATCTCTTTGTTGGTTTTATCACTCAGGTGAGAACTCCTCACACATCTTTAACCCGCCGCTACGCCGATGATGTCATCAGAAAAGCTCAGTTTCACGGAATGTAGTTGGATTTCTTGCAGGGAAGATTGTAGCTGTCTGCAGACTATCTGCATCTGCTGTAGATGTGTAAACGTGGAGAAACTTATTCAGCCCGCATTCTACTGAGCATGTCTGGCCAGAGTAGGCCATGTGTATCTGATGATGTTTGTCGTTAATGTGCTCATCTGAGGGGGATGAGAAGAAATAGTCACTGTTGAATTATGCCCGTTCTGGCGGCATATATCGAACGATGTGTGCGGAGGATGAAGCTAGGGTAGTGCACTACATAACGTGGACTTTGTTCGCGCAGAAGCTTCCAAATCATATGATTTCGCGCTGAGTAAATCCCCTAACAGCTTTAGATACAAGATATGAGATATACTCGTGAAGAATGGATCGAAGGGGCGTTCGGAGTTGGAGATAGACTGCTGCATGGCAGATTCCGCTTCGATGCTCCGGGCTATTAAATTTTGAGGATGGATTCTCGGCGTATCTTCGAAATTCGGTGGAGGCACGTTGCAAAAATTGACTATGGTTCCCGCACACATGTCTCCATCCTCCACCCATGCCTGGTATACACGCTCGGTGGATGGAGGCACCAGGTATAGTATGCCCCACAGCTCGCGGCCTCTAGCCTACACGGGTCCCGTGGAGCTGCTTACAAGCTGTCTGGGCTGCTCAATGGCGCGAGTTTTTTTTCACTTATTTAACTCGACATCGGCAAAGCGCTAAGCAACCTTTCCCCGTTTCAATTTTCAGTTTTCGATAAGCGCTCAACGTACAAACAAGCAAAGTTAGATTGCGGGCGGATCGTTTACGATTTTTTCTGTTTCTGTGTGAGCTTGCTGAGCTTATCTTGTAGAGACCGAGTCCTGATATTTCTCCACACACGAGTTCTACTCTGCTTACGCAAGGTTGGTGTTTTCATTTGAGAAAAGAGTAAGAAAGAAGGCAGTTGAGCGAAGAAGTCGCCAAGAAGAATCGGAAGCAGAAAGCCAGAATTTTGTTGTCACAAGTTGAAGTATAAATAACATCTTAAGCCGAGCGGTAGTTCTGGTGTGGTCGCGGATACGTTCATCGCAGTTCATTCCCAGTGCTTAACAGTAGATCTCGTTCGTTGCCAGTCGCCATAGGATCGCACTCTTGCTCTAGTATTTGCTGCTTCTGCAAGTTTTGCTTCAAGCCCGGTAAAAGTGCAAGCGCATTTCGGTAGTCGTTTGCCTTACGTAAAAGTCCGTTGAACGCTGGAGATTTAAGGACTTGGTCTCGCTGCAACGGTTCCTGTTATCTCGTGACTTCGCAAGCGTCACTTACGCCACCACCAGTTGAGTGCTTCGTTTTGCGGCGGCCAAAAGTGCTTCAGTAAATGTGTTCATGACGAAAGTCCGTAGATAAAGGTTCCACCGACGTTGTTCCAGATAGTATTCATTCGTTGATTTAATTGATTTGCGTATGCACCGTTTCCGTTCCGCCGTGCGGTAATTGCTCAGAGCAGAGAGGAATCTCAGTAGTATCGCTGTCGTCCTTGCTTCGTCGAAAAACACGTGCGCGTTCCAGATTCAAACGCCAGCCGAAAAGCCGGGCATCGCTGGTTCTGTTTAGTCGCTGTATCGGCCCTCGCTCCTCAGTGGATCTATCTAGATAGCTCGTCCAAGTTGCATCCTGTTGAACCATTTTGCTCCTGTGGATACTCTACAGTCACGAATAGCTAAGAAAGGTAATGAAGTGGTTTCTGTTACTAAGCGAATTCCATCTATAAACGGCTTCGACGAATCTCACGTGCGTAATGAACGTACTGATGTAGGCTAACATGATCGTTATCTAGCACGGTTTGGAGGGTGTGCAAAAAAGGTGGAGACTGCGACTATTTGTGGAATTTTCTTGGGTTTGAGGAGATTTCTGATATTCTACCGCAAACGTGGATTAAAAGAAACTGAATAATTTTCCCGGTTGTAAAATTCGCTGAAACTTTTAAAAATCTTCTTCAGGAGCAAAATTTGTCGGCCACTTTATTTGTGTTCGCGAATTGAATAGTCCAAGATACTTGGAACTTCTGCAATATTTTCTTAAACTTCAGATGTGTCGTGAAAAATTTAAATTTTAAATCAGACAGCGATTTTTTAAAAGCATTCGACTCTGACATCCTATTTCGGACCCCAAAAAACATTCCTCGCAGAGAAACAGAAGGTTAGGCCAACTTTCATTTCCCGAAGAATCTCAAGTTAGCGCTTGTGTTCAGGTTCTTATATTTCCAAATTTTGGGCGAAAACAATGAAGACAGGTTCAACATTGTTGTTCGGGTGACATTGGCATAAGAGGCGATCAATGCCCTCAATATTCCGTCAGCCAATGGCGATAGGATGCAATAGCCTGTGAAAATAAAAACCTTGATTTTGTTGATGTCAATCTTCAGTTTAACTGCTTTATGTACGTGTCCTATAATAAGAAGGAATAGTATCGATGACGTGGTATTTACTCTACTTTGGCCTTCTGAATTCCTCTGAGATTTTACTTTGATTTAGCAAGTAACATTTTATGCTTTTTTTGTCATTTTCTTCCTCACAAATACTCTTTTGCCGACTTAAAAATATTTTGTTCATAAAAGTGATTCCTATTGAATATGAGCAGCTCGCTCAACCAGTGCTAGGGCTGAAAGTGAAGATGAAGTTTAAGAACCTTTCACGCGACGGTTCCCAAGAATATATTTCGTTAACCTATGTATGCTCAAGTAAAGTGTCGAAAAATTCCCTCTTCGCATTCAGATTTTATCTTCAGGGAACTTTTATCGTTGGACAGGATTCAACTTCAGCCCGCTCCTCTCTGTACAAGAGGCCTCGGTTTGTTCCTTACTGTCAAGTGCTAAAGACATGCCTTGAAGATGTTGTGAAAAGAATAATAACCAAGGGAACAAGGGAAAGGAATGCGAGGATTCCGAATGCCATCGTTGAGAATTGTTACCACATTCTCGAAGCCATAATTGTGCTGGGTACAGCAGGCGAAGGTCTTCAACAAAAAACTCAGCAATATTCAAAACGTAGCTTAAATTTTGTTTTAAATAAAATTCCAAATTTTTGGGTTGTTAGCCAACAAATTTATATCCCTTTTAATTACCTTTTACTAGTTCACAGCAGAATAAAATCAATCTTCGGAGGATCGTCTGACGCTTAGGATCAAAAACTTCTATGTTATTTACAAGAGTAATGGAATTCTTAACTTTCAAAACTACTAATTCGCAGACTCTAATTTTTTTTAACTCTTCAAAAGAGTTATCGTCAACTCTCAAGAAAAGTTTATACTTACCTGGTTATATAAATTATGCAAGAAGTTTGGGATTCACCTGAATAGCTGACTTTGGGCAATTCATTTCGGAAAATGTTGCATGTTGACACTAAATTTGGTTGACATGCAGAAACTATGAAATTGTTTGCTTGCAGCATGATTTGACGTCAAATTTAATGCAGCGTACTCAACATGAAGGAGTCGAGATGTTCTTATCCAAAAATGGCCATGAAGGGTAAGAAATGAAAAGTGTTGGTTAGCAGCGGATTGCGCGCGAAAAGAAGGAGAGGATTGTTCCAAATTTAGTCCATAAATTTCGGTTCATTTTTAAGATTTCTTGTAAAACAATACCTTGTCGAAATCAGTTTACTGCCTGCTTGTCTGTTATTCGCCATCAGACCCATTTTTTTCAGAACTGGTTGTTTCTATTTTATGGATGGAACAGGAGGGGTTGTAAACTTTTCCCAAACTTAATCGTTTGTGGCACTAAATGAAAAATATGAAACGCGAAATAGTCATGGCTTTAGATGCAAAGTAAGGGATCAAAACAAAGAGAATTAAAGTATGAATTTTGAAATATGGAAGAAAATAGAGTTATTCCCGCTTGAAAATAAATCCCATTCTTACATTCAGTCAAATTACGTTCAATATCTTCAATAGTTTGTTCAATGGTTTGTTTCTAAATTTGAAAACTCTTTTTACTAGAAACTTATAAAGGTCTTTTGCCGAAAAATCCCCCTTTCTGGTAAAAATGCTTCGTATGTGGAGCGCCCAGATTCCGTTTGTATCATTGACTGTACATCCAAGGCTTATTTGAAGTAAATCAATTTGTCAAAGTCTTGTTCCTTACTCTGAGTAGCATTTATGTACACGAACCATTATATACAATTTTACGTCTCATGGATGGAAACTTGTGGTCCTGTGGTAATCATCATCGTGCTCAATTTTTTTTTGCGCCATGCTACCTTTTGGCACATATTTCACCGTTGATATTTTTTTTCTAGAATACGTTAATGAGCAAATTTGTTTTCCATGACTGATTACATACCAGGAAATGTTCACACCATGCTTTGACGAAGTAACTTTGGATCATCTCAGCATCACCAAACTATTTTTAAACCTGTCATTTCGCTTTTCCCCCTCCTCTCTCGCCTGTCACTATTGGTCTTTGTGCGCTTTTGTTTTATACCTTCTGATTGTTTGGTAAGGGAAGATACTTAAAATTGCTTTTGAATCGAGGTGTCATCAAATTTTGAACGTACTGTAGGAGATAGAAACGGTACTCGGTTAAAACGGCAACTGAGGTGGCATCGATTTAGCATTTTGAATGTAAACAAAATTCAGCTGTTAAAATCACAATTGCGTGTACAATGCACTTCTCTATAGATAGGTGATGTTGATTTCAAGTTGTTATTGCTATTGTTTAGTCAGATATTTTATTCATATTTCAACTTTACCTTAAAGCTAGAATAGATTTCGTGCTGAATGTATTCGTACATAACATATATGTTGCTAAACTAAACCACAATAAAGTAATATGTTCAGTCAGTGGGACTTGCCCATTAGAAATTCGCGGCCCTGAATCTAATTGAAACATTGCATTTTCCTTTAGTTTGTATGTAGTTATCTTATTGGAGTAGTTTATTAAAATGGGTTTACTGTTTGACTGTCGCACGCATTTTTCTCAGAAATGGTTATAGCAATTGACACTAAATTTGGGGGAAAGGTGGAAACTGTGAATTCCACGTCGAATTTAAGAGGGTCCTCATACATGCAAAAGGGGGGTGTACTTTTTTTCACCAAATATAATCACGTGGGGTATCAGATGAAAGGTCTCAGTTAGTAATTTTCGAGGCCGGTCTTACTTTTGACATTTGTTGGAAAGGTGGAGAGTGTAGGGAATTGAAAGTGATCATTTCTTCCACGAACCCATTCTCAGAAACTACCCAACCAAAAAATCTGAAAATAATGAAGACGAGATATAGTGCCTAGGCTCCGGAATTTTTTCCAAATTGATATCTATTCAATTAAAGTTAATAAAAGTATTTTACTATAATTTCTAGTAATTGACTGCAAAAACCCCTTTAGCAACAATATAGGCAATAACACGGAGCATTATCTTGCCAAGTTTGGTGGAAATCGCGCTATTACTAACAAAGTTATAATAGGTTGTCGCTTCTGTGCAAATTCAAGACTTTGAATGTCGGTATCACGCACATATATTACGTGCTAGATACTAACGGGACAAATGTCCACCCAAATGTTCTTATAAAAGAAATACACAGAACCTTTTATACCTGAAGCGTCCAGGTTAAGGTTTCCCCACTTGTTTGAACTTCTTTTGACAAGATTTTGGATATAAACGATTCTCTAAGTGTAATCTTGCGGTATTAGACAGTTTTGCTTTTTCGCTAGTCTTTTTCTATTTTGTTAGCATATACAGATATTTCGAAAGACATGTAGCAAGGTCCAGGAGTTTTTTTTACACCTGGGAGAAACCATGGCATCCCGTGTGTTGCGAACAACGAGGTCCTTAGTTGCAATTTCAGGAAGTTACTATCATTGGGAGGCTGAGGTCATTTCAATACACATGTAAACTGTGATCTGAATTCATCAGATATGACACTTTGTGTAAAATTACTATGTAGAAAACTTTAAGCATTTTTTAGTTTGCTATCCCTGGGATTGCATTACAGTTATTTTCAATGTATGGGAACAATCATTCAAAGCTAATTCCGAAATTATTACTGTTTTACGTTACACTCTTTACTGTTCATAATTTTTTTTATTACAAAAAATGAACGACAACTTTATTGATAATAGTTGCTTGCATTCGCACCAAACTTACCAACTTTGATACCTCTATTCATCCTTTCATAAAATACTTGGTTCGCTGAATAAATTTATGAAAGCTTCTTAGTAACTTCTCAAAAGTTGACGGTTGGTTATTTCCTAAAAACGAGTTTTTTCCAAGTTTAGGCCTGAACATTGTTCATACTATTATTTAAATTACCACAAAAAATGTCACGAAATACAACCCGGTTTCGAAACGCATTGGCTTCCACACGTTCAAATGAAACTTTTCACTTGACATCAAAATGATTATTTTTCGCAAAAATATTATCACCCTCCCCCTTTCGCTAAGCAAACTCTCGCTACGCCCAACAAATTTCGTGATAACAAACTCACATATTTTTACATTAAGTCGCGGGTGACTGGAAAATGCTGAATCGATTTGAATTAGTTATTTCTAAAAAATCTTTGAAAATCAGTGCTCATCAACCCATCGAGCTCAGTCATCTTCAAAACTATATTAACTTTTTTTGAGTTTCGCTCAATTTTACCTAAAAGAATTTTACGTGCTGAGCATAGATCTTACTGTTTGACATCACAAATTCAAGTAAGTACGCATTCTTATCGCGAGGCCCTACCCAACATTTTCTTGATTGTGATTATCAATATGCCAACTAAAATTCTGGGTAATCTATTTTTTAGCGGCATAGATACTTTTCACCCATTTCTTACCTACTCCACAAAAATTTCCACCGTTTCATAGTCAAAAAAACGAAATCGTCTATTGTAAACTTTTTGTCGGTTTTGTAATTTTTAGTTGTTTCTTATGTGGATACATCCATAATAGTGGATAGTGAACAATATTTCACCTTGAGAAGAGGAGGCTTCTGCTCGATATAATAAACAACTTTTGAAACGATTTATAACTGGAAGGAGTGTTTGCGAAGATTTGGTGAGATTGCTGTGCGTATGATTTACCTGTCTGCCAATAAATGTTTTTTCACTTTTGGCTGGAGCTGGTTAAATTGCCCCTCGGGGTGTAATCATTCACTTTCTCCCTGAATTTCTATATTGTTTAACAACATTTCGGAATTTGAACCCTGTTCAAATTTGTTCTCGAATTTGGGGGAGTAATGCCAAATTATTTTTTTATCGAAGGGAACCATTTCGCCCTTAATATAATCCCGAGTGAGTGAGTGAGTCCCGAATTAACATCGTTTCCCCTTTTTCATTTTTTTTCTTGAATTCCAAGAATTATATTTGAAGTTGATACAAAGTTTATCTGAAAACCTTTTTTCGTATTGCATATATTGCCTGATATGGTGACATACTTCTTCAAATTTTATTCTATATTTTTAAGGATCCCATAAATGAAAAACCACCTTGAGCCTAGAAATATATTAAATAGATCAAGTGGATAGCAGATTAGATAAGATGGTGAATCTAGTCAAATATCAATTGAGTATCGCCAACTTGCCCGTGTCTTTTACATTACCGCAGGGGTTTCTTTAAATGCATACTTTTTCACTCCCATCTAATATACTGTAAATGAGCCGGAATGCCATTATAAGGACGAAGACGATCGCATTCCTACCCACTCAACTCGGCACGAAAAAACAATATCTTGAGGGGTACGCTTTCAAATATAGTGAGCGCTATTCACTTAGTGGCCTAAGGTGCCGCAAGCATGTATATTACGGATATTGTATATAAAAGTCAGCATGGCAGCAAGACACTGCGGTGAGTGAGTGAATGAAACATTTCGAAAGCAGTGAGAAGTGGCGTTGATGTCACTATAAACTAACGGGCGATATCATTCAACTAGCCGCAGCTAACAACACGAATTCATTTCTCGAGATTGTTGCTTCCACTCGAGGCTCCAAGTTGGAGCTATTACATAATGTATTAAAGTTGGCTTGTTTGGTGTTTTCGCGTAATCGCATACAGTGTAAGGTGAAAACGGAACCGCGTTGCGCCTTCGTTCAGCTTAGAGATAGTCTCCTCTGGTGGCGGGACCCTCTCTTTCAAATGTTCCGACGACGACAACAGACCGAAACGTGAATGAAATTATCCCACCCACCCCTAACTCTGGTAGCTGCAGGTCGAGTGCTTTTGATAATACGGCCTTAAGTAGATACAAGAGTGCTTACGGGTGATAGTATCATATACATATGGTTTTGGCGATAGCATTGTGATGACGACCCCATTCATACTTTTCCAGAGCGACTAGCAAAAAGCGACATCGTAGGGTGGATGTTCTCGTCCCAATACTCAATGCTCCATACCAGAACAGTTGGGTTGCATACACGTCTTTGGGAGTGGATCCCTTTGCTAAAGCGAAATACTCGAATTTTCCGGGAGATTCTCCACATGACACACTTTTCAGGGTGAAATTGAGGGGGTGGGGCGAATGGAGGGGAAGGAGATGCGGAAAAAGTTTTGGCAATGAGAAGCATTTGCTAGCAGCTTCGTGGGTGTCCTTCCACAATATTTTCGGTTTCACGTTTTCGTTCAAGCATGTTCATTGATTTTCTCTCCTTTCTCGCCCCTGAATGCCTTCCACCTCAATTTGTTCCTAGTCATTGTCAATCGAGCATTTTAAGCTTCCTGTTATTATCTGTTTTAGGGATTTTGAAACAGATGAAAACAACAACAATCAACAAATTTTGTTCCGAAAGGATTTAAAACTTTAGATGTATCATGTAACAATTAGAGTTTCCATCATCTTATTTTCTTCAGGTGATGTTTTGGCAAAGTATACACTTAACTGGGAAGCGATTTGTTTCAAAGATAAATGGAAATGTACTTGAAAGCCAACATATCTTTCATTATTCACGAGTGGGAAATCATATGGACACGGTCGTCTCTTGCATAACGTCAAATTCGCGTTTGATCGATTTCACAATAATAAATTTGCAAATTGTGAAGAAAGAAATCACGAATGTTACACATAGTGTTGGGTCTGCAAGATCAAGATACTGAGAGGAAGAGATATTTGTTCGAATGATTTTCAATTTTTGGATACAATCGTTGAATTACTTAATTTCGTCAAATAGGCCTACTTCATATTTGAATCTTTAGTGATATTTAGCTAAGTTCATGGAAGAAGTAGACGTTTAAGGGTACTCGAGCGGAATACACCGACGTGAAATATGTAGTTGAACGGTTTGACACATGCCCAGAGCAATCTTTATAAAATAAATAAGATAAGGAACCGCTAGTGATTCATTTCACTTAGTTCAAGAAAACGGCAGGGAGTGTTTTTCGAGTTTCACTTCTGTAGATTTGAATTTTAAAAGCGTAAGTTGTCCCGTTATTGGCTTATTGTTGAGCATAATTCGATTAAAAATGAAAACTAGATAAGATAGAGAGATATAACCTTTATTAATGAAATTGAATTGTAGAAGTCGGCAAAACTTTGGATTACCGAATTTTTGTGAACCAGAGCAAGAAATGTTTTTACAACCATCACCTACTCGGCATTGGTTAATGGAAAAATATATGACGTTTCAAATTCGAAGCAAAAAAAATATAAATAAAATTTAATTCCGATGAATGAAAATACAGCAGATTTTGTAGCATTTTTAAAAATAAGCAAATATTAAATTAAAGGAAAGACAGTGAAAACAATACGCCCGGCAATGAAAATTAGCGGCAATAAATAGGTTTCAACGAAAGTGGAAATTGCTCCAATTATAAGGAAAACGGATATTATGTATTCCTGCCGAAATCCTTTCACTCGACGTAACTTGACTGGTTCAACTTATTCGCATCCAGTCTATCCGTCATGGGATTTTGATTTATTATTAAAAACATGTGTGTGGTTCGAATGAAACATGTAATACATTAAGCTTACTTGTGAAGAGCCTGTACAATGAATATCTCTTGTTTTCCAATCTGTAGCATAATATAATGGAAGAAACTAGTGTTTAAATTCAAAATTGATTGATTGTTTAACTGAGTGGCTGATTGCGAAGTAGAACACAATGAACGCTATTATTCTCGTTTTGTTGTCGGATCTCCCTGGATCGTGACAATTGTGTTGAGACAAGAAAGCAATATCACTTCCAAGAGATCTCATTTTCCTATCTAGTGAATGGGGTTCACAAATTTTCGCCAAAGGACAAATTTTCTTTGTTCGGGATTCCTAATTCTGACAAGAGTTGGAGACTCGCAAAGGAAGTACATGTACATGACGTAAGAATTGGGGAAAAACAACCTCCTAGTCAGATTCCATCTGCATACTTTTATATCATTTATCTATTGCGGAAATTTCAATTTTGTTATATATTTTTTCACTGGGGCTAGACGTACTCTTAGAAATCTCAACTTTAAACCTTCATAAGTTTCCAGTCAAAATTTCAAGTTGATATATTTAACAGTAGTTTGTTCCCTTTATGCAATTCGGCTATATTAAGCGGCTATATTAATTTTTAATCTATCATTCAAATATACAGTGGCATAGCTTTGTAGTCAATAGTTTTCCATTCCACCCTCGTTGGGAATCCCTCATCAAAGCTCTTATTCTAGAACACAGTATGCCTGTAGTTTAATCCAATGGAGGTGCATAAAGTTCGTTTGGCAGTAGGTCCAATATCCTGATTCATGGAGCCTGACTACTGTACACAATGCATTCATATGAAAAATAGGGACCCGCAGTTCCATGTGTAGTCTCCAAAACGATCAGCTATAAGAGGAGACAAAGATATCTGTGCCTTAGTTTCCTCCTCAAATCATCATCTAGCGTATCAAGCCATCGCTCTTTCCGTTGGTCTTTTCTTTCATTTCCCATCGACTTCGATGGTTAGGTTAATCTTTAGTAGTGACTTCTGATTAGCTCTATGACCGAAGAGGCTGTGTCGTAATTTTTTCATGATGAATGCAAACCCATAGCGGCATTTTTAGTACGGAATAGCGTCAAATGAATTGACACAAAATTTATTGTTGTTGACGAGTATACTTTTTTCGAAAAAGTCTAGAAAATATCACTGATGATGATGCAAAAAACACTTTCGTTTTAAATATCACCACGTTATCGGCATACGATTGCATCTTCACCCCGTCCCTGTCAGTTCTTTCAGATTTCATTTATGACTATAAGCCAGGGTAGAGTGGTGACACCGCCGTCCTCCTCCTGATGATTCTGGTTAAGTAGCTGCCAGATACAGTGCAACTTCTCTGGTTCTTAACATTGGTACTGTTCATTTGGAAGACACCCTCCCAACCATATTTTGGTAAGAACATAGTGGAAGGTACTCTCACTACTTTTTGGTGAGCCAAATATGAAAATTTTTCTCTTGAAGTCGACGTGTTGAAAGATATTTCGAAATGAGTTCAACTGTTTTCAATAGATAGCAGGTTAGACTGATTCGCTTAAAGTCCTTGACGGTTCCTTGACTACGTATGCATATCTTCGGTATGGAGACTATATGTAAGCGTGTCGGGTGCGATAAATCCGATTAATATCTTGTAGCATGGTGAGATATGTTAATCAGTTTTCTATTTAGCCATCTGTTTGTCGGTTACACGCATTTTTTCATAGAAACGGGTATATTACCCATGCATGCAGTGCAGTTTAGGCCCCCATGTATACAATACACTGGATGTAACATTTTTCTACCAAATATACTCATTTCGTGTGTTCGGATACCTGACCGGTTAGAACACAACGCTGTCGTACGGAAGGTCACGGTTCAAATCTCACTGGTGGCAGTGGAGTTTGTATCGTGATTCGGATACCAGTCGACTCAGCTGTGTCGGATTGCAATGGACTCAGCTGTGAATGAGTACCTAAGCCAAATTAGGGTAATAATCGGGCGAGTGCAATGCTGACCACATTGCCTCCTACAGGGTACTATAATCCTGAATTGTATCATTACGATCTTGAATGAAATGCTCTAACACACTTCAAGGCTCTGATTGGATTGTTGCGCCAAAGATTACTATTATTATAGCCATACTGATACCCCAGTATTAAATGAAAGCCCTTAGTTAGCGAAACCAGTTCATTTTCCATACGCTAGATCTATCAATAATGGTGAATGTAATTGATTACTTTGACATTACTCAAAGAATTAACATTATTAAGTGATTTCACAAGAATACTTCGGTCATATATATGGACCTTTAATCTGTTGGATAATGACATTTTATAACATCGAAGGTTACATTAAATTCAAATGAAAAGGAAACCTTAGTCCACTACTTGTTAATAATGACAGAATTGGTACCAAACTTTCCAGTTTTGTTCCCTATGGTATGACTTATATTAGTATTGTGCAAACATCATATTTCTAAAAAAAATGGTAATATATTATTATCTTTACTGCGGGATCTATACTACCGTGGTCTTTTCCGTGATTTTTTATTGGGTGGGCTTTAAGCACAAGATTTGTTGAACTGATCATTTGTACATTACGAACCGTGACTGTCGTGCGTTTCAACCAATAGTAAAAATCCAACTATCGAAAGCATTAATTGTATTGTAGCGGACTAATAATAATAATCGTTGGCGCAACAATCCATGTTGGATCAGGGCCTTGAAGTGTGTTAGAGCACTTCATTCAAGACCGTAACGGTACACTAGGAGGCAATGTGGTCAGCATTGCGCTCGCCCGAGATTATTACCCTGATTTGACTCAGGTACTCATTCACAGCTGAGTCGACTGGTATCCGACGTCAAATCACGATACAAATTCCACTGCCACCAGTGAGATTTGAACCGCGACCTTCCGTACGACAGCCTTGCGCTCTAACCACTCAGCTATCCGGACTAATAAATAAGTTTATTTTCGGATTTTATTCGGGGTAACAAGAGAGTAAATCAAAATTCTGATTAAAATCCTTAATTGTACAAAAAGAGGACCAGGCAGACCCTGCCTGCGATGGAACGATTGCAGAGGGCAGGACCCCAGACCGCTTTCAGAAATATCGAATTGGGAGACCTCGCAAAACTAGGGTGTCTGGAATTCCTTACTAAGGCAAGCCTAGATTGGATACCGGTTGTTGCACCGTTGATGATGATGACCATGATGAATTGTATAATTTGTTTCCTTCAAAGTGAAGCAAAAGAAAATGCGAGTTACATAGCTTTGCTTCGATTTTTTTTTTGTTTTTAAAGAAAGAAATAACTTTAAATACACAGTTAACATTTCAAGGTAATCAGTCAAGATTTCTTCGAGTTATGAGTTGGGCCGATTGAAAAATCTACTTTCGAGAAAAGCGCTTTTCAAGTTTTCTATCCGAACGTATGGGAGTGATAGGGGCTGCACCAAAATTCAAAATAAAATCCTTTGGTTAAGTTATTCCTAAGATGCCAGCGCATTTGTTCATCGGAAAGAAAAGAAGAAAAAAACATCTGCTTTTTGAAATTTCTAGAGGGACTTAATTATTAATTGTACTTTCTTATTTGATACCGTATTTTGACAAAACAAAAAATTAAAAAAAAAATGGCTTTTAAAGACACCAAACTTTTGCATTGAGTTTAATCAACACACTTAACCAAGCAGATATTAAATCGATTTTAGTATGGCTTTTTTTCAACAAAGCTTTTCAATATTGCGATGCAAGTGTGGAATGCAAAGTATCTCAGGAACGTTGTTTTTTTATATTTGCCAACACCCCATGACCTTTTGGGTTGACAAGTTGGCTTGTTTGTATGATTTTTGTCCATTCCTTCACCCTTGAGCTTGGTTCGGATGAACATCAGGATTCTATGATTAAACAACCATTATGACCTTGGAAGTGTTAGTATAAAGAAAACAGAATATACTTTTTCTAACTTAAATGGCAAACGTAATTTTCTTTAATTCGTATTGTCATTGATCCGAATCATTGAAATTCTTAATTTCCGACAACGTCGATGCTGTTTTCTGTTGTCCTCGAATGATTACAAAATTTTCTGTTTTTCGTATTATATTCAGGATATATTATGCGTACTCATTTTCGTTTCCCTTTTTCCAATTTCTACTCGGTTCATACGATTATCTGCGGATGACTTAGTTTCAGGGGGCGATGTTTTGGGTCCAAGATTGGTTAGACTTTATTGGCATCATTCGTTATGTATGCATGATGTCAGGTTTCACATTTACCTTCCTATTTGTTATTGTGAAATCTAAGAAATGAAAATTCTGTTTCTTTTCTACCTCCATCGTAAATTAGATGGATTATGGATCTTGAAGAGTTTCGGTGTTTTGCTTATTGACAAGTGCAAGCCCTTCCCTTTTGCTTCGGCACACAGTTTCCTAGTACAAGTTTTGCAGATCTTTTCGAAGTTGTATGTTGCGATGGTTGAGGTACTCAGGCTCCCAATCCTCAATCTGATCATTTCTCTTTGTATCTGTCTGCTGTTGCAAGCTTTGTTATCTGCAGAGCATTAAGTGCAATGAAAATGAAACTGAAACAGACGGTTGTTAAAAATGAAACACGATTACGAAAGAAGAGACTCTGTGGGTGTCCTATGGTCGAGAAATAAGTGAAAAGGAAACACGTTTCTTGCATTGGGATGAGCCCTCTTCCTTTTTCAGAAAGTCTTCTTGCAGGTGTGAGGTTTGTGAAAGCTTAGCAAACTATAATAATAAGTTATTATCACTTTTGTTATTTTTTGAATCAGGATAATATCCGCCATGAGCGGGGGTATATGTTTTTCCGTGCGTCTTTCGTAACATCGTAGTTTGTGCCATCGTTTCAGCAAGAATATTTTTTTCATTTCTAATAATCAGGAAAACACCACTAGACAACTATAGTGTACCAGGAAAAGTCTAAGTATTCTGCAATTCAGCTCTCTGTATCGAAACTCAAATTTCTGGGCGAGCCTAGCGTAAGACACCTTCCATTTGCTTACCTGAACGTTTCTTGCCACACTTGTTTCTACTGTAAATTGTGTATGCAATAAAAATAATATAATTCCATTCTACATGCAAGTTTTCCTGAATATAGAACTCACGTGAGCCTTGCTAATTCGAATTAAGCGGCCACCGTAGTGGAAAACATTATGTCATACTTTCCATAAACCGAGGCAAGTATAAAGCTCCCGCTTGTTTTCACGACCCACATATTTGTCGTACGTCACGCGGAGCGGTGCCTTCGCTAGAGAAAAGCACCCACACGGTTATTCAATTTTAGTATCGTCTCCCAATTAAATAAATTTTTTTGTTTTTCTTTCGGAATATTGTAAGAAAATTACAATAGTGCAGCGGGGACCGGGCGTTTTGGTAGTAGGAAATTCAGCTATTCAGAATAGCATGAAGTGTGGACATCGACGAGGTAGCTGTGACGATGAGTAATAAATTCTGTGACATCATCAACCAGTTGGAGTCAATAACTTCCTATGCATACTCTAATACATCCACATGTCTCTCCCATGAGGTGGGTTTTAAGATGGGGACCGGCAAGTCTTACATAATTGCGGGGCAGCTACATGCAATCTAAAATTGTCCGACAAGCAATTCCGATACGCGGAGGAAAATGTGATCCAATTCTTTATGGTTTATGATTTCCAATTTGGATTTTCTTTGAGGCATTTTTAGAACTGATTCGTTATAGGAAATGTAGATTAGCCGAGACTGTAGTTTTCGGGATTACTGTCACTCGCCCAGAAATTGAGACGCCAGGAAGCAGTAAAAATATTTTCGACAACATAAACCAATTCAGAGAATGTTTTATGTAGGTAGTTCATAGTTTATGGAGGAGTTTTATAGGGTTTTGTTTTGGGATTGTAGTAAAGGTCGCGTCTGCCAGTGTTCATTGGATTTTTTATGATTTGAAGAAGAACTGATAAGCTATTTTTACGCTTCTTTTTATAAAGATTAAAATGTCTTCCTTTTGTTTGTTATCTTTAGTGGTTTTCTGTAGTGATGCCAGCAGCTGGAAAGTTTGGCGGAATCAAGATAGCGCCAAATAATCTTTGAAATTAAACAAACGCTTCTAAGTACTTTCCGAATGTTATTGCATACTACCTTCGCAAATGGCGTGATATTTTGGTTAGTCATGAGCCCGGGACGAGGGTCAACATAAGGCATTGAAGCGGAATCAATGTGGATCCTACTAGAAGAAGCCGTAGTGGTATTTGATTAATAAGCATTAGGGAAAATATGACACCACCACCACAAATCGAAATATTTGCGTATGCATGGAATAGGGAAAAGTATAATTCCCGTAGGTACACTGGTTTAATTTGGGAGAATCAAAATAAGGAATACCTCTAGACACTAAAATTAGATGAAGGTCATGTGAGGCTTGCTCAGCAAATAGATTCCAAGATGGAATTAGAAACACATAACGTATGGCGACGCCACAATAGGGGAACTGCGTTACACTAGTAGCCATTGACTTGGCATGCGGAGTGAGAGAAATAATGTCGGATATTTAATGGAATGCCGAGCTTGCTAGGTGACAACAATCATAGTGACCATTGACCATCATCATGTCGTCCACTACATCATCGTCGCAAGCATTGACAAACTCCGCTCGTATATAGTTATGTACTTCCTGTCTGATTGCAGCACGTTTGTTATATAGCCTACAGTTGACCACTTGAATTGGGCGCACGATTTAATTTAATGGATGATTGTAAAATATTATGAAGAGTTCGTTTTCATTATTCTATTGAGTCTAGGGTGATTGTCTGCTGACTTTGTAGCAGAAGGTTTTACATTGTTGGTCCCGGCATGCACAGGTTCACTGAGCATTTCGAAATATTCTTACTTTCAAATACCCAAGGGCTTACATCACTTCGGCTAAAATAACTTTGATCAGCCCTAATTCGGCAGGACAGATTTTACCTCTGCTTGGAATTGACAGCTCCTGGTTACAAACAACCACCTAAACAGCAGCATCCTCTAAAAAGTGAACGTGACTTATATGGGAAAATAAAAATCTACAATGTAGTGCCATACATTTCAATTAATATGATTTAAATTTCAATTTGTGCTGAGATTCGGCTTCAAATGTCAACCGACTTAACCCGACCAATTAATTCAAATCGCGCGTAATGGTTCTCCTAATTGGAGTGAAAAGTGACAGAAAGTAGCGAATGTGGTCATATGTATGTATATGCGCACTCATATCGCTACGCATAATAATTTTCAGTCTGAAATACATACTGCATACATAGTACGAGCTGCCACTTTGAGACTCTTGGATTTCCATACATACGTTAAATATTCCGTATGCATTGAAAAATCCATGTATTGTTCGTTTGACTAGTTGGAAGTGTTTTACTTGTTCAACACCAGTTGATGACCTCCAAAGCCGTGGACGAGCCTCCCATCCCAACGTCTCATATCAATGTTTACCATGCCTGGAAAAATGTTCAAATAGAACAAAACGGGAACTGTTCAATTGCATATGATTACTCGGGAGTACATATCACGGACTACATATCTAATTCATAACTTTCTCGAGACAAGTGGTTCCCTCTTTAAATTGGTGACAGGAAGTACATATATAGCATTGTGTACGAAATTCAACAACAAAAGATCTTAAATATTCTGTTATATAAATTAAAACAATTCGGAGATGATTACATCTTACGTTAGATTCATTAATTTGAATGCATGGCCGGTATTTCGGGAACCGTTTGATCTCTTCATCAGTGAAAGATCTTGCAAATACGGTATATAAGTTAAAACTTATAAATTCAGCAGAAAATGCAAAAGTCTTTGAATTCATCAATCTGTTATATATAAGATATATAAGATTATAAGATTCAATCAAACGTTTCCAATTGAAATATATAGATGAAGTAGAATGCCCCGCAGACTCCATAGGTGTACAAAATTAATTGTTGTTGTTCTCCAAAATAAATGAAATCATTTAAATATGACAGGACAGTTCCTTTTGCTTGCCTAATATGATTGTTTAGATTCGATTGATTTTTCGAATGTTCGTACCCGTACTCTTTAGTAGGCCTTTTTAAGGTTCTTTAAATGGGAAGTTTGTGTTTCCTTAAGGTCATTAAAAGAAATGGAGAGTATGCTTTGTTTGCACTAGAGGTTTGGCGCAAAATTTCTTCTTTCTGATTGCCGTCTTTAGCAAGCTGGTTCCTAAATAAATGAAATCGTCGTTAGGGATGTTTTGTCTTTCTGGTTTATTCTCCGCGTCTGTGTTATGAGCGTCGTCGTACTTTTTTTAACACTTAAGCCAACTTTCATTTGCAAATCTACTATAAACCTTCAAAACCTAGCTTCGCTACTGACAGCCCGATGGTTGAGTTGGTTGAGCGTCAGCGTTGAATATCATTTCCCTATGGATATTTGTGCTCGTCTGTACTGTTCTGGCGTCGTTGACGTATCATCTGAACATCATTAAATGTGATGATAATGAAACTGGAGCTCACTTTCATTGTATACTGGGTCTGGGTTGATGCTCTATACTTCACATATGTATATAGTTTCGCTTTATGTCAAGGTGAACTCTGACACGGAATCCGTAAGGTCGGTTTTTCAATAAAATATGAAAATATAGTAATATACTATTATTAAATAGATTTTGTAAAGATGCATCATCATATTTTGTTTTAGATGTTTCAGTTGTTTAGTTTCACATTTCTACTTTTCAGACCCTCATTCCGTAATTGGCAATCGATGTTTACTTTAACACCTGTATCGTAAAGTATTAACTGAGACCTTCCTCGCTTCGACGTGGTTATATTTAGATTGTGAGCCCTTTTCACTTATATGAAAACCTCTCCCCTTCCCCCTTGAACTCCATACGAAATTTTATGTTTCAATGTATGCGTGGGATTTCACAGTCCAATAAAATTGCACCTCAATAGCTGTAGTTCATGCGACAGGCAGACAGATAGATAAAGTAAACAAATTTTAATAAAGTCTGGTTTCTACACAAAACCTTATAACCCATTGAAGAATGATTTGATAGCAATGTGGATAGGAAGTTTACGATAAAGTCTCTGTGCTAGACGATATTTTTTTTAAGAAATATCCAATCAGCAAGAATATAATGAAAAGGGATGCTTAGAAAATGCCTTAATAACGAAATCCATAACCAAAACCAGTTTAAGTAATTTTTTTCTAGAATACGATTGCTTTTTGCCCCAGGATTTAACATTTGCCTTGATAGGAACTTAAATTATTTCATGAGAGGAAAATTCTCTAAAGATAATGGAAATATTTTGCTGAAAAATGAGATCTTGATTCAACAGAAAATTTCGATTACGGAGAAGCACCGTGCGGTATACAGCTGCGACAATAACGACAATTGTTGGCGCAACAAACCATATCGGATCAGGGCCTTGAAGTGTGTTAGAGCATTTCATTCAAGACCGTAATAGTATTTTACAGGATTGCAGTATCCTGTAGGAGACAATGTAGTCAACATTGCGCTCGCCCGAGATTATTACCTCGATTTGACTCAGGTAGTCATTCACAGCTGAGGCGACTGGTATCCGACATCCAGTCTCGATAACAAATCCCTCTGCTACCAGTGAGATTTGAACCGCGATTTTCCGCTATGATAGCCTAGCGCTCTATTTTGTCGGAAATTTAAAAGGGAGGTTTCGAGAGAAACGTTCAGATGGGCAAAGTATGAAGAAGGCTCATTCAGGCTGCTCAACAATCATTAGATGAAAATCTTTCTAAATCGTGAAAATATCATGATGTATACCATAACACACAAGGTTGGATGACTCGAACATAATATGGGATGACGAAGTCTCCAAAAAAACTTACAGCGATAACATCTCGGGACTTGGAAAGTAAGAAAACCCCAAAAGAGATGAGAAGAAGCAATCTATGGAACATTATAAATAAATGGGAAACTACGCTGAATAAGTGCCAAGCAAGACTATGAGTTAGTTAAGTTAATTAAGGTTTCGCTGAAAACAAAACCTTATTAAAATCGGCCCAGTGTCTGTCTGTCGGCCTGTTTGCCTGTCCATCTGTCTGTCTGTCAGGCGCACTTTTCTTAGAGACGGTTACACTTATTTCCCTATTAACCTATTTGGGGTATCAAATGAAAGGTTTCAATTAGTACTTTTAGAAGCATTGGCTACAAAGTGGAGGTGTGAGGGGGTCGAAAAGTATCAATTATTTTACGGACCCGTTCTCAGAAACCACTCAGTTGAAAAATTTGAAAAAAACTTAAGGCAGTTTATTTACATGGTATAGATAGATAGATTTTAATACAAAACATCATACTGGAAATATATAGTTAGTTAGAGTTCAATAGTTATATATGGTTAGTTATTTTATGTGATATGTTTCAACAGACATTTTTTGCCAATATTGAGAATTCTCTTCAAATTTCTTGACTGGAAATATTCTCCAAACTCAACTATAAGTAAAAAGGGGTTTCATGACAAAGTTAAACGGAGCCGAAAATTAAGAAGCTTATCTCTCCACGGGATATGTATTTTAGTATTTATTTGCCTAAGATCAGACGGTAAAAAAAGTTCTATATTTGAAACAATCTATTAAAATCTCTTAGTATGTATTTTTCCTGGTGACGGGTTTGCTTTCACTTTCACAACTGAAATAACTCTTTTTTTCCATTATGCTTCCCCAAAATGTGGAGCACACTGTATATTTATCAGTATTTGGAATTCAAGAACATAATACTCACTAGTAGAAAATTGTAAATCCAAATGAAAGTAAATTATCCTGAAAGGGTGCCCAAATTGGATGAAATACCAAACAATCACAAAACAAATAAATCATTAAATTAAATTGCTTTTCGGCTGGGGGCAAGCATAAATTTAAGCCAATTTCACTGAATATTTGATGAAATCCATTCACAATGCTTCCTAAAACAAATAGGGGCTTCCACATACTCTCGTATGGATCGATAAGTTTCCTTGAACTTTTATCCTAACGACCCACAAAAAAGAAATTGTGCCGCTGATGGAAAACCAGGAACAATAACAAAAGTGGAAAATCCTTCCCGTTCTTTCTTTTCTGCATTCAACGTTCTTTGGTTTCATGCGCTCTTGGGAAGTTGCACTTTGAGAGACGCCGGAAAGGACAAAAAATAAAATGACCTGAAACAAGTTTGCCATAATTGCAATGGTAAGAAAGTATGATTTTCGCTACTTCCTTGTTGGACAAGTGATATTTACCCTCTAACAATGGCTCTCCATTCACTGAAAAGTTTGTAATGCAACCAGAAAGAGAATGCATAAAAACTACCCTCAAGACACTTTTTATCACTTTAGTTCTCTGAAATTATTCCACTTCAAAGCGTCATAAAGAGGAAAGTACACTAACTGACAAGTATGTGTCCTAGTACACACGAACAATATGTGCCTGCACATTCACATAATATATATCACCCCACATGTAGGTTGAAAACAGGTAATACGTGATTTGGTAAAGGGAAAATATATATAATGATGTATTTGAAGTCTTACTTGGCTGTTCATATGTACCCTCGAAAAATATGTTATTTTATTTACACATCCTTCAGTGTTCGAAAGCTGTTCCTTGCCCTTAGCAAGCGTGCAAGCAACCGCGAATTCAACTTACATACTGTAATTGAACAGATTACATGTTTGATAACCTCAGGGACCTCCCTGTACGGTTCCAGTATCACTGATTAGGAATGAAAATCGATTTTCTGTTTTTTCCCTGCTGCTCACTTCGAATCGCATACCCTCTAATATTTTGAAATTTTTATTTCAGCTTTTCAGGAGTACATACATATATACACACATATATGCGAATTACTCTAAAGTCGGGAATGAATCTATTGCTGGAACTGCTTGAACAGTAAACCAGTGTGCTTTTCATAGATGTCATAAATGAACCTGAAGAGCCCTTTTCGATTATTACGAGCAACTGTTTGAAAACATGGCGAAATTGAAATTTTAGATGAAATTTTCTTGTCAGAGTTATATGCACAGTTATATGATTGTGTATCTAGTGTGCCCCGGAAGTTCGTATAGCGCGCCATAGTAGGATATTTAAAGGACTAGCTCTTTCTCATTACTCTTTTTCTATGGCAAATTTTGCAAGCCAATACCAACGGGGGAGGATTTTGTGAACTTTAAAATTTATCTGGAAATTTGAGAGGCCGCGTTTTGACTAGGAAGTTGGACTCTTAAGGAATCCAACAATGAATTTGATTTATTAACTTTGATGGGAGAGTTAGGATGTAAAATTTAATAAAAAAGTGAAAGATGACGAGATTTTGGTTGCTCATAAACTTTTATGTTACGAATTCATGTTGATTGACTATGAATAATGATTAAAATCCTGAGAATGGAATGGACAGAAAAGTTTTTACCTAGTTCCATCAACCTGGACCCTAACACATGAGTTACCTGGTTGAACGTTTTCAAGCTCATAAGCTATGATGTCATATTGGAATAGTACCCAAATCAGAATATAATATTTTCACTTCGTGAATGTTAAGCTCTCATCCGCCATTGGGAAGTAAATTTTAATAGGAGTGAAGGGATGTCTGCTTTTTGGGTGAATATTGCGCCAGTAATCTATTCCACTCAGTTCCAATGGACATTCAATCAGGAGTTTTATCGTCGGGAGGCCCACATGATTCAAGGTCAAACAGGAGGAAGGGATTATTTGCTTATAGACTTACTTTAGCGGATGATTTGGGTGCTACTTACCTTTGGAATTAGAAACCCTACATCCAGGTAAATCTTGATTTCAGAAATATTCGTTAGCTAGTGCCTTATGTATACATACATAGCTTCAATACTTCTTCAACGGAGCCGTTGGGTAACTGAAGAAAGTTTTTGCGCATAAAATAATATCGAGAGACTATAATGCTTATGACTGGAACGTATGCTTGTTAAACGCCACAGGTTGTCCGATGCTCTTGGGTTTCATCGTCTGTATTAGAGTAGCTTTTTTTAGGAGGAATTGTATGACGATTAGTGCAAGATATTTCGGAGTGCCCAATTTAGTGTCCGGATAGCTCAGTGGCTAAAGCACTCGTACAGAAGATACGGATCAAATCTTACTGGTAACAACGCAATTTGCATCATGACTTGACGTCGGATACAAGTCGACTAAATGTAATGCTGGCAACATTACCTCCTAGAGAGTATTGTAATGTTGAAGTGTACCGTTACGGTCTTAAATGATGTACTCAAACACACTTCAAGGCCATGATCCAAGTGGATTGTCCCGCCAACGATTATTATTAATTTAGTAAAATAATAATAATCGTTGGCGCAATAACGCATATTGGATCAGCGCCTTGAAGTGTGTTAGAGCACTTCATTCAAAATCATAACGGTACATTACAGCACACTGTAGGAGGTAATGTGGTCAGCATTGGGTTCGCCCGAGATTATTACCCCGATTTGACTCAAGTACTTATTCACAGTTGAGTCGACTGGTGTCCGACGTCAAATCACGATACAAATCCCACTGCCGCTAGTGAGATTTGAACCGCGATCTTCCGTACGACATCCTTGTGCTCTAACCACCATCATTTAGTAGATTGCTCGATTATTTTCCTTAATTTGTGCATAAAGAAATAATATCGCACAAGATTGATTTGTCTCAATTGAAGCCTCCCCAATTCTTGTTATTGTAGTGATTGTGTCGATTTTAGATCTTATCTTTCATATATCTTGTAAGCCAATATGATAAAGGATCGCCCAGACGGTTGCGTGTCTCTTAACTTATTACCCGCGTACGTTGTTTCTTTGGTGCATGGAAATCTCTTTCTTTCAATCATGCGTTGAATGGCTACTGATAGAGCTTTGCTCAGAATTTCATCTTTATCGGGAGTTTTACTTCTCCTAATCCGCCTCGACCTCGAGGAACTTCATTGGGTTTATCTGAACAATACAGAATATGCGTGAAAGGGGGCTAACTATATACCTTTGTGAATCAAGTTTGGTAATCTTGGTGAAAACGTATGCTTGATGGAAGCCATGGGCACCCTACTTGCACAACTTGAAGGGACCGAAAGGGATTAATCACTTCAAGAACTTGTTCTTAGAAACTATTCCAGCAAAAAATCAAAAAAAAAATTTGGTGGTCCACGTACATCTAGGCCTCGAAATACTCTATGTTATGATTTCTATTCAAATAAAATTAACAATAGGATATTTTTATATTTTGGAAATTTACTGCGAACCCCCCTTAACTTCAGTCTAGATCCGTAACATATTGCAGTTTTCCTCCCTGTTTTGTTCATGCTTACGCTTTAATTGAAAAACTATTCACTGGACGTGAATTTCTCGCCGTCATGGAGATATTTAGATAATGTGCCGCTAGCAAATGTAAGATCTATTACCGAGACCACATCCCTACTTCCTTCATATCTTCGATATTTGCCAGAATCAGATTTAGGCATATATAACACGACCCAATTAAAACACTATCGCGCAATTTGTTAAAACTCATAATTTGTGAAATACACTTCATGCGATATCTGCTCTCCCAGTTGGTAGCTGACTAAACCGATGTGGACTTTACCCATAACGATAGCACTGAGTGGGTCATATTATGACGGATCCACACTTTGGCCAAAACTCTTTCCTCTACGCGCCATCGAAGATATTAATCGTCAGCGCTGTCATCGGCACACTTGATTACGTTTACATTTTACTGCCAAAATCTGAAAGCCATTAGACCTAATGTGCTAAAGGATTGTATATCCGCTGCATCCGCAATCATGTGCCCTATTGAAGCCTGGTTTGACCGTAGAATTTTTAATTCAGAGGAGATGTGGAGCTTTTCGGGCAAACTCATAGTAAGAAGTGTTTTTTTGCCGTAGAGAAGCATATTCATGTTATTGTTTTAATCGGTTAAGCAACTGCCTTTAGGAGGTAATCACTGTTTCCATTTGAACTCTGAAGTTCGTCCCTTTCATTATTTCCTGTATTTATTTTCCATCGTTGCGTCGGGCTAGTTGAAGAAATGTTTTGATACGCTATGTTCTCTCAGTTCTATATTCGGCCCAGCTTTTTATCATTTGTAACGATGTCAACTTTCCCGGGCTACCCGTACTCCCTAAATATGTCGATCCCTTGTTTTTACCTCGCACGGCGTTCATGAATTTCCGCTCGGCCTTACAACTTGATATCCACCACAATCATAGTAACTTTCCCTTCGATCTGCTTTTTTCCAGCATTCCGCTTATCACAAAGCAACTCGGCATATCTTCAAATCATGCTCATCGTCTTTTGTTGAAGTCAACTCCAATATTAATTGTTCCATCTTACAACTGAGACGCAAAGGCTAAGCCAGGTTGTATCAGCTTTTAATAATTTGCTGAAAACACACATTCCTTGGTTTTTTCCCACCTCTTGTCCTAATCCACTTAAATGCCTGGATCAATCTTGGCTGAGATTCAGAAGCACTAGATGTTCAAATGATCAATCCAACTTTAAAACTGAAAGCTTTCTTAACCGACGAATTTAGGCCTTTCTGGCTGCACGTCAGAATTCTCCGTTCTTCAATCGCTTTTTCCATTGCCAACAAAAATTAGATGATCGCATTTCATAGGCCTACCTTAGACTTCATCACTTTGACATCAAAGAAAATAATGGCAAAGTGATCGTTTATGGCAATCATGAATATTTAAATTTTTAAAAAAATTTGTCCGTGTGGTTCGTTTCGTCCACTCTATATTGTATTAAACACGTCGGTCCATCAGTTTCTCATCATCAGTTTTTGATGGATTGACTTCTGGAATCAAAAACTTTTTCTGGATGAAAAATTGACCATATGGGGTAGCTCATATTCTCTTAATTGATATAATATAAGTTGCTCCGAAATTATTTTATTCTATTTTTGCATCCACTCCCCAAACTAAACTCCCCAATTCCAAGCAGCACGCTTCTCTTTTTAATTTTTGACAAGAGTTCATTTGAAGATGTTTATCTCAGATAAGTGGAAGAAAGTCCGTATTATTTTCTTACACAAAAAAGTGAGCTATATAGGCTGAAAACTAGAAAACTATCAGCCCATATCACGCCTTCTCTCAATGTCCAAAATTCTCGAGAAGTATGTCAAAAATTGCCACCCGTCTTGTTTCGGGCACCGCATTGCAAAGGAACAGCATGAATTGCAAAAGCACTCAGCAATCACTAATTAACTAACTCTATCGTTAAATTCCTGAATTAAAGAAAAGAGGTATACATAATTTACATTTATTCTACTCGAAAGTTTGGTTCCGCAGACCATTCTCTGCTCTTTAAAAAGATCTGCCCGCATTGCTTTTGAACATCTGTTCACTTTTGCTCGAAGTCTTATCGAAATGGCAGAGTAAGTAGAGCCGCTTCCTTTGACAGTTGCGTCTCACTTCCTTTTATCACTCATATGGGATTCTTCATGGTTTCATCCGGTTCTCGTTCTTCATGAATAATCTTGCTGGCTTAACTGCTTGACCTTGCCTCTTTTATGCAAGAGATTTAGAACTGAATCGCCGATTCATTTACAAAGTTCGATACCTTGCCTCGTTGGTGTGTACAGAAGTTGGGGCTTACTAACGAAAAGCATGCTTTTTGTTAGTTTTTTCTGTAATATCTCTTCCCTGGACATCCGTTTGCTGCTTGCATAGTCAGCTTTTAGTTAGTCATTTACAAAGATTTTCGTGTGCCGTTTGACAGCAAACTTTATGGAGAATATCTAGCTTTCTTTTTGGTTTTTCATTCCTGATTAAGAATATCCATTCATGGCTCACTCTGTATAACTCCCTTATCCGCAATTTTCTGTATTATCCTTCCATAGCATTATTGTGGAGGTCATGCAATTAGTCCAGAAAAAATTCAGTTTTTTGTTAAAGGTTAGTTTGATCGTTTTGCTTTTCTTGATGTGTCATGGTGTTTTCAGATCTCTGACTGATGATTGTATCGTTTATCAACTATGCAACAGCTTTGTGTAGTATTAAACAAAAGGCCGCGGTCACTGGTTTTTCATACAGATCTTAGTTTCGACGTTGGCTGGAAAATAGGGTGTTGGTTTGGCATTGGTCAGGAAGTAGGGCGTTAAAAAGTACAAGTGTAAATTGAAGCAGAACTCATTCTCAAGAACCAACCAGTTCCATGTAGGTCTCAAACTGTATCTCATCTTGATATCTGCTAAAAATAAAGTTAACAGTTGTATACCATTAAATTTTCGAATTTTAGCAAAAATTCTGCCGAAAAGTATAAAATTTTAGAGCAATGCAAGCCATTATATTGGCTACTATACCGTAAGGATTATAAATATGATATTATAATTAACAAAGTTGCAGTGGGTTAAATTTGCGATTTTCGTGCAAATTCATTCTACTCTAAGACATAATATATTGCCTTTAAGATATTAAGGTAGAAAAGTTACGCCTAAAATTTCTTACACAAGAAATCTACCTACATCTACCAAGTTAATATTCTTTGCCTACTTTAGCAATTCATTTGGCATCTTCAGTAAATTGTTTTAATTCCTGAGGATTACGGACGTTGATGTCATACGACGTGTGCCTGCTCGCTATGTTATTTTGTTTTGTTGTTGTAACTATTGACAGTGAGGTATTAAATTCCTGCCGCAACAACAAGTTGATCACAACTTATTTTCTACCACATTTATAGAAGCTTGGATGGGGCCATATTATGTATAAATCGCTTAGTTACTTTCAGATGATTCATTACTGAAATTACTTAGTACGATTCTATTTTATGTGCAATATTTTAAACTAATCAAAGAGTGATTGGACGTCATTGATCCTGGCTTAAAGTTGAGAATACTTATTCTTTCAGGTTACAAAAACTCCTTCGCTCGGAACGTCTCACCATAGAATCAAAGCTCTTACTGCACAAGACAATGGAATTCCTTACTAAGGCAGGCCAAGTCAGGATACTGGTTGTTGATGATGATACTTATTCTTGCTAAATTTTTTCTTGTCTACATTTTGTTGGCAGTTGCTGCATGGATCAGTGGATTGAATAGAGACCTGTCAAACAAATCTTGGCTTGCATATTTTTTAATCCCTTCAATATGGGAAAGGTTGTAAATAGTAATACGAAGATAATCTTCTCACGTTTGTAACCAGCGGACCGATCGTCTTCACTTCATGCTGAGGAAAGCTCGCTTCTAGGGAACTGATGTTCTACGTTTCCAATGGCAAACATTATTCTTCACTTGATATGCGTAGATACAAATCCTATTTTAATGAAATTCAATTATATATCGGCGAGAAGCTCGGGAAATATTAGTTTTTCAGAAACAGCTTCTTCCCTTCCTCAGGCTGTCTCTCCTAGTATCTGCAATAATAAAACTTTACTTATGTTGGAAATAACATCTATAATTGAATTTTTTTACTTTTTTTGCTGGCAACAACGAAAATATACATTAGTGACCTATTTTATGGTCGAATACTACTCTATTCACCAAGCACTGATATCTAGAGCTCAAAGTCCTCTCCGTTGCAATATCTACTGAAATAAAGTTAATAATGGTATTATATTCTGAAAATTTCCGGCGAACCCCTCTTAAGTTCATCTTAGGTCCGTAGAATGTGGAAATCCTGCTACAACTAAATATAAAATGAGATGAGAGATAAAATGTCAGCACGTCATTTCTACGAGCTATGTATAAATGGGACTATCGTGTAACCAAATATGTTTACATAAAAAATCAACAAAACCTTTCATATTATTCCTAGCTTCCGGTTTTCGACTTGTTTATATATCTCTCATATCTTAGAATTCGATCTGAAATTACTTCCAATGTACAATTATAAATAAATTCAAATAAAATATGTTGCTTACCTAATGAAAAGGATGTCTAGGTCATCCAACTAATAGTTCATTATCTCATTTCTTTAAAACATACAAGGGAGCAGGATAGTATTAATCAGTTACAATTCAATACTTAAAGTAACAAATTCTGGGTTCATCTAATATTGCATATTATTTGACCATCTTTACTGAATGAACTAGATGGTAACAGTTGTCCTTGATCCTATCGAAAAAAAATATTCTTTCGAATATTATCCCCAATACAATTAATTCATCTGTAAATTTACTTTTGGAACTTTTCTGCGGTAAAGGTAGAAAATAAATTACCCAAAAAATGAGTGAAATTCGATTATAGATACAAATCCTTATTATTATGTTGCTCAATGTGGATATATATTAATTTTCGATTTCTTTTCTATTACAGGTGCGGTAGTTTGCAAACAACAACGTAGAGACAAAAGGTACTTATCAACTTAAAATCAGTGATCAATCCCAATTTGTTCATTTTCCTCGAAAAATAGTAATTACAACTATTAAGGACAGATAAAAATCACCTATACATATTCTCCCAAATCCCCATGGTTGGGATTGCTAAAAATGTTGAGAATTGTACCTTACTTGCGTCTCTATTATTAAAGAAGTCCTTGAGCAAAAGCATCGCAATAAGATGAAATATTCAAAGTTCACATGTTCAAATATTTCACAGTGAATTCCATTTTATGGAATTATCTTGCTATGTATTATGTTCAAATCGCGACATTGCATCGCTAGCTCGGATACCTGATCATCGATTTGTTTGCTCTCTAGCTCTCGATAATGATTCTCAAGGTGGGAATATCATGACAAAGTGAATAGTGGTTGTATGGAAACGCGAAAAAATTGTATATATTATTTGCTTTTGTCACATAAGCGACGTCTTTGAGTCTAAATATTGTACCCTGCAGACCTTGGAGTATTGCCAAAAATCAATGTACCATGCAAAGGAAAGAATGAATATTAATAAGACGTGTTTGTGTACAAATTGGTAGTAGAACGTAACAAGACTGTTTGCTACAGCATAGGTGAACGATTTCTATTTAGGTGACTTGGCATGATCTTGAACATTTGTTAACAAAGCGAGCGTTTTTTTATATTATCTGAGACGTTAACATTTGCAGAGGCCTCTTCGTATATCTTGCCCGTACATCTGTTTGTTTCAATGACGTACTTCAAATTTTTGGGTGTTTGAGAAGTTTTCAAAAATTGCACACGGACTCCATTGATATCGTACAATTCAGTGAGATGATGCTGGCCAACTTAACCTACCCCCATTATAGCTCCAGCAATGGCCGTGCCAAAGCACTTGAAATCATTGGTGTTCTCATTAATGGTACTCGTAATTAAACTTAAAACACTTTGTTAAGGAGTTCTCACTCACTCAGCAGGAAAAATTTCTATTGTGTTATCAGTTTGAAACCCGTAGGAGATGAGCTTTCAATACTCTGCGAATTCGATAAGCGGCAGACTTAAGATCGTCTAACAATTGTCTTTTTTCATAATGTTGGGGACTTGACTATATTGAATTCAACTCACTCCCTTTGAAATTTTAATTACTTAAATATTGCACTAACCCAATTTGCATAGAGATTTTCGTCAAAATATACTAATACTTCCTCCTGTCACCAGGATCGGCATATCCTACAAGTAACGTAGAGGTGGTGAATCCCTAAGGCACTTCCTTTGCGATTATTCAGCTCTAGGTTATTAGGCGATCTCTGGTTGTGGTGTAGGGGAGCCGCTACGCTTCGTAAACGCTACGGACTGCCTGAGGATGTGAGTTCGCTCGCTTGCTCCCTACGGTCTCAGGTCGTAGGAGTTTGAAGCATCAAAACGGCGGATGTCCTGTGTTGTTACGAACTTGCCACTTTTATAGGCCGTGAGCTCCCTCCTGAGGGAGCCGCATCATTCGGGTCATTTTTTGCAGGCTAATATTGGCCAATGATTTAACACCAGTTCGGGTAAAATAACCGCGCGGATGCAACAAAAGAAAGTTTGTTCATGTTCATGCTGTATTTTTCCTTGGCTACATGAAACAAAATTAAAGAAAACCTGTATAGGGTTAGTAGCAGATATGCAGAGGAAGGGAATAAGTTCTTCCCAAAATGTGTGCACATACATAATAATAAACTAGTTATTTTAGAAAAGTTTCTGTTTTCTCAACGAAAACTGGACCACAAGAAATCGGAAAACCAAAACAATCATTCGAAAGATTATTATATCAATAACTATAACTATAAACAAAACCGTATACAACATACTGTCAAAAGTTCCTCCTGGGACTTCAATACATTTAGCATGTCGCTTACGAAAATAGCCTTGGCGCATATCAAAGCCACACGTCACTAGCGTGTCATAACCCCCGGCGGCGTATCTTGCCGAGACTTCTTGTTCCAGGATGGACCAAATGGATTAGTCCATCGGGTTAAGATCCGATGAGTTCGACGGTTAAACGTCCTTAACTGAAAACCTGGAATTAGCTATTTGCAGACGGCGATTGCCGATTGGACCGAACGTTCCATTGTGCAAACTTTGGCACCGACGGATTTACCCTTCAACAATCGGTCGGTGCCAAAGCGTTGAGTGGCCTACGCTTCAAGCACACTCAGTAAAATCCGCTGTTGACAGCTGGCGGCATTGCTCCTCATGTTTCTTTCAATGGAAACCAGCAGCGTATTCCCAGCAACACAGGTGACCCACGTCATCACCGAAGTTGGAGAGAATTTTGGCCTTTGCAGTCTTCTGCTGGTCGCGAGCAAACAAATCATTTGTCAAACTTTCACGAGCCTTTTCAATTTTTTTTCCTTCAGAAAGTAAACGCCGGCAATCTTGTAGCAGTGCACTTGCAGCTTTTTCTGTGTGAAACAAAACCTTATTAAAATCGGCTTATTGTCTTTCTGCCTGTCCGTCCGTCTATCTGTGTGCCTGCCGTTCAAATCATTTCATAATCATTGATATAAAATTTGGTGGAAAGATGGGACTCTACGTTGAGTTCAAAGGGTGCCCATACATGTAAATGTAACGTAAATTTTTTTTTTACCGAATATAGCCATGTGGGTTATATCAAATAAATGGCCTTGATTAGTACTATGTAATACTTTGCAAAGCTGAGTGGGGAAAGCGGGGTCTGGAAAGTGATAGCTTCTTTCACCGTTCCGTTCTTAGAAACTTCTCAGCATCTCAAAATACCCTCCGTACCGATCTCTTTTTAAGCTCATAATAATATATTACTGCTACTAAATTTATCCTAGAATCATCAAATTAGCAGTAATTTAGGTTATAATATAGACCATAATACTGCTAATTTTGCTCGGGGGACCGTCCCGAGAAGGATCCCCAGTCCCTCCAGGCTATGCGAAACGTTTCACAATTTAGTGTTAGTATAAAATCAGCCACTCAAATAACGCCGACCGTCTTGAACCGCGGCCTCGACTACTGTAACACGTTGGCTTTCAATAGGACATCATCATCATCATATCAACGTTGTTTTAACAGTGTTTCGATTACTGTCTTCGAGGATTACGAAGAGTTCGGCATATTCTAGGGTTGACACCCTCGGTGCAAACCCAACATTCAGGACCTCGTGGAGCCATGTTTGAGGTGGAAAATCAAAGAATTTGCTGAGTAAATTAACATTGTGATTGTTTAAAAAAATCCAGAAAGGCACTAGCAAGAATGTGCTACACTGCAAACACAGAACATTGTAGTAGCGCAAGTACTCCTCACAACAAACACAAGAAGGTGCTCTAACTGTAGGGTTCACTACAATGAACACAAGACAATACTCAATAAAAAATGCACTAGCTAAAATGGTCAGCAGTATACTTCAACTTCAAAATAATCTAAACGACGAAGAAATTAGTAGTCGTAATTTTCGTCTGTTTAAAATTCGTTTCGGAACTAAAGCACCGAGCAAGATTCAATATGTATCTCTTACAAATCCACCTAGTATCTGTGGAGTAAGAGAATATCCATGGATAAAAATGCGGTAGTCGCTAGACGAGCTACTAGAGCGAGAAGAGGTGCATTACTAATCGTTGGTTGGTAGACGTGAAAGAGGAAAGGATATAACTTCCAAAGAGTAGAGTGACAGAAATTAAAAATTTAAACATTAGTGAAAAACCCCTGGATAAAAATGACAATATGATAATATCATAATGTATGACATTTATGTCCTACGTCCCCTGCTGTCAAGTGTCATGTATAATGGAGTGCTTAGTCCTCATTTCCCAGAGAGCCACGGTTGTCAGCTTTGGAGATAACTTGGCTGCAGATGTTACAGCAAGGCACCCAAAGAATGTGGAGGTTTACACGACGGAAACAATGAGAGCGGTAAAGTCCTGGCTAGAAAGAGCCGGGCTAATCTTGGCAGATCAGAAATCGGAAACGGTTTTAATAACGAACCGTAGAGAGAAAACCACTGTTATAGTGGAAACCGGTGGTAATAGCGGTCGTCTCAAAGCCATCTATCAAATACCTGGAGGTTATGACTGATGCCAAACTGAGTTTCAGAGAACACCTAGAGTGTGCAAGTCAAAATGCAGTGAGAACTGCTGAAGGAAGAAAGAAGCAGGAAATCAGATGTGACGACTGCCTAAAGGCAAACCTACTCCGCGAAGTAATATCAGATGGTGGTCTCGCGAGGTTGAGGCAGGAGAGAACGAAGGGCTCCGCAGAGTGGAGATGCAGCTAGTCTAGATTTTCTACCTACGTATACGAACAAGAAAGGAGACTCCTTTGTCCTTTGAAAATGATTGTTCTAATAATAATAGCCATCTTCCTTCCAAACAAGGACACAATGTAAAGACAACTAACAACAGATGTATAAATTTTGCATGAGAAATTAATGAAGCTATTAAGATTTATCATACATTACGGTGAGAATGCCAAAATACCGTAGAAATGGAATTACTCGAATCTCACCCTTTCTATACAATATGCAGTACTTCATTTTGTCTAAAGCCACATTTTTCATGCAGTCAACTATTAAAATGAGAAGTTTTTGATTATACTTTTTGAAATTGCACCTTTCTCGGAAACGATGGAATCTATTGACGAAGTTTAGTGCACAGGAGAAATGGAGGGAACTGAACTACATTTTCATAAATTAGGACAGATGGTACGTAGGTGTTCATGACGCACTATTTCCCAAGTAAGGGACAATGGCAACTACATGTAATAAGATCCAAATACTTGAAATACGTGGGGGCTATTTAAGATTAAAAAAATGATATATAAATACCATTGGTATCTAAGTTGAGCAGAAAGGACTAGAAACCAAATAGCAGGTTTAATGCGTTTGATGTGCCAATTTTACTCTGGAAAACAATTGCAGTCATTTTTTATGGACTTTTTTTCTGACGAAGGTAGTAATGGTGTTGGTAGTTACACAGAACCTAAAATATCTCAGTCAATATCCTTGGTTAGTAAACATTTGTTTCTTCGTTACTAGACAGGGTAAATAAGGATAGATACACTATCAAATGGAATTAAAGTCTGACTTGTAATTATAGCACTGTATAAATTGACATTGACGCGTCGATGGGTGACCCTTACCTTCACCTTCGGGTACAAAAAAATTCATGTTTTTCTTTGCGCTTGTTTTGCTTGTGTATGTACACGTATTTCACTTGTATTATTAGGAGTGTTAATAATTAAACTGAGATAACGATAATGGCAATGGGTGGGACGCCTCCATGTTCCATAAAGGACGAACAGAAGAGATATATTGTATTGGAAAAAGTGTTTAGCTGACACTACGCAGATATTAAACTGCTATAACTTTGTATCATTTCAAAAGTCGAGAAGGGTGGATAGTTTTAGACGCGGTTCAATTGATTAGGTATTTACCAACATGTTAACATTTGTCAGAAAAAGCTTTAGTGTTCTGTATGATGTTTGGGTCCTTCTGGGTCACTTGGCCTCTTCAAGATTTGTAAATCCTGGGAAGAAACAATTTCAACCTTAAATCTCAAAAATAAGAGAATTAACACAGTAATTTAGGTACACATAATTCACATGCAATTACCTTTACCTTTTTTTATTCCTTTTATTTGTACAACGTTAATCAAGGGCTCTTCTTGACCCCAAAATTTCCGTCATTACTGCACACTACTCGTATGAATATTCATATTTCACATGCAACTCTAGGTGAATTCGTGCATAGTTCCATATTATTTGCTTCTACAATTAGCCTAAGTATTATGCTCCACGTTTCAATTGGGATCGTGTAATTGCAATATAGAGTCGTGCACGTTAGTCGTGCCGTCATTTAAAGAAATTTGCATGTAAGCTAAATATATGTATATGTTTGTTTTATTCGCAAACTCATTTGAGGTTGGCTACATATGATCAAAATTTTGATATATGTAATTCTCTTTTGTAATACGAAATGCTCTTATTGATAGAGGGAGAAATAATGCTAGCAAACCTAGCCATATTCTTGCACAATATTATGCAAAACATCTTTGAATGTACCTTTTTCAACATATTCAAAAGCTGGTATAGCTAATGCGAAATGCGCTCTTCACAAATTCTCGGTTCTACATATCACATGTGCGTGCCTATAAGCCTGTGAAAATTGTGCTCATATTGCGAACTAATTTCAAGTTTTGTACAATTAATTAGCAGCGGTCTAATGTGATAAGCGATAACGAATTTTCTTGCCTTTGATTTGAATGAGAGCTACGTTCTGATACTGCTGTAAGCCTAACAGTTACACAGAACTAAGGGTGGCGAAAATTTTAGAAATAACTAAAATACTGTCTCATTAAAAATGAAATAGAAAAAAAATAATACCACGGATTGTGTGGGTGTTTTTTCACGAAGGAATGAAGAGGAAACATATGTATTTTTTTCCATTCATATTTTCTACTTATACATATGTACATTGGGTTGGTGACTATATAGCTGTATATTTTCGAATAAATACTTTTGATTAAAGGTCTTGGATACACCATAAGCCTATTGAAAATACTAAATCTACATTGAATGCAGGTTGTCTATCCTCGAGTCAACACAGTAAAGTTCTCTGCGCATCCCATGCAAGGCTTTTGGGAGAGTTTGTAAATGGAAAGTTTCTATTAACTGACCTGCGACAATAATCAGATTCAAATAATTTGAAGTTAAAAGAAAACAAGTTAAAGTTAAAAGTTAAAAGAAAATCGGATATAAAAGGTTTAGTTTATTTCCTTTGTATGTATATTCGAATGTAAAACTATCCCATTCGTACGTAGTCTGTAATGTATATTTATGTTTAGCATGTCATCACACTTTAGTGTGATATTGATATCTAGTATTTTAGGTTACAGTAAATTCACGGGAAACACAACTTTGAGCTACTGTAACTTTATCAGTAATAGTACGATTTTAATCAAACTTGTGGTTATCATGCTTCATACTAGAGTCTATATTATTGTACAACTGACTGACTCTCAAATAAACTCAATTAATTTTCCAAAAACGTAGTAATATATAATACTATTATTAAGTTAATTTTAGCAAGAATCGATACGGACAGAATTTTGACGTATAGACGCAGTATAGAGGTAGCTTCATGTTTATTTTTGGGTGGGGTAGTTTTTGCGAATGGCTCCATTAAAGAAATCATAACATTCTAGAGACGCACTCCCCGTCTTTCAACAAACGTCAAAACTAAGATTGGTTTCGGAAAGTACTAACTCAGACCTTTCATTTGATACACAACATGATTATATTAAGTGGAAAAAGTGTACGCTCCTGTCCCCTTCCCACAAAATTTCGTTTCAATCGGTGCAGCCATTTCTAAGAGAAGTACCTGTGACAGACAAGCAGAAAGACAGGGAAACATTTTACAAGCAAACTCTTCTTAATTCTTCCCGCGTCCAGTTTCGATCCATGGAGTAATTCCAGATATGTATAACCAATGAGGGTCATGACCATTATTGAACTGAATTTCGACTTTCTGATCTTTCGCTATTCAGACTTTGTCATTTATTCGGTTTTCTATCACTTTGTGTTGTTATAATTTTTAACATCGACAATATTTCCCCAAATAAACCTTCCTTTCTATAGTTTTCGAAGAAACATATTCAAAATGACTTGTAAAAACTGTATTTCCTGCATGTTTAGTATATAAATATTACAACATGTAATATTTCCTGTGCACGTGTACTAGCACTTCCGACTATATATAAATTGAAAATTTAATGGTCATGAAAAACGTGTTTCTATTGTAAACGTAAGTTAACAACTTAAACTGTAACAATACACATGAGTATTATTAATGTTTCAGGTCTATTGCGACGTTTTCTTACCATCATTTTATATTTCTCTTCAAGTTATCTGGACTACATATTGCAAGCATCCAGCTACTTACTGTACCATATCATCATCATCAACGGCGCAACAACCGGTATCCGGTCTAGGCCTGCCTTAATAAGGAACTCCAGACATCCCGGTTTTGCGCCGAGGTCCACCAATTCGATATCCCTAAAAGCTGTCTGGCGTCCTGGCCCACGCCATCGCTCCATCTTAGGCAGGGTCTGCCTCGTCTTCTTTTCCTACCATAGATATTGCCCTTATAGACTTTCCGGGTGGGATCATCTTCATCCATACGGATTAAGTGACCCGCCCACCGTAACCTATTGAGCCGGATTTTATCCACAACCGGACGGTCATGGTATCGCTCATAGATTTCGTCATTGTGTAGGCTACGGAATCGTCCATCCTCATGTAGGGGGCCAAAAATTCTTCGGAGGATTCTTCTCTCGAACGCGGCCAAGAGTTCGCAATTTTTCTTGCTAAGAACCCAAGTTTCCGAGGAATACATGAGGACTGGCAAGATCATAGTCTTGTACAGTAAGAGCTTTGACCCTATGGTGAGACGTTTCGAGCGGAACAGTCTTTGTAAGCTGAAGTAGGCTCTGTTGGCTGACAACAACCGTGCGCGGATTTCATCATCGTAGTTGTTATCGGTTGTGATTTTCGACCCTAGATAGGAGAAATTGTCGACGGTCTCAAAGTTGTATTCCCCTATCCTTATTCTTGTTCGTGCTTGTGTTTGACCAGTGCGGTTTGATGTTGTTGGTTGATTCGTCTTCGGTGCTGACGTTGCCACCATGTATTTTGTCTTGCCTTCATTGATGTGCAGCCCAAGATCTCGCGCCGCCTGCTCGATCTGGATGAAGGCAGTTTGGACGTCTCGGGTGGTTCTTCCCATGATGTCGATATCGTCAGCATAGGCCAGTAGTTGGGTGGACTTGAAGAGGATCGTACCTCTTGCATTCACCTCAGCATCACGGATCACCTTCTCGAGGGCCAGGTTAAAGAGGACGCATGATAGCGCATCGCCTTGTCGTAGACCGTTGTTGATGTCAAATGGTCTTGAGAGTGATCCTGCTGCTTTTATCTAGCCTCGCACATTGGTCAGGGTCAGCCTAGTCAGTCTTATTAATTTCGTCGGGATACCGAATTCTCTCATGGCCGTGTACAGTTTTACCCTGGCTATGCTATCATAGGCGGCTTTAAAGTCGATGAACAGATGGTGCAACTGTTGTCCATATTCCAACAGTTTTTCCATCGCTTGCCGCAGAGAGAAAATCTGATCTGTTGCTGATTTGCCTGGAGTGAAGCCTCTTTGGTATGGGCCAATGATGTTCTGGGCGTATGGGGCTATCCGGCCTAGCAGGATAGTGGAGAATATCTTATAGATGGTACTCAGCAACGTGATACCTCTATAATTGCTGCACTGTGTGATATCTCCCTTTTTATGTATGAGACAGATTATGCCTCGCTGCCAATCGTCAGGCATTGATTCGCTGTCCCATACCTTGAGCACAAGTTGATGAACCACTTGGTGTAACTGATCGCCTCCATATTTAACCAATTCGGCTGTAATTCCATCGGCTCCTGGCGACTTATGATTTTTTAGCCGATGAATTGCACGGACTGTTTCTCCTAAACTTGGTGGTGGCTGTATTTGTCCGTCGTCTTCAGTTGGCGGGACCTCCAACTCGCCGATGTTCTGGTTGTTCAGTAGCTCATCAAAGTACTCAACCCATCGCTCTAATATGCCCATTCTGTCGGAAATCAGATTTCCCTCTTTGTCTCGGCAGGATGAGCATCGAGGTGTATAAGGCTTCATCCTGCTGACTTGTTGGTAAAACTTCCGCGCCTGGTGCGGTTGCTCCCTGTACTTTTCTAGTTCACAGACTTGTTGGTTCTCCCAGGCTTCCTTTTTCCGTCTGTGAAGTCGCTTCTCCGCTCGACGGAGTTCGTGATAAGTCTCTGCGCGTGCCCGCGTTCTTTGAGAATGCAACATTACTCGGTATGCGGCATTCTTACGTTCCGTTGCTAGCTTACATTCATCGTCAAACCAGCCGTTCCGACTCCTTTTGCGGCTGGGGCCAAGTATATTTGTGGCCGTATCCATGATAACGTTCTTCAGGTGGTTGTGAAGATCATTAGTTGATGCTTCATCTCCAGGTCCTCTATTGACTGCGGTTATTGCGGCATCCATTTCCCTCTTATAGGTGTCGCGGAGGGTTGTGTTGTGGATGGCTTCAGTGTTCACTCTCACCTGATTGTCAGAGGGGATTCTAGGTGGTATTGTTATTCGAGCTCGGAGCACCATGCCAACGAGATAGTGATCCGAGTCTATATTGGCCCCCCTATATGTTCTGACATTCATCAAGGCTGAGAGGTGGCGGCGTTCGATCAACACGTGGTCAATTTGGTTGAAAGTGGTCCCGTCTGGAGAGGCCCACGTATGTTTGTGGACCGCTTTCCGCGCAAACCAGGTACTTCCAACAACCATTTCGTGTGACCCTGCTAATTGAATAGTCCGCAGTCCGTTATCATTTGTTTTTTCGTGTAAGCTATGGGAGCCAACGTATCGCCTGAATACGGGCTCCTTCCCTACTTGGCTGTTAAAATCCCCAAGTATGATTTTGATATCATATCTGGGACAGGCTTCGAGGGTTCTTTCTACTGCCTCGTAGAAGGTATCCTTCTCCGACTCTGCAGTCTCCTCTGTAGGGGCGTGAACGTTTATGAGGCTTATATTTCTAAACTTGCCTCGCAAGCGCAGAGTGCATAGCCGTTCGCTTATACTTTCAAAGCCGATAACAGCAGGTTTCATTTTTTGGCTGACTAAGAAACCTACTCCGAGCACATGGTTTACTGGATGGCCGCTATAATATATGGTGTAGTGGCTCTTCTCCAGGAAACCGGTCCCTGTCCATCGCATCTCTTGCAACGCTGTTACATCAGCCCTATATTGGGACAGGGTATCGGCTAGCTGCTTATCAGCTTCATCTCTGTACAGGGAGCGCACGTTCCATGAGAAAATGCGCAAATCGTTGTTCCTTTGTCGTTGCCGGGTCCGTCGTTTTAATATCCATCCTATCCGAGGCTCCTGTTGTGGCTTCGTAACGGTTGTTTTCCGTGTAGGGTTGTCAGCCCTACCCAACCCCCAACCTGGAGGACCAGTTGGTACAATTTGTCCCGTTTTTAGGCGCGGGAGACTCGCCTTCATCCTTCTCCGTCTGCAGCTTTTCGTCAAGAAAGAGCTCCCAGCGGTCACCACGTGGAGGTGGAGATAGGGTTTGGTAGTAGAGCTGTTGGTGTTGGTTCAGCAGGCATTTCCCAGGTTTTATGCTCCATCATGGGTACCAATCCACGTTTCGCCCCGGGACCTATACTACCCTTGTACCATATACTACACGTAAAATATTAGCATCCTGAAAATCTCGTTCGTCTATGAGAAGCTTGTTGTTGTTAAAGTAAAGTTGTACCATTGAATCCATCAAGCAGGTTCATATTAATAGTTAACTTCAAAAACTGTTTATTTTGCTGGTTAACACATTAAAGTTGACAAAGCGACTGTCATTGACATTGAAAATACCCTTACACCAGGGTGTAACCTAAATAACACCTATTACCATAGTATGCAATTTTGTAAGAGATTACTTCAACATCCAAAGCGTTTTAGTCCTGAAATACATTCCATACAACAATTTGCCCAATTTAAGTGTATAACAAGTCGGGAAACCGGAAGCTAAACGCTTCAGGTACGAAAGGTTTTGTGTATTTCTTTGTACGTAGCACGTAATATATCCATATATTATGTGAGAGTATCCACTTTCGGGTGATATTGACATTCATAGTATTAAATTTTCAAAGAAGCAACAAATTTGAGGTGTTATAACTTTGTTAGTAATAGTGCGATTTCCACCAAACTTGGTAAAATCATGCTCTATATTATAGCCTATATCTATGCAAAATTTCATGGTACTAGTATGAACTTAAGGGGGGTTTCTAGCCAATTACAAAAAATTGTAGTAATATACTATTATTAACTTTATTTAAACAGATATCGACATGGAAGGTATTTCGGAGCCCAGGCACCATATAGTGGCAGCCTATTGATTTTTTTCAGATTTTTCGGTTTGGTAGTTTCTGAGAATGGCCCCCTTAAAGAAGTAATCACTTTCAACCCCCCGCGCTCCCCACCCTTCCATCGAATGTCAAAACTAAGATCGGCTTTGAAAAGTACTAATCGAGACCTTTCATTTGATGCCCCACATGACTATATTTGATGAAAAAAAATTTTACACCCCCCTTTTGCATGTATGAGGACCCCCCCTTAAATTCGACGTAAAAGGATGTAATTCACTGCATGCGTGAGCGTTCACAGTTCCCACCTTTCTACCAAATTTGATGTCAATCGCTATAACCGTCTCCGAGAAAAATGCGTGTGACGGACAGACAGACAGACAGACAGACAGACAGACAGACAGACAGACGGACAGACAGACAGCCAGACAGACAGACAGTAAACCGATTTTAATAAGGTTTTGTGTTTACACAAAACCTTAAAAAGGGTATAAAGAGTTGAGACTTTACAGTTTGTTTCGGATCTTGGCTTTCATGGCTCACATGCCATCAAAAATCTCGACTCTTCGACTGCCTCCTCCCACTTCTGAATCCGGGCAGTAATACGCTGTGTTCACCTCCATCCAGCTGTTTCTTGGTTTTTCCATTGGTCTCTGTCCTTGGAGTTTGCCGGCACACGTGGCCAGTCCATCCTAACTTTTGCATCATTGACAGGTGGCTGTACCTTGCTGGTTGCTCCTCTATATCGCTAATTATTCTTTACTTTTGCGCTGACGTCGCTGACGTGGCCTAATTTGATCGCAATTATTTGAGAAGTCTTTCTAAACTATCGTAGAAAATATCTTTGGCTTCCTCGTGTTTTTTTTAGTTGGCTCATGAACATTTATTAACAATTCCTTAATAAATTTGGCTTTGATGCGAAGAGTGCACATTTCCATGGTTTAATTTCCTTCTCTTCTATGAAGGTGACTCCAAACTTCCATTTTCATGATAACTTGCCACTTTTGGAAATTTTGTGCAGTTTCATATCTTTCCTTTTCCTGGACCGCTAGCATTTTCAATCACTCTGCTAGTGATTGAAAATCTATCAAGGATGCAAGACTATAGTTATTTATTCGTTTGCACGGTCATTTCGGAATATCAATCGAACCCGAAGTTCTTCATTCTGTTCCTGCAGATTGTGTTGAGTTTCTGTGGATGACGGATTGTATGCCCATCGCTCCAAAACTCTCAGCTAGAAGAACCAGTGAGATTATATACTGTTCGAATTTTAAGGTGAGGAAAACCTGCATTTTACCCATATTCATCTCACAGCGGATAACGCGTGGAGGCTTATAATTGGATTTTGTGACCAAGCTGTATTTGTTTGTACAGCTGTAATTAGCTCTTTGGCTAGGCACATCTTAAATAGCACTGGAGCCTCCTTCGTTTTCTATACTTTTTGATTGCAACTAACATCCGTTTGCAAAATAAAACCGATCAGATGGTTCTAAATTTTTAAACCAACATGGACTGGTAAACTTTCTGATAAAAAGAATTTTCATTTATCATTTCTTATCAAATTAAGTCATTACATCATAAATAAACTATTCTTCCCCTCTTCGGAGCAATAGGTGATAGGATTTTAAAGCTCACCGAATTATTATCATCTAAGTTTTTCAACATTAAAAATATTATTGAAATAAACATACGTATCATATTATTAGATTAGTAGCTTTATATCGAAAATCAAGGATGCTATTTCTACAATTATTTTCTTGTAGTTTTTGGGGCCCTTTCGACAGGAACAGTTTATCTTAAAACCAAACCAATTAAACCAGTTATATCTGCAAGTTCTTCTGTATTCAAATACAGGATGATACTAATGAAAGCATCAGAGTGATCTGCGGTTGATAAATTCAAGGATAGTTCCTCCCTCACAGTTTTTTCTATTACCCCTGGCTCCTAAACATATTTTTGATTTTCTGGTAATTCAGTTTCCTTGTTCTTCACTAGGGTAGATTTACCAAGAGTTAATATTTTTCAAACTCTTGAGCCACTTTGGTACATACTAAATAATGTTACACATTGAAGTGGCCACGAAAGTCTTGTCCTCAATTCATCTCAATTGAGCGACCGTGTCTTCCCAAGTAAATTGTGTAGTGATTACTTCCATTTGCTCCAGGATTTTTTTTACTTTTGAATTCCTCTGTCATTGCATATTAAAGCTTCCAAATCTTAATATGGAATTTGTGCCATTGTTTGAAAGATACAGAGTTATGTCTATCTCAACATATGACGTTCTCTTCACCAAACTTAAGGTTCTTCTAAAGGCTGAACTTTCAAAGGCATTGATCGCCTGTTATTTAGTCAGTTCATTCAAGTCTCTCTGCCATAATACGGGATTTTTTAGGGGGGGGAGTTTTTATAATTGAAATTTTGTTTTCCTGTTTATATTTTTAGTTTTATAAGAGTATTGACAGTACGAGGTGAAATGTTTTGTTTGTAAATTAAATCAAATGAATGAATTAATTCGAAATATTCTAAATTGTGGTCATTTAATGTGCATAAGTTTCGCTTCTTTCGTAGTTATTTATAGGTCAGTTTCTTCTACTGCCTTGTTAACTACTTTTTTCCGTTCCCTTTAATCTATGTCAGAAAGCACTGTGTCGTACGAATCTATTAGCATGTTCTGAATAATATGCCCCAACGTGATGTTGACTAGGATTGAGGCAAGCACATCGTCCTATTTGAATTCAAAATGTATACTGGATCGGTTATTTGTTACAATATTATGTTAGATTTGGTCAGTTTTGCAGGGATCGCAATGTAGGCGCAGAGCCCTGCACTCCCTGTTTTCAGGAGTTCAACAGGATATTCTAGTACATACGACGCTTTAATTTAATTTAATTAATTAATTTAATTAATTTAATTTCCTAGTGCTTTGGATCCATCTGCTCCAGATTTCCAGTAAAATTCGCAACTGGGACTTTAAATAGTTTTGGTATGGAATCCTGAGGAGATTGCTAAAGCTTGCTTGTCTTTCAGCAAGAAAATGACAAGTTTGGTTGGACGTCCATCTGGTGAAACTTACGTTATTTGTAGGTTTCTATATGTAACAAAACCAGGATTCTGCTAAATACAAATTTGCGAGTGTATTACCTTTATCGTTAGTTATGTCGTGGAGATTATGAATTACAAGGGTTCACACTTAACCTGTTTTTTCCGATTTTAGTGCTGAAGGCGCCGAGTACACTACAATCATATCGTTTTAAGGACCATCGAATACTCGTTTCAGGCGTATAAAATTTGTTTTTCACTGCATCATCTTTTTCTTCCGTAAAAGCAACCTTATATGGCGCGCAGCTAATCGCTGAACAATTTAGATTTGCTCTACCACTAGGATGGCATGAACAAGACTTGAATCTCTCTCTAGAAACTGTATGGGCTTCGAAGTTAAGAAAATTCATATTACATTTGCCACAAAATTTTGTCTGGGGTCTTCTTCTCAAAATATGAGGAATATTTTCGGATATATAGAATTCATCATGAGACTCTGTTTTTGATATATAGATATAGTATGTCAAAGTGGAAGTAATTCTACCCAAAGTTCCATCAAAATTTGAACGAAAAAAAGAGGTTCTAAGAGAGCATAAATATAATCCAATTAAATTTACAATTAAGAAGCTAAACAAGTTTTCAAGAGCCCACGGTTCTAACTTTTATTAGCTATCTGGTGTGCTGACCACAAATGGAAAATTAACACTTGTACTAATCTTATCAACTTATACAGTTGCGGTTTTTAGATGCTATCTCAACATCTATCCGGTTCTGCATGAAGGTATGCTTCTTGAAATTTTGAACTTAACTAGCCCTGGGCGATTGCAAGCATGGCTGGTTTTGCGTCATAAAGAAGCAATGTTGAAAATTGCTTTGCTATTTTATGAGATCCCTGAAATTTCCGGTTTGTTTCGGTCTCCTGTATCTCCGTGAGATAATACTTTCAGGAAGGAAGTACCACATCGTTTAAAGATTTATTTACATATATACAAGCAGTTTTATATATATGCAAGCAATTTTATGAAATCCCAATTCTATTTTCCCCGTAGCGTCACAGTAGAAGTATGTTCAATTTTCCAGTCAACTTAAACATTGTAGTAGAAATTGGCGTCACAAGTCCACGCCATACTTATCCATTATTTTAATGATATATATTAGTATGTGACCTTTGGAATGACAAACGATATTTTTTTCAGGTTCTATAAAAGAAATTAATAGAAAAAAATTTCCAATGTGTACTGTGATGTGTATTGCATGTAATAGAAGCACAATACTGTTAAGCACATTAGAATTTTTTTATCACTGATGTTTATTTTGTTTTTGGCAACAAATGATGATGAATCACAAATCTGCTGGTGATAATTTTTAAATTATAAATCATGACAATTCGGTTATTATCATGACATACGCACGATTTAGTAATCCAAAAATTTACGACCTTGGCTGGTTTCGAATTTCCAGTTGGAGAAAAAGACAATTGTAAGAAAATCTGTAGGCGGAAAGAGGGAGGGGTGTACGATTAATGTGGTATGTGCTAAACCCCTCTAGAAATTATATTTTTTCCGGATGATACTCCCTGGGTGCTCACTAAATTTGGTCGTCTCATATTTCTATACCTTACATAGATGTATGGCCGCTAATTCGCAAATCCTCTTCTTTCGTATCTCGTTGAGGTACTTCCACTGTTGACTCGACCTTTCCACTGATGTAGACAAGTCATCATTTGATTTCGCTCCCGGATTCGGCATTGGCTTTTTAAAACAAGAACACCGTGCGAAGTACTCTTGAAATATTTTATCCATTTATTAGTCACAAAAAGTATCTAGAAGATGCAGATTTACACTCCTGCGGTGCAAGTAGTGCTATTAAGCCGTGGTTAGAGACTCCTGTACTGATATTTGCCGATAAAAAATCGAAGTGCTGCTTATCAGAAAGACCATAATATACGACCGCATTAAAATTCGGATTCTTGCCACCACTTTCATGCCGTAACTAAAGGGACGACACAGTGAGATCAATTAAAACCTCACCCACTTTCTTATGGAGCATGGAGGATTTTATCAGTATCTCTACAGGTTTATACTGGGCACCTCACCCAATTGTCCAAACTGCGATGGAGCTCTAGACGACCATATTGCGTATTCTTGCAGTAACCAAGATTTGTGGAAGAAAGAAGAAAGTCAGAGAAAACTAAAAGAAAGATGCCGGTATCAGAAACTCTGATGCCAAGAATGCTAGTATGTCAGGAAGAGCCTCAGCGTAAATGCGGCACACGGAGGGGACCAGGAAAACGCGCTTACAAGCGCCAGACATAGAAGAAAGGAGATCAAGTTAGAGTGGGCCCCGTGGTGATATACTTTAATAATCCCACATACTGGCATATCCAATTCAATGCTTTTGGAGATTTCCAGCTTATATAAATAGTTACTGAATCGATTTTAGTAAGCGGTTTGATTTCACAAAACCTTAAATGGATATTTTAAATTGGTTGTTTACATGATTCCTTTTGTCAATGTAAATGGAAATTATGCAATCATCACTACAGCATTGAGGGTGATTTTCAAAATTATAGAAGTTTCTTTGTACCTGATACGTGATCCAGTAGAAAGAAGCAAACATTTATCGCCAATGTGTTGTTAAAATCCGATATTTCTGGCGGCCTTCCATATTAATCTGAAGCACGCAAAGAGGTATGTTTCGACATGCTCCAATAGCCAAAGCAACTGAATAATTCAATTTCAGCCTTGAACCACCCATGTGACTCCTGCAGTATTCATATTTTCATTCTTTGCAGTTCTAATAATAATTTTCTCGAAAAAGATCGTGTAATTATCTAAGTACATTTTTAGATATTACATTCGAAGCGGAAACGGCTACGTGCTCATGTCGATGGACACCTTCGACTGCCGGTAATCGGCGACCAGAGGAAAAAAAATAAATTAATGGCATTGCAATAAATATGATTGCGATATTACTGGCTTCTAGCCTTTACAAGTATAATTTCTATTGTGATTCAAAAGGCTTCTATAGAAATCAGAAAGTGTTTTTCAGTCGGGCATGCGTCTAGAATAAATCAAAATTGATGCCACTGTCAATAGTATTCTCGAGAATCCTGGCCAAACGCGATATGTAGTACTCACCCCATTGCCAACAAATCAGTTTTAAAAATAAATATTGTGAGATTTATTTGGATACAAATGCAATTAAGTTTTGAGATTGTTTTTTTAGAATGACTACCTCAAGCAGTGACTAGGTGGTAGCCTGTTTGTAAAAGCGTGTATTACGGTTTACTTTGTTAGGATGAGTAATGAGGAATTTATTTACACCCCAGATTTGGATGCAACTTGGGGAATATTTAAAATAATGGTAATAGAATTTTATTGTTTGAAGCGCAAAGTCCGCAAATTGTAATGATTTGGGGGCAAATCTGTTGATTTATTGGGAAATGAAATCTTGCATTTCTCCCAAGATGGAATTGGTTGTTGTTTTGTTATTGTAATAAAGTGAAGTGGTAGTTTTGCAAATAATGCACCCCAGTTTCCGGTGGCTGTTTCTTTTACACCTGGCCGTAGAGAGAAAATCCCGGCTTGGCGGGATCTTGTTTCATTCCCTTGGCTTTAACTATTCCGTTGTGTGTCCCTATTCTGAGTTGTGTAGAAATTTTCAGATCGCTCGAAATTCTTCATATTCTCCCCTTCTTTCTTCAGACCGGAGCGACCTAAAAGTATACAGTATACTATACCTCTTTCATACGCCATCGTCCTCGCCTGCGTCATACTGTGGCTGGATGTGTTCTTCCAGCATGGTATTCTGCAGGAATTGATTAAAATTTAACGTTACATTCATTGCCACTTCAACATATTGGCGAACCTAATAGCGACTGCGCTAACTCTTTTTTCGCTTAGTGATAATGAGTATTGTTTTCATATTTTGCTCCGTGGATTTATTTTCACATGAGCAAGTTCATCAACTACTCAGAGCCGTTATCGCTCATTTCAGCACTTTCCGCAAAATTATTAAAACCTACTTGGGCAATCCTTTTTCCATGTAACTTGGTAAACGTGCCTGGCCTTATATTTACCACGATCTTGAAAGTCACCTGCGGTTTGCCTTCCGGTCCCGGACAATTGCAAATTTCTTCTCTAATTACTGCGGTTACGGCTATGTATTATTTCCTAAGTTTCTTATAACAGTCACGATCCCTCCTTTATTGAGTTTTTATAGCAGTCACGATCTCTTCTTTGGTGAGAAAGTCATCTCTGAATGATGGTAAAATATATGACATCATATTGAACAATGCAAAACCTGACCATGAATTGTACTTACCTGAGTTTCACTAGGCATCAGGGATAACTGGGGTAGGCATGCAGACTGTCGAAAGACATTCTTGAAGTTGATCAAAATTAGATTTGGGCAGCGTAGCACATATATAGATATATGCCGCATAGCATACCTGCCTCACACAGTTTAGAATGGTTTGGCCACTGAGCACTCATATTACGACCTCACTACTCTACTTCGTGATCCATCTTTGCAAAATTCTTGAAGAAGGAAATGAAACTTCTCGAAGGTAAACGTGGATTTTTTCGGTTCAGTTGATATCTTACGCAATTCTGAGTACTTGGTACTAGCAGCAATTGTATAAACCTTCCTTTCCTTCACACGGAATTCACTTTATTCCCACAATTTCTGCATCAAACAAACCAATCAATACTATGTAAGACTTGTACCACTGATGAACAAGCGGTTCCCGAAATATCGGTATTCGTAAGACCAAAAAATATTAGGAAAAGCAAGTCTTAATTATTTTATTATTGCATGAGCAGGACTGTGAAAATAAAATGCTGGCATGAGGTGAATTGGAGTCCATCTATGTCACCAAAATATCTGCTTAACTTTGTTAAAGTCTCAAATCAGAACCACCGAGAAAATCCGGGCCCGGGGGAATTGACGGACCAATAATCTAGATTCATTGCAATAAAATAGTTAATAGGCAAATTGCCGAGAATAAGTATTGAAGTAAGAAAACCTGATCTGGTGAAAGGAAAAGGGAAGGGACTGCCCTCTCCCTTTCGCCAGACCAGGTTTTCTTACAAACTGATTCTTTGCCTTCAGTACTCATTCCCTGCAAGTTACCAGTTAACTATTTTACTGTAATGAATCTAGATTATTAGTCCGTCAATCCACCGGGTTAATAAGGCTTAGGCGGTGGACGAATTAGGTAGAGGCTGTGTGCTAGGTAATCACAGCCTTGTTGGATAATTCGTTAAATCTAGAAATGCATACATCTTCTGTTGCGATTACTTTTTTAGGGGTAGAAAAATCCGCTAACACTGTGGAGAAGGATAGTGCATACGACATTGGAGCAGGTATTTGTGTACTCTATGCCACCATGAAGGTGATAGCCAGCCAGCCAACTGCTGATACTTTTTCTCCTATTTTTCGGTGATATCTTTCATGCTGCCTTGATTGGATGACGTGATCCAATGGAGAAAGTCATCTTAATTCAAACACTTCCACTACGCTAATGCTGCTTCCTCTCTCAATGAGTCACAAACGTTGGCCAAGTGACTCTGGATTTGGAAGAGAAGTACACTGGCCATTGCACTCTTGTTTTCATGAATGGGCCGAATATCGAAGACCTTCCATCGGAGTCAGAGAGAAGACCGCTTATTGTTACAATGACGGCCTCGGTCGATACCAATTTACTTGCAATGAAGTGAAACATATAATCCCTAACGGATAAATGGTATCCAGTTTATCAAATCTAACATAATAATCCTGGGCAAGCGCAATGCTAAAAAAATTGCCCTCAGGTGTAAAAAACTTCCAAACTTATGCCCGAATCTATTCTTATTATTATAAACGCAAAATGCAAAGGATCCATTATTCGGATTTTCTGGCTTCCAGTAACTTTAGCTTTAGAAGAATGTAACAGCGAGAAGCTATTCATCTAGGAAGAAATTGTTTATCAAGTGGATCAACAATTTCCTTGTTATTATACAAAAAAAGAAAAAGTTGTCGAAGCGGTTAGTTGTGTGAGTTTTGTCATGGAATCTGAAGGATTTATTTCGTTATTTGAATTTCCTCCAATGTTCAAATGTACAGTTCATGATATTAACCATGTTTGCCTCATAAATACTTTTCAGGGTTGCTCCCTTCTTAAGAAAAGTTGGCAGCGAACTGCTTACTCCTCTCTGGTGACATATACTCTCCCCTCTCTGGTGACATATACTCTCGCCTCTCATGTCCTATTTAGTATTTCGGGCGCTTGTTCGCAATCTCATCTGGGAATAAGGCACATTCATATTCCTGCAAAATTTCCATACTGTCCGCCCCAGTTGTTTTTTAATTTGGCTTCTATGCATCCCATTTATTCTCAATATTAAATCCAGAAACTAGTCAAAAAACATTTACTTAATTTCGGTCAATTCCTGTATATATTAAGGTGATTGCTTTATATTTTTCGTCTAAGAGTGCCAAAACAAATTAGTATGCATAAGAAAGTTCAATGCTCATGACCACTTTGACGACAATTAGTAATTTAGAATGACAAATTATAATACGTATAAATAACTAATTAATCGAAAACGAAATTGGTTGTCTTTTCGGGAGTCGGGAAATGGAGAATAAGTTCTATTGAATGCTGATTGGAGTACTCCTTATTTAAACTTTGGGAATTTAAATAAGTTTAACGTTCACTAGCCTTGAAAAAAAGTGAATAAATATGCCTAAAGTTTTAAGGCCTTCAATAATTTGTTTGCCTTTTTCAGTGGGCAACATGTCTTCCAATATAGTAATTGCCGAATTGACTACATCTCATCATTTTACTGATTGGAAGATAACGAACGCAACGTCTTTTACAAGTTGTATTTCTAGTTTTAACTGTTACTTTATAAGTTTGGGGGTTTTCTTCCCCTCTCGACGAGAGACTATCCACTTGAGAAGTCTAGAACCAACGCTAGAACCACTAGTAAGTAAGCACAAGCCACATTAAATATTTAACACGTACAAATACCTACAGAAGTGGATACTATGATTCCTATTATTGGCAGTTTACTATTTTACGTAAATATGTATTACATAGTCAATCTTATGAAGTGCAATTCTAACGTATTTACTTCAATAAGTGAGTATGCAAGTTAGAAATTTGAGCCGAAATCAAAGGTTACTTTTGAGTTAGTGCGAGCGGTCTTCAGTTAGTTATATTTTAGCCGTTGACTGGTGTATTGTGTTAGTTTTGCTTTCTCAGTGCAAGGAAAAGGTTCTGTTTTGTGAAATTGAAATTTTTTTGAAGAAAGGTTAGTGCTAGTTGAATAGATTTTTAAAGGGCATTTGGTTTTCTACAAATCTTTTTTTTTAAGTTGTTTAATTCTAAAATAAACTTTAATTCTTCTAAGTTTTGAATATGTTATTTTATAAAAGAATCTGTTACTAAAAAAATCAGTTCTTATGTCGACGTGTTTTCCAAAATATTTTTTTTTGTGTGTTATTAGAAAAATTACTCTGGTTAATTTCTTTTATTATTAAACTGATAGCTGATCCTGATGGGATAAAGACAGTATTTCCCAATTCAAAAAAAAATTTTCTTATTTTGGATGGAAGGTTATTTGAGCCTCATATTCCCAATATTTCCCATATTTAACGTCAATACCTGCTTGCTCCTACGTCCGTTTGTTCACCATGTTAAATTAAAATACCCTTTGGAAAAAAAGGATGTGCCTTGAAATAATTATAAATCTTAGTTCATAATATTATTTATAATACTGAGACATTTTGCGGAATCTAAGTTGTAACCAGTAGTTTGTGAAAGTTCGAGGTTCCAATCGAGGTCACACATTTCTCCATCTTAAACCCACTGCATACATATTTACTGTAAAAAACATCCCGAATTGAGACAAGGTTCCTTCCTATTTTCACTGCGCGGGTTCCTCCTCCAAAACAATGGCATCGTGTCATAACCTGAGCAACTAATTGGGTGTTTTTTTTTCAAATCATAACTGAGTGTTATACTTTTGATTTTATCATTTCCATTGTAAACTTGTATGCCTTAAGTTTACAATGGAAATGATAAAATCAAAAGTATAACACTCGGTTATGATTATGTTGCCAGTTTTTGTTTAGAATACCTTAGAAGAATGTTCCTACGCGCTATTGCCAATTCACCTCGTTTTGGATGTTAAACTTTCTTTGCATGTGAGGTATTAGAGTTTTGATTCATATCTTCACCTATGATGAATGAAATACTCACGATTTCCTGAATGCTTCGATTTGAAAAATACTATTTCGCGTTGGATAGAATCATTTAAGGATTTTCGTTACAAAAAATTAGCTCGGAAAACAAATATTTGTCATGAAATGCTACTATTTGCTTTGTTGGAAGGGATTAAGATATACGAAACGTCAATAGCAGAAATAACGCAGTATACTTCTAGAACTCTTAATTCAGCAACCACTTCATCTGCCGAAATTTCCTAATAGAACAACCCAATATTTTGTTCGTTTTGCTGCAATCGCCTAAAGATACTTTTTATTTGGAATGACCTCATGCATTATTTAAAAATCCTTTTTGTTTTGTATTCATGCGGTTGCTTTTCTAGACCAAGTTTGTATTGGAATATATAGTTGAGCAGTCTGTTATTCAAAATTTGATTTATTTAGCTCAAGCTCCACTTTTAACAAATCCACAACGACGTTTCAAAAATGAAAATAAGATTCTGGAAGGTATTCAAATACAGAACCATACCTGCCTGCAGTGGTTATAGTATTCCCCTTTATTCCCGGTTAAAATTCATCTACCAAATTGTCCATGTAAATCATAAAAAAATGGGACAACTGATACCCTAACAATTGTATTTAGTATGACTAAAGAATGGCTCTCAGGTTTGTGCTTATTGTTTTATTTTTAAAGCAAAATTACAGAGAGGAAAGCCGCACTTGACCTTATTTACTTGTGAGTCCTATATTCAAATACCAGAGATTATATAGAGCTAGGCGTTAATTTCTCACTAGCAACAAAACAATTTTTCAATTCATTTACGTTTGCTTCTTGATAGGTTTTTATTGCGAAGTATTCCGATGGCAACTGCTTATTATGTTGATATGCCAAGCAATATTAACCTGAATTTTCATTACGTTTCTATTACTTCGGCTTAACTATTTCACGGTTGCATGAAATATTCATTTTGTTTGAAAATACTATAGTCGAACCGCCAAGCTGAATTATTCCTGTCCTATGCTTACTATACTTTCTACTCTAAGTCGGATTCGTCTAAGGCGAATATTCTTCTTAGTCGAAACATATCTTGTAACTTTGGGGGGAGTGTTTCATACATCATAATTCCTTTAAATGGAAATCGAAGGGTCAATTACAAGGTACAAATCTTTCTATATTCATATATGCACTTTTATATTCACAAACCTACGTCAGACATAGAAATGTCAAGAAATGTCAATGAAAAGAAGAATAAAATTGGGGCTCGTACCTTTTTTAACTCGGCCCCAGTTTCTGTGCATGATTTTCAATCAGAGCTCAGGATCATTCACTGTATGAAATTTGAGCATAAAGTATCTATTTACAATGGTTTCATCCAAAATACTTACATACGCATGGTGCTAAAACCGGGAAATCCACTATTCAATTTCAAATTTGTATTTTATGTCCTATTTAGGGAGAAAGGGGCAGAAGGTTTGGAAATGCTAGCATGTAAATACCAAACGGTCGATAAAACTGTTTCCGAACAGTTCAATTTAGTGAAAATACCCAGTCACCTCTTAGGTGGACCAATATTGAAGGAAAAGCAAAAACCATCAAAACCCGCGACAGTTACCGAACTGGAGAAAGTGCAACAATCAAAACGCGGTGGGACTTTCCTCAATATTGTCCTATAATTCGGCTGCAGAACATTTCTTTTTAAAGTGCTTACCAAATGGCACTTCAGGGCAGATTTTGCACTTTGGATGTTAGCCCAAAAAAGGGACCCACGGACCAAAAAGTAGGAGGTGGGGTTTCAAATTTTCCTAGGGCTCTCTCAATTCCAAACAAAAATTATATGATAGGTTTCAAGAAATTTGAGTGGGATGACAACGACTGTTTGTCACAATATTTTTCAAACGCTTGACAGAAAGTATTGAAAATAAACCAACCGATATTCTATCATCGGATTCTGGAAGACGTTCGTCAAACTGCGAAAAACGAGGGAGACGTTGAGAATGATGATGATAATAACACTATAATAAAAGTGCCCGATTGAGAAGAAATCACCCAATCAAGAGGTAATTTGCAATTGCAATTTTGTCAATGTTAAATGTACAGGATGGACGTCAAGTGTTTTTTTGGCAAAAGATAGAAACAAGCCCCTCAGACAAAAATAATATATTACCTTAGAACCTGTGGGATTTACAATTTTGTATTATTTGCTTTCATTTGACTATTCGAGTAAGAATGTCTACTTTTTATGTATCTTTATCTTTTGTACGACTTTTTCGTATTAAATAAATATACTTATATATGAAGTTTAATTTCTTCTTTCGAAAAATTTTTCTTAACAAATGACAAGTGAATTTAACTTAGAGAGGTTTTATTGTATTTAGAAAATTGATGAAAAGATGAATTATCCTAAATTTTCCTCATTATTTTTGAGTTTAACTTACTGTCGTTTATAAATAGATTGGAGCTCGAATGGCAGGGTAACATCCTGGCAGCGCCACTTTTAAGAACAGCTCTTTTTAGTTGACTAATATTCAAAAAGGATGTAAAGAGCAACTCGTGGTAAAAAGAATTACAAAAATTCAATTTCATGAGAAATTTACTTTCGTACTTTACTCATTGCGAATTTATATTCTATAATTTTTATTTTCAAAAGTCTATCCAATATTTGAAGATTCCACAGTGGCGAATGTTTAACTTATTATTCGCTTCTGAGAAAATTGTTAAGATTCCAACATGCAAAAAATCAAGTCACATTTATTTATCATTCATTTATGCTACGAAATCCAAATTACAATTTTTTTATATAATTAATGAATAATGTTTTTAAATTGGCAAACAATATTATCATGATGACTTTGTCTTTTGTTTCACCTCGAATATTTCGAGTTGGAAATCATGTAGAATTTTTCTATCCTCATCCATATTTCAATTAGTTTTTCAGAGTTCCATAGAGTGAATTATTACAATATTGTATATAATAGATATTTTTCTCATAAACATTTACATATTACGTACACTTTTTCGGATTTATAGGTAGATAATTCCAATTACAATGCAATAAATAACTTTTGAATATTTTATAATTTGACTAGTCAACAACTTTATAAATTATTTTATTCCGTATTCTAATATATTATTCATAGAGGTAAACTTAGTAAGTAGTATTGTCTGGAAATTTCCATTTTCAAAAATTGCCATTACCGTGGATTAAAATGAGGAAGTAATTGCTCGTTTTCGTTAAATTTCAAATTATAAATATTTTCCTATGCGCTTTTGCATGAGCTTAGTTTGCATACAATCAAGTGAACTTCTTAAAATTCCTATTCTTAGCTAAGATAATCGCAACTTCATTTAATTGAATTTAATGTATAAATGGACTATATACTATTTTAAATCCAAAAACTTGACAGAAAATAATCAATTAAACTTTTAGCGAGTACTAAAATTCTACTATTCTAATTAAATATAAAAGAATTTGAATATCGCGAAGCGCTGAATTCGTTTGCATTCGTAAAAACATGTAGCCGTCAATTTTTGACTGTTTTTATAACAATGCTTACTCCAGCAAGAGAAAACCAGGCTAAAACAAAAACCTTTTAATGCTATATTTTTCCAACAGCTTCATGCTGTTTGAATTCCAAACTTGAAATATTTTTGCTTCATTCATGTGTGTATGTAAGCAAATTGCCAAAAGTAACAATTTATTGGAATGCAAAGTGTAATTCAATTTAGTGTCTTAAAAGTCATGACAATATTGTAATAAAATTGACTATAAAACGAGTTCATGTCAATCCTTGGACTTTTTTCGTGAATGAGATATGCTTACTTTAGTAATAAAGGTCGTTAGCAAGTAACGATTTTAGAACAAAGGCATTAGCTCGGTATTGGGCATATCTTTTTATGTGCCATGAAACTTTATATTTTCGTGTAATCTCAGAAAGTGCATTCAAACTGAATGAAATTAGCCATGAGCAAATCAATCTTAATATTTCTTTACTTCTGAGTTCGACTAATGAAATGCATATTAATATAAACTTTTGCATAAGAAAAACCCGCTATTTACCGAGTTGTTTGGGCATCGGTAGTCATGAAAATAAATTCTTGAATGCAGTCATATTTTTATTAATTTTAAAGAATACAACAAATTTAGTGTCAAACTAACTAGCCTTTGATGATTTGTGTGGTAATTTCTTGACGAGAATCGGGTTGCTTGATGCGTACGGTGATGTAGCTGTTCGTTCGAAATGTCGAGTCAGAAGACTCCTATGACGTGAATTATAGGGACAAAATAGGGAAATCAGATCTCTGATGATTCACGTTGTAGAGCCTATGATTTTAACTGATATAAAGCATTTCCACCTCAAACCAAAGGCATTGTAGATGAAATTAATAATTTTCCAAATCAAATTCACGACTCTCCATATGAAATTAACATTTTGATTTCAAGAAATATACAATATCAAATTATTACGTAATTTAAAAGCTTTTTTATAGATTATTTCATAATTTGACCTGTAAATTTGTTAATTTTGTTTAGAAGGTCGTGAATTTGATTTGTAAAGACGTAAATTTAGGGAGGAATACCATATATTTGATTTGAATAATTGTTAATTTCATCTGGAATGTCGTTAGAGATGGAAATGACATAGTCTATGATTTATGATCTAAGTCAATCTAAGTTCGGCACACATATTGACTCACAGAATGCATTTAATTGTTGTTTACCTATTTGTACCGGTTTGAAAATGACGTTGGATCTTTGTTCCTCAGGAGGTATTGTACTAACGTTTCATTTGTTTTCTACCATATAATGGTTGTGACAATGTCATATTTATGAAACGATGAAATTACGTATAGTGTTAAATAGAGCTTATCACTTTCATTAATGAACATTGGTAGGTGGGTGATTTTCCGGAAAATTCTACATATTTTCAAAAAATCTTTGATCCATTGCTAAAATTTTCAATTTAAACATTTGATAAGGTTGTGGACATAGTTATCAAACTGCTTGGAAATAATATATAGATAACATAAATTAATAAAAATTTATAATATATCTGAAATTAGAAAAGCAAAGTAGTCAAGAATACTAATATTTTCTTTTCAACCAATTATCTGAGCGGAAGGTTAGCACGCGAAGCAGCATTTTAAGAACTTCTATAGTAAATATACTCCTATATTTACATACATAATGAACATGAATGACAACAAGTCATTAGCTTTTTGCTTACTTGTGCGCATTATAAATGAGTGACTTCTCTGTAAATATCGTGGAGATAAACCATAAACTTTTCTTAACTAATATTTATCTAAAGCTTCTTTTTAAGATTTTTTCCTTCTTTTCATCTTTTACCTAACATCATTTTTTCTGGAACTTCTAAACTTACATATCCGAAACAAATACACCTCTTCGTTTAAGTCGTCTCAAAGGTTGCCAATACAAACGAATAATATAAATAATTTCAAAGTTGGAAGCAAAGTTCTTTTTATATTTGCTCTTTTCAACAGAGGGGTCAATGATTGAATTACAAAGGAAAACATTTAAGGATAAATACTGAGCCGGAACAACTACACAAATTAAACATTAAGTGAAAGAATACTTATACTCGAACGTACGCCATCTAATCCATTATATCATATTAGCATTATGATACTTTGATGAAGGTGCTAGAGATGAGTGGATTATCGCATCTAAAATTTATAATTGAGTATCTTGCGTTAATAACATGCTTAACATGTTTTTGTTTGTACGACTAAAGATGATATAGGCATAAAATTACGTTCGAAAACAATGTATACGAGAGTATCTATGTATATATGTAAATTTCGTAAAGCTTTTGATTTCTGAAATAAGGTGGATGCGACCTGCCAGGTCATGGTGATATGATCGTACCAGGAGTACGCTTATTAATATTTCAGTGAATTATACTAACATGGCAATGCCAAAATTAGAGAAACAGACATTGCGTTTCGTTTTGCTTGCTTGAAGCGTTGTTGGTATTGTCGGTACAACATTTATTTGGAGCGTAACTACAATTAAATACCATATATGTAGATATTTAGGACATGTATTGTATTACCCATTTAGTGTGAATTATTACATTTGATGTAAATTTGTAAACTTCGAAATAAATGGGAGCTGAGTGTGGTACAACAGAGAGAAAATGCAACTTGAAATAGAATTTGACTTTTTTTTTGCTAATAGCAGTTTGGAATTTTGCTGTGTATAACATTAGACACAAACAACATTCACAGCTTTGCGATTATTCTCCGATAAGTGTGTTGTCTTATATTACGATGGTAGTATTTGCTTGCTTGAAAGTTTCCTTTTCGAAATGAACTTCTCAAAATGTTCTTCGTTGGTAGATCGAGTTATTGGTATAGCATTTCAGTGTAGTTGTAGTGGGAGCTCTACAGCCCTTCCCAGCCCTTGATCTTCAAAATGCACTGCTTCCAAAAGTCTCGATCCTTCGAACGCGTCCTCCAATTTCTAAATCGAAGAAGTGCTGCATTATGAATCGTGCACATTCAAAGCGTAGCACACATCTTACAATTAATTTTTAGACGCGAACCTTCATACTCCTGTGCATGAGACTGGTCTTCAAAATTGTCAGGACGGGACAAAACATTTTATTTTAGAGCTAAATTCGCTTCTTAATTGTGTCAGACTCTCTAGCATTTCTCATTTGCTGTGCGCCTGACTTATTCTATATTACATTTGTACCGTGACGTTCTGTCTAATTGTCGTAATTTTTCTCTTCAGCGTGTTTTGTGTGAAACAAAACTATTCGAATCGGGTCAAGGCCTGTCTGTCTATCACACCTCATTGATTTGAAAATGGCTGGAGTAATTGCGACAAAATTCTGTAAGAGCATGTGGTCTGTGAATCCCTTTACATATAGTAAGTGGCGCTATTTGTTGTTGAGGTTAAAAGGAGGGCATATATGCGGAAAGGGATGTATATTTTTTCCACCGAATATGGTTATGTGGGGTACCAAATGAAAGGGCTTGATTAGTACTTCTCGAACCTAGTTTTTTTGATACTGGGTAAAGCACAGGAGAGTGAAGGCTTAAAATGTTTCCCCTGGGAAGTGTAACAGGTCTCGTTCTAAGTACTTATCCAGCCGAAATATATACAAAATCTAGGCCTCAAAATTCATCCCATTTCTATCCCTGCCCAAATAAAGTTAATAATAGCATAGCACTATATTTTAGAAATTTGGTTGAAAACCCCTCTTAAGTTCATCCAAGTTTTGGTACCATTATAAGCCCATAAAATTGTGTACTAAATTTTGGAAACTTTGCAGGAAATCCAACTGTTATTAACAAAGTAATAGAATATCAAAATTTTGTATTTAACGTGAATTTATCGCAATATTTAATACGTGTATAACTTCATCACCATATAAAGTGAACTTATATGAACAGTGCAATTGGATATACCAAGAAATATTTTGAATTTTTGGCTATGTATGAATGCCAAAACGTGCCCAAAACGTGCTTGCGAAATTTCTCAAACAAGATGAACATAAAACTATTATATCCGAATCATCTAGTCTTTGGTATTCCGAATTGCTTCTGGATAGTTTAGATAACAATTTTCGACCAGTCGTAGGACATTCACTCTTGATCCCAAAACTTACGGACCACACAGTTTCGTTGAGATATCATCCACACCCGGTGTTTCATTGTTTTTTGGCTTTTGACGGCTCAGACTACAGCTTCTGTTGTTCGTCAATTAATCCTATTGTTTTGAAAGGTTTAGTTGCCGGTGGAAGGTTAAACAGCTCTTTAAAATTTAACGCCCATCATTCGTCTATCAATCATTAATTGTCTCATTTTCCTTTTGCAGAACGTCGCTTGAATTTGGAGAGATCGTCTCAGACTTTCCGCTATGACTTTATTTGATGTTCGTCTGAGGTTGTCGTAATTCTCTTCTCCCATTCATGTTTCCTGCGGTAAACCATTTTTGATTTTCTAGGGTTCCTTGGCATTTCCTTAACCACCCAAATCACTTGTTCAGCTGTAGTTTTGAGTGAATTCTTCAGTCCTATTCAGATGTCACTTACGAACCGATTCGAAATGTTTTTTAGGATCTTAATTAGTCGTCTTTCTACCAGCGCTTTGTACTCTTCAAATAGTGCCTCATTTTAGTGTGATAACCACAAAATATTACCTCTTGTTGTTATAAATGTTGTCTGACTTTATAGACTTGGATTTGTTGATTTCTGAAAACTTAATTACCATATATCATATTTATCTATGTTTGAATCAAAAATGAATGAAGAATCAATGATACCTCTGATATCCCTCGGGTATAACCTCACTCACGGAATTGATCTTTCTACTTGGGAACCTAATTTACAAGACAAAGGTTGCAAAGGTTGTGTCTATTTTTTTAGAATTGCTCTTCAGTTTTCAATTAGATTAATAGTTGAATATTCAGTTGATAGCTGGTCTTTTCAATTAGTTCGTCCATAATAATTGCTCTAATGGAACTTCTGTTCTCCATATTGAGTATTTATCGGGTTTTTCTTCTATTGGTAAATGTGCTTCTCATTCAGTAGATTGTTAGGTGGCTTCTTGTCGATTTGTGATAAATATCAATATTGCCATCTGAATTTCAATTATTTTTAATATGGAAACATACCAGCCCTTGATGAAAATTAAGGGCGCCTTTCACCCCGAAGTTGCACCATTCACTTCAATTAAAGTCTCTTTTCCCACACCGGTGGACAATCACCGTTTTTCCTTCCACCTCCCTTTCGCCTAAGAGGTATAAATCGGAAACTCTTAAAGGTGGTGCAAATAAGTTTAAAATCCGTGTAAAATAGCACAATCCTTTTTTTAGCAATTCAAGCGATTTTTAACATACTAAACTAAAACTAAAAATATATACGTAAACAATTCAAATATGTTATTACTCTATTAATTCACTTATAGAAAATTTACTTATTACTTTTCATTTTTCACGACAAAATTTGTCCCAATTTTTCTGCAGAATGAAATTGATTTTCTACATGTCCGCTGCAGTACCATTAAAAATATGTTTGCATAAACCTTTCAGCCCAAATGCTTTTATCATAACATATATCCACACTGTTCCCTCGAATATTCCAAGAGCTCCAGTGGAATACTGTTCAACTTAATATGCTCCAATATTCCATTAATAATTTCCTAAGGGATGTTTTCAAAACCAAAAGTAACGTCCTTACTTGTTTTTTCCCCAGTACAAAAAAATGGAATATATAAATGATGTCCTTACATGTACAATATGTTGTTTTATAAGTCCTTTGGGTATTGTTCATAACCGAAGCTCCCAGAAAGTAAACATGCTATCATGCGGAAAAAGTATTATATTTTTATTCTTTAGTGTTATTTTGTGGTTGGAGTAAAGTGGGCATAATTTGATTTGTTTGTATACATATATTCATTGGTTTTCAGAGGTTGTTTTTATGGTGCCCTTCATAATTTAGTACAACAGAAACATTCTGGTGACTAAGGGCTACTGTTCTTAATAATGGTCCTAATGTTCTAACTGAGAAAAGACAGCCAAATAAATAGGGTGCTAATGAATAATATGATGATTGCGAATACACGCACGCACGCTCTTTTTAGTTCTTCAATAAAAAGATACTGAAGTACTAGTATATCTCAAACGTATGATAGAAGCTTGTCACATGTATGCATGTAAGCGCAATTTTGAAGAATACCATATCCCTCCTGGTAGAATAAAATCTGCAGCGAGTATACTGTGTTTACTTGGTTCTAAATGCTACTTCAGATGAAATTTCCTATCCAACACATTTTTTCAAATAACAACCGGTTTACATTGTAATCAACTTCCAGGAAACTACCTTTATAATTACATCAAAGAAAGGCAGTTATATAGTATTTCATCCATAGCCAGTGCTTGTCTGAAACAATCGATTGTATACTTGAAATTCGTCAGCATGACGTACTAAAGAAAGTTATTTGTTTTGTGCTTGAATAATGAATATCTATTGAAATAATAGAACTTGATATTTGTCTAGAGCAAGAACGAAATTGATGTCATCAATAAAAAATTTTAGCGATTTGTCTCAATTCTCCTTCTTCCTTGGTCATTACTTAGCGTGCCATTCGGCACTCACAGGAAACATCTGATTGTATCGAATAAACAAGTCAAAATTCGGAAGATCAACCAAGCTCCATTTCTACTTTGTATATATTCATTGTTAATAATTGTACAATCTCCACCAAGCTTTCCGGTATGTTGTGCCATATTGGAGCCTATATTACAGCAAAATTTTATACTTTTTGGAGGAACTAGGTGGGTGGGCGGGTTTATTTTACCAAATATCGTCACATAGGGACACCATCGTGATTTTTTCAGATTTTTCGGCTGGTTGGTTTCTGAGAGCGGGTCGTGGAAACACGTGGACATTTTTTAATCACGGCGGTCCCCCTCTTTAGAACTAATGTCAAATGTAACACCTACTTCAACTAGTACTAATGGTGACCTTTCATTTGATACTACGCATGCCTATATTCGCGAAGGTGACAGACAAGCAAAAAATAGTAAATCAATTTTAAATTTTGTTTTGCCTGTTCCACTGTTATGGGATTATCAGTTGCACATCATTAAGTGACCTTCCAAAATATTGAAACACATTAACAATTGAATACGAAAAAAATAGTAATGAAGTAAAGTGGGTTGAAAATTTGGAGATGGACTTTTTATGCAATCAATTCATACTGTTAATGTACAGTACTTTATATTGGGTACATATACTACAATCCTAAATATTTTGCACGGAATTTAAGTCTTCCGTAGATATAAATGCATTCCAAGGCAATTTACGTCATGTCAAGCATATCTGCGTACGGTACCCCAAGGAACTCCCCTTATCCCTTCTCTATGTTAACAACTTGCCGAAATTTACAAATGACATTTGCAAATTGTGCATACAGTTGAGGCTCAGAGAACGGATATTTCCCAATTTCATGCAGTCAAAAAGTAACACCACAAATTTCACCATTTTAGGCAGCGATCCTCGCTCATAGGAGTATCTGCCAATTATCCTTTGTAGATCTGTTTTGATAGCTTACTTAGAATAGAATTGGAAACATATGGTGGGAGTGATTGGAATTTATCGAAGTTACTCTTTAAAATGCAAAAGTCGCATTACTTCAGGTTGATTTTCCAATCATGGATTCTTGACAAATCGGGCTCAGAATTGATCAAAATCATTACAACGTAGATTCAGTTTTACATTCACATAAATTTTGCTTACCTTTCCTAGTTTGGTTTTTCCGTAATCAAGGATATGGAGTTAAAATAAATAAGTTGTAACTGCCACCATTTCCACATCTCATTAATCATCGTGAATTTTCAGAATGTTGAAGATGTGATCAAGATATTAAATATTGCATTCTTTTTGTCAATGTTAAGAATAACAATAATAGTGGTTATAATACAATACCCATATTACCATATTCTTCGCATTATCGGAGTACCATCAACATTACATCGAGAACTCAGTCAATGACCACACTGTAATCTGCACTAAATAATCTAAGGTCTGCTAGCGTTCTTCCCAGTCGTATATACTTACGAAAGTAAATGGGTTTTTTACGTGTGCTCACATGACATCACAAATTGTGGTTTCATGAGTTTTAAGTAATAAAGTAAAATGTATTTCATCAAAAAATTATTCAAATTTGTGTTCAAGGCAGTAAGGACGCATGCAGGGAAAGGGATGAGACGGAACATTATCCATCTAGACCTGTATTCATTTTGTTCACACGTTAAGTCGGGGATTGTGGTCAGGTCTTTGCTGGTTAGAATAAAAGCAGGTTTTCTGCACACGATTTATGAAATAACGTTTATTAGGTGGTTATATAAAAAAGTCACAGACTACATGTTGAACTCAGCTCCAGGGTTAGGCTGTAATATTTATGACGGGACGTGATCCGCCTTAAACTGCACGAATTGTGTTCCAGAAAGATGGACTTTGGAATCTGATTTTTTGCTTATTTTGAAACGGTAGAATAGCTAGATATCTATATCGTTGCCTGATACAATCGAAATTATCATCAGAAAACGGAATTTTCTTTGAAATATATCTAAATTAGTTTGAAGATTTGAAATCATATTGGAAATGGGTTTAAAATTAAGCAATAAAATAAACACAAAGCGGTTATAGATATGGTTAACCATAAATTTCAGAGATAGTCTGTGTCGCACCTGTTTAAGTTACAAATCGGTCTCTAATCAACACAAGGCCTGGAAAGTTTAATAATCTTAAAATGGTTTTTCCCTCTGATCATTCATAGTATAAGTTGATATATACGCCTCCTATACGTATATTGCAATCTCCTAATAACATTATTTTTATCTATTTGCAGATAAGCGCAATGGCTCTAATAATGAAATACATAGACAGTATGCAGAGATATATGGATTCACATGGTGGTGAGTACCCTACTTTTTCGTTATTTTAAAGTGTTGGCCAAGTTATCAATTTGAGTAGAAGAACGACAAGTCACATGATAAGCGTAGAGTCTTCATGACTCATTACTTCTCTATTTGAATTCGTCAGACATAGAATTGATTATTTATTATCCTGATAATGTTAAGCATTATAAATGCATAATACCACATATTCTTCGCATAATCAATAAGTTATTCGATATATCAGAGATCACTTGATATGGGTGTATATTGATCAATATGGTAGGCCTAGATTATTGTAGCCTTGGAATTCTACCGGATAATTCAGAAATTACCAATAAATTTTCTTTGATAAACCCAAAAATTGGCGGCCTCGTTATTGTTTTTGAATATTTGGAGCAAATGAAAGTGAAACGAGTCTGTCCACCTTTTCCTACAATTTTCGGGTGGACCTCTGAGAAAAATGCAAGGAGGTTATGGTTGGGGTACTGGATGTCTTAAAGACTGTAACCTCCTCGTAATAGTGGAAATATCGCTACACGAAGTACAAGTTACAAATAAAATTTTCACTCATTCAAACTTCGAAATCGGTAGGTCATGCAATAACCGTAATTATTATATGCGTATACGGTTGCTGTAAATCCCGATGTTTGGCAAGTGCCTATGTCAACATTGACATTTTTCAGCGTTATACTTCACCTCCCGAAAAGCTAAGGTTCCTCCGCCACTATTATAACCGTTGTATAATAGTTCTACGGCAGCTCACTAATTGAGCGACCTACTTCTAGTGTAGTGGATTCCACTGAAAGACAGAGCCAGCAATGGAATGAGTACTTAAATTAAGTATTCACGGAGAACGGGGGCTGCAATAAAAAATTCTGCAGCTTGATTACGTTTAACTGCATTGACCGCCGGGATGATTTCATTTTTGTTTGGAGGAGCAATCCAAGTCTGCGTATGACGGCGATGAGCCACTTTATCAACGAATCAACGATTTCTTCGATCAAATTCGATTCCTCTTGCAAAAATGAAGAGCCTATTGTTAGAGTCTTTGATCAAACCCGCAAGTTCCTTCGTGATGAACGGTATGGTGCCATTATTATTATTTGCCGCAACTTACATACCTGGTCATTGTTTCTTATTATTATATGCTATCCTCCACTTCGAGGCTTGATTACGGTATCATAGTTCTAGCGTTTTAGGCTCGCTCCAACTTGCAGCTTACTAGACCTTGCACTATAACGATCATAATTTCAGCTGTAAGGAAACTCTCTTGAACTGCATGTGGTTACTTATATAACGTCCACTTCCATACTCAGTCAGAATTCTTGATTTTTCATAGCGCTGGATGGTCTGGATCATTTTTAGCCAACAACAATTTTGTCTAAAGGCAAATCCCGAGTCAAGAGAGTGCGCCTTTTGAAAGTTATCAGCATCAATTCGCCGTCGGATTCGTGTCTGCTAGCGCCAATACAATAATCGGAAACACGATACAAAAAAAAGAGTGCTTTAAGGAGCATTGTGTAGCTCCCGTTAACGCTTCCTTAAAGCCTCTATGCCAATTACGCCTAAGCATATTTTTTTAGGCTCCGAGCGATAATTTTATGAGCATCTTCATCGCTGGTAAACATTTCTGACAAGTGCTTTCACACACTCAAACTGAATTCTCTGTAAAGCAAAACACATAAAAACATGTTTTGTCGATTTCAAAACAATTGATTAAATAGTCAACTCAATACTTATTCGACAGTTGTGTGAAACAAAACCTTATTCAAATCGATTCAATGTTTGTCACAATCGAAAAGGATGAAAAGGTGTGGTCTGTGAACCCTTTTACGTATAGCAAGTGGCGCCATTTTGCCCCTCAAAGGTCCCCCCTGCTAAATGAAGGCGTAATTTTTTTTTCACAGAATATGGTGGTGTGGGATATCAAATGAAAGGTTCCAATTAGTACTTTTCGAAACTGATATTATTTCTGGTACCCGGTGAAACATAGGGGATCGAAAGTTTAAAATGTATGCTCCTAAAAATCAAACAGGTCTTGTTCTTCAAACTCCTGCGGCCGCAAAATTTGAAAAAAATGATGCATTATACGAAATCTAGGCCTCAAAATACATCTCATTCCAATATCTGCATAAAGTTAAGAGTAGGGTACTACTAGATTTTAGAAATTTACCGGAAAACCCCCCCTAATTTCATGCTAGAAGTACAAGTTTTGGCATTTGTATAGAGAATAATGACACAAAACTTTGGGAAATTTGAATTCTATTCTATCATTAGCAAAGTTATATAAGGTCAAAGTGCATAGAGAGTCCTTCACATAAGAGGAACACAAAACCTTAATTCCCGAAGCACCTAGCTTCCGGTATCCCGACTTGTTTGAAATAATTTGGGTTGAGAAGGGAATGCAAAAAAGAGACTCTAAGAAGGGGATAGGATGTGTAGCAAGGAATTCGCATTTAAAATTCTATATTGAACTGTATTTGTTGTTGACATACTTGTTGACGTGAACTGGATAGGCCTAACAACTATGATAAAATACATAAAACGTTAATATCTCATCCTATATCTAGACAATGCGAGAGAAGAATAGGCAATAGACAGAAAAATCAGGATGAATGACAATCTTGCTTATCATCCCGTAAACCTCAGATGTCATGAAACGTTACTTGAAACTGTCACTCCGTCTGCATATCTAGGTCTGATTGTATATGAGGTGTCGCTTTGAGAGCCCATTGTATAGAACAAGGTATCCGAAAACGAGTGATAATTACACTTGCAAACTCGTATATGACTTCTGATTCCAGAAGGTGTAATCCATAAAGTATATTATAAAATATTAAAATGTCTAAACAACAATCCTTGCAATGGCTTAAGAAAAGCACAAACAATTCGAAGGAGCAACACAATTAGCACATTCCAATCTTTCTATTATGTTGCTATAAGTCAGAAATTAATGAAAAAGTAACGACTAACCTCGAAAAGCTGCATATTTCCATATTTGAACATTCAACTTAGCCTGGGTGCATTGAACCAGTCAAACGACCTTTTCATCAAGTAGCATATGACTGCGGCAACCATCTCAGAACATCCTTCGATGTATGAAAATGCGTTTACCGTGAACTGCCTTTGCAAAAACATTTGAATATCAAGTCTCAAATATACCGGCGCCACTTGTTGTTTGTCACCAAGTATTGATATTCATCCGGATGAATAAATTACAAACGTAACAACTGGAAAAACATAGGAAACAAAACATTACCTTGAAATGCAATCTGAGAGCTTTCAATTCCTTATAATTTACGCATTTGGATAAAATGTGATTTTTTTCATGAGAACTGATTGATATAGTCACATAATGGGCTATTAAATTTTTTGCTTTATTGACATTAGCGAATCATTTCCTGGTATACTCCAATTGCGGTTTTAAACCTCTCATGGTGTGATATGGTATTAAAGGTCAAACAGGATAATAACATTTACGTGGGAAATATACGTAGGCATATTTTCTGACATTACTAAAAATATCTGGCCCATATTTGGTTTTGTAATACAACGTGTGAATTGTTGCAATTTATAATCCAGTTTCAAGGGCAAGATCGTCGTAAAGATAAATTAATGTGTTTTTGTATGTTTTCGTTTGTGGTACAAATGTCACTACTTCATTAAAAAATTATCTTTTAGTTAAATAATCCCATTAGGAAATATTTCACTTTGTCCCTGTATATTTAAAATGGAGTTATCAATGTTTTCTCCGACTTTGGCAGAAATAATAATAATTTTCATAATGAAGTTTACTATACAGTGGCCAATAGTCAAACTTAGTTTTTGGTGATTCCCAATTTAATTTTTGTTTTTATTGATATTTATTTTGGGTTCCAAACAAAAGCCAAAACTGTAAAATAAGACTTAGAGTCGTTTGAGTTTATGGTTGTGAAAGAATATTTAAGGAAGTGAACAAAATTGGTTAAGGTTCCTAGGAAATTTTTCCTATATTTAATTAACAAGCAAGATCATATATTTGATTTACTAATTACTAATTGAATTGGAAAAAATCTGTAAATAAATAAGTCGAAAATCGGAAGACCTAAAGTGCCTTACTTTTAAAAATTTCATGATTTTTTTATGCAAGAATATTTAACCGCATGATTCTTGCACTTGATACTGGCTGTCTATTATATATTATGATTCTCACGAATAAATTTAGCAAAACATACGTTTGTTCATTAAAGAAGAGAAAAAAATAAACTCTTCCCTTAAACTCCATCATTCCGGGCTATAGTATTCTCATGTCCACCAAACCAAAAATCAATACTATTTAAACAGATTTAAAGTGGTTTTGTTTTACATAAAATTACCAATTTAATATCTGCCAAAACTGTTTTCGTCATGACCTGGACATAAAATTTACTTGCTTTGTACGAGGTCGGCATTGTGGTAAGAACAGTAGATGCAGTAGCAGAATATCTTTGCGAAATGATATTGGAATTCCCAACGCCGAGCGGATGATGTCTGCAAGGAATTAGCTCCGGAACTTTACCCATCTGTACATATTTTCAACATCAAATACCAAATTCTCCAAAAATTCCAGTAATGCAACATTAGATAGAATAGTAGACAAATAAATGGGAATATCATAGGCATGAAAATAAATAAAAAATTTGTTTTGAACCTAAAAGTCTGATCATGATTATTTTGCGGAATATTATGATACTGTAATGCAATTCAGTTTCCTATATACTATGATTACTTACCAGTGGTTGAAGGACATTTACAAACGTAGGTCTGACTTCGAAAATATCCTGTAGACTAAAAAGAATGTCATTAGTGCAATACTATCCACCACCAATGGCTCCTGAAAAGCCACGATGTCTTCTTTAGCTGATTAGAGATCTGTTAGTGAAAAAGGCGTTGGTAAAATCTCAAGTTCGTCCTAAGGTTTAAACTTTGGGCATTTAAACTGGGAGAGACGTTCTGTACAAATAAATTCAACATAACGAGATTGATGTTCTTTTAGAATATCAAGGTATCTGAAAAAATGAAAAGGTTGCAAATTATTTATAAACCTGAAACTGAAATAATGCCAGTTTAAAAAGCTGGCTTTCTAGAAGTGTCATATCTTATGCTAATTGATAAACATGATCGCCTATAGTAGCATCGTACAATCTTGTCCGATTTGACTTTGGCTACATGGGAAATCAGAGAATTGACAATTCACACATCAAGACAGATAGTGTTTTTGTTGCTAATCACGCTGCATGCTCATACCCGGTCTTCCCAACAATGAGCATTAAATCCCAAGCTAACACTAGTGATGTTGAATACTCTATACTCCAACTACGAGTTTTAACGATTGTCAAATATGTGGTACAAAATGTCTTCTACTCTTTATATTCAAATATCGATCCGATCGTCTGGTATTTCCCAGCATATTATAATTTGTCTTAGTATAGTACTGGAGTGTTACCCAAATATGTGATGGTATATTTCCTTTTTCGTAACTTGTTTTTAAATTGATTAGCACTCTTTGAATATAAGCTATTTAACAAGGAAAACTAGTATCAATGTTCGGGAACTATACTTAAGAAAATTTATTCCTTTTAACTGCCAACACGAGTCAAAACTTTGAACTCCACAAATAGATGCGATCTTTTAACCGGCAGGTGCGATTACATAACGAAACGTAGTTTTGTTTGATGGCAGAAGTAGTTTCAAAATATACCGCAAAAAAAGTTAAAGGAACTTAATTTAAAAAAAAATCTAGAAAGCATAAATTATACTTGCTAGGAATAAGTGGGAACACTAAACAGTATTTTTCGTGAAATATAAAAAGTGTTTTAGGACTTTAACAGGTGTCGTAGGTGACTTGAAAGTTGACATATGTGGAAACTTGTCTACTTTGAAGTCGTTGGGATTTGCACTTGACTTTTTCGTCATATGTAAATTAGGTGATGAGGCTAAAAATAAAATTGTTACATCAGAAAAGAATAATAAAATGCCTACTACTAAAATACACTATGAAGTAGTGTAGGTGCAAATTAAACCAGTTTCAAATAAATTGTTTAGGATAAGTGAGGGATCCTAAATCCACAACCACTTGTTGTTGGACCGGACCAAATGGAGAGCAACTTACTCCCACGTCTCTTTGGTCCGCGGATCCCTCGTTTGGGGCATGGCACCCAAGCATTACAAAAATTATAGGACAAACGGTTTCGTCCAGGGCAGAGGCAACTCTCAGACGCTGCCTCACCTCTATATTTGTAATGCTTGGGTGCCATGTCCCAAACCAGGGATCCGCGGACATTACACTACAAGCTATATACATTACATTACAAGCTATATACAAATGGCCCATCCTGCACCCAATTATTTCTACATAGAAATTGCACATAACCTTTCTTATGTGATGCGTGTAGCTCCGATATCCGAGTTATTTAATCACTCTCAAGATTTCGCTTGCTTTGGTTGAAACTCCTGGAACTGGACGGCATTAGATATGAAGCTTTCTATTCTTTGTTGTCCTTACTTTCCAACTACTTCAACTGCTGAGCTGTGAAATATTCGTTAATATCTTACTTATCTATTTACTACCATAGCAATTTTATAATATAGCAAGTCTAATTTCTAGTGCTCATACTATTCACTGAGTCCTGTTGAGATCTTTGAAGTTTGAAATAGATAAATATTGCAACTTAATTACACTTTTTGTCATCTTCTCTTCGTAAAATGCTTCTTAAAAAGATAGAAACAAATTAATTCTGTTAGCCTGTACGTCCAAATGTTGCGAATATCTTTCTTCGTTCAAAGTGGCTTACAAGACATCAGCGTGAGGACACACACACACAAATTTTCAATTGTGAGGTTATGGGAGGGGGTCCGTATAATTGTAACGCATACCACGTGATACAAGTTATAACAGTCTGACGGTCATACGATTCACAGAATCATGAGAAAGTGTGTTTCAATGTATGGTATAACCCGCAATTGAGTTGTTACCCTTATGACGGCTTGAGTTTATAACGAGTTTACAGAGCAGACGTTTGCACTCGAGTTCCAGGTTAGAGTTTTTATTTAGAAGCCAACACATATTTTGTGTTCTCAGCTTCATGTGCAATGCCTTCGTCTCAATGTGTTTTCTCCACGTTGCCCGTCTATCCAGGTGCAAACCGAGGTACTTTGCTTTATTCTGTTGAGGGAGCGTTACACCATTGATTGATGACAGCACTTGGTTTCGCTACCGCAAATTTTCTATTTTGAAAGCCACTTTTCAATTCATCTTAGCTGGTTTTATAAGGTTTTTGATGTAATCTAAGTATCGGTGTGGATACTTAAGATGAAAGTGTCACCTGGAATCATTGAAGTTATCAGGTTAAGATCAGTTGGTAGATACAAGGTATAGATGTAGGGTCAAGGAAGCTGCCTTTAGGGTTTTCAGCTAGGGTGTTGTACTCGCGATACGTGAACCTTTTGTATTTCACCCTGAATTTGCGCTCCAAGAGAATGGGTTCCAAAATTTAGTGAAACTGTACTAGAAGCAGTTTCTTTATTTCCTTTGCGCCACACTTTGTCAAAGGTTTCCGCGACATCCAAAAAGACCGCTGAGCGGGACTTTCTATCGTCCAGTGCATTCCTTCCTGATCAACAAGTCCACGGATATTTGGCTCGTACGCTAGCCATCCTATTCATTAGTTACTCTTTTAGGCCAAAATACCGCGGTGACATGACCCAGACGAAATTTGATGAACGCTTGTCGCTTTTGTAGCCTCAACTTGATGCTGGTATTGAAATAATTGTAGGTCGAGGTATTCGCAAAAAGGCCATGTCGTCCGTCGAACTCCTACACGTTATCCAGTTAAAAGAGCATAAAAAACAGCACCGATAAGAAGAAAAAAAATACCATTGACAAGATACAACCCTGGAGGATTCCGCTTTGGACTTCAAAATCGAGATACTGCCCAAGTGCATCACGTTTTGTTTAGTTCAGCCACATCGTATCAAACTTTCAATCTCTAAAACGGTTGGATTTTGAATTGCTGGGGGGTTTAGCTCAGCTTTATCGTACCAAATTTCCAATCCCCAGAAGGATTAGATTCCGCTCTGCTGATGTCTTGCAGTTAGATCAGTTAGTCGAATTTCTACTTCCAGTTTTCAAGAAGATGAAATAATAGTTGCAAATCAGAATATAGCTTAGTAGACAAATAAACTTATTTTCGTTTTTTTCTAATGTCGTTTTTAATCCTTCTTCACCGATGGCAGTTGCATGTAAAAAATGCCCATTGAAAGGTTCATTCATATTATTGCTTGTTCTCCCGTTTGCACTAATTTGAGTCTCCCTTTAATAAATGTAATGTGGATCTCTTGCAATGCCTCGATAAGTTCCAAGAATACTTTGCAGTAGGAATAAGAAAATGGTATATTCTCAGCGAATCCAACAATTTGTAAAGATTGTTGAAACAATATTCACCTTGTATCCACTTCAACCAACTTTCGGTTGATACTGTACTTGAGGCTAGACTGGAGAACCTATATTCGGTTCTGTCTCTCTATTCTGTAGTCGTCACTTCGACTGATCGTACCTTTGCGAGTATACCAAACTCGCATGATGTAGAACAAAGGTTAAGGTAGGATATTGTCTTACACTTACACGAAATGCTGACGCACATTTATATTGACTTTATATCAGCTTTCTACCGTCAATTTCACTATAAAAATCTGGTCAATTGTGGATCGCCCTCTTCGGCCACAGACTGAATGCCAAACTTCCCCATTTACATTTTGCCTTCGAGCAATGTTTGGTTATTTCCGAAAAAAATCGACTCGTCCAGTACTTCTTATGTTCTGTTTGTCGCTCTATTAGGGCTGTATTTGGTATGATCATTGGTGTAGTTTGAACTAATAAAATTGAGGTGCTCAGCTTTGATGGCATAAAGCTAGTTTTGACATTGGTATGGCAACGTCATACGGGAAAATTTATCATAGATTTCTGGACAAGCGGAAGGCTCTATAGAAGTTTTTCCAATATCTCTTTCACGATACCATCAGACACAAAGGGAAAAGACGACTTTCATCCATGTTGCGGTATTTCGGCACCCCATTTCCAATAGCACAAAAATTAAAAACTTAATCAATCTCAATCGTTTGTATATTTTACTGACATCGAGATCTGTTAGATACAAATGATAAATTTTCAGAATTTGGATCAAATATAAATTCAACTAATTTCATCTGCCGTTGCACTAATTTAGTATCAAAGTTGTTTTTTGTTCGCTAAATAATTACTGTGACTCGTTCCGCACATTAACTTATTCGTTACTTTTATTATGGTAGAATTTCAAATAAAAAGAATAAATTTTCATATTTTCAAATTTATTTTCAATTGCAAATTTGATTTTGTTGTATAAAAAAATCCATAAGATATTGCATGCTAGACTCTGATAGAAGTCTTTATCACACACTCATTATCTTTTGTGGGTTCTATTATATTTTGAGGAATTCCATATGTGATTACAGTACAGTTATTAAACTTGCTGGGGAGTGTTCTTGCCTATGCCAGAAATATTGATCTATTGTTATCAGATAGCATACAAGTATTCATTTGGCGCAAAGTTGGGTTAAGAAGTTGAGGAGGCTCAATATGAATATCCATATTTTCCACAACGAAGGCAGAACTTTTGAGCAAGCTAAACAAGTTGGGAAATTTGAAGCAAGACCCTTTGAGTTTTTCTTATATAAGAATGTTATTATATTATTATATCGACCTCTTTCGAAGCCCCGCACTCGTCTTTCAAGCCAATGTCAAAATTAATATTGGCCTCAAAAAGTAATAATCGAGGGCTTCCATTGGCAATTGTGAGGACCCTCGTATCTCCATGAAACAAGTGTTCCTTGGAATGAACAAAAGTCATATAAATATTTCGCTATATATATGTATATGTATATGAAGTTTAAGTTGTGACAGTCAACAATATAGAATTAATTGTTTACGTAAATTATGTTAATTCATAGATCTTAAGAATCATCTACCATTAAGCATTAAACAGCGTGCTAATAATATTTAATTTTACAGATCCTCGAACAAAGGATTTTCCATTCATGTCATCACCATTTCCAACATTAGCAGTATGTTTAAGCTATGTGTATATAGTTAAGGTAAGTACATCAAATAATTCTGTGCAAAACGTTGCAAAATTCGGAACTAATTAATTAGCAAATAAGTTCTAATAGGAAATATAGAAGAATATAGCTTACAGAAGAATGATCTAATCATGCAAACCACCTGAAATAGATATTTGCAACAATTATATGAAGAAACTCTCTATCAACTTCATAATTTCAAGCCGCAAAAATGCTACTAAGAAAAACATATTTGAGAAATATCTGTCAACTACATCATGAGCTAGTAATGAAAGCACGATTCATGTGCATGCATCTAATTATACAATATGTAATTGATGATATAATCGTTGCTAATGATGACATTATATGTTTATAGAGATAAAAAAGAAGTACAAGTAGATTCTAAATATCATTTGAAATTGTAGCTTGTGGTTACATCGTATTAGATTAGATAGATTAAGATAGATTTCTAGAAGTCAGCACTTTCGAAGGCGGAAACTCTTCAAGAGATGTATGGTCGAATGTTTCAGCAATTAAATTGCTTCTTTACATGATACAGATGTTGGAGATGAGGTAGTCATTCGGGGAAGAGAAATGTTTCTTAACGGTCTCCAGTAAAGTTTTTTAATGATATAACATATGAGACTCATCCTGCCATATAATCTTTCCGGAGAAAAATGGGAAGTAACTTTCTTACACTTTTGCGGTCCTCAGATCCCCATTTTTTAGGTTGAATGCTCAAGTTTAAAAAAAAAACGATAGAAGATATAAGATATTTTACAATTCTTCCGATACCGCTGTTTCAAATGAATTTTATTTCAATTGTCACCGCTTGATATCATCTCAACTTACATTGTTTAAAGGGTACATCTGCTAGATGATTTTATTGTTCAGTAGGTTGCATTTCAAATTCACACCTCTGCTATCTACTTGAGTTTCAACATCAATTTTCCAAGTTTCATTTTTCATAGGCACAAAATCTTCAAAAAACCTGTGATTGATCAAAACAGATCAAATTTTTTTCTTTAAGACTCTAAATTCTGTTTTCTGAAGAAAAGAAGAGCACTTTCTTACCACTTTCAAAGTGTTATTCGTCCGTTACAGTTTTTCATTTTTGTTCTTATATAAGGGGCAGTTCAAATAGCTTCAGTTATTGTTTTTCCGTTTTGCAAGTAATCGGTATAGATGATTCCACGTGGATCCTAGGAACCTGTGGTCAAAACTTTGCAGGATGATTTCACTGTTCTTGACTTCTTCGGTCTTTATTTGCCTTCAAAATACCCCCTGTTTTGGCTATCCTTTTGTCTATGAATTTTGATAGTGTATCCACTTACCCACTTATCACTTCAAGATTGCCACGGGAAAGCACAAAATCTGCGTTTATCTTCTAGTGGAAGCAGACGCGACAACATCGCAAACACTGTACCCCGCGATGTGCCTGTAGCCGCAAGGATTCGTCGCTAACCTAAAATCCTATCGTGGTGTTTATCCAATCAATTCTGGACGAATCATTACTATTGAGCGTTCCTGTGGATGTACAGTCATGTTTAAATTCATTTACCCAATTGTAAATAGTTACAAACACAATGACCGATTTGCTATGAACTTTATCCAACTCAGTTGGAGTATTTTTCGGCGTTAAGACTTTGAAATATGAAGGTTTAACCGCTGCTAGAAACTCACTTTTTTTCCTTTTTGAAAAAAAAAATGGAAAAAAGTGGTTTCTTGATTCAATTGACAGTCAAAGTGAAACCATGTGACGGATACAACTGAAACTTCAACAGCTATCTGGGAAGAAGTGACACTTAAAGGTCACTGTAGCAGCGTAGTAAATAAGCATACGTTATTTTGTGATCTTTGTCAGTACAATGAAATAAATCAAAATTCTGATAAATGTCCTTAATTGATGTGATAATCTGAATAAATACTTGCTTGGAAATGATGCAAAAAAAATGGCGGTTATGCGGCTTTTCTTCGACGAAGCTTTCTTTTTGGAAGGTAGTGCGGCCAAACTAATCATAACTACAATTTATAATTTACGATAAATATTATATATGTACATACTGCGTAATGAATCGCAAAAATTCAATGTATTTCTACGCAGAATGTTACTGCAAATATACAGTTAAAATTTCAAGTCAATCGGTCAAGAGTTGTTCCAGTTATGAATTAGGCCAACTTGAAGAAGTTTCGAGAAAAATGGTTGGGTCGAAATTCAAAATAGAAATATTTAAATATTTTTCTCATTTTAATCATTTTTCGCTGAAAAAAACAAAAGATCCATTTTTATTAAATTTCTGCAGTCTTGACGTCATTCCTCTGGCCTCTTTGATTTTTCGGATAAATTCATAATTTTTTTAATCAAATTCGTAATTTTTCCAACTAAATTCGTAGATTTGCCAATCAAATTCCAAAATTTCACATCCAATTTCTTTCCTTCGATAAAATCCGCATAAGTCCCAATAAGTGATTTCCTGAAAACAATTTCGTACTTTTTTGAATGTGGGACGTGTGGTCGAAACTGAACTTTTAGACAATTGAATTTCCCAACCATACAGACATAGTTGACGCAGCCATATACCGTCACACATGTTTTGCCTGAATGTTATTTATTCTCGAAAGGGGACTTCATTATTGCGTTTCTTAGATTTCCATTGCTCTTTCTGAATTGCCGATGGTAACTTCCAGCCTTTTATCGATATTTCTACGCGAAAGCCAAAAGGAAAACACATCACAGTGTATTCCAGAAGGAGAAAACTTCAGTAAAACACTGAAAAAAGAACTGATTCCGGAAATACCATATTTGTTTAATAAATTGCTGTGTATACAAAGGAAAAATTTACTCATGGCCAAGAATGGAGGTAAGACAACCGAACAAGTGTCATTATATATATTGGGATTGCAATTTTGTCATTTTAAAGGTGGTGTTGTTATAATAGAAAAGATAGAATTAACACTTTAGCCGCGTTAGAACAAAATTAAAAGAAACTGAACGTTTAAAAAGGTCTTCATGAATGAAACATAATCAGCTAAGCAGAGTATGCTTTAATGCATTTTCTTCAAGAGCTACCAAGCAATATGTGTAACAAACTAATCCCCAGAAAGTGAAGCAAAGCCCCTTCTAACGATTTTGATGAGATTTCAAACAGAAATCGGGTTTTCGGCTTTTATAGACTGGATATGTGATAGTTTGGGCTACCAGAGGATTGACAGTGGGCGTAGGTTTAATCATTGTATGCATTAGGCCTAAGCGAAATGTAATCCATTACTAAGTGGATTCCGCTTGAGTATCAGGGCCGTTCTGAGTTAAGCTATGGTATTTCAAATATTTTATATTATTGATGACAAGAAAATTATTTTAAAAAAAACAATTCGCTTTCTATTTTAGAACAATTATTATTTCCATTAGGGTAGCTGTTACTTATCACCTGATTTATTACAATTTCCTTTCTACACAACTGAGTTGAAATAACAAAAATATTATAGCTATCAAACTAGGTAATTCACCGTGACAATCAACATTTTTGTGCCTTCTCAACACTACACGGTATCGTACTTTTATTCGGCAGTGTAACATTAAACGCCCTGCGTTTAGTGGAAATGATGGTGGTAATTGCTTCAGCAGTGTAATTAAGCTTAGGCTTATCATAAATTATCGTAAAGTTGTTGCATTCATGGACTGTTTTGTTTGTTAGTCATTACACTGATAAATTTATTCTTTTCGTGCTAAATATGCGGCGGTTAGTCAGGCCATTTATTTAAAATGATTCGGGATTTCTGTTCATGATAAAAGCTTGACGGGAAAATTGGTTCGGAATTACTCAATAAAATATACAAAAGCACATTTATAGAAAGGAAATGAAACATAAATGGAAAAATGGAGTTCAATTTAGAAAAAAAATAAAAGACAGATTTTGATGTCAGGTGGAAAACTTCCCGTCAAAGTAATGAATGGAAATGGATTAAGTCAAAATGGCTCAATTACGTATATGATTGCTAAAAGGGAATGCGCTGGGATAATGATATTAACATTTATAAAAACCCATTTGGAGAAATGTCTGTACAGTATGGTATATGTGTCTGCAATCATTAGAATAGTTTTGTATGCAAGTGATGCTATTTACTCGCTGGAAGTGCATAGTTCAGTAAATTATATCAACCACAATTTACCGCGCTGAGCTCGACACCTGGTTGTATACTTCACTAAACGACTTCTACAGATTTTTGGTGCCTTTCCTCTCCGGAAGAAAATATTTAATTTACGGCTGGGTCACAGTTCTCCTGCGTGCATGCAGCCGTTTGAGCAAAAACTTGCCCTTTTTTCTACTGCAAGAAATTATTGTCAGCTGAATTTTAGCATTCTGCTTGGGCAATTCTTCAATTAGTGATCAGCTTAATTTATATGTCTATATGTACGTTTAATATAGAATTTCAAAGCATATTGCTCCATTCTAACACACCTTCCACAATCAAAACATGTCATTCATTTGCCTTTGAGATTTTTTTATATCAAATAAAGTTCAGAATATAGAAGAAATTCAATTATTCATTAAAGAAAAACCTCCAAACCAATGTTAAAGACTTATGGACAATTCTAAACGATGAATATAAATTGTGCTATTTCATTGTATATATTAAAATCTGCAGCAAATAGGTGGGTGGCACAAGAAACTACATTAAATTAAGAATAAAGATATAAAGAACTTCTTCTTTGCGTGCCTGGCATTTCAAAGGTCATATTAATATGGATGTTTGTGTAATATAAGCGTCTAATATTTTCATTCTAGTTTTTTCGGGTGTGTCCTCTTTTTGAAACATTTGATGTGTGACGACTATGAAGAAAATTTGCATTTAATATATTTGAACTTATCAGAATATCCATTATTATTAACAATCTGTGATCACAATAAAAATATTTGTACACAACGAATACACGCTGTACAATCTAACAATTCTGAATCTTTCGTCTATCTTCACACGGCAGATCAGGAAATAGATTAACCTTCAGCAGAAGGATAATGTGAGTCCGATATAGTAGAACTGTAAATCTTTACTAAAAAGGTTGACAAAAAATCCCAAGAAGATAAGCCAAGTGCAAAACTAAATTTTGTTGCAATCTTGTCATTAATAAGATCATTCTCAAAATGAATAATGCTATGTATCTTATAAGAACGATTTGATTTTTCGGAAATGCATATTTTTAAAAACATGAACAAAGTGGTGCTGTCAATGTAAATTCACCTTTTCATTTATTGCAATATAAATATAGATAATGATAACATTTGGCGGAAATGTTTAGAGATTATGTTACTCGCCGCAGGTGTAGTAAGAGTCTAGAATCTAAAATGGAATCTAGTCTTTAGATAAAGTATACTACGGCACGATGACCGTGTATATTGAATATCAGTTTTCGAATGTCGTTTGCGTCATGAATGTTGTCTTTGCGCTTGTCGCACCGCCGTAGACTTATCACTTGCACGGCATTATGATGATGATGATAATGAAGCATAGTATCATCAATAATGAAACGGAAAAAAATATCGATAAGGAGGAACAAACTGTGTGGATGTACTATGCTCTACAAAAGGGTGTACCGAATACACATTTACATAAAAGAGGATAAATTAGTAAAAAGGAAAGATTATTTAACATATGAGAAAAATGCAATTCTTCTCTACCATTTTTCCACTACTTATTATAAAGCGATGTAATCACACTAATTAGAATAGTCCACATTAGTTCCGAAAGATTGAAGTGGCCACGATTTTCTTGCTGAACCAGAGATATATCTAAATCCATTTCATGTATAGTAACTCGTAAATTAGATTAGATAGGTATAACGCTGTTTAAGTAGATAAATATAACGCTCCTAGGTATATGGATATAACGTAAATCACTTAATCAACTCAGCAGCCAAATCAAGTGCATTTGAATGTACAATGAGAAGTGTAGCGGGAAGACAGCATTCTTATCATTTGGATCATCTCGAACCTTCGAACCGGAATACTCGATTTCTTGGTCTCTAATTCATAGTTGTTGAACATCGCCGACTTGGAATTATCTATGCCAGCCTCCAAAAAATTAGAAAAGATCTTAACAATGATATAATCAAAGAATTGAGAGGATGGGGAGAATATCTATGGCATATACATCTATTTTGAATTTAATCATCTTAGTTCTGTGGGGACATACCGAAAAATGGAAAAGCGTTTTCCTCGAAACTACACATTTTCAGACGGGCAAACTGACAAATTTTAGAAATCATGACTGCTTGACTTGAAATATGCCGCCGTCGCACCCTTTTCTTCCGCCAACGCTAAGTAGTTCTTTTACCACCTCGAATATCGTTCAGGAATGTAGAAACCGATTGAATTGCACTTCATTTCTAGATTCAGTACGGTTGAACTACTCTGCGTAGTCACTGTGGTGTAGAGAGAAACGAAATCTTGGATGCTTTAGCAATTCAATTTCCCCCATGTCGGGACTGGAAGCAGCAATTGGAGTGCCACTAGCATTTTCTAAGGCTGCTTTCAAAAACTACATAGGCTTCCCATAATGGTAGATTGCATTGTCTAAATGCTGCTAGAGACATCAAACTTTGCCTGCCAAAGCCTAAAAAACATTCCTCATAATTTATCCTCTCGAAAACCAGGAACACTAGTAAAAGTTTTGTGGGCATTCTGGCCATAATTCATTAGCTGTTCACTTGTCCCTCTAGTAATGAGGAAGTGGAATCGATAGAACATCCAACATATAGATGCATCAGACAACATTGTGTAAAACAAAATCTTATTAAAATCGGTTTAATATCTGTCTGCATGTCTGTCTGTCTGTTACACACATTTTTCTCGGGGACAGTTATAGCGATTGACACCAAATTTGGTGGAAAGGTGGGAACTGTCAACGCTTACGCATATAAGTTACATCCTTCACAAAATTTAAGAGGGGTGTAAATGTGTTTTTGATCAAATATAGTCATATAGGGTCATTCCGAAGCCTTAGTTTTGACATTTGTTGGAAAGGTGCGGAGTGTGGGGGGTCGAAAGTGACCATTTCTTTAACGAACCCGTTGCAAAAAACTACTCAACTGAAAAAAAATCAGGAGGCTGTCACTATAGGCTCCGAAATACCCTCCTATAAGTTGTGTTTACGTCTATGATAGAGAAAGTTTAATACGAAACAACAAAACAGGAAACATAATGAGAAAAAACCAATTGCTTTTGCTTAAAAGCTTAACAAATTTAACTTGAAATACAGTCGACTGTCCAATGACCAGGATGCAATTTCGAATTGCTGAGGATTCAAGCTTAAAATAATTAAGAAAGAGAAAGAGGGATTTCGAAATGCAATTAACTCACTACACATAGGTAGAACTCATCCTTTGAGTCCCCAGAACCAGAGCACCAATTAAAGTTGAAGCAATCGCGAAAGTACCTCGCTCACCCAAAATCTCGCCATCTGCTTGTTTTGTGCCAAGCATTATATTGGACTGTTTGGCTATTACTAAGGATTCAACTTTTGCTGCTTTGAACTGAGACATTTGAATAATCGTTCTTTCTATGATATCGGAGACCCGACTACCGACAATTTCATCTATATCCCCATGCCAGATCTTCCTGCCTCAAGTTTAACTCAATAGTCCCTTCCATCAAGAGGGTTCAAGGGAAAAGCTGGCAATATACCATCCTGGATACTTTTACGTCTGCGATTGATTCACCTATACGGATCAGTGTGCCTCCTAAATAATTGTTTTATTTCAAGACTTTTCTTTTTAACATTCAAAATTATTTGCCCCCAGGACTTTGAAAACCACTGAATTATGAGGAGCTTCAGAATAAACTTGTTGGATTCTCTATATCTAAATTTGATGTAACAATGCAGAGAGATACACTGTTATTCGTTTCGATCGTAATACTCTCTCATCCGCTAAACTCATTCATATACCTGCCATCTCTATTATTTCGTTAAACGCTTCTGTTTTTCGTGTCCAGCTCATCTTGTCGGGGAATTGTTCTCTTAATTAAATATCCTAGTTTACCTTTCATCCTCTGTGGAAATTTCAATTTTCCTTTAATTGAATGGCCAAGTTGTCCTATACTTCTCATTCATCTACATGACCTCTTCGTCTGCAATTCTGACTTCTTGTGTTATTTCAGCTTCTTTTTTTCAAGACATTACGTAACTATACTCGCACGGATGATTGACGCGTTTTAAATTTTTACCCAGAAAATAGTGGGAGAGTCAATATTTTTCAACGTCTTACTAATCATTACGTTATTACTGAAAACTGTTACGCTTGCCGCCACCTGTCCCTTGTCGTAAATCGTTCAATTCCCAGCCTTTTTCCGTTCAAAAGCGAGGTCGGCTCATCTTCATCAGTTGTGTCATTTTGTTCTGTCAAGGGCTTGGTCTGCATGCAGTCGCGAGGCTTCCAGATCATCATTCAACGTGTCAAACAACCGTTGCTTCGGCCGATCTTTTGGTCTTTCACCATCGACTTCGATGTTCAGACAAATCTCGGCAAGTGAATTCCATGACAATACCATTGAAGACGCCTTTCTCACAATTCTTTAATGATCGGTGGCACTTCATATCGATCGGAAATATCCTCATTTCGGATGTGATTATGCAGTGTAATGCCACTGGTCCAACATAGCACCTTTATCTCCATTACCAAGAGACGCCGTTCATTGACTTTCATAGTCGGCCAGCACTCAGAACCATACAGGACAACAGGATAGCATATTTAAATTTGAGATATTCGTTGATACGTCGACCACCAAGACCACCAGTTGTAGAAGGCCACTTCATCCAGGTTACGTTAATGCGTGAAGTAATTTCATAACACAGTTCACCATTAACTAATAGCATTGATCCCCGATATTTAAATCACTCAGTTCTGGGTAGGTCACTGGCACTGACAGTGGTAATACTTGTTTCATTAGGATCGGTCGCCAAAAAGTCTGTTAAGTTTGTGTCGCAAGCGGTCAAACTTCTTCTCTAGATCCAGAAATGTAATGTAAAGAGGGCGATGCTCCTCACGGCGCTTTTTTATAAGCAACCGCGCAACGTATATCGCATCAGTAGTTCGACAAAGTTGCACAAGTCACGGTTATTCCACTGATGTTGCGGATACGATTGTCAATATTGCGGTCAGAAATCTTCGTGGTATGGGACAGTAACCGGAAAGGAGGGTAATTCTAACATTCTGCTCGACTGCCTTTGTTTTTCCTGTGGTGCTTTCTTGCCAGTCAGATGGTGTTCTATATTCTCAATTTGTGTTGCACAAAACCTTAAAAAGTGTAAACACGTTCCATCTGAAGCCTTTGGTTAAAACTCCACTTTAACCATGCGAGGTTCCTCTATCTGCAAAATAACTGAACTATCTTGTCTCAGCGGAAGGTCGCGGGTGAAATTTCACTGGTGACAGATGGATTTGTATGGTGACTGGATCTTGGATACCAGCTGACTTAGATGGTAATGAGTAGCTGAGTCAAATCAGGGTAATAATCACAGGTGAACGCAGTGCTTACCACATTGCCTCCTATAGTGTACCGTAAGCTTGCACCGTTACTTGTTTGAATGAAGTGCTCCAACACACTTCAAAGCCCAGGTCCAATTGGATTGTCGCGCCAAAAATTATTATTATTATTTACCGTATATGCCGGACATCTTACTCCGCAGGGATATTTTACGAAAGTAAATGTTAGATTAGTTATGAATTATAAAAGATCAAATTAACATATGGTGAGGAATCTACGCGTTCATGTATCCTTCAAAACCAAAACTTATCCCATCAACGTCAATTTTACTTTCCATCCTGAGAGTTTGTCACATAATATCCAAAAGCAAACAAATATGGTTGCTATGATATACCGAAACCATTTGCTACCTACAATAACATCCTTTCGAAAGGGGTTAAAATGTTAACAGCCTAAATATTAAGCCAAAAATGAGTCCTTTTCAGCTCCAGCAAGGTTGATAATTCCAAATTTATTTATTTTATTTAAGGTCAAAACTGCCCCCGTTCGTTAGGCGAATAATATTCTCAATCATGCAACTGTTGCACAAATGCAATCTCAATTTCCACAATTACGTTAATTAATACTTTCATAATTTGTGTTACCTTTACAATACGCAAACAATAACTTATCCAATTTCACACCAGATCAATTAATAAATTTTTTATAGCGCCATCGTGCGATGCGAACATGTATGCTCGTAACTTGGTTAAATAATTGAATATTTACAAAGGAGTTGCGCCTCCTACCTGTTATTATTGAAACGGTAGCCATCACATATGTATATAGAGATTCCATCAATTCAAACTCGTATGAACATAGTAGTGCGCTGGCTATTATAAATCAATTTACACACCGCACGCACAATGTAATCCATAGTGAAAAAATCGGACTGGCCACACTTCCATATTCATACAATTAAAATACGCACGCAAACCTGATATAATCGTTGGCCAAGTGGTTTGAAGGAGTTAAATTTGTAGGACATGTGTACATATGTAAGTGATAGCGCTTATCGGCCCCTAGTGTAGTGTATAAAAATTTGCACAGGGATTTGAGCAACCCAATATTGCTAATGCATTATATAAGGGAATTCAAGCCGACGATGGTATGTTTGGGCGGATGACTCAACGCGGAAATTTGCGAGATGGCTGAATGCCAATTGAATGGAGGAGTAATATTGTGGTCAAGGTATAATGCAGGCCACGTCGTATTGCTTTTGTACAATACAAAGCAGGTATGAAAATGAACTCAACGTGAATTGTGTGTTTACAAAGTAAAGAGCTTCCAAAAGGCATTTTTACTCTAGGATTTCCTGCACCTAATTTTTGAATAAGTAACTTTCGAAGCATTTCAAGATTTTTAGAGTAATTTCATATTCAAATTACAAAAAACTATGTTGCCTAATTTTTCTATCCCACATATTACCACATGCGCACTCACCTCTCGTTCATTGCATCCTCAGTTGCACCTCTCAATGATGCTATCATTGATGCTTAAAGGTAGCGAGGTGCTCGAAAGAGGGAAAACTGCTTTGCTTTTGGATTACGGGGAGAGGGTTCTCTCTGGTTGAAAAGTTATATCCAAGTGCAGTTCTTGGGAAGTGACAATCTATGTATTCGATGGGTAGTTGCCAATGCCGAGTTGCACGGGGCTCGATTGGCACCTTATCAAAAGCTTGATCTGGTAGAACGGGAACCAGGATAACCCTGAGCCCCCTGCTTGCAGTTCGCCGCCAAGTGGAAGTTCCGTGTTCGGCCTAGGTGACATTACAAATCACGGGCGATACCTCTTTGAGTTGCGTTTGCCTGCAACCGGATACCAGTCTAAAAGGTAGCAGAGACATTAGATAGGTCTTTCATCCACTGGAATGAATGTTAATCGTGTACTTGGCATCACTTCCACCCTAGGTAGGAGTCTGATAATAGGCTTCTCCCCTTCATGTTATTGATTCCTTTAACGAACTGTAAAGTTAGGCCATTCTGGTAGGTATTTATCGAAAATCCTTTACAGTTGATACTAAAAGTAGCATCATCTCGTCAGCGTTTTCGATGCTATAAAAGATATTATTGAATTCAGATTGCATTTCTAATGGCTGTTCTTATCTCCACAAGGAAAGTAAACAACAACACAATAAGCCATCGAATTGGTTGTTGAATAAAAACTGGTAGCTTACCTGTTTAGTGGCGTAAATAGTTCGGTCATATTCGGATATAAACGACTGTGATTCTGTCTAATTTGTATATACATCAGTGCCAAACCATATGATCATAACTTTGTCATGCGCATGATGTCATGGTACTTGGATGGACTACGTGGCAAAATATTGAGTTCTTGACGATAGAGTTGATATTGTAATAATCCCCCAGATAAATTGCAAGGAAATATTCGCGCAGAAGTAGGAATACAGCTGAACAATACAAAGGCGAAGGCAGTTCTGTTGCTATCTCTTTATTGGTTAGTGGGTGCAGGCAGAAACTAATTCGATGGATAGGACTCAAGCAGAAGTAAGCAACCAATCGTGCCAAGCGGCCGAAGCCTTGCATTCTCGACATGGAATTTCACTGGCAAAAAACGAATCGATATGGTTAAAAGTAGTGGTTAATGACGGACAATATTTCAAATAATCGCATTGTAACAAAAATAACGGTTCACGAAAAAAGTTCTTCAAATTCATTTACAGTTCCAAAATCCATACAGGGGTACATGCAGCTATCTTGAAAACCAAGTATTTAGAAGTGATAAAGTAAAGATTTTCATAGGAGCCTACTAATACAAACAGTGAAATTGTCATGGACCACCCAATAAGGCATAGTCAGCGCTTATATTGCCTTGAAAATATTGAAATTCAAAAACGCGCAATTACCTTGAATCTACCCAGTCGACAAAAGAGCTAAGATGACAGGTTTGACCATAGGTTAACTCGCTTACAAATTTGAATCTATCGTATGCAAGAGAAGTTAATAGATTAAACAATTCTACTGGCTAAAAATTTCGCTCTCTCCGCTAACCCTGGGGTATGTGTTCTGATAACTGCACCCTTCATCCAGCTTTAACATTGTATCTACCAGGAGTTTGCAGGTAAAGAAAGTTTTTGCAGCCTTACGATATTTTCCTCGCAAAGACGTTGGTGCCATTTTCAGAAACCTTTTTCATAGTGCAAGTTCGACAGCCAAACAATAACGCACTTTTGTGGCCATTTAAATTTCAAATTCGGAAAGGTGGAGTAACAACTCTTATTTGCTAGATTTATTCGCACCCGAATTTCGTCATCTTCCTTGTAATCCCTATTCAGGTTTGCTTCGAAATATATGAAACTCCCCGTGATTTCGAGATTGTATTCCTCTGTTGTCATATTTGATCGTATTGGCACTGATTTTCTTGTTTAGATCATAACTTTTGTTTTGGTGATAGACTTCTGGATTCTGATCATCGGTTGTCGATTTGGCTCATTAGTGAGGAGTTGAGGTTTTCCTACGAGAGCGTTCCCAGAGTTTTGAGTGATGAGTTATCTACAAACACATTAGCAAAAAGCCTATATTTTTTCACTAACGTGGTTTCCGGATACGAAACCTGGTGCTTTCAGAACAACCGGGAAATGGAAGATCAAACAGACCATGAAGGACCAACGATTCGACCTCAAGTCGTCGGCAATTCTACGTCCTGTGGCTAGCATAAATATTTCTTGCCCCAAAAATCAACTAAGCACTTTTTTACGTTATTTCGTATGAAATTCAACTGCGTTATATCTACCACAACGTGGTAAACGGTTCCATATCAAATATTGATATTGATAGAGCGTTTGTCTGGAACGTGGCAAATCATTGACTATTTCTGAACTCCTCACGCCATTTATCTGCTAGGGTTTTTGAAAGATCGATCTCCCTCAAGCCTTTATGTAATATTTAAAAGAATTCTCAAAATAATTTTTACTGTAAAATCCACACTACAACCTTCTTTCTAGAAATGTGGCATAATGTAATGATCCATATTCTTTTGTTATAGTCACTGTATATTTAAGGAATAGATTTATAAGAGAAATCACGTCCCTTGCAATCAATTTTTTACTGCTGTCCTAAAACAAGCTGTGCTGGGTAAAATATTCCATTTTTTCAACACCACTTTGTGTCCATTAAAAGGTCTAGAATTGGATCCCACTTAAAGATCAATTCCAGATACTTGCAGTACATAATAAAAGAAGTGCATTTTAAAATTATAATTGGTTGGAAACTTTAAGAGACCAAACTAAACATTTTCTCCTTTTTTCTTTACAGGTGTTAGGACCTCGATTAATGGAAAATCGGAAACCATTCCATTTACAAAATACGCTCATAGTATATAATTTTTCACAAGTAATTTTTAGTGCATGGTTGTTTTATGAGGTAAGTTTATCTAAAAAATTTTATCAACATTTTTACAGACAATCAAATATCAATCTAAGTCGAGCTTCAATAGTTCGAAATACAGATAATTCCGTTTTTTTACTTAGGGATAGAATCAATTTACTTCGATATATTTCTAGCAATATATTCTTTATTTTTTGTTCATTCTTTTTTTGTTTGAATATAATGAATTTTTCTGGGCAAATATTCAAGTTTTATATTTTATAACTTTTTTTTTGCAAATATAACAAAGATATCTTTAGCACATATCTTCCTACTTCAAATCCATTATGTTATTCTGTGTCACAATAGTTCATAAAGTGAAATAGAATCATGAAATGAAACTTCTTATTATAAAGAATATATACATGTTGACCATATTGTCTGTTTGTTGCTTTTACGTTTGATTGATTTAATTCGTTTTTGTTTACTTCGAAATAAAAAAAAATGTAAATTCAATAGTGCTTAATGGGAGGCTGGTGGGGCCACTACAGTTTTCGGTGTGAACCCGTGGATCATTCTCATAGTCCAATGGCAATGCGAGTAAGTGCGCATAATTGTAAATTATAAGAAGAAGTAAATACATACCTACTTCTGCTATTGTACAAATATTTATGGAGAATATGATTGAAAATTGCAAAAATTATGGTAATATTAGAACAGTCTTCTTCGTCAGCATTTGTCCCGTTCAGAAGCGGGGTCAGCTCGTTTATAACAGAACAATGAATATATATTATTAAGAATGTCTTTCATGAGCAGTCTGTCAGAAAACTCTTTTGAAAAAGAAATTTACATTTGGTGTATAAATATATGATTGTTCTTATAATATTTTAATATGGAAGTTATTAAAAAAACATTCGTAAATTGTTCAGATAATTTGATTATGAAATATCGTAAAGTTAGTCATAAATGGCAACATAAATCTTCCATGAAAAAAAGGAAACAAGTTTAAATTACATAAAGAATATACATTTTCTTGTTGTCTTATGTAAAGTATGTCATTTTCTAGTTTTCTAGTTACATCCACTTTTGTTTGTGATTTCCTATATGTATAATCTTATTTATAAAAAAATATTCAATCTCAGAATATTGGAAAATATTCCATTCTAAGTAGTTTATAAAATAATTGATTTTTGTAGAGACAAAGTAACCCAAATATTATTATATATTATCTATTCCAATCGTCCATAATTTTTGCAATTTCAATGCTGGGCACTCTCGAAATAAATAAAGGTAACGCACTCGAGATTACTTCCATTCTCTGAAAACAAATGGAAAGTTTTACTTTTGAACATAGGAAATGTGATCGTAAAAATTGAGAGCAGAGATCGAAATTTTGGACAATTTTAAAATTATCTTTCCATGAATCCATCGCCTGCGCTTTGATTTTTCTATCTACCCATGAACCGACGAAAAAATAGAAAAATAACGAGGAATACGAATTGACATTGAAGAATAACATAAACACATTCATAAGAACATGCATTGTGACAATTAATACGATTTTGAACCCAGCCTCCGACAAATGGGTGAAGCCTAGCTTGTGTCCTAGGTTCCTCTCTATATGTTAACTGTTTTAATTTGCTTGCAAGAAAATTTTTTGTTAGTAAATAATGAACTTTGTTATTTTTTTATGCTTTCCCTTTGATTATAATTTTTTATCTAACTTAAATGTAAGAACTCCAATTATTGACGGAGAATTTTATTTAATGGTAGATTTTATTGGTTTTGCGTAAATATATTGAAGATAGGTGTATTATAATTTAATAATTTAATAATAATTTAGATCTTTGAAAAATTGTAACGTTAATTGGTCCAGATGTATACAAAATTGAGTACACTTCGCTAAATTGCATTTATCTTTAAAACGAGATTCGGCGGAGTTTTTTCAAATAATTTCAAAAATGTCAAAATAGGTATATATCTGAATTCAAATTCAATTCAATTATACTGATTCATCGCCTCCTCAGTGGACATTGTCGAATATACTCCTTTTCCCTTCGCAATTTTCCTGATTATGGCTAGAACTCTGAATGTTTCATTTAAGGCAACCCAAAGTCGCAAAAATTCGCTTACAAATGACATCTAGGACATTGTTTTCGATTCCTGTAACCTCAATTTCATCTTTGTGAGCTTTATGTTAAGTGGAAATATTGAATCCATATGTTCTCCAAGTTTAGACCACGTTAGATCTCATTCGTGGGTCTTACACAAAATCCTATTTAGCGAGACAGGTAGAAGGAGATATTTTTTAACATAACATAACATAATTTTAATACTCTTGTAAGGTTCTAGACTAAACCAGGTCTGAAGACGACTTCAGGCAACTATTAGTCATCCAAAGACGCCGAGATAGAGTATTTATACTTTAAAATTTCTATTTTTCTCTGTCTCTCCCAGTATAATCCCCTATAATTCAGGACTAGCGTCTTGCTTTAGTTTACGTAAAGCTGTTGATCATGTATACTTCAAATCTAAAACTTTAAAATTAATGTTATCCCGTTTCAAATCTCTCAAACGAGAACTACGACTTCCCTCGATAATTTTTCTAGTAGGATATTGAAAGATTTTTTTTAAGAAAATAATTTTCGGACGAAAAAATGGGCCATTATATTTAAAAATTCTCGTTTAAAATAAGTGCAATTAGTAAAAGTGTAAAGCATTGTCATTATAAAGTCATTTATTATAATAGGAGAGCAAAAAGTAGAGTTCTTGTACAATAAATATGAAGAGATTTCAAAAAAAGAAACTCAAATTGGAGCAAATTGTTTATATTCAGTAGCAACCATCAAAAGCGAAAAGTTGTGATTAGGAGAAGTTCATAGTACAATTGATACACATGAAAAATATATCTACCCGATGGTTGTGTATTGTTAATGAAATACCAACGAAAAGGAATATGTATGTATATTTGTAGATATGTTTTTTACCGATTAGCGGTGGAGTCATTTTAGGGAATTTAGACTGTTTTTTTTTTGGTTCAATCCTATCTGTTCTGTAAATAGAAGTACTCAGAATTAAGTTGGATATTGAAATACTCATAAATAGCATATATTGTATTTTAGAAATAAACATTGTATTTTTGAGTAGTAATCTCCAGTCTCCAGTATTTTTTTGAAGAAAATATTAGAAGTATTATACGTATACATAATAAGCATGATGTCAAACTAAAAACAAGCAATCAAATTCAAGAATAGAATTCATTGACGCTGTAACCTTCCCAATTATCAACAATAATTATTCACGCTCTACGCATGATGCAGCACCGCAACGCATTCAAATTAAATAAGCAGCAAAAATATGTGTACGAAAGAAAAAGTAAAAGTGCAACCTAAAGTATTTGCTTAATACGAACCTACCGCAGACAAGTAATTTGCCGCTTCAACCGGAAATAGAAGCATTTACGCAATGCAAATAAGTAGCAACTGCACTGAATAAAGCTACACACCAAGTACAAATTCAATACACTGATATTTGCTACTTTTTTCCTGCATTAAATTCATTTTGGATTGAAATCAAATACACTGCAACAGCAGTGAAATAACCAAGGTAGTGCTGGATATTTTGCAAGGTTTATTTTGCAACACTAAAACTTGTAAAACGCAAAGAAGAAGATAAATGTATTGTAAGCTGTGGCGTTAAAAAGACGAGATTATATTTTCTTCGGCTGGATATTTCTATGCAAATTTTATTTATTTTTTGTATTGCAGATGTTTTGATTTTAACTCTCTTTCATTCAGAGAGTCTTAAATGAACAGTAATACAATATTTGTGTTAGCAAAGTTTTAATAGTAATAACATTTCGTTGATGTGGAAAGAAGATACAGTTGATATTGAACGTGTATGATAATGAACATCTATTACCCTCAACATATTTTATATTGTTCATCAGTGACTGCATTCATTCACAAATTCGAAAACATAATAGGTGAAAAGAAAATCTTTTTTCGACATGAAATTCAGTTTCTTTCTTTCTTATCTTTCAAAAAATTGTTATTGGATAAAAATCAAATGAAAAACAGTCAAGAATAAAAAAAAAGCATTTTGTATATTTTCTTTTCATCAAAGTTAGCAATATAATTATTCTGATTGTAAATATATCATAAAGGTTTCAATCGCAACATTTTAACTGAAATTTCGAAGAAGGAATAGTTGCAATTGAATGAATCAACAATATTTGTGATATATGTATTATAAATTCTAGGGTTTTGAACATGAAACTTAAATATAAAAACAAAATCTGTAGTTATAATGCATGGGTTAGACTTCTAGGCTAAAAATGATAATAATAAAGAAAAATATATTTATTAAAAAGCATTATAAACACACAAATGTGCTTATTAGAACCATTTCTGGCAATGTTTCCTTATTTTACTATTGCAGATCGCTCTTTCCGGTTGGCTTACGGGCCATTATAACTTCCGCTGTCAGCCTGTTGACTATAGTAATCACCCTAAAACGTTAAGGGTATGTGGTAATTGTTTAAACAATAAGCATCATTCAATTATAAACAAGAACTCACTCGCATCATAACTGTGGATTTCTAATGCTTTAATTTTTAAAATTACAGTTGCAACCTAAATTATTTGTTTATATTTAACGCATTCATTTTGTGCTTAATAATATTCACGCTTGCACTGCACCTGCTTATGCTTTTCTTATTAATTGAATGCCCACCATTTTTACACAATCACACATGGTTTTGCTTTTTAGCTCAAAGGAATAGCAGAGTGTTTCTGCATCAATAGATGTAACAATCAAATGTAATTATTGCTATCATTTAGATAGTTTCGTGATGAAATCATTATTTAACAGCGAACAGCTTTGAAGGTAGTTTCTTTATTTGATAGTATCTACTTTATGAATATATAATATAAAATATTCAGAACAAAGGACGAGAGAAAATTAAATTAGTAAATTTTCTGTCGTCGTGATATTATTATTTAGGTAAACATAATTTTTACTGAGTAGAACTACTGCGATTTGTTCACAATTCACTCAAATCATTTTACATCCATTTCATGACGAAGGAGCAATTCAACCATTCTATTATAGAAATAGACTAGATGTCTTCTCTGTCACTGACAAACCACAAAATTTTCATGTCTCTGATGCATACCTTCCAGTTCTGGAGTAGTTGTTCCACTCCAAACCTTATCATAGTTTTTGCTACTTCGTTCCACAATATGTCACTATGTTTTTAATAACTTTACAAATCAATTAAGACTTCCTTCGATAATTGCAAATAATTTTATTTATAGTTTCTGGGAAACAATTTCAGATATTACAATTTAATTTCGAACATTTCTTTCAATTTCTTCAACTTTATTTATTTATTATGGTCTCCGGTTTCAACCTTTCTCTGCTCGATCCTCTTTGATGTTGCCACCGTTCTTATGCTATTCTATTCTATATCGTTGCTATGAACAGCAGAATCTCCCTGGCCGACTCATTTAGCATATATTGGTATATGTCAGATGATTATTGCATTGTGGAATATTACTTGCACACCTCAGTTTATCGGATAAGGGCAGGATATGGTTAGGTCTGGTTGATTTGACCATACTGCCTTAATTTTTTAAATTTAATCAATGTATGAAGCAAATTTTTGAGGAAGTGAAAGTGAAGAAGAAGCCGTTTGAGTTTGATTAAATAATATTAGACCGTAGGTGCCTACTAAAATAATTATTCGAAATTTTGTCAAAATATTATAAATTTCGGCACTAGGCTATTGATTTGATACTCAAAGTGCAGATTCGTTAACTTTGCAGTTATGACTTTCATTCACCTCGGTGACAAATATTCAATACTCCACCAAATGAATGCCTCATGTTTCGAGGCGTTGTTCCAAAAGTCTGTCTTGCGTCAATCGAAACAGGCAATCATGTCTGGTGAAGATATCCTAGACCAGTGTTTCCAAAGTTTCTTTGGCAGATTTTTTCAATACACCTCCGAGGGCTATCATGAAGTAGAATAAAACCTGTGACGCCTAAAATCTACTACCAGCAATCAATAGCTTTCAGCGGCAGTTTTTCCCAATGGATGAAGAATATCAAACCTTCCCATAAAATTGGCTTAGTGTTTCCTATTGACTTCTTGGTGGAGTATAGGGCGTCCTCACAGTCAGATTTTTCTTCAGTTTCACTATCATCACACTTAACGCTCTGCAAGTGATAAGTTGAAAGTAGCGAGATAAACACAAGGCGAACACAAACACCCATGACGACTGGGACTCGAATCTAGAGCAGCGAGATTGAGAGGCTGATGCTCTACCCCCTCAACCATTGCGCTTCAAAATTGGCTTAGCGGGTACGAACCACAAAAATCCATGTATTTTCAGACAAGCCAGTAGCTAATTTAATTCGATATAAGATATATAGTGAATATAGTGAAGAATTTTATATCGGTATTTGCAAAAAAAAATTCTCCCCTAGCGAATAGAAAAAAACAAGTTTTATTATTTCAAATAAATAATCGCTAGAAACACCGCGCAATTACACTGTCAATATAGAGGTCGTTTAATGAAAATTTGGCTATCAGTTCGAAAGGCTTTCAAGTTATCAACTTCCCAGGGCAGTCATTACGCACTTTTCAATACTTTCTGCATAGTACCTAGTGACAGTAAGAGGATGACTCGCGTTTTACTCTGTAGAAAACTCTCTCCCCCCCTGTTTGTACCTGATTTAACTTTTCAATTGCACAAAATCATCAACCGCACTTCCTAGGGTTAAAACAACAGGCCGCAGAAATCAGCTTGCCGAAGAAAGTTCTCGTCAAAATAAGACTTGAAGGAGTGTTTACTTTAACTATTTTTTCATTTGAGTTGAAACTTAACTCAATTCTGGACATTTGACGCTTGCAGCAATGTAGCTATTATGTAAATTTTGCTTTCCTTCGCGCCACATGGATTTGGGGTCCTGTCGCACTCCTTGGTAGAGTGCCGTTTTTTCCCATACCCTCTACATCCAACGAGCTAACCGACATCCTTTTGAATGTTTTCGTGAGGATCCAGGACTGAGGTAATCCCGGGAGGGAATATTTTCATATATGTTGTGAGGCCCTATCTACGTTAGTTTCAGTAGGATCAGCAAGGATGTAAATGCTTGTCAACCTGTCTGGACCGCAGGTCGAATTATATTTTCAACTAAACACGATTTGAATGCCGTTATCAAGGATAAAGTGTCACTGCTTCAATTTATTGACTTTCCACTTAAAAAGCAATTGAAATTAATAATTTCCTGAGTAATTTTTATTCTAATGCTGTGTATAACAAGCATTGATTCAAATGTTACAATCATCGGTTTTCAAGCCACTCATTGAAAAGTTTGGGTCTCTAAGCAACAATTTAAAGCTCTTGTTTTGCCTCATATTTTTCCTCCATATTTAGGGAGAAAATTAGTTCCTGATGAAAGGCACCTACAACTTTTATTCATATATTCGTTTATTTTAGTTTTATCTCATTCCCTTGAGAAAGACCTATAGTATTTTCCCACTTAAAGGGGAAGTGACGCTTGGAAAAGATAGATGCTTTCACACTATTAATACACGGAGTCATTCATTAGAGATGAAGTCTGAAAAATTCATATTAAGCGTTGTATTTCGACTTTTGTTATCCAGATCATTCCAGCTTCCAACTTTCAAATATGACCAAATTTACATGAAATTATCAGCCGAATAGATTCAGCTGGTTCCTTTCTAATAGCCGCTCTAATTTGCTTTCTTGCAGCTATAACCATTTCATCTTAAGAAAGAGATCACTTTCAATAGCACTGAGTCGTAATTATAAAGTATTCTTTTCAACATTAACAAATAAATTGCACGACATCCGTCCGTCTGTGGTATGTTTATTGCTGTTACACTTAAATTTATGAATACTTGCAGCAATTAATGCAACACAATTGAGTATTTAGTGAATGCAATTCTGTGGGAAGTTTTGTACTTGAACCGCATTCAGTTTTCTGGCAACTTGTAAAACTTACTTTGCAATTACAATTCCGACTTTCAGATTACTTCCTTTACATTTTCAAGTGCAGTAGCCAAGTCTGGGTTATGAAACTTGAATTTTTCGGAGCAGAACGGAATAAAGTGAATGAAATGTTAGTAGCACAATAACGCTCAATGTCAGAGAAATAATTTCTACTTGGGCTTATTCATTGTAATTAGTTTTCTTCTGTTTTGCACACTTGGAGCAGTATTTGTGTGCTACTCCAATTTCTCGGACAGTTTTTAAGAGCCTCTGAGTTTTGGAAATGGTCCTCTAGATACTAACCAAAGTCTACTTTATGAATATTGGTGGTACATTTTAATGAGTTTCGAAAAGAGAATCGCATCAACGCTCGACTACCACATTAACGTCTTGAATAAAAATTCCATCTGGGGACCTTTTATTTTTCATTTAAACCAATCATTCCGTGTTTTTAAAATACTAGAAAGGGTCTTTTTGAGCATCCTGTAGGTCCCAATGGTTAAAAATAATTGAAAACGCCATTTCCAGGAAACGAAAAGGAGGAAATAAAGTGATCAAGGAAGGTTTCGCAATGGGATACAAAGAATCAAAGATCATAGGGGACACATTGAATGATAATAATTAGCACTATATAATATTATTCAGATATGTAGAAAGCGATCCCCGCGAAAATTCAAATCTGAAACTCAAAATCGAAATTTTCCTGTGGAATGAACACAGCAAGAAATTACGGAACAACTTCAGTTTGAATAAGCGTAAAAATGATTTTAGAAATGGTTCCGGGCAACAGCATTTATATGCTATGGAAGGTCGTAAAATATATCATTACCCATGCAACGTTCTACACTGATTAAGAGGATTTCAATCAAACATGAAAGATAAATTCTGCAGTTTTAAACTTTAACCTAAATGACCGGCTTCAGTAATTTTCATCAGATTTTGAGTTTTTTAATTACTTGCTTTTTTCATCTGGTCAAGAGTTCCTATTTAAACGTACTCCTGCGGGTCGAAATAACCCACTTTGATGGAGGAAATGTTCATATGTATTTGCAATAATGTGTATTTACAGTGCTTCCCGCAAGAAGTAAAAATATTAAATTAGAGACGGTACTTCGATTGCATATACCAATATTTGTCCCCGAAAATCAGCATATGTGTTAATAAAGGCTTTATTTCGTGGAATAACTGCGTTAATAAAAACTTAACTAAGAACGGAAACGGCGTCTCTAATTTAATTTTCCATTTGCAAATTTCCACTTGAATTAAATTACATGTGTATGTCCATGCATTGTTGATATTAATCTCTATTCCTTCTTAATTTTCCACTTCTTTGATTTTGAAATGTTTTGCATGGAAAGGTAAAAGCTCCACCAAAACCAACTTTCGAAAAGCTATGACACTTTCGAAATGAAATTGATGTAATATTGCGCATTTCCTTAGTATTGAATAGTTCTATAACTTTTGCTCCTACCCAATAGCCACTCATTGACCTAGCCTGGTGTGGTCTAAATAAAGATACATAATCGCGTGGAGAAATCAGTTGAAAAACATTCCGTAGGTAAGTCGTGAACACGTCTCCTTTTTCGGGATCGCTATTCACCCATTTTCCATCTGGAAGTTTTGGTAGCGGCATTTTACACAGATCGCTATAATTTCGTAGTGATCCTAAATGAAGAGTAGCTGCAACTGTGGCAAGGAGTTTGGCCGCTTATGAAGTGCTACAAATTGCTTACTTTTTTTAAATTTTTTGTCGCCTTTGCTCCCTTCTGCCTTTATTTTAGTCAAGAAGATCGATGTTCCTGTAATTCCCGTCTCAAGTTACGCTTACTCCTTACTAACTATTGAAGTTTTAGCGACCATGTTTGTACTATTTTGTGAGAGAGTAGCGTGGCAATTCGACATCCTTAAAAGTTATCTAGCGTCCTGGCCTACTCCATCGCTCTATCTGAGACAGGGTCCGCTTCGTCTTCTTTTTTTACCATAGATATTGCACTTATAGACTTCCGGGCTGCATTATCTTGCCCATACGAATTAAATGACTCGCCCACCGCAACCTATTGAGCGGGATTTTATCCACATCCGATCAGTCATGGTATTGCTCATAAATTTCGTTGTTATATAGGCTACAGAAATGTCCATCCCCTTATAGAGCCCCGAAAATTCGTCGAAGTTTTCTTCTCTGAAACGCTGCCATGATTTTCGACTCTAGATAGGAGAAATTGTGAACGGTCTCAAGGTTGTAATCTCCTATCATTATTGTTCTCATTTAACCAGTGCCATTGATTCTTCTTTTCACAATGTCAATATCATCAGCATTAGTTACATATAGCGCGAACAATTACCCCTTTAAGTGTGTTCTTGCGAAGTTTCTAACGATTAAGTTAGTTGAAATAATTAGACGAATCTTCCTTGTTAGGTTGTCACGTCTATTACTGACATTTCCTTCAAATTTCACCATCATTGCTTGACAGTTGTGAATGTGGCGTTATGTTGAGTGCATCTGCCTGTGTGTCGGTTTTTTATCATTATTAAGTTTTCACAAAAGATATGATTTTCATGGCTGAATCTGACTTCACATTATCAAATGATAAAATGGGATTTAATAGTACGACACGCAAGCCAAAGTGGAGCCGACGGTGTGAATGAGTCGAAACCAAAATGCCATGTATTTTTCAGCTAAAAAAAAGGCGATGTTTACGTCGACCGAAATGCTATTGTACATCATAAACTTTTAGTAGCAATTCGGACAGTGACCACGGAGTATTATTTGGACATTATGAGACATTCGGGTGAAAGAATTCGTCAGGAATGAAAGCAATTGCGCGAAAATAGATTCGATTGTTCTCTGCTCCTATTCTCTAAACTCTAGCTCATATGAGTGGCTAACACAAAGAAAACTCTTTTTATATTAAATCAACCCTTCTTTGTACTACTCTATATTATCTCAACCGGATGATTACAGAGTCGCAAACGCTCAATTTACATTCTTGAAACACATAGGACATAGACCCTTATGTTGCTATCTATGTTCAGATGAACGATTTGATACCATACAGCATGATCTTCTGATACATTGTCTGCATTGTCTGACTCTTTCAAATATAGATATTTCAGATTTTTCCTTCTGAAAATTGAGTTGTGCTATAAATTTGGCTTCCTAAGGATAAAACATGTGAACAATAGGAAACTTTCTCTAATGAAGTCACTGTGACTTAACCATTACCACTTAAGCTATTCAGCGCTTTTACATGATTCAGTAGCGCCAGAAGGGAGAATTGGATGTCTACGCAAAAAAATACTAAACAGTGATCATGGATCCTGACAACCATATGGAAGAGTAATTAAAGAGAAGTATTATTTTAAAAGCTGTTCCCTGTTCAATAAAGAAAAAATTTTGTATTGATATATAAATATGAATTTCTATATACTAAAAGCAATTCTATCATATATTTTAACATTTAACACCTTACTAATCATCAATACTGACCGCAATGATTTTATTGGTTTCATAGACTAGATACTGAAATTTTTAGCGCCCTTTACTTTTAAAGGGACACTTGACTGCCTTTTCCATCAAGTAGAAGCAAGAATTTATACCCAAGAATCTTATTCGATTTTTGATTGAATACCAGAATAAGAAACTTTCCTACTTTCGCAAAATTGAATTCCCAGTTTAAAGCAATAGGAAAGCTATAAAAACCATAGCAAATTTTTTCCATCGAATTTGTTGACTTTTTCGAGTCATTTCGCGCGGTGTTAATCACATTTATGACGATTCTTTTTGATAATTAAACTATTGTAATCGATTAATTAACATACTTATAATTGTCGGAGAAAATTGAAATAAATATATACATTAGGCGTCATTTGCTATTGCTTTGAACGGAGTTTCGCTGAAATGTTCGCATATTATTATTTTATATGAAGAATGAAAATGGAAGAATCCTGGTATACCATTTCGATTGTCAGATTTTATTAAGATATAAAAGAAAGATATTACTATAAGGTGTTAGGATACTCCGAGAGGTATAAAGCAAAAGGATTTCCTTGTTTAAAATAGGATGAAAACTATTTATATCTTTGTAATATAAACCGTCAAAGTTCAGGATATATCATGTTCAAAGGCAGACTCAAAATAGGGTGCATAAATGGAATGAACGTGACTATACTGGTCCTAATGGGTAAAAATAGAATGGTATATGGATGTAAATGTTCAGAAACGTAAAGGTAGATGCGAATATCAAAAGTTTAACATCCAATCTCTCTTATATAATGTTATTTTCCTCAAACTTAAATGAACTTTATATTGTTCGTCTGTCTCCCAGTCGTATCCATTAATTACATCATGCCTAAAATACGCCATATAACTGGGATATCAGATAAAGAGTTAAGAGTAGATAGTAGTTCCTAGAACAAAGAAAAACCTAGAGAACCATTAGTAGAAACAATTTTATGCAGAAAAACTAAAACCCTTGAAGTAAACATGTTTTATTCAATACCAACAGGGAAGATCCGCTTCTATTTAATAAAATAAACACGTTATTTAGATTATTAATACAAACTTTTATCTTTTTCGAGAGACTCGGACCTACGTACATTTCTAATTTCAACCATTATAATCTATTCAGTTAAAATTCTAATAAGAAGAAAAGTAGTCGAAAATACTTCTATAGGAATTCCTAAAAGCAAGGTCAATGTTATATGTTCTGTAATAGGACACGATTAATTCTTGCCTAGTAACAACAACATTGAAAGTATTAGTTTTTGAAAACCCTTAATGACTGCCAACTCATCCAATGTCAATAACCCGAAATCTCGTGCAAATTTCATAGAGAAAAAAAACCGGTTTCCAATTAAATAAGTCTAGACAGGATTTGATTCTGATTAGTGTTTATTTGATAGTGAATGAAATTTGTTACCACCTGAATTTATTCAGCTAAGTGATTGGATAAAGCTGAACCAATTTTTATATTGTAAATTCCCATATATGCCTTATAGACTATTACAAGAATAGCGAAGATGTTTAATGAAGGTGAAAGTGTATGGCAATAAAACCTTGAATCTTATATAAGCAACATGGGCGTGTTCCAAAAAAAGAAACCCATTTAAGATATTGTATAATACTTTAAGGGATATTTTATGGCTATTCAAATTTTAATGAAGGTTAGAATTCCCAGAACCAAATGCAAATGATGAAATGTAGTCAGATTGCTTGCGTCATTTTACATGTCTTTTTTCCTAAGATCAAAAGGGAACATTGAACCAGGATATGATAATTTTTATTTTTTTTTGTTTGAAAAAAATATTCCCTGGTATGAAGTATTTTTTTTCTTCATTTTTTTCCGCTCTGTGATGGGCTTGAAAAAATAAGACCTGAACCCAAGAGATTATCTTTAATCTTAAAGTTATTTCATTACTTTCAATAAATGCTGGTAATAAAAACTCTTTTAGGAATCTTTCTTTTATGTCTGAATTTTAATTAATTAATAGAACTTGAGGACCCTGTAAAATAATAATATGCAGCTCACCTTTCAAGATCTCTACACAGAAAAAAAAGCAGAAAATGTAAAGATCAATTCCAATTGTTGCTTGCACCTAAAATTCATCAAATGTTTGTTATTTCATCAGTTGTTTTCGAGAGAGCTACAGTTATGATTGCCTTTGTATTATGTTCTTGTATGTAATTCATTTTCATTTGCTTAAATTTTGATATTATAATTGTTTAGATTATTAATACAAACTTTTGCATACTTCCTTTAGATGGTAAACGCATGTTGGTGGTATTATTTCTCCAAGTTCACTGAATTTATGGACACGGTAAGTTGAAAAATATTTTACATTAAACTGTAAGGAAATTGCACATGCATATGCTATCTTTATATTCAATGCAAAAGTTCTTGTGTAAACTAAAATAAGTTGGTATTCTAAACTAGACCAGTAAAAAAACTATCAAAGGCGAGCGTTTGTAAAAATTAAATTTTCTTAAAAAGAAAATGTTGAATATAACATGAAATTTCGTTTTTATTTTAAAAATTACAATTAATTACCTTTGTAGTCACTTCGTAAAACTAACGATTTTTTCTACCAAAGAATTTAGCTTTAAGGCTTAACTTTCTTCTTGGCATCCACATTTTCCTAGTTCAAAATTAGCAACTCGCAGGTCGGGGGTTCAAAATGGCCTCATTTACTATTCATCAAAAATCAGACATGTTTGTATGAATTTCGATAATCGAAACTATTTATCGAAAAATAAATAAGAACTTTTGTATAGAAAATAAATACACAATATGCGAATTATATTTACACTGTGTGGATATACTGCTTCTTTTTATATAATGTCATGGGCTTTTTTGTTCTAAAGTATCAACGACTGATAATTAATGTTAGGTACATAGCTACATGTAACCACAGCTGAAAATATACTTCGAATTTAGGGAAGTCACCCCTTAAATGCGTGTTTGAGCATTATGGACCAAATGTGAAATACATTACGTACATTTATCAATTAAATTTCCTGTTCATCAATTCATGAGCGCTCTTCAGATGTTACTTTGTTCATATTATATGTATTTGATTATATAGGGTTCTGATTGACTAGAAATTAATTTTTATTGGATCGTTTCATTCTATTGAATTGGTAATATATCTAGTAAGTGATTATAATCGAATTTTTTAGTAGTGCCATGGTTGTCTGCTTGCTTTAGCTCAAGTGAAGCGAGGTAATAAAGTGGGCAAAGCTATCACTTTGAGTAGGAAATTAAAATCACTATCAGTGTGAGTAGGAAATTAAGATCCTCGTGGAATAAATAAGATTCGGCTTGTTAGGTACACAGCAACCTATAAAAAAATAATGCTTGAAAAATTAGAATAACTATCTCAGTACAAAGTCTTAAAGCCAAATTCACTTACTAGATATGTTTATATCCAGCAATTTTGATAAACCATTTTGTCCCGTTTAGTAGCGCTTCCAAATTGTTAGGAACATTACTACTAATCAACGCGACCGATCAAATTACATCCATAAATAAACAAGTATCAAATGTGCTTTGGTTTTGAAAAATGGTTATAAATAAATAGTTCAATCGCTATGTACTACTTTTCCCCATCTTTTGGCAGCATATGGAATTATATGATAATACTTTGGAAAAACGCTTGATCCTTTAATGTTATCCGCGAATCAACACAGTTTTCCGTTTTTACATACGAATAGAAGTTCTATCTAGATAAGTCATACGCCATCGGTCGAAAGAGGTGGTAGTCCGTAGAAGTGATGTCTGGTCAATAAAGTGGGTGGGATGGGATTTTCTACTTCAGGTTTAATCTGCAGTCAAGCGTTATTATGTTGAAGGAAAACTGTGTCGTGCCATCGCTCGTATTTTGGTCATCCTTCAATTGGGACATTCTTCAGTCTTATCAATTGCATGTCGATATCTATCTCCAATGGTAGACTCGTTAGGATACAGGAGCTCTTAATACACCTCACCCAAGCAGCCGATGCCATCAAATGCAGAGCAGTTTCGAGGAACGGATGTTTGACTTCGCCGCTAAAGCAAACGCATGGTCCGACTTTTTCATTTAATTTGCCATAATGTATCCACTTTTCGTTACCAGTAAGAATCCTTTGGGAAAAAAATTGTTTACCAGATTTTCTTGTGTTGGATCATGCTTAGTAAATAAAAGCACTTAGAAATGGCTTGTTGGATAAATTGGAGGTCCTTTTTGAGTTTGGTTCGAGTCTTCTCCAAGTAACATCTTCAATTCTTCATCTTGGAGCTTTCTCGACTGTCCAGGACGATTTTTATCTTTTACGTCAAAATTACCATAATTAAATTTCAATATCCATCCTTGATACAAACTGGAGCACTTTGACCACAAGTGTCGGAGCGTAAACGCTTTCTTTCGGTAAATAGTGCTATAATGCTTCTTATCGTGACATTTTCAATTAAGTAAAACACTTGCACAAATGTTCACTTCAACTCCTGACGATGCACTGAGAAAATTAGTTAATAGTTCTGCACATGGCATTGTCACTGTCAAAAAGTTATGTACAAAATTAGCTATAAATAACCATGAATTCAAGTGTCGTGAAACACGGCACACATTGGGACCAATAGAGGAAGGCACAAACGGAAGAATAAAGTATAACCATGAATTGCACAAAATATACGGCAAGCCAACTATACGAGTACCAATCCTCATCAATCTTCGAAATCTCCAAGTCCACTATGAACGGCCGATTTTTCGGCAAGTGCTCGACAAAAAAACAGCATGAGCGGTAATGGGACTTATTTCAGCCATACAGAAAACTACTGCAGGCTACCTAATATTAACGAAAATTCTGTTTTACAACAGATATAGGGCTACTCTACTTTTCAATCATGCAGATTCCGGTGGGCTTTTTGTACTAATTTGCTACATTCTTTTCAAAATTTAATTGATTTACTATGACTCTTACCTTGCAGTGATGACGTTCACAAAGCTGGCTCTATTCATTAGGTTCGAGTCTTGATAATGTTTCTTAGAACTGTTTCTCATATATGCCAGCGCCCTATTATTGATATTGCATCCTGCCGGACATACATAGATTGACCTTCAAATCATGTACATACTGTTAGACACGGTTGTGATTGTGGGTCTAGACGTCTAGACTTTCTATTATATCGCAAAAACGATCACCATCATTCGAGCAGGGAAAATGTTCCTCATAGTTCCTATCTACGGACAATAGACAATCAAAGGATTAGGGTATGATTTATTCGAGCGCGAGATTCCTAGCCCCATATTTAGCCAGTAAACACTCAATGTACGGTTTGTTGAAAATTTCACAGGAGATTTTATTGGGTTGGATTGGTTGGATTCGTATTGTTGTCATTTTTGAATATGATAGAATAGTGATTGAAGACCTGTTTTTATTTGAGGCGTAACCTTTCCATTTAACACTCCATTTAAGTTTCGGTCCAGAAGAAGAAATGGAAATTCTGAGCGCTTTTCTTTGAATTGACACTCACTCCTGAATGTTTTTTCTCTGATTGCAGTTTACAAATCTAACTTTTATAGAAATTTACAACATTGCTTCACTGAGTTTACGAATTATATGCATAACTTTCAGTCGGCGCTTCTAATTCTTTCATTCACAACATAGCAATATTCTAAATGGCATCCTTACCGAAATTGTGATACTCTTGCTATTGATCGTACATCTCTATTTCGTAGTATTATTTTTCTGTCCAACACCTACACAACATAAAGAGAGAGGGGGTATCCATAATGGAATTCGAACCCGGGGCAACGTCTCACCAACTCGACCATCGCACCGCCAAAATTCTTTGATAATTTGCACCTATTTGACTATTTTCTCTGTGGTTCTCTTGTAATTGAAACACCGTCATTTAAATTGCAGATAATTCAACCGATTAGCCTTTTTAATGAAGGAATTACTTTCATTGGGATTGATAGACCTGCTCCATCATTTGACACTTGTGAACATTTTATTCAATGTAGGGCTTACTTCAGTTATATATATTTGCAGAGGTTTTTCTTCTACACTAAAAGATATGTATTCATATGGATGCAAACGAAATTTGACAGTAACTCCGATAAAGCAGTCCACGCAGTCAAATTACACTATACACACAATTATTATTCGAAAACCAAGGCACCGTGGATGTGAACCTTAGGGTATCAGGGCTCGCTAAGCGTTCTTTTTTGTTTGAAAGTTCGTTTCAAAGGAAACTCTTATTACAAAATGTTGGGTATCAGAGCAATATTGTATATTATACTTAAAGCAAATTACCGTCATCCATGCGATGCTTCTAGAAATGCTAGACTTTAAATTTACCTTATTATGTTGAGCATTTGATTAAGAATTCGCAGAATATGGAATGTAGTTTGATCCTATCTTCTGTGTATAACCAACTAAAAAGTAATACCATAGTAGTGATAATAACAATTATGATAAAAAAAATCAATATATAGATAAAGATTAGGATAATAATTACCTCTTTTTGGCTGCCGCTACGTGTCATGTCAAACATAGATCAACGACCCTTTCGTGAAAGAGGGGATGCAGGTAGAAAGGGGCTATTTTACCTTGCCCCGAGAACCGCAGAATAGAGGCTGTAATAAAATTAGATTCATTTTGCAATATCAAGGGGAGCATGAAGGAGGCTGGATTTTTCCCGCTACAACCCTAAAGAACGCCTACATTATTCGTATCCGCACGGTGCGGTTTGGGCTGCATACACAAGGTACAGCCAGTGAACCTTATCGAGATTACCAGCTAAATTCGACCGAGTTCCACTATTCATGGATGGGAAGCCTGAGCAGCATAAAATAATATTAATTCAAATCATACCAAGCAGTACTCAAGTGAAATAAAAACACAGGGCTTGGAAGTTTCATCATTGAATTATTTCCTGCACCCCCTTAACTTCCTGTTAAGGCCTTTCTGTCACTCACAATAAAATTGTGAGGAATCTAGGGCACTGATTTGTAATAGGAGCGCTAGAATTTACCTAACAAAATCTATTCCAGGGTCATTAGCATAAATGTACTCATTTACCATTCATCATCTCAACTGTTGAGATTTTCCCTATGCTATGGTGGGTATCTTCTACACCTGGTGACCTTCAACACTCAGGCAACATTGTTCCCATTTTCAACTTTTATTGGGCCGTTAATAAAGTGATAAAATATGCGCCTAACGATAGCAAAAAGTGAGTTGTATTAACATATATGGTAAAATTGCACTACAAAACATAAAACCATTTGCCTTCGACTAGGCAACCTATATTATTTTGCAATCATCGTCATGGAATAAACCCAACATAGTGATTCAAAATTACTAATTATGTTTCAAAATTATTGAGGAATTAATTCAGATTTCAGCATTTTGACATGTATGTATATAATAAAAAATGTTCATGTACGTTTCGGAAATTTTCCAAACTTTATATACAACTCGGCTCTTCACGGTTTATTTTCATTTGACCGAGCAGTGAATTTTAGCATGTCTGTAGTTATGTTAAGTAACGCGCCAATTGAAATTAACATTTTCACGTTTCACGTGTCTATTGTTAATGTTTCCACACCTTCTGCCATTGAAAATGCTCACTATTAGTTCGAGTTGCCAGGAGGAGGTGATCCATTTGCAAAGCATTCTGATTTAATCTATTTCCAAGCCAGGGTCGACAAAAAAATTACTTCAGCTCAACCTATTCATACCCCCCTGGCATTAAATTTTCCTGTGTAGGCAACCCAATTTAGATAGATCGCAGCTACTTAATTCCAAAGAAAACTATTAACTTTCGTTTTTTGCATGATTACGATAATGATGACAAACTCTTCGCTTCGCTATGGACTTAACCTTAAGTTTGAAATCGAGTCCAAAGTTGAGCCTGTTACATAAGCTGAGAGCCTCAAATTCGAATATGATGATAAGTGCACTTTGTTCGGTTGTAACTCAAGAAAATTCACTTTTCCTTTCACTCGATATATTAGCTCGTGGCGGCCCCAAACCTCGAATGTTCCATTCATCAGATTTGTGCAGAGCACAAGGTTGAAAAGCCGGTTGTGTTGACTACGTGGGGTTTGTTGTTAGACGCTGACTATATGGTAGGTCAGTAATACATGATAGATTTTTCATAGTGAACTTTGATTTTATTTTATTTTACGCAAAGGGGCCGAACTTTCATTGCAACATGGGTTGTGATATTTGCAAACAGACTCAGGTGGTTGAATTCATATATAATGAACATTTTGAGGGAGATATGATTATGAGACAATTAAAGTGCAATTGCAATCTACACGATTGCTTGCAAACAAACCAATCTATTATCTATCTTGCATTTCGCGAAATCTGGTTATTTTTGTTTCAGTTAATAAATTTTACTATCGTCTTTTGCAATATCGGCCGCTTAATGGCTAGTTGAAAAGAAATCGTGATAATCACTCCTCAAATATGGTACTAAAGCCGTCAGAGATACTTTACGCAATATTTCGTTGTCCTAAGAAGCAATCTATCTGACTGTATTATTCCAGAGACACCTCTATGGTATCTTCAATTCTACGAACCCGCTGAGCTCTGCTTACTACACGGTGTAGCCAAATATGCACATAGAGACGTCTATCTGTGGACGTTTTATACATAAAGACTTATTTTAAAAAGCAGTTTGTGATTTTTGTTGCAACTGCAACAGCCTTGTTCTCGAAAAGTTGCTGCAATAGATGTGTTGCACTTGTTTATCATTCGTCCATGACATTCTACTGTTTTATAAACGATTAGCTGCTAATCTTTGTACATTTTAAAATGTCGGCCAGTATGCATTATACATGACAAGTTATTAATTTATTTTTTTTCTTCTTCTCTATTTTTTGTAGCTTTTCTTTGTGCTGAGAAAGAAAACTAGTCAAGTGTCGACTTTACATGTTATACATCATGGTTGTATGCCAATGTCGGTTTGGTTTGGAGTTAAATTCACACCAGGTAAGAAATATTTTTTAAACAGGAAACTTTTTATAAAATAAGATTTAAATATAGATTCACAGAATATATGACATTTTCTAGAAATGGAAAACTGGTTCTTCAATTAGTGTGTTTTTAAAAATTGTATTATTTCAATATTTTATGAGTTTTGATATCCTCTTGTTATAAACTGGTTCTGAGGAAGAAGTGAAGTAAATATGAGTCAAAACAAATGGCCTTGAAAACCTTTATTTTTCATTCATTTCCGAAAATATATATAACGGCAGCGTTGTTTAAAGACCATTCTAAGAACGCATGCAGAGAATAATAATGTGGTAGACCTGCAGTACATAAGAGGGTTTCTTATGCGATGGTTTGACGGAATCGATTGTTCCTTTTATATATATTCGTGGCTGGATGTCGGACACCAGTCGACTCAGCTGTCAAATCAGGGTAATAATCTCGAGCGAGCGCAATGCTCACCACATCGCCTCTTACAGTGTATTGTAGCGTACCGTTACGGTATTGAATGAAATGCTCTAACACACTTCGAGATCCTGATCGAATTGGATTGTTGCGCCATCGATTATTATTATTATATTTTGAAAGCAGAATATATTGGGAGTGAACTGCGGAAATTTCACACCAAAATTCAAAATATTTTCCAAGTTACAGCAAATAGAAGAGCACGGGTTATGTTGACGTGCATACAAAACAAAAACTTAGAGGCGTTTTTTTCAAGGCCATATTTGTTCAACTAGTGAGAAACACAACTAAAATTCTCTACAACAGATCGGGCTGAAATTTTTATACAATATTCTGCACACCCGTATTTCTGAAACGTTTGAATTTTTTATTTTGAATTTCTACAAATGCAGTAACCCCTTTTGTTTAGAGAAACCCACTTAGACCGTAAAAACAAGTGCAAACGAATATCAAATTCGTCACTTCAAAAAATTTGATATCAACAAACTTTTCCTTGTGGTGAGATATAAAATGTGAGAAGTAAACTTTATGCCCATTGTTTGGTTTCATTAATTCTGTGAAACAAATTAGATTTTATCTGGAAGAATTTTTAGTTAAAAGCCTTTTAATATTAGAACATTGAAAGGTAATGTTTAATATAGGTTGTAAAAATTCTGCAAATATTCCAATATTAGACATATATAAATATTTTTGAGTTTAGTTACCAAAGTTTTTTCTTCATTAGCTGTTCTCTGTTGCCAGAAGGAACATTTTTCAAGGTGGCAAAGGTTTTAGTTTACTCTCACCAAATTTTCGTCATGCAATTTTCTATTGATGATGCTGTTACCTGACTTAACTTTGCAAAGTATCCAGCTTTCCGTTAAAAATGATGAATTGTGAATTTTCGATAATTTCGGTTTTACGTGTAAACTCGCAGAAATTTAAAATTTTATTGTCCACAGCCCTTCAGGGTAATATCTGCATTTCAGAGCTGAAAAATCGATTCCCTTCTGGCACATTGAAGACAGGTTCTCTCTTACTACTATTACTATTATTGCTACCATACTTCCTACCTATGACAACTGTACATAATTGAATAGAGCAACGCCTCTAGTGTTTCTCTCATCTCGATCGTTTTTCCTATCTAAATTACAGAGCTTGGTTGATATCCAATAAATTGTCGGCCATCCTTGTTTATACCGTTCTCAATTTCAACATGTCCGTTTTGCGCAAATTCTTCACAATTTATTTGCAGTCATAAATTATTCGATCTGAACGAGGAAAGACACGATTATGGATATCCTGAATTTAGTACGACCGGTTCTCTTATGACAGTTTCCCGCAAAGTTTTCCAGGAAACAGTGGCTTTAATATATTTTACAGATTCAAATCATAAAGCGTCCCCATGATATAATTTATTTGCGTTGCCTCAAAATGGTGGATGCTTTGGCCAAGAGTTTTCGTCATCCACAAAATATATATACATATTTTTTAAGAAATGGTTAAAAATGATTTGCAAAGGGCTCTATAATTGTCTTATGCACGATTTTTGTTTCCGAACACTACTTACCGCTTCCTTGATGTGTTGATGTGTAATGAACTTCATCAACCTTTTTACCGTACAGAAGCGGAGCCGGTTCATCTTGATCGGCTGCGCCATTGTGTTCTGTGAAATGTCTGATCTGGATGCAATTGCGATGCTTTCCAGCGTATCAAGCCACCGTTGCTTCGGTCGGTCTTTTGGTCGTTTACCATCGACTTCGATGATCAGATCAATCTTGACAAGTGAATTTCCATTTTTGCGAATGACGTGGCCATACCATCGAAGACGCCTTTATCGCAATTTTTTGGCCACAATCGTTGATACGTCGATCACAAACAACGCCAGTTGTGGAATGCCTCTTCATCCGGGTTACGCTAGTGTGTAAAATAATTTCACGTAGTTCACAATTGATTAATAACATTGATCGGAGATCACTACCACTGACAGTGATAATGCCTGTTTCGTTAAAAATTCAGTTTTACCAAGATTCAGTCTGAGACCGTGTTGCATGCGGCGATCATTCGATTTTTGAACAAGTTTCTCGAAATAAGCTTTACTACGAGACACTAAGAAAACATCATCTGCATGAAGCAGTGTAGGGGGCATTAGACAGTGGATATCCCATGCAATAGTGTCCATAACAAGAACAAAGAGGAGTGGTGAGACGAAGCTTCTTTGATGAACACCGACAGAGATACAAAGAGGTTTTGATATACCCACCACATTTCGCATTTTTCTTTTTACTTTTACGAGTGGTAGTGGAGCAATTTAACCCAGCGCACGAGTTCTTCTGATACTAGGCACTCGTTATAGATATCTGTGTTTGTCTTGCTGCTGGGAGTTTATTACTTACTCAGAATCACACTTAGCTGATAATGAAACTGAAACAGTCTCATCAGGGACTCTGGACACGCGAATAGTGCTTCAAGATCTTTCATAGTTATGAACTATATAAATTGATTTTTACCAATTCCTTCTCCATCCAGGCGCAACTGCATTTATAATGTTTCAATCTTTCATTTAATTAACCTCATTATTCTGAGATTTTCCTGATAAAAACTAACGTCCAATGTAATTTATTTTAACGAATTGCTCATAAGCCAGGATGATAAGTGATGATTTATAACAAAGTTTATAATGTAAATCACTTTTGCCGCTTCAAGAAACCTTGTTTATGGATTAAAAATACGCTCGTTATCAATGAAATTCCGGCCGGCTCTCAATTTTCCATAAAGCTAGGAATGAATCAGAATAATTCGAGTTTATGCCGCACACCTGAAATAATGCGATTATCATTAAGTGCTAAAATACTTTATCGTCATGAATCGTTCTCAATTATGAACTGTATGACACTTAATCCAATAAAATAATTATTGATTTTGTTTTTTTTTCTCTCCTTCGCTAGGTGGTCACAGTACATTCTTCGGTTTATTGAATACATTTGTGCATATTGTTATGTATACATACTATTTATTCGCTGCAATGGGCCCACAATACCAGAAATTCTTGTGGTGGAAGAAATATCTTACAGCTTTGCAAATGGTTTGTATACGACAAAATTGTTGAATTAAGACTGTACAACATTATTTCCAGAGAAGATATCAACAAACCGTTTTCTTTTCTTGCCATTTTAGGTACAATTTGTTTTAATCATGGTACATGCATTCCAATTATTGTTCATTGAATGCAATTATCCACGTGCATTTGTTTGGTGGATCGGTATGCACGCCGTTATGTTCTTCTTCTTATTCAACGAATTCTACAAATCAGCTTACAGAACAGATAAGGAAAGGGTGAGTAGTTTTTTTATTATCTTTAAATTGGAATTTGCTGTAAAATTGAAAATATTTAACACTTTTTAAGTAACTAGACGAATAGCAGAACCATTTTTTAATTATCCTCCTTCATAAATATGTTCTCGAAATTTTGTGCCGAAGAATAAAATCAATCGTTACCTGAATTATAATCATTATGACACAAATGTTGCCTTTTGTGCTCTTCTCCCTCCAACATATTCTAGTAGAGGTTTGTCGGAAAGTCTTTAAAAGGGCCAGGATGCTATCAGGTGGATCACTAACTAGAAGATTGCCCTTAAGATTTGAGCTTTAATCATTAAATTTATCCTAAAAAGTATTTTGAAATATAATCTAAAAGATGCTACTTCTCTTTCTCCTACGGTCTCCTTTTTCCTAGTCGGCTTTCACTTTAATAATCGACATGTTTTACTCATTGTTGAAGCTTTAAAGACAGACTTCAATTCATTGCTCTAAACATTTTCCATCGCTTCAACATTCTAAGGGCGCTTAATAAATAAATAATTATCCCACCAAAGCCACATATATCACAAATGCCTAAAGGAAAATAACTTTTGGTCTGTGTTTACATAGGTATTTCAAATAACATCTTTGATTGAAATTTTATATGTTTATTATCTTTCTTCTATTGCTATTCATCCCAATTTTATATTTATCTTGAAATAATTCTAGAGTTTTGATGGCTTTTTCATTAACCATACATAATGTAGGTAGGATGTGGTGGATGCGTGCATATCAGACTTTCTAAATGAATAAAATATCTGATTTATCCTAGCTTAGAAAAATTATAATTGCTTTTCCGTCGTTATTTCTCTCAAGAAATGGGAATAGTACTTGGCAATTAATAATTGTTAGAATTGGTTTGTTTACTCAGCAAAACTGTTGGCGAAATTATTTTATGCTAGGCATTTAGCCTCAGTGTCCGGATAGCTCAGTGGTTAGAGCACAAGGCTGTCGTACGGAAGGTTGCGGTTCAAATCTCACTGGTGGCAGTGGAATTTGTATCGTGATTTGACGTCGGATACCAGTCGACTCAGCTGTGAGTGAGTACCTGAGTCAAATTAGGGTAATAATCTCGGGCGAGCGCAATGCTGACCACATCGCCTCCTAGTGTACCGTTACGGTCTTGAATGAAGTGCTCTAACACACTTCAAGGCCCTGATCCAACATGGATTGTTGCGCCAACGATTATTATTATTATTATATTTAGGCTTCGGAAATACTGTTAAAAATTCTGAGTCCTGAAGGGAGCTGAAACACATTTCAGTAAACTGGCGACGGCGCGTAGGCGCTAGGCTGTACCCCATCCAGTAGCTGGCAACCATATATCATATGTTTTGGGCTTGGCTTAGACGTGGCTTCGCCTTATACGAACCAAGTAATTAAGGGGATTTAAAAAAGGGTGTAATATTTGAATTCGGGTGTAAATCTAGGTATCATGCAAGCGGTTGCCCAAATCAAAGGGAATATGCTTGCCTGCTCAGAAAATACTAATGCACTTGCAATCGTGTGGATGACGTTGTTTAGTTTAGTCAAATTTTCGTGGAGGTTTGGAGCTTGTAGCAGACACAATACGTATGTCTGCAAACAGTCGGCCCTTGCGATGTTGGCAATGAATGCACTAAGGGTTTAACTGTTCACATATCACATGCTCTATCTATCGTATTTAATTTTCTTTTCCTCTTCGTTCTGTTTACCAACCTTACTAAAATCGATTCACTGTCTGTCTGTCTGTCAAAAGAACTTTTCTCAAGAATGTTTATTCCTATTGACACAAAATTCGATAAAAAAGGGCTGGAACTGTGAACCGCCACACATGCGGTGAATTACACATTACATGCTATGCGTTGAGCTTCTCATATACCTAAAAGAGGTGTGCAACATTTTTTTTCTTGAATATAGCCACGTTGCCTATCAAATGAAAGGTCTCAATTAGTACTTTTGGAGATCTTGGTTTTGACATTGATTGTAAATGGGAAAAGTGCGGGGGCCTGAAAAAGGTCAATTAGTTCAAGGACTCGTTCTCAGAAACTTCCCAATCGAAAAATCCACAAAAAAATTATGGTAGTCCATGCACTTGGTATCTAGATCCCGATATCTACTTAAATAAAGTTAATGATATTATATTATTATATTTTATATATTTACTGAGGCTTTAACATAAAGCAACATTCTCAAAAGTTTGGTAGAAATCATACTATTATTAACGAGGTTATAGCAAATTGAATTGCCTCTTTCGTCGCAAATTAAGAGATTGAGAGATTGAAATCCTATCGAATAATGAGCATATTCAAAGTTTATACACTATGAACTATATGTAGACGAACCTATCGTGTACCAAAATATTCCTCTATAAAAACTCAATAAAGCATCAAGCTTCCGGTTGCCCGATTTGTTTTTTTTTTTATTGGGAACAAATTTTAACAAATTCGAATTTTATAGAATGTGAAATGTTTGAATATGAGCTATTTAATTCCGCGATGTGCGTCAGGTGGTTTGTTTCACCATTGGCTTCAATCGGTTTACTACATGTTGAATTGCAAACAAATTCTAAAGAGATTATTCCGACTTATATGTATGCCTTTGCTCAGTCAAATCAGTGCTTTTGGATCAAAATCGCACTTTTTTCCACAAATCTTTTACTTTTACTTACTTTCCTAGGGAATTTAGTTCAAAATTCACTTTTAGACTAAATATTGCTAGACAGTTTTGTTGTTAGTAGCACCGTTTGTGCAAGGTCTCAAGTTTGTCTTTCTCACATAATTAATGATTTACTATTAAGTACAGGCGTGGCTTTCGATAATTTGGCTGAAGTAGTTAATACACTAGATATGCTGTTATTAACAGCAAAACTGTCTGACAATTTTAAATTCTTTCGTTAAAAGTTCATATAATCTCGTCTGCCACATTAATGAGAGTAAAAAGTCGGAAACAGAAGGGTTTTGCAGTAAATTTGGAAAATCTACTCATTTTACTATTATTAACTTTACCTGGGCAGATATCGGAATGTGGAGTATTTTGAGGCCTAGACGACATTTACAGGCTGCACCATGATATTTTTCAGATTCTTCGCTTTAGTAGTATATAAAAATGTCTGGTTGAGGTAAATGGCCAATCACCAATCCTCGCCTGAAGTTAAAACGAACGGACATTTCTAATCCAGACTTTTCATTTAAGGCTCCGCTATATACAGCGAAAAAAATTGTCTCTATCGTGTAAATTCACTGTAAGCTAAAGCATGTTATAAGCAACCCAGTTGTAAAATTTTTTAATTATAGCTTTGATAATTTGCGTAAATGGTGGGTTAGAAAATAACTTCCCCGGATTTTATTTGGGATGGTGCCTCATACTGCAACTGTCTATTAACATTTCCAGTATAGCTTAGTTTCTGTTTTGGTCTGGAGAACTATCTGTGAACAATTGCAGCTTGAATATGTCATTAGGGAAATATGTCTTACCTCATTGGCGGGATAATTCTGATAAGATTCAAGTTCCGAGGATTTCCGAGAGGATAGGCCACTATCTACGTAGTTTTTCTTGAACGAAACTTTTGCTCCCGGAACAATAGCACTTTCAATTGTTAATTTACCGTGAACAAAGAAATTTTGCTTTGATTATACATTAAGTAGGATTTTGTCGATATGTCGATGTTTGCAAAAAACACGCTTTCTTCAAAATTAAGCTCAAAATTTTCAAAAAATAAGTCGTCCGAAAATTATTAAAAAAAACTTTTATATATCGCAAACATCCTGTTTGCTTTCATTCTATTCAGATTTGGGTGAGAACGATAAGTATTGAACGGTGTCTCATTTGTCACCTTTCTAAACAGCTTCGATTGTACGTCGTGGTTTAATCTATCTATCTCTCGGGTAAATCTAGAAATTCGATTTCGAGAAAAGTCCGTTTCAAATGTTCGGCATATTCAGATTGAACTAAGAGGGCCTGCAACAAAATTCAAAATAGACAGGGATTAAAACGCAAACCGTCTCCATCGCTAGTAGTAATATTTTATTCGACATTTTTCGATATGTCGGGGACCCAGTTATTCCCTTTTTTAATGTCGGGCATACAGGGTGATTTTGGTACTATACTACTACTAATTTGATCAATACTTAATACAAATTATTGCTGGGACTTCTCAACTGGTTTACTTTCAGCATTAGGAAAAAACCACAAATATTATATCAGATTCTTTTGTTTAAGGACTCTATTAGATATTTTTCAAGTATTTTCAGAATCAACCCACTTAGTATTGATTGGATACCATTGATAAGCTACAGCCCCCCTAAAAAATTTCCATTTCTACACTATCCAGAATATACACATTAACAATTTTTTTGTGATTGATTATTTCCATCCAATTTACATTGTAATAATTATTGTGTCATACCACCAACTAGTAATTCATTTGAAATCAATACCAACCGAGGTGCTATACCATTAGGTTATGAACTTTTTAGCAGGGGAGTGAGGTGCCATTTGATAATATTCAATACTAATGGATTAACCAGCAAGTTGGCATTACGAAGTTTTGTAATTCAAATTGGATAATGTGATTAACTTGATTTTGTTGACACCCCCATTAAATAACTTCGATATATTTTGATTTTGATCATCCAATTTTAAACTGAAAAAGGTCGAAAAACATGGGGACTCCACTACACCATAATCAACTTCCTGCAACTATCGTTTGCATGTTAACTTTATCTTCAATGAACAATAACCCCAAATATTCAAATAACTGACATAATAGACACGAAACTGTAATTTATAGTGGCCACCTGATACATACACACAATATTAGATTTAAACTATTTCTGTTGCGACTTTTGTGGTGAATGAAAACAACCCACTTCCAATCATTGGATATATTTTCGCGTTCAACTGCACATGTGTAGGTTGTACTGAAGAGTTTTGTATTGTTTTCGTCTTCGCTCCATTGAGTTTTCAGTACAAAACTTCGACTTTGTAATAGAAGTTGTGATATAACATTTGCATTGTTTTTATATCGCAGAACATACATAGAAGACTTGTGATTACCAATGGCAAATTATCAGTTTGCAATATTTTAGATTTTAGTGTTTAACTTGAGGCTAAACATGCTGGTAACTGATATTGGGAATTCAGGAAAGAGGAAATGTTGAACAAGCCTAATATGGAGCTTTGATAAATGGTACCAATCTCGTGTCCTCGTTTCGAATCGCTGCTGTAAGCTTGTAACTTGTATTTCCACAACATTAAGTGTGATGATAATGAAACTGGAGCATATTCTCATTAAATGCAAAAACTGATAGAAAAATTTTGTAAATAGTATTCCTGTGAATAATTTCGGGTGCATTCCCCTATTTTAATTTCAAGGTTTTCAGTTCCAAGAGTTCATCATACTCTACACTTCCAGTTTATAACGCATGCGCCCATGCATTGGTCATTGGCAGTTCATTGCCGCCCAATAATTCTAGAGACCTTAAATTTATCGAAAATTTGTTTATTTCTGTTTCCCCATTGATAAATGTACACTCGCCACTAATGATTCTTCGCAGGAACGCTCTCTTAATATTTTTCCAAATCTTTATATCAACGGCCAAGATTCTAGCCAGTAGTATGTCGCAGGTCTTAAAACTGTTTTGTAGAATGTTAGCATTTCTACATATGCATCTATAGAACGGAGTAAAATGTTTTATTTACGCTTCTTTATGTCTTCTTTTCTTTAGCGCATAGGCGGCCAGACGAGGGGAGGGTGTGGAAATAGATATTTCCTCCTGGGCGCAGAGTTCTCTCGGGGACCCTGAAGAGGAGATTCAATAAGGGTTTTGCTTTTTTCTGCATAATTTTAAACTCTGACCTGAGCATAGGTCATCCACGCTACTTTTATTCTCTTCCATTTCAACCAAGTTCACAAGCAAGTTGTTGGTTACAGGGAGATTGAACGCCTGTGGAGTTGTTGCGGTTGGTCAATCAGGTTGCGGCATCCCCGTCAAATTGGATGTTCCCTCGCATCGGAACTTATATTCAATTACTTCAAATTTCATGTAGGGAGTTCGATTGAATTTCCCGCAGAAGCAGAATAAGTTATTTTTCAGGACTTGTTCTGTACTTGCCAAATACTGCTTTGTTTTCTAGGGTATAACCTAGAAATTATGAGTTGGGCTGATTTTTACATCCGACAGCTATAAATAGTGATTGAAATCATACTTCGTTTCTCACACTTCAGTACCGTTCTGAACTTTAATGAATGACACCGAAACCTCTAATCTCGAGATTTTGAGGTGCAGAAAACTGGCCTTTTGTTGTTTTTGATAACCAGCCTGTAAAATTTATTTGTAAGCTTTTAGATGCTCATTTGCTGGATGGTTTTATATTGTATAATTGTTCATCGGTAATGAGCTATCAATTTTACTCACAAATCTAAACCAGTGTAAACCGTCTTCAATAAGGACAACCGACTTTTAGCAAAAGTAAAATCCCCATTTTGTACATATATATATCCAAAGTGCATTAATGGTAAAAGGTTCCCTAAAACTCTGAATTAATGATGGCTGACCAAATGAACAAAAGACCCCTTAATCCATGTGTATATATATGTACTTGCCTTAATTGTCTGTTGGAAAATTTTGTAGCAAACTACTTAAGTCAGGATATAAAACTACATAGACTCAATAAGATCTTCTTTGCTTGAGGATTGAATGACCCTGAGCCACCCATTCACTTGATTGTGGACCACACTAATTTCGAGAACTGACTTTCTACTGTCTTGTGCATGGATAAAAAAGCCCCTTTTACAAAAATGACTGTCGATTTCGTGGTCAATGCCTAAACAAAAAAGCTTTTGTCTAAGCTAAGCTCTAAATCGAATGTTTATTTTTAGAGAAAAAGACAGAAATTTGGAGAAAATTTTGCATATATATTGTCATAATGTTAAAATTAAAAAAAAAAGGATTTAGGAAATTTTCCAGTAAACAAAATTTGCTACAATTTTTTAATAATATGTCAAAAATTGACGGCGTGGGTGATTTCGGGTCACTAAGACGTCGAAAAAAAAACAAAAAATGGGGTTTTAATCAGCACGAAATTCTCTATAGAATGAACCACAATTAAAAAAATGTTGTCAAAAAATAAAAAAATGGCGGCGATTTTTCAAATTTTTTAGTTTTTGGCGCCAAAAAAACCTGATATAAATCAAAATATTTAGCACCTATCTCCGTCTCCCAGGTTCATTTTATTGTTTTGAATGTGTACAATAACATATTGAAATTATTAATCACCCACGCCAATCAAAAAAACGTTATTTTGAGAAAAAGGCGTTTAAAAATTTATTGCACTATTAACAAGAGCGACTTTTCAGTACACAATTCGAATTATAACCAGTAAAACCAGTTTCCAAAGTGTTCTCTTCTATTTATACAATATACTAACAAAACGAGAATGTATAACATATCCATATCAAGTTTTGAAAAGAGTGGTATGATACAAGAAGTAAGAGGGGCAAAATGCGATATACGTTGGCTGCTCATTTTTAAAATCGAATATGACTTTCATATTTCATATTTACAAATATACAATATAATTGAACCCGCCACATCGCCTTAATAGCCGGTATAGGTAGGACTTCAATAAAAGCCCTTCTCCCTGTCTATCAACCATATTCTCGGCTGGTCACGGCTTGTCATTTCTTGAATCGGAAGGGACTCCGCTTGACCCTATTGCTACCATATAGAACTTTGTAGAGTTGATTAAAAACCGAAGTTCCCACCATTTTTAAACCCATTGCGAGTTCATCACTCATGTCAACAACTAGAAACTACTGCTAGGAAAAATCTTGACTACAATATGACAGAGAAAAATTGATCTTATAAATTTATCCATACGGAACATATTTTAAAAATTATTGAAGTTGCTTCGCAGTATTCCGGTATGATTTCCAAGTTTGCTAGTATACGAGTCCCTTCATTACATGCGCCGGCTCACTGCAAACATATTTACATACAAGTTTTTCGCCAACTACCATGGTGTTGAACATGTAGAACATTTACTTTGATTAATATGTAAAAAAATTATAAAAATTCCAATCTCGTTTTAAATGTATACTTGTTTACCTGTATCAGTTAAGATGAAAAATAGCACCGTCTTTATATTGTGTTATATACATACGTATATACTCTCTTATTATATTTTTCGTAAACAGTTTGCAATTATTGTAATTATAAAAGAGGTTTGACTAATAACTTTGGCGTATTATTTACGAGTGCAAAAACCTGTGTGAATTAATATTCATACAAACGTATGTATATGTATATTTTCTGTTGAATTAAGTATGTTATATAAAATAATTCAAAGAACACTCTTTCAAGGAAACCCATTAGTAACACGTGGAGACAAAAGTCATAAATATTTGTCTTTTATTTGTCCGAAACGACATTTCATATGTCTAACAACAATAATATCCCCAGACAGTCTTTCCTCTCAGGAATATTATATGAATAATGAAATCGTTTAGAAAATTCAACTTCAATCAAATTCAATTCGTCATCCTTTCTGTTCAAGAAATGTTTCTTCCAATATCTTCTCCGCCACTTTTGAAAACGGGAAACATGCCGGAAAGGATGCGTAAATGATTCCGAAAAGGAACTCAATATTTGTCTTTTTGTTTTACACAAAGAGCCTTCGAGCATTGTATTGAATACTGGATACTAAAATGAAGCAGATGCTGGAGAAAACAATAGAATTGGGGCAAAATCTTTTATATTATCCTTTGCTCGTTGTCAAAATCGAGAAATTTATGATGTTTAATGTACTGGAAAATGTTGACTGTTTAGGGAATGCTGAAAGTTTCATTTGAAAGAACTTTCATCTTGATAACTTTCACACTAACAAATAATAAATTCAAACTTTCCCTTAAAATTTAAAAACACTGTAGTAGTAACCTTTTATGATAGGAATCTCTCTAGAGAATACATAATCCATAGTTTGTAGAAGATCAAATGCAGTAAACAGTAAAGATAAAAGTTATCAAGGATAAAAAAAAATTACAAGAAAATTTGAAATTTGATTTCGTTTTCCACATAATCTTCCAACATTTCAAAACATTTGAATTATTTTTTACCCCTTAAAAAATCTGTTTCTTCTGTGGTGGTGCGCCCAAGAAATGGGTAGCAGAATCTACATAATCAACGCAGCTGCCAACGACCCTGAAGCCTGAAATTCAGTTATTAGGACGCTAAACCTAAAAGTAGTACCTCACCGAATTTGATCCTTTCTCACTTATTTTCCTTTTAGAAAATCTTAACCTGGTAGTAGGCTTTCCCCTCTCAAAATTTTTTACTACTGTTTGAAAATATTGGGCAGCAATTTTATATTTACCACTGAATACCAATTGTGAATATATCAATTATAACTCGCATATTATTTCTGAGAAATGATGGCGAAAATGGACTTTTCACATGTTCAATTTCCCTAAGTCACATAGCAACATGACAGTAGGCTTATAGATACGAGATGGAGAGGCAATTCGAGTCCACCTCATTGTACCAATTGTGGACAACCATCAATTAGATCCATACGGGAAGTTTCTCAGATTCAATTTTTTTTGTTCATCTAGTTGGGCTAGGATATGGAATTAAAGTATTCTAACTATTCTGTTCTTCATAGCGAAAAACATAATAAATACAATTAAACAAAACTTATACGTCCATCTGGGTGCTCAGAGCCAAAGTGTTAATACGTACCCAATTTGGGCGCTTGAAACCAGTCTGCCTTTAAATTAGAAGGTTAAAATTGTCTAAACTCTTCTTGCTTCTTGAAATAACTTCTTTTCAAGAGCCTTCACGATTAGTTGCCCTTTTTTTATTCGAGAATAATTCCTTCGCTTTGCTCCTTCGTCCTGCCGTACCTTTGACAGTATACCAAATACATTCTTCAGTTTCTTTGTGGAATGGAGCATATTTGAAGAACTCAGCAACAAAGGTATTTAGGCGTGGCTGATGCGCTGTACCCCACGGAATCCATGGCAACTAAATATATTTGTATTTATGATGCGACATTTGAAGAATATTAATCGAGACCTTTCATTTGACTCCACATAACTAAATTTGGCAAAAAGTATAGACTCCCTTTTTGAATGTGTGGAG